>NC_064642.1:149124673-150374673 GCF_023864345.2 Schistocerca serialis cubense
ATTCCACTGCTTCCGCTGTCTGAGCTATTTTGGCTGAAGATGGCAAGCCTTACGGTTCTTGGACGCATGAAAGCACACACTGAGTTATTTGTGACGCGATATTTGAACCATCAATACAGGGTGGAGAAAAACTGTGTCACGAAATTTTAACCCTGGATAGCTGATGCTAGTAGGAACCAAAATTAGTAATGTTGTGTGGGTCGACAAGACACCATTTTTAAACCACGGAAACTTGGCGCCACGCGCTCCGATTGGCCGTGGGATTGCCCTGTTGCCGTTCGTCAGTTGACGGGCAGCGCTATGGTTGTCGGTTCACACATGGAACGTCCCTCGCCCCGTCACTGTCCCAACGAGATACGCCTACGTCAGAGGCATTCACACGTAAGCTTCGCTTCGGACCACCTGCTGTAAGTAAACAATGTCCTGGGTACAAAAAAGGCACTTTTCAGGGCTGACACGATTTGTAAAAACTTTTTGTACGAGAACTAACAGCTGTTGACCGGTTTGTTCCCGGTGCATCTTATATGAAACTACAATGGATGTGTCGGGACCCCGACGAATCCACCCCAACGCCCCCAGAGTAGAAGGCTGGCGCGCCACCACCGAGCGTGAGGGTCGCCTTGGATACATCGCGATCTCCGGCAGGGAAAGCATCCGACTTCAGGGCAATCCCGAGGCCAATCGGAGCACGTGGCGCCGATTTCCCGTAGTTTAAAAATTGTGCGTCGTCGACCTACACAACATCATAAGTTTAGGTTCCTACTGGAATCAGCTATCCAGGGTTAAAATTTCGTGACACAATTTTTCTCCACACTGTATATATACGTGGAGAGCTTCGTCCCATTTATGACGGTAATACTTTATGGCTGTCAGGCTGAGGTTTCTGCGACCATACGAGGTAGGATTAATTGAGGAGACAGAGGGGATGCACGGGAGATCAGCACGTTTCGTTAAGAAAAGGAAGAAAGATAACAAACGTCCCATCGACGGCGAGGTCATTAGAGCAAAAGCACAAGTTCTGACTGAGGTAGGTTGGGGAAGGAAATCGGCCGTGCTCTTTGGAAGGAACCAACCCATAACCTCCATAAGTGATTTAAGGAAATTACGGAAATCCTAAATCAGGATGGCCGGCCAGAGATTTTAACCAGTGTCTTCCCGAAGTCCAGTAGCTTACCACTGTACTAGGTCGCTCAGATATAATTTTATCTCTTTCATCTGCATCTTTCCTGAAGCTGTCAGACCTTGGGAAGTAAAGGGATTTGGCGAAAATACGGAAACAACGCGAAAAATTCTTGCTTGGACATAAATGCAAATGCCAGCCGAGCCTGCAGGTTGCGTCGTTGTGTTTGACTGCGAACGCGATTTGTACAATGCCCTCAATACGTTTTAAGTTTCAATCGTGGCCAGAAAAGTGTTCTGTGTAATGGTGAGTCCATTATGTCGGAGCTATGTGAATTAGAATGTGGAAAAACTGTTGGTGCTCGTATGGTGAGGGCTTCCGTAACCAAAGAAGTCGAAGTGTTTGGTGTTGCAAGAGGCACCGTATCGAAGATTTATACCGCACAGAGAGAGAGAGAGAGAGAGAGACAGAAACATCATTCGCTAAGCCACAACGTTGACGAAAATGCATGTTAAGTGACCATGACAGATGGTCATTGAAGAGGACTGTGAGTGACGAAAAAAAAAAAAAAAAAAAAAAAAAAAAAAAAGACGCGAAGAGAGCTCCATAACCAGGGAAATGCAGGGGGAGCTGGATTTCCAAAACGACTCATCAGCTATGGAAATGCCCTTAACAGGAAAGCGTGGTGACGAAGCCATAAAACCTGGACCATAGAAGAATGGCAGAAAGTCATTTGGGACCGAGAGTGAAAGATGTTGGAGGCTTTGGTTATGATTTGGACAGCCATATAGAGGTGTTCCACAGACACCATGGGTATTCTACAGGGGCGCATTGCTGCCTGGGGTTGTGTGACTATTTTGTTAATCGTCTCCATCACATGGTACAAAATTTGTTCCCCAGTGGTGATACTGTGTTCCAGGACGTTAGAGCTCCTATTCGCACTACTCGTATACTCCGGGACTGGTTTTGTGAGCACGAGGATGAATTGTCGCATCTACCCTGGTCACTTGTCACCAGACCTCAATATTTTGGAGCCTATGTGGGAGAAGAAAACGTGATCGCTGTCCACCTCACCTTTTCGCTCTGCAGCAGAGTTTGCGCTGATGTGAAATTTCCTGGAAGATTAAAACTGTGTGCCAGACGGAGGCTCAACGCAGGAACTTTACCTTTCACGGACAAGCGTTCGAATCTTGGTCCGGATACACCATTTGAGTCTGCCAGGAAGTTTCATATCGGTCCACACTCCGCTGCAGAGTGAAAATTTCATTCTGGAAACATCCCCAAGCTGTGGCTAAGCCAAGTATCCGCTATATCCCTTTTTTCCAGGTGTGCCAGTCCTGCAAGTTTGCAAGTTTCTCAGCAGAGCTTCTGTGAAGTTTGGAAGGTAAGAGACGAGGTACTGGCTGAAGGAAAGCAGTTATGATGGGTCGTGCTTGGGTAGCTCAGTCGGTACAGTAATTGCCCACGAAAGGTGTAGTCATCCAGTTCGAGTCTCGGTGCAGTACAGCTTTAATCCGTCAGAAAGTTTCAGTGTTAATGACTCGCCACTATTTTGCAAGAAGAATGGTACCAAATTCTCTTGAAACCGATACAGCACCTATATTTGTCCATTCCGAGCCAAATGGAAACTTTTTGTTTGTCAACGATTTTTCTACGCCTTATTAGGCATGGTCATTTGCTGTGCTTTTTATGTTTCCATATTTCCACCCACCTCTTTATTTCTAGCTGTATTTTTCCCATTCTTATTCATTCTCTTTAACGTGCGATTTGAATAGCTAGGCGGCTCCTGCAACTCTCTCAAGCCTCGTTTTAAAGAGATTTTCGTATTGTCTTTTGGCTCTTCCTTGAAAACTTATAAGGGCATTACGTACGATATGATCAGATGCATTCTTGATTATGAAGAACTACGTATGGTGTACGAAACTACAACGCCATGTCATTGCAAGTAGTATAGAGACAGCAAAGAATTGTGTAGATCGGCAGACGATGATCAACTGAGGCCGTTAGCCGTTCGGAACAAAGGAGTTTAGTCACCTAGTGCAGAGAACGAGAATGCATTTCTGCGCGAGGACTACGTTACTTTGCATGTGCTCTTTCGGTTTTCTAGTATGTAATTATAAATTAGTTTTAGTTGTAGTATCATACCCTGCAGAAGAATAAATGTTTTATTGTGACAGGCATTTCCACAAGTATAACTTGGTGTTGTAGTGTCACTGCATAGGGCGTGAGAGGACTTGTCAGTAAGACTAAATAGATATGAAAATAAAACTGGCGTTACAAGACTGGATATAAAATAACCGTGTAAGAATAACTTATTCGCTTATGAAACGATAGGTGTTCACATTTACAAGCACTTGGCTTAAGAAAGCCTGTGAAAGGGGAAATTTTGTGTTCTCGCAGGAAAAACACTATTTGGTTTGGTTTGGAAAGGGAAGTATAGATTTAGTAGCCGTTTTACATAAAGGATGACTAAAAAAGAAAGAACAGATTCGAACTACAAAATGTAGAAACACATTGTGCATGTCATTGGACAGAGGAAGGTTCAAAGTTTTGACGCAGCTGCGCTGTTTGTAGCAAAATGAGAACTACATCTCAAGAGAAATCGTTTTGTGTGTTGCAATTTGCGCGAAGTTGACACATTGTTCAAGGGATTCCGCCGTCGATTCACTAAGAAGCCGCCTCTGCACAAGCAGACTTACGACTAGCATAAGAAGTTTCTTGGAAGTCGATTGCATATGCAGAGGGAAGAGCACTGGTCGACCACGCATGTCTGATGAAAATACCGAACGTATCCAAGATGTATTCACATGGTTGTCTTTGAAGTTCACTAGAAGGGCAGACCAGGAACTCCAGCTTCTTGAAACATCGGTGTGGCGTGTACCGAAACGACTCCTGCATATGAAAGCCATAAGCTGCAGTTACTGCAGCAATTCTGTCCCGGTGACCATAGCAGAAGGTACGAATTTGCGTTTCACTTCTCCAAAATATGGTAGAGGGCACTTTTTCCAAACGACTCATCTTTTCGGACGAATCAAGTTTTCATCTGTCGGGTAAAGTAAACGACTATAATGTAAAATCTGGGGGCCACATAAACTGGCTTCGTTGTCGAACATAGAGAGTCACCAGTTTTGATGTTTTGTGCCGTTTATGTTCACAGAGTTTACCGACCTTTCCTTTTTTGTACCAAACTGTGACAGGAATGTCGTACCTGAATCAGCTACAAAATTGTTTGTCTCTTCAGCTTCACGAAGATTCAGATGATTTCATTTTTATGGACGACGGCGCCTCGCCTCACTTTCTGCTTGAGGTACGACGACGTCTAAACACAATGCCACAAACGTTGTATTGGAAAAGGTGGGCAGAAAGACGCTGTTCATTGTTTTTGGCCTCCCATATCACCTTGCGATTCTTTTTTGTGGGGTATATGTAGAAGTCAGAGCCGTTGTCCCACGTATGACAGCTACTCCTCAAGATCTGAAAAATCAAATTATTGAAGCTGTAGATTCAATAAACAAGGACATATTGATTCGTGTGTGGAATGTAATGGACTACCGTTTTGATGTCTCTCGAGGAACACATGGTGCTCGTATTGAGTGTATGGTATAGTGTTAACCCAAACATAAAACTTTGAACCCTGCTGTATCCAGTGACATACGCAGTGTGTTTCTATCTTTCACAGTTTGTAATAAACAACTGAAATACGTTCTTTCTTTTTTTAATCATCCTGTATTGACTGTCACCACAACTAATAGAAGGTCTGTCTTTGAAGGAAATACCTGTAGTATAAAATTTGAGGGTGTGTCATTGCACGGTAGCCGGCGCTTCTGGCCGAGCGGTTCTAGGCGCTTCAGTCCGGAACCGCGCTGCTGCTACGGTCGCAGGTTCGAATCTTGGCACGCGCATGGATGTTTGTAATATCCGGAGGTTAGTTAGGTTTAACTAGTTCTAAGTCTAGGGGACAGATGACCTCAGATGTTAAGTCCCATAGTGCTCAGAGCCATTTGAACCATTGCACTGTGGAAATTATTCATGTAACAGTGCTTAATTTGGAGGTGAGTTAGAAGGAATTTATTACATTTCTGTGCTCGGAAGTAGCTACATCAATGCTGGGTAGTTGTTTTTATCAATCGCCGCTTGATGTACCTGACTTCCAATGCCTCAACAACGTCATTTCACGGAGGAGAGCTTGACACTGAGCCGCTGTTGATAAAGTACAGGCCTCCTTGTCTGTTACAAACGCCACTTCTTGCATCCCCTACTGTACATCGGAACATGGCCTCCTGTCCTGTACGTTTCGGGCTCAGGGAGCTATGTCGATTGGACTCGACTGGGCTGGATTGGTCTCTCTGACTAATTCAGTCGAGGGACGCCGTCTTATGAAGCGTGAGATTTCAACCAGGCGTTGCTTCTTGCTTGGAACTGGACAGTGGCGGCATGTAGATAGCCACGAATAGTCGAGGGCCTCAGGTCAAGTGGAGGTCACCTGGTTCGCATCTCGCCCGCCAGCTGAACGGTGATCGGCCATCGAGGGCGACGGTAACGGCCCCCGCGTCCAGCCAGCGCCGGCTGCGTGGGCGTGTCCCGTTGCGTGCGTGCAAACGCACGACGCCACGCGCGCCGCAGACCCAGCCGCCACGCCCGCTCGCCTAATTTATTCGAACGCGAGCGCTGAAAGCAATACGGCGTCCGCGGGTGCGCCTCTGACGTCCTCCAAATATACACCCGGCCCTCCGGCCAGAAAACACTGATCAGCCAGCCCTCCGTATTGTGTAAACCCTCTCCCACGAGCCGGCGCGCCGTAAACCCATAATTCCGTTCACAGTGTATTTTAAAGTGTCTCGTTTGTATCGGAAATATTTATTTGTTTTCGGTATTTATTTGAGCTCGCCGGCCGCGAGGTTGCGGCAGGCAGTCGCGTGCGTTTACAGAGACGGCTCGGCGGGCGGACAGCAGGATACGGCGGGCGGCTGGCCCAGCCCTGCGCCGCGCGACCGCCTCGCCTCGCCTCGCCAGTTTATTGTTGAACTCGCGCTGTTTGGGAGTTATGCCTCCCCGGCGGACCGCGGCTCTCCGCCGCCTGCGCGCTTCGCCAGGAGCGCACCCGCCGCCGGTACGTACCGCCGCGGCCATTGCGCCGCCTCTCACACCTGATGGTCCAGCTCAGCAGCCAGTGGGCGCGGATACGAGGTTCGCTTTTGGGGGAGGGAGGAATACAGTTCGTTTCTGCCTCTCACCTGCTACCCCTTCCCCCGGCCTCCAATTGTAGCTTTCCGTCACTATCACTATCAGCTTGCCACATCCGTCTAAGGATTATGCGTTGTAGTCACCTGTTCCTCTCTCCTTCCATCCGCTCACCATCCATCCATGTCTTACGACGCGCGACCGCTACGGTCGCAGGTTCGAATCCTGCCTCGGGTATGGATGTGTGTGATGTCCTTAGGTTAGTTAGGTTTAATTAGTTCTAAGTTCTAGGGGACTGATGACCTCAGATGTTAAGTCCCATAGTGCTCAGAGCCATTTGAACAATTTTTTTTTTTGTGTTTACGAGGTCTACCTACTTCCCTCCATCATTCATTATCTTTTTTGGCAAACTGTTTTCTGTCACTCTATCAACACGATCCATCCATTTCAATTTCTTCTATCTTCTACCAGCATGGTTTCAGAAAAGATCGTTCTTGTGAAACGCAACTAGCTCTTTATACTCATGAAGTAATAAGTGCTGTCGACAGGGGATGTCAAATTGATTCCATATTTTTAGATTTCCAGAAGGCTTTCGACACCGTTCCTCACAAGCGTCTTCTAACCAAATTGCGTGCCTACGGAGTATCGCCTCAGTTGTGCGACGAGATTCGTGATTTCCTGTCAGAAAGGTCACAGTTCGTAGTAATAGACGGAAAGTCATAAAAAAATGTTCAAATGTGTGTGAAATCTTATGGGACTTAACTGCTAAGGTCAGCAGTATCTAAGCTTACACACTACTTAACCTAAATTATCGTAAGGACAAACACACACACCCATGCCCGAGGGAGGACTCTAACCTCCGCCGGGATCGGCCGCACAGCCCATGACTGCAGCACCTTAGACCGCTTGGCTAATCCCGCGCGGCGGAAAGTCATCGAGTAAAACAGAAGTAATATCTGGCGTTCCCCAAGGAAGTGTAATAGGCCCTCTATTGTTCCTAATCTATATTAACAATATGAGTAGCCGTCTTCGATTGTTTGCAGATGATGCTGTCATTTACCGTCTTGTAAAGTCATCGGATTATCAAAACGACTTGCAAAATGATTTAGATAAGATATCTGTATGGTGCGAAAAGTGGCAATTGACCCTGAATAAGGAAACGTGTGAAGTTATTCACATGAGTACTAAAAGAAATCAGCTAAATTTCGATTAGGCGATAAGTCACACAAATCTTAAGGCTGTAAATTCAGCTAAATACTTAGGGATTACAAATACAAATAACCTAAATTGGTTATATAATATTGTGGGTAGAGCAAACCAAAGACTGCGATTCATTGGCAGAACACTTAGAAGGTGCAACAGGTCTACTAAAGAGACTGCTTACACCACGATTGTCCGCCCTATTCTGGAGTACTGCTGTGCGGTTTGGGATCCACATCAGGTGGGACTGACGGATGACATCGAAAAAGTACAAAGAAGGCCAGCTCGTTTTGTATTATCGCGAAATAGGGGAGATAGTGTCACAGACATGATACGTGAGTTGGAGTGGTAATCATTAAAACAAAGGCGTTTTTCGTTGCGACGGGATCTTCTCATGAAATTTCAATCGCCAGTTTTCTCCTCCGATTGCGAAAACATTCTGTTGGCAGCCACCTGCATAGGGAGAAATGATCATCACGATAAAATAAATCAGAGCTCGCACAGAAAAATTTAAGTGCTCGTTTTTCCCGCGTGCCGTTCGAGAGTGGAACGGTAGAGAGACAGCTTGAAGGTGGTTCATTGAACCCTCTGCCAGGAACTTTATTGTCAACAGCAGAGTAATCACGTAGATGTAGATGTATCTTGCAATTAATTGAAATATTTTTATAAACTGACCTTATTGTTTCATTCCTTATTTTCTTTATTTTATTAAGCCACTTACGCATCTCATGAACACCTCTGCTGCTATATCCGTGATTTTTACTTTTCTTTATTAATCCATAAATTGGAAACATATACAGGAGTAGGTACAGCCGTAACTTTATACAGCTCCAGTTCTTCCAGTTTTCTGCCAATAGCTTGATGTCTTTGCCACAGCTGAAAGTAATATCACTTACAAAATAACTGAAGCGGAATTCTTGTTTTAAAATTTTCTCATTTATTATTATTTTCGATTTGACTGGATTTTTTTCCTTTAAAGGCCATTATCGTGGTCTTATGTGAAGATATAATTAAGTCGTAATATAACGCGTTTTGGCTCAATCTGTATACTGCTTTTTGTAAATTATCTTTTGTTTCCATTTAAGTAGGAAAGGCAACTTCCAGAGCTGGTGGTATGGACCAAAACAAGAAGAAATGTCTAGTAAACATGGGCTCTAAAATGTGTACCTTAAGAGATATGAACACTTGGTTCAAATGGTTCAAATGGCTCTGAGCACTATGGGACTCAACTACTGAGGTCATTAGTCCCCTAGAACTTAGAACTAGTTAAACCTAACTAACCTAAGGACATCACAAACATCCATGCCCGAGGCAGGATTCGAACCTGCGACCGTAGCGGTCTTGCGGTTCCAGACTGCAGCGCCTTTAACCGCACGGCCACTTCGGCCGGCTTGTTCAATAGAGGTGATGTGTTTCGTACTAGCGAAGAAAAACAAGTGCTCATAGCTGCTCAGGTATACACTTTTGAGCGCACGTTATATAGACATTTCTTCCTGTTTTGGTCCCTGCTACAACATCTGAAAGTTGCGTACCCTACTTTCTTAGCAACAACAGTACCATTACATTTAATTGCCTCTCACAGAGTTCCTATAATCCCCACACCTGTCTTCACTTCAGCAGACCCTGCTTCAGGCTTGTAGCCTCTATCGTTTCCGTACCAGGGACGCTTACCTCAATTAACGTCACCAGGTTCAAATGGCTCAACTGGCTCTGAGCACTATGGGACTTAACATCTGAGGTCATCAGTCCCCAAGAACTTAGAACTACTTAAACCTAACAAACCTAAGGACATCACACACATCCATGCCCGAGGCAGGATTCAAACCTGCTACCGTAGCAGCAGCGCGGTTTCGGAATGAAGCGCCTAAAACCACTCGCCCACAGCGGCCGACTGAAGTGAACAGTGACATATTTTGAGGTCATCGGATAGTGATATAGACATAGGCAGAAGGCTGTAGTGTCGCATACACATGGTATAAAAGGGCAGTGCATTGGCGGAGCTGTCAATTGTACTCAAGTGATTCATTCCAAAAGGTTTCCGACGTCATTACGGCCGCATGACAGGAATTAAGAGACTTTGAACGCTGTCGTTGAAGCTAGACGCATGGACCCTTCCATCACGGAAATCGTTAGGGAATTCAATATCCCAAGATCCACAGTCTCGAGAGTGTGCCGGGAATGCCACGGACAACGCAACGCCGGCCGACTTCACTTACCGACCGAGAGCAGTGGCGTTTGCGTAGAGTTATCAGTGCTAACACACAATCAACACGGCGTGCAGTAACCACAGAAATCAATGTAGCACATACGACGAACGTATTGTTTAGGACAGTTCCACGAAATTTGGCGTTAACGGTCTACGGCAGCAGACGACCGACGTGAGTGCCTATGCTAACAGCACGACGTCGTCTACAGCGCCTCTCCTAGGTGCGTAGCTATATAGATTGGACCCCAGATGAATGGCAGAACGTGGCCTGGTCAGACGAGTACCGATTTCCGTTGGTGAGAGCTAATAATAGAGGTCAACTGTGAAGCAGTCCCACGGAGCCATGGGTCCATGTTCTAAACGAGGCTTTGTGTAAGCTGGTGGTGACTCCATAATGGTGTGGGCTGTGTTTACGTGTAATGGACTGGGTGTTGGCTATGGTGGACTACGTGGAAATCATTTGCAAGCATTCAACAATGGAATTTTTACGAATGACAATGGGTCACATCAATGGACCAAAATTGTTCGCGATGGATTGGAAGGACATTCTGGAGAACTCCAGCGAATAATTTGGCCACCGATATAGCCAGACATAAATCCCTTCAAATATTTATGGGACATAACACCCTGCATAATATCCTGCATCGACAGCACTTCCGCAGTTGTGGACGACTATAGAGGCAGCACGTCTCTACATTTCTGCGGGCGACTTCCAACGATTAGTTGAGTCCAAACCACGTCGAGTTGCTGCACTACCATCCGGGAAAAAGGAGGTCCGGCATGATTCTGGGAGGTATCCCATGACTTTTGTCGCCTCGGTGTGTGGAGGTTTGGATCGGGCCGGGAAGCATGAGAGGTACCGGAAATGTTTAAGGTGGCCGCACGTGATAAGTGGGAAACCTGGCCTCGATTCCCGGTTCGGTACAAAATTTCACATGTTACAACATCTACTCGTACATCTCATTGCAGCTTGTATAATGAAATATGTATTCAGTGAATAATCTGAAATAATGCTCTAAGTTTCTTTTTATTTCTCTCTGTGATTTCCCAACCCTCAGTCCCACAACTTGTTTTTGAAATTATAATGAAATGAACACCCTTAGCTGCTCACAGGCGTTGACATACGTCAGCGGGGACACATGAAAATGTGTGCCCCGACCGGGACTCGAACCCGGGATCTCCTGCTTACATGGCAGACGCTCTATCCATCTATTTTTAAATCTCCGACCCAGCCGGGAATCGAACCCGGGCCGTTAGGTATAACATTCCGTCGCGCTGACCACTTTTTTTCCTTTTTTATTTATTTCTTATTTTTTTCTGCTATCCATCTTTTTTTCCCAATGTCAGGCTTACCACCTTTCCTGACATACATTTTGTTGTACTACCGCATAAATAGTGTCTACAATGTCCATATGTAGACAAATAGTGGCTAATTAGAAAATTAATTAATTAAGGAAATGAATAAAACTGAAAATGCCCAAATGAAAGACAGGAAGACATTGCGGATAGTACAAACACAAAAGAAACATGCTCCTGTAGCAATGAAATTAAATTCGTGTCGGGGGCGACACCTGCTCACGACCCGACGTTCGATAGAGCAAGAGAGCCGTCTATCGACTCGTTCTCCAGACGTTGGTGTAACACTGGGTCGTCTTCTCGAAATTAACTAAGGGTCCATATGTGTGATCGAAAACCATCTGAGCCACCGAGGACACAGAGGATATCGCGACTGCAGGGATTTATCTCTGGCACGCCTCCCGCGAAACCCACATTCTCACCGTATTGTCCCGCACTACATTCGTAGTGCCACCGCCCATTATACTCATTACTCGCGGCGCGTTGCCGATTCCCGTAAGAGTTCGGGCACTGTTTGTGCATTCGCACAAAAGAAGAAGATGGTCAAGTGGCCGGTGAGCCTTAACTGTATATGTACTAAGATGGTATCTGTTCTTTCGGACATGTCCGAAAGAACAGATACCATCTTAGTATATATAGTGTAACCTTCCCACGTAAAATTGTAAAATAATAAATAATAATAATAATATGATTCTATTTTTAAGTGTAACCTCCCCACAAAATAATTTGTAATAAATAATTATTATGGATAGCGATTCTAATTTTAGTGTAACCTCAGAACAAAATTGGTTCCCATTTAATGTAAGCTCGAAACAGAAAAATTCCTAAACCTCGGTAATAATAAATAAATTCAGTAACCTGATAGAATTTGGACCACAGCAGCGCTGCGTCATGGCCCTGTAAGATCATTCTGAATAAAATAAGGAAAAATTCTTACCTCAATAAAAACGGCGAATATTTCTGCTCTTATATAAAAAATTTTCCGACACAGCTCTGTGCAATGCTGGCCGATAGATTTGTCATTTATGAAAGGAAGCAACTGATTTTTCTTTTGCAACAATAGGTATGATTATGGATTGAAGAAATTAGTAAACTCTTTAAATTGAAATGAATGTTTTTAGAAATTACTTTATATCACGAAGATTATTATTAGGACATTTTTAAAAGATTTACATGGGACTTTACATAACATTACTAGATATGCGCAAGGCTGCCTTTTACCTTATACAATAATACTCCGGCTTCGGCACCGCTGCACCGCGACCGGCCCAGCCAACATGATACTCCAGACAGGACTGACAAGCGCAGACAGGCGACTGCTCGCTAGCAACAACATACTGCTACTGCTACACAGTTCGTACTGCAGTCAACACTGCTCTTTGGTCTCAGATTCTCTTATAGCTTACATATCGCAGGCAGCGCATACCTCTTAAGCTTGTTTTTGATTCCACGATGCGTTTGCATATCGCATTTAACTCATTTTTGGGGACCAAAGTACAGGATTTAATTTCTGGATAGGCGCCTCTCCTAAACTCTTTACACAGTTTATTTTGTCAACCTTTAGTGTCCAAGCTACTTCGCTCCTCTCCGCAACGTAGAAATTTTGTCTTCTCACAATTAAGTTTCGTATCTCACTTTTTATATTCTTCCAACAGCTTCCTAAGTATCTAAGATATATCCTCTTCGTCGTTTGATGCAAGAAACTGATCATCAGCATATAAAAGTGTGTATGTACACTGGTTCCCCACTTCAGTCCACTTTCTCACACCAGAGATAACAGTGCCTCCTGTACATACATCATAAAGATTGGGAGAAGCAGACAGCATCCTTTTCTCAGTCCTTTAGTTGTTCTGAATGCCTTCCTAGAATTTCATTCCGCACTTTACTGACACATTCTGCCCACATATAGAGATTTTTTTGGCAATTCCGCTGACTACAGCACCTTGTACAGTTTCTTTAGTGGCACCATGTTATATGATATCTCAAGATGCATGAAGACCAGATAACAGCTTGGATCATTTTCTAATCTCTTTCCCATGAACTGCCTTAGCTACACATAAGCTCTCTCTTAGAAAGTCACTTTATTCTTCTACTTCACTTATAATATTCTCCAGTTTCGACTTCAAAATCCTCCCATTGTTTAACATAACAATAACAAGTGTTTCTTCTTCTTCATCATCATCTTGTTTGCATTCTTCCGTTCGTCTACGGGGTCGGCATTGTTACATGGGTTACGTTAATGTTAGTGATATTTAATGTTCGTATGCCTTTTCTGACGCCCCTCCGCCTCCCCCGGGACGGAATTTGTATATTCCATCTGTATGCGTCTGTAGTAAAACACATGTTCCCGTAGCGTGTATTAGAGGACGGACTTGAGTTGTTGAGAACAGCCTCTTTGGTGCCTTCACCTGCCTGAAGCCAAACTGATTATCATCTAACAAATCCTCAATTTTCTTTTTCATTGTTTTGTTTATTATTCTTGTCAGCAACTTGGATGCATGAGCTGTTTAGCTGATTCTGCGACGATTCTCGCTCTTGCAGTCTTCGGAATTGTGTGGATGATATTTTTCCGAAAGTCGGACGGTATATCGCAAGACTCATACAGTCTACATTCCAAAGCGCATTTTAGTCTTATTGCCTCTTCCTCAATAATTTTAGAAATCCCCATGGATTGTTATCCATCCCTTCTACTGTTTTTTACCTTAAGTCTTCCAGACAGCACTTTAAATTCTGATTCTAATACTGAATGCACTATATCTTCTAAATTGCCTCCTGTTTCTTCTTCTAAGACATCAGACAAGTCTTCCTCCTGAAAGAGGCCTTAAGTGTACTCTTCCAACCTAGCCGCTCTCTCCAATGCATTTAACAGTGGAATTCCTATTCAGCTCTTAATGTTACCATTCTTGCTTTAATTTCACCAAAGGCTGTTTTGACCTTTCTGTATGCTGAGTCAGTCCTTCCGACAAGCATTTCTTTTCCGATTTACTCAAAATTTTCATGCAGCCATTTCGCCTTAGCTTCCCCGTACTTCCGATTTATTTATTCCTAAGAGACTTGTACTTCTGTATTCCTGAATTTCCTGAACATTTTTGTAATTTTTTCTATCATCGGTCAACTGAAGTACTGCTTCTGTTACCCAAAGCTTCTTCGCAGTTACCTTTTTTGTACTTATGTTTTTCTTTCCAACTTACATCATTGTCATATTTAGCTTTTTAGAGATGTCCATTTCTCTTTAACTCTGCTGCCTAATGGGATATTCTGAATTGCTGTACATTCAGCCTTAGACAAAGTCAAGCGCATCTCATCATTCCTTAGTACTTCCGTATCCCACTTCTTTGCGTACTGATTATTCCTGACTAATCTCTTAAATTCCAGCCTACTCTTCATCGCTACTACATTGCGTTCTGAGTCTGGGTACGCCTTACAATCCAGTATTTGATTTCGGAATCTCTGTCTAACCATGATGTAATCTAACGGAAACCTTCCCCTACCCAGCGTTTCCCAAGTATATCTCCTCCTCTTGTGATTCTTGAACAGAGTATTCGCTATTACTAGCTGAAATTTATTACAGAACTCAATTAGCTTTTCTCCCCTCTCATTCCTTGTCCCAAGCCCATATTCTCCTGTAACCCTTTCCTCTACTCCTTGCCCTACAACCGCATTCCAGTTACACATAAACTATTAGATTTTAATCTCCCTTTACGTACTTAGCTACCCTTTTAACATTCTCATACACTTTCTCCATCTTTTAATCTTCAGCTTGCGACATTGGCATGCATACCTGAGCTATCGTTGTCTGTGCTGGTTTGCTGTCTATTCTGATAAGAATAACTCTATCACTGAACTGTTCACAGTAACTCACTCTCTGCCCTATCTTCTTATTCATAACGAATCCTATTATCACTATACCATTTTCTACTGCTGTTGATATTATCCTAAACTCATTTGACCACAAATTCCTACGTTCTTTCCATTTTACTTCACCGTATCTAGTCCCTTTTCAGTTTTTATAGCTACCGTGGCAGTTCAAACTGCTGACATTTTCCGTCCCGACTCGTGGAACGTTATGCTCTCGTTGGTTATCAGTCTTTTTCTCATGGTCCCGTCCCACTTGAAAGTCCCCTCTCGGAGATCCGAATTGTGGTGTATTCGGGAATCAATTGAGAGATCATCATGACAATTTTTCAAATATATTCCACATGTTCTGTGGATATAGGTTATTTGTCTTTAATGTGTGGTTTCCATTGCCATCTGCATCTTCATGCCTTTGATCATTGCTGATTTTTCCGTCTTTGGTTTGGGGGAGGGGACCAAACAGTGAGGCCATCGGTCCCATCGGATTAAGGAAGGATGGGGCAGGAAGTCGGCTAAGCACTTTCAAAGGAGGCATCGCGGCATTTTCCTGAAACGATTTAGGGAAATCACAGAAAACCTAAATCAGGATGGTTGGATGTGGGTTTGAACCGTCGTCCTCTCGAATGCGAGTCCAGTGCTTCCGCCTTTAGGTGCAGATTCGCACCGTAAGATAAGGGTGTGCACTGAAACTCTATCCGCTTCTAAACCCTCTTTTACAAGGACGTTGGCAGAGAAAGGTGACTTCTTATGTTGGAAGTCTTTGACCGTCATTGCTGATGATTTTTATTCAAAATTTATGCGGTGGCGGTGTTTGAACTCGGGACCAAGGATGTTTTGATTGGTAATGAAAGATGCTACACCTAGACCACAGGTGTTAGTAACTATTTTTTACGGCAACAATTAAATTCGAAGGGGGATGGGTAATGGTGACTGTGTCCCTCTGTCGATTTATAAAAGAGATGGCCGAGTGATTCAGAATTTACAGAAATCCCTCGGTTTATGAAGTCATGTGCTAATTTAATTTCTTTACATTGGCCTGCAACGCTGCCCAAATCACTACAGAGGCAGTACTCTGCAGTTGGTGACTCGTTTGGTGTCTGTAAAAGAATGCATCGAACATGTTCGCTGCAGCAATTTGCTGCTGTCCTGGTGGTAGGAACTGTACGGCGTGTTCCAAGTGTTTAGGCCCCAGACAAACCTGTACTGAGGATACTGAAACGGCGTATTCAATTCTTACGAAGTCTGGATTGGCCCAGGTTTCTCGAGTGGAGTGTTTGTATACTGATTATGAGTCACAACAAACAGCTGCCTGCCGCATCGTCATTGGTGACGCTACTTTACAAGCATAATACATAATCATCTGCGACTTGGCTACACTCTAAAAGAACTGACAGGCCGACATCCCATGTGTCGTGCATTATTTATTTATTTGCTATTTTCTTTTAGTCTGTTATCTGGACACAAGAACAAACTAAATGTTGCACGTTTATTGGCGTGAATACAGCACACAATATTTTAACATACTTTCAAATATATTAGTATAACTAAATATTATTGTGTTTAAGGGGGGGGGGGGGGCAATGTAAATATAGTATCTACATAAAAGAAAGAAAAAAATAATAACTTAAAAAATTTTACACATTTATCAGCTTATGCAACAGTTCCTTATTTCTTATTGTGTCACAGACCGTAGTATCAAAGGCGTTGCTGTCTTGGCTTTTAACATCTTGTCATATGTAACATTCCCAGATGATGTTGCTCGTGATGCTGATTGCTCAATATTCACGTGGTGCGTGGTAGTATTTTCCATAAATAGCCAGGATATGGACCATATCGTGACAGGTAGGTATAGCTTCCTTTATCGGAAACAATTCGACATTCTTGAACTTTCATTTAGGTTAGGAAGGAACTGGTAAGTTCTCCTTACTCTTTCCGCCCTGTCCCAGATTTCATGCCATTCTCTATCAATGCAAATCTTTATTTTCTTACGCGATGTGGCTCCTGTGCTCAGTATCTCTTCTACTTTAACATACTCGGCCTTTTTGGTCCAGTATTGCGCACCTCTCTCTCTTATGGCTGTATCTAAAGGTAGCAAGCCTAGTATTACCAGCAGCGCCTCAGTCGGTGCTGTTCTGTAGTGCGTGGCAGGAGTAGGAATACACTCCGCTGTGCTACCCAGTAGAGCCTGGGCTTTTCTCACCTTTCTGGCTCTATGAGCCCAAACGCTCGATCCGTAGTGATTACGGTACGTTCGCATAGCCAGATGATAACTTATTTGTCAATTGTTGTTATTTAGTTCAGGATTTTAGTGCCTTACGGGCAGACGATTTCTACAACTTCATGGAAGCTTTACTTTTCGTCGATGCTTCTACCAAGGTGCCCATAAAATTTCTTTGTTTTCACAGGTTGCTAATTTATTCTGTTGTGGGGTTTCTCGTTGTTGATCATTTTCATTTAGTTAAATATGAACTGGTTTGTGTGATGCTATCGTTAGTTTGTTTTCTACGCACCAGTTACTTAATCTTTCAAGAACTACACTACTATTTTCCTCTACTTTAGCCTTTCAGTTGGCAGATACTATAATTAGCAGGTCGTTTGCGTGGGCGATCCAACTTCTAGTGTTTGTTATACTCTGAAGCTGGTAATGGCTTTACGCCAACATCCCAGAACTCTGGTCCACAAACAGAACCCTGTGGGAAGCCTTCTACAGTTTTCTCTCTGGGACATTCTAAATGTATCTGCCTGTCTGTGCGATAGTCAAACGCGTCGTATAGCAGGATTTAAAGCTGAAAAGCCAAACGAATGTGTAGAGAAAAGCTTTGCAACAGGCGACGTCCTGATTGGGAGAAATTAGTCGCCGCAGGAAGAAACGTACGAGGAACAGGGCCGTTAGAGCCACATAGCAGTCAAACCAAGGTTAACGACAAATAACTGTTTGCACAATAGGATTTGAGGAGATGATATGGGAGAAGATTCATCAATAAGCACCTGCCAACTTGCCTGTGAGATGCATACTTCGAGCAATGGTGTGTGGGCAATACTGGAAGAGCATATGCTTCATTCCTGTCAAATATATCGTGTGCAGGCAATGAAGGCAAATGATTATGAGCCAAGAGCTCAGTTTTGTCAGTTGATTATGTTGTAACGCATGTCTTGAGATTGTCTGTCGTGACAGCGAATAATTGTTATGAACTTAAGATACTGTTACAAAGTGTAATTCATTTAACTCAATAAAATA
Source organism: Schistocerca serialis cubense (assembly GCF_023864345.2). Lineage (NCBI taxonomy): Eukaryota > Metazoa > Arthropoda > Insecta > Orthoptera > Acrididae > Schistocerca > Schistocerca serialis. Next base: position 149,142,830 of record NC_064642.1, read on the forward strand.
TTAAATAGCTATTTCTGACCATTAATTCGTGATTCTAAAGTACTCTACATAGAGTCTTCTACAATTTGGTTATTTTTTTACACAGGAGATTTGGGACACCTCGTCTACAATAATCCTCAGTTATAGAGACAATTAGACCAGAGCCTAGATATATGTAACTCGTCTGTAATGGAAAATCGATAGGTGTTTGACCTCTGAGTAATCAAAAAAACACACTTAACGCTGTATCTCCCTAATATAGGACTGATGAAAGCTGAAATATTTTCTGTGATGGGAAAAGCCGCTACAGTATTGAGAACCTTCACAAATTTTCCACCTTTAGAAACTTCATTGAAAAGAGACTGCAAAACGGGTCTGTTCTGTTGCTCATTGTAACCGCTCTCAATAATTTAGCAGAGAAGCTTCCAGTGTCAGAGATAGCATGAATCCTGAACACCATCTCATGTTGTTCTGGATGATCGCAACTGTTAGTACGGAGGTATGAGAGGCAGTCAAATGACAAGCGAATATCCATTAGAACGGGGCCACGGAATGGTTACATTCAAAAACAACAACCGCACGTGTTAAGACATTTATCCTACTGGGAGACGAGACAATTTCCTGTTTCGCACAACGCGGTCTACCGTGGATGGATACACGATTGCAGCCACTTTTGCACCTGCTCGTTTTAGTGAAACGGACGTCCACCTAAATTGCTGCGAAATGCAGGAAGATCTGCAGCGAATAGGCACTTGGTGCAGGGAGTGGCAACTGACCCTTAACATAGACGAATGTAATGTATTGCGAATACATAGAAAGAAGGATCCTTTATTGTATGATTATATGATAGCGGAATAAACACTGGTAGCAGTTACTTCTGTAAAATATCTGGGAGGGTGCGTGCGGAACTATTTGAAGTGGAATGATCATATAAAATTAATTGTTGGTAAGGCGGGTACCAGGTTGAGATTCATTGAGAGAGTTCTTAGAAAATGTAGTCCATCAACAAAAGAGGTGGCTTACAAAACACTCGTTCGACCTATACTTGAGTATTGCTCATCAGTGTGGGATCCGTACGAGGTCGGGTTGACAGAGGAGATAGAGAAGAACCACAGAAGAGCGGCGCGTTTCGTCACAGGGTTATTTGGTAAGCGTGATAGCGTTACGGAGATGCTTAGCAAACTCAAGTGGCAGACTCTGCACGAGAGGCGCTCTGCATCGTGTTGTAGCTTTCTGTCCAAGTTTCGAGAGGGTGCGTTTCTGGATGAGGTATCGAATATATTGCTTCTCCCTACTTATACCTCCCGAGGAGATCACGAATGTAAAATTAGAGAGATTCGAGCGCGCACGGAGGCTTTCCGGCAGTCGTTCTTCCCGCGAACCATACGCGACTGGAACAGGAAAGGGAGGTAATGACAGTGGCACGTAAAGTGCCCTCCGCCACACACCGTTGGGTGGCTTGCGGAGTATAAATGTAGGTAAAGATGTAGATGTAACGTGGTGCCACCTATCCGAGCCCGAGGGCAAAAGGCAAAACCAGCAGTGAAAACATCCCACATCTGCCCATCCAGAGAAAGCTAAAGCTGTTCGCATAAGGTCCGGTAAGGTTGTGATGACCTTCTTCTTACAGCGCGACCGCTACGGTCGCAGGTTCGAATCCTGCCTCGGGCATGGATGTGTGTGATGTCCTTAGGTTAGTTAGGTTTAAGTAGTTCTAAATTCTAGGTGACTGATGACCTCAGAAGTTAAGTCCCATAGTGCCATAGTGCTCAGAGCTATTTGAACCATTTTTTGAACCTTCTTCTTCGACTGCAGGGCCCTCTGCTCGTCGAGTTCCTCGAGCGTGAAACCACAATCAGTGTACAGAGCTAAGAAGACACTTTGCAGAAACTGCTACATCCAGGAATGCTGTTGGACGGGATAATCCTGTTACACGATAAAACCAGCCGCCACACTGTCAATCTGACACAGGGTACACTTCAGTAATTTTATTGGGAAACATTACAGCATCCTCCATTCAGGCCGGATCTTTCACCGTGTGATTTTCACATCTGTGGCAACCTGAAGAAAGACGTACACGGCTGACGGTTTCAGTCGGAAGAGGAATTGTAAAAGTGCGGCAGTGTATTCTTCAGCGACCGACAGCGTTCTACGAAACAGGAATCTATCGTCACTACTCCAGGTCGGATAAATCTGTTAACGCGTGCGGTATTTACTTTAATGCGACATTCCATGGTCAAGCTGTGGCGGTGTTTGGTTTTCATTTGATTGACTCTTCTATAAATTTACGTCAGAGTGTTTTTTTGGTATGCCATGTCCCAACGTCAAATCACCATTTCTCGTGAAGCTTACCTCATGGAAGAGAATGCAGCAATTCTTCTCGACCATAGAAAACCGAGTACTGGACTGGAGACAGATTAGGTAGAGCAACAAAATATGCAAAGTGACAATAAATACCGCGTGACCATGTGACTAAGATTTCATCAATATATCTTCGGAAGCACTAAACTTTCAATTCTTCAGCCTTTAGGAATTGTTGCTCAAAATTCTCCATAAAAAGACTGTCAACAAAAATGGACTCTGAAAAGAAAAGTTTAAGGTATGGTGGAATAATTTGTCAGTCATTGACCAAACTTTGCTACAGTTAATCGCAGCTGTAAGTAAGAGAAAACAAACGGAGTGTTAAATATTAGACCAATAAGTAGTATTCCTCGCAATCAGTGTAAAACGTCCATCTATTTGCTGTGATGTCGCATCTGCTTCCCAGGGGACGTAGCGAGATTCGGGATTACGTTGTGTATTAAAACGCCGATGTTGCTCACCATAGACCAAAGAGGAACATTTTCCTTAGGAATGTAAAAAAAGCCAGAGAGCCTAGATGGAACTTCACAATTAGAGCGAAGTGTTTTAATGGTTTATCTCATTGAAGGAGTGCTATTGAATAGAGTGTTCTCCTTGCCTGATGGCTAGGATGACAAAGATCACGATGCACAAGCAGCCAGGAGTGACAGAAAATTAATGGATGGGTCTCCTAAAATCTGCTTCTACAAACTCAAGATCACGGTTTGGTGAATACTTGAATTGGGTTATTAAAGGATTTTTCTTCCTGATTCAGTTCTATCTTTACTCCTCCGTTCTTTTTTGTTTTCTTCTGTGTCTTCACCAACCTTATCCTTTGCTATGGTGTCTATGGCTTTAACTGAAAGAAAGTTTTCTATTTGGCTTTCCACAACGGAAAACTTCCTGCTGGTCCGTTTCGTTTCTTTCACCATGTATTTGGGAGCAGGTGGGAGTATCAAGCGTTTCCTTCCCTTTTTACAGGGCTCAAAATCTTTATAACGTTCCATATGTATATATATATGGCGAAGTTCAAGGATCTTATGTTCTATTGCGTCAATATTCTGTTTTTGCGTCAAGATGTGCAAATGGTGTTTCAAAACTCACTCTGTTTAAACATACATTTCACTTATACTTGTTGTATTCTAAATGCAGTCCAAGCAAAGACTTAGAGCTTAAACTTTTTCATTACGGAGTGCGACACTATGCAGGAAATGGCTTGCACATCTTTTATTCAGAAGAGATGCACATTTTGGCTTTCCAAAGATGCACTTAGATCATTTTCTTGTGAAATATCACTTGCGCCGCTTGTTCTCTCAGCTCCTCAATTCATGTGTATTTTGAGCGTCTCTCGAATTATTAACGGGCCTTGAATAGGTCACGGTAGTACATTCTGGCAGAATCTTCAGGCGACCCATATTTCTGCGGAAAATCCACGCTGTCCTCGATACTTGTTCGACCGATACTTGAAGACTGCTCGTCAGTCTGGGACCACTCACAGGTTGGATTGGTGGAGGGTATGGAGATGATCCACCGAACAGTGGAGCGTTTCGATCTCGTGATTGCTTAGTTGGCATTAGACTATTACCGAAATACTCCACTAACTACAAGAGAAGCGTCATTTCCCATAGAACATATAGCTCTCGCGAAATGATCACAAGGAGAAAAACGGAAAAAAGAGTTAATACGGAGGTTTACCCACAATCATTCTTCCCGGACGTAACATGCCAATAGAACATTGGGGGGGGGGGGGGGGGAGGGGGGAAGGGGGGGGGGGGGGAAGACGGTGATACCACACCACATATAGCAACACATTGTACATAGTATGGAGGTATATGTTGAAAGGCATATAAAGTGTCATTTTTCCGTCACTCAATAAGAAGATGGGACAGGGAATGAAATCTATGATATTGGTGCTATGTACTATATAAAGGCTTACGGAGTATATGTGTAGATGTAGACGCATGATGTGACTACTCCTACAGCAAGGAAAGTCCCGCTTATATTTTTTCTCAAATACCTTAACAAATTTTTAATTCAATAAATTTCAGTCATGAACCTCAACCCCAGTGTGTGTAATATGTAGACAGTGGGTAACGATTACGCTATAAAAATATTACTTTTCTGCACGACGCCGTGTCTAAGACGAAGATGTGCAATCGGGGTCCCAAAGCGTAAAGCAGCGTTGTCAGACGTTTAGAGAGCGACAGCAGTTTCTTACGGGTCAGAAAGCACAGCGCTCCTCATTACTTTGGAGAAGGTGTGACGGCATTATGACGTGAGGGTGCGCGCCGTATGGAGGAATTGTTTATATCTTTTCTTTTCAAGTCATACATATTATCGGTATTGCAAATGTTGGGAAGAAATATGGAAACCAAGTTCAGGTAAAAACCCCTAAAAATTAATGGTGAAATGCATAATATCGCCTCAAGTCAAAAGGTAGGCAGAAAGCTGTCCAGAATTCGATGTATGCGCTTAAAAGTTAACCAGAAAGACGCAAAGTCTGGTTATTGGGATACGTGCTACGAACTCCAGGTATGGGAGATGGAATGAGCTTGCTTTTTTTGTTTTTTCTACTCCCTCCCCTCCCCCCTTTCTTTGGTTCCATCGCGCAGGAAATTAAGTCATGTTTTATATGCGGACAGTAGGAGAAGAGGAAGGATGCCTCTGCATGTTAAAAATGTAGCTAAAAGACCGCAAAAATCTAGTTGGCTGCTTATCTCATAATTTATTGTTCCGAAGTAGCTGAATAATTAATAACTTCAACTCAACTATTAATACTGCTGTGTTAACTTTAAAATACAATCTATGCAACCACTAAATAATTTATGAGGTGAATAAGACTTGAAAAATCACATTTCCTTTTAAAAACTTTAATAAGCTCTGGGTATTCAGATATAACCTGAAGCGTAGAATGCTTCTTAGTTTTCTCTCTGATTACTGCAGTCCTCCGCGAACCCGACGTCTCTCAATGCCGGTGTGTTTACAACTCTCAGCTTAATAACTAGATGTAGAACTTTAACGAAATCTTCAATTTCATGCCACTACGAAGGCTGTACTTCATGGAACTTGTCACTCAATTCAAATGTGGAAAAAAATGTTTACTGGAAACGAACTACTATACAAAGCATCTTTTCAGAATATTTGATGCCCAACTAGAAGAAAAAGATCGAAGTATTGCCGCCTCTAGCACTGGGCAAAGCACTAACATGTCAACGCAACAAGGTTAAAATGATGCACTTGAGAATGGACCGTACCCAAAACAGGCACTGTACGACAGACTAATCAGAAATACAGCCTGGAGGAACAATGAGCTTCTTCAGATTTATTGAGGCTGTGGACCCACCCACAAGAAAATGATTCTTACCATTCTGTCCTCCGCACAGCTAGGATTCCAAAATCAATTTCGTTTATAAAGGGCGAGACAGCTATGAAAGGTCATCCAAAATATACCCGAAACTAATAAATGTATGAAATGTAAGTAAACTTGAAAATCAGTTACGTTTAGTGCTTCTGACACTCATATCATGTGACCTAAATGTTAACCCCGATGTATTTGAAGTGACCTTCGTAGAAAGTAATTCTAGGAAAATCCACAGCTTCGTGTGTGTTAGCCAGTGTGTCAGCTTTATTAATGAGCGTAAATGATGCAAGAGTACTCTTGATCAGGTTGGGTTTGGACATATGATTAATATGAACGTTATTTTATGTGCAAGTACTAAGCTACGACCAGCTTCATTCTGTACGAATTTCTTCAGGTACCAGCACCTCAACAAAACGCAGATTAGGCTCAAGGCTTCTAAACATGTACAAAATACATGATAAGTAAGTGTCAAAGCGAGTACTCTTCAACAGTCTTCATAAGTAATACAAAGTGCAACAAACGTGCCTGTGTACTAATTTAAAATACTTGCTCGCCCTGGTCTTGTACTGTTTTTTATGTTGCCTGCCCACTTAATATACTTGGCCTCATTGAATTAAAATTCACTTTACTGTTTAATTATACAATGCCTTAGCAACTTTAAAAGAGCTCGATTATATTCTTGACAACTGAACTCACTAAAAGGTAACTCAACTCTTTTTCAAATGTAATGATGACACGGTTTTTTAAATCATTTGTATATATACATCAGTCATTATCATGTTTTGTAGTCATACTTACTCACTGTTCTACATATGTAGTGGTGATGCATGTTTTTATAATCATCACTCACGATACAGATGTGTAATCACAGTTCTGTTTCTCTTATACTGTACATTATTCCTCTGGGATACTTTTGTTTGCATAGGTTTTTCTTCAAAATGTTAGAATAACTGTGTGGTGTCTTTCACACATGACTGTCATCTCTGTAATTCGCTCAAACAAAAATTTCTTTTAAGCATTCATGACGTATTCAGTGTAATAAATAATGTTGCATTTTACGATAACATGCTGAAAAGTAATGCCTCTGAATGTTTTGCATGTTGTTGTTGTTGTTGTTGTTGTTATGATCTTCAGTCCTGAGACTGGTTTGATACAGCTCTCCATTCTACTCTATCCTGTGCAAGCTTCTTCATCTCCCAGTACCTACTGCAACCTACATCCTTCTGAATCTGCTTAGTGTATTCATCTCTTGGTCTCCTTCTACGATTTTCACCCTCCACACTGCCCTCCAATACTAAATTTGAGATCCCTTGATGCCTCAGAACATGTCTTACCAACCGATCCCTTCTTCTAGTCAAGTTGTGCCACCACCTCCTCTTCTCCCCAGTTCTATTCAATAGCTCCACATTAGTTATGTGATCTCTTCAGCATGTATAAAGACTCTTAAATTTTTTTTAAATTAATCAACGTTATTAACATTCTACATCTTTATTCTTCATGTCTACGTATTTAATTCTCAACATAGTCACCATGAAGATGAACGAAAGTCCAATTACTTGATACTGTCGCTGTTGAATGTTTGACTACGTTGACAGAACCATAGCCTTACCTCTGCTAGCACCGCTTCATCACTCTCAAAGTGAATTCTTCGAACGTGTTCTCTAAGTTTTGGAAACGATGAAAATAGATGGAGCCAAGTCGGTACTGCGTGGAATGATGACACAATTTTTTAAATCATTTTTACATATACATCAGTCAGTATCATGTTTTGTAATCATATTTACTCACTGTTCTACATATGTAGTGGTGATACATGTTTTTTATAATCATCATTCACTATCACAGTGTAATCGCAGTTCTGTATCTCTGTATGACAGTGAACCCAAAGCAGCAGATTGATTGAGACTTCACAGCGGTCGTGTGTGACCTGGCATTGTAATACTTAAGAAGAGGACGCTCCATGTATGGACGAACTCTCCGAATTTGAAACCCGATTACAGCACCCTGTTTCTCACGCACCAAAATAGTTACGTTACGCACCACAATGTTACACGCCACAGTTCAGAACGGCAGAGGACTGCAAATACATGCACTTGAAGAATAAAGATGTAGAATGTTAATAATGTTTTTTTTAGTTAAAAAGCTTTAAAGGTTTTCACATAAAATTTCGGAAGCATTACTTTTCAGCACGCCCTCATACTTATTAAGCTCAGTTTGCCTGTAGCTGCATTTATTGGGTTTCAGTCGCACTCAAAAAGTCATTCCTTTTTTTTTTTTTTTTTTTTTTTTTTTTTTTTTTTTTTTTTGGAACGAAGATGATGTCTTACAGCTGATGTGTCACAGAGTCACTCGTATAGTCTCGCGAGGTAGCACGTCTCTTCCGGGACGCGGGGAGGTGCACCGCCCCCGGATCGAACCCGCCCGACGGATGAACGACAGGAACTGGCGTGCTGGCCAGCATAGATGAGGTCTTTAGGCTGTTTCCCACAACTAGCTAGGCGAATACCAGGCTAGTACCCACCCCCCGAATCAGTTTCACGATTATCAAACATTTCGAAAACGTTCACACTTCGACGTGGGGTAACACTAAACGCACACATAAAACATACACAGAGTCCGTCTATGGATGGGGGAAGAGTTGGCGAGAGGAAGGACACCCGGGCACCCTCTGCCACTAACGTTTCCAGTTCCAAAAATTAACATGCCGACCCCATGAAGGTACGGATAAAGGCAAGGAAAAAGAAGAAGACCATCGACATGAGCGGCGCTACCTAGCCACCTTAGTACAGCGCTGGATGTTGTTCTACACCCAACACGTAGAGTCGTGGGGGTGAAACCCTGTGTGTGGTAACCCCCCCCCCCCCCCCCCCCCCTGAATTTTGAACTGACTGGTATCGATTCAGTAGTTGACCACCAGACTGGAGTTTTTTCTTATTACAACTTATTGTTCCGCGTGCTGGACAGATTGCTCCAGAGGCGAGAAAATGAGGTAAGTCTTATTTGCTGCTTATGTGTGACTTTTCTGATGCTTTGCTTAGATATTGTATAAGAATTAACGACTCATTTGAATTTCCCCTCCACGTGGAGATAATTGTTCCAGCTGGTACCCAAAATTATCAATGGGGTATTTGTCATAAAATGGCGAAACGGGGCAAGTCCCCCGCAGGCGTTTTGGGGTAAATCCTCGGAGCTCCAAAAAAGTGAAGACCGTTCCTCAATGATGATTCCCACAGAACAAAAGATGACATTCAACACATATTGCACGAAATTATCTCTCCTGAAGATATCGCTTCGCTGTCTAAAACAAAGCTTTAGGCGAAGTTTCCGGCAGAGCATTGAAATCCGTGCTTCTAACGTCGACGTCTAGTAAAGAACGAATGGAAGACAACTACATGGGAAAAGAAAAGCTTGCTATTGAGAAGGAAATACGTGTCAAAGAAAGAAAAGAGCGTACTAATGAAACAAAAGGACGTAAGCTAGATTTCCTTGCATCACTGTCAAAAAAAGAAGAAAACAGATCACCCAGCCAGCTGATTACTCTCCAAAGTCAGATTCAGGTTTCTTTTACATCATGACAGTAGCTCAGATATACATGTGGACTTTCTATTTGGCGAAGACATATACGGAGAAGAAGAAGAAGTAGAATAAGATAAACAAGAGTCTGAGATTGCAAGGAAGAATAAGGAGACCTTCCAAACTATATTATCTAGTAGGTACCTAAATATCTTAGAATCAGTAGTTGAAAGCTTACGGATTACCCAACTAATCGTTCTAAAGTGGTGAAGAAAGTATTGTTTTGAATAAGAATTTTTAAGCTTTATCTTCTAATTTACGATGCGTTTTAGTTCAATATTGTATTGGGAAATTTTACTGCAATAAAACATGTTACAAATGGTTATTTCAAGTGTTTTTATTAAGCAGTCGTACATTTTTATCCATGCATATCTCAAAAGGGGCAAAAACATGCTGTTTGTGGGTAAAACCCGCAATTTTTGTTTTAGTTAAATTATGAATTTCTCTGTAATTAATAATCAGATAGAGCTGGAATATGGATGTGTTATAAGTAACAACCCAATCTATTACTTCAATTTGAAATTACGGGAAAATGCACCACTCACTGATCACAACATTAGAAAAACCGAAAATTACAGAACTTTACATCCACCTAGCCTTCTGCTAGCTGTGCTTATGCCAAGCACAGTCAGCGAAGTCAAACAGTGTGCTTGTCGTAATATTTTATGTGGATTCTTTTTCTTAAAACTATAATGCTGAGTTATTCCAAGAAATTTTAAATTTTACGTTACGATATTATGTGCTATATTCGTATATGCCGATTCATGAGCAACATCTGGTCTGTTCCTGCACCTCGACAACAGACTAAAAGCAAACAGCAAATAAATATATAATAAAATAAAACTTCCAACATGTACCTGTCAACGTTTTACTGCGCGATTAACCATTTTAAATCATGACGCAGCAACCTTTCTGCCACTTCGTATTACTTACGAAGACTGTTGGTGAATATTCTATGTGACAGTTATATACCATATACACTATGTGCGTGTTTATTCAAAATGGTTCAAATGGCTCTGAGCACTATGGGACTTAACATCTGTGGTCATCAGTCCCCTAGAACTTAGAACTACTTAAACCTAACTAACCTAAAGACATCACACACATCCATGTCCGAGGCAGGATTCGAACCTGCGACCGTAGCAGTCGCGCTGTTCCGGACTGAGCGCCTAGAACCGCTAGACCACCGCGGCCGGCTGCGTATTTATTCTTTTAGCCTATCTGTGACTCTCCGAAGTGCAGGTTATCTGAGGATGGTAGAACAGAATGAAACCAATCATGGCTTAATGTGTGCAGTTATGATAACAGCTGTGGTGGTTTTTCTTAACAGTCGCTGATGCAAGAGTCATTTTAGGTACGTATAAAATGACATACATTTTTGATACTTGTGGGGACTGACATATGCTCGGGAAATGTTGTACAGTCTCCTCATGATAACGAGACGCACAAACAATAAGTTCCTGTAGCAGGGATTTCCGGAATTTCGTTAACTGTACTTATATTTCAGCCAACAGCTCATGGTGAAAAGTGCGGAAACGGTGTGCTCCTTCAGTGAGCACTGTGTTTCGCAGTTCTCAGGCACCACTGAGCCCAGTCGGTGGTGGACTGTGTCTGCTAGCTCGCGGTTGCCACCCCTGAGTATCGAGCGCGCCGTGTCGCCGAGGTCCGCCCGGGCCCTTTGTGGCACGGCGTGAGGTATCCGCCGGATTCCGGCGGTGGACCTCGCTGGCACTACAAAGCGCAGGAGAGGACTTTTATCCTCCGGTAATTAAAAGGCTCTCCGGGTGCGATCGAGGGCACCCCGAACCTTCTTTTTTTTCCTTCTTTTTTTCCACCGCTTTCCTCCAGTCGGTACGCATACCAGCTTCCCCCCTCATCCAATCTGCCGCCCACAATGGTTGCGAGGGTGGTCTGAGCGCACAACGCGCCCGTTTCGCCAACTGTCACCTCCCCCTCCCCTCCTCTCCCCCCTCCCCTCACGACTGCCACTTCTACAGCTGTAAATCGACGCATTCTGCACTCGAGCGTTCAGAAACTACAAAGGGAGGTCGCCAGGGAATCCTCAGATCGTTGCCTGAGAATGGGATGGCATGTCAGGGAGAACTAGATTGAGACGTGTGCTCTCTGCCGCGTCCAGACTTTCGTTCAGGGATAGTCCCAAAGGAACTCAGTCTACTTGCTTCCTGACTGGTAGAAGTGGTGCTTTGCAGCAAGCGACAACTGATTTATTACCTTTAGATTTAAAGCACATAGCCATTGACAGTTGCATAATATCCGAATCTATATGGTCATTATCGCTGGCAAATAGTAAGATAATTATTTGTATACTACTGGCAAATATTTTTGGCATGTGTTAAGAAAAAAACATAAGGTAAGTTCAATTGTCTGAAAAAACACCGCTCAAATTCACTAATACGCAAATTGATGCACTACAGGAAACCATATTTTAAATGTCTTCTGTAAAGCAAGATCCACTGATGATGGACGTGGGGGTCCACATTAGTCTGGCAATAAATATGTAAAAATATTCTCTGTTGTGTAGCTTAAGTAGATGAATAAAATTTAGCTTCCTTTAGATGATGATCAGATTGGCTTTAAGAAAGGTAAAGGCACAAGAGCGGCAGCGTTCGACAGTGCGAAATGGTGCAATATGTTCGATATCCTGAGAAGAACAAGGATAAGCTATAGGGAAAGAAGGGTAAAATACAGCATGTACAAGAAGCAAGAAGAAACAATAAGAGTGGAAGATCAAGAGTGCAGTGCACGGAAAACTGAAACAGAAGAAAATCTAAGCATTTGAGATGGAGTGGTAGAGGAGAATGTTGAAAATTATGTGGTCCAATAAGGTAAGAAATGAGGAGGTTCTACACAGAATCGGGAAGGAAAGGAATATATGGAAAACAGTGACAAGAAGAATGGGCAGGATGATAACACATTTGTTAAGACATCAGGGAATAACTTTCATGTACTAGGCGGAGCTGTTGAGGGTAAAAACTAAAACTTGGTTGATAATGAAAGCAAAAATGAAGAAAAGACACTAGATTTGTCGACCAGAAAAAAGCGTTCGACAATGCAAAATGGTGCAATATGTTCTATATCCTGAGAAGAAAAGGGGTAAGCTATAGGGAAAGAAGAGTAATTTACAGTATGTACAGGAACCAAGAAGAAACAATAAGAATGGAAGATCTAGAATGAAGTGCACGGATTAAAACCTGTCTATGACAGGGATGTAGTCTTTCTTCTCTACTGTTCAATCTATACGTCGGAGAACCAATGATGGATGTAAAAGAAAGGTTCAAGAGTGCTACTAAAATTCAAGATGAAAGCATACAAATGCTAAGATTCGCTGATGACATTGCTATCCTCAGTGAAAGTGAGAAAGAAATAATACGATTTGTTGAATGTAAAGAAGAGTCTAATGAGGACAGAATACGGACTGGGAGTATATAAAAAAGACGAAAGTAATGAGAAGTATCATAAATGAGAACAACAGGAAAATTTTATCATAAGTGGTGATAACGAAATAGATGAAGTTAGTAAATTCTGTCACTGAAGCAGCAAAATAATCTGTAAGGGACGGAGCAAGGCGGACATAAAAAGCAGACTCACACTGGCAAATAGAGCATTCCTGGACGAGAGAAGTATGCTAGTATCAAAACATAGGTCTTAATCTGAGGAAGAAATTTCTGACAATGTATATTTGGAGTACAGCATTGTATGGCAGTGAGATATGGCCTGTGGGAAAACTGGAGCAGAAGAAAATCTAAGCATTTGAGATGTGGTGGTAGAGAAGAATGCTGAAAATTATGTGGACCAATAAGCAAGAAATGAGGAGGTTCTACACAGAACCGGGGAGGAAATGAATATATGGAAAACACTGACAAGAAGCAGGGGCAGGATGATAGCACATTAGTTAAGACATCAGGGAATAACTTTCATGTACTAGAGGGATCTGTTGAGGGTAAAAACTATAGAAGAAGACATAGATTTGGATAATCCAGCAAATAGGTCAGGGCGTAGGTTATAAGAGCTACTTTGAAATGAATAGATTGCCACAGGAGAGGAATTCATGGCGGGCGCATCAAACCAGTCGGAAGACTGATGACTCAGGAAAAAGTCAATAAAATCACACATTGTTAATCCATGTTTTTCCTTAATATTAGAAACAGCGACAGCATGGTATTTGGTCTCTTAATAGGAAAAGCCGTCTGCATATCGCAGGTGGATGGCAGGAAACTGTAATCGTTTGCCCGCTTTCATAGTGCAAAGTTTGAAAACTAACAAGTTTAAAGAATCTTGTTACTAAACCTAAAATTATTTGATCTCCTTCCAGTAAGCCTATCAGTTCCCACTACCAGCAGGGCTTCTTTTTAGAATATTATGGTGCAGATAATGATAACACCATTTCGCTGTCTTGGGTAGAAAATCCTCACCGCACAAGACTTGCGAATAGCACGAATTTCATCGTTGGCATAGGCGTCTGTAATATCTAACAAAGCTTCGAATTGAGAGAAGTTATCAGAAAAATTAAGCTGCAAGTGCACAGCAAATATGCAAAGAATTTTACTAGGCTGCGAAATACTGCGTGAAAAGCATCCTAGTCTTTTCTTGTTCATGTTACATTTAATCTTATAGAGAAAGGATATTAAAGAAAGGGGTGACAGGGCCTAGTAGAAACAGAGTCGCTGCTTGGTTTGGCAAAGATTACATTTTTGACTAGTCTATACAACTCAGGTACAAGGGGGTTTTGGAATTAATCGTTAAGTAGCTCTACGTGTATCATTTTCATTATGCAAAGGAAATTAAGGTTATCAACTACGTAATAACATCTAATCTGAGGGACCTAAAACAGCGGACTAGCACATGCAAAGAGGGGCACTCCTGCCCAAGGGTAGGCTACTGGTGTCAGACGTGGGCCTTAATTCACGGAAGACGTTTTTAAGAGTGTACGTTTGGAGCACAGCATTGTACGGCAGTGAACCATGGACAGTGAAAAGCCGGAACAGAAGGCATTCGAAGCGTTTGAGATGTGGTTCTACAGAAGAATGTTGAATATCAGGCAGACTGATCAGATACGGAATTAGGACGTTCTCCGTAGAATCGGCGCAGAGAGGAACGTATGGAGAAGACTGACAAGAGAAGACCGAATGATAGGACATGTGCTAAGATATTAGGGAATACCCTCTGTGGTACTAGAGCGAGCTGTAGACGGTAAAAGCTGTAGCGGAAAACAGAGATTGGTATCCATCCAGCAAATAATTGAGGGTATAGGGCCCAAATGCTACTGAAGTTGACGTAGGGACAAAAACGTATCTAATCCAGAGGGCACGGTGTCCAAATGGCTCTGATCACTAGGGGACTTAACTGCTGAGGTCATCAGTCCCCTAGAACTTAGAACTACTTAAACCTAACTAACCTAAGGACATCACACACATCCATGCCCGAGGCAAGATTCAAACCTGCGACCGTAGCGGTCGCGCGGTTCCAGACTGAAGCGCCTAGAACCGCTCGGCCACAGCGGCCGGCTTAAGAATTCTCTTCAGTTCTAAGTTAATATTGTATTTTCCATAAGTTTTCAGTTAATGACCCCTTTTATCGTTCATAGTTGAGTACCGTGTGTGAGAAATATTGCTTTCTAGTTCGCGAGTGTTAAATGCATTAGAGTCCAGCGGCTGTGCAGGCTACTGTCCAAATCAATCGTTCGTTCAAACACATGAAGCCGTGTTAGGTGTATCTGTGATTCAGTTCATTTAGATCATTGTTCCGTTTGCGAGTGCATCCATATTGTATACGATTTCTGTAATCTTATGACTGAATTTTCTGCAATTCGTCTTACCTGATAACATCCTTCTTCGGTGTTTGCGTGTTCTTGTTACCAGGTGTCAGCGTTTGGATGAAGGAGATTTAAGTTCGTTGATCTTGTTTTCTTATAGCGAATTTTATGCAGACTCATTTCTTCATTTAAAATTCCACACTTATTTTGTGCTCGACTTTGTTCGTGAGGACCACGTGGTTGAATTCTTGTGAAAAGGTCTGTAGTGCCATAGTGTCCGTGATCTTCCCCTATAGACAACGTGAATTAACTGTGGTTCTTGTTTATACTTCATTTCTTTTAGCAATGTATTTTAATAGTAATTTTTTTTCTTTTATCAAAAATGGCTCTGAGCACTATGGGACTTAACATCTATGGTCATCAGTCCCCTAGAACTTGGAACTACTTAAACCTAACTAACCTAAGGACAGCACACAACACCCAGCCATCACGAGGCAGAGAAAATCCCTGACCCCGCCGGGAATCGAACCCGGGAACCCGGGCGTGGGAAGCGAGAACTTTCTTTTATCCCACTCGTTCAAAATCAAGGGAACAGCCCCTCTTGATAGCCACGTATGCTGCGGTGAAGGCTTTTAGTTCTTTCCTTCTTGTTAGTGTCCCAAGTGCGTGTGAATGTAACTGTTCGTGATTAAACCATCCTTTGATAATTCCTCGCCTACAAATAATAAACCTTACGGGGAACTCCAAAGTAAAATTCTATGTTTCATTAACAAGCAAGGTAGTAGGACTCAACGAACATAACCATCATATTACCTACTAGACATGCTCAAGCGTCGAAATAAATGTACTCACTCAAATAAACGTTCTTTTTCCAGAATTTGTGTTCACAATCTCACTGCTAAAATTTCACTCCATGTGTCATGCAAGTCTGATTTAGGGTGCGTCTTACTACATTCCTTAAAAGCGACAACTATACTGCTGGAATAGTTTACCATTCATGATTAATTGTAAAGATACGCCTCATAAAAGTTTACACTTCATATTCAAGTAATGGATACCTTTCAATAGAAAGCCCAATTTCTATGAAAAAAATTCTTCTTTGTTTCTCGTATTAACAGTTCTGCTCTCGATAATCTTTTCCTTCGTAATATTTCGAAGATGTCGATCCATTCTGAATGCCTTGATTGCAAGACATCTCCTAGCTATAACTTCAAGTAGCGAAAATTTTCTCATAAAACTTTCTATGACAGTACTTGAACCGAGTAAGCTTGGTATTACACGTGTCGATAGACTTTATTTCACTGCTTAATATGGTTACGTGTGTATAGTAAGTAGGTGAAACCAACGGAAGGTTATATTTTATAACAGGGAAGGTCGGCGCGTTACTTCATTGGCCATTAGGTGACCCCTTTTGCTTAGTCTTAGAGCCTATAGCACTCTTATTTACTTTTCGTTTCTTTGCTGTAGCCGAAGCTAGCTGAGATCAGCCCACTCATGTTGTGTTCCGCCCACTGAGAGGGTGTTAATTTTTAGTCAAGGATGGAGCATGGAGGTCCTCAATCCGGAATTCTTGAAAGAGGTAGGTGAAACCAACGGAAGGTTATATTTTATAACAGGGAAGGTCGGCGCGTTACTTCATTGGCCATTAGGTGACCCCTTTTGCTTAGTCTTAGAGCCTATAGCACTCTTATTTACTTTTCGTTTCTTTGCTGTAGCCGAAGCTAGCTGAGATCAGCCCACTCATGTTGTGTTCCGCCCACTGAGAGGGTGTTAATTTTTAGTCAAGGATGGAGCATGGAGGTCCCCAATCCGGAATTCTTGAAAGCACATTTGCCGTACGACCTAGAAAAAACACAAGAAAACTTTGGACGGTTCCAGAGAATTGGAGCTTTCTTTATCTCTGGAACAATGCGTCCACGACAAAAATATGGAAGCCTAATGTATGTGTTGTGTACAAAGCAAATGGCGAGAGAAGCTGCCATCACACAGGCATAACATCGCCTGGCTCGGCTCGGTTCCAGGTAGCAGGATCGAGACGGTACAAACTCGGACCTCTTCCTGCGTCTGTGTCACTTACTCCAGCGCATCGTAAATGTCTGCCGATGCCGTAGACAGCTGTTACGGGAAGTGCTGTCAACCGTGGACTACATTGCTTCCACTTTGTACTGGCGGACCTGGCAATCCTTCGGTCGGGAGGCACCAAAGCATGACGTGCACTCCAGCAGTAAGACAGGTCAGTTCAGCTTCCGCAGCCCACTCACCACAGCACTCTGAAGACTACACTCTGACTTATTTGTGGAGTAACGGACCATTAAGAGTGTCTGTACCATTACCATCAGACATATATCATAGACTGCCAAGAGACAGCAAAGTTACTTAGATTTCATTGTGTTAGGTTTAGGATATTAAATGCACCAAACTATACCCACGTTTAAGTACCATTTCGCAGCATACACATAATAAATGTTATTTGTTCTTTTATGGTATTGCTACGTTTCTATTACAGTACGTCCTGTCACAGCAACTGTTTCGTTAATGATCCTGGCGCAAAATGGCTACCTTTAAGGAATCATAGCTAGATTCGTGCTACGCGTTCGCGAACATCCAAATGTAAGTGTGGCTGTACAACATCATGCTTGCACAAAAATGCAGCCTTTCGTGGTAAGGAACATCATCCAAATAGTCGATTAACTTGTGCTGCAGGAAATGACGATATACACGACCATTAAGTAGGAAATGTGTTCCTGTAAAGCGATCGCCAATGACGCCTGTCCAAGATTCAACGGAAAATCTCCGGTGATGCGTCGTCTCAGTGGCAGCATCTGGATTCTCACAACCTCGAAAGAGTATGTTGCTGATTTTCATAATACATTCTTGGGCAAAGCATGCTTTGTCTGTAAATGACACGTGCACGAGGTACAATGGCTCATTCCCACATTGTGTATGGATCCGTTGGCAGAAGGTAGCCCAGGGCTTGCGTACTTTGCAGATGACGTATAATATCCGCCTTATGGTAGACGGCGAAACGCATTCTGCTGCAGCAACCCTTCTGGTATCTGTGCCCGGCACTGTGTCCACTCTCCTCCTTTCGTTGTGGCGACACTGTCCTTGGTCTACTTGCATGATGCGTATTGGGTTTAAATGAACCAGTCTTGCGCAGGCATTCATGGGACGTAGCGATGTCGCTGCTGCCTGTCCATCTTCTATAGGATACGCCTCATGATACAATCGTCCTAACCCCGTGCATTGCCGTTGCTACGATCGTACATGAAGCTGGTGTCAGCCATTTCTTTAAAATGTGTCAGCTGCTTCAAGTGATATACGTGCTCACTGCTTGTGCTGCACAGTGTAGGAACTGTTCCCTTGAAGCATAACTCCGTGTTTTTTAGTGCAAATATATGTAGACGGACGGAGATGTGAACCAGTACCCTCCTAAATGCGAGTACAGTGCCTTTAACACTGCGCCATCTTGCTCTGGATGCGATTTAACGAAATCACGGAGGGCTCCGCATGGGATTACCAGCTGTGTATTTTACCCTGGTCTCTCCGAATACGATGCCAGTGCTTTTACTACCATGCTAGCTTGCCCAGTATGTCTTTTCTGAAGTATGTAAGATTACGATAGTAAGTACGAAAGTGAATAGGAGCAATGATAAGGAAAAGAATAGCTGTTGAAAACTGAGGTTGGGAAAGATACAGAAAATCCCGGAAGTATTTGGCACCCTAAGAAATAAAAAATAAAATAATTGCCTAAGGGAAAATGGAATAGATGTTTATGCTACGAATATGTAACCTGCGTTTCGCTGCAACAAAGAGGTGGTATCAAAACAGAGACGTGAAGGAACCAGTATCTATGTCAACATTGAAGGACGGTGACTGTCCTAGAACAACCTATGATCTGCAAACTGTACATTTATACTGGCACCCCCAAATTACGCTTCTGGTCACGGACATGTCTATGTGACAGTACAAAGGAAGATATCAGGAGACAGGAACGTTACAATGTGTACGAATGAGAAAAAAAGGAAAATAGGTACATTGAATTGAACGTATGAAGAATGTAGCGTAACGGAACGATTTCGTAAGATCGCAGTTCGCTCTGCGTAGCGCCTGTGTCGTTTCCAGAGAGGTTTATGTGAAGAAATCATTTACCTGCCCACATTTTGGAATACATTAAGGAGGACGTATATAAGACATGTAACTAAGTAAACAGGGGTGACAAATTCCATTGGTTTTGAAAGCAGCGTGCAAAGTGTGTTCACTCCACTCGATAGCATCTGCTGAAATGGCTAGGTTAAGTAGCTTGCAACCCCCTGTCCAGGCAGCGTACGTTGAAGAACCGTTCTGACAGAACGAAACGCTAAATTCGCGTTCTGGAAATACACATCCTCAGCAGGGAACAGTCCACCAACAAACAAGGTAAATATGATTTACTTGTATGTCTCTGTACTGCTCGCCTCTGAGGGACAATGACATAATGCACATGCGGCAACATTTCATTCTGCGTAAACATTCTCTACACCAGAGTTACCACACCAACCTGAATACCGACACACAAAACTAACTGGCTCGTGTGTTTCGCATTTGTTATCTCGTATGAAAGTGTCATTGTGCCAAAATGCGGCAGAGAAAGTCGTAAACGATTTGGTTGCTAATTTATTATTGCTTACCTGAACTGATTTGGCGAAAGGTCCCCAACACTGCGACATGTCTATTTCTTGCGGGTATACGAGCCGGCTGACGCAACCTCGGCCATACAAACGTCGTTGACAACAGCAGTTGATCTCGTAAACATCCAATTCACTTACTAACGCGCTTGGTCAGGGTTTTCCTACCCTGCTGGTACGACTGTAAACCGTTCTTCACAGATGGAGACTGTGGCTAAACATCACGTGGCGTTCTTTATAATTAAAGTGCGTGGGTGTACACAGTTTGGATTGGATGAGAACGTAAGTGGAACAAAATTCGTTAAACTCGCTCATCTTCTCGCTGACTCATACGCCGCTCTCGTACAGCACCAGTAATTTCATTACACTGCGGAAACTGGGGGCCTGCTATATAACGTTCTATAATTTACAAACACACTTCCGAATATTCCGGAAGCTTTCCATGCAAAGCATTCAGATACACTTCACACAGTTATATACATATTAACTTGCTAGTGGCCATGACGGACTACTGGCACACAGTTATTGTTGTTTCAAGTTCCATATATTCCACGACAATTAACTGCAATCCATTTCAGATTAGGAGAATCGTACTGTCTGTAATTCAGTCCCGACGCGGTTCAGTACACATTTTTTTGTTTCCTTGATCGTATTATGAAAATACTTCAGCATTCGTGATATTATTGGTCTGGTAGTATCCGAACTAAACTCAGTCCGAAGAGGCTTTGAGGGCCCAACGGTATCGACCGACCGCCGTGTCGTCCTTACCCCAACAGGTCTCACTGGATGCGAATGTGTAGGGGCATGTTGTCAGCACACTGCTCTTCTGGTCGTTGTCAATTTTTGCGACCGGAGTTACTACTTCACAATCAAGTAGTTCTTCAATTGGGCTCACAAGAGCTGAGTGCACCACACTTACTAACAGCGCTCGGTAGACCAGATGGTCACCCATCAGAGTGTTAGCCAATCCCGGCAGCGCTGAACGTCGGTGATCTGATGGAAACCGGTTTTATCGCTGGGGCAAAGCCGTTGGCGGTCTGGGAGTACCACACGAGTTATATTCTGTTCACCACGTACCATTAAAGCGCAGTTTTCTGAAATGTGTACCGTTCTTTTACGCTATTAAAACCGCATTAAATTCGTACTTTCCGCTTCACGGTAACGCCACGGTGGTTGCATGCTGCTGCCGTGCGCGTACACGTCGTACACACGGACTCACCCTAATCCATAGTGATAAAGTGTAATCCGCGACAAGGCTATAAACGCGGCGACACAGCCCAGCTGCACTCCGGTGTGTGACCTCACAACTTGAAGTGTACCAAAGTAAGGCCAAGTCAGAATTGAAGTATGCTTAAAATCTGTCCGGAGCTCCCGCTCTGACTCATGGTACCAGAGAGTCAGGTTGAATCGGTATTTCTAGACTTTCGAGTAGCTTTTGATTCATTACCTCATAGACGCCTTCTAAGGAAAATAGGCCTACGTTCCTATGGAATATCTAACCAGCTGGTGACTGGATTGAAAATTTCCTTACAGCCAAGACTCAGCTTATCATCTATGGGATCACCTACAGATACTGAACTAAAATCTGGTGTACGCTAGCAAAATGTAATAGGACCATTGAAATCACACGGTTCCGCAGTTGAAGTCCATATCTTTTAAAGAAATTTTATACAGCCAAAACTGCCGGAATATCTCCTACGATCTTAAGAAAGTGTCGGTCTGCCGCAAAAAATTGGCTACTACTTTCTGATAAATAGAAATACTAATTCGTGCTATCCACAGAACGTAAAATTATTGAAAGATGATCAACTCATTTCGCGAATGTTCGTTTAGTGAACGCGAAGACGCCATGGAGAAATGGCATACACTGCAACAGAGGGATTTCTCATCAGCATGTGGTTTATTGTTAAAATTCCAAGAGCACACGTACCTAGAGGCGCCAATCAATGTATTTCATCCTTCTACACATATAGGATGGAAAGACGAAGTGAAATTACAAAGACCCATCATTGAAACAGGAAAGCAGCTGTAGAGAGTCCACTCTGATACATATGCAGCTCGTGGTCTGGTGGCTAGCGTTGCTGGATCACGAGGTCCCGGGTTCGATTCCCGGCCGGGTTGGAAATTTTCTCTGCCCGGGAACCGGGTGTTTCAGTTGTCCTCATTCTTACATCACCATCATCATCATCACCATCATTCGTGACAGTCAATTGTCTGTTGGACATGTTGCTAATTTATTATTGCTTACCTGAACTGATTTGACTGAAAGGTCCCCAACACTGCGACATGTCTATTTTTATCTATGTTATTGGGGCTTTGTACCGGCGCTGATGACAGCGCAGTTGAGCTCCCCACAAACCGAACACCATCATCAGTGTAAGATGGTATGCGGAGGTTAGATGCAGATAAATGCAGGGGTAGCAACTGATAAGAGATCTTCAAGGACAGTCTCACAGGGTGGAATCTATAAGTATTTCTGTACCCGCTACATATAAAATCGTGAAATTGGCACCTTAAACTTTTGTAGTCCTGTCGTCCTCAGATGAGTGTAATATTGATATGTTGATAACTGTTATTTGCAGATCGTCTAATCACAACTGAATAAAACCATTTTTGTGCCATACGCGTTTCGCCTTTATTGTTTGCAAGACATCTTCAGTAGTTTGGAATATGTACATATTTTTGTTTATACTCGTTTGCGTTTAGGAGGTCGTATATTGATCTTATAAACTCTTCTGACGCTTTTTACTTTTCTTTGGTGTAGTAACAACTTAAAGTTCTATTCGCAGATTAGGTGGATACCGATTTGCATATTTCCTTGTTCCTTTGTCAAAGCAATTTTTCGTCTCCTTCCGGCAGTTTTAAATTTCTTTTTCGCGGCACTAGGAATCAAACACGCGTTATTGTTGCCAATTATTGAATGTGCTTCTGTGGTATCTGTGATCTTTTTGTGTTTAAACTGATATTTAATTTGGTAAATTTCAGTTTACATACATCTGGATTTTTTTTATCTTATCATTTCTTTTACTGAGAGCAGACATGTGATAAACTACCAGGCAGGCATCATTACAAACCCTCTGCTAAGCTTAATAAAGGAAATCAACGATAAAAAATTCAATTTGTTCAAATGCTTCAAATGACTCTAAGCACTGTGGGACTTAACATCTGAGGTCATCAGTCCCCTAGACTTAGAACTAATTCAACGTAACTAATCTAAGGACAACACACACATCCATGCCCGAGGCAGGATTCGAACCTGCGACCGTAGCAGCAGCGCGGTTCCGGAATGAAGCGCCTAGAACCGCTCGGCCACAATGGCTGGCCTCCATTTGTATATGCAGCAACTTTAAAACAAATATATATTCGCACACACGCATTAACATAAGACATTTGGAAACACCATCCAAAATATGAGATCAAAACTAGTGTTCAGTTCCCACGACGTGGAAAAAAATGCAATTTATAGGAAGCAGACGAAGAACAGATGTAACAATGGAAGAAGAAGACATGTAGCTCAACATACGCGAAATCTGTGTATAGAATTTTAAAATACTGCTACATCACAGAAAAGCAAGGGGTACCAGAACTGTTTGTAACTTCAATGTATAGCGTCTTAAATATAAAATAAATATAACTGCGTAGGCTTCCGTAGCCAGAGTCAGTCGACATAAAAGGTTTCTGGGTGTGGTACAGCGTCATATTGTGTATACTGCTGGACATAACCAACGTTTCGGCCACGGTTGGAGCGGCTTTCTTCTGGGTCTACCGGTGCGTTCTAGCTACGCAGTGTCCCTTATTTTGTTATTACTGTTCACTGCGCATGCGATTTCGTCATAATTAAAAAAAATAGTTCGTTTCATTGCTCACTTAAGGAAGAAGGAGAGGGAATTTCATTGTAATAGGTTACTGTGTTGGAGGGAGAGCGTAAACTCTGTTGTTTATTGGGTCTTGTATTATATGCCATGATTGGTAGTCACCGGGGAATGAGAAGTTGGCTCCTGTTTACCAAGTGCTGGACTACGGCCGCGCGGCGGCAGTTACTCGCCTGTGTCGACAGTGTGGTCTGTTGGGCTCTGATTGCTGGCAGCCAATATGGGACAAGCCTGAGCCATCCTGCCTATTCATGTTCTTACGGTGCTTAAATATTTCATTGGTCTCTCTGATTCTGCGTTTCGTCATAGTTTGAACAAAAATGTGTACATATTTCAAACCACTGACGATGGCTTGCAAAGAATAAAGGCGAAACGCATGTGGCTTTGTTTTATTCAGTTGTGACTGGTTAGATGGTTCCATAGTAATAACTGTCACCATCCCGTAATCGTGAGGACAGAATAAGCAAATAAGAATTACTCGCGCACTTTTGAAACTTTGGATGGAATGATAAGAAACCTTTGTGTGTGGTACCATTGCTCGCAGAGTAGACGAAATGATGAAGTGGGTCATGATGATCAGGTTGAAATAACACGTGCTGAGGTGCTGTGCTCTGCGCGTACCTTGTGGAACCGTTACACAGGCGGCCAGTTAGTCTGGCGTCAACCCATTCTGTGCCACAATGATTTATCCCAGGGATCGAAGTGTCAAATGCACTGTCTGCACTGCTGTCTCTGACCCCACAGGTCGTAAGATCATCGGGAGCAAATAAATATCGAATCGAGTAGTGCGATGTGTCGAATATCAAATTATGAACAGCTTTCCCAACTGACGCACGAACAAAAGGAGAATCGGACTGGGGACAAACGTGTCATTTATAAATGTCAAAGTCATGATGACGTTTGGCTGTCACTGTCTGTCTGACACTTGTACTCAGCAGACAGTGTAATAACAGACATATAGATACTACAGAGTCCCGGCAGAGACGGTGCCGTTACGTGTTTACAAGCAACACATAGCGGTTGTTAAACAGACCCGCTGCAGGGGGACGGTACTGACAGATCGAGTGCATGCTGGCCCCGCGCTCTGGTCTGTTGGACAACCGCTGCCTGAGACGTCATCGTGCCAGCAGACAGGCGCCTCCATTGGGCCGCTCGGGGCGAGTGATTGCGAGGGCCCCTGACAAGGAGCAGCGGAAGGTCAGCCTAGGAATGCGCCACGTCACGGCGTGACTCAGGCGAAGCCAGGTCAGGGCACTGGCGGTGTATCACGCTCACTCCACGGCGTGACCCAGTCTGGAACACCTCGGACGGACCAGTTTGGAAGGTCAAGCACTCAAACCCGAGTCTGGACATCATTACTTGCCCGTCTCTCCGTTTCTCCAGACCCTTTCCCTAGGACAGAATCGAGTAGCAATGACAGCAGACACCGAAGTAGTTCAGCCACTTGCTTCAGGATTATTAAAATTTGGTACAGCAGATACGGAAGCTTAACAGAAGTGCTCGGGGATCTTCAACAGCAAACACTGCAAGAAAGATGTATTTTCTGGAAAATCCTGTTCAGTAAAATTAGAGGACTTCTATTCGAAGAAGACTGTGCGATCATTATGCTGTAGCCAACGTGCATATCGTATAGGGCTCATGAGAAAAAGATAAGATGGATTAGAGCGCTTACAGTCGTCCTCCCCTCGCTGAATACGCGAATGTAACATTGACATCATATACCCTCTGCAACTCACCCCGGTAGCCCAGAGCCTAACGCAAGCCTGTGCTTTGATGCCCGGTTCGGAGGTAAGCTGGTTCCCATCCTGGTGGTGGATGAAGTTTTCACTGCTAGTACATGTCCGGCGAAGGAAACAGATGGTGGGGTAAAGTGTCTGATCATCAGTCTTTGCAACAATATCCTGAATTAAATTCCGAATATCCACACCGTGTCTCATAAAGTAAGAGTATGTGACACTGTTGATCGTGGTCCGTCCATTGGATGGGGACGAGTTGGGCGGCCCCTTTTGTGTCTTGCAAGATGAGTAGGCTGTGCGCGTTACCAGGTTGGCCGTCTCACTTTCCTTCATTCATAACAATGCAAACACAACACTATACTATACCAGCACTCGTCACAGTCATCCACACGGCAGAGATACACATTTGACACTTCACAGCAAAAATGATTCAAATGGCTCTGAGCACTATGGGACTTAACATCTGAGGTCATCAGTCCCATAGAACTTAGAACTACCTAAACCTAAATAACCTAAAGAAATTACACACATCCATGCCCTAGGCAGGATTCGAACCTGCGACTGGAGCGGTCGCGCGGTTCCAGATTGAAGCGCCTAGAACCGCTCGGCCACAACGGCCGGCACTTCACAGCAGGTCGGAGGAAGGCAACGGAAAGCCACCTCCACTACGATCTTCGGTTAGCACTATCTTTGTCGAGTTTCTAACACTTGTCTACATTTCAGTGCTGGGTCTCTTGTGGAGATCTAAAACTTTTCTCCTGAAAACATATCGATCAAATTTCTCGTTAAATCTTGCACTTTTAGGTGATTTCTAAATGCTTTCGTAACGATTTACAATAAGCTGATTATCTCACTCAGCTGTGTTCCGATGTATTTCGTTATTCATCATGTCCTGCCACTGAAAATGTAATCCTTATATTCCCTTAGCGATGAGTCCCTCTCTCGCTCCATTCCGAGCCTACAGTTTCGACATTCTTATCAGATTGTGCTTTTCTGCTGCCTATAACTATTATTTCGTAGCAGTAAGTTTTCTCACCTGCCTCTTATTAGTTGTTTAGTAAGCTATCCGTCGTAGACATCCTAAGTTTAATGTTCCCTACGTCGTGAAAACAGAGAAGATCTCTACGAAGAGTAACAAATGCTCATAAGTTAAATGGAACTATAAATTCTAATGGTGTATTTTAATACGCATAAAGAACACAAAATGGTAGGAAGAAGACAAAAGAAATAAGAACTGGGTAGGACAATGCAGCTGTTAAATGGAAAGCGGTAGTCATTAGCTGACGATCTTAAAAACCTGTTAGAATATTCTGAAAACATCAATTCTGTTTGGTAATGACGTCGAGTGGATATGAGAAGATCTAAAGAAAATTTGGAGAAAGGCACTGTTAAAAATAATTAGCGTACGAGAAATGTAAACCAGAAGTTTACGTAGGGTAGACACTACATTTATTCAGTTTTTTTGCAGATGTCCCATTGGCTGCAATGGGGAAGAAAACTGCACAAGTATTCGAATATTTCTTTAAATATTACCGAGGGAGGTCGCGCAGTGTTTAGCATACTGGACTCACATTCGGGAGGACGACGGTTCAGTCCCGCGTCCGGCCATCCTAATTTAGGTTTTCCGTGATTTCCTTAGATTACTTCAGGCAAATGAGGGGATGGTTCCTTCTAAAGGGCACGGCCGATTTCCTTCCCCATCCTTCCCTAATCGTGCTTGTGCTCCGTCTCTAATGACCTCGTTGTCGACGGGACGTTAAACATTCACCTCCTACTCCTCTCCTCTTTAAATATTAGTATAGCTCAAGAAATTAGTCAGAAATACCGACAGTTAATAATATAAACTGACTTGTGTGCACTACGATACTAAATCAAAAGCATGATATAACCTCTTTACCTGTGCAGCTAAGCAGTCGCCACCTTTGCATCCCGCCAGGGGGCATGAGCGCTCTCTACTGCACAAACTTAAACTGCGATGCGCGTGGCCTCGCTCGCAGTCGTTCACCACCGGCAACTGCAGGATGGCAATCCGATGACAAGTTACGTCAGCCATGCAGCACACGGTCGCTATTAGTTGAATACCGCCCTGAGCGTGTGTGTGTGTGCTTCTTGATTCTACCAGTTTACACACTCGTAAAGCACTTTGAGCGGGTTTAGTGGTAGGTGGCCGGGGAACTTGATCTGCTATTTGCTGTCTACAGAATTCACTGGCAAAGTGGATTACTGAGTCGCAGTCATCGGCACTTAGTGACTTGTTTGGTAAGCATCTCAATGTGTACACCATAAGAAAAGTTTTTCCAAGTTATCCTTTGTGTTGCAGGCTTATTTTTGCTTTCTGTTTAGGTTTGAGTTAATCCCCATTTTGTTTAAAGAGTTTAACGGTTGCTGTTGGGTAACTGGCATTACGAAAGTTTTTGACAGGGCTTTAAACTCGTCAGTAATCCAGTAGTATGATTCGTGCTGGTTTTCTGTAATTTATTTTGTACTCAGGGTTATTTTAAGTTCAGTTTTGCAACCTGCTGTTTTAGTTCAAGCTATGTGGTTGTTTGAATTTTATTTATACACTTTTATTTTATAGAACGAGCATTAGTTATACCTCTTCTGCTTAAGAGTTCAAACAATATTTCTTTGATTTACCTTAAGTATATATTTTAAATAGTTTGTAACTGCTTATTGATTATTTTGAGCTGCTGTGCTTATATGTGTTTATTTGTGTGTAACCTAAATGTTTAGTGATGTTAGATGCATTTTTGGGATATACGTTTATTGAAATATTTTCTGTGTGTTCTAGTAGTACTTAAATTCATACTGCACTTTATTGATACCATTCAGAGACAGCTCTGAGGACGGTCATGCTGTCTAGCGTAAACTGAAAATGTCTCGAATTTCAAATATTTAATATTTATTGCTCATTTTCTTTCATTTCAGGTTGTTAAATTTCACAAGTTCTTAACTAAACTTGTCTTCTCTGTGTGCAGTGTTATGTTTTTTGTAGGTCGATACCTTATCATTCTCAGCCCCTCACTTGCTAAAATTTTCCAAAAACATATTCCGAAAGATCTGTCAAATTAGTTATGTAAACAAAGGAGAAACGTTTATACGTTATGATGTATTAACAGAAATGCTGATAGCTATAGGGAGAGTAAGTCAAAAGGAACCGGCAAATTTTTTTCGGTATATTCGCAGAGAAAGGACGTTCTCTAAAACTGGAATAATACTGAAACACTTCAATTCTTCTCCTACATAAGGAAGGAGAAAATCAAGACTGAGGTCATGTTTGTGTGAGTTACGTTTGTGTGTGTGTGTGTGTGTGTGTGTGTTGTCTATTCTAATGAAGGCCTCTTAGGGCGAAAGCTTTGTTTGACAGACTTTTCGTTGTGCCTATCTACAACTCAGCATCTCTGCTATATGATGAGTAGCAACTGTCCTTTCCATAATGTTGTCTTTATTCCATCTTGGATGATCCATTGTTGGAAAACATAGAAGAAGATGTACACCTGTAACTTCCTTCTCTGTAATGTATGCAATACTTACTAAAATTATTTTCAAGGAATTGTATAAATTTTTTGGAACATTGTTCCAGAAAAACCTCATCAAATCTACTTTCTTTGATGACAGTAGGAATCGCTGGTAAGGTGTATGTTCGTCCGTGCTGCCGTAGAGAACAATGCTCCACAGTGAAAAACCAGTTGTATTTAGAAAGACAGTCTAGATCACCCAAATCACATTTATTGGTGAACGGTTTCAGTACAAAATCGTATCGTCTTCAGAATGTTTTTGATGTGTGGAGACGGAACCACGGAGCAGAAATTGCAAAAACCGTAGCAGTTGACAGCATCTGAAGGCTTCTGCAGTTCCTACTCCATGGATCCATCTCCACACACCAACAACGTTTGAAGAAGATCAGCCTTTGGACTGAAACTGCTCACCAACAAATGTGATTTGGGTGATCTGGACTGTTTTTCTAAGTACAATTGTTTTTTCTCTGTGTCTAACAGTAATCCCCTATACGCTTAACGTAATTTCCTACCTGAAATCTTCTGCATGGAAGTAACTGCACCACTAAGTGGAGTATGCCTGTAAGTATAGACAAACTTTTTTGCGTCCATGTGGCCACACTTCAACACCTGACTTAGCGCCCAGTGGAAAATAAACATAGGTGCTAACGAACCTGAAAACATACTGCTCCTGATATTCGTAGCTATAATTATTAGTCTGCAAATGACGTAAATACTACTGTAATGTTGTTCGGTGCTCTATCCTCAGTCACCAATAAAAAAATCTGAATTTATTTTCCACCTTGTATATAAACCATAAAACAAATGCCAGAATATGAAATTGATATAAAAGGATTTTGTTATGCAAAGGTAGATGCGTAAGCATGGCGTATCAATGTTTCGAGTTTCAAAGCCTTCACTTTTTTCACAGCTAAAATATCCTTGTAGCCAGATACATTGTCCTAATGATGCAATATTATTTCTTTTGTAATCAAGGCGTGCCGGCCGGAGTGGCCGAGCGGATCTGGGCGCTACAGTCTGGAACCGCGCGACCGCTACGGTCGTAGGTTCGAATCCTACCTCGGGCTTGGATATGTGTGATGTCCTTAGGTTAGTTAGGTTTAAGTAGTACTAAGTTCTAGGGGGCTTATGATCACAGCAGTTGAGTCCCATAGTGCTCAGAGCCATTTGTAATCAAGGCCTCTTTTGACGTATTTGTTTTAGTTAATAGGTTCAGAATAGCTGCACAGCATTTACCGGCTGTTGGTTTAGTCTTTTTAACGCAAAAAATCGGAAAATCCTTTTTAAAATTCCAACTTTCATCCGCTTGTCACTTGGATTTCTCCTTCGTTTGTTCACATGGTACTGAGAATTTATTTTACTCGTTCCTATTGGTAGAACTCAGCATGTAATACATTCGTCTTGCATGAAGCGCTCTTGTAGTTAACTATACACCGTGCTCTTTTTTTCTGGCACGTCTAAGGTATCAGCTGTTACATACACTAACGTTTCAGGTGCACTGTGGTACGCCAAAACTAATGGAGATTGAGTATTTATGTCACTGGGGCTCTGCTCTGCATTGCTCTATGGCGTCATACCTAATGACCGAATCGATTCTGCTCTTCACGATTCGTCAGCGGTTTTCAGTGCCACTACATTTGCTTAACGAGTTTGTCATAGGATCTTTACTGCTTAGTCAAACTCCTGACAGCGTTGTTGCGTCCTACCTGGTGCCTCTTATGGTTCGGTCGCTTTGTTCTAACCATTTTCTGCTGATTGCTGACAGTCTTTCTCTTAAGAGCGTTGAGATGGCGGGCTTCCTGACCCGGTAACAGCTCAGGTGATTGAGTAAGGCTAGCTGTTCGAACTTAGAAAAGAAATTACTTTCGCCTTTCCTTATTAATTTTGTCACGTAACAGTGCATACCAGAAGACATGTAACTCCTTCCCCTCAACTGTAGCCATTGTGAAGCTCTCCAGATCGAATATGCAACAAAAGGCAAAGAAAAAGTTTTGAGAGCTGCTTTGAAAGAATATTTACTAGACTGACGTGGATCCATCGAAATTACGATTTCCAGCATTTTCTGTAATGGACAGTTCTCCAGGTCAATATAAATGCTCAGTTTCAAGTCTATCTGTTAAATATTTTCCTGAACAGTTTTACTTTACCACTCTATAGGAGACAACGTTTAGATTTTACCATACTGCAGAAAAAATTACATTCGTTCATGAAAAGTGCTACACTAAAGACAGATTATAGGCAAGTAGATTTTAACTGAGAGCGTCAAGTTCTTTGCAGTCATGAAGACGAGAGACCAAGGGCACACAGAGGTGTGGACAGATGGCAGCGGGCAGAGAGCTGCCTTCCTGGAGCCTCTCCTCAGGGCTGGAGCGACGCTAACGAGGCGCACGCGGTCATCCGCCGTGACGGCCACACAGCCAGACCCTCTGGCTTGTCGGGGCAGGGGGCGCATTCTCCAGCGCCACGCGCGTTCCGCTGCCCAAACGTTCGACTCTCGCCTTAGTCACCCATTGGCCACGCTCTTAAAATCACGGCCAGATCTCACAAACACCCCCTGACGCTCAATTCTCCTACTCTCTCAAGCATCACGAGGTGCGTTTCCCATTTACCTCCTACTGAAACTTTTAGCCACACACTCAAGAGGACTAGTACTGGAGTAAAAGAGGATGAGATGGCTGTTTACAACAAACTTATAATCTGTATATCAAATGTAAGGTGACTATAATTTCGCACCTTACAAGAACTCATCCACATAATTTGCCGTGATCTACAAACACAATTAGGTATACGATAGCTTGTACGACAGGGTGTTACAAAAAGGTACGGCCAAACTATGAGGAAACATTCGTCACACACAAATAAAGAAAGGATGTTATGTGGACATGTGTCCGGAAACGCTTAGTTTCCATGTTAAAGCTCATTTTAGTTTCGTCAGTATGTACTGTACTTCCTCAATTCACCGCCATGATTTCATACGGGATACTCTACCTGTGCTGCTAGAACATGTGACTTTACAAGTACGACACAACATGTGGTACATGCACGATGGAGCTCCTGCACATTTCAGTCGAAGTGTTCGTACGCTTCTCAACAACAGATTCGGTAACCGATGGATTGGTAGAGGCGGATCAATTCCATGGCCTCCACGCTCTCCTGACCTCAACCCTCTTGACTTTCATTTATGGGGGCATTTGAAAGCTCTTGTCTACGCAACGCCGGTACCAAATGTAGAGACTCTTCGTGCTCGTATTGTGGATGTCTGTGATACAATACGCCATTCTCCAGGACTGCATCAGCGCATCAGGGATTCCATGCGACGGAGGATGGATGCATGTATCCTCACTAACGGAGGACATTTTGAACATTTCCTGTAACAAAGTGTGTGAAGTCACGCTTGTACGTTCTGTTGCTGTGTGTTTCCATTCCATGATTGATGTGATTTGAAGAGAAGTAATAAAATGGCCTCTAACATGCAAAGTAAGAGTTTCCGGACACATGTCCACATAACATATTTTCTTTCTTTGTGTGTGAGGAATGTTTCCTGAAAGTTTGGCCTTGTCGTATTTGTAACACCCTGTATACAAATATATAAAGGAGACTGACATTGTCACGTACGTCTTGTAATCAATTGTTAACGATTATTGCATTAAAGGCGACGGAGTGTCTTCATTACGAAAACGGCGTAATGAATGAGTGCCTACACTAGTAGAGGTTGGAACACCAGTGGAGATGAAACGGCAGGCAGAACTCAAGCATTGGGTGGAAGGCCCGCACAGATGTTGGTCCTGCTTAAACAGAGGAAGTAGCTAGACAGACGTCGTGGCACCTGAGCTCTGGAGCACAATAGGGTGACGGCCGGCCGCTGTTGTAGGGGCCGGAAGGATAACCGAACGCTGAAAATCTTGGACGCATGTGAGAGGAACGAGGAAGCTTCACCTCGGAAACCACGTAGGCTGAGTTATTTCCAAGGATTTTTACTCAGAAGCATACCATTGTACGAGTATAGGTATTTCCTCGCAAACTTTCCGCGCTGGACGACAAAAGCCTAAAATATGGTTGGTCGGCGTTAGGAAGAATCTGTAGAGAGGGAGAATACTCCGTGGTTTCGGGAATATGATTCGTTTTCGGAATTACGATGGTGGGGAGGCAAGCCTTGCTGGGAAGCCAGCGCTGGAGAGACGAGGTCTTCCTTTGTGAGCGCCCATGTGTGACGGTCGCTCGATATCAGCTTTTGTTGGTACAGACGGACTTGCTGTCTTTGCTCTCAGTAGAGTTTATAGTTAGAACAGTTAGGAACTGTACTGTTGTGAACCTGTAGGAATCCGGACTTCACCTCCTGGTTGGAAGTCGTCGTTGAGTACGCAGCGTTCAGCAATTGAGAGCAATTCCTCTGCCTCACTTACAGTGAGCGTTATCTGAACTCCGTCCTTGTGGTTGGGAGTTCGCTTTTCTCGTCTGTAGAACACAGAGAGGAGAAGACAGTATTACAGTGTATTAGTCAGAGGACCGTCTTCTGCCGTCCTAGTGTTTGAAAGAGTTTATTTGTGGCTGGAGTTCTTCCATCGTCGCAGACGAGTACGAGAACCACCACTTCGACGCACCGGACGCAGTACGTACGGTGGTATCGCAAATTGCTTCGGCTTATTAAGGCTATAAAAGCTAAGCAGCTATGATCACATTAGTTTATTTCCACTGAGGTTCCACACCATCGTAGATCATCTTTGAAAGTAGTGTCTTCTAGTATTTGGAACGTAGATGATGTCAGTCATTTCACGTTATTGATATTAGACCACGCAATCATAATAAGGGGCAGAGTTGAGCAATCGATCAGTAATTTACATAGGAAATGTAATCTTTGTAACATAAAGTTTTTTTTTAATCTATAATAAATATACAAAGAGGAACAATATTTATCATTTAGTAGGATTAGTGCCTTCATCATTCATTTATGTTTAGATTATAATTTATAGAATTAGAGATACTAAGATTTGCTTCAAAATGGTTCAAATGGCTCTAAGCACTATGGGACTTGACATCTGAGGTCATCAGCCCCCTAGACTTAGAACTACGTAAACCTAACTAACATAAGGACATCACACACATCTATGCCCGAGGCAGGATTCGAACCTGCGACAGTAGCAGCCGTCTGTTTCCGGACTGAAGCGCCTAGAACCGCTCGGCCACGTCGGCCGGCAGATCTGCTTCATGGGGTAGTCAGACAGGGTCAAATCTTCATTTTAGAGTTTATTATTATCCGTTGCGCATATCCATTTTACGCCCGCCTGGTGTAGCATCCTCGACAAAATAAAAATTTGATATTTAAAACCTAAAGATTATCCACATTTAACGGAAACTAGTATTACTTTTTTTCTTATTCTTTCCCCTATTTTTTTCTACAGGGCGATCTTTTCCAGCGTCTACAAACTCTAGAAACTCTAGGGATTGATCGAAGAGAGGATACGGAACGAAAAAGTTCGAATGAACTTATGTGCGGAAATATATGGTTTCCGTGCTGGTGACCATTTATTCAATCATACATTGTTACAGAGACTGCGGTCTAATAGGCGCTGTGCCATGTAGCCACAGTTACAGTTTGTGTTGAAAATGGTTTCCATTGCCTCAACGTATGCCTGTACGCGCTGCAGTAAGTTCTATCTGTCACGTTCACATCGGCCAGGTTGCATCCAAACAGCATCAAAGGCAGCATGAATACGCTGCTCCAGTGTCTCCACATCTGGAATGGGCTCTGCATACACGATTCTTTTGAGATGGTCCCATAAGCAGAAATCGCACGTGTTGAGATCCATTGAACGTGCAGGCCATGCAGCTGGACCCCCTCGTCGGATCCATCGATCAGGGAATACCCGATTGGGATGCGTCCGCAAGTTAACGGCGAAGTGGGCTGGAACACCATCATGTAGCAGCCACAAAACACTTCGAATCATCGATGGCACTTCTTCCAGCAGGGGAGGAAAAGTAACCCACAAAAAACGGCGGTAGTTCTGGTCTGTTCGGTGCCAATTATTCCAGCCCACACACTCCAGCTGCACCGATGTTAATGATTCGCTGTCACCATACGGGGTGTTCTGCATACTGTCTATGATGTATCATGCAGCGTAACTTGCTGTGACAGTGCGAGAGAGAGACAGAGATATTGTTTATTACTCTGTGGCGGTCAGCGCTCACATAATTATTCTTAGGAGATAGAACTTTTGTTCTTCTTAAGAGTAAAAAAAATTTTAAGGGAGGAGAGCCATTCTTGTGATATAAAAATCGACGCCATTGCGAGTATTTGATTCACATTGTAAAATATAAGTGTATATGGAAGGAAATCAGTTAATAGAACAATAAAATATTGTTCATTTCAAGAAGGTAAGTGTTATTATACACCCAGCGATATACTTCTATTTTGATTTACTAATAAACACCAGCTTGAGAACA
Source organism: Schistocerca serialis cubense (assembly GCF_023864345.2). Taxonomy (NCBI): domain Eukaryota; kingdom Metazoa; phylum Arthropoda; class Insecta; order Orthoptera; family Acrididae; genus Schistocerca; species Schistocerca serialis. The sequence continues at coordinate 149,178,090 of NC_064642.1, forward strand.
GTTCCGACGGGAGCGTTCAGTTCTAGTGAAATAGTTCGATGTTTTCTTCGGAAAAGAAGTCACTTCATGGATCATTCATAATCCACAATAGTACCTGGACATTTCTCAGAACTGAAAGCAATCTGATTGCTACGCAACAGAGCCGCGAAGAATATTTCTTCGTACTTTGGTTACCACTTTCAGCTCAACACGGTAATCTGCAGCATCTGGAGCAGATTTCTACAACAGCGGAAGCGCGTAATCGCTATCAGTTTCACACATCGCCCTGTGTACGTTGTATGTATTTACCCTCAACAGTGAACATACAAAAAAAATTTTCTTTTTTTTTTCAAAGGAGTCTTTATATGTCCCACAAATGACTGTTATGAAAGTTCAAGACAACACTACGCGTGAAGGTGGCCACATCTGTGAATATGATGGATGACGCAAATCCCGGAATCGTGGTTGCCTGGTGAAGAAACCAGTGACAAAACTGCTCCCGATGTGGAAAGTCCGTCGCCTGTAGGCCCTGCAAACTCTGTAAGTGAGAAGGGCAGTAACAGTTGTGAAGATTGTCCCACACGGTCGTCTGACTTACCATGTACTGGCGCACAACTGCCTGGTACTGACACGGCGGTCGCCTTCCACAGTGTTCATCACATTTTCCTCCAAGTCTGGTGTCCGAACATTTCTGGTATGACCTGCTTCGTGAAACGAACTTGTGTCAGGCAAACAGAGAAACACTGTTGCCAACATTGAATGTTGTGGTTGTTGTCGGCGTGGATAGGTCTACTGATACAACCTTGCTACCCGCCGCCCGTTGCCATTTGCTTTTCCCTAAGTAAACGCAACGTCGCCAAGCTCAGGATTTGAATACGGTTCAAATGGCTCTAAGCACTATGGGACTTAACATCTGAGGCTATCAATCCCCTAGACTTAGAATTACTTAAAGCTAACTAACCTAAGGACATCACACAAACCCATGCCCGAGTTAGGATTCGAACCTGCGACCGTAGCAGTATTGCGCTTCCAGACTGAAGCGCCTAGAACCGCTCGGCCACAGCGGCCGGCTTTAGAATACGGAACAATCGTGTACAACGCTGTATCATATCCACCGCAACTTGAGTCAGCAAGAGAAGTGAATCGGACACAACATTACCAATGACTATTGCAGGAGAGGGCGCTAAGGCATGGCGTATGAGAAACAGTACCACCGTCAAGGAGGAAACCATGCACACTAGAACTGTGGCTGCATGGTACAGCGCGTATTAGACAGCAGCCTTTGTAACAAAATACGATTGAATAAATGGCCTCTAGCATGGAAGCCATGCATTTCCGGACGTAAGTTGATTAAACCTTTTTGTTCCGTATCATGTCATCGATCAAACTGTAAAGTTTGTACACGGTGGAAAAAGTCTCCCCTTTTATGCTTTTCGACATTGACTCCTTTTACCAAAGTCGTTGATGTCAGTAAATTGCCCATGTGTCTCTGCTCTGCTAATGTAGTTGTACTTTGTGCAACAACAATTTACTAAAAATAACGTTTTTGGGGTTGCGGAGATTTCAAAAGTTTTTTTGAATAAGAAAGATTTGACAGTTAGGGTTCAAAAGCAAATTTTAGGCGTAGCAAGGGTGAATGAATTTGCATTAAAATATTGTGGAACAACGAGAGCTAAACTCCTTGATTAAATTTTTCAGGGCTGCACATACTCATTCTTCCAAAATGTGCTATGCTGAAATTGTATGAAGTGGTAAAACTTTGCTCATTAACCACCGTTTCAGAAGCAGGCTAATTGTGAGGAGCTGCAAGAGGAGGCTGAGCCGGCAGGTACAGTAGGGGTTGGCTGTACGTCGCAGGGGACTGCCCGATCGGAGAATCCGGCATCTGCTGGGGCACGCAGAGGCCACAATGCGCTGGTCTGATCAGCGCGCAGCCCAGAAAATTGCAGTACTGGACAGGTACCAGGGTTATGTACATGTATCGATTAATGGTATAACAAAGAATTCTGTTGTTTCAAGACAAATGAGGCTTTTGGCGCCTCACCTTTTACTGTTTGTATTCTATGAAAGGCGGACTCGGACTTGCTGCGTTCCACAACTGTATTTTATATTTTATGTGAAAATATTGAGTGAATATGCTAATTGTTATTTTTTCCAATCAGAAAACATGTAGTTTCTTGTAACTGATATCGAACAGACAGCGACAAGAGGACATTTTGACTGTTATGTATAAAGTATTTACCCACAATGGTCATCTATTGTAATTTAATATGAAAAGTTCATCACCAGAAATTACGATCACGCTGATGGGCCGAACGCAGCATCAGGCAGAAGGAACATTATCGTTTTCCTATTATTTCTGAGCCAATTTCTTTTAATTGTGTAGTGTTGCATTTCTTTTAAAGTCCATAAATCTTCTGGTCCCTTAGTGTTGATCCGGGTATGACTACATCGCGAATATAAAAATGCACAGAAATGATAATGTTTCTCTCATTCAGGTATTTAATGCTCAACGTATGTTATTATAATAGTGTAATCAATCCCTGATTCTGTTGCCAAGTGACCCACCAAAATATTCATTTTTCGACTTTTTTTAAAAATATATAATAACAATTCTTTTTCTTTTTGCCCCCAAGAGCACCGCTACACTTGGCGCCTGAACAGGGACCATGATCAAAAAATCATTTCATGTATGTGTTTAAAAATTTTTCAGTGCTTGTTCTAATAATTGTTTCATTTTTTTCATGTGGATGCAATTCAACCGAGAAAGAGAAGTGGGAAAACCTTTTAATTAATTCAGAAGAACGATTGATGAAATTACCAAAAACGCGAGTATCCAGCCGTATCATCATCAAGACAGCCATAGTAAGTCAAATTTTTATACGCAGTAGCCAAGCTTTCGTAGTGACGTAGCGTCTTTCGAGTTGATCGGAACGTGAACCTGTCTTTCCTTGCCTTGAAACAGCTTTATTTCAATTTGTCCATAGTCCATTCTTATGTAGTTAAATTCAGTGAAAGTGTACCATTGTTGTCAGTGCAAAAAAAAAAATTACAATATGGCGGATAACTACGCTCAAAACTGGTAAAACGTGTGATATTTCATTTGTTTGTAATTAGTAGGAACCATCTTGTCTTCTTGGCGTACATGAGCGTCAGTTGTTACCCAGAGTTAAAATTTCATCTTAGGTCCCAGTAAGCCATAGCACTACGTCACAGACAAACGACTGACGGCAGTGACAAACAATATCTGTAGCATTTTGACGTTTGACAAATAATTGATGAACATGGCTGACGGTAAACAGCGGACACAAACAAAAGCAGACGACAGCGGTGATGCGAATGGACCTCACTATCCATTACGATCACGCGCGATACGTACACGAGCGGAGGCAGAAGCAGCCTTGGTCGAAGTTTTAGAAGCTGGTCCTAGTGTGCAAACTATTCCCGCTTTTGAAAAAAATGACTTGGCTGCAATGATCGAAGCAATAATGGAACGCAAGTTCGAAAGCCAAAAACAGGAAAGATTAGATGAAAAGGCCCACGAAGAAAAGGAGAAGGCCGAAAGACGGCATAATAAAAATCAGGTCCTTACAAATCTGTGCAACTCAGTAAAAGCAGACATAAATTCAGTAAAAACAGATCTGCAAACGGAGATAAATGACCTAAATACACGGTTAAATTCGGTAAAGGCCGAACTAAAGGCAGACATAACAGCTGATTTAAATACCCTGTTGGGTAATGTCCAAAGCCAAATCAGTAGTCAGATCACGACCATGAGGCTAGAAATTGACACACAAGTAGAGTCAAAAATAGAGGATATTTCAAAACGGTTAGATAAAAAATCGAAGCAGCCAAGGGAGAAATAAATTCAAAAGTGATGGTGTGGTGTCACGGCCAGACAACACACTCTTTAGGCGGTAGCTTTAAATCGGCCGCGGTCCACTAGTACATGTCGGACCCGCATGTCGCCACTGTGTGATCGCAGACCGAGCGCCACCACAAGGCAGGTCTCGAGATACGGGATAGCACTCACCCCAGTTGTACGGACGACTTAGCTAGCGACTACACTGACGAAGCCGCGCTCCCTTTGCCGAGCAGATAGTTAGAATAGCCTTCAGCTAAGTCAATGGCTACGACCTAGCAAGGCGCCATTAGTAACATTGCATGTATCTAAAGAGTCTCACTTGTATCGCCACAATATCCAGATGTACCAAAAGGATGGATTAAAGTTAAGTATTCCAGAAGCTACGTACTTTTCTTTATAGCATTCATTACGTATCCTGTTTCAGACCTCACGCACCCTGCTTTGGCTTAGCGCGTGCCTTTCGGCTTCCTCTCATTGTGTCTAGCCTGTCTTGTCTAGACACAACAGATGGAATATCAAAAACAAGCTGCGACCTTAAAAGAAGATTATACTGCAATCTCTGATGAGGTCAAAGGAGTTAAAACCGCAGTAGAGACGATCGAGAATGTTGTTGATGATCTTTCCAAACAGATTGAGACTCTTAATGTAGAGGGTCAAATAAAGAATACTGTTAAGGCACATGCTGAAGCATTGTCTGACCACTACCAAGAGTGGATTAAAAACAAAGACAGATTCATAGAAAAGAAGGTCAAGAACGAACTCAGGGAAACTGTCAAAAACGTGACCTTTGAAATATTGGCAGCCCCCGGAAAAACAGGAGACACGGTCATGTCAGAATTAGGCCAGATAAGACGAACGTTAGCTCAAGATTTACCTGAATGGCGTCAACAGATAGTTGATGAAGTTCGTACACTAAAATGTCAAGTTGAAAATTCCCCACCTTCCGTGTCAGGAGAGTGGAATAATTCACCACGATGTAATGAACAACAGCAGGTACATTACCGTTCACCATTTGATAACGCTCAAACTCATAGTTCTATAGAAGCACAATTTAACCAGAGTACCAGACCACCCACTTTTGTCAGTTTGATGCAGGAGGAAAGCGTGATCAAAGATCGTGTTTTTCCGACCTTTCACCCACAGAAAAGAGAAATTCATCCTATAGTGTTCCTCCGAAATTTTTCGGGAATTTTCCCGAATAGCTGGAGTGACCGCCAGCGAATTCAATTCGTTAGTGGATTTATCGTAGGCGATGCTGCCTTATGGGGAACCGAAATGGTCGACTCTTGTAAAAGTTACAAAGAGTTTGAACCAGATGTTTTTAGCTAAATTCTGGAGTTCTGGTGTGCAGCAGCGCCTGAGAAAAGAGGTTTACAACGCCGAAGTGTTTAACAGTAAGCGCGGTAGTTTGAGAAAATATTTTGAAAAGTATTTAGCGAAAATCAAGTTCTGGGATTCGCCGATCACCGCCAAAGACGTTATTATGATTCTAAAAACTAAGCTACCGATTGCGATCAGAGAAAAGTTAGTAAACGTGTCTGAGGACGATACGGACACTTTCCTATCTGTGTTAGACTCGTTAGATCTGATTTGCGAGGACGCTAGAGTTGATGTTGGCAACGCCCACTTCAGTGCAGGCGGCCAGCACAATACAGAATACGCAGGCAACAATGGTGGCCGAGCGAAAGCGCGTCACAGCGACAGCCAGTACCAACCCAACAACGGTTTCAAAAATAAACACACTACGTACTCCAACAGCAAATACAAAAATAAGTACAATAACGGCCAGAGATACAATCCAATATATAATTCGTCACCACCTCAGTACGAAAATGCACACTATAACACACAGTCCCAGCAATATGGAAACACGCAACCGATCAACGGTAATTATCAAAACGATCAGTCTTACGATTCAAATCGTCAGTGGAAAGGAAATAAATGGCATAATCAACGTGGAGACCAACGTACACCTTTCAGTAACGGTTACAATCAACACAAGCCACAGCAAAATACCTTTCAGCCACAAAATATACACTTCACGCAACAAGCGAACGGACCTTTGGGAAGTCTGAAGCCTAAACGCCCGCATAATACGCAAATTTATTATGCGCAAGCGAATACGCCAGGACAACAAGATCCATTTCCAACCGAGTTCGTACCACAAAACCAACACCAGTTCCAGACGGAAGAAACTTTAAGAAATATAAATCAGCAGGAAAGTAAGCGTCGAGCGGAAAATTAAAAGCAGCACCTTTGAGCCTCCTAGAGGATGCTGCAGGTTTGAATGGGGGCACCCTGTCCCTTAGTCCACACGAAATTAAAGCAGTTAGGTATGACAAAGAGACACACTTACGGGATGATCTAGTAGCAGACACTGAGACGAAAGGCAATGATGACGTATGGGACGAACAAGTTCAAGCTTCCATAAGAGTATCAATTGCCAACATACCAGTAACAGCCATTGTAGATACAGGAGCTAATATAAATGTCTTATCTTTATGTTTATTTAAGCAAATATCCTCTGTATGCAAAGTTTTATCACTTCCAATTCAAGGTTGCACCGTATCGGGAGCAATTGGTCCACTAACACAACGTGTAAATCTTCAGACTCAGCTTCAAATCCCGATAGAGTCTATTGCAGTAACGTGCATTTTTCTTATTGTTAAAAAGCTATCAGTGCCATGTATCCTGAGTATGGAATTCTTGAGGCAGACGAAAGCTAAAATTGACATCGAGTGTGGAATCTGTACTCTAGTAGCGAGCCAGCAACAAGTAACTGTAAATTTGTTAAGAAGTCAGGTGAAGACAAACTTTGGGGTGCGTCAAATAGCAGTACGGCCATGGACTAAAAGACAACAGTACAGTCAGACAGAAGACGTGACAGATCCTGAAAGTGTTAATGACGATGAGTATAAAGACCTAATTCCCGGTCAGAATGAATTATACGGTAAAGCTAGTGAGTCCACTGAATTATCCAAACAACAAAAGAATGAGCTTTACAATTTGTTAACAGATTACGTTCAAGTATTTTCTAAGAAACCTTGACTAATAAAAGGCTTTGAATATCGAATGGATGTCCTGCCCCATTCAACCTACTGTAGAACAAGCTATTCCATTCCATATGCGAGACGAGAAGCTGTCAAGTGCGAGATCAGGAAAATGTTACGCTGGAATGTGATAGAAGTATCTCATTCACCTTATTCGAGTCCTTTATTGTCTGTACTAAAATCAGATGGTAGCGTAAGGCTAGTCTTAGATGCAAGATTATCTCATATCATTGACAATGTATGCTAACCTCCGAAAAAAGGCATTTGATAAGAAGGTAAACAGAGTTATAGATTTCAAAGAAGGAGAAAAGGTATTAGTCAGGACTCACTTTAAACCATCCCTGTTGTTAGAGAAGAATCGTAAGTGGCAACACATTTATGAAGGTCCCTTTGTGATAATGAGGAAACCACACATTGGTAGCTATTTGTTATCTGACCCTGCCACGAATAAAATCAAAGGATTGTTCCACCATCATGATTTAAGAAAATTTTATAACGCCAGGAATGAAGTTAATTTAAGCTGTAAGAAAATTCTAAGGTATTGGAGATCAGGATTAACCAATGAGTAACAAGAACAGAACTGAACTGACTACGGACATTAATCGGTGCTAAAAGGAAACCTTATGTATTAAAACAACGCGTCGGGAAAATAAAATACAGAATAAGTTGTAGACAAGTGTTTACATGAATAATCTTTATATTAACAGGAGGACATGTCCTAGAGGCGATTTTCAATTTTAGTTGTAAGTTAGTATGTAAGAAAAATTATGTACTCGAGAGGTATTAATTAGCCCCGAGGTACCACAATGAGGAAAGAGGAAGGAGCGAATTATGCACTTCTCTCACTAACTAGTAACTTGAGAATGAGCAGGAAGGAGCGAATAATGCACTTCTCTCGCTAAATAGTAATATGAAAATGATGATTATATGTGCTTAGTATTAGTAAGTGAAATTTAATCGAGGACAAATTCATGACCTGTTTTAAAAGGAAATGCATAAACGTCCAGACCAAAGAGGAAAGTTGTATGAAAAGATTCGATTCCATGAGGTTACTCCCTATTTTCAAATGTGACGTAAATAAGTCACCACCTGTTAGCGCAAATCAGTCGGTAGATTTAACTTGTAACTTCCAGCACAGTGCTGTGCCAGCGATGAAATAACATCTCCTTGAAGTAAACAGATACCTAGGATTAAGCATGAACAAATTGATAACGCAGTCCAATTGTTCTAAAAAGGCCTGACGTTAACATTAAGTAAAAGCGTGATGCAATAAAAAGGAAGTTTATTATATAACGCAAAGTAAGATGAGTCCAGACTATAAACAAGCTGAGTAAAAGAACGTATGAGTAACATGATTTATTATGCCAGCTTCACGGTACTATTGAGCATTAACGATGCTGCAAATTCACAAGCTAGCAGCAAATAGAATAAGAATCTCGCCCAAGCTTCACAGGTCGCGACAGCAGCAAACAACAACACTCTAGTGAGAGGCTTTTATATATACAAATGATAATTAATACCCAAATGCGTAATGCATAAACTTGACTTAGTCCAAGCAATGAGCAAAGAGTAGTAAGCAAGCTGCAGCAAGATACATATTAGATATACATGCTTGAAGTGATAGATTTTATTTTAAGTGCGCACTGCAATATTTATTGTTTTCTCTGTGATTATTGAATCCCTTTCCTAAGTGCAAATCCTTTAAGATCCTTGATCCTATCCGCTCCTCAGGATCAACTCGTAAAGATGCACGTGTGCTTGGGAAGTGAGGCACTACATATAAAAATGAGTAGGTTCGCGACGCGCAAATTGCTTTTGTAATGCGCAATGTAAATTAAATTTTCGACCTGGTAGAGGAGTAATTTAAATTCTGTCGACGATTCGCGAGTAGGCCCGCTTTGCCCATCTTTTCTTTTTCGACTGTTTGTATTTCTACACGAAATCCCGAGGGGGAATTGCTATTTTCAAATCTGTCCTCGAACTTTCTTTAAAGACAAGCACATACGAGAGAAACTTTGACATAAATGAAGCTCCCCTCACAAGTCACTAAATAAGATGAGCACTAAAAAAATGTATTGGGCCTACAAAATGAATAAGCAAGCGTGATAAAGATTAATATGAATGAAATTAATTTGTAAAGGAGATTGGAATGAATTTGGTCAAAGGAAAAGGACTTATAATAGCCTACCTGTGACCGTAGGCATAAATAATAAAAAAAAAGACTCATTAAGAAACAATTGTTCTGATTCAAAGTGGTCAATTAGATTATTTCTCGATTTAAATGAACTCTTGTAAATATTAGTATGTAAATCAACTTGTAAACACCGTGGGATGTTATGAAGCGAGAATTTCTTTTAATACATCGTTCACGCAGACGCTCACCACAGTGCAAGTGAAGTTTTGAAGTTCGACGATTTTCAGTGGCAGTATTCTGCTGCACCATATGTGTGAAAAATTCATTGATGTGTGCAGTGTGTAATAATCAGTGTCATTCCACACATGCAATTGCAGCGGTAGCTACCACTTACCTGAGAATCCGTAATTGGATAGTGGACAGGAAGTGATGTGAGGCAGTTTCGGTGGCAGAAGCTCCCTCCAGCAATCTAAAAAGCACAAAGCCACGATCCGCCGAACAAAAGCGACGCACGGCACCTCAAGCGCGAAATCAACGCTCTGCAAGAAAGCTCCGGTCACGTGCGCGCGCACAGACTGAATTTCAAGATTTCTCGCAACAGTGGAGGCGGACAGCCACCATGTGACGAAATAGTGTGAACGTTCAACCGCCAACAGTAGTTGCTGTGCGCTACATTCACACCCAGTACTGAAAACATTTTTGTATGTATCATAAACCTTCCGAGAGACTCTAAGATAGAGAAGTTAGCATAATTATTATAATGACCGATTGTACACAGAGACAAGTCACAAGGTCACCTCTGAACACTGTTGAAATGTAAACTTTATCGAGAGGTCACGATACGAATGAAAATAACCACACGAAAATACTTCAAAGGATCCGATCCTTCCTAAATCCCATCCCACATGTATATAAAATTAGTTTAGTAAGCTATTCTAATATAACATATTTTATCTGTTTCATATGTGAAATAATTCGGAGAGCCACACTCTAGCCCTGAAAGTGAAAGATATGGACTTCCTTGTCGAAGCCATCACCAGTGGCCGCTCTACAATCCAAGTCTATCATAAATAGTGTATGTGCGACGAAAATAAATGTATAATTAAGTGCGACAACGGACAAGGCAATCAATCGACAAGACGATGACAATATAATGAATACAGTCAAAACAGAAAGTTGTGTACCAGTTGTGATAGTCAAATTACTTTTGCAACGATGAAAAATGAAGTGTGACTCTATTTCCTCATAAATTTTGTAAATATGTGTACTTATTGCCTTAATTTTAAGAATCATGAAGAAAGACTGAATCCGTGCCAACACTGATAGAAAAACAGAACAAATTCACAATGATCCACCGTCAGTAATTACAAATTGAAACGTTAATTCTTTTATTATGGAATGAAACTTTTAATAACCTGTATATTACACCCGAAAATTACAAATATTCCATTGGGCATGAGGATGAAAGTAATACCTTCGGTATTCCTACCCTCCTCATGGGAGGCGGTGTAATATTACTAATTTTCGCCTCACAAACATTAATATACGCTCAATAATAAACGCCTGATGGCCTAAAGTTATCGAACAATTGTAAAGTAAAAGAAATGAACCATCGCATAGCAGCGACAGAATCTATTATTCTTGATCTTTGCCGTTCTTGCGCGGTGCCTGTAAATCTCTATGTACATGTATCGATTAATGGTATAAAAAAGAATTCTGTTGTTTCAAGACAAATGAGGCTTTTGGCGCCTCACCTTTTACTGTTTGTATTCTATGAAAGGCGGACTCGGACTTGCTGCGTTCCACAACTGTATTTTATATTTTGTGTGAAAATATTGAGTGAATATGCTAATTGTTATTTTTTCCAATCAGAAAACATGTAGTTTCTTGTAACTGATATCGAACAGACAGCGTCAAGACGACATTTTGACTGTTATGTATAAAGTATTTACCCACAATGGTCATCTATTGTAATTTAATATGAAAAGTTCATCACCAGAAATTACGATCACGCTGATGGGCCGAACGCAGCATCAGGCAGAAGGAACATTATCGTTTTCCTATTATTTCTGAGCCAATTTTTTTTTAATTGTGTAGTGTTGCATTTCTTTTAAAGTCCATAAATCTTCTGGTCCCTTAGTGTTGATCTGGGTATGACTACATCGCGAATATAAAAATGCACAGAAATGATAATGTTTCTCTCATTCAGGTATTTAATGCTCAACGTATGTTATTATAATAGTGTAATCAATCCCTGATTCTGTTGCCAAGTGGCCCACCAAAATATTCATTTTTCGACTTTTTTTTAAAATATAAAATAACAATTCTTTTTCTTTGTGCCCCCCAAGAGCAACGCTACAATACTCATTCTCATGTATGTTTTAAATTATGAAACAGTCAGGTGATGTTATCCTTTTCTACTCTTCTTGTCGTGATGGAACACAGTTACAAGTCATTTTCCGTTTCGGTGATCATTTGAGTTAGTTGAGTTCGAAGATGGCCAACCCTTATGGCGAATGAGTTTTGCAATTTTGGGAGTTCTGTTCCGCACATTTTCTGAGATGGATGAAAGGGTGACGTGGTGTTATTGTCACAAAATGCTACGCGATATTAATTCATTTTCTGCCGCTATTTTGGGGTTATTTTAATGAGAGTACTGTAGCTGTGTGCTTGGAAAGGTAGCGTTGTTGCCTCCACACTACAGTGGAGTGACACCAGAAACGTGCGGATGGCTTCTTTTGTCAGCAGAAGGCAATCTGTATGGTTAATGAATGCCAGGGGTGCCCTGCAGCCCCAGTGAATAACTGAGCGTGACATTTTTGCCTTCTGTTTGAACGACCAGATAGGAAGACATGGCTGCACCATCCGACCAGCATGGGGGACTCAGCTGCATTTTCTCTAAGAATTTATGTCAGTAGAATTGTATCGCTCTAGGAGCATAAGGCTGAGCAGTCATGAAGACACTGCTCTGGCCCAGTTCCAACTGACTACTGCCAATCTGTAGTCTTTACAAAGTTGCATTTTGTATGCTAAAGGAGGGAACTGTGTGTCCATTCGCCTGCTTTTCCACGCCTTTAGCAACAATTCTTGTCCGTCACATTGACAACAGCTTGGAGTTGTCCTCTCCATGTAAAGATTTGTGAAATAGGGAGTTGGGAAGAAGCAAATAATTCAGAGCGAATTCGGTGGTTAGATCCGTTTTAGAATGGTAATTTTGGAGAGAATGCGCCTTAGCTGCCATCTGGCGCTGTTCGGCACAAGTTGCTATTCTTGAGAAAACGTAAGCTCACAATCTGCGGTAGTGCAACAGATGTTGAGCACCTCGCTCACTTGTGTGTTTCTAATATACAGCTTCTGTTGTGAACTGCAAGATGTAATTTTGGATTCCTTGACTTTGAATTCGCAAGCGGCATGAATAAAGATTTTGGTGCTTTATTCTCCATGCAGTCTTCCACGTAAATTACGGTACCACACACATCATTCATGGTCAGTTTAAATGAATATTCAGAAGACTTTGCTCTCTGTCAGTTTGTTGTTAATTTCTTGAAGCATAGAGAGCAAATAAACTTCGGTTATAGACAAACCTAACTCAAATTCTGAGATCCCTAAGACTGTCCTACACGTATTCCTGGTTAGGCGATCCATTAAAAATACGTGTAACCCATAGTACTATGCATCTAAGTGGTTAACTCCACTGCTACAGATCTGTATTTGTGCACAGTGGGCAGGTACGAGGAGAATTTATTTATGAATTTGTGAAAGCAAAGAGCATTGAACTGGATCATACGATATCAGTACGATTTCTGTTGTGCTAATTACTGCATGATAACAACCAGCATTGCGCTTGCTCATCTTGTATGGTTTCGTTTTTTTTGTTAACTAGAGAGAGTTGAGTCCACTTCCAGAATTGAGTCCACCTCCCCTAGAAGTATAAGTTGGCCATGAGCTGACCCAGTTTAATCACCAGACAGTAGTGGTGTAAAGCCTATAAAGCTCAGTTTTAATTTATTCGAGATGGTGGACCCTCCCTCAGCCTCTGACTCTTGCCCTCTGGTGTAGATGTGGCAATGTCACACTAATGATGTCAAGGGTTTCCCCCCTCCCCCACCTCCCCTTCCTCATTGGGCTGCCCTCACTTCTCCCACCACCCTCCTTCCCTCTGCTGCCCTTCTGCTCCCCATCTCTTCCCCTCCTTCCACTTGGAAATTGACGAGAAAAATCAGTCAATCTATCATGATCTGCTGGGAGTTTATTTTCTTTGTTCTGGGTGTAATCCTGTTAGAAATTGACGGGAAAAGCCCCTCAGTCTCTGGTGTTTATTTAATTTTGAAAGGTGGAAGTGTTGCAAAATACCGAAAAAATGATCAAACTGTCAAAACGTAATTAAACGTGCAAAGAGATCGCTTTTCTCCGCACTAAATTGGCCTTAATATCAACATAAAACTCTTACCACGTGTAATTACACCGATACAGATCACGCTAAACATATCTGGCAAAACAGAGGTCTTTTCGCTGGTAAGTTACACATATCGTCAAAAATCGGTAGTTAAAAACATCGTCACAGGTACATAAGACACTCACCACTTGTTGTCATACTGCTGCAGATCACACTTGTGTCTTGGTCTAATTACACTGCTACAGGTTGGCGGGAATAATACACCACAATAAACTATGTCTATAAAGATCCAAAAACAGCGCTAAAAATGATCTAAACACCTCAAAAAGTTGGCAAAAATCATGGTCTGTCACATACTGCAGACAGGGTGTATAACACATGCACCATGCGCTAGAAAGCGGCGTGCCCTCTAACAGCTTAACACCAGCAGCCAGCGACTGAGCCTCTGCCAGAGTCAGTCTAGTTCCGTGTGCTACTACCAGAGGGAACTCCGCCAATGCTGCCTACACGCCTGCAACCCTTGATAATCCTACTTAAGTCTCAGCACCTTTTGCCCTGGATCAGTCGAACGAAGTACCCCTGGTGGCTTCTTTACGTTCTAACGGGGGAAAAATACCGATCTGCTGTCTGTCTAACCATCTAGGAACACCTGGGCACTTAACAATATGCTTCAAAAGTTCTGTATGTGTGCCATCCTTGTGAGCAACATTGGCCCCAGGGATTACGTCCCAGCTTCGATACATCTGGCAACAGGTTCTCCTGGAAGCAAACCTTGTGAACAATACCACTCCCAGTGGATTTACAACTGTTCTGACGTCGCTAACAAGGAATGCTGTGTTTCCCGTCTTAACACAAAAGTGCTGACGAAGGCATTCCCTGTCTTCGCACCTGTGTTCTGTCTGTGGGTTGTCCTTAAGGATGTGAAGAATATCTGTCCCAGGCGATTTGCATCCGTTTTGATGTAGCCAACATCCAGTTTTCCGGGAAAGACTGGCGAATGCTGACAAAGGCATTTCCGTCTTCCCACCAGCATTCTGTATGTGGGTGGTCCTGAAGGAATGAACCATACCCAATGTGTCTCAACCTGATAGCCCAGCTTTTCCCAGTAGTATAAGCGTTCCTACTTGTTCCCGCCAAATTAGTGGACAGAGCTTGAGTTTATATAAACCCTATGACCACAATCATCTTCGTTCTGCTCTAGTCTGTGACTACATTCAGTTGTATTCACTGGTGCACCCCTCCGCTACTTTTCTCGAGTTACTATGATACAACTGCCACATACAATTCGGCATCTTCAAGCTACATAGGAGCATCAGTGGCAACGGGAAACATCCGAGACAGTACTTGTGGGAATTGTCATGTAAGTACATATTTTCATAGTAAGTGTTTGTGTGTTTGTTGCTCTGAGTCTTCAGATTTCGATGTATATCTTCGTTCTTTCGTTGTTGTGAGTGTTCAGATTTCGTTAAAAAGAATTGCTAGTGAGTGTTCGCTACGTCAGTGTGTTCAGATTTCGAAGTGCGAACATATTTTAGCTGTCTCATTTCTCTGAGTGTTCAGATTTCGTTAAAATGAATTTAGTAGCAAATATTCGTCAAATCAGTGTGAGCTGGTTACTTCACAGCATGAGTTTGTTACTTCAGTAGCATATTTTCGTCACAAGATAATTTCCTCGTTATTACAGCTGTCACTCATGACATGTTTACTGGACTCGATCGGCAGTTGGAGGCGATGAGGACACAGGGTGATGAGGCTGTGCAACCCCGAAGCAGCCTCAAGTGGTAATTGTCATATAAGTTATTTTCCCATTCATTTTTTTTCACTGTTGTAATCTGTGTATGTGTACACATTTTTAAATCGATATGTTCTTGGCGTTGTACGCGATGTCAGAGAGATCAACGGTAGCGTTAACTACCCCTGAGAAACCTATCACAGATATTGGTGAACTGAACCAGTGGCTCCATGCCAGTTCAGATGAGGAGATGCCACAGTGGATGGAGGAAATGGATCAGGAGCATCATCTCTGTGAAGTCCAGCCGCCAATGCCTGACTGGCTGGAGGTGGCTCCAAATGGCCTTGGGGATTTGGTGTCACCACGGAGATAGGGTGACATCGCCATGCTTTTGGTAAGTCATTTATCCATCTCAATTTTTTGTAGCAAATATGATCAGTGATCTTTCTTTCTTTTCAACAACAGCAGGAACGTTTATAATGTGTACACTTATTTTTCATGATCCTCTTTCTACAGTCGGTGAGCTAACGCTGCTGGGAGTATGAGCTTCCCATCCAACATCCAAGCAGTATGCTGTGGTACATATGCCAGGGCAGGTGAAGACACCACAAAATACAGTCCTTTGCAACATGCCTCACACACCAGGATGAGGCTTGTGGCTGAATGAGCCATTGCTGCCTCAGCTGGCACCATCCCCGCCATTGTCATCCCCACGGCCGCCACCCTCGCCCCCAACGCAGCATTGATATGGTGGCCATAGTCTTCCACATAGCCAGTTGCTGGGATGGTGGCATTGCACATATCCAGTTGGGGCATCACCCCTACTATCACTAGCTAACCTGTGCCATCACTCTGGTGACTACATATGGCAAATGACTCACAGACATCCAACCCTACAGAAACACTCCATCCAGTCATTAGTACACCATCACCAACCAGGCCAGAGCTAAGAGTTGCTGATACACCCCGATTCCCCCCCCCCCCCCCCCCCCCAACAAAGTGGCTGTCTTAGCAGCCAGGGTGCTCCTTCTGGTCTGACACAGCATCTACTCCTCCTCATCCAAACTCGTATTGATATGACACCATGCCACATACCACTTTGCTCCACCCCACAGCTGGCCTCACTCACGGGATGGTCACAGTCCTCAGCTCCTAGTAATAGTGAGTCTCTTGTTAGCAGCATTTGCTCTTCTGCCCTATTATAGATGGACACCAGGTTAATGATGTGATGCTGTAGCTGAACTATGAGGTACTTGAGGATGCATTTAAGGAATGCATCTCATTTTCTTGTATAGAGAATGCAGTAGAAGGGCACAGAGATCTGATAGGTTTTCTGAAAGTGTCTCTTCATGTTCTGGAAACAGAATTCCTCAAAATCATTAATGATCCACTGTGTCCCACAGTCAAGTACAGTATTGTGCATTCATGCATCCCCTCAAACAGAATGCCAGTAATTAGATGACCAAGGTACATTTGGGGGGGGGGGGGGCAGAAATGGCGTGGTATCACAGAGCACCTCAATAGCAAAGTGGTTTCATGATTCCACCTTGAGTGCTGTAAAGGCCAAATTTTTTGAGATGGAAGTTAGAAGTTCAGTTATAGCACTCAGCTGCATACTACACCTCAACACCCATACACATGCCTGTGATACGATAAATGGGGGACCAGCTGCATCAAGCTTCCTGACAATATAGCAGCCAAGCAGGCATGTATTGATGCCCCAAAAGTAAGAAGATGACAATTGCTTTGCAAGGTCAATCCTCATTTGAAGAAACATAATAAGAAAAATCCACAGTCCACATCTCAATACGACAGAGATATTGATGTTTGTGGGTTTATGGTATCGAGCTGCCCATTAATATACGATTTTCCTAAATTTGAGGCACAGAATACTGGGATATCAGCTCATGTTAATAGCCTGAAGGAGAAAAAGCCAGATAAAGGTGATAAAGCTACAAACAAAGTTGTTGAATCCATTCATTTCCCCGAAATTACCAGTCAAAGTAAGCTGTGTGTAAACATGTTGCTAGTCTCCAAAGGAGACGACTATCACTACA
This sequence comes from Schistocerca serialis cubense, assembly GCF_023864345.2. Taxonomy (NCBI): domain Eukaryota; kingdom Metazoa; phylum Arthropoda; class Insecta; order Orthoptera; family Acrididae; genus Schistocerca; species Schistocerca serialis. The sequence goes on from NC_064642.1 coordinate 149,195,303, forward strand.
TTTAAATCAGAGATCTGTCAGAACTCCTTTCATCCCAATGGAGTAAACAGGCCTAAACATCATATTTGCTTAAGGTGCCTCAGTGCCTTTTACATGAGCAACTTATCAGCAAAGCATATTGCGGATTGCTCTCCCAGGAAGCCGTTGCATGTTGCAGTACCCACTGAAGAAAAATTCTTAAGGTTTAAGAATGCCATTTTGTGCTGTATGCTGACTTTGAGTGCATCCTCACTCCTGTCATACACTATGAAAGTGCACCTACAGCCTCACATGTCTCCTTCACAGCCATCAAAAATCATACGGCAGGAATAATTCTGCAATTTGGCTGCTCACTGAACTCTAGAAACTTCTATGGGTGGTTGATAAGTTTTACAGCACCAACATGCCATGACCTAATCAAAGGAGAATGATGATATGTACAAGAAGGGCAGTTGACTGTCTCATATATGGGCAGCTTTTAGATAAATAAGGAGAAGAATTAATTACCACAGCACATACCCATCTATTTTCACAATTTGAGCCCACCTGCTTAGCTGAGTGGTAACGTGCTTACCTACCATGCAGTGGGTCCAGGTTCAGTTCCTGGCTGGGTTAGAGATTTTCTCCTCCTGTGGGCTGGGTACTGTGTTATCCTCATCATCATCATATCTTCACGAACGCGCAATTCACCAAATGTGGTATCAACTTTCACCTGAAATAAGACTTGCACCTGGCCCTGGATGGGGCCTCCCAGCCAGCAATGCCACACAATCATTTCGTTTCATTTCCACAATTGGGTATGATGCTCACTTTCTTTTTGAACACCTGAGTGATTTCGGTATACAGAAGGATCAGTTTAGTGTCCTGCGTGAAAGTGTTTAGAAATGTGTTTTGTTCTCCAAACAAACGACTCCACTCCACTAGCTGGACTTGGTACATTTTATGTAGGCACCATTCCAGAAACTAGGAGAAACTCTGCCTCAGGGGGATATGCACATTACTTGAGGTGCATATTATGATGACACAAAGTGTCAACTTGTGATAAGGAAGGGGTTTTCCCATACAATTCTCTGAATTTTACTGGAAAATTCAATGATACCAGACTACCTGACATAAGTGCATTCACCAGTAACCTTACTGGTGATGGCATATTCGATGCAGAGTACAACCGTATTGTGGAAATATACCACGAGTTTAACATTTCGATTTTAGGAAAGTATGTGAAAATTGCCGATGTTTTTGAGAAATTCCAGAGTGTATGCATGACTACATAGGCTCTGGATCTTGTCTTCCATTACATCACACAGGGGTTGTCTTTGCTCAAGAAAACGAAAGTCGACATCGAACTACTGACTGATGTTGACATGCTTCTTTTCTTTGAGTGAATGATCCATGAGGGACTTTGCCAATTTATCCATAGGCATGCCAAGACAAATAACCCACACATGGGTGAGAGGTTCAAAGAAAACCTTTATTCGAGCTCATCGTCTATTTGGATGTGAATAACTTATATGAGTATGCCATGCAACAAACGCTGCTGAATGGCTAGTTTCAGTGGCTGTCCAAAAACGATAGTAAGGGATTAGGTGGAAATATCCATAGTGTGGTGGCTGATTCTGGTGTTCCATTATGAGATTGCGAAAATTTATTTCGCTGATCCAAAGTTACTTTATGTGGATATAAGTTGGTTGGTTTGTGGGGTTGAAGGGACTAGACTACAAAGGCCATCAGTTATGGATATAAGTAGCTTCATCTATTAGGTGAAGGGCTGCAATCAATATGCCACGCCAGTGCACTTTACACATCTTCCTAGTGGCCAATAATCCTTATGGCATTGCTCAACAGATCAAGAAGATTATAGTCTAATGGCAGACAAGGGGAATGGGTTGCTGATTGTGGAGTTTGTTGGTCACAGATCCAAAATGTATGCACATTGCACCTGTAGAGGTGCCACTCATAGGTGGGATAATGGTGTGCATTGTGCAGCATTAAGGGCCCTCACGACTGAAGATTACTTGCAATGCCTGTAAAGTGGTGTTCACAGTGCTCCAGCAGTAGCATATGGTGCAGCAAACTAGTTTTATTAAATTGTGAGGCCATAAAGCGTATACTGTGCTGCAATCTGAAGTGTGTCTGTCGCCCCATGACGATAAGCAGGTTATTTGCGAGGACAGGATTGAAACTCGTCTCTGGTCACACTATTCACTTCATGAGAGTGCTGTGAATGAGAGACAGTGAGAGTGCATATGAATAATGGTTGTATGTGGAATTGTATGATTCATTTATCATAGTGTAAATATATTTTTAGTGTAAATGTGTGTACCACATATGTTGATATAGATGAATATTTGTAAATACATATGCACACCAGTGTGCAGAGATAACGTAAATAGGCCGAAAGAATTGTGTAAAATATATACATACTATGTGTGATAAAATAGTTGTGGACTCGTAACTATATGTAAAGTATGTGTGCTGACAGAATGCACATTTGTAAACAGCCCTTTAAAATGCATTCACTTGTAAATACCCCCTGCACATCACGTAAATAGAGTAACATTTAGGTTTCACCCAATGCTAGTCATCCAAATCTGAGCAGGTTTTAGTGTAGATATATTTAACTTCAAGTCCATTAAAAAAATTGTGAATATTTTCATCCAGTGCTTGTGTGCCCCAAAAATTGCAAATGCTCAAACAGTGCTACTGTTGGGTGGACTGTGGGTTTTCTTTCAAGTCATACTTATTAGTGGTAATAATGAAGTGTAAATAAAAAATGCACCTCTGCATTGGAAAATATTATGTGAAAAAAAAGAATCAAATTGTGCCTCAAGAACAAAATTGTATCTGAAGTACCAAACTGTATTTCGAAAACCAAACAGTACCAGTGTTGTGAAAAAAAAAATCATATTGTATCTCAAGAACCAAATTTTATCTATATATCAGTGAGAATAGAACAAATAAATTTTGTTCTGATATGACTTTTTTGTTGTTAGTTACAGAAAACCTAACCCCCCCCCTCATTGCATTGTAGATATATAGGGTGTGTCATTTTAAACATTAGTGCTACTGAGGAGGAAAACTTTAATATTTAGAATAAAAAAATTATGTATTGATTGCATTGGGATTTCACCTATTTTGCTGCATGCATTGGTTTATGGGAGCAGGTAGCATGTGACCTTATGCCCATCCACTCTTAGATGAAGGTGCACAATGATTCCCTCACCACAAAAGTCAACAACTTGATTATTCTTGTCAATAATACACGCAGCTTCAGATAGTCCAATATGTGAACTGTCACTGGGAGGACTATAGCGTTGGTGAGAGTCTCAACAGTCTTATACCCTCATCCAACAATGGGAAGTATCCGTAAATTGTATGAATCAGTCTATCATTGAGTGAGAGTTTGTTGACACAAATTGTACTGACAGGGAGTATATTCACATTCTCATCATATCAGTAAAATTTATTAGAATCCTTCTTCAAAACCTGTCTTTTGTGAAACCCAGTAGTTGTCCTGCTGAGTTTTTCTAGTTGAACTGAATCATTGCATTCACCATCCTTATTTCAGATTTAAGTGTATTGATGTTTGCACATACCTTGATCCCTTTTCCAGACTGTTTTAAAACTTTGTTTAAATTATCAATAGCGTATGCACCATGTTGTAGTTTCGCAGTTACAGCGTATGCACCAGGTTATAGTTTCGCAAGTACCTTTCTCATTAGTTACCAGAAGCAGTTATTGCTAGCCTCTGCGATATTCGGGATACTGTTCTAAGTCTCCAGCCCAATAAGCACAATACACTATCTCCAATGCTTAATCAGCGAGAGGTAATTTGCACATAATACTGACGATCGTTCTTTTAAAGTTAGAGTATACGAAAATGCATCTGAACTTCTTCTGTTGAATGTAATGCATATCCTACTATATCCTTCTTCATAAACGGCAGGAGGAACATGATGCATAGATGACCACACAGGTAATTATTGAAGTCTTGGTAGCGCTGAAAATTGTAGTACACTTGTCTTCTGCTGGTGAAGTATCGTTCTAATTCTTCAGGAGATAGCAGATTACCAAATGAGTCTTAATAGTAGACGTTATTTATATTTTTTTAACATACACCACCCTGTGCATTCCAAGTCGTCCAGCAATATCTAAATTCACAATTCCACATTCTCTGGATTTCTACATAATCTTCAATAATGTATGATGCATAAACACACTAAGGAATATTGGAATGTTGAATTTTTTCCGACAAACGTAAAAAGATCTGTATTTTTAAGCTCTCTATCTGGTAGGATGGCTAAGGGGCCTTTTTTATTTATGAAGAGTTCGTTTTTTACAGTATTTGCTGAACAACTGTTCTTTGTAGCCAAAAAATTCTTCATGTATTTCCTTCAAACTGACGGGAGCATCAAAAAGCTCGGGTACTGTATCTGTAAATCTAGCATGGATGCACTCCACCGCTATTGGAGTCGACTTTGGTACTGTATTGATACATAAACTAAAGCAACGCTCTAAATCATCTACATGTACACTAGACAAATGGGGATGGTTCACAATGTCATTGTACTCAGCTCAGATACATGGCAGCCATCATCCCAGTCTCTCTAACACGAGAGATATCCCCATCTTAAATAACAGTGAGTTCGTTAGAGCCTGGTGCTGTAAATAAGTGGATCGTTCTCCAAATTTCAGTCATCATTGTATGTTGATGCGATAGATAGTGTCAGACCTGCACAGTAAAAGTCCAGGAGAGATGGGTTATACTCCGTAGTCATCAGAGAGCATTGCTGTAGGCTGCTGCAAGACACAGTTCTCCCTCTTTGAGCTCAGTAAACTGCACTTTGACATTCTTCGTTGCATTTTCGATCTCCATCACAACATACCAGTCGCAGTCTGCTGCTTCCATGTTTATATTCAGGCGCTTTGATCTACTAGCATTTAGTTCATACGTGGAAGTGAATAGTAGTAGTGTGCAGGAAGCAGCTGGTATCTTCTCATCCAGCAATTCCACACTCTGTCCTTGCAGTATCAGTGGAATGTTGCTTGGTTCAGTGGATGGTGCATATGTTGTTGTCCAGTACCGACCTGTACCTTGCTGTTTGAAACTTCCAGTGGACCTAGGCGAGTCATGGACAGACTGAATGTCCTTGTCGATGAGTGGCATGAACAGTAGTAGCCACCTGACCTACACCAACATGCTAAACAGATGCACTACAGGATCCCACATACTGAAGGCCACCCTTTCTGCAGAATCCGATATGTTGGAGGCTGTTTTCCCTAGGCCAGGTCCCGACAAGCTGGAGGTTACCTCTGCAGGTAATGACATGCTGCCTGAGAAGTTTGAGGCTGCTGCTGGAGGTCTCAAGACGCTGGAGGCCACCATAGCTGTTGATCAGAGAAGAAGAACCATTACATTTAGTACATATTTAGTACTTACCCTTTGACTTCTTCCTTTCTCCTGGGGGGGGGGGGGGGGAGGAGGCTGGAACTGGTTGATCTCAGCTGCTGTTACTGTTCATGCCTCATGATCCTTCCACTTTTTGGTGCTGGTGACCTACCATGCTCACTTTTTATCTCTGACATCACAATCACATCATTGCATGCAGTTTTGTTATTGGTTCCCAACAATTTTTTCACCTATGATGCCACAGTTAAGTGCACAATGAGGTATTGTGAAATGGTCAGTTTCTCTCCACAATGTGGGTGAGCACATGCACAAGATGAAATTTTAGGAAGCATTTACCAACAGGTTAACAACCCAAAATAAAGAAAGTAAACTAGCTTCTGTCCTTCCACACCAATAGCGTAGGACAGATTGCGCATTTTTTCCCACTAGTTTCCAAGCAGGGGGAGGGAGAGCGATATGGGGGAGGGAGGTAGGGGGAAAAGGGATGGAAGGAGTGTGAGAGGGAGGGAAGTGTAGGAGGGGAGGTGGGGAGGGGGAAAACCCATGATGTTATAGTGCAATGTTGCCACATCTAAACTAGGAGGCAGAGGCCAGGGGTGGGGGACGGTCTGCCATCTTGAATAAATTAAGACTGTGCTTTTACGGCTTTATATCACTATTCCAGATTAGGAAATTTCAACACCTGACAGCCTCTATGATAAAGTTAGGCCATGGAGGCCATGCAAATCCAGAGGAAATAAGATCACAGATTTTCTGTTCTCTTAGACAATGTCCCATTCATCAAAAATAGTTCACATGGATCTGAACACTATTGGACTTAACATCTGAGGTCATTAGTCCTGTAGGACTTAGAACTACTTAAACCTAACTAACCTAAGGACATCACACATATCCATGCCCGACGCAGGATTCGAACCTGCGACCGTAGCGGTCGCGCGGTTCCAGACTGAAGCGACTAGAACCGCTCGGCCATCAGTGACCATGAAGCAGATGTAGCAGTAGTTATTATCAAAGTCCAAAGAGTAACTAAAACAAGTAGGATTGATATGTTCAATAAACTAGATTAAAGAGGCAGTTTTGTCATATCTGATTAGAGAACACTAAACTTCTAACTCTAGAGAGGAGTCTGTAGAAGATCTATGGCTCAGATTTAGAAAAATATTCGACCACCCACTTGACAGACATGTACCTAGTCCAGTCATGGACGAACTTGTTAGTCAACAGAGCCACATTTCAACAGTAAAACGACTGAAATTTTCTTTCGAGAGCAAGTTTTTTAAACTTAAACTGTATAGGTAGATTCATTATTACTAACTTAGAGTATTCCTTAGCTGGCCTTTGTAAAAACATCATCAGTCTGATTGAGGTACGTTCGATGAGGTCGACCCTTCCAATTCTCCTACCCACACTCTCCCTGAATACTTGTTCCGTCTATCTCCTTTCGTTGATCTTGTCTATATGTTGAAACGATCTCTACATACTTTTCTCAATACGCGACACTACAGCTTCTTTCACTAAAAATTACTCCCTAAAATTAACTTAATACATTTTTCTCACTGTTTTGAGTGTTGATTAAACTAAAAGCACGTTGAATAAAACTCGAAATCAAACTTAATAAACATTCTGTTTCTCGATAAAATTAAATCGTGACAATGAGTGGAGCATTAATGTGAACAAAAGCCTTGTGTCTCCTGGTAAAGTTTGGGTTAATCAAGTTTGTGTGCTATGTATTTGATTTGAGGCACGATTTTCAGATTATCATTAGTAAGTCTCCTTGCCAAGTGATGTAGATGATGTGTCAGTGATGGTACTCAGTAGTTGAAACCACTAAAAGTGAACAAAGCTCCAGGGCCTGCGGAAATCTTTAATAGTTTCTGTACTCAGAAGCAGCTGAGTTAGTTCCTCTTTTAACCGTAATCCATCGCAGCGCAGATCCCTCGAACAAAAAACCGTTGGATGTACCTGGAAGAAAGCACAGGTCACAACCGTCTGTAGAAGGGTAGCAGAAGTTACCCACAAAACTACCGCCCAATATCCTTGACATCTATCCGGTGTAGAGTCTTAGAAGTATTTGAGCTCAAACGTAATGAAGTATCTCGAACAGAATGAATTGCTCCGTGCTAACCAGCATGGATTCCCAAAACGTGGATGATGCGAAACCAAACTCACGCTTTTCCCATTTGACAGTCTTAAAGGCATGGATCAGTGCAGTCAGGTTGATTCATTATTTCTCGATTTCCGAAAAGATTTTAATTCAGTACCATAATTACGCCTCAGAAAATATCTACCAACCAGCATAACAGTCATGACCGGGCCCTTACAATACGCATCTGATTGCGTGAATAATTTCCTGATCTCATAAACATCCAAAGCATGTTCTGTCATGTATCGAAGTAAACGTTTTTCACTCACTACGATTAAAATCTGTTTATCACGAGCCTGACTGAAAATAAGACTCACTTCCTCACGTAAACACTCCAAAAAGTAAACTAATGCGAAAAAAACTCAACTAAATTCTTGAGCAAAGGTGCAGGCAGTGCGCCTCGTAATACCAAGCTTTAATTGGTTTTAAATGGATTATGAATGTATGCTCAATTTTACACCTCCCGGGATTCGAAGATAAGTGTTAGCTGGGGATCATTCGGAATTAATATTTTTCCTTACTAATATCTGAAATTAATGGTTTAACGGGAAATAAAAAGGGAAACTTATGTAACTGGACCGTTACAAGTGGAAACATACTTCTAATATTTACACATTGTGACGGAAAGTAGTTTATGTTCGTGAAGAAAGATCGTTTTACAGTAGGCAGTTAAACAGCCTTCTGATGCCTCCAAGCCATTTATGCCACTTGACACCCGTTTTCCCGCTACTAATGCGTTGTAAAGCACTGTGGGCACAAACGGTTGTGTTAAAGCTATGTACTTGAACAGGACTCGAACCCGGACCGCTACCTTGCGCAGCTAATGCTGTGAGGGCGTGTAGTGCGCAGTTCTTTTACAGTAGAGGCGGTAAAGCGGTGTCCGCGAAAGACAGGGTTCTGGGGCGGAGTCTTAGTGAGTATCACAGTCTTTACCTGCCAGGGAATCTCAAAGCAGCACACTATCCGCTGCATAATGAAAGATTAAATCAGGCACCTCTGGACTAATACTGTTGTGAACAGTACTGACCTGTTGTAAAGGTTTGTTAAAAAATACTGGGCGATAAGAAAAAGCTCTAATTTCACCGTTACCCGAGCTTAGGCCCAGTTAAAAGATACTTGATACACACATCAAAAATGTTTTGCATCACCTCGGTGCCGAGAGTTCCGGAACCTGTACAGAAAATCGGAATACAGATCGACATAAACACCATTTCCGCTCTTTTTATTGCTCATGAAAACCACACACTGCATGTTGTATCACCATACAGCGATACCTTCAGAGGTGGTGGTCCAGATTGCTATACACACCGGTATCTCTAGTACCCAGCAGCATGCCCTCTTGACCGAGCGAGGTGGCGCAGTGGTTAGACACTGGACTCGCATTCGGGAGGACGACGGTTCAATCCCGCGTCCGGCCATCCTGACTTAGGTTTTCCGTGATTTACCGAAATCGCTCCAGGCAAATGCCGGGATGGTTCCTTTCAAAGGGCACAGCCGACTTCCTTTCCCGTCCTTCCCTAATTCGATGAGACCGATGACCTCGCTGTCTGGTCTCCTTCCCCAAAACAACCAACCAACCAACCATGCCCTCTTGCATTAATGCATGACTGTATTCGTCGTGGAATACTATCCACAAGTTCATCAAGGCACTGTTGGTCCAGATTGTCCCACTCCTCAACGGCGAGTCGGCGTAGATCCCTCAGAGTGGTTGGTGGGTCACATCGTCCATGAACAACCCTTTTCAGTCTCTCCCAGGCATGTTCGATAGGGTTCACGTCTGGAGAACATGCTGGCCACTCTAGTCGACCGATGTCGTTATCGTGAAGGAAGTCATTCACAAGACGTGCACGATGGGGGCGCGAGTTGTCGTCCATGACGACGAATGTCTCGCCAATATGCTGCCGATGTGGTTGCACTATCGGTCGGAGGATGGCATTCACGTACGGTACAGCCGTTACGGCGCCTTCCATGACCACTACCGCCATACGTCGGCCCCACATTATGCCACCCCAGAACATCAGGGAACTTCCACCTTGCTGCACTCGCTGAACAGTGTGTCTAAGGCGTTCAGCCTCAGCGGGTTACCTCCAAGCCTCCGACGATTCTGTGGTTGAAGGCATATGCGACACTCATCGTTGAAGGGAACGTGATGCCAGTGCTGAGCGGTCCATTCGGCATGTTGATGGGCCCATCTGTACCGCTCTGCACGGTGTCGTGGCTGCAAAGACGGACCTCGCCATGGACGTCGGCAGTGAAGTTGCGCATCATGCAGCCTATTACGCACAGTTTGAGTCGTAACACGACGTCCTGAGGGTGCACGAAAAGCATTATTCAACATGGTGACGTTGCTGTCAGGGTTCCTCCGAGCCATAATCCGTAGGTAGCGGTCATCCATTACAGCAGTAGCCCTTGGGCAGCCTGAGCGCGGCATGTCATCGACAGTTCCTGTCTCTCTGTATCTCCTCGATATCCGATCAACATCGCTTTGGTTCACTTAGAGGCGCCTGGACACTTCTCTTATTGAACGCCCTTCCTGGCACAAAGTAACAATGCGAACGTAATCGAACCGCGGTATTGACCGTCTAGGCATGGTTGAACTACAGACAACACGAGCCGTGTACTTCCTTCCTGGTGGAATGCCTGGAACCGATCGGCTGTCGGAACCACTCCGTTTAATAGGCGCTGCTTATGCATGGTTATTTACACTCTTTAGGCGGGTTTAGGGACATACCTGAACAGTCAAAGGGACTGTGTGTGTGATACAATATCCACGGTCAACGTCTATCTTCCCGAGTTCTGGGAACCGGGGTGATCCATAACCTCTTTTGACGTGTGTATTTCGGCGTTGCTACTTGACTGCATTTGACATCTGTTGGGAAAGGTATGCATTACTGTTGCTATTTTTGTGTAGTTTAGTGACATTAGCGACAGGAACTACAGTTTGGAGAAGAAATAAAAGCTCTGAGGTTTGCCATGACATTGTAATTCTGTCAGAGACAGCAAAGAAGTTGGAAAATCGGTTTGAATGGAAGGGACAGTGTCTTGAATGAGAATAAACATCAATACACATCAACAGAGGCAAAACAAGGATAAAGGAACGTAGTCGAATTAAATCAGGTGAAGTCGAGGGACTCCGGTTAGGAAACGCGACACTTAAAGTTGTAGATGTTTTGTTACTTGGGCAACAAAAGAACTGATGGTCGAAGTAGAGAGGATATAAAATGTAGAATGGCAAGGGCAAGAAAAGCGTTTCTGAAGAAGAGAAATTTGTTAACGTTGAATATAGTTCTAAGTGTTAGGAAGTCTTTTCTGAAAGCATTTGTATGGAAGTAATCCAGGTATAGAAATAAAAATGGTTCAAAAGGCTCTGAGCACTATAGGACTTAACATCTGTGGTCATCAGTCCCCTAGAACTTAGAACTACTTAAACCTAACTAACCTAAGGACATCACACACATCCATGCCCGAGACAGGATTCGAACCTGCGACCGTAGCAGTCGCGCGGTTCCGGACTGCGCGCCTAGAACCGCTAGACCACCGGGGCCGGCCATGGAAATAAAACATGGACGATAAACACATTAGACAAGAAGAGAGTAAAAGCTTTTGAAATGTGGCGCTCTAGACGAATGATGAAGATTAGATGGGTAGATCACGTAACTAACGAGGACGCACTGGCTTCAGTTCGTAAAAAAGAAAATTTCTGGCGCACCATGACTAGAAGGGTTCGGTTGGTAGGACACATTCTGAATCATCATGGGATCACCAATTTAGTAATGGAGGGACGTTTGGGGAGGATGGGGGATTCAAATTATAAAGGGAGACGAAGAGATGAATAAGGTGAATACAGTAAGCAGATTGAGAAGAATATAAGTTCCTGTAATTATTCGGAGAAGAAAAGGCTTGTAGATGATACAGGAGCATGGAGAGTTGCATCAGATGAGCCTTCACACTGATGACCACAACAACAGCGAAATATCGTAGTTGCTGTGAATTTAAATAGTCGCGAAGGGAGAGAGAGGAGAGTGAGAAAGACGGAGATGGAGGGAGAGGGAAGAGAGAGAGAGGGAGAGAGAAAGAGAGAGAGAGAGAGAGAGAGAGATTTATGACACTCATCTAGAATGTTGGTTACTGGTATTGGCAAAACTCATTTTTGTACAAGAAGGCGCCGTTTAACAGTGCCATACAAATAGCCGCAAGATCCTAAAGCGACGCTTTCCAGGTCAACGGATTCGTCACGTACAGCTCACTGACGTGTTTTGTCCGTTAACACTCCAGCTTGCCCTATTTCTCAATGTGTGGTATCTGGCTGTGGTGTTTCGTCAACGGTGTTGCGACGTCGCCGGTATTGGATGGACACTTACCACAATAATGTGCCAAATTGTTCCAGACTTGCCCGCATCTCGTGGTCGTGCGGTAGCGTTCTCGCTTCCCACGCCCGGGTTCCCGGGTTCGATTCCCGGCGGGGTCAGGGATTTTCTCTGCCTCGTGATGACTGGGTGTTGTGTGATGTCCTTAGGTTAGTTAGGTTTAGGTAGTTCTAAGTTATAGGGGACTGATGACCATAGATGTTAAGTCCCATAGTGCTCAGAGCCATTTGAACCATTTTTTTTTGCACCAGACTTGATTAGGAATAAATGTGACTGTGAATCGCAAATGAGTACGTATAAAGCATAGATCGAATGTGTCTAAGGTCCGTCTAAGAACTTCACAATATCTTCCTCGATTTTGAAGACCCGATCTGTAAGATCGTCCGTAAATTGTTTATTTGGTTTATGTTGGCACTAATAGTATGGAGTTACTACACATTTTCTAGCGATAGTCCGAAAATAGTTGTGCCGATGTAAAGAAAGTAAAGAAGTAACTGTCGGTTGTGTTGGTTCCTGGCCGTAAGTGTTGTCACAACCAGAAAATATCAGTCAGGTTGTGGAAATTGTTATCTTCTTTGACTTTACTATAGGATCAGTATTTCCATTAAAAATGGCTCAAATGGCTCTGAGCACTATGGGAGTTAACATCTGAGGTCATCAGTCCCCTAGAACTTAGTAGAACTATTTAAACCTAACTAACTTAAGGACATCACACACATCCATGCCCGAGGCAGGATTCGAACCTGCGACCGTAGCGGTCGCGCGGTTACAGACTGAAGCGCTTATAACCGCTCGACCACAGCGGCCGTATGTATTTCCCTTCCGTAAGGGTTAAAAAGTATAAGCCTATTTAATGGTCCAATACACTCTAATTACACTATACTGACGTCGGGAGAAAAAAAGAAGGGTTTACAGCCCTGTCTACTATGAGGTCGCCTTTCAAAGGAACCACGTTCTTTAGCGTTTAGGGAAACCGTAGAAAATATATGTGCGTGAACAGAAACACGGCCTTCCTGAATTCGAATCCGGTGTTTTACTCGATGCACCAGCTCGCTCCGTGCTGCCCTGTGCACACGATGATAACACCGGTAGATGTGGGATAGTGATGAGGGTAATGGACGTGTATTCGGTCTTCAAACCCTCTTCAAACCTGTCCGCCCAATAGAAACGCATTTTCCGTTTATCCCTAAATCGCATGAGACAAATGGGGAGACGGTCCCTTCATTATGACTTTGACTGAATCTTTTCCTACTTGAATAATGAAAATTGAAACCAACAGCTCTACTGTAATTCAAACGTCGTTTATTTAATACGTGCTACTAGTTTCGACGCGAAATAGCGTTATCCTCAGGTCCCAAATGTAACCTGCCATCAACGTACGAACCGTCGACAAAGACCAACCGAGTACTCAGATGGAAACAGTACAACTTGTCAATCATGTCATTCCAGCACATGCAATCAACGAAGTCGAATGCAGCAGAACCAAAATCAATTGGTGTCTGTAACTTCCAGTAACAATCCCATCGCTTGGGGCCTGAGGATGACACTGTTTCGCGTCGAAACTGGTAGTATGTTTTGAATAAACGATCTTTGGATTACAATACAGCTGTTGTTTCAATTTTCATTATTCAAGCACATCATGCCCCAATCGTCCTCGATGGATTACCAGAGGCGTCTTTTTGAATCCCCTTCTTGCAGGTACTGTAATGCGCTGTCTGGAGTCAGCAAGTAAATCTCCAGCCACCGCTCCCGGCGGTCTCTGTGTTTGACACTGCGGATCACACGTGAGGAGAGCCAGACACTTGCAGAGCGCGTGCCGTTTCGAGCAGCGCCGAATGCTGGAGAGGTGCGACGCCGGCGTCAGCGGCGCGTGTTTTGGCGTGACGCACGTCAGCGGGGGCGTGCCGGTCCGGCGGGTGACAGGCGGCGTGTCGGCGCTCTTCTCGCGAGACGTATGTCAGCGGAAGGCGTGCACCCGCACGCCTGGCTCCGCCTATTGTGTGCTCGCCCCGCCCACCGGCCGCAATGTGCGCTCCGCCGCCCACACCTTTCGCGACACAGCCCGCCGCACGCCTGCCCTAGGCCCCGCCGTGGCAGCTGCCCGTCTCTCCATCCATATGCCTAACGGCCGCGAGTATTGGCCGGTGGCCCCACTTCCGGTCGCCGCGCCGCCGCTACCGCCGCTGTGGTCTAACTCATCTGAATCCACCGGTGCGATCAAGATGTCGTTGGTCACTGCAGTGACAAGCAAGTTTTATCGAGCAAATATGCTCAGCATATACAGCGTGAATCAAAACTTGTGCTCTAGGACGTCACTGTGTGATGCATTGCACGAAAATGCCTTTAAAAAATTTCGTCCTGTGTGTATTTTCTTTAGAGAATCGATGTTAAAGAAAGGCAATCTAGCAACCCTGTAATCGCATCTACGGCAAGTATCTTGATTTAAAACTGTGCATCCATTCTGCTCAATTAGTGCAGCGGTAGAGTTTTATTCTACTCTACTCGAGCTCAAGAGTTCGATTGCGGGCTTAGTCGTAATTTTAGCATTGTATTTTATTTTCTCCTCTGTATGATAATTGTCTTCTTAATCGTTATACTGCAAATTATGCATGTCTTATGCAAAAAAGAAGTGTCATTATTTAACACCTACCAGTCTGCCTGCTTAGATGAATGTCAACGTTCTTGCCTCCCATGAAGAGGGCCCTGGTTCGATTCCTGGCCAGGATGGAGATTTTCTCTGCTCGTGGACTGGGTGTTGTGTTGTCCTCGTTACCATTTCATCCTCGTCACCGGCACGCTAGTCGCCCAATGTGGCGTCGACTCCAATAAGACTGGCACTCGGCGGCCGAACTTCCCCAGATGGGGCTTCCCGGCCAGCACCGCCATACAATCTTCATCACCTACACAGAAGTGAGAGTGTGCCCCGTAGAACAGTTGTTACTATTCCACTTTTGGAGACGTATTTTGCTTTAAACGTTCACCGTGTTCTCTCTCACGCACTACACCACCGTAGCGTTTCCGGTCCATTGTCGACCTATTCTTCAATTACACCCCTTCCACCAAAGAAAAAAAAACCCTACTCCACTTGTTGGTCTATCTCTGCTTCTTTTATCTTAGGTGGTCCTGCTGCACCGGTGCAACAATAGCTACATAATACTGTGGTTCCCAACCCTCAGTGCAGTCAGATATTAGCTAGTAATATCCCAATGTTCTCCCCCCCCCCCCCTCTCCATCCCTGACTATCGTCAAAATTAGCACCTAACTAAACCTTAGTGTGAAAAGGCGTTCTCTCTTTGAACACTTCAATTTTTAAAATGATGAAAGATAAATGAAATTTAGTTTTTAGGATTTTTATATCACCACGAACTTATGAGTATGTAGCATACTTTTTTTTGTATAGAATGATGAAGCAATTCACAGTGCATCGTGAATGCTACCCATTACTCCTTCTCAGAAAAGGTAGACACTATCCAAATTGATGGTATATATTATTACAAAATATACTTCCTCTGCATCACTTCTCTCCCTAGTGACACCTGTTTCTCGCACCCTGCACCAGAATTTAAAATCGGCCAAATTGAATGAAGCGTGTGCTTCTACTTATATCACTTGTCTGCTGCACTCCGTACTTCTGAACTGGCAGCTACTGGAAGAATTCATGCTGCCAGTGCTTTGCGTCTGACCACTGCCCTTAGTAATAACTATTAATAATACTAACAATAATATTGTGACACTACATTAACGTAGTGGGCATTGTGTGGTTACTGTTGTGTGGTTCTGTCGAGTTCGTTTATCGTTGCGGAATGCATGAAACAATTTCTGGATTATCTCTGGAACTATCTGCAACCTCGAAAAGGTTTTCGTATGAGAATCTTAACTAAATGTGAGATATATGTCTCAATTCTACTGTCATAATGCGTGTTGCTAATTGCGGAATATGGTGTAATGAGTGGAGTGTATGAGGAAGATGATGTTCATACATTCATTTCACAAGCTGTAAACTGAATCAAGTTGTGTCACTCACTAATGGTAGTATTTGTCTCAATTCTACTGTCATAATGCGTGTTACAAATTGCACAATATGGTGTAATGAGTGGAATGTGTGAAGAAGATGATGTTCATACATTCCTTTCACA
This sequence comes from Schistocerca serialis cubense, assembly GCF_023864345.2. Lineage (NCBI taxonomy): Eukaryota > Metazoa > Arthropoda > Insecta > Orthoptera > Acrididae > Schistocerca > Schistocerca serialis. The sequence goes on from NC_064642.1 coordinate 149,211,338, forward strand.
AGCTGTAAACTGAATCAAGTTGTATCACTCACTAATGCTAGTATTTGTAAAGTTAATGTCATTATTGGTTACTTACGTAATCAGTGTTATATCTTACGAAATAGTGGTAATAATGACGATCGGAAAATCATTTAGTTTGGTGCTCCTCAAGGTATAATTACCCGCAGCTTGGGAACCAGTGATTTATGGGTATTTTCTAACGCATCAACTACATTCGAACCAAGTTTCCAGTATAAGCACCGGCCATTGGTTCAATTGATTAGTATCTACTATTATGCTTACCACTTTCAGGTCCTCTACATTTCTTTTGGTCATTGTCGGTAGTGGGTCAGGCAAAGTGCTTTACAGGTAATAACCAAGCACTGTTCCATATACTTTACTCTGTTTATGGATGTGCAAGAACTGGTAGCGCCATTCCATCCTGCTCTTGTGACCGTGGATGCAGCTATGATGAATTCAGAAAAGCATGACCCAGAGAGTAACTAAATTTCTGGGGACGCAGGGCGTTCTGTTTGAACATCTGCTCTCAATGCGTTTGTTTTGTGAAAGATATGCTAGCACTGATAGTATAATTAAAGTATTACAACTGGCCATTCTTACTGAATGTAGATGTTCAACATTTCCGCGTTGATAAGTTTTATTGTTATTTCTGCTCTACGGAACGTAATCTGTTTTTAACTGCACATTAGTCTTGATGTATATATCTTACATGTCTGGCCAACAACTGACATGTTTAACGTAAAGAAAAGACTGTAGTTCTAGGACTGTGTCCTTTAGGAGGCCGTTTACGCTACGCATCATTGGACAGATGAAAAGTACAGAAATGCACTAACAGGGCAGCACAGCTACTAAATATTTCCTTGTACTTAATATGACTACAGTGTTGTCAAATTAGTTTCTATTGACGCCCTTTTTCTGCTGGCAGTAGGCACTGGAAAAAATTTTCGTAGCGTTATTTTCGTACTTTTGGTATGCAAGGAACCCCGCTCTGCGGCTTTCGAGTCGAGAAATTGGATTCCCCCAGTATATGCAGGAGGTTCTTAACTACCACAAGACGAGTCGTTGTGAAGAATATCTGCAGAGGTGTTCCTACATTCTGTTCTTCGCCAATAATCCGTTTTGTGCTGCTTAGGGCAAGGGCAACTTAGGGTGCTGGGAAACCCAAGGTTCAAATGGTTCAAATGGCTCTGAGCACTAAGGGACTTAACTTCTGAGGTCATCAGTCCCCTAGAGCTTAGAACTACTTAAACCTAACTAACCTAAGGACATGACACACATCCATGCCCGAGGCAGGATTCGAAACTGCGACGGTAGCGGTCGCGCGGTTCAAGACTGTAGCGCCTAGAACCGCTCGGCACTCCGGCCGGCAAACCCAAGGTGTCATGTCCGACGGATAATCACAAAGTTCTAATTATCACATCGAAAATACCATGCTGCGACTAAGAAACTTGTTGATCGTGTCAGTATTTCTCTACATATTCACCCTTCAGTGCGATAGGTTTTTCCCAATTATGGAAGACTTTGCGGAGACCTTGGTTGCACAAGTCTGCATTTTGGCTGTTCAGTAAACATTCAATCTCGAAAATCGCATCGTCATCGTTTTCTGAAGTAATTGTTACTGTAACGCAGCGGTCATTTTATCAGAGTGTGGAGGAAGAAGAAAATGTGTGCCATGACAACAGAATATGGTGTATGGCATGGGACGCAGAATTTGGTAGCCCAAAGATACAGAATGCCTAACTGTGTCCCGCGCAGAAAAATTTGGGGCAGCGTCGTGGAACAAAAACACGTCATCGGATAGTTTCTCAAGAGGCTTCGCCTTGACACCTCCCGCAACGAAGTCAGGAGATTTCGGCAGTATGTTCCTGTGATGGTTTACTCCTTCACCATAATCTGTTAGCACCACACCATAGCAGTCCCAAAGGACACTGAGCTTCACGTTGCCTGATTATGGCAGGGTCTCTACAATTTTCGGCTTTGCTGAGTCAACATGTTTCTTGTGCTTGCGTTGGTTCTTTATCTTATCATCATGATTAGGCGGCAAAAGAAGTAATTTGGATTAGCCAAACACAGCTGCCTCGATTCGGCGGGCTTCTTGGATGGTTGCCAGCAGTCGTGACACCAGTTGGCGGCAACATTGTTAGGAATGTCCTACAAGACGTTGAAAGTTGATGCATGACTGATTTTCACTTTTTCCACATAGCATCGATTGTGGTACTCTGGCAGCAGGACAAACACTCCTCTTCCGATTTCCCGATCTTCGCGGAGAGATGGTCTGCAGTTTCAGACTTGTTTGATCACACTGAAAGGATCTCCTCTGTCTAACGGTTGTGACATATGATGGTGCATTGTTGCTGTACAGTTGTACTAACTCAGGTTGAATTAAAAGATGCATATTTGCTGTGTTGAAATCATCTGTTCACAACTGGTTTTAGCCTTCTAGGACGTTCTCAAGCGATTTTGTGGTTCTGTACAAAATAGAATGTATTACCTCCACCAACAGAAATGTAATGTTGTGATGCTGCGCGGTTTAGCGGCGGTCTAGGGCGCCTTGCCACTGTTCGCGCGGCTCCCCCTCGTAGGTTCGAGTCCTCCCTCAATCATTGTGTGTATGTTGTCCTTAGCGTAAGCTAGTTTAAGTTAGATTAAGTAGTGTGTAAGCCTAGGGACCGATGACCTCAGCAATTTGGTCCCACAGGAACTTAGCACAAATTTCCAAATTTGTGATTGTGAACATATTTCAAACACACTTACCTGCAATGGAAAGTATACCTTATAAAGTGAAATGTCAGCTCCTTTAAATTTTTGTTGTATTCTTTTTAGTTCACAGATGCTGTCTTGTTGGTCTGACAACTTGCGAACCCAGAGTAATCGAAAACAAAAATTTAAAGACGCTGACATTTCAGTACGTAAGGCATAGCTTCCAGTTGCAGGTAAATGTATTTGCTGATTTAAATTTTGAAACAGTGCACGAATTACTTATTTTTCATGTTTAGCATAAAGCGCTTTAAGAATTTATACTCATTTTCGAGTACATTTGTTCACATAAATATTTCTTGTGACATTTGCGTGTGTGATTTTCTGCCTCTGCTGCATCGTAGTTGTCTTTTTGAGGTTGTACTACAATTGGAAAATCGGACAAAATGAATCATGGAGTGGTTTTATATGTTAATATTATAGATGATATTTTTGTTTAGTTAAAATTAGCATACGAAAATATTCCAAGTTTCATTTGTCCGATTTTCCGATTGCAGTACAATCTCAAAACGACGGGTACAATGCAAGAGAGGCAGAAATGCCCACATGAAAACGCCGCAAAAATACTTACATAAACAAATGCACTTGAAAATGGGAATAAATTCTCGAAACGCATTGTGCTAAGCATAAAAAAGTAAGTAAATGCTGCAGTTTTTCATGACACGGTTGCAGGCTTTACCAAAAAAATCGACTATGATGAATTAAACTGAATGTATTTAAAATACTTCTACATTTACATCTTTAGGTTTCTATTCGTGGAGGTAAAGTAATATATTATATTTTGTAAACAACCATAAAATCACTCGAGAATGCCCTAGAAGGCCAAAAATAATTGTGGACAAAAATAATTGAAACAACGAAAGTCCCCATGGATTGTTCCAGCGTTGTTCCCCATCAAATTTAGTAATCGTCGGACCTACAACGGTTATGCGAGAAACTTATTAGGTACATCACCACATGCTGCTTTCTACACATAGGTCTGTTGAATATATCATGCTAATGTGCATTACAATTTTTACTGTGATATAACTTCATAGTACCCAAGGGGACGAAATTAGTTAATCGCTAAATTATCAAATGAAGTGGTTGTTTCAGACTGAAACAATAACCTACGAAGGAAAATGACTTCCCTCAATAAATTCCCAATGGCTGTGGGCCCTTACATGCAAAAAACTATCGATCGCTTTGTCAATGGATTACGCATTATGTTCTGACTTCTCTAACGGCGTTCTACGAAAATATGGCACGATGATTTCAGTGTGCACCACGACTGGAAACATGAACCTGCAAATAACTAGTAAAGTAATTACGTAACTTTATTTTTCTATGTGATAATAAAAAATTGAGTGCTCTGGTACAAAGAATGTAGACTGTCAATCAACATAAAAAAGAACTCAGTACCCAACTGTCGAAGAAATAAGGAAGAAGATTTAGTTATTGAACTAAGAAAACTCTGCACATACCGTGTTTTTAGTATTTTATCCCCATCACAGACGGTGGAGGATTGACGTCTTTGAGGCTTACGTTTCGACATATGTTATTAGCCCTTATATTACTTTCACTTTTTGCAATTTGTATTAATACTCCGTCAGATCTAATGTTACAAAATGTCTTGTACCGTACGTACTTACGTTTTGTTTATCGCTTACAACCGAAGACCTTTCCCTTGCATGAAATGTTACATTATTAATTTTGTTCATGACTTAAGATCATTCTGTAATAATAAATGTTGCTTTCTAATCCTGCTATCAAATTTTCATCAGAGTTGTCATTCATGGCATGTTTACATGTACTTGAAACTAAAAAATAAAACGTGCGTAGTTAAAATTCACAGTTTCCTCTTATTATATACTTTAATCATTCTAAGTTAGCGTTTAGTAATAGCTCTAACTGTATCTAAGACACAAGTGATTTATCTACTTCAGTAAGCAAACCTGGTGTGTATTGGTGTGTATTATCTATTTCTCAGTCCTGTGGTCTAACTTCATGTACATATAAAGATCCTAAGAGTGAATGAACAATTTTGACTCTTATAATTCACCCATGTCGTCAATTACGTTAGCTGATCCGTATTTTGTATTGTGAACAATGATTATGCGTTGTTATACAGCGTGTAACAGATATACGTGTTGATATTTTTATATGTGGTACCTTAATATGCACACGTATCAGTTTGTTGGTTGTCAAACAGTCTTCCCTCAAATGCACTTCATAATTTACTGAAGTTTTCTGCAGGGTCGTAACTGCACCACTACGTGGACTACACCTGCAGTATAGACTAACCATTTTGCGTCAATGAACCCACACTTCAACACCTGACATGCTGCCAAGTGAGAAATATGCGTTAATGGCTTACTCTTGCCGTATACACTTGGAGGTACTAATTGACCTTAAAACATACTACTCCTAATAGCTATAATTATTACTGTGCAAGTGAAGTAACTAATGATGTAATGTTGTTCAGTACACTGTCCTCTGCGCCACTAAAAATATCTGTGCTTCTCCGTGTTACATCCTGTATAGAGTAAAACTCAACTTCACTGTCAAGATTCCAGAAACTTTTCAGGTATATTTTCTATTATGGTACAAGGAACCTGCAAAACAAATTGTTCAAATGGCTCTCAGCACTATGCGACTTAACTTCTGAGGTCATCTGTCGCCTAGAACTTAGAACTCATTAAACCTAACTAACCTAAGGACATCACACACATCCATGCCCAAGGCAGGATTCGAAGCTGCGACCGTAGCGGTCTCTCGGTTCGAGACTGTAGCGCCTAGAACCGCGCGAAGGAACCTGAAATCTCCGAGCGTTTGATCAGAGTAACGTTCCAATAATGCTTTATTATATTTTACTTATGACCCCAAATTACCATAATTAACTTAGATGCTGTAAAGATACGGTCGCAAAAGAGAAAGAGTCCATTGTATGAAATCACCATGACGTACAACGCAAAACGAAGAGCGGTGTTACAACACTCCGATGACCGTGCTGTGCCTGTTGTCGCTGCGGGAATAGTTCAGTATAGTGTCTTTATTCCTCTCTTCCACTGGATTCATTGTGCACAGAGACGAGCTGCATATCAAGCAACTCTTCGTCAGTAAAACTATCCATCTGTGATACTGTTAGCGTACAAATAAGACTGCCGTAAAAACAAACCTTACTCAGAGCCGAACAGTACCGAGGGCAAGCTCGAAGATGAAGAGTAAAGTGTGTGGGCTTTGTTGCTGTCATCAGCAAATACAAGGTTGAGTGGAACAAGTTTGTTTCCAAAAACAACACACAGCGCATACCGTCGACGTTTGCACTGTTTTGCAGATTTTTCAGTGCAAGGCAAATAGAAAAATATATGGGAGTAGGAAATCAAACGAAATGTACTACATTCTAGTAAGTCGTCGGACGCAGTGAGTCCCTCACATCAATATCATCAGAAAACATCCCTGAACAACCTTCGTAATTTTGTCTGTAGAGATGAGATTCACCCTGCATATATTTATGTTTTAGGTTTGTCGTCTGTATGTTTTATGAGTATGATGCTCATACCTGTTCTGTTCTTTGTCCTGTGTTATACGTATGTGACAAGAAGTTTGACAAGTGTCTTCAGTAGGGAGCGTCCGCTGTAGTCGCAAGATACGGCAGAGTAGTCTTTCTGTGGCGTAGTTCTATTGTTGGTCCCGTCATTCCCGCTAGTGGAATAATGACATACTCAGTAACTAGTCCTACGTATTCTTATGTCGCAAGAGCTGTGGCGATGTATCAGTGGAACGGCCTTGGAGGAGTGTTATAAGATTGTGTCTCTTGAGAATTTTGTCTAGAGATGGCTTTCCCAGTTAAATTGCTTGTCTAGGTTGTAGTGTATCGTTCTAGTTTGCACTTAGGTCCCGTTGAAATGTTGCAGCAATTAGAACGCGAATCCAGTGAGCGTGGATGCAAACCCTCGTCGTGTTGTCTATGTATGTTCGTTCGGAGTGGTCATTACTTAGAGAGTTTCTTCTATAACCTTTCTTAGTAGCCATATTTATGACCCACTGTGTTCACTCGTGATCAAAGAATTAAGCTAAAAGCAGGAGAAAACTTCGTTAAAAATTTTCTTTTCGTCCTATTCACTTTTTTGTAGGCAAGGAAATGTACATAAATTCTCTGATTTCGCTGCTGCAAAGATATTCCATAGATGATCTATTACGTTATTACTGAATTTTGGCTTACAATAATTTTGTGACTGATTACAGACCTTGTGTATAGCTTCATAAATAGGTAGTAATGTTTATCTTGGATTTTCACTTTCTACGTTTCGTTAAAACTGCTTCATTACTCATTGAAGTTTGCTTAAGGTCATAATTTCCTTAAGTATTTGAAACAGTTCCTTCGATAGTCCGACACTGTAAAATCCTGTGAATCAACTTTAGTACATTCTTCAGAAGTAATCACATACAATATACATAATCTTCCTGCTTAATCCATTGTACTATTTTTAGTGTTGTCAGCAGCTTGATAGACAAAACAAACTTTAGCATTTAGGAGCTTATTAACAGTCTGAAAACTTTTCATTCCCATAGCACACTTATTTTTGTTTAACAGGTTACAATCATCACAAACGAGTCAGCGGGATCTCGTTCTGTGGGCTGACTATCGGCTGGAAGTTTCTTCGCGACCGCCGCTAACCACACCCGTCCCAAATGAAGTAACCCGTCAGTCCAGAAAGTTTAAGATTTGCTTAAAAGAAATAAAAGTTAAGATAGTGGATTTACAGCTTGAGTACAAAGCACAGAATGTTCATACAACCATGTGAAACTTTCAGAAAAGTCCTCATTTGGAATGTTTTTCTACTAGGGATTTGCATTAGCGTCAATGCTGGTCGTGTCGTCAAAACGTTGACACTTCAGGTGAATTTCTAAACTTGGTCATTTTATGATAGGTTAGTACTGATAACGCCCTGAGTCTCGTCACCCGTGACGATTTTTTTTGACAAAAGAATTTTCGGGGTTTTACATTTCAATCAAGTCGCGGCAGGCGTCCACGTGTCTTTTTTGTTGAGGTAAAAACTTTGCTTCTTTAAAACATTGTGGGGAAAATCTAAAACGCTTGATTCAGAGATATTCAGTTCGTTGCTCCTTTGCGATTTGTGACAAAACAACGTTGGTCGAATCTACATCTATTGTTTACAGCTGTTAGTTCAAACTGCTGTAGAGAGGATAGAAAATGTGTCACAGAGCAATGCACTGTTGTAAAGATTGGTATATACTGCCTGATCCATCTAAAATGGGCACCACAAACATTTTATAAATCTTTCAAGGCTTTGAGTATTTTGTTGCGTAATTAACTCTTGTAACGTTGCTGTGTACCACAGTGTAGAAGTAACTCTGTCCTTTGTAATGGAGCGGTGTACTTAGCTTTCTGATATCACAAAATTTTGGAAAAAGGTATTTCATGCAACAGATGTTTATGTTTGATGCCAACGTTATGCAGACGCTACGTTAAGCCTGTTCTCTTCACGAATCTATGAAAAAGATCTTTTATTATAACTGCACGTCTGCTTGTCTGACTCTGGTTTCTGGGCAACAACAACTGTGTTTAATACATTCAGTTTCGAACCATCAGCCGGCCGCGGTGGCCGAGCGATTCTAGGCGCTTCAGTCCAGAACCGCGCGACTGCTACGGTCGCAGGTTCGAATCCTGCCTCGGGGATGGATGTGTGTGATGTCCTTAGGTTAGTTAGGTTTAAGTAGTTCTAAGTTCTAGGGGACTGATGACCTCAGATGTTAAGTCCCATAGTGCTCAGAGCCATTTGAACCATTTCGAACCATCAATATTTTCTGCGTATTCCCTGCATCGTTAAGTTCCTTGTACTACGTGAGATACAATTTTTAATTCTGCTAAAATTTTTCTCCCGTTGACGTCAACGTGCTGCTGACAGATTTTTACTTCATCATTGCAGGAATACTACTTATACTTTCTCCAGTCGTCGCGTCAAAATTCTTTCGGACACAATCACTTTCGACAGTCACCTGCTTCAATTTTCATTGCGAACATTGTCGAAGAGCAGGACTGTATGCTTTCGTAGTGTAGAAAAAGATAAATGAATGCATGTCGAATACTAGCTCAGTGAATTGAAGCAGACATAAATCCTGTGTCTTACTAAAATAAAATATTTATGGCATTGCAACCAGGAATAAGACGGACTTTATAAATGTTAGCAGGGCGATCGGCACTTTCCCCCACCCTGCAATCAGTCGCTCAACATCCGCCCTGCGCTATAGAGGGGAGGTTAAGTCGGAGCGTCCAGTCGACGTCGAAGCCTTCAGCTGGAACTCGAACTCAGGAAGAGACGGGAAGAGCCTGTATTGAAGAATCCGCCTCGGAAATCGCTTCTAGATATGTAGGAAAACCGCAGGAACCGAAAGTCTGAATGGTCGAACCCTCTCCAGGATGTGAGTCAAATGGAACGCAGGATGTTGGACACCTTTAAATTCCAGCAACAGAGACCATTTAAAGAAGACGAGTACATATTTTAAGATGATATTGTGCAATATCAACTTGATGGTAATAGTCTGTATAGTATACAGAATCTTACACTATTAATTTGTGAGTAGAACGAGGTACTACCGTTTAAACTCAAATAGCAAGTCAGATACAAAATATCATCACAGAATTCCAGCTTTTTATACGTTACTACTTGATAACATAGTTATGGATAACTCGGTAACTTGCCAAACAGTACGTCGTGCAACGAACGTCCAGCACTGGAGATAACGCTGTCAGCAAAATGCAATGTTTCAGTTAGAAGAAGAATGTACACTGTTTTTCTAAAGATAATTCGCCACTGAATTTAGATTAAATTTCAAGAATTCTCTACTGGTTTCAGTTTACATATAATAATGGTTTCTGTAAATGCGTCCGACCAGGGGCAGATCTAAGGGGGGGGGGGGCAATGGGGCAAATCCCCCCCCCCCCCTGGTGCGTGACCGATCCTTTTTTTTTTCCCGACTGCTTTAGGGGCTGATTACGTCGGCCTATCTAGTATGTTTTACTTGAAGTCGAAGATGTAAACAATGGCACGCAGTTTGATGTAACAATTCAAAAAGAGACCTTGAAACCTCTTCCATTTAGCGAATTAACTACAGAAGAAACAACTGTACTTACGAATAAAATGATAATATTCGCTGAGGCATGAGCGATCTGTGTCCCTTTTTTAACACTTTCCCCGCAGTGCGTATGTAAGATTTTGTTTCTAGTGGCAATTTGCAAAGTGATGGTGTTGATAATTAAGCGATTAACATCGAAGGAATACTTGAAAATATTCTCATTAGTTGCAAATATTGAGAACCTTACAACAGTCCCCTTTATTCTGCGATTGCACGTTTTCGATTTGGATGAACGCTTCTCCCCCATTTTGGCTTTCTTCTCACTTTTGATGCGGAATGTGAACAAACAATAATTAGCCAAATGTAAGAATTTACACGAAAATAACGTTTGTGGATTCATTCACAATCCATTCTCTCATACGGTAAGAATATAAATGTTACGGTCAGCAGATTCAAACAGATAGTGAAATCTAGATAACTCAGATTCATTTCTCTTTCTCCAAAGTGCAGAGGGCAACTCTGCCAAAGACTGAGGAAGATGCGTTTTCCTCATCAATATAATTTATTCTGAGGTACTAAGCGTATGCTTCTATCGCAATCTGAAAAAAGCATGAGTTTCATAACAGTGTTAGAACTTAGAGTTGTGGGTTTGCTCTAAACTGTTTGCTTATTTCGGAAGTCAGATCTTGAAGAAACAAACTGGTGTTTGCAAATAGCCAAGGAAACTGCCGGAGTAGAAGAAAGAATCTGCTTATTTAAGAACATCGAGGAATGAAAACCGCCTCCTTGGTCTTGCACTTACGCATATTCATTACCAGATTCATGTAGACGTAGAAAAAATAATTACAAGATTTTCAAAAAGTGGGCGTAAAAGGAGATTAGAATTTAATATTTAAGATCAGTATTGTGAATATACATATTTAATATTAAATTTCATTTTGTATACTTTTGCATTTTTATTTTATTTCTTTTTTTTTTTTTTTTTACACGAAGAAAGAAAGAAGTTTCTTATTGTTAGTATTTACATTCATGAGAAAAAACTGCTTATTATGAGCATAAAATGACGTAATTAACTATATAAGATGATTTCCTGAACACAGTCAAATACCCTATTATAACATTTCGCAGTCGTATCGTCATTGCTGCGTACAAACACATGCGCGAATTCGATGACAACATTCTGTCAAATGAAAGCAATTGGTGAACTAATTTCGAAGATTTAAGAATGGAAACAAACGAAAATTAACATTTTTATAGATTATTTTACATTAGCAGACAAACACAGAGTTTTTCAAGTGAACGTGTCGTCTTTGAAGAATATGTATTAAGTAATGCAGTAATTTATTTCATTAAACACACTTAACATATATCGATACACAATTAAACTAAAAACAGAATATATATATGGGTGCGGGTGTGTGTGTGTGTGTGTGTGTGTGTGTGTGTGTGTGTGTGTGTGGGTGTGGGTGTGTGTGTGTGCGCATATAGAGTATTAATGATTTTATTTGGAATTAATTTTTTGGAAGGCAGGTACCAAAAGATTTGCCCCCCCCCCCCCCCCCCCTGACCGAGATCCTGGATCCACCCCTGCTTACGACAGCCTATGTATTATGTATCCGACAAAATGCTATGTTCTCACAACAAGATCTTCAACTGAAACTAGTAAAAGGGACTGTCACTACGCAAAGGAATCAAGGAAATGAGTAACAGAAAACAAAATTAAAAGTTTAAAAAATCATACTGAAAAAAATCCCTTCCCGATTTCCTGGGATACTTTCCCTCAGCAACGTTGCTTCGTAAGGACCAGCAGTATTTAGACTACACTGAGGCTCTTTTTGCGTTGATAACGCTGTTCAATTTGAGAAATGTCCTGGTGGAAGCGTTCTTCAGGTTCGTCACAAAGGCGTCAAGGTTATTCGGGGCGAAGTCCAAGTGTACCAAAAATGTAGTTTAAGGGACATATTACATGCCATAATATGATATGATCTCAGTAGTTCTTGTACGGTATCGCGACAACTCTCTGCTCTACGGCTGCCTATAAAATTATTGCACACTCGTGAAAGGCATCATTCTTTCAACGATATTCAACAAATCAAGGAAACTGAAAGAGAAATCCACTTTTCATCCTGGCTGTGATACTAATCTCTCAGTTATACCACAATCAGCTAATTTCAGCTGTTAGCCATTTTCAAGTGCATACTCCAATACTCTTACTTGACACGTGACAGTGACTAAAACTCGAAATCAGCTGATTGTGGTATAAGTGGCAGTGATTGTATCGCAGTCAGGGTGGAAAATGAAATTATCTTTAAATAAATTTATGACTGTGGCACCTAAAATGAAAAGAAAACAATCAAGGAAATGTTCATCTGACATTAATTCCTTAATTGGCGGTGCTACAGACGTTTCTTTCTTTATTTTTGTTTCGGTGATTCTTGGAAATTTCTTTCGCAAGTACACGAATTCACGTCCGGTTTATTCCGTAACTTTCAGAAAGATCTGGCGCGTCCCAATTAAACGTGCAGGGGAGAACAGATTTCGTGGGGTCCACAAGACGTGTGTTGACGACTTCTTCCGTTCAAGCAGAAATTCATTCTGAGCTGGTCCTTTTTCCTCACATACAGCTTTTTTTCTGTCTCTACAGTTCCACTCGTATGGCAAGCAGCAGTGCTTTGCTGGTCCCAGCTGCATGCGAACAGAATTGCAATCTTGAAATTTCCACGCAGGTGTCATTTGTGTTTCTCATGTTGGATAACTGTTAGCAGTTTAAAGTTCTGACATGCCTCCTTCAGTCCAACTACATGAGAGGGTGGCGTTTCTCTTATCGAGAGGTGTTTAAAGTCGCCAATATGGCGCTCTACCTACTGTGGGGTGATCAAGATGTAATTTAAAACATTCCGGTTCACGTGAGATCAGCAGCAAGAGGTGCCTAATATTCAAACCTCTTTAAAAGTGCAGTAGTTCATTAGATTCATGGCCCTAAATAAAAAATATCTGACTGCACTGTATTTAAAGTTCGTCCTTTGAAAGTGAAATTTTACAGCTTTCATTTCTCTCAGAAATGTGGTGTTCCCAAAGAATAAATACTGTGCGTTGCTCGTAATTGCTTTTCCCACATTGAAATAAGAGAGTTCAAGATCTTAAATATTTTCACTTCAGTAACTTCTAGCTGCAAAGCAGAACTGACTCGACTGCTGTATTTTCATATATATTCTGCAAGACAATATTATACTCAATGCGCTATATATTTCCCCGATAATTTATAATAACTTCCCGTAAATTAACGCACTGCGGACGGATGGCGAGCTTACTCCTGTGTCGCGACCCACCGGTTACGATCGTGCTTTCTACACGCTGTCTGTAGATGTCATCTGTTGTGATGTATTCTAACTACTTTGTCTATTTGGGTGTTAACATCAGTACTCAATGATTAGACTTGATTGGCTTTAGGCATTTCTTAGTTATTTAGTATTTCGATGTTTCAAATAGTTATTATTTTCTTCTAGAAGTTTCTCCTACTTTTAGTGATAGCTCTATTCAGAGAACGTAAGGAAATGAACGAAGCTGAAATACTTTCGGAGGTTTCCGACGATGATTATTCTTGTGTTCCTAGTGAGAATGAAGATGCGGACGATTGTGTGAGCCAATGTTTTTATAATAATGAGTATGATTCCAGTGACAGTGGCAACATCACGCCTGTAAAAAGGCGTAAAGTTGCATTGTCTCACTCGGGGCGCCGTCTAAAATGTGTTATTATTCAATGTTGACAGGAATAAGAGTATTTCTCTGAGTGAAAAAAAAATCCAATATCTCATTCTTTTTGTTACTTGTTGAGCAGCGGTGGCGTCCCGGTGCACTGTGGCTACCAGTATTGTGGTCCTGGCGTAGTCGCTCACGCATCCCAGGCCAGGTACGGTTCTCTCCCCAGCGTTTCTGAGTGCTGCGTGGCGTCGTTACGAAAGCTCCGTCTATAACTGTTTCACAACAAATTAGCACAAAATAAATGCCCTTCTTGTGATTACGTCCAGTATGTCAGCAATTTGCTTAATGCATTTCCTTTTATAATAACCTGTACGGCAATAAAAATGACGTACTAACGGTAGTCATAGGCGAACCACTGCAGCAATCGGAATAGAAAGAAATCTTTTCTGTTTGTGAAGACGTACGGCACTTCTTGAAGACTATCTTTGCTGGAATCTATGAACAAGCGCCACTGATTTCCACGGAAATCGTCGGCAAGTATCTTCATACCCGACTCGATATCACTACAAAAAACCATGTCACTTTTCTTGGAGAAATATTCAGAAAAAATAGCGTGGCGGTCAGGACACTTTCGTATCACTAAGAATAAAATTCCGTCCTTTTAATCGCATAGCTAACAGCTCAGCGTGTTGCTACGACATATTTAAACAGTTTACAAGATCGCTGAAATCCCCTTTAGACAAATTGTGTGACTCATTTCATTGACAGTAGTCTTCAAACGTTAGGTCGGCATGTATATCTCCTTCGCTGCCTACCTGTGTGTGTGTGTGCGTGTGCGTGTGCGTGTGCGTGTGCGTGTGTGTGACAGCGAGAGAGAGAGAGAGAGAGAGAGAGAGAGAGAGAGAGAGAGAGTTTGTGTGTCTGTGTGTGTGCGTGTGTGTGTGTGTGTGCGTGTGTGTGTGTTCGTCAATGTATTCGTCATCATTCACTTTCATGTTCCCTAGAGTCACTAATATCGGCACTTCTTCACTGAAACATACTAGCAGTATAGCAGATGATAAATTAGGTCATTGCACAGTTTTTCATGTTTCCAATGTGATTCCATCAATATTTGTCAGATAAAAATAATCAAAGGAACAAAGGAGAAAGGTCAGAATTTAACATCTTGTGACAGCATAGTCATTATATGTGGCAAACAAACTCAGATCGTGAAAGGGTGGGGAAGGAAATCGCCGTTGTCCTTTTCAAAGTAACCATCCCGGTATTTGCCTGGGCGATTTAGGAAAATCACGTGAAAACTAAATCTGGATGGTCGGGCGTAGATACGAACCACCCTCCTCCTGAATGGGAGTCTAATATGCTAACAACTGCAACACCTCGATTGGTCGCAGACGAAAATATGACTGTTGCCTGGTCCTTTGGTTCCCTTAAGACATGGGAACAGCAAAAGGCATGTGATGTCATCGTTTTAACCATCCTATCGTGAGTTTAGTACATGACGAACAGCTTAAATGGGTGGAAGGAGGGCGCAATTCTTGTCCTGGCCACCAGCCTTAAATCCGAGATCAAGTTCGTAAAATTCTTTACAAACAGATTAAGTTTTTCTTTACGCCATTCTAGAATCAACTCATCAGGATATAACAAAAATAATTTGAGCTATGAACATGATAGCCAGAAACTGATTTCATTTTTGAATGCAGCACCTATGACTAGCAAAAATCGTCATTCAAACTCTTTCTAACAGAAACATTGTTGAGCAGGGGTGCTAAATACATTTCAATATACTCAATCAAAAGAGCGGTTATTCTGACTGATTTCTTCAGTGAGCTTCAGGAGGCTGTTTTCTGTTACTATTGATACTATTACTGTTATATAGTACTATCTATAAAGCAACAAAAGCAAAGAAAACCATAGCACTTAATGCTGAGGAAGTGATCAGTCTTTAGAGCAGGAACTGCAACCTATGTCCTCAATTATTTGCTGAATGCATTTCAGTCTCTCTCTCTTCCTCTACTGTTTTTACCCTGTACAGCTCCCTCTTGTACCATGGAAGTTATTCGTTGATGTCTGAATAGGTGTCCTATCATTCTGTCCCTTCTTCTTGTCAGTGTTTTTCATATGTTCCTTTCTTTACCGCCTCATTCCTTACCTTATCAGTCCACCTAACTTTCAACATGCTTCTGTAGCAACACATCTCAAAGGGTTCGCTTCTCCTCTGTTCTGGTTTTCTCACTGTCCAAGTCCCACTAGCATAGAGCGCTGTGCTCCAAACGTACGTTCTCAGAAATTTCTCCCCCAAATTAAGACCAGTGTTGGCCTAGCAGGAATGCACTTTTTGCCATTGCTAGTCTGCTTTTTATGTCCTTCTTGCTCCGTTCGTTATGAGTTATTACCGAGCGTAGAGGCGCAATGGTTAGCACCCTGGGCTCCTATGACTGTTCAAAACCCGCGTCCGGCGATCCTGATTTAGGTTTCTCGTGACTTCCCTAAATCGCTTCAGGCAAATGCCAGGATGACTCCTTCGAAAGGTCACGACCGCTTCCTTCCCTAATCCACTGGGACCGATGATCTCGCTGTTTGGTCCCCTTCCCCCAAATCAACCAACCAACTATTAGTTATTTTGCTGCCTAGGTAGCAGAATTCCATAACTTCATCTACTTCGTGACTCCCAGTTCTGATAGTAAGTTACCGCGCCGAGTGGCCGCGCGGTTAGAGGCGCCATGTCACGAATCGCCCGGCCCTTCCGGCCGGAGGTTCGAGTCCTCTCTCGGGCATGGGTGTATGTGTTATTCTTAGCGTTAAGTTAGTTTAAGTAGTGTTTAAGTCTAGGGATGATGACCTCAGCAGTTTGGTCCCTTAGAAAATCACACACATTTGAACAAATGGTTCAAATGGCTCTGAGGACTATGGGACTTAATATCTGAGGTCATCAGTCCCCTGGAACTTAGAACCACTTAAACATAACTAACCTAAGGACATCACACACATCCATGCCCGAGGCAGGATTCAAACCTGCGACCGTAGCGGTCGTGTGGTTCCAGACTGTAGTGCCTAGAACCGCTCGGTCACACCCGCCTGCCCACATTTGAACATTTCGTATTAAGTTACTCGCTGTTCTCATTTCCAATACATCACATTACTTGCGTCTTTCTTCGATTTACACTCGATCCACTTTCTGTACTCATTAGACTGTTCATTCCACTCAACACATACTGTAATTCTTCTTCACTTTCACTGAGGACAGCAATGTCATCAGCAAATCGTATCGTTGATATCCCTTCACCTCGAATTTCAATTCCACTCTTGAACTTTGTTTTTATTTCCCTAATTGCTTCTTCAAAAATGGTTCAAATGGCTCTGAGCACTATGGGACTCAACTGCTGAGGTCATTAGTCCCCTAGAACTTAGAACTAGTTAAACCTAACTAACCTAAGGACATCACAAACATCCATACCCGAGGCAGGATTCGAACCTGCGACCGTAGCGGTCCTGCGGTTCCAGATTGCAGCGCCTTTAACCGCACGGCCACTTCGGCCGGCAATTGCTTCTTCGATGTATAGATTGAGCAGTAGTGGTGAAAGACTAAACCTCTGCATTACACCCTCTTTGAGTCTAGCATTTGGTTCCTGGTCTTCTAGTCTCATTTTTCTTTCTCGGTTATTGTACATCGTGTTCAGGACAGATTATATAAATAAAACTGTGGACTTCTTCAATAAAAATAATTCACGTAGAAAACAACTGAACCTACTTATTCCAAGAATTTATTAAAAGGCACTAAAACCAGAATTTTTCTTGAAAAAGCGAATAAAACAAATGTGCCACATGTAAATTTTGATGCTAACTAAAAATTGATAAGGAGGACAATTCTATCAAGCCAATAGTTAACTCCATGAGAGATGCTGCATACTGGCTAAGTAAGGAATTAGACTATGCTACTACTCAAAACTAAATATATAATAACTGGTACATAGCTAGGAATTCGAGTGTCTCGATACAATGAATTAAACATACTCACATTGCAAGCAACGTAAATTTTTTTTCTTAGATATAAACAATGCGTACACTAATCTAATCATCTTGAGATTAAGTTTCACTCAGATTTTCTTTTTTTCCTCATCTTTTTCACTGTCAATTTCTGTGTATTGAGTTGTCATTGTAGCAGCACAATGTAAGTACACACACACACACACACACACACACACACACACACACACACACACACACAATCTTTCACATAAAACTAATTTCAGGCTAGCCATAACAGTTTAGAAATCGTAATTTTTGTGTAAATATTTTGTCTACATTAACGTGTATATAGCAGATGACAAACTGTAAAGAAAACAGACACTGTAAAAACAGCAGGAAAACCACACCATGTAGTAAGAAGGTATGATTACATAATTTTATGTGCTCATCAAAAAACTGTAATTACGATTTAAAAACAAATATTTACATATATATAAAGAGTAAAGAAGATTCCTTATGTTTAACAGCCATAAAATAAAAAAAAAACACTAATGGTACTAGAACTGCAGTGATACATGTCTGGGACAAAAAACGAAATTGTTTTACCAAACGCGGACCCCACCCAAAAACATATGAATATTTACACTAACTCACCACTTACAGACACCATTAAAATTATCAAAGATAGTTTACATACACACGGTAAAATGAGCGTGTCACAAAGAGAAGAGTTTGTTTCCTTACTTCTTCTTCTTCTTCATGTGCCGTCTCCTCTAAGAAGGTTGGCTGTCATCATGGCAATTTCTGATCTTGATTTGGCTGATCTAAGGAGTTCTGACGTTGAACAGTTGTACCAATTTTTTAAATTGTCAATCCAGGATGTCCGTCTTCTACCCCTCGTTCTCTTCCCACAAATTTTCCCTTCTAGTATTATTTGCAATATTTTGTAATTTACTCCCCTAATAACATGGCCTAAATATTGTAGCTTCCTTACTTTAATAGTTTTAATTAATTCTTTTTCCTTTCCCATTCTTCTTAGGACATCTTGATTAGTAATCCTCGACACCCAACTAATTCTAAGTATTCTTCTATATGCCCACATTTCAAAAGCTTCTAAACTGTTCATGTCCTTCTTTTTCAATGTCCACGCTTCCATTCCGTATAATAATTTTGAGAATACATAGCATCTTAGCAACCTCATTTTTGTGTTTAAACAAATGTCTCTCGAACAGAATGCATTTTTCATCTTATTAAAGATACTTCTGGCCTGTCCTATTCTCGATTTAATTTCTTCTGAGCTTTCAATCTCCTCATTTACAATTGTTCCGAGATATTTAAATTTACGTACTTGATCGACTCTTTCCATATTGATTGTAAGATTTTCTTGTTGGTGTGTTTTAGATATCACCATGAACTTAGTCTTGCTTACGTTAAGAGTCAAGCCAAATTCTTCACTTTTTTCTGCGACTTTGTCAAGAAGTAATTGTAGATCTTTGAGGTTTCCAGCTAGTAGTGCAGTGTCATCAGCAAACCTAACATTGTTAATGTTTAGCCCATTCACTTTAATGCCAGCTATTTCATCTGATAGAGCTGCCTGGATTATGTCTTCTGAATACATATTAAACAATAAGGGTGAGAGAACGCAACCTTGTCTCACACCCCTCTTTATTTCTATATCATTCGATAACTCATTTTCTACCTTCACGGTTGCGGTTTGATTGTAGTAGAGGTTATATATAATGCGGATGTCTTTCTTATCAAGTGTTTTCTTTTCTAACAATTCTATGAGATGATCATGACGAACTTTGTCAAATGCTTTATTATAATCCAGGAAGCACACATATAGTGGCTGGTTAACCTCCATACATCGTTGCGCTAATATGTTAAAAGCAAACAATGCTTCTCTTGTACCGAGGGAACTTCTAAAACCGAATTGTGTTTCACTTATACCTTCTTCTACTTTTTTGTATATTCGTTGGTGTATAACTTTTAGAAATATCTTTAAGGTGTGACTCATTAAGCTTATTGTACGGTGATCATTACAAATTTTGGCATTAGCCTTTTTGGGTAATGTAACAAAGGTAGATGTCAACCAGTCCCTAGGAATAATTCCCGAATTATAAATATCATTAAACAATTGTACAAATATATCTATATGGTCTATTCCTATGAGTTTCAGGATGTCATTTGGTATCTTATCCGGTCCAGGGGCTTTTTCTGTCTTTGATTTGTTGATAACATGTAATATTTCTTCTTTCGATACGCTTGGTCCTCGTTCTCCGATCATGTTATCATAAAATTTTTGATCTTTTCTTGTATCTTCAAATAGTTCTTTGACATATTCTGTCCACCTGTCCAGTTTACCTTTAACATCAGGAATTATTTTGCCATTTTTATCTAACAATAAACTTGTACTTTTCTTTTTATTAAGTCCAGCTAAATCTTTAACTTTTTTGTGTAAGTTGAAACTATCATGTCTTGTTTCATAACTCTCAATTTCAGAGCATTGTTCCTTGTACCATTCTTCTTTTGCTCGCCGTGTTTCTTTTCGTATTTCTGCATGTAATCTTTTATACTCAGTTTCATCTCTATTTTTAAGTATTCTTCTTTGTTCCATCAATTGTAATATCTTCTCTGTCATCCACTTCTTTTTCATGTTGTCGTGTTTGGTCCTGTTGGTCGTGTTTCCTTACTAAAATTAGTAATCTCAGCTATTCTGGGATCAACAATCACTATATGTGTAAGAATACAATTTAATAATGGGAAACCGTCCCGCTGGTGCACTAGTTAATATTTACTACATAGTGTTTGGAACAACTTTTTTAAACCATCCCAAATTGGCTAATAATTATTACTGCAGATACGTTGATGACACACTATGGTTATTTGAAGGAGCACAAAAGAGAAATACGCACCTTCCGCTCACAGTGGAATAATTCGTAGAAGAAAATCATATTTAGAATCAAGAACGAACAACATAAACGTTATAGATCTTGAAATGACAAAAAAGTTGCACATGTTCTGGGAAAAGACAACCACGTATTTCAAGAGAAAATTTTTAGACAAAATCAAACTTGCACTTCAATCATTCAAGCTGAGAATAAGCTTCAGAACACATAACATAGCACGACCACAAGTTTGACTTACCGGAGAACAATCCAAAAATTTACCCAGCCAGACGTTTATAACTTATACCGCGATATCCGTGAGAAAATCTGCACAGAACAGTCAGAGATTTCAAAACATTATTCAGAGAATATAGAATCTTAGCAGCACAAATCATTTTCATTTAATTCAAACCTAAAACAACAAAATCACACAGCCATTGGCACAATAAAAAGCCTTTCAAGATTATTCACCGCTGAAAAGTAGCCTGCTAATATCTTTATAAGAAACAGAAATTTTCGCATACA
Source organism: Schistocerca serialis cubense (assembly GCF_023864345.2). Taxonomy (NCBI): domain Eukaryota; kingdom Metazoa; phylum Arthropoda; class Insecta; order Orthoptera; family Acrididae; genus Schistocerca; species Schistocerca serialis. The sequence goes on from NC_064642.1 coordinate 149,232,256, forward strand.
TGTTGAAATACTCTGACATTATTCTGAACGATGAGACAGAATCCGGAGAGACCAGAGAAGTGAGCTTAACCATTCATTTTCAGAAGGTGCTGCCACACAGCAATTGAATATTTTAACGTCATGATTACTGCCGAGAGTTGCAGATAAAATTTCTTTGTTTAACAATCAGTTTCGGTTGACAGACCATCATCAGGTACACAAAAGCAATTGTATCATTGTATAAGACGTTATAAAATCGTTGACTTCAAATAATAAAAATCCATGAATTCGTCACTGTTGTCACGTAATAATATAAATTACATCGTCAATCATAAACAATGCCAGACAAATAGGTGTACCGTTTGGCACCACTTGTAGTCACACATAAATACGATAAGCTAAATAAGCATCAAAATCAGCAACAGAATAGTAGGCCACAGCGCAATGTAGTGTCCTACACCAGTCACTAACTAGGTTTGTAGCCTAGAGAGAAGTAGCTGTCGGCCCGTATAGCAGTCAATAGCTCCTGTTGATGATAAAGGAGGATTTCTGTCAAAGCTCGATGTCAGTCACAAGCCCAAATTTGAAGCAGCAAGTAAACTGAGAATGTCTTATAGAAGGAAGTCGTTTCGAGAAACTTCGATCTCATATGGTTCTAAAACGGCGACTATGACGTCACAGCTCCCTTTTCAAATGGCGCAGGAACATAAATTATTAATAACAGATTCGTAACAGTTCATAACAATAAACATTGAACCTAAAAGCCGCAGGAAATCGATTGCGTTGGTCGAAGACAAACTGAACTCTAAAACAACCGCGAAATCACGAAAACTCTAAAATATACAAACCAAAACAAAAAAACATGACACAACATTTGCTACCTAAACTTTGTTGTACCTAAACAACGCACTGAAAATCCCGATTCCAATACAGAAGGTCAAAAGTGCGGAAAATAATTACATCTGATGGAACTTAAGGTAGGAACTAGTACACACTAAGGCAGATTTGGTGATAATGGTTTACTTTATTCTACCGATGTGGGTCACCTCATCTGGGTCTGGTACATCCAGGTCCTGTACTTTCAGTTATTGATGTTGCTTTCCTTACTCATTAGAATTTATAGGTAAACTGCTGCAGACTAATGTATTTCTTAATCGTCAAAGTTCAGCTTTTCTTATTTCCGTGATATTACTATTATTATTCAGCGAATAGTATTAATTCCATTAAGTTCCAGATTTGTTTTCATTTGAGAATAAATAAGTCTCGAAAGAGTATACACACATATAAAAAAAAAGTTTTGCGGCACCTCGGTTCCGAGAGTTCCGGAATACTGCACAGAAAATTGGAATTGATATCAACATGAACATCATTTTCCCGTTTTTTATTGCTCATGAAAACCACACATTGCATGTTGTACCACCATAAGACGTGATCTTCAGAGATTGCTGTACACACCGCTACCTCTAATACTAACAAGGGAACCTCCCAGTCGCACCCCCCTCAGATTTAGTTAGAAATTGACACAGTGGATAGGCCTTGAAAAACTAAACACAGATCAATAGAGAAAACAGGAAGAAGTTGTGTGGAACTATGAAAAAATAAGCAAAATATACAAACTGAGTAGACCATCTGTGAGATAAGCAATATCAAGGACAATATATACTGAGGAGCGCCGTGGTCCCGTGGTTGGAGTAAGCAACTGCGGAACGAGAGGTCCTTAGTTCGAGTCCTCCCTCGGGTGTAAATTTTACTTTCTCTATTTTCGCAAAGTTACGATCTGTCCGTTCATTCATTGACGTCTCTGTTCACTGTAATAAGTTTAGTGTCAGTGTTTTGCGACCGCACCGCAAAACCGTGCGATTAGTAGACGAAAGGACGTGCCTCTCCAATAGGAACCGAAAACATTTGATCGCAAGGTCATAGGTCAACCGATTCCTCCACAAGAAAACACGTCTGATATATTCTTTACGACGCTGGTGACGGCATGTGCGTCACATGACTGGAATATGTTGTCGACCCACCTAACTCGCACACTTGGCGAATGGGTAAAAAGATTCTTCTACCTCGCCCGATTTAGGTTTTCTTGTGGATGTGATAATCACTCCCAAAAAAGTGATGAAAACATAAGAGTTTGTCATACAAACTGCAACAAATTAATGCAACAGTTTCACAGTTGCACAGTTTTCCCTGTGCTCTGTCAAAACATATGTTTTTTACTTTTTCAAATGTTTCCGTGCGTAGACCGTCAAATCCTGCATATGTCCAAGCAAATCTGAACATGTCCTGGAATTTTGGAGAGCGAAGTTGATTATGTGTGAGTGCCTGAACTTTGATAATTATCTGAAAATAAAAAAATTAAACTTTTCACCCGAGAGAAGATTTGAACTACGGTCCTCTCACGCTAACCACGGGACCACGGCGCTCGCAAGCTGACACTTTCCTTGATGTTGCCTACCTTGCGCATGGACTACTCAGTTTGTATATTTTGCCTATTTTTTTCATAGTTCCACACAACTTCTTCCTGTTTTCTCGATTGATCTTTGTTCAGTTTTTCAAGGCCTATCCCTGTGCCAACTTATAACTAAATCTGAGGGGGGTGCGATGGGGAGGTTCCCTTGTAAGTAGCATGTTCTCTTGCATTGATGCATGCCACTATTCGTCGTGGCATATTATCCACAAGTTCATCAAGGCACTGTTGGGGTCCAGATAATTCCACTCTCAATGGCGTTCGGCGTAGATTCCTCGGTGTGGTTGGTGGGTCAGGTCGTCCATAAACAGCCAATTTCAATCTATCCCAGGCATGTTCGATCAGGTTCATGTCTGGAGAACATGCTGGCCACTCGAGTCGAGCGATGTCGTTGCGCTGAAGGAAGTCATTCACAAGATGTGTACAATGGGGGCGTGAATTGTCGTCCATGAAGACGAATGCCTAGCCATGGCCACCAGCGGCGTACGTGGGCCGCACAAAATGCCACCCCAAAACAGCAGGTAACCTCCACCTTGCTGCACTGGCTTGACGGTGTGTCTAAGGCGTTCAGTTTGACCGGGTTTCCTCCAAACACGTCTCTGACGATTTTCTGGTTGAAGGCATATGCGACACTCATTGGTGGAGAGAACGTGATGCCAATCCTGAGCAGTCCTTTCGGCATGTTGTTCGGCCCATCTGTACCGCGCTGCATGGTGTCGTGGTTGCAAAGATGGATCTCCCCATGGACGTCGGGAGCGAAGTCGCGCATCATGGAGCATGTTGCGCACAGTCTGAGTCGTTCAAAAAAAATGGTTCAAATGGCTCTGAGCACTATGAGACTTAACATCTAAGGTCATCAGTCCCCTAGAACTTAGAACTACGTAAACCTAACTAACCTAAGGACATCACACACATCCATGCCCGAGGCGGGATTCGAACCTGCGACCGTAGTAGTCGCGCGGTTCCGGATTGAAGCGCCTAGAACCGCTCGGTCACCACTGCCGGCTAGTTTGAGTAGTAACGCGACATCGTATGGGTGCACAAAAAGCATTATTCAACATGACGGCGTTGCTGTCAGAGTTCCTCAGAGCCATAATCCGTAGGTAGCGGTTATCCACTGCTGTGGTGGCCCCTGGGATGCCTGAGCGACGTATGTCATCGACAGTTCCTGCCTCTCTGTATCTCCTCGATATACGAACAAAATCGCTTTGGTTCACTCCGTGATGACTGGACACTTCCCTTGCTGAGAGCCCTTCCTGACACAAAGTAACAACGCGGACGCGATCGAACTGCGGTATTGACCGTCTAGGCATGGTGGAACTACAGGCAACATGAGCCGTGTACCTTTTTCCTGGTGGAATGACTGGAACTGACCGGCTGTCGGACTCCGTCCGTCTAATAGACGCTGCTCATGCATGGTTGTTTACATCTTTGAGCGGGCTTAGTGACATCCCTGAGCAATCAAAGGGACTGTGTCTGGGATACAATATCCACAGTCAACGTCCATCTTCAGGAATTCTTGGAACTGGGGTGATGTAAACCCATTTTTATGTGTGTTTGTGCTCGTTATTAAGACAACCAGATACATTGTTTTAGCTCTGTCTGACTGAGAGCATAAATTAGTTATCTCCTGTTCAAGCAGTTAATATTTCAGATTTAATAACATACCCCCACTGCAACAATTCACAACATTCTGAACATGCCCAATACACGCTACAAACACAACATTACTTGACACTCCCAAGCAAAACAAGAGAACACTCTCCATCCTATACGACATACTGAAAAAATATTTTGCCTACTGTAAAGCAGATGGGTCTGAAGATTGGCTAGTGCCAAGTACCTCCAATTTATACAAATTTATAATTATTTACTGTCCAGATAATTCTACCTTTGCAAGCCTATTTACTGTTACGTTGACATAAACATTGTCAGTCTCCGTTTCCATTCCTCTCTGTCTCCTATTGTTCTGTTGCCAGTTGAAGCCTGCAACTTTCTTCAGTTGTTTATCCCAGCGATCGGACGGTCTGCCTTAAGATCTTCGTCTTCTCTGGGACTCCACATTAGCACTACATTTGCCCTTATGGTGTGATTTTTCATGCGATATATCCTGCTCACTTCCATTTTAGACTCTTCACCTCTTTCACAATGTCTTGAGCTCCTGTTACTACTCATATTTCCACTATTAGCTTTACTTTTGAAGAACTCGTTCGAAATCCAAGTTTTACAGCCGTATGTTAGTATGAAAAGAACACAATGTTCGAGCACAACCTTTTCTCTAGTTTGTTAGCATATCAGATTTCTTCCATAAGCTATTACTTGCGTAAACCAGCACCCCCCACCCCTTTCTCCCTACTCCAGTCTAGCTTGATTCGTTGGGAAATTTCACTTTTTGAGTCTCCTTGGATTTCAGTTAACTGTCTGAGATAATTGTATTCGTTAACATTCTTTGGACTTGGCTTAGTATTATATGTCTTGCAGTTACCAAATTGTTGTGCATATTGTTTGTTTTGGGTACATTTACTATAATGCCATTTTTTCGCCGCTACCTAATAAATTCTTTATAGTGGATTGTAGTTTTATCATGATGTTGGCTAGGACTATTACACTGCATACATATCTCAAATTAGTGAATTTTTCCCATTTATTGTAATTACCCTGTCTTTCCAAATAATTTTGAACGCAGTCATATCAAGGACTGTTATAAATAGTGTACGTCCAATGAAAATTCCGTCTTTTCAGTATAACTGCGATGTGGCTGACGAATCAAAAACATCAAAAACCTTTTTGGAAATCTGGATACGCTGTGCTTAGTGGTACTTCAGATTCATTAGCTCAACTTATTACTTCATGCAAGATGTGCACATGGTCAGTTGTACTATAACCTCTACGGAATCTACCTTGTTGTATGGGTTGTGCGTTTTCCACAATAGCATTGATGCGGTTTGTCAAAGCTTTAGTGAAACCTTCGTATATAACAAGGAGTAAACTGATGGGACGGTAATTCTTCAAATCATTTCAGTTGTCAGGTCATCATGACTCCCTGCTTTGCCACTCCTGATTTCATTTATTTATTTTAAGAATCTGTAGGACATCGCCATTTTCTTTTAATTCATGAGTTCTTTCATATAGTTTGCAGTAGAAGTTATACGTTAAATAACTTCTTCCTTATCTGTTATGTTCCCTTTATCACTGTCAACAACCATTATTTCTTTTTTAACAGTCACAAACTTCCGTTTAACCTTCATACAGATCCATTTATTCTCTAGTGTTAATTTTAGCGCATTTTAGTTGCTTTTTTATATTTGCTGTTATTTTATTTGTTATAAAATTACATTGTTCTGAATATCCTATTTTGTGAACAGTTGTTTTAGTTTTTAGCTCTTTAACAGAAAGGCGTTGGTTTCAGCCATCAACTTCCCTGGTTGTTTAATGGCTTTCGTTGTTCCCCCAATTACTTTTGCAGATTTCATTGCCGTTAGGGTGAGTTTTTCCTCTGTTTGGTGTGCCAATCTCATTCGAAGAGTCCTCTGAAATTCTCTCTGTTTTGCACTTAATTTATCTCTGTTGATTGTTTATCTCTGTAATGGTATCAGTTTCTTTCTTAATTGTTTGATGTTTATGATTTCTTTGACTCTTACCAGTGTATGGTCACTAACAGTGTTGCATTTATTATAAAATTTTGTTGATTATTTCTTTTTGTTTGTAATAGTAAAATCTGTTTCGTTAAGAATCATGTCATTTATTCTTTTCCATAACCATTTTCTTTTCTATTTGAAATTAGTGGAAAAACAATCTAGACTGCGATCGCTGTGTTATTTAAAATGACCGGTTTCCGCCTAGTCTTAGGTCAAATACAGAATAGCACCATCAGCTAAAGTTGACCATGTCCAGAACACTAGTAGACCTCAGTATTGAAACTGCTGAACTGACTGCGACTGAGGTCTTCTGACTGTTCTGGACATCGTCATCTTCAGATGATGGTACTGATCTGAAGATGGCCTAAGAATAGGCCGAAACCAGTCATTTTAAATAAAATAACCTCTCGAGCTAGAATATTTTCTTTTCACTAATTTCATATAGCTTACAAGATTGCTGTTTCCCAAAAATCTTACAAAAAATTTTCTTTTCTGTTACGATGTTTCTTAAAAAGGAGTTCATGATGAACAAATAATTTTTTTTCAGCAAACTGAACAAGCTGATCTCTCTCATCGATTCCACGGCAATCTACAAAAACATCTCCATGTTTTTTGATACCGACTTTGGCATTTAAATCGCCATTTCTCGGTTTAAAGTGAGAGTACCGTCCGTCATCGTGTACATATTTCATCTTCTTATAAAATGCTTCTAATTCATCGTCAGAATGGCTTGAAGTAGGCGCGTTTAGTTGCAGTTCTTGTAACTTGTATCTGTTTGTTGTATTTATAAAAATCCGTGCCGTCCTAGTTGAAGTACCTTCTATGACAGATACCAATTACGCATTTATTTATTAGAAACCCACAATATTTATTCCTCCATCTGATTCTCCTGATGTTACAGAATGATTTTCGGATTTGGGGTTGCAACTGCTCTTTTTTACTACGATCTTCACTTAGACCAACAACAAACTATTTGATTTTCTCCAATTCCTCCTCAATTTCACTTTCACTCGCAAATGATCAGTAATTATACGTGCTAATGCAGTCCCCTCCAGGAGATCCGATAACTGGGGGACTAATCTAGAATATTAACAAGACTTAAGGATTCGAAGCATAATCGCTACCCTTGCTTCAGAAAGAATTGGAAATCTCGGTTTCTACGTCTCACGTTTCCATGCGGTTCATACGTCTTTGGCTGACTGCTCCACTGGAGTAAAGACGCCGCCCATGTAGCTAGTTTTGGTCTGGCAACGGTAATTTTCCGCCACTAACATTGGAACCGGCTAACTTCCGAGTCGAGCCCCGCTACAGAAACATGATTTAGCGACCTCGGCTACGGAGCCGGTTTGAGCAACGTATGTTTGAGATAAGACCACAATAGAGGCAGCGTTAGCGCTAAATTGCGAAAAGTCAAAGGGAAACAATACTTAACTTTAGCCGCACCACCTCCTTGCCAGAGAGTAGGAAAATTTCTAAGGCAACCAGGAGAGAAAAAATATCGTTCTTATTCGCCAGTTGTACACGTAAAAGAGTCCTGTGTAGATGGTATTTAAAGAAAGTAAATTTTATTTAACTCTAAGAGTTTTGCCGGTCTCTATGGAAACAATTATCAGGCAACTAAACAGTTGTAGTCTTGAAACGGTACAGTAGTTTCCGCTCTATAAGCAGCAGGTTTCGCTGCTCGCTCTCACCGGGAAATAGAAACAGAGGCGGCTCCGCAGCCAATTTTATTACATGACGCGGCCGGCCGCGGGTGCAACAGAACCCATGTGGACAGGTGGAAAGAAATGTGTCGGGCTTCATAATACGTATTTATATGTGTGTATTATGCATTTCTTGTACGTGAATGTGAATCTGCACATGAACTTTCCTAATCCTCCTCTCAACTTTCCGTAAAGCGTGGCCAAATCTTTGTTGGGAAGTAGTTCTGTAGTATAGTAGTGTCAACCTTACTCCTGGCTAGGGGATCAGAGAGACAGCACAGGCAGGTAAAAGTCAAAGACTTTCCAGTGTCACAAGATTTGGGGTGGAGAGGTTGGCCACGGCCAAGTGGTTCCACCACCCCCTCCACCGGGGCCCAGGAAGACCTCCGGGTGCCCGCCATATTCTAGGAGGGTTACAGAAGACGGGTAAGCGAGCAGACGTGCCCTCAGTGCGTCTGTCTCAATGTTCACGCATGGAAGAGAGGTATTTGAATGTTTGTACTAATTCTTTTATTTCCAGCTTCGGATTGTGTAAGGTAATGAATATGCTCGTTTAATTCCGGAACTTTGACCCCCTGTGTTAAAGTATCTGGTTCCCAGTTTGCCCGTTGTCCTCACATAGTGAATGTCCTATGTAAAATATTGGGAGACTTTGGTGGTATACATTTGGCCAACGCAATTCCGTCTTACCCGTAGAAATGTGCGTGCAGATTAGTATATAATATACCCGAGCTGTAAGTTGTAAAATTTTAATATCTGTAAACTGAAACAACTGCTGCTATCGCTGTAAAATCGAGTGATAAATAGGAAATCAACTGTCATCAAATTTTTAACATACCTTAAAAATTGGAGGGCAGCGTGGAGGGTAAAAATCGTAGAGGGAGACCAAGAGATGAATACACTAAGCAGATTCAGAAGGATGTAGGTTGCGGTAGGTACTGGGAGATGAAGAAGCTTGCACGGGATAGAGTAGCATGGAGAGCTGGATCAAACCAGTCTCAGGACTGAAGACCACAACAACAACAACCTTAAAAATCACAAAGAAGTCAAGTTAAAGGAATTTATTTAAAATAAAAGCTGTAGAATGCGGGGACCCACACAGTAGCGTGTGAGCCCTCCAGCCCCTTGCCTAGTATCGTACAGAAAGGATACGCTCTTTAGGTAGCGCTCTGAAGCTCCTCTCCCCAGTTATCCGTTGCGCAATTCTGATTCAGGGCTTGACCGCATCAACTTTCATCTGGCGTCCCTAGGCAAGGAGGTAAGACGGTAAACTTTCAGTGTCTCTGTAGCATCATTCCTATTGAAATCCTAGTTCCAAAAGAAGAAATTACGTAAAGTAATTCTTCATTATTGTTATTAAGGATCATATGCGTTTATACGATTGCTGTCGATTTTTGTGTTCGATTCTGCTGTGCGGTGTGCACGCATCATATGTGGGTGCATTCCCAGTAGGGAACGTAGAACTCGACAGAGTACTAACAGTAAGATTACTTAATATTGTAAATGCATTTTGTCTTCGACAACAGTGACGCGGAAGAATTTTTTATATTTCTTTAGTTATGAAATCACAATGGTAATGATGCCATACTCGTATAAGTTGCTGTAACAGTTCTTTAATGCCTGATTATGGAGAAATGAAGGTATGTTTTATCAGCCTCTCTTCATCTTACATAAAAATTACTTTTTTATATAAGTAACAATCCTATATGGTAAGGGCTGTTGTAATATCTCGAATTAAGTCATGGAACTGTTCTTAAGACAAATGAAGTTACATGCCACATACCGCACATGGGACACCTTGTATCCGAAGTTGTGCGCTCACCTGGCGCATACGACTTCGTCGTCCACTGCCTTTCTTTTCTCCCTTCCTTTCTTTTCTCGTGTTTCACTTGTGTTATTGAGGGCAGCACGGTTCAGTATTAGAAGCATTCCTCCACCGTCTACTATGTCGTTGCCAAGTTCGTTGTCACGTTCCAGAGGTTATGCTACTCCTCAGTGCTTTTGCCTTTCCTTGGCTTACTCTGAGTACATATGGTGTAATCATTAGCCTGTTCCTTCTATTTAAGAGGTCTTGCAGTTATTCCTCACTTCATTGAGGATAGCATTGTCAGTACCGAATATTATCGTCGGTATATTTCCACCCTATTTTTTCATTCACACCTGAATTTTCCTTTTTTTTCCATTATTACTACTTGGATGTATAGGCCAAAGAGCACTTGGAGAAAGTCTGGATCCATGCCTTACGCCATTTTTACCCAAGCACAACTACATCGTTCTTCCATTCTTATTGTCCCCTCTTCGTTCTTGTTTATATTGTACACGGCAATTCAAAATTGATATAGCGATTACAAAAGGCTGTAAATGTTTGATACAATGAAAATAACAGAGAATAAAGGAAGTTCACATTTTTTTAAATAGTTGATAGGTGTTCTGTATGGCTCCCCCTGGTCACACGGACAACATATAAGCGATAATCCATTTTACATCATACTTTCTTAAGGATGCATGGAGTCACACACTCGAGTGTGTTAGAAGTTCCGAGATTGTTTTCGGCAAAGGAGGAACATACAAAAGGTCTTTCAGCTAATCCATTAAAAAGAAATCCACCATTGTCAGTCCGGAGATCTGGGTGGTCAAGCACACAGCATAACGTTGTCACGTCCAGTACGACTTGGAAGATGATTTAAAAACGTGTCAGCTTACAAACACGAACGTGGAGGTGTTACATTTTACTGAAAGAAATACTCAGCGCTGTATATATAAAGCTGCGGCATCACTCATTGCTCAAGTACGTCCAGGTAAAGGTTTTTTAAACATTTTCACTTATGGCACGGAACTTTCCACCTATATAGCGTCTGCCCAAAAGCCAGTTTCCGATCCACTGCGCTTGCGCAAGGATCGAAATTTTTAACCTTTTTTTTTTTTTTACATTCTCGGTAATTGATCTTGTTGTATCGCTATCCTTTAAATAGTTATAGTCATTTGTAATCTTCATATTTATTTTGAAGTGCTCAGTGTATAACACGTCTTCCTCTCGAACTTACTTGTACCGGTATACCTATTTTTCTGAGAATTTCAAACCCCTTGCCCGTTTCTCGTAAAATAGTGTAAAATCGTTAACACCCACTCTTTTCTCTTTTTTATGTTATCAGTCTTCCGACTGGCTTGATGCGACCAGCCACAAATTCCTTTCATGAGACAATTTCTGGATCTCACAGTAATACTTTAAATTCTCTTTCGCAGTTATTTGGTGGATATAAAGGGTGCTTATAATTAAATTTTCGCTACTTCAGATAGCGTATACGGAAGACTATTTATCTTAAGGGGTGTGTGTATTGTGTATTGAATCGGGGGCCTAGAAACGACGAAGATCCTTCAGTTGTTCACAATCCCACAAAAGGCTACAGCAGTCCACCCACCCCACCGCTGTCCCACACCGATCACAGGTTTACTGTGCAGTTCGGTCCCCCAGTGGACGACCTCCTCCCCCACCAGGAAGGTCTTATACCGCACGAGCGTAGCCCCAAATGTTCGCGTGGTAGAGTAATACGCGCATGTGGAGACACTGTTTACGCAGCAATCGCCGACGTACTGTAAGTGGGGCGGAATAAAGGGAACCAGCCCGAATTCGCTGAGGCAGATGGGAAACTGCCTTAAAAAATATCCACAGGCTGCGCGGCTCACCGGACCTGGACACTAACCAGCAGGGAAGATTCGTACCGGGTACCGGCACGCCTTCCCGCTCGGGGAGCAGCGCGTTAGACCGCGCCGCTATCCGGGCGGGCTCTTAAGGGGTACTAAATGTTAGAAGAATGATGTTCACATTGTGTGCTGCAGGCCTTGCGTTGTTAGTAATGTTAGTGTCACGACCTGCCACTGGGCTCCGGAAATGATACGGCGACGTAGGGTTGAAACACAAGCATCAGTGTGCATTACAGCTCTAGACAGTCAGCATGGGTCTTGAAAGGGTGAGTAGGGCCTTACTCGTAAAGTTCTTTTATTTAAGCAGCACGAATAGTGATGCTGCCCTTCATGAGTATCGACACATTGAAGGAATAATACGGAGACGTCCTCTTTCAGCACCGGGGTTGAAGAACATGATTCGGAAGTTCGAATTAACTGAGGATTTGGGACTTACTCCTGGGAGAAATCGACGGCCATTGGCGCCCCACATTGTAGAAGAATTAAGCGTCGCTATGGTTGAGAAAGCTTGAAGCAATGTTCGATCTTCAACCAGTGCACGAGCTGTGTAACGACAGCTAAACATTCCATGGTCCACTGTGCGAAAAATGCTGTGAACAGTTGTGAAATGATATTCTTACAAAAACATTACTCACTAACTTCTGTCGCTTGACAGACATTTGAGAAGACTTTGCTCTTACGTCTCTTTCATTGTTACCCTCTCATGTGGAAACAGAAATGTGTTTCGTTCATTGTCCTAGGTCACTCGTTTTTCATGGGGGTCCCCTCAAGTAGCGAAAGTTTAATTATAATTACCCTGTATTCCAATCTCTACCCTCCCCTGTGGTTTTTGCCCACTACAGCTATCTCAAGTTCCTTGATATCTTTACACAAGACCTGTCATCCTGTCTCTTTATCTCGTCACTTGTTCATGACCTTCTATTCACCGATTCTGCGGCATATTTTCTCACTTCTTATGTTACAAGTCCACCTAATTTTTAACATACTTCTGTTGCATTACATCTCAAACTCTTCGAATCTTTTATTTCCCAGTTTTCTCACAGTCCACAATTTACTTCCGTACAATGCTGTGCTGCAAATATATATTTTCATAAATTTCTTCCTCAACTGAAGACCTATATTTGATACTAGTAGACTTGTTTCGGCCAGGAATGCCCTCCCTGTCTATGCTAGTCTGCTTTTCATGTCCTCCCAGCTTCCTCCGTCATGTATAATGTTGCTTTCTACGCCGTGGACCGAAATTTTATGTCAAGTTTATCACTGGTCTCTTTTCTGCTACTCATCCTTATCTTCGCCTTCTACATCTAAATCCATACTCCGCAAGCCACCTGACGGTGTGTGGCGGAGGGTACCTCGAGTACCTCTATCGGTTCTCCCCTCTGTTCCAGTCTCTTATTGTTCGTGGAAAGAAAGATTGTCGGTATGCCTCTGTATGGGCTCTAATGTCTCTGATTTTATCCTCATGGTCTCTTCGAGAGATATCCGTAGGGGGGAGCAATATACTGCTTGACTCCTCGGTGAAAGTGTGGTCTCTAAACTTCAACAAAAGCCCGTACCGAGCTACTGAGCGTCTCCTTTCTTTAGTTTACTCTGAATCCCTAGCGTGTGCGCACTTTGGTTCGCGTGCAGGTCTTCGGTGGAGAATGGAAGAACAGGCTACAAATTTGCCTTCCGTGGGGCGGGCTGTTGCAGGAAACGAAGTTTTCCCGTGAGGTTGTCCACCAAGGGCAGCACACAGCTGACCGGCCGGCGACTCGACCCAAATGAGGAGGCCAAGACGGCGGACAGCGGCCGTGCGGATGCAGTGGGCCGGCGCGGCTCGGCTCGGCAGCTCCTCAGGACAGGCCGGCCACAAGGGGGCGAAAGACGAACAGCAGCGGCCGGAGATTTACATTCTTGCATTCGTTTGCATCGCGGCTGACATGTGAATACACGGCCGCTGGGTGGTCCGCGCGTTGTGTAGCGCACAATGAAACACTGTACTACATAGGTCATGCAGCTGAAACAAGGCCGCCCGCCTTATTTATAGAGAGCACCGCGTCTCGTCCACAATTATGGGAGCGCGGGCCCGGCCGGGCCATTTACATTTTAGCCGTGTTCCCGTTTTAATGGAGCCGGTGGCGACACCCCGCGCAGACGGATGGCGAGAACGGCCGCCATTAGCGGGCGGCCCGGCCGCGGGCCCACCCGCCTAACAGGCCGCCGGTCGCGCCACTTTACGACTGCTCGGCCCGCCCGGCCACTTTGCGCTGCTCTTATTCGCGGAATGTCCCCTCCTCCTTCATTCCTACCCTTCACTCCTTCCTGGCAGGAAAGTACCACGAAGACGGAGTGCTGACGTTCAGAAAGTAGCATACGGGGGCAGTCACACAGTTCTAATTTTCGAAAAAATGAACTCCCGTAATTAATTTTTGCTTGCTCTGCAATCCTGGTGCACTCTGAAAGCGCTGCGCCGTAGTCCCGTGGCAGAGCTGCTACAGGAGCTAATACAATTTGGCACAGCCCATTAATAAAGTGGAAATCGGCTGGCCGGCCGAAGTGGCCGAGCGGTTCTAGCCGCGCGACCGCTACGGTCGCAGGTTCGAATCCTGCTTCGCGCATGGATGTGTGTGATGTCCTCAGGTTAGTTAGGTTTAAGTAGTTCTAAGTTCTAGGGGACTGATGACCTAAGATGTTAAGTCCCATTTGAACCATTTGAAATCGGCTGCGGCCTTTTACTGTTTTATTTAGTTGACCTTGTAAGTAGGCACTTCAGGTTTTTATGTTGGCAACGCCACGTAGCACTCTGTATTAAAATCACTGGCTGTGCAGTGTGCACTCTGTGGCTGGCTGGCATTGTTGGAATATTCGCTATTGTATTGTTGGGCACTTGGATGTGAACAGCGCGTAGCGTTGCGCAGTTGGAGGTGAGCAGCCAGCAGTGGTGGATGTGGGGAGAGAGATGGCAGAATTTTGAGAGCGGACGATCTGGACTTATGTCCATCAGAAAGATTAAATTCGTAGTATTGGATATCATAAACTGATATATATATATATATATATATATATATATATATATATATATATATATATATGGTGTTACAAAAAGGTACGGCCAAACTTCCAGGAAACACTCCTCACACACAAAGAAAGAAGATATGTTATGTGGACATGTGTCCGGAAACGCTTACTTTCCATGTTAGAGCTCATTTTATTACTTCTCTTCAAATCACATTAATCATGGAATGGAAACACACAGCAACAGAACGTACAAGCGTGACTTCACACACTTTGTTACAGGAAATGTTCAAAATGTCCTCCGTAAGCGAGGATACACGCATCCACCCTCCGTCGCATGGAATCCCTGATGCGCTGATGCAGCCCTGGAGAATGGCGTATTGTATCACAGCCGTCCACAATACGAGCACGAAGAGTCTCTACATTTGGTACCGGGGTTGCTTAGACAAGGGCTTTCAAATGCCCCCATAAATGAAAGTCAAGAGGGTTGACGTCAGGTGAGCGTGGAGGCCATGGAATTGGTCAGCCTCTACCAATCCATCGGTCACCGAATCTGTTGTTGAGAAGCGTACGAACACTTGGACTGAAATGTGCAGGAGCTCCATCGTGCATAAACCACATGTTGTGTCGTACTTGTAAGGGCACATGTTCTAGCAGCACAAGTAGAGTATCACGTATGAAATCATAATAACGTGTTCCATTGAGCGTGGGTGGACGAAACTAAAATGAGTTCTAACATGGAAATTAAGCGTTTCCGGACACATGTCCACATAACATCTTTTCTTTATTTGTGTGTGAGGAATGTTTCCTGAAAGTTTGGCCGTACCTTTTTGTAACACCCTGTATATATATATGAACATTATTAAGGTAAATACATCGTTTGTTCTCTATCAAAATCTTTCATTTGCTAACTATGCCTATTAGTAGGTAGTGCCTTCAGTAGTTAGAATCTTTTTATTTAGCTGGCAGTAGTGGCGCTCGCTGTATTGCAGTAGTTCGAGTAACAAAGATTTTTGTGAGGTAAGTGATTCATGAAAGGTATAGCTTATTGTTAGTCAGCGCCATTCTTTTGTAACGATTATTGAAAGTCAGATTGCGTTGCGGTAAAAAAATATTGTGTGTCAGTTTAGAGTTGATCATAAAAGCTGGTTGAAAATCAAATAATGTAAGGGGTTTACCAGCACAGTAATTCATGATATGATATGGTTCAAATGGGTGCAAATGCCTCTGAGAATTATGGGACTCAACTGCTGAGGTCATTAGTCCCCTAGAACTTAGAACTAGTTAAACCTAACTAACCTAAGGACATCACAAACATCCATGCCCGAGACAGGATTCGATCCTGCGACCGTAGCGGTCTTGCGGTTCCAGACTGCAGCGCCTTTAACCGCACGGCCACTTCGGCCGGCTGATATGATAAGGACCAGCAGCCCTCTCTTACATCAGGCCAAGGTTTAACACACACAGCACCTCATTTATCTAAGAAAAGACAATTTTAATACGCCGAATAGTATTAAAATGAAGGTCTGAAGTGACAATGTGAGTTAATAATGCCGACTATGAACCATTAAAGTTAATACTGATAGTACTTTTCCTATTGCAGCGGCTGCCACTAATAGTGATAATGATAATGACAATAATAATGACAATAACAACAATGGAGATAGCCACAGATATGAGAAAATCATAGGGGTGCCAAACAGATGTCTTCTGATACAGCGAGTTCTGGGGAAAGAAATTTTAAGGAGACTGCGCCAACTGAGAATACTGGGAAATGAGGTTGGTTGGTTGGTTTGGGGAAGGAGACCAGACAGCGTGGTCATCGGTCTCATCGGATTAGGGAAGGATGGGGAAGGAAGTTGGCCGTGCCCTTTCATAGGAACCATCCCGGCATTTGCCTGGAGTGATTTAGGGAAATCACGGAAAACCTAAATCAGGATCCAGAATGAGATTTTCACTCTGCAGCGGAGTGTGCGCTGATATGAAACTTCCTGGCAGATTAAAACTGTGTGCCCGAGGTACTGGCAGAAGTAAAGCTGTGAGTACCGGGCGTGAGTCGTGCTTCGGTAGCTCAGTTGGTAGAGCACTTGCCCGCGAAAGGCAAAGGTCCCGAGTTAGAGTCTCGGTCGGGCACACAGTTTTAATCTGCCAGGAAGTTTCTAAATCAGGATGGCTGGACGCGGGATTGAACCGTCGTCCTCCCGAATGCGAGTCCAGTGTCCAACCACTGAGCCACCTCGCTCGGTCGGGAAATGAGGAAAATCTGATTGGAAAGAAGGTTGTACGAGAGTAACGAGTGCTTACAGGACAATGATTATGCTTAATGTTGCTTCAGTAGGGCCAACGGACTCGGCGCAGTGGTAACACCGGTTCCCGACGGATCACTGAGCTGGTCTCGGTGGACGTTCGAGTCCTCCCTCGGGCGTGGTTGTGTGTGTTTGTCCTTAAGATAATTTAGGTTAAGTAGTGTGTAAGCTTAGGGACTGATGACCTTAGAGGTTAAGTCCCATAAGATTTCACACACATTTGAACATATTTTGAACAGATCACTGAAGTTAAGCACTATCGGCCTGGGCTAGCAATTGGATGAGTGACCATCCGGTCTGCCCAGCGGTGTTGGCAAGCGGGGTGCATCCAGTCCTTGTGAGGCAAACTGAGGAAAGAAGTAGCGGCTCCAGTCTTGTAAACTGACATATGGCCGGGAGAGCGGCATGCTGACGATATGTCCCTTCATATCCGCCCTACTGACTACTGTGGGCTGTGGAAGACATGTGGCCTATTGGTACCGTTGGGCCTGAATTGACTGTTCGGGCGGAGTTTAATTGTCTTCTGAAGCTAGAGGCGCTATTCACTTCTCTAATACAATTCGAGGATTATTCCAGAGTCAGGTTCCTGGTGCTGATAAGGACTTCGAGAAGTGGCTGAACGATGGAGTGAGTGGGAAAGGATTTTTCTCTGATGGGAACGGGTGTTTCTGCCATGTTGTCCCGACCAGAGCGTTAAGGTCGAGGAGAGATATGGTAGACAGTGTTCGCTGATAAAACAGTAGAGACGAAAGAGAGTTTGGAAAATCACTGCACCTGTCTGCACGTAACCAGGACTGCTGTGCATATAAAGGTCAAATATGATCAAAGAGTCGACTGTCACAGATATGAAGGCCTGCCGCTGTGGCCGAGCGATTCTAGGCGCTTCAGTCTGGAACTGCGCGACCGCCACGGTCGCAGGTTCGAATTCTGCCTCGGGCATGGATGTGTGTGATGTCCTTAGGTTAGTTAGGTTTAAGTAGTTCTAAGTTCTAGAGGACTGATGACCTCAGATGTTGAGTCCCATAGTGCTCAGAGCCATTTGAACAATTTTGAACCATAGACATGACGAACACAGGCATTCTCGCAGGAGCCGCGAGCTTTCCTGAGAAAGGCCTTGCAGGATATCGCTGTAATCAATAACTGGAAGTATAAGTGTTTCTACAAGTTTCTTTTTTAGGTGGAGAGGGAAGAGCTTTTTATATTTTTGTAGGGCATGAAGAGATGCTAATATCTTCTTGCACATTGCAGTTAAATGTCTACTCCAGTTAGGATCTTTATTTCTTATCACTCCTAGACTTTTTGTTGAAGTAGAGAAGGATCCCGATAGAGGGATTCCCGTGTTTCGGGTTAATGAGTCTAGAGTGACAACCAGCGCCGCTTGGGTTTTGGATGGGTTGAGCTTCAATTCTATTTCCTGCGCTCGTGTTGATAATCCACGCAAATTCTCGATAGCTGTCTTCGGGTACATTAATTATGCAGTTAGCTGCACCTGAAGGCCATCAGCATACTACATGTGGTGACACATCATTTATATACAGTGAAAAGAGTGTAAGACCTAATGCTGAACACACGGGGGATACTGATTCTGACTCCCAGTATTGTGACTTTATGGCGACAGACATGACGCATTGCTGGTGAGACATCAGGCATGAGCGAAACCATTCCACTGTACTTGGCGAGAAAGTTGGAATCTTACGTTTGACAAGTAACATGTGGAAGTCGACAGTGTCAAAGGCTTTGCTGAAGTCAAAGAAGCACATGATAGTTGCCTCATGTTTTGGCTGCTGCAGTGTCCGTGCTACGGAATTAGAGCGCCGTGATTTCAGTGTGGACCAGGACTGCAGAGGTACACCTGCAAGCTGAAAAATATTAGCGGAGGTTGACAATACCGTTACAGTTTTAATGTTCTTTTTATTTCTCAGTAGTAAAACGCGCCCGGTTTCGGCCTCTTCCAGCCCCATCATCAGGTGTTACAACTTTGTATTATGACCCCGAGCGCCGCGGTGGACGAATACAGGACGCGGTGTGGTTGATGATACATCGCGTCCTGTTCTCGTCCAGCGCGGCGCTCGGGGTCATAGCACAAAGTTATAACATCTGATGACGGCATGTAAGAGACCGAAACTGGCTGCGTTTTAACTACTGAAAAATAAAAAGAACCTTAAAACTGTAACGGTATTTTAACCTGTGCTATAACGCTCAGTTGCAGATGTAAACCCAGTAGAATTCTCTGTAAACAATATCGATTATGGTACTTTATTTATTCAAGCTTACAATTACAACTTCTTGACTATCGTCATACATACCCTACTTTATCAGCAAGCTGCGCCATCTTGTTTTGTCTTTTTTTAGCGGCGTGCCACGATACTGTGGCGGTCGGCTTTCAATGGGTACCCCTACTAATCACATGTAACTGTAAATAAACAGAAAATTAAATATGTAAATTAATTTTTATGCGAAAATTAGAACTTATATGACTACCTCTCGTACTTCACACTTTGGAGAGGCAAAGGCCAACAACGCAGCACTCCAACCTTTGCATACGACGTCGACGTGTAAAAGCAGCTTTTGATTTATCGCCTTAGGGAGAGCTCCTGGCTAGAATAAGTACGGTGCTCACCGACAGATGAGAAATCAGCCATCCTACACTTGCAGCAAGGTCACTTCAAGACGATTGACGAGAGGGAATGAAGATTGATAGAGGAAAGGGAGATGAATAGACGATATGAGAATCACGGAAGGCAAAAGTAAAGAAGTCACCAACCTGAAGATTGATTTGAATGCCACAGTGCTTTACTACGCATGGTTCTTTCGCAAGCGCTATGCAATTGCCCTCCTCCAACCGAATTTATTTATCTGCCAACTGTAGGAGGACCTTTACTTATACATGGACTCCGAACCAGGGAGCAACTTGGCATTTTTCACATTAACAAACAATGCCAGATGTGAAACCTGTGAGCCATGAATTTGGTGTCTGGCATTTTACCACCGAGAGACAGAGAGGGAGACAAACATAGAAGGAGAGAGAGAGAGCGGAAGAAGGACAGAAAGGGAGAACGAACGAAAGTGTGAAAAAAGGAAGTAGTAACAGAGGCAGTAAAGAAGAATTATAGAGGTGATTGACAGAGCGGAAGAAAAATGGAGAGCAAGAGAAGGATAGGAAGATCTGGATGTGGTTTTTAGGTGGATTTTTAAAATCCGACTAAGTGAATGCCTGGCTGGTAGACAAGTCCTGCCTCAGTTACACGATTCGGAAACACTTCAAAATCGTTCTCATTCACAGTGTTAACACCAGAGGAAGGCAGATGGGGTAGACAAATTCCTTTCCCGGATGGGATGGGATGGCGACAGTAAGGACATCTGGCGACCCTCTACCACTAACACTGCCAAATCCAGACTAAACTCCCGAGCCCGTGAAGATACCCGATAAGACGAGGAAGAAGAAGTGGAAGAAGAAGAGAAAGAAGAATTTATTAGAAACCAAGCTCTATAGACCATGATGTATGGGGTATTCTAAATCATCCCTTAGTGTGAGTTTATAAACATTCTGAGCTATCAGAAGCAATGCATGACTATACAGAGTATGGCCTAGTTATCTTAGGGCACTTTCCTTCGGGCAGCCACCACACTCGCAGAAAATTTCTAAAATTACAAAATTTTCAGCTTTCATTAATTTTCCACTATCGGCCAATTTCACCTAGTACGCCAGTGGCAAATGACAGTTGACGTGAAGCAGGACAGACCACCAAGCTGTCCAGCCACGAGCATATGGCGTGCAAATATGGAACTTGTAAGCAGTCATGCATACAGATAGTACAAAAATACTTTAAAATTTGAAGCTGCCCACTCCGAGTCAACTGAAATAAAATAGTCATAGCACCGGCAGTAGCCTAACAGGTAATAACAGCGGCAACTGAGAGTAAGCTTAGGTGTTGTTCTCGTTTCTGTCAGTTATTTTAGTCAAGGGTGGAAAATATTGTAATGTTAGAAAGGAGAAGATACAATTGTTGTCGTAGAGCGTGTGGTGCAACGGCCGGTGTTAAGTCGCAAAAATGTGGAGGTTCGCTTCAAACCTTGTTAACGGGACATCAGGAGTCTTCTTTTATCATGACAGACGTGGTAGCTTCCTCTTTCCCCTGGTGTGGCTGACCTTCTACTACCCCTGTGCGCCAGCATGCTATACAGACATTAGGAGATACGCAAAAAACCAAGCGCTAGCGAATATCCTCGTAGGTGAATTGCTGCATTACCAGAAAGTTCAGTATTTCAGAGTACTGCTCATAAAATAGACTAGCTACGTCAAAATCAGCAGTTTGTGTCGTTTAAGGATATCACTTCTTAGAGATTAGCCAACACAAGGAAATAATGCTTTAAAAATATATATTTAAATAATACTGAGATCATAAAGGTCAAAAGAACTAAAAATAATGTGCATTCTTTCTCTCTCTGATTCGACAGCCAAGCTTCGGCTCCCTTTTTACTATATTCACTTCCTGTGATAAGAGAAAAATGTAAGTGTTTTAAAGGAAAAGTAAATTTCTACCCCGATTTATCAAAAACTGAAGTATTGGGAAAGAAGTTACACAAAAAAAGTTTGGTGTATGAACAAATGTAACTGCTTCTGCGAGCGACAATTAATATCTCTAGTTGCGTTTATCGTTTATTCGGCAATTTTCATTGTGAATACTAGGGTGTTTAACTAGTGGGAAACTAATGTGTTCACAATTACGAAAGTAAAGTTTGGTTTGAAAAACTCAAAAATATTAACAAATATTTTGAAAACTGATTCTGATTTCGTTTCAGCTTCTTCCGTAGAACTGTTTGCGTGTGTTCATAGCGAGTAAACGGAGGTTACGGAACTTTACTTTAGAGTGACAAATTCGTTTAAAAAGTGAAGTAATAGAAGGCTGTATCATTATTGTGCCGTCCTCTTTATCGAACACCAGAGATACGCTCGCCTAAGAAATAACCGGCGTGATTGATTCACACGCACATACGATAACGAAGAGAACAGCACAACCTGACACTCACACTCATTAACTACAATTTTAATTTTTATTCCTTGATATACATCGAAAACTCATCAGACTATTTCAAATATGACTTCGATCTTACCTGTACACTATGTCATATACACTCTTTTTTTTTTTTTTTTTTTGGTTCCATAAGATAACCTTTTCGCCGGCCGCGGTGACCGAGCGGTTCTGCGCGCTTCAGTGAGAACCGCGCGACAGCTACGGTCGCAGGTTCGAATTCTGCCTCGGGTATGGATGTGTGATGTCCTTAGGTTAGTTAGATTTAAGCAGTTCTGAGTTCTAGGGGACTGATGAACTCAGATGTTCAATCCATTTGAACCATAACCTTTTCTTTCTTTATTTATCTTAGTTTTGATTGGAATACCTTTTCTGTAATATTTGGTTACTTCTCTATATTCTGACATTAATTACTAATATTTTCATTGACCTTTTAACATTTTTTAAAATGTTAAAGATAATAAGTTGCCGTCTCTTCATCTAAGAATAGATGATGAATGCAGCTAGCCGCTAACTTTGTGTAATGTCTTGTCTGTATAGACGTGTATCTGTTGCCTTTAAGATCCCTTCACCTTCACACATAAATCTATACAGTAAAGTAAGGGCCTCCCATTTGTCGGCTGATCCGTGATAAGACAGGCGAAAAGTTAGACTAATGGAGGATTATTAGTATTATCTCTATTTTCATTCGCTCTCTCTCTTTCTCTCCTTTATCTATGTACAGTTTTTAATATAATATTTCATTACGTGAAATCAGCCAAACAGAATCTTTGGTGGAGTCCTTCGTCTTGGTAATCAGCGGCTGGCTTGCTGTAAGAGATCTTTACATTTATTATTACTGTTAAACACTGCATTCAGTCGGGAGAATCAATCGTGTGGACAATTTGTTCCTTTTACGAAAGATTGCGAATTCCAGATGTGTACGAAGCCTTTTTGGACGATTTAACACAGACTCAGTGATTGCAGGCTCTCGTCGACACATCTGAAACTTCCCCACTAATTACAGGGCCAACGTGATCATCAAATTATTCAGAAAAAACTCATTCGTTAATTCACTCCAGAACAAAAATGTCAGAAACCTTATTTATGAAAGAAATTGTGTATTCAATCCATCTCCATTACGTGTCCAGATCTCCGGTGAATCCACGTCTTAATTATTTTCCGTTTACAGTCTCTTTCTCTTCAAACAAACCGCTAGCGGCACAAATGTTAATTGGCTCGCTTTAGCGAGAAGAAAAGCAAAATATGTATCTCTCAGAAATACGTCAATCCCTCAACAGATACTCCAGAAGCTGTCCTAGTTACCCCTCTAACAACCATGGAGAATGCATATATGCATCTCTGTTATTTCAAAGAATAAAATACTGTGGCGTCGTCGAGCTGTCGCCGCATATGTTACGAGAAAATCAGATCAGATACTTTTCCAAAGTGAATGAATGTGGATGGTTTGATTGACAATGATTAATTGGTGCGTGGTGGAGGGTATTTACTGTGGGGACATTACAACCTGTATTCTAGATCAATACTGGATAAATTAATAGGCAGTGATTTCGGCAACAATAGAATATTTTTTCTCTTTGTTGTACAGTATTTGGACTTGTGAACCGTCGACCAAAATCCCTTTTCCTATAATCTTGGCTTGTATATGAAACTAAATATATAAAATATGAAACAAAATAACTATGCTAACGCCACTTAATTTCACTAACAAACTTAAAAAGAAGAAAGAATACTTAATCAAGCTTTTCTTGCTCACTAACCAGGTTTCCAACCTATTTTAAACAATTAATTTATGGTTCCACAAGCCGGCAATTTAGGATAACGGAATTGCCGTTAAATGGCTACATTTCCTTAGTTATAACTCGTAAAATGTCTTCCGTCAACTAATAAACTAGTCATATTTGAAGCTACAGATAGGGAATCAGCCGGTCGTTAGTGGCCCGCCTATTAATATCATTACAGCATTTCATTACTCTGGGCGAAATTTCGTCACTTTTTTACGGTTCGGAACCCAATCGAAATTTCATAAATATTTTAACTATGACCTAACGTGTTAAGGTTGTTGTTGTGTCAACTGGATCCTTTAAGGTCGTCGGCGATTGTCCAGGGTTGTGGGCCCATGCGAACCTCGCTACCTGCGTAGAAGAGATGGATGGTCTTGGTTATTATTCAGAAAGGCCTTGGTTCGTATTCAGAAAGCAGGTGGCACAGTAAGCTGGAAAAATATTGTCTCAAGAGTTTATGAGCACAGAGAATTCAGTGCTGTCGGCGCTCAGTTATATGACAGTTAATGAACGGTATTGCATAACTTTTATTTGTCCTGGGCTTTTAGTAAGAGATAACTATGCTGATGGTCTTGATGTGCGTAAATTTTTTTTTCGAGTTTAATGCCATTCATTTCTCCTTTAGTATTTTCCGTGTATGGATACAAGGGAATTTATAGATTACGAATCTGAAGCATACCGTTTTATTAAAGAAGTTATGATTGTTGTTGTTGCGTTGTATATTCCAGATAAATGGTGAATGTCTCTCCATGTAACACTTTAAAATTATATTTGATTTTACACTTTAATATCGTCATGATACATTGTAATATCGTCATGATTAGGTGACAGTTTTCTGTTTGCGTATAGTGCTGCGTTTTCTGTGGGGGCTTAGTTCCCAGTGCCGTTTTGAAAAAATGCAATTTGGAAGAGATGTACGAGACCAACCTCCAGCTCTTCCACTCATTTAAACTGCATTAACAGTCTTTCACATTTCCGTACAGAATTGGGTACAAACTTCAGCATCCTGATGGACGAAAGTACAGCCATCTCCAATAAAATCTGTTCCATCTGTTTGTCCTCTGAGAAAGCTCCCTGCAAATATATTGTCGATATTGTTGAAGTAGA
The DNA here is from genome assembly GCF_023864345.2 of Schistocerca serialis cubense. Lineage (NCBI taxonomy): Eukaryota > Metazoa > Arthropoda > Insecta > Orthoptera > Acrididae > Schistocerca > Schistocerca serialis. Next base: position 149,256,972 of record NC_064642.1, read on the forward strand.
AAGTGGGAGAGGAGGAGGTGTTTTCAGTAGACTGCTAATAACTCTTGGAAAGTGTAACATTAAATACGGTGCAGTAAAATAAAATCTTGTAGGTATCGCAACAGATGGTGCATCAACAATGCTTGCGTCTTACAACGGTGTAGCCAGTCTACTGCGTAATCATACACGTGGAGACTTAATTGTCATGCATTGTGTGAACCACAAAACTGAACTAGCTGTCCATGATATCATGAATGATGTGGCTGGCGTGTACCATATACAGACTTTTTTTAGGTTCCTTACATTTTGTGTTATCTCAGAGTTCCATAAATCAGTGACTACTGTAGAATGCTTCACTAGAATTATGCCATGGCTGTCTTTTTCAAGCGTATCATTTAATGTGGTTTGAGCTTTCTTGAAATACATCCGTCAAAAGCATAATAGACAAATATTACTGCATGCAAACATAAAATATAAGTTGTACTCGTGTTTTAGAAGTAGATAAAAGTATTTTATGGAATCTTCTCTCTCTACTTATATGAACTGAAGTCCACTGCTCGCTTCCGTTTCTACATCCGGGCTAGTCTCAGGAACTACTGCAAGATTTTGATACGGTCTTAGAATTCCCAGGACAGGTATCTTACCAGTATCGATATCGGTAACAGCCAAAAATCGTCGAGATTCTACATTTGCGGCCGGATGAAGTACCTGTATACGTAATTAAGTTTGTACGAAAACCCCAGTGCGCAAACGCTACTTGCAGTCTGCAAGGGTGAGGATATCCTCATATCTTCAGGAGCAGCCTCATTCACCTCGTTTGTTGAACTAAACTATGTAAGTTAAAATGACAAGTATACACTATAGTGAGGTATTGTAAATAAGCTCTGTCTGTAAAGTGCTTTCAAGACACATCAAGAAGGTAATCACAAATTGTATGCAGGTAATAAATAGGCGTTATACACAAGGAGAAACATGTATATATATATATATATATATATATATATATATATATATATGGTTGATTTATATATATATATATATATATATATATATATATATATATATATATCTAAAAACAAAGATGATGTGAATTACCAAACGCTGGCACGTTGATAGACACACAAACATACACACAAAATTCTAGCTTTCGCAACAAACTGTTGCCTCATCAGGGAAGAGGGAAGGAGAGGGAAAGACGAAAGGATGTGGGTTGTAAGGGAGTTAGAGATACAGTTAGAGATACATGGTAGTGAGTTGTAGACTATGGGTACAAATTTTCATTTTCCAGCTGTCATTGCTGGGATCATCACTATGTGATGCAACCTTCATTGTACTGATTAGACAACCTGATCTACTACATCAATACTCTGGGACCCAATCTCATCTACTCCCAGGAGAAACTTACAGCTCATGGCAGGGATGCATTTCTGCAGAACATTTGCTTCAGTACATGCAGCAATACCAAGATAACCAGCACAGCATGGTCCTAACCACGAGTGTAACAATAATCTTGGTTGCTCTGCTTTGAGCAGTCTTCATCTGTTTTAAGCAGAGAACCGCCAACCCACATGTACATCCAGTGTATAACCTGCTGGTGGACTGTATTACCCAGAACCAATATAGGGTGTGGAACTTCACGTAGAGGCTGTTTTGACAGGTGTAAGGAATTTGTTGAGTGAACCTATTTATTGTAAAGTACTTTTTTAGGTCAACAGCCAAACTGTGTCGTATGAAATACATGTCACATCTTGTTGGATACTTTTATATTACATTGTGTGCAATAGTTGTTATTGCAGTAAGGATGGTAAACTGTGTTGTGCCATGTATGACATGTAAGAGCTCTTTTTAGATTTAAGAACGAAATCGATCAAAATAAATATGAAATTAAAAACAGTGCTGCATTATGCATTTTATACGATATTTATTAAGTCATTATCAGGGGATGAGTCAAGATACAGAATCTAGGAATAATACTTCTTTGTGTGTTGTTATTCTGTGAAGTAATCATGGTGAAAAAATGCAAGCAGCTGCCCCTCCCCTCTTATCGATTTTTGCATATAATAACTATGCTGTGTTATTGTAAAATCTCTGTGGGATAAGTCGATAAGTTTAGAGATATCTTTCACTTCCAGTGGTTTCTGCGCTTAGACATTGTTTTAGCAATAGTCAGGTGATTTATGAAGATATGAAAATAATTTAATACATTATTCTAGAAGTAAAGCTAAAGAAAAAAATTCATATAAACATTGGTCTGTAAATGATTAGTTATGGAGTTATGGCTAATAACAGATTTTGTCTGAAATTTAGTAACTTCACTAATATGAAGCCATTGCAAAACTGTACAGATTAAAGTAAAGCATTTCCATTTATTTTATTGTTATTGATCTAGTGAGTCTAATAAAACATGTCCCAGACGTGTATCTACAGTAGTTTTCCAGAAAAGACGAAATTAAGAACAACTCTATGAAACGGAAATGAGCAACAAAATCTGTTCATACATGTGCACATAAATGCACTGAACTCATAGGACACATTTTTGAGCATTTGTTGTGAATGTATTGTGAAATTGTATGTAGACTGTACAACTTCCTTAACACTGCGCTTTGTTTTCTCTGGTTTAACATGGTTTTATGTGTGGTATGGTATTGATAAAAGCAGATTATCTGACACATTCATACAGTTTCAGTTAACATTATTACCATCATTTTTCCAAATTTAAATTCTCTACAACTTCTGTTGAAAACTTTATGCAATTGTCTGGAATTTAAAAAATAAATTGAGTCAAGTAGTTAATAAATTAAAAATTTTACGAAATTACCTCTTTACTTCTTGGATATTCTGAAAAACTGCTGCAGATACACTTACCAGATCAATAAAAAACAAAATAAATTGAAATCGTGCTTTACTTTAACCTCATACTCTTTCGCGATGGCGTCATATTAGCGAAGTTGCTTAATTTCAGGCATAATCTTTTATTAGCCATAACTCTGTAGCCAAACATTTGCAGACCCATGTTTATATGAACTTTTTTCTTTACTCTTACTTGTAGAATAACATAAAATATTTGCATATCTTCGTGAATCATCCTATATATGATGGTTTTGTTTGTAATTTGTAGATGAGGTGGTGAACTGGGAAATGTGAGGAGGATTCTCATTTGTGTGTCTTGTAATGTAGAGGATGCCAAAGAGGTTCCAGGAGGTGGAATTCATGAGAACTGGTGACACAAGTGGGAGAGTGATATGAGAGTTTAGATAATGTGGAGGGAATATTTCTTGAGATGAAGAAAAATGAGAAATGACATGGGGGTGAGGTGTATGTCAGTGCTGAAATAGATTTATACTTCAAAGTAAAAAATTTAAAGGGATGTTTTGGAAGGTATGAAGTTGATTGAATTAGGAAATATGCTTAGTAAGGGTTCATTTTGAATGAAAATTGGCATATCCTTGCATCAATGGTCTGTTTTGGAAAGATGACAGATTAAAATAATAATCTTTCTACTTGCACACTTTACAGCACTATAGATGTACTGATAAATTAAATATATGTAAACATACTTGATAGGATAGGGCCAAAGGAGACTATGTAGTGTATTTCAGTTACTTAATTGGATGATATTTATTGAAATTATGTTAAGTTTTATTACCTGACAGAGAGGACGATCATTTCAGTTAGATATAGACGAATGAGCTTAAGAGTTAGGCTATGAGATTTTGCTAGTTGCCAAGTTAGTTGAGAGTTCAGTTTTGCTAAGTGTCCACGTGTCCAAGTGATGAAAGTGAGTACTTTTTGGGTATGTTTCACATTTTTATGCATAAATATCTAAGAGAAAGCATTATAGTAGCACAGGTAAGGGTTGTACTTGCCTAGCTCACTCAATCATTTCCTTTAGTAAATTAAAGAGCTTTCCTAGTGTTGTGAAAATCATTAGCAGTCACACATTAATTTTTGCTATCTTTGCTAAATTGGGAGGGACTGAAGCTGTCCATCACCTACTTTGGAAGAGGATTATGTGGATGTATGCAGTTTTATTGGAGAAACTTATTTACTCGTTCATTTGAAGGGATTTATACTCTACCTGTGTGGTTAAGAAGATCCAACCTATGAAGTTTTTGTTGTGTGGTATAAAATGTCTTCCATGAACTAGTAATATGGTTTAAGAGAGGTTTGGCTAGGACAAAGGGGGTTTCTATTTGTTTGTGTTAGCGAAGATATGTGGGTCAGATATTAATGCCAGTGTTTGATCTTGCTGGTTGTATTTCATGTTCTTGGAATACTGGACAGGGTATGAGGTTAGAGTTCAATGGGGAGCAAGCTACCATAATACCAATTACGCAGAGGAGACAACCATAGACTTGTTTGTTTGTGTGTGTGTGTGTGTGTGTGCGTGTGTGTGTGTGTGTGTGTGTGTCAGATGGACCATTTAACTGTATTGAGAGATAAGAGTGCCATAGCTGTTGGACTTAATGGATTATTTTTGTCATATTTATTATATTTTATAGTAATGACTATCTACTGTGGGCATGATTTTGCATATTCTCTGCTTATGGTACGTGAAAGTGTTAATTAGATGAAGTATAAGTAAGAGATTTTAGTACTTAGAAAATGCCGGTTACTGGTAGGAAACTTTGTGATGTTATTTAATTATTTTTTCTGCTGAAGTGCTGAAATGACAGGTGTTTCTTTTCATTAGTATGACATGCACTCTGTGGACAATTAGTTTTTTTCAACTAAACTCATTCAGTTGCAAACTACGAAAATTGTTTATTTGCACTGACTGTAACTGCGTCCCATTTGGGTCCAAAGTAAAAGTAAGTGAGAGGTAAGGCAGCATTGCATGTGGCTGCCCCCTGGAATCGATCTTTGCATATAATAACTGTGCTGTGTTACTATACAACCTGTGTGGGTAGTCAATAATTTTAGAGATAACAAGTTTGTTTGCGTGGATGATCTTTGAGTTCCCACACTTTCTGCCCATAGGCATTGTTGTAACGGTAGTCAGGAGGTTCTAATAGAGAAAGACTGGAGCTGAGATGTGCAGATGACAAGGACAGGCAGAAAGTAATGTTTTTAAAAACTGATGTGTTACTAGTATTTTTTGTGCATAATCCTAAGCAAAACAACATTCAATAATAAATGTCCATAGTTTAAATTGATAATCTGGGCTTTATAATTCAATATTGTGAAAGGTGCAGAGTGAATTCGAAACCAGGAAATTATATCTGAAGTGGAATGAGTTAGTTTCAGTACTTACTGGTTAGTTTAAAGTGGCAGCCTTGTTGCTTAAGCTGATTATTATAAGTGAAAAGCTGAAAGTACTGTTCACAATTGCCAATTTATAGGGTGTATGTGAGTATTTGCACCATCTGGTCTGGGATCCAGAGGCTGGATCTATGGAAGAGAGATACTGTGTAATGCGATAAATACTTTTTGGCGTGACTGAATAAACTAATGAAGCAGCCATAACTAATGGAAGACGCCACAGAAGTGAATCAGATGGAGCCGACCAACTACCTCTACGTCAGGGACTACCTGATGACGTGACAGAAACTGCCACCATGTGACTACCATATCGCTGGGCCAGCTGAGGGGCCAACTTGTAGTAATAATGACACAGTGGAAATATATAGCCACTGATGCGCGATGGCCTGATTACTAAAGCTGAAACCATTGAATCTGTTGGGGCTATGTGATGGGAATCGATGCCTTGCCCAAACAGGTATGCCCCAAGACTGTATAAATACCCTTCATTTTTAGGTAGACGCCTAAGGTCAGACAATCACAAGCTTTGAATGGAGGTCCACTCTGGTCTACGAGTCGAAATGAATCTATAAGCTGTGACTTGGACTCCACTGACTACTAGACTACTGTCCGCAGCTCGTGGTCTTGCGGTAACGTTCTCGCTTTCCGCGCACAGGGTCCCGGGTTCGATTCCTGGCGGGGTCAGGGATTTTCTCTGCCTCATGATGACTGGGTGTTGTGTGTGTCTTTCATCATAATTTCATCATCATTGACTCGCAAGTCGCCGAAGTGGCGTCAACTAAAAAGTACTTGCAATACGGCGGCTGAACTTCCCCGCATAGGGCCTCCCGACCAACAATGCCATACGATCATTTCATTTCACTAGACTACTACTAGCTCTGAGTCTGATGTTATGGACTTTACACCTTCCAGCTGGTCGCTGAAAGCCTCTCACTCTGGAGGGTTACTGCTCAAGACCTGTGTTGGGCAACTGCTTAGATACCTTCGCCTGCATAAGCATAATGTTGCTGTCTGCTTCCATCTGAAGGGTAGGCACTACTGTTATAAGCTGTATTCTTCTACAGGATTCACGGCGGCATTTAGTTCATGATGGCGCAACCTGCCCTCAGTTCAAAATCTGCGTGCAGTAAGTGCACACACAGCCACACGCACCTCACGTTAGCGTTCCTGCTGATTCGCTGGCGTCACCAACGGCCGCACCCTGGAGTGTGTTGCCACCACAGAGCATCGTTACGATTGTTGTAGTGCATTCAGTAATAAAAAGTATGTTTAATCAATGAGCTTTCCTTGATGACATCTCAGTCTGCAATCAGACAATCACTCGTCGCGCCAGTGCTTTTCTGCCCAGAGTGGTGAAGTATCAGCTCCTGACAGCAACAGCTAAGTTCCACCACCAACCGTAGTGGCCACCCAGCTCTGAGCATCACATTGGTATCTTGAAGAGTGCTGCTGCTCACACAGATAATATGTGTCTCATAGTGGTTCAGTTAATATATCTGTTAGGTACGAAGTGTTGGTACCAGTAAAACCAGTATCTTAAATCACCATGGCAGTGATGTCGTTGTGAATGAGAGATCAACTGTTCCTGAGGAAGATTAACCACCTGAGTGTATCAGTAACTCTGATTTTTCAGCAGACCCTTCTGCTGCTTATCCAGGTTGCTCTATTTAAACTGAATTACAGAATACTAGTTCAGTACCTAAAAGTAATTGTGAAATGAGTAATATGCATATTCCTGGAGCAAAGTAGGAGACGTTGGAATCCAGCACAAAAGAACTTGCGAAAGAAATTATTGAGATATTAAAGCCTAAGGTGTGGGGAAAGTACTGATAATGATAAACAACTGGATAAGAGATTAGAAAGGAGAAAAAAGACTGGTGTAAAGGAAGTTCAGAAATTAGGTGGAAGAATTGAGTCACTGCTCTACAGGGACAGGTACGCAGTTTAGAGCAAGGATGTAGATCTATTAATGAAGATATTACATGGAGATTTAATGTACTTATCATCCAGTTAAGGGAAGAGTTGCTCTCAGATTTTGATTGGAGGATTTGTAGCACTGAAAGCAAATTTTCTATTGTTGAAAAAAGTCAGAATAAATATGAGGTTGTTAATGAATGAAATTAACCTTTTAAACGGAATTTCAGAAATAAATGGAGAAATATGAAAAGAAAGAAAAATAGAACTGTCAGAGAGGTATGGAATGTTGCCTAGTCGGGAAGTGGTTGCCCAAATTCAAGAACAAATTTCAAATCACACTATATTACTACAAGATTTAGAAAAGAATTTTAAGCAATTAATGATATATCAGAGATTTCAGAAAATAGGGAAGCAATTAAATAAACAACAAAGAAAGTTGATGATTGGGGAATTTATGTTGTACAACTGGTTATTAGAACTGAACGGAGCTCCAGTGGTACTGTCCTTATGATCACAATACACAGATAAACCAAGAATTATGAGATGTAGTGGAACCTGAATTAATTATATTAGAATTATAAAATGTTATCAGGGTGAAACATGGTCAAGAGAATAATCATACAATTGATGTATCTATTTCAGGTTTAAATCAGTTGCTAATGTAGGAAGAGGGACCTGTAGTGACTACACAATGGTAGAAAACACTTTTCGATTATGATAATTATGTTGAGGAAAGTGCATTAGTTGAAAGTACTACCGTTAACTATTCTGTAAATAGTGAATATGTTTATTTGTTTTCTATTTTACTTTATAACAGAATAAATATTGGGTGTATTTTGTTCCAGACAGATGTGAGGTTATGATCAATTTTCCTTTGTGTTGTCAGACTGCAGGCACGAATGAAATATGTGGTGTGAAAATTAATGATCTGCTAATGGTTGACTTACTGAAAACATAATTGACTTCAGCATGGAAGTGAAACATTACTATATTTTTGAGGAGATGTGCTGTCGATTGTGGTGGGTGTGCTTCACATGTACTTTTTATGATTCAAAGCATTAATGTTTGATTATTTAATATGATGATAGTTGTGTAATTGAACCATTGTCCTTCTGCCTGTGTTTCAGAAATCTGGTATAATGAATATCAGTGATACCCCACCTGGAGCTTAACATTTTGATGAGCTTACTGCACATATTTGATTCTTTATAAATGTTCTGATACAGTAATTGATTATCTAAGTGTTGTTCTGTTCTGCATTATGAAATTTTGAAAAGTGATGATAATAGGGAGCGTTTTCCTTTCCATTGAGGTGTAGTCCATGTTCAGTACTGAGTGATGAATGGGGATTGTTCATATCTGTGTATAGAGGTGTTCTTACTATGTCTGAATGTTGAGCATGATCTGACAGTGCACTGAGTGAAGTGTGAATTAAACTGAATCTTTGAGAGGCATCTGCTCTTTAAAATCACATGCTTGGCTAGCAAAACGAACCTTGTCTGAAGCAAGGTGTATTTTATATTTTATTTATTGTGCATTTTGCTACTCTTGCTCTATCCTATTTTCTCTATGAATATCTACTTTTTCCTATTACTGTGGTTGGCGTTAAAGTGTTGTGTGTCATTCCTGAATAAGTGTGTGTCCATTAGAGTGTTTACAATTTGCAAAAGATTTTGGTTTTATAGTAAATGAAGTACATAACTGAAAAATTTGATTGATTACCTGGTTTAAATGTTCTTGTTGTGTTGTTGGATGTGAGGGAGGGAATAGTTATTAGGAGCTCGTGATGTAGTCTCATTTTCAGTAAGATTTTTGTTTTTCATCTTGAGTGATTCTATGTATAATGTGGTGGTACAATTAATGAACATCTGTAAAGTGGTTTTAAAAGTGAATTTTATGTGTGGTATATTGGTCCCCTTCAGATAAGGATGATATCGTCAGTTTTGTGTTATTTGAAAGATTATTTGAAGTGTTTGTGAATTAAAAGGATCCCTCCAAAGGTAGAAGATGACTGGGATGAGTTGTTGATTTCCTTCAGAAAGGGGTTGTGTGGGCTAATTTTTTTATCTATTCAGTTATAGTTAGTTTAGTATCCCCATCAGCAGATGACAACATAAATACATATGGGCTGGCATTGGTCTTGCAGCAGAGTACTGTGGCAAGCTGTCACAGATGGCATTTGCAAAGCATTAGATGGGCGGTACCATTGACCCAGATGTTTAGCTGTTGGCAGGGATAGGTGAGAGCTCATCAGTTCTTACACTCACCTCAGCTACCTCAGACCTGCCCTTCATGTTGCACCATACTCTGTTTACTTCTTCAGATACGCACACTGCTTGTATTTGTGTTTTTCTCCATGTATGTCTCTATGTGGTATTTCGACTCTCTGCTCGCCAATAGACTCATTTGCACATCCAGTTTCGTTCACTCTTCAACGGTTCAGCTTCCTGGCTTTATAATCTAGTATAGTTATGTTTGTGCCGAAAGTTAAGGTTTTGTTGCATTGTCACGCCTTTGCAGATGAAAATGTTTGTGAGTGTAATTGGGCAGTAGTCCACAAGGGCCACAGAAGATTGATACTTCTTCCTAAGGTTAATGTGGTCTGAATTAATAACTGCAAGTACATAAATCGTAACCAAGATCTTCCATCTGTTGGACAACAAATTGGTGAATGTTGTCGCCAGCCTGGAAGAATAGAATGATGTCCAAAATCAATTAATATTATTGTGTATGTGAATTTCTTGAAGCAAGGTGGATTATAGCACCTTAAGATAGAAATTTTGTGGGTACCTGCCATATATGAATAAACCCTCTGACGCATGTACACTAAACAGAGAATTTGAGCTTTGTACACCTATAAATGAAGAGAAATTAATATTTAATTTCTACATTGAGGCCATATTATGATATTATCTGAAAGATGGCAGTATTTGAAAGTTACCACCACCAGCTTAGTAGATTGATTTTGATTACAAGAATGTGAGGAATACTGGAGGTAATGTTAAAGAAACAGCTAAACCAAATTCCATTCAGTTTAGGCAAGTGACCAATGTGATGATCTTCTCAATTGATTTGAAAGGTGATGATTGCATATTAAACCTCTTTAGTGACACATTTTGAGTAATTGTAGAAAGTTTGCGAATCTTTGTAGTAGTGAAGTGGAGTATGTGTGAATACGTGATAACAGGAATAATGTATTGTGATTAGTGAGCCTAAGATGGGACATCAGCAATGTCAGACAGTGTGTGCATAAAAGTGTTGCTCTGCATAGTGGATTGATTGTATGTGGATGAAGCGACAGTGGTTTAAATTATGAATGCTTCTGTGTATTGAAGTTAATGAGGCAATGTTGTTCTTACCCAGTTACTTGATTTTCTTTAGGTTGCGCATACTTAATGTCTATGATTTAATGTTTTGGTGTACTCTCCAGAGGTTGTACAGGCTTAATGTCTATGATTTAATGTTTTGATAAACTTTCCAGAGTTCTTCCTTATTCACCTATATTCCTGTACATAAATTACACTGATGTTTAGTGGCTTTGTTTCAGTGATCATCACAGTTGATTTGTAATTTTTTTTATATACATCTTAAAACTTTTATACTGGTTTGTATAGGAGTCTACATGTTGTATCTTGTTTAATACTCCCAGAATGAAAGACTCACTTTAGGTAAGTTGAGTACTGTACTTTGGAGGAGGAGATATGTGAAAAGCTGAGCATATACAAAAGAAGACAAATTCATATAATTATATGTGTCTTCTTTGTGTACTAATTATGATTTGCCAATCTGTTCTTCAAGGAATTTTGACCAGAGATAAAACAGGAGGAGTAAGAAAGCTTACTGTCTTTTCCAGGAGGAGGTGCACAATTATTTCAGTTTGTATATAAAATGGTGTATTTTATGAATGTCCTTCTCAGTTAATTAGATTTAGCATTTCTTAGCTTTAAGGAGTGTGCAGTGACTCTGTTGTTTTTTTCCTTGTCAAAAATTGTCAGCTGTCTGTTTATGGAATGCTAACATGCACACAAATATGGACAGGATTTGGTCTTGAGTATGGTAAACAAGAGTATCCATACACTGAGATGGGTCCAGCAGTGTTGAATCTAGTGACATAACTGTTAATAGTTTGGAGTAGTGTGTAGCACATGAATAATCATTGTTGTGGGAAAGTAGTTTGTATTACTAATCTAAGGTCTCAAAATCGTGTGTTTATCTCTATGATATCTTATTATGTTATGATATACAGCCCTATTTGGACAGACTAGTAGTGGACACAGTGAGCCATTCGCTTCTCATTGTGTTATTGAAATATCTTATCATCATTTACAATGTTCTTTGCTAGCATTATTGTCTCCAGAAATGATTTTATAACTCTGTGAGATGAATTTTTGATTTTATTGACCAGTGCCATCATTGTTCAAGTAAATGTATCTGCAATATACGTATATCAGATTTATATCTAATAATTGGTAATAATGTTTAAATATGAAAAAACCTGTGTAAAACCATACTTAATTTTTAAATACTCTGCTAGAAAAGGTAGAGCAAGAAAGAGAAGGAAAGGATGCGGGAATGGCAGATGGAAAAGGATAATGTGCATGGAGACTTCTGTGGAACTACACTGACTAAGTTTGAGAACCATAACTTATTCAGAATGAGGAACATGACATCATCAACTAATGGCTATTAGCAGAGATAACAGATTTTTTCTGACTTGTGGGCCAATGTATAAGCATGTGGAAAGCACTTGCTACTGGTCGAGATTAATGTGTGCATGGTTCAAGTCTGTGATGTATAGCGAGATGGAAGTAACCTCATTGCCACCTGGGCATTAGTTACACCAAACGAATTCACATGTCAGTACATTGATATTCACGTTACAGAATCTTATGGACTGTGGAACTTCCTGTCACCCACTTTAGACACTGTTTCATCACTCATTTATGAGGAGCTGTTCAATGATTTTACATAAACTCCTTGGTTGATTACTGTTCTCAAAAGGTAATGCTGCATATAAAAATAGTCATCTCATACCTCTCTGAAGACAGAAAAGTGCCAGTGTCACTTCCATTGTATGTGAACGAATTCCACCCTTCCCATTTTTTGTGTAGCGGTCAAGTCAAACACTCCCCATAAAACAGTTATCTTGCTCTCTCTTGAAAAAAGGCTCAACAGTTATGTCGTTTTCAACGCTCAGCCCTCAAAATTTTGTTTAGACTTAATTATTCAGTTGTTCCCTCTTGAAAATTTGTAAAAAGAAATAATACTTTTGTTGTTTTTAAGGCTCAGTATTCAATATTGCGTTTAGAGATAATTACTTCTTGCAATAATCCGCATCATTATTTTATTTTTTCTCCCCACTGAAACGACTCAACAGTCTAATTGTTCTGAATACTGAGATTTAACAGTTTTATGTGCAAACCTTAATTAGGGTGGTTTTGGTAACTACAATCTGGGATCTTCATATATGTCTGTGTCTTAAGTTAACAATCTCAAGATTATTTTGGATGGGATATCACTATCTGCAGTTTAAAAATTTTGTTTGTTTCGTATACTATGTAGCGATAATGAATCAGGGGTATTACAAAATGTAACTGTGTTATCCCAAATATCACCTCCTCGAACACTGACTGAGCGAGAACCGACTCTGTTCAACTGCTCGGACCATCAATACCAGGATCCGTCACCCCTTCATTTACTGCGCCCAGGAATTTTAAGTTAACTGAAACCAGGAAAGCCTGCATTTCTTCAATTCGTCTAAACATTGTATTCTCACATGCAGGTAACTTTCCAAAAAACAATAACATTACGAATGATGACTCAGTAGCCCAAATCAAACTGATTACCGTCGACAAACAAACTGAACAACTCGTGAGTTGTTTCTGCCTGTTAGTGCAATGGCGGTTAGTGCATAACGGGCAAAATTCATCGGCAGAGCAAAATAATTCATGCGACTTTAAACACAGAATAAGAAAATATGCAAATGTAGGTAAACACAGACTACGTAAATAAAGTCGTAAGTCAAAAGTAAATGAAAAGAAACCAAGACTGTTTAACTCTTTCTCATTAGTATTAGTAACTATTAAACTTCCTGTCTGATTAAAACTGTGTGCCAGAGCGAGACTCGAACTCGGGTCCTTTGCCATTCGCGTGCAAGTGCTCTACCATCGTACCATCTTCTTTTTCCCCTTCTTTTTGTTCGGTGTTGTTCGTTGCGTTTGGTCTGGGCTGACGTCACATGACATCCATTCTCATTGATCGTTGATTCCTTTACTCAGTTTTCTTACTACAGGGGTTCACCGCCTCTTTGACCGCACGCGCTGAGCCACCGCGCCGGCACCATTTGAGCTACCCAAGCACGACTCACGACCCCCCTCACAGCTTCAATTCTACCAATACCTCGTCTCCTACCTTCCAAACTTCACAGAAGCTCTTCTGCGAAGAGATTCGCAGAAGGGCTTATGTGAAATCTGGAAGGTAGAAGATGAGGTACTGGTAGAATTGAAGCTATGAGGGAGGGTCGTGAGTCGTGCTTGGGTAGCTCAAATGGTAGAGTACTTTCCCGTGAAAGACTAAGTTCCCGAGTTCGATTCTCGGTCCAATACACAGTTTTAAACTGCCAGGAAGTTTCATATCAGCGCACACTCCGCTGCAGAGTGAAAATCGCATTATAAACTATTGTTTGCAAAAATTTCTGTGTCGGAAATTAATGGATTTGCAGAGCTGTTACGGCTATGAAAAGAAATAATTAAACAAATTAAGCCAAGTTTTAACTATTGTTATGAATGTTATTGAAAACAAAGCTGAATAGTACTACAATATTACAGTTTATAATTAAGTAAAATTTATGACGAAGAAAGTTATTGTTGTTTATGTATGAAGAGTTCTTACACCACCGATTAGAGCAATGTACTTCCTAGTGACTCTTAGGCAATGTTCCTTCAAAACAATTTCCACGTAGCTGATGCTGCCGGTGAGCCATAGACATCAGCGTCCTTAATCCGTGATCCTAGAGAGTGTAGTCGAATATTTATTATCGTCTTACTAATTTCCTTGATCGTGAGCGCCAATTTTGAATGTATCAGGTATGCTATTTGTTTGCATAATTCATGCCAATCTGCGTGTCTGCATATTAACGACGAAAATAAAACTCGCTTCTTTCCATTAACGCGTGACGTAACCTGACTTCATAGTGTTTGTTACACTCTGTAGGCACAGTTTTAGATTTATGGTGTACAATAGCCGCAAGGTACTTTTCGGAATATATCCGTCCGCACTACGAAAGTAAATAAACTCGATCTCCCTGTAAATCATTAGTCCGGGTTTAAAGCAAACAATATATTTCTTGAACAATTGCCTACGCAATCACTCCAATCACGCGGCGTTCTACACACATAGTTCATATTAATATACGACGCGAAAATATGTTTCCCAATTTTGTTTCATTTCACAGTCCGTGATAAGCACTAAAAGTTTGTGATGTCTATAATCGAAAACAGTATCTTTACGGTGTGCACATAGGTTACCGGACTGCACATCAAAGCTTTCTGCTTAACGGGCCAAAACGCAGTTCCGGCAAGTGAGTAATGTTAGACGTAAAGCCACTAGTTCTTTAATCACCGTACACACCGAGATCACGAATGTAGCACTGTCCAAAGACTAACATTTTTCACCGGCCACGAACACAGCATCTAAAAGTACACGCGCGGCATGACAATCACCTACAGCCGCGCGGGGTAGCCGAGTGGTCTGGGGCACCTTGTCACGGTCCGTGTTGCTCCCCCAAGTTGGAGGTTCGAGTCCTCCCTCGGGCACGAGTGTGTGTGTTGTCCTTAGTGGAAGCTAGTTTAAGTTAGATTAACTAGTGGGTAAGCTTAGGGACCGATGACCTCAGTAGTTTGGTCCCATAAGACCTCACCACAAATTTCCAAAAAATCACCGACACTCTCTCTTCTTTTCGCTCCCAACTCTACTTTATTGACCTATCAATGTGATTCTCCGTCGCTCGTACATCTCTCTTCACATAGCATTTTCAAAAATTCTGATTACATCGATTTACAGTTTCATATTACTTTTACAATTTCATATTACTTTGTCCATAGAAAATGAATTCAAGTTAAGAAATAAGAAATTATACAACATTATAACAATTAAAAATGTCAATGACATCCATAACAACCATATTACGTAAATAGAAACATAAACTTTCAACGTATGACGCTAAACCAACAGAGAATAAGTGAAAGAAATTATATTATGTAACACCCGACCTGTTGTTCGTCTGGATTTTGCGTGTGTTCGCCCCTGTCAAACAAGTTACAGAGAAATCTGGAGTGGAAATGTACGCAAGAATGGATAACGCTAGATTTAAATGTCACCCTGTCACCCCTAATTAATCTGCGGTGGTAGTGTTGACGATAAATCATGCCTATTTTTATTTTCAAACATGAACTATAACGAACACTTAGGGGGTTCAATGATATCAGACAGTTACACAGAAATAAAATAAAGCAAAGGGTGAATTCAGGATCAAATTACTGAAAGTAAAAGCTCTACTGAATCAAATGGTTCAAATGGCTCTGAGCACTATGGGACTCAACTGCTGAGGTCATTAGTCCCCTAGAACTTAGAACTAGTTAAACTTAACTAACCTAAGGACATCACAAACATCCATGCCCGAGGCAGGATTCGAACCTGCGACCGTAGCGGTCTTGCGGTTCCAGACTGCAGCGCCTTTAACCGCACGGCCACTTCGGCCGGCTCTACTGAATCAATAAATTTATTATCAACTTCAGACCAATACTGAATAAAAACACAAATGAACCATTTACAAATTAGGCCCCCTACCTGGGATTGTCAGTGAACTGTGTCAAAATCAGTACAAAACACGATCTGTTATTAATTGGCTGACCGACTGACATCGACACAAAACGGAAAATAAGAAGAATCACTACATACCAAACTATCGTGAAACTTCAGTGGAAACAGTAACTGCACGTGATCCAGCTGTTTAACGCTACTCCTAACGCAGACCGAAGCGGGAGCGATCTCACCGTACTACTGCCGCTGTGGCTGCGGGCTCCGGCGGGCGACGGCGCGGCCGTCGAATCAGGGTGTGGCGCCTCGGAAATTACACCCCTACAATAATTGGACAACAGACTGCTGATCATAAACTTCTCAAATTTCGATAATCTTCCCATCAGCAAAGAGCTGACACGGCTCACGTCCTCTCAGAACGAAAGCCCAAGACGGAAGACCATGACAGAAGGTTGAGCAAGATCTCTCTTCGTCTCTGTTTTCCCCACTGAAACTTTACAGAGCGAATCACATCTCTAGAAACGCTCAAAATACCCTGTTTTCCAGTGCCGACCAATGTACGGCGTGGGAATCGAACTACACTCCTGGAAATGGAAAAAAGAACACATTGACGCCGGTGTGTCAGACCCACCATACTTGCTCCGGACACTGCGAGAGGGCTGTACAAGCAATGATCACACGCACGGCACAGCGGACACACCAGGAACCGCGGTGTTGGCCGTCGAATGGCGCTAGCTGCGCAGCATTTGTGCACCGCCGCCGTCAGTGTCAGCCAGTTTGCCGTGGCATACGGGGCTCCATCGCAGTCTTTAACACTGGTAGCATGCCGCGACAGCGTGGACGTGAACCGTATGTGCAGTTGACGGACTTTGAGCGAGGGCGTATAGTGGGCATGCGGGAGGCCGGGTGGACGTACCGCCGAATTGCTCAACACGTGGGGCGTGAGGTCTCCACAGTACATCGATGTTGTCGCCAGTGGTCGGCGGAAGGTGCACGTGCCCGTCGACCTGGGACCGGACCGCAGCGACGCACGGATGCACGCCAAGACCGTAGGATCCTACGGAGTGCCGTAGGGGACCACACCGCCACTTCCCAGCAAATTAGGGACACTGTTGCTCCTGGGGTATCGGCGAGGACCATTCGCAACCGTCTCCATGAAGCTGGGGTACGGTTCCGCACACCGTTAGGCCGTCTTCCGCTCACGCCCCAACATCGTGCAGCCCGCCTCCAGTGGTGTCGCGACAGGCGTGAATGGAGGGACGAATGGAGACGTGTCGTCTTCAGCGATGAGAGTCGCTTCTGCCTTGGTGCCAATGATGGTCGTATGCGTGTTTGGCGCCGTGCAGGTGAGCGCCACAATCAGGACTGCATACGACCGAGGCACACAGGGCCAACACCCGGCATCATGGTGTGGGGAGCGATCTCCTACACTGGCCGTACACCACTGGTGATCGTCGAGGGGACACTGAACAGTGCACGGTACATCCAAACCGTCATCGAACCCATCGTTCTACCATTCCTAGACCGGCAAGGGAACTTAGTGTTCCAACAGGACAATGCACGTCCGCATGTATCCCGTGCCACCCAACGTGCTCTAGAAGGTGTAAGTCAACTACCCTGGCCAGCAAGATCTCCGGATCTGTCCCCCATTGAGCATGTTTGGGACTGGATGAAGCGTCGTCTCACGCGGTCTGCACGTCCAGCACGAACGCTGGTCCAACTGAGGCGCCAGGTGGAAATGGCATGGCAAGCCGTTCCACAGGACTACATCCAGCATTTCTACGATCGTCTCCATGGGAGAATAGCAGCCTGCATTGCTGCGAAAGGTGGATATACACTGTACTAGTGCCGACATTGTGCATGCTCTGTTGCCTGTGTCTATGTGCCTGTGGTTCTGTCAGTGTGATCATGTGATGTATCTGACCCCAGGAATGCGTCAATAAAGTTTCCCCTTCCTGGGACAATGAATTCACGGTGTTCTTATTTCAATTTCCAGGAGTGTATTTTCCAAAATTCTTCCCTTTTTACCAAATTCCACGAGTAAACTCCGTCCAAGCCACCTGGGAAGATCCACAGCTGCGGGATACAACAATTTTTCCGGAAGTTTTAATTCCTAAGCGACTCCTGGCCTGCCCCACTTCAATTACTCGAAGGCACAAAATTGGTGGAACGTAGGCCAGAGCACTCCCAGCAAGCCACTGCTCTGTTTTGTAAACACTTGAAGCTACACACCTGGAGATGTGCTGTCAGGCTGCTGGCCGACCACTGTCCCCGGTGCCTCGCAAAATCTGGTAATTATAAAATCGCGTAATTCTCCCTGTATTTCATAGCCAGCGTGCCGATGCGTTTCCGCATGCATTTCGTACACCAAAAACGAGAGTATTACTCCAACAAACAACAACTAATTATCTACAAAGTCATTTTTATTGATCTAAAGTGCTCGCAAAGTGATTATAGTCACTTTAACCGGACTCATTTAAGGGGCAAGACCGTTATCACCTTACAAGTAAAACGGGAAAAAATTATATCAGCCTGTAGCGTTATCTTCATAAGGGTGTGCGGACATTTGCCACGCCGGACATTTGCTACACCGGGCATTTGCCATGATTTTACCTGCTCCGAAGGGTTGGGTCCCTTGTCTCCCCCCCTCCCCCCCTCCTCCTCCTCATCGCTGTTGCGCAGTAAAGATACTTACTGAGCCTTTCCGCTAGTTTACTTAACGTAGGACCAGAATCTCTTTGGATTTTCAGCCACATTTCTAGAGAGACTTTCGTTGTGGAAACTATTAAATGCATCTCGCATTGAAATCCGCACCAAATTTCGAGCCTCAGTAAAACTTCGACAATCTTGGAGATTTTGCGTTCGTCTAAATTACACGTGCCTTTTTCGGTGCTCTTGCAGCAGCTTTCTGTCGTACTTTGTGGACCATGGGGGATCCGTTCCGTCTGATATTAATTTATTTGGTATGAATCTCTCGAGTGCTGTTGATACTACTTCTCTGAACTTAAGCCACATATGGTCTTCACTTACATAGTTTGGAAGAATTGAAGACTGTCTGTTAGAAAGACGTCAACCAAATTTTTAGTTGATTTTATAGATAGATATATTTTGCGTTTAGTTTTGGTGAATATCTTTGTTAGGGAATTGAGCCTCGCTACGACTGTGTGTTCACTAATCCCTGTATCCGTCGTGATGTTCAGGATTATTTGTGGCTAAGAAGTCAAGTGTGTTTTCGTAACTATTTACAATTTGAATGGCCTCGTGAACTAATTCTTCAAAATAATATTTTTAAAAAAAGCATTTATAACCATTACGGAATTGTTTTCTTTCTACAACGGGGTCTGAAAATGTATTTTTGTCAACATACGGAAGATAGATTGAAGTGACTGCCAACTATAATTGTATCAGTTGGGTATCTATTTGTGATGAGACTCAAGTTTTCTTTGAACTGTTCAGCAACTGTTTCATCTGAGACCGGTGGTCGGTAAAAGGAGCCAGTTATTAATTTATTCCGGTTGTCGAATATAACCTCTGACCATACTAAGTCACAGGAACTATCTGCTTCAATGTCGCTTGTGAACTCAAACGCACATTACATCATTTTTCCTTAAGTTGAGCTTCTTGTTTCTGTTGTAGTGCAGACCATTACAATTACGGCTTTTCCCTCCAAAACCTAGGATGCTTTCTCTGTGACCCTGTAAATACCAGAGCTAAACAACGTAGAACAACAACGTACGTTACAAGCATAGCATTCTGTATGACAATCATAGATGTTCTTATTTCTATTTAGTGAACGTATTTTCAGTCATGTTTTGAACACTGTCCCGCTACAGTTTATTAACTAAAGTTTCGCCGCAAGGGATATTGGATTTTAGAGAGTAAATTAATATGGAGTATGTCGTTCTCCTTTTCAGACATTCCCAATCCCATTTCCTCTTTCCTTATTCTCTTTAAGGCATGCAGTTGTAGTAATTAAAGTAGGCAGAAATGCAGTGATCAAAAATAAATGATTAGCGTACATTCGCATTCTCTTTACATCGTTCCTTTCTTGTTGCTCCCCTGCCGATGGACTGTTTCTATCGCAATCAGTAAGCGTGAAAGGAAGTTACCGTACAGACAGAGGGATCTATATTTGTACTTGGCAGAACTAATTACATACTGACATAATCGTCAGTATTGCTTTCGTTTCCCAAAAGTTACAAATATTTCGATTTCGGCAAAGAAGCTCTGTATTTCGCCAAGATGTCGAAGAAGAAGGTCCCTTAAGTACTGGTTGTATCGAGCAAGATGTGGAGACGGCGGTTTGAAAGCGGACAGAAGACGCACGAGGAAGGGCGTCCCTTACCTGAGGGATCGCTACTCAAACTACCTGGCGAAGGGGCAAGTGTGGCAAATGTCCGGCGTGGCAAATGTCCGGCGTGGTAAAAGTCCGGCATTCCTTCATAAGTAGAAGGGATATGTTAGCAATATTTTGCTAGAACTTACTTCATTCCGGTTCAGAAGGCTCTACATGTTACATGCAAGTCCAGGTTCACTGAGAGACACCACACTGCGAGTTTGCACAGGCGTTACTTTCAAATCATTTCACAGCGTCATTTTCAGACAACGTACGGAAGTTGTTCTAAGCCCATACTAACTCTCGCCAACCGCACCTGTCCATTCCGTCTGTTTTTTCTGCTCTTTCGGTGGTTTGATCTGATTTCTGTGAGTTCAATCACTTCCATATATTTAATATCATCGCGAATCCGTCTTATTGCAACCAGCCGCACGCATAAATTCCTTGGACAGTGTTTACTCGTCATATTACTAGTGTGTCGTTTTAACCTGAGGTTTTTATTTTCATCTATAATTTGTTAAAAGGGCCTTATCCGCTTTTTGTGCCAGCGTACTGTTGATACATTTCACTGTTGTCGTTGTCTTCAGTCCGAAGAATGGTTTGGTGTAATTCTCCGCGATTGTTTGTCTTGCGAAAACCTCTTCATCTTTGCATAACTACTACAACATGCTCGCTGTTTTCAGGTCCTTATATAATTTTTACCTCTGCCCCCCTCCCCATATTTCCCTCCACTGCCAGACTGACGATTCCTTTGCTCATAGTGTGGCTCGAATAGTTATAGTAATTTTTCAACTGGATAAGAGTTCACAACGCGAACTTTTATGCGGCTGTCTTAGTTTTGGAACTTAGGGCTACAGTTGTGACTGTTTAGCGAACGCTGGTGACCCCCTGCAGCTAGGCTGCTACTCGCAGATCTGTCCTGTTTCTATTGTAGTCTAGGTACCTACACCAATAGTTTCCACTCTGAAAAGGCTTTCTCTCTCTAACAGTTTTACATTGTAGCTAATTTTAAGCTTATATCTCCGATTTGAGAGTGAACTTTTCTGATTAAAAAATGTCTATTTGCTGAGAAATCTACCAAGACTCCATTCCCCTCTTTAACTTCGTGTCACTGTGTTGTCCATCTTGAACAATGAAAGTGGCGTAATTACGGAAAAGCAATGTGATGAAATGATCCATCAAAGCAATCTGAAATTGTGTAACTGTATTTGAAAAGACCTTTACCAAAATAACCAAAAAACCTAGAACTATATGCCAGAAAAACTGTCCCGTGAAACTGTCTATTGTACAGTACAGTGAGCAGTGATAAATGAATGACGTCACAATACGTGACTCACAGTATCAACGCACAAAACTAAAGAATAAAAATGCTACATTATGAGAGGCACCCACATGCCTTGCTCATACTGTGGCATCAAGCAGTCAGGCCTGCAAGATGAGTGGTCTGCCAAGTGAGTGGATTCATTCTTATTTATCGAGTAACATGAACTCTAGTACTCACACTTAAGTTACAAGTTATCCTCCTATATGATTAATACGCAACGGAAACACGCATCTGACTATCAGTAATTTACAGAACTCTGGCTGTACACTACGCACTGGCAATACCACATTTTCTTTTTGTCTTTTATTTAACGGCTTTTGTCGACACGTGGCCACCGCACACATTATAAATTCGGGACATTATGACAACATACAATTCGAAGGAAAAGTCCAGCAATCTTTTTCTTTTCGCTATCTTATCTATTCCGATAAATTCTCTAACCTAAACACACAAATTCTACAACCTACAACAATAACACATGAGAAATTCCGCCCAGTGGGCATGGCTTTACAATGGTGAATCTCTATATTATGGTCTCGTAATTATTTTTAACGCTACAGTGCACTTTCTGGATAGGATGGTGGATCTTTTATTATACCTCACACTTCGACTCTCACAATCATCATCACTAAACTTTCCTCCAGACCGAGCGGTACTGAAGGATCAAGCATAACCCACTAATCTTTTGAAACTACTTCGCTACTCTCCCATGCAAACCACACATACCCAAATTACATGACATACACCATACTACAACATGAAATACTACACAGAGAATAGTCACAACATTATCACTTTCAGCTTTCCCACTTCAATTAATATTTATCCCAGTTTCACACGACACTGCCCCACTTCATAATTCTACTTTCCTACTATGAACTCTGGAGATATTTGCACGTCTTCCTGTGCAATGCAAGCCAAGTGGCGTTGCTGGATAGACGGCCGACTCACCTTGCTTCTCTCTCAGAGTTTGAATCTAGCGTCACACGGAATCATATCACGCAAAGTAATATTAGGAACGTATTCATCACACACGCGAGACCTCAACTGATACCATGGACGAGTACTTCTCTTTATCTTTTGTCTCATACACGGTTTGAGACTCACACAGTACTCACCACGTGGAAGTACTCGTCTCTAATTTCAAGTCCTGCACACGCCATTTCTTAAATACTTCAACTTATGGTACACACGCTATTTTTTAAATATTTCAACTTATTGTACACACGCTAGTAATTCAGCTTAACTTAAGCACACGGAAGTATTTCAACTTATTGCTACACGTGGTTTCATTGTGACCGTTGGTCACTTCCGAAGATTCCTACAATCCCATTAATATTACCTGCCTGACATTTAATTCTCCCCACAAAAGTTCCTGAAATAGAGAAATTGATATTTCAAACTACTCTTAAATATTCCACATGCATACCATGTCTCCACTCTTTCAACATTACGAAGCACAACTAAAACAGGTCTTAACAGCACAAGATCCAGCGGCAGAGTGCTGAAACATGGCCGTTCTCTAGGTGCTCTCACACCTCTGTCGAGGTGGGGGACGCACCTTGCTATCGTATTGGTCAGCCACATTTCAGGCGCTCAAAGCTCTGGTAAATTTCATCTCTTTGGTCCCACCAAAGGTGGCCAAAGGATCGACTCAAAGATGATCATATATTCACATTCACTACCTGCGGTTAGCAGACGACCATACATTCATTCATTTCACAGATCTCACCAAACTGGATGTAGGGATTTACTTTGTGGGAGTGCACATGTGATCAATTAAATAAATAAATTGTCATTCTTTCCCACACTGGTATCCGGCTTCGCTGTATTAATTGAAATTGAGTTAGTTTTACAAAAAAAAATATGTTGTTCTGACAAAAATAATGAAGTATGTTGTACCTATTTTCAATGTCGGGCGGTACTGTACCCTTTCAATTAAATTACGAAACGAATTCTGAGGGAATAAATAATGTTTCTACCAAAATGCCCTGCGAATTTACGTGCTCAAAACCGACTAAACAAAATTCTAAACACTGAGTGACTCAAATGTAACACTGCACTGTAAGAATAAAACTGTCTGCATAAGAAATGTAACAGAACTGAACTTTGCCTAAAGTGAACCTGATAGTAATTACGAAACACAAACTTAACTGTAAATAATCTTGTTATGTCTGAATGTGACGTTAAACTGGCCCTGACTAATTTTTATATGGCCTACCTGTGGCAACAGAAACCCGGTACTGTTCGAAGTAATGAACATAAGAAAAATGTGGCACAGCAGCAAACTAGCTAACGGAAAGAAAGCCTTGCACAGTGCAATGCAAGGACGTGTAGCTATTCTAAGCAGGTCATGCTTCAGTTTTAGCTAATGTGTTTCATTCATCGCAAATGTAACCAGGAAATAAATCTTCGAGAGGAGACGGTGGTACAACTGAAATTTGTGAAACGATTGAAAACAAAGTAAGCTTTTTAAAAACTATATTATCAGCACTGAATTTCATTGACTATTACAATCATTTGTACAAAGGTACTCCTCATTTAAAATATGATTCTGCCATCAAATTAATTATTGAAATAGTAAATGAGTGGAAAATCTATGACTTCTGAACGCAAGCCATACGAATAGTTGTTTCATCACTTCTCAATAATAGACTATCTGACACAAACCAATAAAGAAAAATCCTGCTAAGACGTTCCATTATCAAAACTCATAATAACATAATAAACTACAAACAAACAAGCAACGCGGCAACAACAGGGCCTGGAAATCTTCGCTTTCCAAATTAAACTTTACCAAACCATATTTATCTCTGTTCTCTGCGAGCTATTTCCAGACAGCTCAGTAGCGTGTTCAACACCCGACTCACTCAGTAGCTTTCCTTAGAATGCTTAAGTAATAGCAATGCTAGTAGCAATCAAAGATCACATTGCTTTTACTCAGAATCTCTGTGGTTTAACGCCACACTATAAACAGTATAAGACTCTCTAACGTTTTCAGCAAAGTGCAAGTGCTACTCAGATATCAAGAGATTGGCCAAGAGAGGAATTCAAAAAAATGTTCAAATAAGTGTGAATTCCTAAGGGACCAAACTGCCGAGGTCATCGGTCCCTAGACTTACATACTATTTAAACTAACTTAAACTATCTTATGCTAAGAACAACACATACACCCACGCCCGAGGGAGGATTCGAACCTCCGGCGGGAGCGTCCGCCCAATCCGTGACATGGCGCCTCAAACCGCGTGGCCACTCCGCGCGGCAAGAGAGGAATTCGTGGCGGTATTAAACCAGCCAGAATACTAATGGTTACGAAAAGAAAAAGAGCTTTATATTACTACGTAGGTAACTGTAGCCGTCAGTTCCAACCATCACAGTGCTGATAAGTTAACTTTGTGAGAGCCTCTCTTTGCCTATTCCCTTTACGATTTACTAAGAAAATTATTCACGTATACTAAATCGAAGTGAGTTTCATTTGTAAATTAGTCTCTTATTATTCAAGAGGAAAGAAAAAGGGCGATATTGATAGAGATTATGTTATGAGAAATTACTAAGAAGTCTAAACCGATATTGACAATACTTGTGTGACCTGATAAGGGAATCTTACAATCCGACATGTTGAAACATGCTCTAACTTTTTTTATGCAAGAGGAATGCATCCAAAGAATGACGGTGTCAAAATTTCAGCTGCTCAGGCGAACTGTAAGTATTTTTTAAAAAAATATTAAAAAATGGCAAATTCGTAGCTTTCCAGGTGGTTGGAAGCATGTGCACCTCTCCGGGAGTGTAGCGGACTGCTCATTCGCAACGTGGGAGACCCATATTTTTGCCACATCAGTAAACAGACAACACAACTCAGCACAGTCGTAAATTGTAAAGCGAATTTCAGTTTCCAGTTATAGTTCCTCTTAAACAGCTGTATGCATTTACTGTTCGCTCAGATTTGATACTCACTCAGCATCTGTAATAATTACCACTTACTTTTTCGTTATTGTAAGCGTTAACAATGGAGATAA
This sequence comes from Schistocerca serialis cubense, assembly GCF_023864345.2. Taxonomy (NCBI): domain Eukaryota; kingdom Metazoa; phylum Arthropoda; class Insecta; order Orthoptera; family Acrididae; genus Schistocerca; species Schistocerca serialis. Next base: position 149,282,623 of record NC_064642.1, read on the forward strand.
AACTTGTTAACACCAGAGCTCCATAGCTCTACTGACATAAATTTTTCTGTTTTGTCTGTTCTGCCTTCCATCATTAAGATATTGTAAATATTGTTTGATTGCATTTATAGCACAAGAGTGTCCGCTTTTTCCTTTATAAAAACTTTGATATCATGGTTTGATTCTATGCAATGTAGTGTATCTATCATTTAAATTCTTTGTCTCATTTGGAGGGAGACAAAACTTACTGTATATATTTGGAATTTGGGTCAATACTTTTTTGTAGAAATATCAATATGTGTAAATGTTCTGTTTCATTTAATATGTTTGGTTGCTGTTATTTAAACTGCTGACCTTCACCTAGGGTTCTTGGTTATTTCATATGTAAAAGGTGTTGTGGTTCCCCTCGGGAACGGAACTTCGTGGCGCGCGCAAATTGTGGTTGGTATGGATAGAAAGGTGGAACCAAGAGTCAGTACGGGGCGAGCTACCGAACTGTCAACTGCTCATGTAAAAGTTGTGTATTGTGTTGGTGCCGAGAGAGGTTTTTCCAATCTGCCAAAGCCTCAGATGGATGCAGTAACTAGCTGGAATTATGTTGGAATTGATATCTATCATCGCCACCAAGAAATGACAGAATCCAGCAATTCTACTTGTAAATCCACCTACCAACATGCACTCGCCGCCGCACTGCGCAACCACTGTAATGGAATAGAAGAACTATAGTAATGTACAGTGAAGGATCAGCTCATAGGATGTTAAAGTGTACTCAAATGTAAGGTAAATTTTGACTGAACTCTTGTACCTACCGTGATTTATCCTCAGTCACATATCCACTTAGGGTCCCTTCCACGATAAAGTGCTTACCGAGTGTCCTTTATTCAAATCATATTAAAATTAATATGGCAATAGTGTGTGCTAAAATTAATATTATTTGATGAAAGGATCTTACAAATATCCCAATTTTGTGTTTCACTGCAGTAAAAGTTCAGAACTGCAACTGTTGAAAGTTGTATACTCATGCTTGCTAAATGCTTATTCATCTTGTGTATTGAAAGTGCATATTAATAGTGTAACAGGATCCACAGTTTGTACATTGTGCTTATGCTAGGTAACAAGTAATAGGAAGACCACTATTTATGAAAACAGAAACTTCTTTATTCAAAAGACAGTGAGAAGTAATTTGTTAGTGAACTCCATTTAATTTTCATTCTAAGTAGAAAGGTGTTTAGTAGTGAGAGAATTAAGCTATGCACAATAATTAATTTTGCTGTGAACCATATCCTTATGTCATGTCAGATAGGAATACGTTTGGAAAGTAATATTGGACCTATGTCCAATTTACAATTCTACAGTGAATATTAATAGTAACGTTATTGAGACCATTCAGTTTGACTAAGTCCTCAAGGTGATAGTGTGTTTCGTTAGCTGTTACATTTATACAAGTAGTGTCTTCTGCTCTGTCATCTCCAACCTTAACGTGAACATATGTAGGTGCCAGAGTTCATTGCACTCTCATGTGATCAAGTATTATTTGTGTTTGCCCATTGAAGTTACTTATTTTCAGTTTCTTGAACAAGAATGTTACTCATTCTTATGCCTAATTAGGCTGGCGACCGTTATTATTATCATTTGGACAGTGAGCATAAGCAAATTATTGTTTGTTACTGTTTAAATATTTACGTAATTCTGACTTTCATTTCCGATAAGCCACCTCCTTTAGATACATCACGGTCAACACAACTAAATTCCTTTCAGAGGGTAGCACTGCACTGTTGCTTTATACCGTAATTACTTTAACAAAATAGTTTTATTATACGATCTGACTACAGCTTTGAGGTTATGGTATAACAGTAGCAGGCGGTAGTGTTATAAACTGAATTAATATCCATAATGTTTAACTCGTAATGTTAATCAGTGTGAAAAACCCAGTTTTGCTTTGTAAAATCTCACTGTGAACTGTACAGTACAGATGGGAGAAAGACTTAGACAAAGTAGTAAGTATTGCATATGCCAAATTGAAACTCATAGAAGTCTGAAAGAAAAACTGGTCGAAAGATATACTATAGAGCTTCTCGTGAGAGGAAATGCACTGTCACCGATGGAGATCTCCTTGACTGGGCCCCCTGAATCACGATTAAGATGAACATCACTGATTTAAGAGTTTCTTCAGCCTGGTTAAACAGATTCAAGAAATCATGCAGTATAGGAAGTCGTGAAACTGCAAAGTCTTACTTCAAGTATACGTCTAGAGAAGGTACTGGTAATTCATAGTTGACGTGAAGACTAAGCTTGAGGTTATCCCCACATCTGCTTTGTCTAACGCTGATCAGTCAGCTTACGTGCAAGAACTCTGAGGAAATCGCACTTTTATCATTTCGAAGCGAAAAGAGACGGTCTGTTGTGCAATCGATTAATGCTATGACGCATTCGTATACAACAATACAGAGACGAGAATGAGTGGATTACTATCTCGACGGTTATATCTGTCTTCAGGGACGTCAAGGCAAATTAGAACAATAAATAAACAAGGAAAACGTCTGTTTAGTAACAAAATTCTTATAATCTATTTATAAGAATCTACCAAAACAGAAAGGAATAATTTTTAAATTTCATTCCAAATGACTTCTAATCCGTTGCAGAAATTAATTAATTGATTTAGCTGGAATCTTGGCATGGAAGTAAGGGCATCTTAGATTCCGCCCAGAACAGCCAATGTGACTTAGCCTCTCGATAAATAATATTTTCGACTGTAGAAAAGGTTTTTAAGGAAATTATCGGGAAATATAATCTCCTTATAGTCATTTGATGTTTATCAGGGAAACAGTATTCTTAAATTTCAATCGTACACGCAGTGTCAGTTTGCATCGACACACTTTAAGAATTTCATTAAACATGCCTGATATGCAGCACAATAAGCAGATCAGTGGCCAGGACCGTTTCCTAATCCGCTGCTATTTCACCTAAATGAAACTAGTAGTTACTGTGCTGTACCTGAATGCATTAATTTTTTTTTTTTTTTTGTTCCTGGTTTAAGGTAAATGTTTGTTTTCATCATTCAAATGACAGTTCACTTTATTGTGACGACTGTGGGGAGTAAAAGGAGAACTGTATCATTGCTAGTAAAATGTACATTATTCGAAATTATATCATGAGAAATGTGCCACAGGTTCAAATGGTTCAAATGGCTCTGAGCACTATGGGACATAAAATCTGAGGTCATCAGTCCCCTAGAACTTAGAACTACTTAAACCTAACTAACCTAAGGACATCACACACATCCATGCCCGAGTTAGGACTCGAACCTGTGACCGTAGCAGTCGCGCTGCTCCGGACTGAGCGCCTAGAACCGCTAGACCACCGCGGCCGGCTGTGCCACAGGAATTGTTAGAAAATGATGTATGCGTAAGAAATATTTCACTTCAACAAAATAAATTCCTGATTCATGAAAGTAGTTTTTATTGTATCATCAAACACCATCTTGATATATTTTTCTCCGCTACTCACCTTTGTAAGTATTATATCTGTAACAGTTTAGCTGTCGAAATCAACTGCCTCTTAGTCAGAAAATTATCGATACTTAACATTTTTTGTATGATTTAGACGCTTCTAATTCGCTTGTGTCACCAAGGACACACAGCAGTACGTACAGCTACGCTCTCTTGTCACAGACGATCGTGCGCCAGGCAGGAAATGGCTGTACAAACGGCTGTCATCAAGCGGTTCTTCGTGCGTCAAAAACCAGTAGTTTCATCATTTTTTTAAGAAAAGTACTTGCAGTGCTTCTTATACCTAAAACTTTGACAGTGTACTTCTTCCTGCGTAAAAAAATTTCGGGGTGGTTTCTTCGACATGTCAGATTGGATCTCAGACTGACTGACCATGCTGTCGGTACGCTGTAATCTAACCACGGTTCTCTCCCTCCTCCTTGCAACTAGTAGTACGGAGACACCCCTGCGACTGCGGGCGGACGCCGCATACGGCGTGTAGGAGAGGCGTCGGGGCTGGCCACTAATCACCCCAGGTCGGGCGCGGCGCTGGCAGGAAGTCTCGGAGGCGTCCATTAATCACCGCGCCTGCAGACACCTGTTTGACGTAACAGCTGGGCGCCCTCTTCCAGCCTCCAGAGCGACAGTTGCTGCCAGCTACCGCCAGCCCCTCCCACAACGTCTCCTTCGAGAAACTAAACACCACACCCTGCCTCGGAGAACACCAGCGGAAGCACAAGAATCTGGTGCCTCGATACTCAGTTTATCTTACAGTACAACTACGTTTGTACTCCAGAACACACCTTACTGTATGTAGCAGAAGGTGCATTGCGTACCACTGTCTTTTCCATACCCCCCCCCAACCCTCCCCCTCACCCCCAACTTCCTTCTTTAGTATTCTGTTTGCAAGTGTCTAGCAGGAGAACGACTTAACCCTCTGTCCGATTTCGAATTTATGATGGTCATTTTGCGAGAAATATCTGAGAGAACCTAATCCGAACTTTACTCTTCTTGGAGCGTAGGTTTTCTGAATTTTGACATCAAACATCTCTCTGCTTCTCAGCGCCTCATCTGCAGCGCCTGCCACTAGAACTGGCCTAGCATATAAGTGAGCTGTCACGCTTACCTATGAACTTCTAAGGCGAAGCTGTAATGACGAAACGATATCAGTGAAGTTGTCCTCAGATATTTCAAGTGCCAGCGTAATGAATATATAGCGACAGTGAGAAGGAAGAAGCCGCAAGGAAACAGCTCGATAAGCAAGATAATCAAAACGTTGGGACTGAAGATCAGCAATAAGAAGACCAACACACTTGATACCCCGGGGATGAGAAAACACCGGCATGCGCCGCGACTAAGGTGTTCACATTTAAATACATACGAGCCGGCCGGTGTGGACGAGCGGTTCTAGGCGCTTCAGTCTGGAACCGCGCGACCGCTACGGTCGCAGGTTCGAATCCTGCCTCGGGCATGGATGTGTGTGATTTCCTTAGGTTAGTTAGTTTTAAGTAGTTCTAAATTCTAGGGGACTGATAACCTCAGATGTTAAGTCCCATAGCGCTCAGAGCCATTTGAACCATTTTTTTTAAATACATACGAGGATATATAACAACAAGAAACAGGAGCAATCAGGAAATAATTGGATGAAGTAAATGAAGACAGCCTTCTGTGTGACCAGGGATATGTAAAAAGGAATGAATATATCTACAGACACAAAGAGCATACACTAGAACGAAACAGGAACTATATACACTGAGCAATGGTGCACAAAAGAAGCGAAAAAAATATTGATGAAAATAACTGGCCGTAAAAGATAGATGAGAAGACCTAGGGAAGAACTGTTCCGGAGCATTAGGACAATAACAGGAGGAAAAACATCTGAAAAGGGAGAGTTTTTCAGCATATGTGACTGGGATGAAAATGGACATAACGACCTAAGGATTGTAGGAAGCAGAGGGTAGGACATGACGAGAGACAAGAACTTGAATTCAGGAAAGTTTAATCGGAACTGGGAATCAATTTGGAATTTAAAGAAAACTGGAGAAGTTAACATATACTGAGCATTATTCCAGAGATGAACGACAGAATGTGATACGGGGAAAGAAATTGAGTCGCGAGTGGGATAGATAGGAGGATACGGTACTGAAGGAGAGGAAAAGAGGAGGGACGGAGAAGCTCCTGGAATTAAAAAGGAAATGGCTATATGGTTTCGTAAAGAAAGAAGAATAATGAATATGATCTGACTACTGAAAATTTGTGCCAGATGGAAACAGAATCCGGACTTCCTGCTTTTAGGTAGAATTGACTTAGCGTTTAGGCGATACGAGCACGTCTCCAGGTTAGACAGAAGTTTCCACTGACTTCGTAACTCAGTAACCAGATGTTCTTCTTTAGGGCAGAGGTACTAGCAACACTGCGGAATGGATTCGGTGGTGGGCCGTTGCTTACCTCACCACGAGGGACATATCTCGTGCAAAATTTTATTTGTTATGACATAAGAGTATTCACTGCCTTGCAGTTTTCCGCCGACATCATTTTATGCCATTACGCATCAATTATGTTAAAGGTGCAAGAGGGAAAACTAAATTGGAAGAGTATGAAGGAAATGCTCGGATTGAAAAGGGTGTAAGACAAGGCTGCAGCCTTTCGGCCCTGCTGTTCAGTTTATACATCGTAGAAGCACTGGCGGAAATAAAAGGAAATTTCAGAAGTGGGATCAACATTCAGGGTGAAAGATTCGCTGTGGACTTCGCTATAGACGGCTACGCGGGGAAGAAGTGCAGGACGTATTGAATGGAATAAACAGAATATTGGGCACATACTTTGGTTCAAATGGTTCAAATGGCTCTGAGTACTATGGGACTCAACTTCTGAGGTCATTAGTCCCCTAGAACTTAGAACTACTTAAACCTAACTAACCTAAGGACATCACACACATCCGTGTCCGAGGCAGGATTCGAACCTGCGGCCGTAGCGGTCTCGCGGTTCCAGACTGCAGCGCCTAGAACCGCACGTCCACTTCGGCCGGCGCACATACTTTGGACTGAGAGTAAACCGAAGAATGACGAAAGTAGTGAATCAGCAGAAATGAGATTAGGGATGAACCTAACACCAAAATTGGGAAACATTAAGTAGATGAGATGGAGCAAAATGACATGTGAAGGACGTAGTAAGAAGGATAAAAGAAGTAGACTAGCACAGGTAAAGTGGGAAATCCTGGACAAAAGAATCTACTAGTCTTGAGGACAGGTCTTAATCTAAAACAGAATGTACTTCTGAAGCACATCGTGGAAGTGAATCATGAACTTGGCACACCGGAAAAGAAAAGAATGGAAGTGTTGAGATATGGTATTACAGAATAATATCACTAATTAGGTGGACTGACAAGATCAGAAATGAAGTTCTCCACAGAATCGGCGAAGAAAGGAACATATATAAACGACTGACAAGAAGAAGGTACCGGTTGATACGATATGCAGTAAGACATCCAAGAATAATTATCATGATACTAAAAGGAGCTGTAGAGGGTAAAAGCTGTAGGAGATGACACACGTTGGAATATATACTTTAAACAATTGAGGACGATGTGTACAGGTAGTACTCATACAAGAATACGAGGTCGCAAAAGGCCCGTGATGTTTACGGCATTCGACGCCCCACATATTGTCTATCATGCAACCACAATACTGGCTATTAAAGGTACAGGGGGCGGGACGAGAGGTGATATATGGTTAGCACAGCATGAGGCTAAGGAACGTAGTTGAACTGCTTAGTCGACGAGTAACAACAGTGTTGCAATGATTGTGGTATTAATAGAAAGTAGAGCAGTGGCAACGGTAAACAAAGCACACACTACGTTGTATCTACAACAACAGTTGCCGAAGTTAACATTTCGTCAGAAAGAAACACAAGGAATTTCGCTGGGTGAGAAAGAAGTGGCACACAGAAGCTTTTTGATCGCCCCATTTACTATTATTGTTTTTAATATTATCTTTTTACTACCTGACAAGGAACAAGGAACCCCTTGAGTGTGTGTTCGCAAGTTCAATCATTAGTAAGGCTCATCTGAAAGTGTTGTTTTAAGAACTATGACAGGAAAAATATTAGCTGCTAATGATTCGCAATGTGCATGAGGAGGGCAACAGAAAATGAATGTCCGGAAGATGCAGAAACCAAAGTTTTGTGGGATGGATGTATTACGCTGGACAGAATGGAAATGCGAACATTCAAGAAATATCAAAACAGCCATTAACTTGCAAAATGGACCCCCAATGAAAAAAGGCGTGTCACAGTTATCACAGTTACCACAAAGATTCGCACCATCAAGCTAGAAGGTGAACTCCTTGGGAATGCATATATGCCACTTAGCAGGATTCCTACGCGAGGATGCAAGCGCTAGGGGTCAGTGAGGGATTCGTCTCTTCCCGACGTGCGTGCGGTAAATGCCGGTTCATGAAGGTCTTATTTCAAAAGTGGTACAAGTCCATTTCTGTTCATTCTCAGATACAGAGTCCTAAAGTTAAATGAATATTTCGGGTATCTCAAGAGCAGATTTTTCAGCGCTCATTTAACTTTAGGACTCTGTATCTCAGAATGAACAGAAATGGACTTGTACCACTATTGGAATAAGCCATTCACATGTACAATGGCGACGCTATTACGAATGTGTCCAAACGTGATCAGCGTGCTGCTATTCTTTTCTTAGCTGCCAAAGGACGAATAACCGGTAGACACCCATCGGAGAATGTATATGGGGCACTTCAACCGTAACGCCCGGGAAGGCTGTGACAAGGGGTTCTGCTTCTTAACACCGCACGTCCCCATATCTCAAATGTCGCTATGAAGAAATGACACCCACGCAAGTGGAAGTCACTCTATCACCCGTACTGTAGTCCTGATCTCTTCCCATGCGGTTATTACGCCTTCGGTCCATTAAAAAAGGCATTGAATGGTTGACGATATCTGTCAGTCTAGGCCGCTGCACGCACTTATGGACTTCTTCAAGAGCAGGGCACGACGTTTTCTTCGATATGATGCGTCGGTGGGATGACGGCGATTTTGCCTGACTGACACACCGATTCTGTATTTTTATGGGCTTCAAACGGAAACTTATAATCGCCCTTATAGTTTCGTGTGGTTCAATGGCCTCGTGCGAGTTTTTCAATTGGACGCCACTTTTCAATGTGTAATCCGAACTACATGTCGTTTCTGGCTACTTCACACATCGTTGAGAGGTGAATGCTAGGCTAAAACGAAGATTGAAAAACCATTGATCCTACTGGGATTCGATCCCATTTTTTTTAAACTATGCGGTGGACCAGGACTAGAATCTGGGACATTCACCTTTCACGGGCCTGTGCTCTACCGACTTTCTTTTTACCCTGGACGCTTAGGATGAAACCCTAATGCTCTATCGACTTTCTTTTGTCGAGGAACAACGAGAACTACACTTCCAAAAAAATATGGCAAATCAACAGACGTCAAAAAAGTGCAAATGGGGAAAACTGGCTATTCCTTGTAAACAGACGGAAGGTAGGGATGATGGGACATGAGCACATGTGGGGAGCCTCCGGCGGGAGGCGGAGTATGCAGGGGTCGACAAGAATAGGCCCGGCCACGGCGTCCCCAACACAACCAACTAACCAGAAGGTGACAAGAAGCGACAGTCAAGGAATGAGATGCTGTGTTGTAATCATGAAATCCCATCGTATGTCACAGCAGTGGTGGGTAGGAGTGACGGAAAACATACCAAAGACAAAGCGGTAGCAGGTGCTGCGGCTGTTGGAGCTAGAAGCAATGTGAAGGGGTGTTAGAAGTGCCCCTCGACATCTGTCTGGCCAATCACGCCAGACACATTCCATCTGAGCGGGAGATCGAGCAAAACCCCACGGAATAATCGGCGAAATGGGCGCGATAGCGTGGATGTCGTTCAATCACCGCATGTGCATTTCAAGGATCGAGCAGCGATTCGAACTCAGCTCCATAAAGACAGTCGACCATCTGTCTTTTGACCCAGAGTACCACTTGAGTCTTGGCTGCAGGGAAACACAGGTCATCTGGGCAAATGAAAGCGTAAGGTTCGACCACGGATCAAGGGGTACAGAGGAAGCAGATGACCATCTGCCACCCCAGGGTCCAAACTTCACGTACACTGCCGCAGGTCAGGCGATGAGCGTCACCGTCCATCCAGTGACAGGTACTGCATAAGGGAGTGTCTATCAAACCTATCGCGTGTAAACGCTGGTTAGTGGCGAATTTGTCACAGGAAACATGATACCATGTCATCTGTACTGATGTCGGGCGGTACGGTTTATGAATATTGCACCATACCACAGTCCACCACGATAGTGGATAATTGATTTCAGCGTTGTTACTAGGTACACCACGCCACGTAGAAATCTCTCAGGCGTGGAGGAACGTGTATGGCAGGCCAGCATGTACACAGCTAAAGTCCACGAAACAGACAGACAGATGCGCGAATATGGACGCAACGTGTCCTGTTGACGCTGGCGGAGAGATGGAGATGGGACTGTAAACGACCAGTGCCCTGTGCCCTGTGCCCGGCCACTGTTTATCGATGGGTTTAGATAATAGGCCGCAGTGTGGTACCAGACTTCCGCGGATCACTACACTACCAGGCCTCGCAGGCCTGACACTCTGAGATGAAGAGGTTACCTGAGCAATTCGTGGCGAGTCACACACACTACTGGCCATTAAAATTGCTACACTACGAAGATGACGTGCTGGAGACGCGAAGTTTAACCGACAGCAAGAAGATGCTGTGATATGCAAATGATTAGGTATTAAGAGCATTCTCACAAGGTTGGCGCCATTGGAGACACCTACAACGTGCTGACATGAGGAAAGGTTCCAACCGATTTCTCATACAAAAACAGCAGTTGACCGGCGTTGCCTGGCGAAACGTTGTTGTGATGCCTCGTGTGAGGAGGAGAAATGCGTACCATCACGTTTCCGACTTTGATAAAGGTGGGTTTGTAGCCTATCGCGATTGCGGTTTATGGTATTGCGACATTGTTGCTCGCGTTGGTCGAGATCCAATGACTGTTAGCAGAATATGGAATCGGTGGGTTCAGAAAGGTAATATGGAACGCCGTGCTGGATCCCAACGGCCTCGCAACACCAGATGACAGGCATCTTGGCTGTAACGGATCGTGCAGCCATGTCTCGATCCCTGAGTCAACAGATGGGGACGTTTGCAAGACAACAACAATCTGCACGAACAGTTCGACGACGTTTGCAGCAGCATGCACTATCAGTTCGGAGACCATGGCTGCGGTTACCCCTGACGCTGCATCGCAGACAGGAGCGCCTGCGATGGTGTACTCAGTGACGAACCTGGGTGCACGAATGACAAAACGTCATTTTTTCGCATGAATCCAGGTTCTGTGTACAGCATCATAATGGTCGCATTGGTGTTTGGCGACATCGCGGTGAACGCACATTGGAAGCGTGTATTCGTCATCGCCATACTGGCGTATCACCCGGCATAATGGTATGGGATGCCATTGGTTACACGTCTCGGTCACCTCTTGTTCGCATTGACGGCACTTTGAACAGTGGACGTTACATTTCAGATGTGTTATGACCCGTGGCTCTACCCATCATTCGATCCCTGCGAAACCCTACATTTCAGCAGGATAATGCACGAACGCAAGTTGCAGGTCCTTTACGGGTCTTTCTGGATACAGAAAATGTTCGACTGCTGCCCTGGCCAGCACATTCTCCAAATCTCTCACCAACGGAAAACGTCTGGTCAATGGTGGCCGAACAACTGGCTCGTCACAATACGCCAGTCACAACTCTTGATGAACTGTGGTATCGTGTTGAAGCTTCATGGGCAGCTGTACCTGTACACGCTATCCAAGCTCTGTTTGACTCAATGCCCAGGCGTATCAAGGCCGTTATTACAGCCAGAGGTGGTTGTTCTGGGTACTGGTTTCTCAAGATCTATGCACCAAAACTGCTTGAAAATGTAATCACATGTCAGTTCTAGTATAATATATTTGTCCAATGAATACCCGTTTATCATCTGCATCTTGGTGTAGCAATTTTAATGGCCAGTAGTATATATATATGACAGATCCTGTCAGGAAGGGATAATGGTGGGTACCAGTTGAAATTAGAGTTCGATAGCAATTAAAGTCAGCTTGCGAAAGACTGTAAACTGTGAACAGTGCAGCTCACATTCTCTATGTTGCTTCTTTTCTCACTAGACAAACAATTATAACAGAGCCTCGCGTAAATGATTTCATATTGTGTCGTATTCCAACCCTGCGGAGATTACTTACGAACAGGAATGAATGTTATTGGTAGAACAGTAGCATGTGGTTGAGCATACCGGAAATTATAGAGATTAGTGAACAGTATTCATCGTAGTGTGTTTGCAAGCGTATAGCTGCATATTTCTGCCAGGCTGCTTAGAATCGCCAGGCTTATTTTCACTTTACCTTCGTAGATACTCTGGCATCAGGTCTCGACATCTGGCAATTTCCTCTTTACGTCATCTTGGAATCCGGCATTCCACGTACGCAGAACGGGTGGTGCCGGCCAGAGCAGTGCGTGCCCGCTCGCTGGACTGGCTTCCGTCGCTGACGGGACCACCCGGCGCCGCCGCAGCAGGCCTCTTCGGCGCCAAACACGGAGGCGAGTTATGAGTCGCGCTGTCAGCTGCATTCCTCGGCCGCCAGCTGGGAAGCGCTCTTCGGAAAAACTCATAACCTGCTCGCGGTCTTCATTACGCCCATATCTCACTTGTGTGCGGTACTGCAGCGGTATAAAACCCCTAAGGAATTCTGAAGAAATCCACCAACAATAATCGTAAATAAATTCTGTCTTTTACTGTCTCTAATGTTAAAAAATCTTTAAAGTCACACACTGAAACGAGAAGTGGAAGAGATAACAAATCTCGTAATTCCCTCCCGCGTTAATTACATCGCCTGATCTGGTTTGAACAGACCAAACCCCATTCCTCATACATCTACATCTACATATGCTGATGAGCCAGAATGTTATGACCACCGACCTGCTTTCAATATAAACCCGTCCTGGCGATAGCAGCGTCACCTGGGGAGGAATGACTGCTAGTCAGGCACACGAACGGTGCATTTAGTATTAGCGAGCGTGCTGTCCGTATCGTCGTCGTCGTCGGCTGATACTCGTATCCGAGTTTTCATTTCTCTCCTGAGATTTCCTTTGTCACGGTTCAGGCGTGGAAGTGTCGTTGATGGCTTAGCAATCCAATCCTAGCGTGGAACAGGCGGCCGCAGACATTACAGCTGATGGAAGGTGGAGGACGTGGCTGAGCCTGGAGGAGTATACGTCTGTGGCGTTTGTCATTCTCCATTCTTCGACGTTCCAGCTCAAAGTTTTGAAGAGCATTTGAGGTAACTGAGCGCCAGCGACTTCGGTCTTCTGCTATTGTGGACCAGTTACTCGGATCGATGTTCAAGTTTTTCAGATTTTTCTTGTACTGATCCTTATAACGTTTGAGAGGGGCACCTCGTGGCCTTTTACCTGTGCTCACTTCGCTGTACAGCATTTGGCGTGGAAGTCTGTCATTTTTCATCCGCTGGACATGTCCGACCCATCTGAGTTGATGCCCAATGATAAGAGCTTCCATGCTATGCATTTTTGCTTTCTCTAGAACAGCCGTGTTGGATATGAAGTCATCCCATTTCAGGTTCATGATATATCTTAGCTTCTGTTGGTTGAAGCGTTCTAGTTTCTTCAGATCGCAGCGATATAACGTCCAGGTTTCGCAACCATATAGCAGGGTGGAAATGACTACAGTTTTGTACACCATCAGTTTGGTGTACAGTGTTAGGTCTTTATTCAGGAAGACACGCTTTGTAAGACGACCAAATGCTACATGTGCAGCACGTAATCTATTCTCCACATTTTTTCCAGATGAGCAGTTGGATGACAGTATGCTTCCCAGGTAGAGGAAATGGTCCACTTGTTCCAAAGGTGTATCATAGATGGATATGCTGAAGTCAGGAGCGGAGGAGCCAGGAGTTGGCTGCGCCATCACCTTTGTCTTTGGAATATTGATGGAGAGACCAAATCGTTCGTACGCCCTGCTGAAGGAATCAACTGACAGCTGCAACTCTGCAGGTGAATGAGCTGGAGAGGCATTGTCATCAGCATACTGCAGCTCTGTCACACAAGTGGTACTGGTGAACCTTTTTGAATGGAGTCTGGACTGGTTGAATAATCCTCCATCACACCTGTACTTTAGTTCTATTCCTGCATTGTTTACGGTTGTCTCGTAAAGCATAGCTGCCAGATACAATGCAAATAATGTTGGTGCAAGAACGCATCCTTGTTTAAGCCCACTTGTTATTGGGAATTCACCAGTCATTTCATTCTGGCATGTCAATTGTCCCTCTTGAAGGTCGAAACCCGTATTGAGACTCAGGTAGTATAGTCTCTGAAAGTGTCTGGAGGCGATTTAAAAGGATTCTTGCAAAAATTTTTCCAGTGACAGAGAGTAGAGATATTCCCCGGTAGTTACCACAGACGCTTCTGTCGCCCTTTTTGAAGATGGTGACAATTGTGGAGTTCTTCAAGTCAGCTGGTACCTTGCGGGTTTCCCACATTAATATAATAAGTGAGAAGAGTCTAGTTTTTAGAGGCAAGCCGCCACCCTCAATAAGCTCCATCGGGATGCTGTCAGGTCCAGGAGCCTTCCCAGGTTTCACACTCTTGAGTGCCTTGCAAAATTCTTGAAAAGTTGGAGGATCAGCCAGCCAGGGTTTTGGAGGGTGCTGTGGGACATTTTTGAGAAAATCTCCAGCGGCAGTAGAAGGGCTGTTTAACAGTGAGCTGAAGTGCTCTTTCCAACGATTTAAGATGTCCTGACTTTCAGTAAGAATGGTGGAGTTGTCAGCAGCTTTCCGTATATAGAATCGGGAAAGCGCGTGATGGATCTGAGTTTGACCTAGGGCAGATTATGATCGCCAGGAGGCTCGACGCGAGCATTTTGAAAAATGCACGACATTTCGGGTGTCTAAGGAGTGCTGTCATGGGAGTCTTCAATGCGTAGCGAAGCAAAGGTGAAACCATGTCCAGACATCACGGAGCTGAGCGGCCACGCTTCATTATAGATATTGGACTGATAAAACAGGACAGGCGGTGAACTGTGACGGAACTAATATCAGACTTTAATGTTGGGCTATGTGCAAGTGTGTCTCAACACACAGAGCACCGAACACCCCTGACAAATGGGCTCCGCACATTAGCATGTGCTAATGTTAGTCCCAAAACATCGACCACTTCGACTAAAATGGGCACGTGACCATCGGCACAGGACGTCGGTGCTGTGGCAGAGCGTTGCATGGTCTGATGAATCCCGATACGTTCTCCATCATGCCGATGGGAGGGCGCAAATCCGTCGTCTTCCACAGCAACAGCGCCTTGACACCTGTACTGCGGGACGGAGATAAGCTGGCGGCGGCTCCGTTATGTTCTGGGGAACATTCACGTGGGCAGCCGTATGTCCAGTGGGGTTCGTGCAAGGCACCATGGCGGCCAAGGAGTATCGCACACAGGTTGCAGACCACGTATACACCTTCATGACGATCATGTTTCCCGACGGCAGTTGGTTTCTGTTGTGTACATAGTTCCGCGTAGTCAGCGCGTACACAACTTTCCCACTAGAGCGAGCCCCGCTAAGCACAACAGCACAGGCGCAGCGCTCGTCCGTCTCCACACTACGAGATGGCGCTGTCTTAGAGGCGGACCAAATTCTGCTACCGCCGATCCGCGTATTAATATGTAATGCAGCCAATGAGATTGCTGCTAACTTAGAACCTTTTCTCCTCGCGGATCACACTCGCACAGTGATACCTGAACGCGCGAGGTATTATAACGAGTGTACAGACCTCCGATTAGTCAGTCTGCATTAGTCTGTAGTCAAGTTTCAGTACGCGCTTAATAAGATTATAATATTCCTGCACATAGCCATGAAGAGAAATGTATAGACACTTTGTCAAGTACCAGAGATAGTGAGAATAAGATTGACGTACCAAGACCAAAGGAACTTCAGATTGTCAATTGTAAACAGCATCCAGAATCAAGTTACGTAAGGTTTATGATATTTATTATTTTAATAAATGTGTGTGAAAATTAATCAAGTTCTGTTTAAAGTTGTTCACCGTCAATCTGCTACTCTAAGCGTGCAAGTGGCATTTCTATCGTCTGACCTAACGGCAGAAGATAAACACGCCACGATAAGACCACGAGACATATTGGTGACACTCGCCTACTTCGCTAGAGCGACAACTCAAATAATCTGATGGTGTGTGTACCGAAGGTCTTACAGTACGCACACCACAGTTTTTCAGCAAGATAACGCGCCATGTCGGAAGGCCCGGAGAGCGATGGAGTGGTTCGATGAACACAGTGGTGAGTTCCAAACTCGCCAGATATGAAGCCGATCGAACACATCTGGGATGTTATTGAAAGTGATGTGAAAGCTCATCGCCCCCTTCCCGGAACTTACGGGAATTAGGTGACTTGTGTGTGCTGATGTGGTGCAAACTCCCTCCAGCGACCTACCAAGGCCTCATTTCTTCGATGCCACGACGGTTCGCCACTGTTATCTGGGCCAGATGTAGACATACTAATTGTTAGGCAGGTGGTCATAATGTTCCTCCTGGTCACTGTATGTCTACATATATAGGGTTACTTCCTGAGAGTTGTCAAGCGCGTTTTCTCTGGTGTTTCAGCAGACATTTGCTGGAGTCAACGAAGTCGAATAGTGCCCATCACATATTTCATGCAAAGCCCAGGGTGACGGAAAGCGCCGGTTTGTTTCCCGTTGCAAGCCAAATAATTTTTAGAGCGTTATTTTACGTGCCCATTCGATAGAGCGGCCTCAGATCAGTCTACTACGATATGCATTTTACCGATATGTATTAACAGGGACAGTAAAACATGAAGAGTAGTGGCTATACCGACAGCGGCAGCACTGCCCGGGCCCCTCGCTGACTAGGCCGCCAAGCTTACAGCTCTACTGAGTCGCTGATGGATTGCTTGTTTATTCTTCGTGTTTCACTGTCGCTGTTAATATGTACCGATAGCACGAATGTCGCACCTGGGACCGCACTATCGAATGGGCATGTAAAATTCCGCTTTAAAAATAACTTTGTTTGCAATGGGAAACAAACCGATGCTTTTCTTCGAAACTATGCTTCGCATGAACTATTGTTCTGACTAGGACTACACAATACAGCAACGAAATTGCAAACACCTTTGGAAACACCAGAGAAAATACGCCTAACTACTCTTAGGAGAGACATCATACGTATTCGTGAAGGCGCAATATAATGTATGACGGAGGCTACATCGTACCAATATTACCGATTTTCTTTCTTATTCCATTTGTGTATAAATCGAAGGAATACCGTCTACATGCCACAGTACGTGCACGAATCTCTCTTATTTTGTTCTCATGATTCCCACACGAGATATACGGTAGTGGGAGAATACTGGTCCCACAGCCTTCTTGGAACGTAGGTTTTCTAAATTTCGTTTCGTGACAACTACCGTCTTCCTGCCAAGATTTCCCACTTACGTTGTCCTAGACTTTTTGTTACACTTTCGTATGAGCTGTGACGCTCCTTGCAGCACGTCTCTGAATGCGCCCATTATCTGTTACTACGCTTGCTCGATATAGACTCCAACCATTAGAATAATACCCTAGAATTGGTGACGCTAGCGTCTTTCATATGATTTCATTTACAGGTGCATTACATTTTCCCAGAAGTCTTTACGTCAACCATTCATCTTCCTTAATACTGGCCGGCCGCTGTGGCCGAACGGTTCTAGGCGCTTCAGTCTGTAAACGCGCTGCTACTATGGTCGCAGGTTCGAATCCTGCCTAGGGCATGGATGTATGTGATGTCCTTAGATTAACCGAGCGAGATGGCACAGTGGTTAGCACAATGGACTCGCATTCGGGAGGACGACGGTTCAATCCCACGTTCGGCCATCCTGATTTAGGTTTTCTGTGATTTCCCTAAATCGCTCCAGGCAAATGCCGAGATGATTCCTTTGAAAGGGCACAGCCGACTTCCTTTCGCGTCCTTCCCTAATCCGATGAGACTGATGACCTCGCTGTCTGGTCTCCTCCCCCAAAAACAACCCAACCCAACCTTAGGTTAGTTAGGTTTAAGTAGTTATAAGTTTAGGGAACTGATGACCTCATATGTTAAGTCCCATAGTGCTTAGAGCCATCTGAACTATTTGAACCTTAATACTGATGTTATATTATCGTCCCAAGTATTACCCTTAAATACTTGTACGATGTGATGTGCTCCAGATGTTCACCCCTAATCTCGTAATCAGATGGTGTACGGCTCGTTTTCCTTCCACACTTAAAAAGAGCTCTTATTCATGCAACAAATTGGGCTTTTGTACAAGTTTATGAAAGTAAGTCGGGATACGCCTTGAATTAAAAGAATATACAATGGTTAATCCCGTGAAACAAATTAGTAATGCAATGTGATTGCTAATTTTGTAGAACATTACCTAGACAGTGAACACTTGCTTTGCACACTGATTTACAATGATTATAGCAAAAGAAAACTGAATTCTAATGAACCTGAATATTTTTACGAACATCTCACTTTGCATGAAAACGTACAGGAAACGTGACCTACGGCCTCGTGTAGAGCTGCAGGCATGTGGAATCAGTCTGCACAATTACTCAGAAATAAAATATGTCAAATAGTAACATTTTATATCGAATGAAGAACTGTCACTCCGTCTGCTGCATAATCTCGAACACCTACCTTCTCTGCTGAAAAAACATGCATAGAAAGAGAAGTATTATGTTCACACTGAAAGGCTTCAGACTGGGTACCTGTTGCTGCGAGAAAACAAAGAAAGACTACACTAACTGCTGAAGGCTAATAACATGTTCAACATTTAGTGATCGTATGCTGACTGCTGCATGCGAGTCGGCATAAACTCTTCTAAATAGGAAAGCGATTGGCAAGGAAATTGATTTGCAAGAACATTTTATTACAAATCCATATAACTGTCTCAAAACATGGCAAAACCACACTACCATGTATAATATTCAGTTCCGAAAACGCTTGACAACCAACGTTCCAACACGAAAGAAAATTGCACAAAGAAAATTCAGTCAAGATCACAAAATACTGTCCAAGATTCATTAACAAGGCATGTGAGGAAACTGAATGTTCTACAAGCAGAATTAATTGGAAACAGATTCTGTACCAAGTTTCGGAGCCCAACATCCCCACGATAGCACAAAGACCTGATCTCCACTTGGGAAACGCGACTCGAAGTCGTGAAAAGTTCGGTGCAGGTCTGCACTTTCAGTTTCGCTGTACGAAACTAGTAAATCATTATGCATGAGCTGCAAAATTTCCGTGAAGAAACCGCAAGTAAAAAAAAAAAAAATGGTTCAAATGGCTCTGAGCACTATGGGACAACATCTAAGGTCATCAGTCCCCTAGAACGTAGAGCTACTTAAACCTAACTAACCTAAGGACATCACACACATCCATGCCCGAGGCAGGATTCGAACCTGCGACCGTAGCAGTCGCGCGGTTCCAGACTGTAGCGCCTAGAACCGTTCGGCCACCAAACCGCAAGTCCACACTATAAAATTTGTGAACCTTGAAAGGAGAGTCAAGTTTTCATAGCCAGCGATGCCAAACCAGTGAGATCAGCAAATGCCTATCTGTATGAAAAGGAGACCGCTATCAACAGTGAAACATGTCCTCTATACGTCAGTACAGAGTGGCTTGGAACTGAATCCGGCATGATGGTGTAACTCGGGTGAACTATTTGCTGATGGAGTTTTGGAATAATATCTTCCACAAAATCCTATAGACAGCAAGCGCGGATGAATGGGAAATCCAGAAAAAAACGCTCCATATTGTAAATTGGTGCAAGCTGTTTGAAACTGTCATAAAAGAGGAGAAAAGCTATGAGGAGCGACATAAATACAGTGTGTACAAGAACCAAGAGGTTACAACAGGAATGGGAGACCAAGAGAGAAGCGGTTGGATTAAAAGGGCCGAAGACAGGGATGTACTGTCCGCCACTGTTCAACCTGTACATCGAAGAAGAAGTGAAGGACTTGAAAGAACGGATCAGAAATGGGATAAAAATTTGGGGTGAAAGGATGTTAATCACAGAATTCAGTAATGATGTTATCCTATGAGAAAGTGAGGAAGAATTAACGGACCCATTGGACGGAAAGGAACGCCATGAGCACAGAATGTGGATTGAGAGCAAATCAAATAAAGATTTGAGTAGTAGGAGATATAATATATATAGGGTGCCTATTCTAAGAGACTTCATGCACATTTGCTCTGGTGTTTCGGCAGATATTCAAAATTTCGTTTTCGCGATGTGTGGCTGGAGTCAGCTCATGATGTCTTTCACGCGACGCCTAGTGTCGTAGGAAAGTGTCGGTTTGTTTCCCTTTACAGCCAAAAATATTTTCAAGAGAAACTTTATGTGTTCATTGGCTATGCGGTCCCATATTTGTCTATTGCGATATTTTTTCACCGATATATACGAGGGTCATTCAATAATTAAAGAGACAAATATTGGTCTGGGGATAAAACTGCTAGTAGCGCAAATTTGGTACTTTTATGGCTTTAAAATGGCATCACTGGGATGAGCCCTGATCAGCTGATGTATCAACATTTTTTTGTTTATAACCTCAAAAATACATTTCAAGATGGCGAGTCCGCTTGAAACGTCCATATTAGTTGAAAAACATTCTGTTGTTCAGTTTTTACTTGCTGAAGACGAGACATCAATGAGTACACAGGATGGTCCATTGATCGTGACCGGGCCAAAGATCTCACGAAATGAGAAGCGAGAAAACTACAACGAACGAAACTTGTCTAGCTTGAAGGGGGAAACCAAATGGCGCTATGGTTGGCCCGCTAGATGGCGCTGCCATAGGTCAAACGGATATCAACTGCGTTTTTTAAAATAGGAACCCCCATTTTTATTATATATTCGTGTAGTACGTAAAGAACTATGAATGTTTTAGTTGGACCACTTTTTACGCTTTGTGATACATGGCTCTGTAATAGTCACAAACATATGGCGCACAATTTTAGACGAACAGTTGGTAACAGGTAGGTTTTTTAAATTAAAATACATAACTTAGGTAAGTTTAAACATTTTATTTCGGTTGTTCCAATGTGATACATGTACCTTTGTGAACTTATCATTTCTGAGAACGCATGCTGTTACAGCGTGATTACCGGCAAATACCACGTTAATGCAGTAAATGCTCAAAACGATGTCCGTCAATGTCAATGCATTTGGCAATACGTGTAATGACATTCCTCTCAACAGCGAGTAGTTCACCTTCCGTAATGTCCGCACATGCATTGACAATGCGCTGACGCATTTTGTCAAGCGTTGTCGGTGGATCACGATAGCAAATATCCTTCAACTTTCCCCTCACAAAGAAATCCGGGGACGTCAGATCCGGTGAACGTCCGGGCCATGGTATGGTGCTTCGACGACCAATCCACCTGTCATGAAATATGCTATTCAATACCGCTTCAACCGCACGCGAGCTATGTGCCGGACATCCATCATGTTGGAAGTACTTCGCCATCCTGTCATGCAGTGAAACATCTTATAGTAATATCGGTAGAACATTACGTAGGATATCAGCATACAAGGCACCATTTAGATTGCTATCGATAAAATGAGGGTCAATTATCCTTCCTCCATAATGCCACACCATACATTAAACCGCTAATGTCGCTGATGTTCCACTTGTAGCAGCCATCGTGGATTTTCCGTTGCTCAATAGTGCATATTATGCCGATTTACGTTACCGCTGTTGGTGAATGACGCTTCGTCGCTGAATAGAACGCGTGCAAAAAATCTGTCATCGTCCCGTAATTTCTCTTGTGCCCAGTGGCAGAACTGTACACAACGGTCAAAGTCGCCGCCATGCAATTCCTGGTGCGTAGGAATATGGTACGGATGCAATCGATGTTGATGTAGCGTTCTCAACACCGACGTTTTTGAGATTCCTGATTCTCGCGTAATTTGTCTGCTACTGGTGTGCGGATTAACCGCTACAGCAGCTGAAACGCCTACTTGGGCATCATCGTTTGTTGCAGGTCGTGGTTGACGTTTCACATGTGGCTGAACACTTCCTGTTTCCTTAAATAACGTAACTATCCGGCGAACGGTCCAGACACTTGGATGATGTCGTCCAGGATACCGAGCAGCATACATAGGACACGCCCGTTGGGCATTTTGATCACAATAGCCGTACATCAACGCGGCATCGACCTTTTCCGCAGTTGGTAAACGGTCCATTTTAACACGGGTAATGTATCACGAAGCAAATACCGTCGGTACTGGCAGAATGTTGCGTGATACCATGTACTTATACGTTTGCGACTATTGCAGCGCCATCTATAACAAAGCGAAAAAAGTGGTCCAACTAAAATATTCATATTTCTTTACGTACTACACGAATATGTAATAAAAAATGGGGGTTCCTATTTTTAAAAATGCAGTTGATATCCGTTTGACCTACGGCAGCGCCACCTAGCGGGCCAACCATAGCGCCATCTGGTTTCCCCCTTCAAGTTAGACTAGTTTCGTTCTTTGTAGATTTTTCGTTTGATGCTTATTTCGTGAGATATTTGGCCCAGTCACGATCAGTGGACCAACCTGTATACTGTAGAATGTCTAAAGTTTATGGTGAAGGTTGTATGAATCGTGCAAATTTTTACAAGTGGGTAGAATACTTCAAAAATAGTCGCGACTCAGTGACTGACGAACACCGTTCTGGCCAACCAGTTGCAGTCCCAACTGCCTCACTTTAAAATCGAATTGATGACATTATTCGGGCCGACGGCCTTGTGACTGTGGAAATGATAATTGATAAGGTTCAAGCAAGTGCTGGTACAGTTCATAACATTATCTGTAACAAGCTGAAGTACCGCAAACATGTGCTAGATGGGTCCGAAAGGAGCTGAAGCGGCTACACAAGGAAACAAGGTTGAGAGTGTGCACAGAGCTAAAGGAACGTTATGAAAGAGAAGGCGAGCACTTCCTCAACAAAATTTTAACTTGTGATGAAATTTGGGTTCATTATTATGAGCCAGAATCAAAAAGACAAAGCGGGGATTGGAAGCACACCAACTCATCTGTCAAGAAAAAATTCAAAACCCAAGCATCAGCGGGGATAGTCATGTTGACGGTGTTTTGAGGTACTGAAGATCCAGTTTTCTGTGATTGTCTCGAAGAGGAGCGTACAATGAACAGGCAATACTACTCGGATTTGCTTTTAAACAAGGTGAAGCCAGCCATGAGAGAGAGACGACGTGGATCTCAGACAAGAGGTTTGATTCTCCAGCAAGACAACACACGTCCGCATATTGCTCACCTAATCCTTGAAACCATCGTCAAAAGTACTGCCTCGTTATCTTTACCGTCCTGATTTAACACCTAGTGATTCCCATTTGTTTGGTGCACAGAAGGAGGCATTACGTGGGAAGAGGTTCCAGGACAACGAGGACGTGAAGAAGTTTGTGGGAAATTGGTTCAAACATCAAGATGAAGAGTTATTTGCAGCCGAAATAAAAAAGCTTGTAGCCCGTTGGAACAAGTGTATAAATGTTCACAGGGACTATGTTGAAAAGCAGAAAATGTACTGTTTTGTAAAAATAAAAGCTTTTTACTCCAGACAAACTCGTCTCTTTAATTATTGAATGACCCTCGTATCACCAGGGACAGCACAGAAAGGAGTCCTCCAGCAGTGACAGAACTCCCGCGCTGGTTGCTACCGCCATACAGAAGCGCTGCTCTTCAATGACTCTTGGTGTACTGGATATTCTTCGTGTTTTGCTCTCCCTGTTAATTCATTCCGATAAAACGGATATCGCACTAAGCTAATTTGGGACCCCTCTATCGAATGAACACGTAAAATTCTGGTTTAAAAGACATTTTATTTGTAAAGCGAAGAGAAACTGACACTTTCTATCGTCAATGGGCATCGTATAAATGATGCTAAAGGTGTAATTGTTTGGGCTGACTCCATCTACACATTGCGAAATCGAAACTGCAGATATCTGCGGGAACATTATAGAAAATCCGCCTGACGACTCTTAGGAGAGAGACCCACTCCAGCAAGTACATGAAAACACACGTGTACTCGAAAGCAAGGTTGTATCAAAATTTCAAAGAAATCGGAGAAGAACTTTCGGAGCTTTAAGATTTTGAACAAATGAAAATTTACATGTACATAAATAACAACGTGAATGTTCTTTTGTTTAAAACCTCAAAGCTACAAAAGTTGTCCACTGATTGCTTTGAAATTTTCGCTCGGCTTCGTATTCGAATATTGGCTTGTTTCTATATTCACACATCAGGAAAAGTTTTGCATCACGTCGGATCCGAGAGTTCCGGACCTGTACAGTAAATAGGAATAGAGCTCAACATAAAGATCATTTCCTCCCTTTTTATTGCTCATAAAAACCACACATTGCATGTTGTACCACCATACAGCGAGACCTTCAGAGGTAGTGGTTCAGATTTCTGTACACACAGCTACCTCTAATACCCAGTAGCATGTCCTCTTGCATTGATGCATGCCAGTATTTGTCGTGGCATACTATCCACAAGATCATGAAGGTACTGTTGGTCCAGATTGTCCCACTCCTCAACGGCGATTCGGCGTAGGTCCGTCAGAGTGGTTGGGGGTCACGTCGACCATAAACAGCCACTTTCAATCTATCCCAGGCATGTTCGTTACGGTTCATGTCTGGGGAACATGCTGGCCACTCTAGGCGAGCGATGTCGTTATCGTGAAGGAAGTCATTCACAAAATGTGCACGACGAGGGCGCGAATTGTCGTCCATGAAGACGAATGCCTCGCCAATATGCTGCCGATATGGTTGCACTATCGGTCGAAGGATGACATTCACGTATTGTACAGCCGTTACGGCGCCTTCCATGACCACCAACGGCTTACATGGGCCACCCCAAAAGAGCAGGGAAACTCCACCTCGCAGCATTCACTGGACAGTGTGTCTAAGGCATTCATCCTGACCGGGTTGCCTCCAAACACGTCTCCGACGATTGTGTGGTTGAAGGCATATGCGACACTCATCGGTGAAGAGAACGTGATGCCAGTGCTGAGCGGTCCATTCGGCACGTTGTTGGGCCCATCTGTACCCCGCTGCATTGTGTCGTGGTTGCGAAGATGGACATGCCGTGGACGTCGAGAGTAAAGTTGCGCATCATGCAGCCTATTGCGCACAGTTTGAGTCGTAACACGACGTCCTGCGGCTGCAAGAAAAGCATTATTCAACATGGTGGCGTTGTTGTCAGGGTTCCTCTGAGGCGTAACCTGTAGGTATCGGTCATCCACTGCAGTAGTAGCCCTTGGGCGGCCTGAGTGAGGCATGCTGTCGACAGTTCCTGTCTCTCTGTATCTCCTCAATGTCCGAACAACATCGCTTTTGGTTCACTCCGAGACGCCTGGACACTTCTCTTGTTGAGAGCCCTTCCTAGCACAAAGTAACAATGCGGACGCGATCGAACCGCGCTATTGATCGTCTAGGCATTGTTGAACTACAGACAACACGAGCCGTGCACCTCCTTCCTGGTGGAATGCCTGGAACTGATCCGCTGTCGGATCCCCTCCGTCTAATAGGCGCTACTCATGTATGGTGTTTACATCTTAGGGCGGGTTTAGTGAGATCTCTGAACACTCAAAGGAGCTGTGTATGTGATACAATATCCACAGTGAACGTCTGTCTTCAGGAGTTCTGGGAACCGGGATGATACAAAACTTATTTGATGCATGTACCTACTGGAGTGACATATGTATTTTATAAAATTATGTAATATACGAGTATAAAGTGAAATGTTTTTGCGAAAAGCCTCGAAAACTACTTAACCAACATATTTCAAAATCTAATGCGATACTCTAATGAATATTCCGATGAACGTGGACTAAATAATTTTTAATATATGTGATATATACAAATACATATGGAATACATAAAGGAAGAAGTTGTTACCAATAATCTCGAAATATTGTTAACCGATGCACAGCAAATTTTCCACGATACCCTGATGAGCACTGAGACAGACATTATATATAGTCGATTTACTTCAAAGTCTTACACGTTACTCTAATAAACGTCTGGACAGATATAATAAAAATGTAAATGTTCACTACGTATAAAATATAAATAAATATGTAATATACAGGGTGTTACGAAAAGGTATGGCCAAACTTTCAGCAAACATTCCTCACACACAAATAAAGAAAAGATGTTATACGGACATGGGTCCGGAAACGCTGAATTTCCATGTTAGAGCTCATTTTAGTTTCGTCAGTATGTACTTTACTTCCTCGATTCACCGCCAGTTGGCCCAATTGAAGGAAGGTAATGTTGACTTCGGTGCTTGTGTTGACATGCGACTCATTGCTCTACAGTACTAGCATCAAGCACATCAGTACGTAGCATCAACAGGTTAGTGTCCATCACGAACATGTTTTGCAGTCAGTGCAATGTTTACAAATGCGGAGTTGGCAGATGCCCATTTGATGTATGGATTAGCACGGGGCAATAGCCGTGGCGCGGTACGTTCGTATCGAGACAGATTTCCAGAACGGAGGTGTCCCGACAGGAAGACGTTCGAAGCAATTGATCGGCGTCTTAGGGAGCGTGGAACATTCCAGCCTATGACTCGCGACTGGGGAAGACCTAGAACGACGAGGACACCTGCAGTGGACGAGGCAATTCTTCGTGCAGTTGACGATAACCCTAATGTCAGCGTCAGAGAAGTTGCTGCTGTACAAGGTAACGTTGACCACGTCACTGTATGGAGAGTGCTACGGGAGAACCAGTTATTTCCGTACCACGTACAGCGTGTGCAGGCACTATCAGCAGCTGATTGGCCTCCACGGGTACACTACTGCGAATTTTGAACGTTTCCTGTAACAAATTGTTTGAAGTCACGCTGGTACGTTCTGCTGCTGTGTGTCTCCATTCCATGATTAATGTGATTTGAAGAGAAGTAATAAAATGAGCTCTAACATGGAAAGTAAGCGTTTCCGGACACATGTCCACATAACATATTTTCTTTCATTGTATGTGAGGAATGTTTCCTGAAAGTTTGGCCGTACGTTTTTGTAACACCCTGTATAGAGAGAACACAATATTATCAAAAATCTCGGAAAGTTCTTGACCGTTCTCTTCAAATTCTTACTCCATGTACATGAACATTCGACACCGTGGTACCACCCGGGCATGCAAGCCCTCCCAGTAAAGGTGGCGTGAGGCCATCGCATCGAACGGAGATTATCTTGGAAAATACGGTTTTGTAGACAAAGGTGTGGAGAATAATACGGTGTATTGGAATCGAAAACAAAATCCAATCTGCTTGCAGGGAAAAAGTATTGTTGCGTTGCTTATGAAAGGGCTCTCCAATTTCCACAGTTTCGGACCTTTTTCTCATTTCAGTCCCCCTTACCGTTCCGTACAATGGTGATAAAGCTGCCCCTCTGACATATTTTTTTTTTTATTTCCTTTTGTTATTGATCTCTGCTTTTCGCGGATGATGGTGTAGTATACAGAGAAGTTGCAGCATTACAAAATTGCAGCGAAATGCACGAAGATCTGCAGCGGATAGGCACTTGGTGCAGGGAGTGGCAACTGACCCTTAACATAGACAAATGTAATGTATTCCGAATACATAGAAAGAAGGATCCTTTATTCTATGATTATAAGAAAGCGGAACAAACACTGGTAGCAGTTACTTCTGTAAAATATCTGGGAGTATGCGTGCGGAACGATTCGAAGTGGAATGATCATATAAAATTAATTGTTGGTAAGGCGGGGGGGTACCAGGTTGAGATTCATTGGGTGAGTCCTTAGAAAACTGTAGTCCATCAACAAAGGAGGTGGCTTACAAAACACTAGTCCGACCTATACTTGAGTACCAGATCGGGTTGACTGAGGAAATAGAGAAGATCCAAAGAAGAGCGGCGCGTTTCGTCACAGGGTTATGTGGTAATCGTGATAGCGTTATGGAGATGTTTAGCAAACTCAAGTGGCAGACTCTGCAAGAGAGGCGCTCTGCATCGTGGTGTAGCTAGCTCTTCAGGTCTCGAGAGGGTGCGTTTCTGGATGAGGTATCGAATATATTGCTTCCTCCTACTCATACCTCCCGAGGAGATCACGAATGTAAAATTAGAGAGATTCGAGCCCGCACGGAGGCTTTCAGGCAGTCGTTCTTCCCGAGAACCATACGCGACTGGAACAGAAAAGGGAGATAATGACAGTGGCACGTAAAGTGCCCTCCGCCATACACCGTTGGGTGGCTTGCCGAGTATAAATGTAGATGTAGATGTAGATGTACCAGCTGACTGTCGGCAAGACTACTTGCCGGCGCCCTCAGTGTTCCGGCCCGTATAGCAGCAGCGGCGGGGTCGGCCACGAGCGGCGGTGCGTGGCCCGCGCTGCACTTGGCGGGCGCCGTTGCCCGGCGCCCCTAATGCGTTTTAAATATTGAGGGAGCCGAGGAGGCCGGCCGCTGCTGAGGCGGCGAAGCGCGCCGCTGGCGTAATTACCGGCGCGTTCTCGGCCCAGGGCTGACCGGCCGGCGCCTAATGGGCTCTGGGGACGGCGCCGTGCTCTGGCGTGCTGTACTGCGGGGCTTCGCGGGAACTCTACTACACGCATACCGCTGTGACGTCTGCGTCTACACCCTGCACATCACTATGAATGGGACCCACTACTGGTGTAAGAGGCCTGGGAGTGGAAGCACAGGGCAAAATAAGGACTGAACATCATTCTTACCAAGATTTTTTATCTCCTCAAGAAAAGTTACTTTGCCAATTAGGTAAACAGGACCTTAACATATTAAGACAAAAACCGTTATATTAGATAAAACAATTTAACAATTATTGATAATGAATAAAAGAATCTCTTCAACGGTTCTTTTCAAGCATGCACTGGATAACAGTGTTTTATAAGACACAAAGGGCGTTCAAAAAGTTTTGCACGCGGAGAACGAAATTTTTTGTGAACTTACTTAGAACATTTAGCTATAAGTTGGTATATAAAAGTATTTCGTTTTATTTACAGGTGAGCCATAATGGACCGTGAAGTAGATGTCAGGTTGCGACGACGGTTGGTGATGGATTTCCTCTTCACGAGTGGAAACAGTGTTTTGACGGCGCCATTACCTAGGATGAAACATGGTTGGTTTTGTCCGAACCTGAGAGCAAAACCCAGCCCAGGGTGTGGCGTCATCCGGGTTCTCCTCGGAAGACGAAACTAAGAACTTCACAAACAGCAGACCGAAAGGGATGGCTTCCTTCTTCTCGGATCAGTGTGGTGTCATTTTCATTGACTTTTTGGAACCTGGGTCTACATTATTGTTTGTCACTGGACAACCTGCGACGTGCCATCAAGACCCACCGACCACAGCTCCAGGGTCAACTCATCAGCCTACACCATGACAATGCCAGACCCCATACAGACCTTAAGACGCAGGAGAAAATCAGGAAAATGGGTTGGAAAAATGTTCCCCATCCTCCCTACAGTTCGGACTTGGCTCCGTCTGATTTTTACCTCTTTGCTCGTCTGAAAGCCCACCTGCGCGGTAAAACATATGATAGCGAGAAAGACCTTATTTCCTGTGTCAAGCGATGGTCTAAAAGTCAATACCCAGAATTTTACCAAAGTGCATTTACATCACGGAAATAACGTTGGGCCAGATGTGTCACACCTGATGGAGGCCACATTGAATAGTCTCAATGTGTAGCTAAATGTTCCAAGTATGTTCATATAGCTAAATGTTCCAAGTATGCTCACAAAAAATTTCATTCTCCTCCTGCAAAAAAAAATAAAAAAATAAAAAATTAAAAAAATTAAAAAAAATAAAAAATAAAAAATTAGAGACGATTGCCCAATACTGTTTGAACGCCCTTTGTGTATAACATTATAGGATAAGCAACTTCCAAACAGGCAATATCAGGTTTACCTAAGAGGACTTATTATAAGGAAACGCTTCTCATAAGGATACACTTCTCACTACACTCCATCTTTTGTAAGGAACCGATGGGTACACGCCTCAAAGCACAATATCCAGTGACAGCCTCATGAACAAAGAAGTAGCTTTTAAGTAAAACGGGCAAAAAGTCATCAGATTACACGCTGGCAGCGTACACAAAACAATTATGACAAGTAGCCAGAAAACAACAAGGTAACTGGCCAAGGCAACCATCCACACTTACACTTGGCTGTACAGAAGTTCAGCGGCCAGTCGAGATTCAGCTCCAAATCACGCCAGGAATCGGAAACAGCAAATATTTGACAGGTGCGCGGGACGGAAAACATAGCTGGAAGGGAGACGCGAATTGTTGGCTGGTGAACGTCACCCACATTAAATACACGCTTGGCTTGGAAGTGTAACCCACCAAAATACATGCAACAAGATTTGTCCCGGTAAGATGCATACGCTTGCTGGCTCCAAATAACTAAAGAAAGTGGATTTGAACATGGATGTAAAAAAAAAAAAAAATTGCTTAGCCCCAAGCAGTCAAAAACCCCAATAATTTAAAGCACACAATCAAATCACAACTCTGTGACAATTACCAAATTGTGGCTATCGTGTTTTCTTACGAACTGCGTGATCCTCAAACCGCCTGGCCAGACACAGGAACAGGGAACAACAACAACAAGAGGCCGAACCGAGTCCGATGTAGAAGCAGCAAGACACAAACACTCACAATTGTCTCACTCACTGCGGGGAGCGAGATAAGTCTTTACGAATGCCGCCTGGTCTCGGAACCGAAGCAACGAGCTAAAAGTAGCCCATCGAGTATCAAATCCGCTGTGCGGTGACAAACAGTGGAAACACTTGGAGCAGTCAGGAATGCGTGGATGACGACAACCCACCGCCCATCTCCAAACTTGGTCGACCAAAGCAATAGTGTGTCCAAACGAATAATGTCTTTCCGGTGCATGTCCCTCATGTCCGGAAGATACTCAAACTTGGAATTCGTGCGGTTCGCAGAGCAAACAGCCGGACCGTAATGGCCTCAACGCCACTCGCGGCGAACGTGCCACGCCCCCTTCACGCCAAAGATCGTGTTTCACGATACATGGATCTATCGCGCAACGGTTCAAAGTGGCAAATACAGCTTCTACAGTACCATTGACTGCGTGGGACAGCTAACACAGGCTACCCAAAACACGGTTCGTCGAAATTTAATTGCATCTACTCACGAAGGTCCAGTCTTGACTGTCATTGTCGTACGGCAGCGAAATCTGATAGATACGCTAGTGTGTTAATTCTGAACCGATTTACGTTTAAAAAATGTTAGTTCAACTTTAGGCCGCCAGGTGAAAATCTGGCGCTGTACAGCTCTCGCCAACGTCTCCGGTATTCATATTGATCATATTGCATAAGTTGGCGGTTAATAGTAAAATCAACATTATGTCTTCTCACTTGTTTTACCTATCCTGTCCACCTCCTGTTCCTAATCCATCACACATGAAAACATTTCTATACGTCTTTCCTGCGTTTACAGTGTCAGATTTGCACCTGGTGGCCAAACTGGACCGAAGTTTTTTCCAGCGTAAATCGGTTCCACATTAACACATTGGAATAGCTACCAAGTTCCGACTTCTTATGATAATTACCACTTACACCGGACGTCTGCAAGTAGCTGTACTGTAATTTTAACCGCATAGAATACCCAGGGCGATGAAATTTGGCGAGCTGTGGTCTTCGCTACACTATACAGCACAATGTAGAGAATTATATTACGTACTCAAGTAATTTTTAACGTTCGGAGCTCTCGAATTATGTGATACCGACTGTTTTCGGATGGAACTTCATACTTTCTTCGATGGGACTGGAAAAGTGCTTTCGAAAAGGACTTCACTGATGTAACACGCATGGCACTTGTTCAAATATTGCTGTATAAGCTCATAGCGTTTTCCACAACTTCAATAATCACAACAACTGCACATAACAGAGACTTTAGTTAGCAACAGTATATTCTCCTTCTCTGTTTACAACAGTCTGACAACAGTGGGGTACTTTTCGATTCCGCGACTGGAAATGATTTGGTTTTGAGGTGAAGAATTCGTCGAGCCACATTCGGAGCGCATTTTCATCTGGAAAGGAAGTTCCTTTGAAACGTCCCCTTAGAAAAATTATACAGGACTGTGCTTAACCTGACACACAATATTTTTAGCGCAACGCAATCTGACTTTCAGAAATCCCTACAAAAGAATGGCCCTGACTAACATTAACCTATGCATTTCACAAATCGCTTACCTCACAAAAATCTTGGTTACTCGAACTACTGCAATACAGCGAGCGCCACTACTGCCAGCTAAATAAAAGATTCAAAGTACTGAAGGCACTAACTACTGATAGGCATAGTTAGCAAATGAAAGATTTTGATAGAGAACAACCAATGTATTTACCTCAATAGTCATAATATATATATCAGTTCATGACAAATTTCAAAACTCCGCCATCTCTCTCCCCACATCCACCACTGCTGGCGGCTCACCTCCAACTGCCCAACGCTACGCGCTGTTAACAGCCCAGCTGCCGCTGCCCAACACTACAATGGCAGACAACAATGGAAACTAGCCACAGACTGCATACAGCACAGCCAGTGATTTACATACAGTGCGCTACGTAACGTTGCCAATAAGAAAACCTAAACAGCCAACTTACACCTTTAAGGAGATAAGATAGCGAGAGGATAAGGCGAAAATCATGGGCTGTGGGGGAAGAAAATCGAAAAGTTAGAAATGTGGTGCTACACATCAATGTTGAAAATTAGATGGACTTATAAGGTAATAAATGAGGAGGCTCTGCGCAGTACAGGTGAGAATAAAACTGTATGGCATGTAGTTACAGGAAGAAGGACAGGATGACAGGACATGCGTTAAGACAATAAGGAATAACTCTTACCCGCATGGCGCTTCGTTGTAAATTCAAAACCGAGATGAGATATCTTTGCCACGTGTAGTGAAGCGACCACAACCTTCGTGCTCCGTGACCCTGAGCTAGTCTCAATCGTTTAGCACCGGTAACTGTAGGATGCCCATCCAAGGAGAAGAGCTGCCAGTCATGTGGAACATGGGCGCCTGACGAGTTACCACAACTGAATATCACTTTGAGCAAGTGAGGTCGCTATTTCACCATCTTACATGCCTGAGAAATACTTTACTCTGATTTGGGGGAAGACGGCCGAGGAAGATGGTCTGCTATATGTGGCTACGGAATTCACGGGCAAGGCGGGATTGCTGAGCCGCAGTCATCGGCGCTTAGGCCTATAGGACTTTTATGGCGAGGACTTCAGTGTGTAGACTGTGTGAACAGTAATGCATTGCTTCTGCTGACCAACAGCGCTCTTTATACTATGTGTCTTAGGTCTCAATTGATCCAGATTTCGTTTAAAGAGTTTACTGGTTCCAACGCCACTACATTGCTATGCCTTAGCCAGTCCTGACAATCGGCCTTAAGGTTGGTATGTAATTCATGAATTTTATTTATATTGGTCTTGGGTGGCTTGTTTTTGTATTCGGGATTAATTCTGCTGCCTGTTGTTTTAGTTGAGGCCTTGCGAGCGTTGAGCTTAAATTTTATTTTCACATTTTTTTAGCCTGGGTCGTGCGTATTCTACTTAAAGAGTTCAAGCAATGTTTCTCTGATTTAAATAAAGTTTATGTTTGACATTATTTTATATTCGCCCATTTCTGTTTCGATTGCCGGGGTACAGTTACCAGCTGATGAGTTCGCTAAATGTTTACTGATTGGTTGATGTATTTCTCTTCGGAACATGTATTAACTAACATGTTTTTCGTCTGTTTTACTATGGCCTGCATACTGTGCTTTATTGAATTTATCTGAAACACGTCTATGTAATGTCACCATTTCAAAGCTCCATTGAAAATTGCTTCATTTTCAAATATGAATGGCTTACTGGTAATCTTCTGCGTTTCCTAGTGTTTGTCAGATTTCAGGTGTCAAGAGAAATTCATACTACCAATTTGGACAACATTTTTGAAATAAGTTTGTGTTTTTCTGGATGAAGTACTATATTTTTTGTGGCCTGGCAAATTAACATTCCCCGATCTTCGCTTGCTAACGCTTTTCAAACTTCCCATGGTATTAAAATGAGCTATACAGAATAAAAATTGTAGAAGACAGATGTCTGAATACAGCCAACAAATAACTGAGAAAGCTGGGTGTAAGTGCTACTCTGGGATGAAGAGGTTGGCGCAGGAGAAGTCGTGATGGACTGCATCAACCAGTAAGACGAAAGACTCAAAGAAGTACCGGCGTGAATATATCTTGACCTATCCCTTCGTTAACAATATGGTATAATTACTCCTTGTGCGGACACGTGCGCTGTTCGTGCTCACGCTAGCACACGCCTCCAAGTTCAACGTTACCTCTCTGTTTCGTGCAGAATTGTTCCGAACATGTGATATGCCCCCCCCCCCCCCCCCCCCACCGAAGCATGGACCTTGCCGTTGGTGGGGAGGGTTGCGTGCGTCAGCGATACAGATAGCCGTACCATAGGTGCAACCACAGCGGAAACGGAGGGGTAGCAGTTGAGAGGCCAGACAAACGCGTGATTCCTGAAGAGGGGCAACAGCCTTTTCAGTAGCTGCAGGGGCAACAATCTGGATGATTCACTGATCTGCTCTTGTAACACTAACCAAAACAGCCTTGCTGTGCTGGTACTGCGAACGGCTGAAAGGAAGGGGAAACGACAGGAGTAATTTTTCCCGAGGGCATGCAGTGGTTAAATGTCGATGGCGTCCTCTTGGGCGCTTCAGTCCGGAACCACGCGGCTACTACGGTCGCAGTTTCGAATCCTGCCTCCGGCAAGGATGTGTGTGATATCCTTAGGTTGGTTAGCTTTAAGTAGTTATAAGTCTAGGGGACTGATGACCCCAGATGTTAAGCCCCATAGTGCATAGAGCCAATTTAACCGTCCTCTTAGGTAAAATATTCCGGAGGTAAAATAGTCCCTCATTCAGATCTCCGGGCGGGGACTACTCAGGAGGGCTTTGTTATCAGGAGAAAGAAAACTGGCGTTCTACGGATCGGAGCGTGAAATGTCAGATCCCTTAATCGGACAGGTAGGTTAGAAAATATAAAGAGCTAAATGGATAGGTTAAAGTTAGATATAGTGGGAATTAGTGAAGTTTGGTGGCAGGAGGAACAAGACTTTTGGTCAGGTGAATACAGGGTTATAAATACAAAATCAGATAGGGGTAATGCAGGAGTAGGTATAATAATGAATAAAAAAAATAGGAATACGGGTAAGCTACTACAAACAGCATAGTGAACGTATTGTGACCAAAGCAGATACGAAGCCCACGCCTATCACAATAGCACGAGCTCATATGCGAACTACCTCCGCAGGTGACGAAGAGATTGATGAAATGTATCACGAGATAAAAGAAATTATTCAGATAGTGAAGGGAGACGAAAATTCAATAGTCGTGGGTGACTGGAATTCGATAATAGGAAAAGGAAGAGAAGGAAACATAGTAGAAGAATATGGAATGGGGGGAAGGAATGAAAGACGAAGCCGCCTGGTACAATTTTGCACAGAGAATAACCTAACCATAGCTAACACTTGATTCAAGAATCATGAGAGAAGGGTGAATACATGGAAGACTTCTGGAGACACTGAAAGGCTTCAGATAGAGTATATAATATTAAGACAGAGATTTAGGAACCAAGTTTTAAATTGTAAGACATTTCCAGGGGCAGATGTGGACTCTGACCACAATCTATTGGTTATGAACTGTAGATTAAAACTGAAGAAACTGCAAAAAGGTAGGAGTTTGAGGAGATGGGACCTGGATAAACTGACTAAACCAGAGGTTGTAGAGAGTTTCAGCAAGAGCATTAGGGAACGATTGACAAGAATGGGGGAAAGAAATACAGTAGAAGAAGAATGGGTAGGTTCGAGAGATGAAAGAGTTAAGGCAGCAGAGGATCAAGTAGGTAAAAAGACGAGGGCTAGTAGAAATCCTAGGGTAACAGCAGATATATTGAATTTAATTGATGAAAGGAGAAATTATAAAAATTCAGTAAATGAAGCAGGCAAAAAGGAATACAAACGTCTCAAAAATGAGGTAGACAGGAAGTGCAAAACGGCTCAGCAGGGATGGCTAGAGGACAAATGTAAGGATGTAGAGGCGTATATCACTAGGGGTAAGATAGATACTGCCTACAGGAAAATTAAAGAGACCACTGGAGAAAAGAGAACCTCTTGTATGAATATCAAGAGCTCAGATGGAAACCCAGTTCTAAACAAAGAAGGGAAAGCAGAGAGGTGGAAGGAGTATATAGAGGATCTATACAAGGGCGATGTACTTGAGGACAATATTATGGAAATGGAAGAGGATGTAGATGAAGATGAAACGGGTGATATGATACTACGTGAAGAGTTTGACAGAGCACCGAAAGACCTAAGTCGAAACAAGGCCCAGGGAGTAGACAACATTCCATTAGATCTACTGACGGCCTTAGGAGAGCCAGTCCTGACAAAACTCTACCATCTGGTGAGCAAGATGTATGAGATAGGCGAAATACCCTCAGACTTAAAGAAGAATATAATAATTCCAATTCCAAAGAAAGCAGGTGTTGACAGATGTGAAAATTACCGAACTATCAGTTTAATAAGTCACGGCTGCAAAATACTAACACGAATTCTTTACAGACGAATGGAAAAACTGGTAGAAGCCGACCTCGGGTAAGATCAGTTTGAATTCCGTAGAAATGTTGGAACACGTGACCCTACGACGTATCTTAGAAGAATGATTAAGGAAAGGCAATCCTACGCTTCTGGCATTTGTAGATTTAGATAAAGTTTTTTATAATGCCGACTGAAATACACTCTTTCAAATTCTTAAGGTGGTAGGGGTAAAACGCAGGGAGCGAAAGGCTATTTACAATTTGTACAGAAACCATATAGCAGTTATAATGGTCGAGGGGCATGAAAGGGAAGCACTGGTTGGGAAGGAAGTAAGACAGGGTTTGTAGCCTATCCCCTATGTTATTCAATGTGTATATTGGCAAGCACTAAAGGAAACAAAAGAAAAATTCGGAGTAGGAATTAAAATAATTGGAGAAGAAATAAAAACTTTGAGGTTTTCCGATGACATTGTAATTCTGTCAGAGATAGCAAAGGACCTGAAAGAGCAGTTGAATGGAATGGACATTGTCTCGAAAGGAGGATATAAGATGCACATCAACAAAAGTATAAGAAGGGTAATGGAATGTAGTCGAATTAAGTCGGGTGATGCTGAGGGAATTAGATTAGGAAATGAGACACTTAAAGTAGTAAATGAGTTTTGCTATTTGGGGAACAAAGTAACCGATGATGGTCGAAGTAGAGAGGATATAAAATGTAGACTGGCAATGGCAAGGAAAGCGTTTCTGAAGAAGAGAAATTTGTTAACATGGAATATGCACTTAAGTGTCAGGCAGTCGTTTGTGAAAGTATTTGTATGGAGTGTAGCCATGTATGGAAGTGAAACATGGACGATAAATAGTTTAGGCAAGAAGAGAATAGAATCTTTCGAATTGTGGCGCTACAGAAGAATGCTGAAGATTAGATGGGTAGATCACATAACTAATGAGGAGGTATTGAATAGAATTGTGGAGAAGAGGAATTTGTGGCACAACTTGACTAGAAGAAGGGATCGGTTGGTAGACATGTTCTGAGGCATCAAGGGATCACCAATTTTGTATTGGAGGGCAGCGTAGAGGATAAAAATCGTAGAGGGAGGCCAAGAGATGAATACACTAAACAAATTCAGAAGGATGTAGGTTGCAGTAGGTACTGGGAGATGAAGAAGCTTGCGCAGGATAGAGTAGCATGGAGAGCTGCATCAATCCAGTCTCTGGATTGAAGATCACAACAACAAACAACATGGATATGCCTCAGTCCAAATACATGAATGCGTGTATACAGTAAATGAAACACTTTTTTTGAGATAAAAGGCACTTTGCTTCTGAAATACGTAAGGGTTGCATCATTAATCATTGTTTTTGACATCTCTTATGTTCATTGTTGCTCCTTAAGTCACAATCATCACAATAATAATGAAGTAAATCGATAAAAACTTCACAAAATTCAGAAAATTGCTTCACATAGATGATTTTCAATCGAGTTTTCCTCAAAACACTCACTATATACGTTAAAGCCTATATTTGTGCTAGCAGGTAATTCTCTCGCAGAGAGAAGAGAAGCTGAAATTTTCCTTTGGACTCGTAGACTTGCCTGACAAATCTAACACGAGAACGTCTATTGAAGCCTACAAAATGTGTTAAATTGGTAGGTTGAGGTTTCCTGTAGCTTAACTTTGTTTGTCTTCTCATAAATGCTAAGCAAAAATCTTTTACACAAATCTTGTTTCCCTCAATGAAATCTCAAGGACACAGGGAAACTTAAGAAAATCTGTTCTTGATTACTGACATTAGATGAGAATTCAAATATTTCAAGTGTTTCACCAATTTCTTTCCATGCCTTCCCTTGAACGTTTCTTTGAAATGACTAAAGTAAGGTCTCACGCAAACTTTTCACAATTGTCCAATGTAGCCTGTATCCAGAGCCCAAACTGTGATTTTCGCTCTCTAAACACTTTGAACGGATAATTTTATGCAGCATTCAGACCATTCTCCACGGTATTCTTGTTCTGACTTTTCCTTAGACGTATACTTCAACCCACAAGAAATATAACCAGTTTTGACACGTAGACCATACGTGAAACATGTATGCACCATACTGCCTGGTAGAGGCCGTACTGAAAAAGTGGCGCTATGGCAACTGGAATATTTATTTGAAGTTCTGAATAAGTTCTAGACCTTCCTACCTGTATAGTAGTATCGTTAGCTTTTATATTCTAGCTGTTTGTGTATACTTAAATTCTGGTTTTTGTGGATGACTAATGGGTATAAGCCCTACCACATTGTTTCCACAGTACTTCCTCCGTGGAAGGTAAGGGAAATAATTGGTCTTTTACTTTTTTTGTACTGCCATCGGTTTTGGCCTTTTTTGTATTGGTGTCGATGTTATAAGCTGTGCTACATAGACCGAGTAATGTTTCTGATACAGCATTTCGTTAGTTATCGTAATTTTTTCCTATATTTGTCGGGATCCCATTTTGGCTTTCTGTTGTTCTCTTTCTGTATCGTCATCAGCTTTTCCGTTGAACCATAAAGGATTTTTAAAGAAAAGTGTCACATATTCCTACAGGAGGTAGGTTTGGTTAAACCTAGGGGAAAAGTTACTGCAGCGAAATGTCTAGAAACCAATTTCTGTTGAGATATGAGTCAAAAATGACCTCTTATTGCCACCTGTCTGTTACGTAGAAACAGGCACTCTAGGCAGTACTACATGTGTCTGTCACGCATCCTGACACATCCTTCCGTCCTTCTTCGCAGTGAATCACGCATTCTTTCATATACATCTTACTCCATTCGGATTGCATCACATGCATTGGTAACTGTCTCCTGCTACGTTAGCACATTCTCGACGGGCTGGGCGTACACCAATGCCATTAAATGTCTTTGTAGTCAGAAGTCCAAGGGATTCAGGTCCGGTGAAGTGGGAAAACCACGCTACAGGAGCTCCTCGACCAGTTCATCGCTCATGACACGTTACGGTGAGATACTGTTGCTCCGTCGGCAAAAAAAGGTTTGGGGGTCCGTCGTGCATAAACGACAGTTGTCATCTTATCGCAATGGTACAAGAGACAGCCAGAAACATGGAAAAATCGAAGATACATACCCATGCCTAATATGGTATATTAAACCCGCTGGCTTTAGAAACAGCTTATAGTCGCTTCATAATGGACAAACTCTGGTCCTGTACGCTTCTCAAGGATGTATTACACCACTATTTCTGGAAAACAGTGGCAATTTCAGCTAACGATACTGGAGATAGAGATCAAGACCCTTGTCTCCAAAGTAGACTACAAACGTTCAATAATATTAAGAATTGGTGACTTTGATGGCCAGCTTGTTGCGATAATTATCCTCGTGCTCAGTCTTGGCCGATACGTGTGACCCTGTCGCCTTGTGACACGGCCTCACCGTTGGGGAAAAAACATTGTACTATGGGATGCACTTGATCAGCCAAAATGAAGTTAGAAACAGTGTGAAACAAGACGTGTCGGTCTAAGTGAGTTTCTTCCATTGCTCAGCGGCCCAAGTTTTGTGACTTTGGCACCATGGTTTCCTGTTACACTCGTCAAAATCCTCGTCAATGACTGTCCGTCAGGATCACTCACTAGACCCCCATATGAGTACCAACGATATGCACCCGTACGGAGTCGCCTAGCTCCGATATAATGCACTCACAACCATTCAGAAAACTGTTAAGGCGGCGACTGACACTTGCAATGTATTGAAGGCATTGCACAGGTGCTGTTCGATGTTAGGTCAACAGCGCAACATACAGACTTGGCTAGCATCTGCATTTATATTCAGTCATGCATTTGTAGGAGACCAACAGATGGGGCCTCCTGCGTGAGTGTAGAGTAGTCGAACGGACATCCGGTGGTGGAGCGCCGGGGCGCCAATGAGACATAATTCAGTTAACATTCATTTATTTCCGAGAGTTTTACAATCATTCAGTCTTCTTCCCAGTGTGAACTGGTGGCGGCCGTGCTAAGCCCGCCTTGCTCATCAGCGCCCGGCGAGAAATCTCCTGGCACAGGACTCTGGCACTGTGTGCGGACAGTGCTGCGGCCCCATCGTAGGCGCGTATGGCGGCCAGTTCGTCGCTGTACCTTCCGTGGCTGTGGACGTTCGCCGGAGCCTCAGCGCTCACGAGGAGTCTACCTACACTCAGGGTCGGTCCCAGAAGTCTCCATGCCCCCGTTGTCGGTTGACTTGATGGCGTGTAGACGGTAGACCCAACAGCGACACGAAGAACAGCTCAAGAAGTGGTTCCTGGACACAGCAGGTAAGGCAGTAGTTGTCCTGGCCAAGAGGAGCGGCACAGAGACTCTGCTCCCAAGCTCAACTGCTCATAGGTGGGCATATCGCTAAATCAGTCCAGCCTTTATTTTTGGGCAGTCACAGATGTGACCCACGAAATTTAGTTTTCAGAGTAGGAGTTCCCTCCATAACCAGACGGCCGAAACGGACACCAAGCTCGCGGCGCTGGTAACACTTTGTCGTAGATCATCCTGCAACTAGTAGAGCAGGCCTTCCACCAGTCCAAGTGATGCAGATGGAGTGACCAGGTTCTGAGTGTGAGTGGAAGGAAGGTGATTTTATAGCAGTCGATGACATAATTGCCCTCGTATTGATGACTGAATGTGCTCCCATTATCAGAGCCTGTCAGCGATCAGCGCCCTTGGCTCGGCTTATTTTTAACCTCAGGGCTTCAGAAAGTTCCTTCATGCAAAATTTGCAGCCAGAGAAGCGCTATTGTGCCGTGCCCAGGGAAAGCTACCGCATGTAGCTCCATTAAACAAGACCAAGGTCGAATGCAACTATTCTACGACAGAAAAAGAAATGATAGCTGATATTTTTGGTATTACCTACTTTCGTTTAAGTGGCTAATGGAATTGAAAGACCCTTCCAGTAAACTAGCACGATGGCCGTTAAAGATAATTGCTGCATAAACCTAAGAGGTCGCACACTAATACAGGCACACTAATCAGGAAAATTGGAGTTCTGGAAGCACCAAACAAAATATTCTCAGAGTGACAAAAGACACAAGGAAATGGTGTAGACTGTTGGACTGTAGGTTCGCAGCCAGCGTTTGTGACACACGATGACTTTCCGTGCAAAATTGTGAACTGCAAACCACAGATGGTGATTCTTGCATCTTAGAGAAACGAAGTATTGCAAGAGGTATATGACAACCTGTTGGCGACTCATGGAGGAGGTACAACGACAGATAGATGAGCAACCGAAAAATTTTGGTGGCATACCAGAAAGCGGTAATTATGTTGAACAGCATCTGAGAGACTGTGTGCCATGTACGCAAAAAGCAGACACTAGTCACTGGTGTATGTCATTAAAAAGATTTTTTAAACTGTTTAGTTTAGATATTCTTAGACTACTTTATAGGGCAGCAGCTGGAAATAGTATATTCTGACTTTAATATGTCTTCGATAGCTCACCTGGTGAATACTGGCAGATGCCCTGTTTAAATATTGCAAGATGTATTAAAGGACAACTGTCTGCAAGTGGACATACCGAAAGGGTTGATCGCTCATTTTCAAAACTGTTAAGTCATTATGAGAGTAGTCAGCACAACAGTTCGGACACGTATCTTCATTACGTCGTCTCAGCATATAATTCAGAAGCACACATTAGTGCAGATCTTTATTCATAGAAGGTGCTATACAATACAAAGGCGCTAGCTCCTTTCAAGGTTCTGAAACTTAAATTATGTTCTGATAAGGCGTCAGTGAAAAAGACTGCGAAACGGTTAAGAGAAGTTCCGCAAAAGATCAAACAAGACATACATCTGTCACTCGAATGTCAGGAAAAGATGAGGGCAACGTACAGGTATACCACCACAATATCGATTGAGACAGTGGATTTTCGTGACAAACCTGCATACACCAAAAGAATACATAAAAAGATTTTAACTAAGTACCAGGGTCCAGACCAGGTGGTAGAGATGACATCACCAGTAAACGTAAAGAGGTAGCTTCCAACAAAGTAATCGATTATCCTTATAAGCCGACGTGAACCCTTCAGTCCAGCGGCAGATACTTTGACACAAATTCCAACACCACAGATGATCAGGAACAAAACATGTAAGATAGCAAAGAAACCAGTAATTACAGAGGTCAGAGTTCACACAACATACTATATGCACTAAGCCCACGTGTTTGTGTTCTATTGCGTTTTGTTTATATTTCAGCTCATTATTTCTGAATCATTGGGGTTCATATTGCTGTAGCATTTTGCAGTATTTCATTATCCACCACTATTTGGGAAGAAGGGAGGCGTAGTGACAGTAAATTCCGTTCTCCCAGGTGGCGTGTCAGCTTGTAAGGCTCCACAATAGGGAAATGGGTACAATTACGCGTTATCCAGAGAAATGATATTGATTTCAGAAAACCAGGAAACTTAATCACTGATGTCCGAAGAAGAATTATGAGATTGCCAACAGGAGAATTTCATGGTGTGTCCAACTGGAGTAGACCGCACTGATACACAAGCTTGTAAGGTACGAGTGTACCTGGGGAAAATATGAGCCAACAAGGTGTTGGAGGGAAGTATTATCCCCCCGGGTGCATTCTAATGGAATGGGTATGGACTTGTTAAGTTAGGTATACACTCCAG
This sequence comes from Schistocerca serialis cubense, assembly GCF_023864345.2. NCBI lineage: Eukaryota > Metazoa > Arthropoda > Insecta > Orthoptera > Acrididae > Schistocerca > Schistocerca serialis. The sequence continues at coordinate 149,325,492 of NC_064642.1, forward strand.
AAATTACAAATCGGGATTGTTATAAAATAGGAAAGCCACAGGATATGGCCAAAAGGAAGCTAAAAGACAATGGAATCCTAATTAATGGTACAGTTTGTCATATAGCCAGGAAGACGTTTCCCTTACCAGCCACAACTACCCTGAGACGCCAAAGAAAGTGGTACAGATTTGCGTATTCAAATACAGAGGTATGTAAACGGGCAGAATATGGCGCCGCGGCTGGCTACGCCTATATAAGATAACAAGTGTCTAGTGCAGTTGTTAGATCGGTTACTACTGGTACACCGGCAGGTTATCAAGATTTAAGTGAGTTTGAACGTGGTGCTATAGTCGGTGCCCGAGCGATGGGACACAGAATCTTCGAGGTGGCGGTGGAGTGAGGATTTTCCTGTATGATCATTTCACGAGTGTACCGTGAATATCAGAAATCCGGTAAAACATAAAATCTCCGACGTTGCTGCGGCCGGGTCGAAAGAGATCCTGCAAGAAGGGGACCAGCGACGACTGAAGATTTCAATGCTGAGCCATCAACAAGTGTCAGCGTACGAACCATTTAATGAAACTTTCGGAGGTGAAGGCCCACACGTATACCCTTGATGACTGCACGACACAAAGCCTTACTCCTCGTCTGGGTCCTTCAACACCAACACTGGACTGTAGATGACTGGAAACATGTGCCTGGTAGGACGAGTCTCGTTTCAAATTGTAGCGAGAGGAAGGATGTGTACGGATGTGGAAAAAACCTTATGAATCCATGGATCCTGCATGTCAGCAGGGTGCTGTTGAAGCTGGTAGAGGCTCTGTAATGGTGTGGGGCGAGTGCAGTTGGAGTGATATGAGCCCTCAACAAGTGTCAGCGTACGAACCTTTCAATGAAACTTTCGGAGGTGAAGGCCCACACGTATACCCTTGATGACTGCGCGACACAAAGCCTTACTCCTCACCTGGGTCCGTGAACACGGACATTGGACTGTAGATGACTGGAAACATGTTGCCTGGTCGAACGAGTCTCGTTTCAAATTGTACCGAGAGGAAGGACGTGTACGGATGTGGAAACAACCTTATGAATCCATGGATCCTGCATGTCAGCAGGGTGTTGTTGAAGCTGGTAGAGGCTCTGTAATGGTGTGTGGTGCGTGCAGTTGGAGTGGAGTGATATGAGACCTCTGATACGTCTAGATACGACACTGACAGGTGACACGTACGTAAGCATCCTGTCTGATCACCTGCATGCATTCATGTCCATTGTGCATTCCGATAGACTTAGGCAATTCCAGCAGGACAAGGCGACAATCCACACGTCCAGAAATGCTACAGAGTGGCTCCAGGAACACTCTTCTGAGTTTAAACACTTCCGCTGGGCACCTAACTCCCCAAACATGAACATTGTTGAGCAAATCTGGGAAGCCTTGCCACGTGCTCATCCCCCTCGTACTCTTACGGATTTATGGACAGCGCTGCAAGAGTCTCGGAGTCAGTTCGCTCCAGCACTACTTTAGACATTAATCGAGTCGATGCCACGTCTTGTTGCGGCACTTCTGTGTGCTCGCGGGGGCCCTACACGACATTAGGCAGGTGTACCAGTTTCTTTGGTTCTTCAGTGTATAAGTACCGCAAAGATTGAGCTGACATACCCTTTGCTGTTATGGTCAGATAAGTGGTTACAGATACTGCCAGTCCGAAATCTAACATTTCTAAACGATACCATAAAACCAGAAATCCTTCACTCATTAGAACAACTAATAGCGTCACGGAACGGTTGGATTTCCGCAGAACAGATGTTGCAACACATCCAACAGTATCGCGAGACGAAGTGTAGTAGGGTTACGGACATAAGCATTTCAGCTGCTAGTATTGTAGCGATTCTGGTCGCCATTTGTGTAATTTATGTTCATTACAAGCGAAGAACAGTACAACACCCAGAATCAGCTGAGCATCAGTTACCTGTTGCTTGGTTTAGCAGTATAACAGGAAATACTACAGAGCAATTAAATTCAAATGGTGCAGCTATGTGAGGATTGAAAAATAAGCTTCTAATTAAAAACAGGGATATACCACGAGAGGTGAATTAATATAATATGTATACTAGTACGTAAAGTGCAAAAAAAATCAGGACAAATTCAATAACAGATGGAGCAACGTTGCACAACAGAACTGCAGTTAAGGGAAAAAAAATTGTCGGAATGGACAGGGATGGCGACAAGTGGAGCATCCCTGTCGAGTATACAGTGATGGCATAACCTACTCAACAGTCGTACGAACTAGAGTACAATCAGGCAGGATCTCATAGTTCAGAGAACGTCAGAGTCACCCGATTTAGCGCTTAGACGACAGTGCACAAAATCAGTGCACTCCTTTTTTTAATAGATGATTCAAAGGCTCAGCAATATTCGCAAAAATCCCCCAAAAACCTCCCGTAATAATTAAAGAAGCCCAGAAATGAATGTAACTGCTTTTCAGTGTGCAGCAATACAAAATAAGACCGCTGATATCAGCCACGGATCAGTTTTTACTCCGTCGTGGCTACTTACATGCCCCAGACTGTTTACTTCTGTTGAAACAAAATGGCATTTACTGACACTGTTGGGTGTGCCGCCTGTAGTCATTTAAAAACTCCTTGCAGTCGTCTCTCATGGTCTTCCATATCCTTCGAAAATAAAATTATGTCTTCAAAATATACCACGCATTTTTTTTAGGCTTCAGTCCCCAAACGTCTGTGTGCAAGAGTCTCTGAAATGTAGCCGGTGCATTTTTCACTCCATACAGCATCGTATAGTACTGGTAATGTCCACACGGTGAGAAAAAAACTGTCTTTTAGCAGTCTTATGGAGCTACGTCAAGCTGGTGGTAGCCGCTTTTCATATCTGTGGTCAAGGAGTATTTACATTTACCCATATTGTCGAGCGTCTCCATACTGTTCAGGATGGGATACACATTGGTGACAATCTTTGTGCTTATGAAGCGATAACTGCAACAGAACCTGTATTTTTGGTACTATCCTATGTCTTTTTGGGTCCATGGCAAAACTGTCCAAACTCACAGGCACCATAAACTCTCCATCTTTATCTGTAAGCCGTGCTATGCTCCTGCGGACTACACAATGCAGTTTATCCAACTCTTCATTGTAGGTCAAAAGTTCTACCATGCACAACTATTCCGGTGGTAAGTCCTGTACCTGCCAGTGCTTTATCCCGCGAATTAATATTTGTTGTAGGTGTACGCAGTTTAGCTGGTAACGCCATCATGACCTTGAGACACTGTTGTCAGTAACAAGCTGCCTCCCCTAGAGGAAACACAGTTTCAGTAAGATTGATCATACACCGAGAAAGATAATTATAGCCCTATGTTTATCCAGATTTCTCAAACCTTTCAGCCTCAATGCTTAAAGCAAGCAGTGATGTTCCCAGTGATTCCACGCCATTGACACCCACTCCACGTAACCTATACCGTGGAGACTGAAGCCCATTCCTACCCAAGAGGACCAAATCAATAACTGACAGATGTACACCCTTGGCCACCAAGAATTTATGTTCCTTATTAGTACACTGCACCAGTCAAGCAATAATCTATATTTGCACATGTAACGGCAGTGTACTGATTTATTAGGAATGACTTTGTAGGGTGAAGCACTGCCTTTGGAGTGGCCGAGCGGTTCTAGGCACTATAGTTTGGAACCGCGCGACCGCTACGGGCGCAGGTTCGAATCCTGCCTCGAGCATGGAAGTGTGTGATGTTCTTAGGTTAGTTAGGTTTAAGTACACTCCTGGAAATGGAAAAAAGAACACATTGACACCGGTGTGTCAGACCCACCATACTTGCTCCGGACACTGCGAGAGGGCTGTACAAGCAATGATCACACGCACGGCACAGCTGACACACCAGGAACCGCGGTGTTGGCCGTCGAATGGCGCTAGCTGCGCAGCATTTGTGCACCGCCGCCGTCAGTGTCAGCCAGTTTGCCGTGGCATACGGAGCTCCATCGCAGTCTTTAACACTGGTAGCATGCCGCGACAGCGTGAACGTGAACCGTATGTGCAGTTGACGGACTTTGAGCGAGGGCGTATAGTGGGCATGCGGGAGGCCGGGTGGACGTACCGCCGAATTGCTCAACACGTGGGGCGTGAGGTCTCCACAGTACATCGATGTTGTCGCCAGTGGTCGGCGGAAGGTGCACGTGCCCGTCGACCTGGGACCGGACCGCAGCGACGCACGGATGCACGCCAAGACCGTAGGATCCTACGCAGTGCCGTAGGGGACCGCACCGCCACTTCCCAGCAAATTAGGGACACTGTTGCTCCTGGGGTATCGGCGAGGACCATTCGCAACCGTCTCCATGAAGCTGGGCTACGGTCCCGCACACCGTTAGGCCATCTTCCGCTCACGCCCCAACATCGTGCAGCCCGCCTCCAGTGGTGTCGCGACAGGCGTGAATGGAGGGACGAATGGAGACGTGTCGTTTTCAGCGATGAGAGTCGCTTCTGCCTTGGTGCCAATGATGGTCGTATGCGTGTTTGGCGCCGTGCAGGTGAGCGCCACAATCAGGACTGCATACGACCGAGGCACACAGGGCCAACACCCGGCATCATGGTGTGGGGAGCGATCTCCTACACTGGCCGTACACCACTGGTGATCGTCGAGGGGACACTGAATAGTGCACGGTACATCCAAACCGTCATCGAACCCATCGTTCTCCCATTTCTAGACCGGCAAGGGAACTTGCTGTTCCAACAGGACAATGCACGTCCGCATGTATCCCGTGCCACCCAACGTGCTCTAGAAGGTGTAAGTCAACTACCCTGGCCAGCAAGATCTCCGGATCTGTCCCCCATTGAGCATGTTTGGGACTGGATGAAGCGTCGTCTCACGCGGTCTGCACGTCCAGCACGAACGCTGGTCCAACTGAGGCGCTAGGTGGAAATGGCATGGCAAGCCGTTCCACAGGACTACATCCAGCATCTCTACGATCGTCTCCATGGGAGAATAGCAGCCTGCATTGCTGCGAAAGGTGGATATACACTGTACTAGTGCCGACATTGTGCATGCTCTGTTGCCTGTGTCTATGTGCCTGTGGTTCTGTCAGTGTGATCATGTGATGTATCTGACCCCAGGAATGTGTCAATAAAGTTTCCCCTTCCTGGGACAATGAATTCACGGTGTTCTTATTTCAATTTCCAGGAGTGTAGTTCTAAGTCTAGGGTACTGATGACCTCCAATAGTGCTTGGAGCAATTTGAACCATTTTGGGACGTTGTTGAAGCCCGAGCTGGTCGTAACATGCTCTGTCAGGGTAAGGGCGGAGGATCTGCTGGTCACCAGAGTGCCTCAGCATCACGCAGACAGTTCCTTGTCAAGTGTGCCGTCTGTAGACGAGTATTGTCGTCTTTAAAAATGGTACTATAGCATGGGTGTCCAGACGTACTGTTGTGCCGTCAGAGTTCCCTTAGTCACTTCCACCTGTGACCTGTATTCGTGTACTACGGCTTCCCACATCGTGACTGTAAGTGTAATACTGCTGTGCTATCCAAAACATTGGAAAAATGAGATAACTCCCCATATCGCCGCCGTGCTCGCCGGCGATGGTCAGCTGGGATAGTGCAGAACCGCGACTCAACACTGGACACAGTGTGACACCATTTATTAGCAGTCCATAATTGCCCGTCATGATGGTGTCAAAGGCGGCCTATGAGTGGGACGGTAATAATGCTGCGTCTAGCCTTCGACCAATGGTGCGGGTTGGCACAGAACGTTGCAGGGAGTCCGTTATTCCTTCTCTGATGGCAAGTGCAGATGTCAAGAGATTTCTATGTACTTGGTGCACAATACAACGATTCTCCCTTGTGCAGTTTAGATGCGGTCGACCGTAACCTTGACGACGCGTATGGCAGCCCTCGCGTTCCCAAGCAGTCGAGTATCAGGTCACTGTCATATCTGGTGTCTTGATTCGACTAGCTCGCCGTTGGAGACACACAGTGATGCCCATTCTAAACTTGTCAGACGCTGATAACGCGGTCTCACGCGCGTACGCAGCATCTCCGTGTCCTTAGCCACGATAACTCTACATCTGATGCTATTCATGCCCCGTACATACCCTGCAAGATCTGGTAAAAACACTAAACACGAACGGTACTGGTCAAGTCTGCTGGCCGATCTACCCGTCATATAGAATCGGAACTCTAATCATATACATACCCGCTGATGGTGTGTACCTGTACAAAGTCGCTATGACATCCGACCACATCTTTCGGGTGCATCACTTTTTTTATGTCAGGCAGTGAACATAGGGCAAGTGGTGCTACGATTTCCTTTAAGATTTGCATTAATTTTCTTTTTGGAGTCTGTCGTATTTCTCTGGTTGTTTCGTTTTGTATCTGTTACTAGTATCGTGAGTTTGTGGTCGTTATTTAAGTTTGTCCCCAAATAAAACACTAAATTTCTAGTTGGCTTCTATGTTATTTTTGAGAATTTGTTCAATTCTGTATGTGATGTTTATATTCAAGGCGCTGGGAGTGTGTTGTGTCACTGGTCGTCATTTGAAATCGGGTTTTTCTTCTTTTCTTTTTCTTTTTTATATGGGGGATTGTTTTGACGTATTTGGTCCAGGTCAACAGTTGGTATCGAAGGTTCTGATTTATCTAAACTGTTCAGGTAGTGGTATTCTGATAAAAGCTTACGCTAAGACTTCCTGTTATTCGCAAATTTTCACTTTCGTGGTTAAATTTTGGCCGCTGATTGAGGGAGTGATGCTTGCAGTTGAAGAGTAGTGGTGTGGTGACCACTGTCGTAGCGTTGATGAGGACGTTAAGTGACTCTACGTCTTATACTACAGCCAATCATCACAAACGACATTTCGCAGTTGTCATTCAACAAATATCTGGTGCTACCCAGTGAACTCCTAAGCATGAGAATATAAACATGCTAAAATGAAATGACAACTATAGTTTCTCTGTAGTTTATAGTACTGAAATGTCTTAAGGCAGAACTGTTATTTTCCTTATACGGTCTTCAGAAATACTGAGATGATTCCTGCTGTCGAATCAGTTGGTTTCGTGAAGCCTATTGAATGTTACGCTATTGTACGCTAGCTTGGATTCTCATTTGTTTCGTAAGCTCTGAATTAAAACTCGTCAGAAACACACCAATGGAACAGGTTTTCATAAAACCAATGTATCTCCATTCACATGACCTGCATGTATCTGAGATTTTCCTTCATTTGAGATATACACAGTAATATCGATTTGCTTAACCGTGAAGAATAGGAGTGAACCAACAACAATCCATTGCAAGGAAAGCGATAAAGCATTCTTAGGCAACGAAAAGGCACCACCAAATATAATATTTCCGATTATGTGTTCCTTATTTCCCAGATACATAATTTAAAAAATCTAATTTGATAGCAAGGTATACAAGCTATTTATAGACTTCAAGAAAGCCTATGATTGTGTCCAGAAAGAATATGGAGGATAATCCAAGAAGCTGGGATATCTTCTAAGCTGATCAGAATGTGCACTGAAAAAAGCAAAATGTTAAGTGAGTGCGAAGGTAGGGAATCTGAATGCTTTGCAGCAGAGGCGTATCAAACAGCGAGACTGCATCTCCCGTAACCTATTTAAATTGTTATCGGAAAAGTTCCTAAAAGAGCTTCATTGATCAAAAAATGTATAAATGTAGCTGGTCAAATGAACTCTATAGAACAGTGTTTGAAAGCCTTTTTGATAGACAACTCCTTCTACCCTAGAGATGAAGATCTTAACAGGGACTGTTAGACTAATTTAAGTAAAAATGTGTGTTAGATTTCAGTTTTGTGAGCACTTGGTCATAACAGTAAAGGTTAGGTATGTTGTGTATGATAAATTTATTAAAAGTGCTTAACTAAGTTGCATTCTGACATTATTAATTCTGTAAATGTTAGCAGTTCCAGTTTACTGTAATGCATCCACCTGTTTTGACAATCACCTGATAAATGATCAGAGTAGCGAGTGTTATATTCAAATGTTTTATGTTTTTTATGTTATACTTTGTGAATTGTTCCACATCCTCGAGAATCATCTCATTGTTGGGCTTATGGAACGAAAACTGAATCTAATCTGAACTGTAACGTTTGCCAATGATAAAGTTATAGTGGAGGACAATGATCTAATAATAACTAAAATGCTTGTTGAGGAGGCACAAGAAATGTATCTGAGGATAACTCAAGCTAACGCAAAATGTGTGATTGTAGCAAGGAACGATGAAGAGGAAACGGGAGGATTACTGGCAATATAAAGAATCAAATTTAAGCATGTTTAAGAAGTACTATCAGAGATGAAATACGCAGGGTCCAAAGGATTCAGCAGCAAATTAGAAACAAGAACGACCTATCTCCGCTTGGACAATGTAATTGTGTGACCATTATCAATTTGGACACTGAGTAAGAAGATGAAGAGAAAAACTATGAGCTTCGAAAACAAGTTGTTAAGAAGAATCTTAGGATGTGTGTGCTGTTTAGTAAACCTGGAGTGACAGCTTTAAAAAAGAGCAGAGGAAATGAATGGCTGAAACATGTACTGAAAAGAGAAGAAAGAATGGTGAATGCAACACTAGAAAGGAAGCTGCAAGAGACGAGACCGCCTTGGCAGACCACAAGCGAGGTGGGTGGGAGGATGGAATCAAAAGAAACTTGAGACCCTGTGAACCCAAGAGAGCATGGCCGGCGACGGGTACCAATGGAAGAGGCTAAAGGGTGAGGCCACTTACTAACAGAATACGATAGTGGCTTACGTTACCATATTAAAGAAAGGAACTGCATAAACAAGAATAAAATCTATCTTTGCTCTGGTGAAATCTTAGCGATGGTGAGTTGATGTAGTCCACGAGATGGCTGGCAGCTCTACGGCTTTTACGTCGTTTATAATGCTCTAGTCGTCAGCATGAGAAGAGACTCTAACCTTCCTCCGACATGTGATTTTGGCATGTAGCCATATGGTAGCGGATCACTTGTAAGTTTGGATAACAAGAACGTTCTACCAGCCATACCACAGCATATCACCTTGCTAGGTTGTATCGTTGCATGGGATACACCGATTGGTACCAGCCAGTGTCATGGTCAGATTAAGATGGATAACATATAAGACGTCATTCCTTTTTGGCAGTACGCCAATGATGAAACCTTCATGTGATAAATATTTCGATCGGATCGCATGGATTCTCATGGGTGGAGTTTCCTGTCGAAACTCAGGAACAAATAACACTGGGATATGCTTACAGATCATTGGCACCAGTTGGCCTTCAGTAACTCGCTTGAGTTCACCTCATTGAGTGATGTACTAATTCAGGAGTAATGTACTCCTTCCTCACTGGAGAATTGTCGGTGGCGACTGGCGACCAATGAACACCCCTCGTACATGAATGCACTTACCTGACCTCCAAACTATCGTGATCTCATTCCAAATAAAAACAGTTGACTGCCAGCAAGGATGAGCACGGTTTGAGTTCTACTGCAATATATAGTCTGAATCATAGCCAACATTTGAAATGCTTTGGGCTATAAAGACTCACCAACACCTCTGGATTCTTGAAGAGTGTATGAAATAACGTTTAGACGACGACATAAAGCCGAAATGGGGTAAGACCTCTTATCAAATTTCTCGACGGTCCAAAAAGTCTAAGGAACACAAGCCTCTTACAAATAACCGTGAAGAATAGGAGGAAACCAACAACAATTCATTGGAAGGAAAGTGATAAATCATTCGTAGGCAACAAAAAGGAGCCGCCAAATAATATTTTTTCGATTATATGATTCGTAGTGGTCCAAGGGTGAAAAAACATGTGACAGAAAAGTATAATCAGTAAAGCTGCGCTTTCCGCACAACACGCTTGTAATAACGGAACAGTTCATATGCAGTCAGTCATTGTCACAAGGTGCGTGCAGATCCAGGAGCTACCGACAATGGTTAAGTATCAAGCTGGTTATTGAGATTGGGTAGACGTTTTAATGACACACGAGATTCATTTTTAACTAATTGCGTAAGAACACATCACTATTAACAGTGCCACTCAGATACAGACACTGCTGAAATAAGCGCATATATCGATGAAAATATTACTTTGGTGGTGGTGTTTTTCCCAAAATGAAAAATCCCTGGAATTCTTAGCAGTTAAAAAAGAACCAGATCAGGTACTGACAATATTTTTTTACTAAAGAACTTTCCGCTTTTCTCTTACTTTAGATCCCTTGGCAGATGTAACGAGTTAAGTAAATTTACTGTTAAAGAATTATGTCAATGAAGAAAATATATGCGCAGTATATCATCGAGGACGTGACAGGATAAGGGAGAGCCTCATAGGAACATGCAAATAGAGTAGACGCAAAATTAACAACCTGTACTTACGGGAATTTAAGTTTAAAAGTCATTTCACATTAAAATTAAAAATTACATTCTATTACTACCATGTCATTGGCGATGTCGCAGATATCTTATATGACTACTTTCCTTCGTTACGCCTATCTACAATACACCAACGCTGTCAGCGTCTTGCGTGTTAACTTGACGAGCAACAGCATTGTATTCAAGTTGGCAACAAAGAAATGAAAATGAAGTGGTTAGTCTTTCCCCATCGTGTTTTATGGTGTTTGTTATTCTTCTCCTTACGTTGTGGTTTGCAGTAAAAGCGTCACCCAGAGAGCCTGCAAGCGATTGTTGTTTCAGTCGTCAAAACACCTTTGACACAGAAGCAAATATCTTCACCTAGCGGAATATTAATGTTCCCTCGCCATTCTCGTTCGCCCAGACTGACGCTTAGTATTGCTTGTGTTGTCAGTCTGACTTGAATGTAACGATCCCAAGACAATAAACGCATAATAATAACAATCGAAAATTGCTGCGGGTAAAACCTTGCAATTCATTTCTTGCAAAATAATCTACGACCCATACAGTTTCCAGGTTGTCATTAGGAGCAATATGATGGCATTCGACCACTATGGACACTGAAGTAACAGTACAGCAGCTGCAGCAATGGGACGTGAAGAATAACTTATGCGTAGTGTAGCGTCTAATTGTTTTACAAGTCTTGAAGAAGTGCGTAGTAATATATTATCAGCCTCAACAAGTCCTCAATATTGATGTATTACGCCACGAAAAAAAGTTGTAAATAATGCGCTTTAGTTAAATTCTCTGATTTAAGTACAGAAGATTAAAGAGTTTTTCTCTGTGTCGACCAGTCTTTCCAGAAACAAATCACAAAATTTTTAGAAGCTGATATTTTCTGCACATCACGAAGTTGACTGTGCCTGTCGGTATACACTAGCCGTTTTGCGTCCATGTATCCACACTTCAAGACCTGACCTGCTGTCCAGGGAAAATAAGCACTAAGGGCTTGTTCTTCACATATGTACTTGGAAGTACTAGGCAACTTAAAAACATATGACTTGTACTAGCTGTAATTATCAGTCAGCCAATGATGTAAATATTGATTTGTTGCTCTTAAGCACACCGTCCTCAGTCACTACTCGAAATATCTGCACTTACCTGCTGCAGATAATCGTTCTGTCAATCATGAGGTTATTAAAGACAGATCAAAACTGAATTTGTGTTTAAAAAATGTGTGTGTAATCTTATGGGACTTAACTGCTAAGGTCATCAGTCCCTAAGCTTACACACTACTTAACCTAAATTATCCTAAGGACAAACACACACACACCCATGCCCGAGGGAGGACTCAGACCTCCGCCGGAATCAGCCGCACAGTCCATAAGTGCAGCGCCTTAGCTGAATTTGTGGAAACGATGTCATCTGCGTCCTCGATCTGCCAGATACAGTTCGTGTCAGTGATTCTCACAGCATAGTAGGTAGCGCACAAGATTGCTTAGCCTTAGACTCAGGCTCGATGTCCCACGTCCAATTTTTGTATCGCTCTCTTGTTCCGTTTTAGGAAACAAAATTAAAAACGCTTTTCGAGACACCATGTCTCTCGAGTCGCTTGAGTTTGCCCACAAAAACGTCCTCATTGCCTAACTTCAACGCTAATTAACTCGTGAACGGCGCCACATATTGAATTTTTTTCTTAACAACTATTTCTCAGAGCTACCTGTCCTGCAACGCCCTTACAAGCTTTTCAGCCTGTTTTTGACCAGTCTGGGCATTAATCCAGGAGAACAAGAGTTGAGTTTAAGTCAGCATTGTTCTGTGGCAGTAACGTCGCAAGGTGACTCCCAATCTCACCCTGTCAGCTTATACAAAGAATATTCAAGTGAGGTATGTCCACTGCAGACGATAATTTACGGCAGGCCTCATAGATTTACAGAAGGTACGTTTAATAAGTAACCCAAAACTTTTTCTGGGCCAATTTCTGTTGAGAGAATGCGGAATTTGTTGTGGGATATCGTGGAATATTACCACCTCAGCCCTTATAGTTTAATGAAGTTCTGACCTTTGGCGGCACTATAAATTGCCTTCAAATGGCGTCGAGGTGTGTTCCATAGAGGGATCTGATATTGAGTTTCTTTTGGCGGAAAACCAGAGCATCACAGATATTCATAGACACCTGCAGAATGTCTACAGAGACCTAGCTGTGATGAAACATACGATGAGTCGTTGCGCGACACGTCTGTCGTCATTGCAACGAGATCCTGCACACAGTCCAGTCTCGCCCGTGCCAGCCGGCCGCACACAGCTGTGACTTCTGCAATGTTGGAACGTGCGGACACTCTCATTCGAGATGATCAACGGATCACAGTCAAACACCTCGGTGTACAAATGAACGTCTCTGTTGGTGGTACTGACACACTCGTCTACCAGTTGTGGTATTCAAAGATGTATGCTCATTTGGTTCCTTGCCGCCTAACACAATACCATAAAAAGCAATGTAGGACCATCTGTGCTGAATTGCTTGCGAGTTATGATGTTCATCGTGACAATTTTTTGTCAAGCATCTTCACGGGCGATGAAACATGGGTTCATCAGTCGAACTACAACCAAAACGACAATCGACCGAGAGGCACCACACCACCTCTCCTCCGAAAAAAAAGTTCAAAGCCAATTGGATTATTATGGACTACGTTATGTACGTAAGAGATGTGTTAAAGTTATTGTGTTTAAAGGTGTCTGTTAAAGTGTCTCACATAATTAGCTTGACACCTGGTAATTGAATCGTATTTAAGTGAGTGGCTAGTAGTATTTTCTTAAATTCTGTGCAACTGCACGAAATACATTTAATCACATTTTAATATCCGTAAATTATTACTAGCCATTTACTGAATATTGGTTTTACGCTTTTAAACAGTGGTGTGTCTTGAGAAATGGTTGTTTCTGAAATGAAGTGACTAACGGCCTTATTTGTGGTGGTACTCTTGATGTTAAGAATTTATTCAGTCATTTTCTTATCGTAACTATTTGTTAGCCATAAGTTTTGGCACCAATTCAGAGACTTGTAAGTAATTGAAGATACTGCTTGCCTTAATAACTGCTAAATATGTCAAGAAAACATCTTACTTAAAATACCATTATTGTGAATATTTTCTTGGGATTTCTTAAAGCTACCATCATGCTCATAAATTAAGGATAATTGCAGAATGTGGTGCCACACAACGTGGCACTACACAAAACTGGCGCTAATAGCATAGGCACATAGGGAACACACATGACACAGATCTGTAAGTCCACGGTATTGATGATAAGTTGAGAAAACCGTCCCGAAACACGTGTGTTACAAAACGCCACTGTTTCTTGTGCATGTACCCCCACATCAATATGCGATGTCATCACCATGCACACGTACACAGGCCGCACAATGGGTTGGCGTACTCTGGATCAGGTAGTCGAGCAACTGCTGGGGTATAGCCTCCCATTCTTGCACCAGTGCCTGTCGGAGCTCCTGAAGTGTCCTAGGGGTTTGAAGGCACGCAGCGACACGTCGACCGAGAACATCCCAGACGTGCCCGATGGGGTTTAGCTCTGGAGAACAGGCAGGCCACTTCATTCGTCTGATATCTTCTGCTTCAAGGTACTCCTTCACAGTGGCAGCTGGTGGGGCATTGCGTTATCATTCATCAGGAGGAAGGTGGGACCCACTGTACCCCTGAAAAGGCAGACATAACGGTGCAAAATGACGTCCCGATACACCTGTCCTCTGTCAAAGATATGCAGGGGTGTACGTGCACCAATCATAATTCCACCCCACACCATCAAACGACGACATCCTTACAGGTCCCTTTCAAGGACATTAAGGGGTTGGTATCTGGTTCCTGATTCACGCCAGATGAAAACCCGGCGAGAATCACTGTTCAGACTACACCTGGACTCGTCCGTGAACATGTTCCAATGAGCATATACTGTGCTCTTGACACCAGGCTTTACGGGCTCTCCTGTGACCAGGGGTCAGTGGAAAGCACCTTGTGGGTCTCCGGGAGAATAAACCATGTCTGTTCAGTCGTCTATAGGCTGTGTGTCTGGAGACAACTGTTCCAGTGGCTGCGATAGGGTCCAAAGCAAGGCTACCTGCAGTACTCCGTGGCCGTCTGCGGGCACTGATGATGAGATATCGATCTTCTTGTGGTGTTGTACACTATGGACGTCCCGTACTGTAGCGCCTGGATACGTTTCCTGTCTGATGGAATCGTTGCCATAATCTTGAGATCACACATTGTGGCACACGGATGGCCCGTGCTACGACCTGCTGTGTTTGACTAGCCTCCAGTCGCCCTAGTATTCTACTCCTCATAACATCAGCAATATGTGTTCTTTGAGCCATTTTCAACACACAGTCACCATTAGCACATCTGAAAACGTCTGCACACTTACTCACTGCACCGTAGTCTGTCCTGCACCAACACACCTCTGTGTATGTGGTCTGCTGCCAGTGTCACCGTGCGATGACCGCAGGTCAAATGCACCGCATAGTCATAGCCCTAAGTGATTTAGACCGCTCACCAGAGCGTTTTTCCACCATTTATCAGCATTATCCTTAATTTATGAGCATGAGTGTATTTATGATACAGTGTTTTTAAGAAAATTTTTACCATTTTTAAAGAGAGATCATTATTTTAAATACGTCTGAGATTGTTCAAGTTGATTGATTCCCCTGATGATTTTATTATCATAAATACAGGCAATTTGTCAAGGTTTCTATATAAAACTGAGCTTGCCAGTTGTTAAATGGAGTTTCTGTTAAAAATTTTTAACTGAGAATGGTGTTGCGGTTGTATTACGTTTGGTTTGTCCTTCACATCACAGACCTTGTACTGTCCTTTATCTTCCCTTCGGTAAAATCCTTTTCGCAGAGCAATACTCGTAAGGGCATGATGGCTGCCAGTGGCGGTGGACGGAGCAATACCGATAAGAGCATGATGGCGGCTGGTGGCGGTACGTGGAGCAAAACCCGCAAGAGCACCACCGTACTCTTTTGGTATTGCTCCGTCCTGAGCCATCAGCCGCCATCATGGGGTTTACGGCCTGAGGATGGTCTACATTATAGACCGAAACCGACTGCTAACCTAAAAAAAAATTATCTGTGTTTTACTGAACTTCAAGGTTTTATGCCCATCACTGCTTACGCTCCAGTGATAGAACGCATTCTAAAGTCAGAAAACTTGATTGGACTGTTCTTGCTCATCCACCCTACAACCCGGATCTCGCACCTTCGTAATTCCATCTGTTTGGCCCAATGACGGATGCACTCCACTGGAAGCAGTACGTGGGAGATTGTGAGGTCATCGACAGAGCAAGACGTTGGCTTCGACATCGACCAGTAGAGTGGTATCACGTGTGCTTACAGGCCCTCACAGTAAGCTGGCGTAAGGCCATTGCACTGAACAGAAACTATGTTGGAAAATAGATGTTTTTAGCCAAAAGAGTGGGGAATAATAAGGTGTATGGGAATCCTAAATTAAACTGGAATAGAAAAGTGTTGAATTACTTGTTGAACGCCCCTCGTGTAGTCTTTGTGATCTACATCTGCATCGACTTCTATACTGCGGCGAAGACGTTACTATGTGTGGTGGAGGGTGAATCTCGTATCACTTTCTTTCCTTCCATCACACATTATTGTATTGTGCGTGGGCTGAACCACGGCGATAAACCTTTGTATCCTCTTTGTTATCTGATATTGCTCATCGTTGGCATTTTGCGAAATGTTTGTGGAAGTAATACACTCCTGGAAATTGAAATAAGAACACCGTGAATTCATTGTCCCAGGAAGGGGAAACTTTATTGACACATTCCTGGGGTCAGATACATCACATGATCACACTGACAGAACCACAGGCACATAGACACAGGCAACAGAGCATGCACAATGTCGGCACTAGTACAGTGTATATCCACCTTTCGCAGCAATGCAGGCTGCTATTCTCCCATGGAGACGATCGTAGAGATGCTGGATGTAGTCCTGTGGAACGGCTTGCCATGCCATTTCCACCTGGCGCCTCAGTTGGACCAGCGTTCGTGCTGGACATGCAGACCGCGTGAGACGACGCTTCATCCAGTCCCAAACATGCTCAATGGGGGACAGATCCGGAGATCTTGCTGGCCAGGGTAGTTGACTTACACCTTCTAGAGCACGTTGGGTGGCACGGGATACATGCGGACGTGCATTGTCCTGTTGGAACAGCAAGTTCCCTTGCCGGTCTAGGAATGGTAGAACGATGGGTTCGATGACGGTTTGGATGTACCGTGCACTATTCAGTGTCTTTCGACGATCACCAGTGGTGTACGGCCAGTGTAAGAGATCGCTCCCCACACCATGATGCCGGGTGTTGGCCCTGTGTGCCTCGGTCGTATGCAGTCCTGATTGTGGCGCTCACCTGCACGGCGCCAAACACGCATACGACCATCATTGGCACCAAGGCAGAAGCGACTCTCATCGCTGAAGACGACACGTCTCCATTCGTCCCTCCACGCCTGTCGCGACACCACTGGAGGCGGGCTGCACGATGTTGGGGCGTGAGCGGAAGACGGCCTAACGGTGTGCGGGACCGTAGCCCAGCTTCATGGAGACGGTTGCGAATGGTCCTCGCCGATACCCCAGGAGCAACAGTGTCCCTAATTTGCTGGGAAGTGGCGGTGCGGTCCCCTACGGCACTGCGTAGGATCCTACGGTCTTGGCGTGCATCCGTGCGTCGCTGCGGTCCGGTCCCAGGTCGACGGGCACGTGCACCTTCCGCCGACCACTGGCGACAACATCGATGTACTGTGGAGACCTCACGCCCCACGTGTTGAGCAATTCGGCGGTACGTCCACCCGGCCTCCCGCATGCCCACTACACGCCCTCGCTCAAAGTCCGTCAACTGCACATACGGTTCACGTCCACGCTGTCGCGGCATGCTACCAGTGTTAAAGACTGCGATGGAGCTCCGTATGCCACGGCAAACTGGCTGACACTGACGGCGGCGGTGCACAAATGCTGCGCAGCTAGCGCCATTCGACGGCCAACACCGCGGTTCCTGGTGTGTCCGCTGTGCCGTGCGTGTGATCATTGCTTGTACAGCCCTCTCGCAGTGTCCGGAGCAAGTATGGTGGGTCTGACACACCGGTGTCAATGTGTTCTTTTTTCCATTTCCAGGAGTGTATATTGGCCGACAGTTCTTTGAATGTACGCTGTCGGTATTTCAACAGTAATGCTTATCGTTTTAAAATTGTCACTATCATTTTAGCACAGGCTTAGTTATATTGTACTAGGCCTAATTCCTTTTTATTTTGCTAATTCGAGTTTTATTTGTTTATGTGGGATTCTATTACCCGCGTCAGTAGTTTTGTAACACTGAATTGTAAACTGCACGGTGAATGACTCCTAGCTGACAAACCTTTTTAATTTCCAGGGTAACAGCTGCCAACACTGTCTGCCTACGGTTCCTACGTTATGGGTCCATCTGTGCTTATTATTCGGTTTATTATGTTGACTACAAGACTTTATGTTTCATGTGCTAATTTGCCTATGAGATTTTAATTCTGTCAGAGAGGGAAAAGTATTTTAAAGGACATTTGAACGAAATGTATAGTGTCTTGAAAAGGGATTATAAGAAGATCATTAACAACAGCCGAAGGCGAGGAGATGAGACTAGGAAATAGAAACTAAATATAGTAGATGAGTTTTTCAATTTGTGCAGCAAAATAATTGATGATGGCCAAAGTAGAGAGGATATAAAATGCGGATCGGCAATAGCAAAAAAATATTTCTGAAAAAGAGGAATTTGTTGACATCTCAAATCAGTTTGCTTTCTGTTAGATATTTGTCTTTAGTGTAGCGTAGTATGGAAGAGAAACGTAGACGGTAAGCAGTTCAGACAAGAAGAAAAAAATAAGCTTTTGAAAAGTGGAGCAATAGAGAACGGGTAGATCGAAAAACAAATGAGGAGCTACTGAATAGAAGTTGGGAAAAAATAAATTTATGGTACAACTTGATTAAAAGGAAGGATCGGATAATAGGACACATCCTAAGGCATCAAGGAATTGCCAGTTTGGTAATGGGAGGAAATCTTGGGGGTAAAAATTGCAGAGGGAGACCAAGGCTTGAATACTGTAAACAGGTTCAGATGGATAAGGTTTCATTACTTATGCAGATATTGAAGAGGCTTGCTCAGGACAGATTAGCATGGAGAACTGCATCAAATCAGCTTTCGGACTGAAGTCCGCAACAACAACAATGCCAGGTTAGCAGGATAAGCATGTTGCCCCCTCATGACTTTAAGGTATTTTACATATCATTTACGTAAATGTTGCTTACGCTGGTGTTATATATAAATGAAATCCTCCCTGTCATGTTCACCCTTGTTGTCTTTTCTAGTCATATCTGACGATGGCCTCAAAGATCGAAACCGATTATAAAATTGAAAAAAAAAAAAAATGCAGTGATCGAAACTTTTTTACCTTCTAAATATGTTAAACATTTAATCGCTCTGTCCTTCGCTGCTATTGTCAGATTTCTTTCTCATTATGTCATTTTCTAGAGGCTTTACAGTTTTGTCTTCGTCTGCTCTCTCAAGAGAAAGTAGGGCGCCCAATGATTTAGGCCCAAGCATAGTTCTCGTTATGGCTGTTATTATTGATTTTGTGAAGTAATGGCTTTAGCACGTTCGGTTAGTGAGTAACGACTAAACTTGGCTGCTTCAACCGCATTACAATGTAAACGACAACCAAACACGTCAACTGTGGCCCAGGGAAACGTGTTCCGGCGAGTGTCGCCTACCTGCCACAAATACCAGTGAATCTGAAATAGTCCCCGGAACATCCGTCAAAGGATTCCGGGCGTTCGCCAGCTTGAATACACACAACGTCGTAGGGCGGCTGTGAGAAATGACGTCGACTTAATAAATAACCGACAGGCGGTGGCGGTGGCGGTGACGGTGGCAGCGGCGGCGGCCACAGGTGACGGAACAAATTGCGGCGCAGACAGAGACAGAGGCAGGGAAGGGGTGGGGGGTGGGGGGGCTCGCATTCCCAGCTGTCTGCCGCGTCCAAAATAAGCCACCACCGCCAGCCGCCAGACGCCTGATTGGTTTCAGGGGACGCTCCGCGTCGCGCCGGCACAGCTGTTAACTGCGACAGCGCCCCCGTGTCTTCCGCTCCATTCCTGAGCAGCGCACACCGTGTCAGCGCCGCGCATTCCTCCACATGGCCGCCCTTCCTTTTACTTCACATCAGCGGAAGTCCGTCAGCGACTCGGAATCCTTCTCACCGGCTCATCTCGACTTCCATATATTACTGTCCCTCTGCCACGCATACTCAGTTCGAGACTCGTAATAATTTCTGACGCACAGTGAAACACGAGGGCTATTTTTTAAAACTCTGATCGGTCGCAGAATGGAAACCACAGTGAAAATAACAAATGTTTTATTTACAACTTTTAGCTACACTTTCCAACTACTTCTCTACATGGTCGCCGCTTCGACTTAAGGCATCGGCACACGGGACGATTTAGTTAAAGCTGACGTGACGCGATGTGACATCACTCCCTTCTGTTTCTCGCTGAGAAGACATTTCATCACGTCAAATACAAAATAAATTCTGCGATATTTTGCCGAAGTGATACGTGAAATAGAAGCATGAGGAAGGAAGAAAGCTCCCTTCGCCACAAGCAGAAAGCAGGGCGCCATGCTGTATTTCTCATTGTAAGTAGGCTGTTTAGGTTTTTATTTTGGTAACCAAGTAGCGCTTTCTATGAAAATCACTGACTGTGCTGTGTGCAGTCTGTGGCTGGTTGGCATTGTTGAAATATTCGCTATTGTGCCGTTGGGCAGCTGGACGTGAACAGCGCATAGCTTTGCGCAGTTGGAGGTGAGCCGCCAGCAGTGGTGGATGTGGGGAGAGAAATGCCAGAATTTTAAGAGCGGACGATCTGGACGTGTGTCCGCCAGAAAGAGTAAATTTGTAATACTGGGTATCATGAACTGATATATATATTATGACTTTTGAACCCTATTAAGGTAAATACATTGTTCTCTATCAAAATCTTTCATTTGCTAACTATGCCTATCAGTAGTTAGTGCCTTCAGTAGTTAGAATCTTTTATTTAGCCGGCAGTATTGGCGCTTTCTGTATTGCAGTAGTTCGAGTAACGAAGATTTTTGTGAGGTAAGTGATTCATGAAAGATATAGGTTATTGTTAGTCAGGGCCATTCTTTTGTAGGGATTATTCAAAATCAGATTGCGTTGCGCTAAAACTATTGTGTGTCAGTTTAGTGTTGATCAGAATAAGTAAAGAGAGTACGTTCAGTTATGCTCTGCTGTTTGAAAAGCAAATAACGTAGAGGTTTATCAGCACAGTAATGCATTAATTTTTCTAAGGGGACGGTTCATCATGTTCATGGTGTATTTCTCATGTTCAAAAGCCCATATTTTTGGTGGATTTTATTCTATAGTTTACTTGCTACGAATATGCGATTTTTCTAAGTACCACCACATTGAATGTCTCAAGATCGAATCATTATTGGTGCGATTAATTGTATGACGGGAAACATCATGTTGGTGGTTAAAGAATTTTCGTACTTCCATATATCTGTAAGTTATAACTGGTGCATATTGAGAGTAAGCAGTTTTAAGGCAATAACCCACTGAAGATTCATGAAAACGTGTCGTTCTTGTTAAGATCTCTTATAGTTAAATGTCAGTAACAGTTGGACGATAATAGCCTTTAGAAGACTGTAAGATGAAGTGCGTGGAGAACCGCAGATGAGTTTCAGCATAGTGTAATTGGTAGAGGCTCCACAGCGCGGAATAGAAGATGGAGTAGATGAGGGTTCTTGTAACCAATTATTTTGTAAAAGGTTCTGGGAGTTACCTATGAAATTAATAGAAATAATTTCTTTAGTATCTGATGTTATGCAAATACAAGTGCGCGCTCTCTCAGGAGTGAGATTATTCGAATTGGTGAACTTTTATATGTTGATATCCTTCCTGAGATACACATCTTTCATTTTCGTGTTGCCATACGTTCACGGGTATTGAAGATTTTATTCGCGTATGGCCTACCACTGACAGAACGACTACCATATGGTCAAGAAAGGGAATGTGCATTTTAATAGAGCCAACATAGTAATTCTACACTTGGCCATTTTTGTGAACAAACCGTGTGGTTTGCGAGCCAAATAAATCCGACAGCTGCTGCTGGAGAGTACTGAGAACCTAAAATCACGTTAACCATCCCATCCCATGGGCCGAAGGCACTTTGTCTAGTGACGTGGGGTACCCTATCTACTCGTACGTCAACGTTAGCTGCCTCGTCCCCTGTGCTGACAGCTTCAGACACTTTTTGTAGCGTAGTACTATCTTTCCAGTACAGTACTCTCGTCATAGAAGGCAGCCTCCTATGCTTTCCGCCATCACCCTACGCTGGTCTGCAGCTCGCTGTCTGTGCCAAAATGCTGTTCTCGTAGCTAGCGCTTTATGTGGGCAGAGAGATGAAAATCAGAGGGAATCAAGTGCGGGCGGTTTGGTGGGTGATCAAGCATCTTACATCGAAAACGCTGCAAGAGTATCGTTGTGCACCTGCAGCGTGCGGCTGACGATTGTCATGAGGGAGGAAACTCGTGACAGTTTGGTGTAGGCTGCATGAAATCGGGCGGAACCTCTCAGTAAGCACTTTACACTTGGCGGGAAACTCTATTGTAAGCATCTTTATGTGGTCGCTGAGCTCTCGGAACTGAAAAGTGCGAGATGATGCGATCCACAGGCATACTAGACTCATCGTCCAACACATATGCGCTAGCCTTCACCAAATTTTCGCTGTGGTTTTAATTCCTCGACCGATCGGAGATTGGAAAAAAAAGAAAGAAAAGCAGCTGTCGTAGTTCTGTATCTTCACGCTCGCATATTCCATATGCCACCGGACAGTGCATGGCGGAAATAACTTCCTACCAATACTAGCGACTTTGTTTCCTATTCCGTAAGTATATTGAAAGTGGGTAAAAATGACTCTTATGCCACTGTACGCACTCTAACATGATATCTACGTGAATTATGATAATCTGGAAGAGGAAATCTCACATAACCTTCATAGAATAGCGGACCTCTAAATACACACAACCGAGTTTCCTGAGATCATCATCGTGTTTCCTCCTAAGGTTCCCGTTTTTACGTTCGCCGAGCACCCTTTAAGCGTCCGCTCGTCTGTACCTCTTAGCTTTCGTGGTGTCGCGTAGTCTCACTCGTCGCTGCAACAGTACGACCACTACCAGAAATAACAGTTACTGCGATGTATGCTATTTCTATACATATAAGCAGCGAAGCCATCATCGAAATTATTTAGAATTCAGCTGCCCATTCCAATAAAAACGATCGACGCTTCACGAAGGCGTTCTACACATTGGTCACAAATTGATATTCATACAGGTATTGATGGAAAATTGTAAACTTTAGTGGCTGATAAATAAATGTGTGTAATGTCTTTCCGAATTTTATTCCTCTTACTCAGTCGGACAGTCACTATGCCTTACGGGCAGGCGCGTGAATAATATACACAGATACTAGCCTTTGAGAGAGGACGTGTAATTGGGCTCAAGGAAGCCGCTAGGAGAAATTGGTGAATCACTCGACATTTTAATAGGAACGATGCCGCTATTAGAGAGTGTTGGCAAGAATGTGTGAACCGTGGCGAGACATAGCGTCAAAAAGGAAGGGATCTACCTAGAGAGACGACAGAACGTGAGAACCGCGCAGTCACCAGAGAGCCAGTCAGAGCCCCAGATTCATCATTACCATCGATCCAACGTGCAACTGGAGCTTCGGTGACCACAAGTACCATTAAATAGGCGGCTCACAGAAAGGGGAGCTGAGCTCACGGTGCCTCTCGCGCCAACTACAACAGACCTCTGTACACCAACAAGCCCGTTTGCCGTGGTATTTGGCACATTCACTTGGAATCTCAGCGACTGGAGTACAGTTGTGTTCAGTGACGAGCCCCGCTTCGAACTGAGCCCCAATGAGGAGCGAAGACTGGACAGCAGTGGGATAACAACCTAAACGTCGACCGCCATACAGCCCGACAAGCACGAGTGATGATGTGGAGTGCCATTTCGTTCCACAGCAGGACCCCTTTAGCTGTCATCCGTGGCACCCCAACAGCAAATCGGTACGTCGAAGATATTCTACGGCTCGTTTCTTGCCCTTCGTTGCAAGCCATCTTGTGCTCACATTTCAGCAAGCTAATGCCAGCCCGCACACGGCGAGTGTTCCCGCTGCTAATGTTCGTGCTTGCCAAGCCCACCAGGGCCAGAAAAGTCGCCGGATCTCTCATCAATTGAGAAGGTTCGAGTATTATGTGCAGGGGTCTCCAACCAGCTCGGGATTTTATCTAACGCACCAACTGAACAGATTTTGGCGTGATTTCCATCAGGAGGAAATCGAGCAACTCTGTCAGTTCACGCGAAGCCGAATAACTGCTTGCATAAGGGCCAGAGGTGAAGCAACTCATTATTGACTTGCGCTACTTGTGAAGCTCTTTCTTTGGAATAGTCCATCCAATTTTTCTGGAACTGTACTCATTTGTTTGCCTGTACATGTTCATCACATCTACCGATTTTCGTCCCACTCGGATAATTAATTCCTACGTGGTGCATCTTTTTTTGTCTTAGACTGTACGTATATTACCGTAATAAAAACACTTACGAATTTCAACGGTTTCTTGTACAAGAATCATAAATTTTGCTAAGTTCCTCATATACGATATTCCACGGAGATTTTTCTGCATAAATCGGCAGGACTTTCATCATTCGCATCCTCTGGTCACATTATCTAGTGTGTTTTACTTAAGAGTGATAGGTTTGTGAATGTGAATGATAAGTTCATATTGAGTGCAGTGGTGCATTTTTGTCGTTGATGATGATGATTCGAGAGGGTGAAACAAATCGCGGCAAATAGCCTGCTCCTCAAGAATAGCACCAAGTGAGACTGAATATAATGTCCCAGTCCGATTCACATATCTACACGACCACTTATTCTTGCATGATGAAATTAGATTCACCGCATAAATCATACCCACGAAATCTTTGAGAAGTAGGATATGTTATAAAAAGATAATACACTCTTTTTGCACTTACACATTAATTAAGAAGTTTACAGCCAAAGCCAACATTTAAACTTATAATTCTGAGATACATAATTTTTAGGTTGTTGTAACAAAGCGTCATCAAAACAAATTGTTTATGAGGTTCGCTTACACATACTGCTTTACCGTATATGGCATTCACGTTCTTTGATATAATTAATAATAGCAATACTGTGAAGAGATTTAGAATTTGAACTAGGATACTGACTTAAAACGTGATGATAGACGTGAGACTCACATTATGCTCAGTCTGTTGATTAAAGCTGTCACTGGAAATTTCTTCCCTGAGCGATGTTACGACTTTCTCGCACCACATGACGTCAATCGTTTTTGCCCACGCTGGAATTGCTAAGTTTACAACTCACCTTCCCACACATCAGTCAGTTTGAACGCAATCTGGCTCAGCCACTATTCAGGAAAGTATTATTTGTTTACTGCTTATCTTGGCTTCACCTAGTCAAGCAGATAGAGTTCCTGCTGTTTGCTTTCATATAACGATTTCTGGAAGAAGGATGGTGTAGGGAACCAGCTTTATCGATTTTATTTCCTTTTACCTCAAATCATCATCGCATGTCATTCTTTACTCATAATACAATCATAATTTAGCTCGTGATGGGTGAATGTGTGGTTAAGTGGCTTTGTGAGATGGTTGGTTAAAATCAAGTATTCGTAGTCTTAAGTGACATTACCAGTTAGCAGACTATAGAACACGTTTCAGCAAGTTCTGCAGCGCAATGGAGCATTAATGCAGCTAGGAGAATGGGTTAAAATAGTTTCAGATAAGCTGGAGTTGCTAACTAGTGTCGCTGAGAGACCTCCTCTCCACACCAATGAGGACTCAGATCGCACTTGTTCCATCACAGTGGGCAACAGTGCAGGAGTCCTGTCGCTACTAAGATTAAGACATAATCAGACAAATATAAACAGGGTTGCACGAGCTTCGACAAGCCATGGATTGCAACCAAAATGTGGGAAGCGACAGTGGAAGTTCTGGGTTCAGTACAGAGTCAAGGGAATTTGTTAGGACTCAGAAGAGTTGAATAAATTACAGGAAGGATTATGTCAGCTTCATGGGATACCCATGCGGATTGCGCCAAATGAACTGAATGAGGTGACTGACTTAGATGAAGACAAGGCTTGACATCATCTCATCTTGTTCCAGAAGAAGGCCTTGTTCTCTGACCCCACGGCTGAGCAATGCCCAGACATCTGCCTTGACCAATTTGGAGAAGTATTGCCTGTGTCTTGGTTCCCTCGGTTTAAGATTAATTGAATCCGTGTACACTTACAGGAAGAGGCAGCTATGTGAATGCACTTGATCATGCAAGATGGTAAAACATACCAAGGTTTCAGTTATGCGTTCCTATCTGAGTTCTGGTCTAAGAGTACCGAGGTCCAGCTAAAGATAGGTAATCTCATGATGGAGGCGTATACTGAGTCAAATACAGTAATACAATCCAATAGATGAAGAAAATGATGATAATCAATACCTTGATTCGCCGTATGATCCAGTGGAGCTAGTGAGGATATGTTTGACCAAGCTGCCTCATTGTTTCAGAGGTGAAACAGTCATAGCTGGGAGGTGCATGAACGGTTTACCAGCATTTCAGTTTCTCTTCCTCTAGCTGGGCTGTGACTGTGGCAAGGAGGAACAAGTACTGGTACAGCAATCAGGGAATAATTCTACTTCAGACCATCGGTCAAAGGTACAGAGAGATTGAAATTCTCCAGGTCCATCAAACAGTAATGGTAGTAGTTTCCAACTCTGACACAATAGCTTGTGGCGAACAGTTTGCATTCAGTTTTTAGGAGAAACTGTACCTAAGCGTCCGGCTGTAATTTTCTGTTCCAGATTAGATTTATTAAAATTTAAGGCATTGCACCTCCTATAAGTCACTAGAAAAGATTTATTGCAATACATTCATGTGTCGTATACAATTACTCTATTCAGCAACGCGAGGTTAGCGTGGCCTTTCTGACAAAGCAACCTTCTCTAAATCGACTGCTCACTTGTTTAAGTGCATTAAGATAACAACATTTCTAAATGAATGATTGTATTTACACACACTGATATATGAATGAAGCACGTCGCACCGTTATGACCATTCTTCTTTCACTGGCTCTTACGCATATTTGTTTGATGAACCGTCTCACAGGAATTAACAGACTGTAAGATCGGACGCGTTGTTGACAGTTTCCATACTTAAACTTCAAATAATACGACCTGAAGCCTGGCAGGTGCAGTACGTAGGTGCGGATCTGTAATGGCCGCATAGCTACCAAGGAGATGATATATAGCCAATCCATGTCAACATTAACTTTATATAACTTTGCTGTAAGACAACTGCTACCAAAAGAATTTTGTATCTTTCAACTTTTAACACTACACACGATTTTGTGCATGAATTTGAAACAGAACCATTTTGTTTCTGAACTTCAGCAGTATTATGATGTGGCATATACCTTGCGCCACTCCAAGTGGATTTGGTATAGTTATTGTGCTCCACAACAAGCGCAGGCAGTATTCCTCTACTGGAAAATTCCACTGAGTGCAATACCGTCTGAAGGCGGCAAGAAAACATAATTATGTCGGACCCTATGATTTATCTGAATATGCGCCAGGGAATGTGACTAAATGACTTCAGTATTACTAAATAGAGAACGAAATTCATTTTTAGAATGAGACTTTCACTCTGCAGCGGAGTGTGCGCTGATATGAAACTTCATGGAAGAATAAAACTGTTTGCCAGACTGAGACTCGAACTCAGGTCCTATGCCTGACCTGAGTTCGAGTCTCGATCCGGCACACAGTTTTAATCTGCCAAGAAATTTCAAATTAATTTTTAATTTAAAACAACATTTCTCAAAGTTAGACAGTTTCTCTTCTTATTCACGGGGACGGATGCCTGTAGGTGAAAATGATTCCTATGAATTGCGTGCAGGTGCTATCAAGCCTATCATGTGACCATTTTTCTACTCAAGAAAATATGCAGAGCACAATGACGAAATCCTGAGGGTGGTGACTACCTACAGAGTCGACTTACCATAAACTGAGTTGAAAACCGATAAAAATTTACAGAGGCGAAATTTAGCTTGTTAACTATTTTCATAAATGAATTTAAACACTGTTCAGATTACCTATATTATGAAACGAAAACGACTAGGCGGATTACCTGCAAAATGTTCAATTCCAAGTGCGCTCGGAAGCCTGTTACCCACCCGAACAAACTTTAAACAACTAATTTTTAAGACATGCTAGACACCTGCTCTGATCACCCTCTCATAATGGTGGTGGCCACCACCCAATCGCCACACGTCGTGACCCCACACTGCCAGGGGCTTTGCGCACTTGGGTGGAAGCAAAAATGCCTCTGCCTTTTATTCAGTCTCCTACTAGTTTCCCAAACAAAATTTTGAATAAGCGTTTGGTGGAAAATTCCACAGTCCGCTCCTTGATCTGACTGACCAACAGCGAGACACACTTTTAATAAAAGGGGACAAATTGCCTTTGATATGGTCACCCCACTAGCCAGCTCTCAAAGATAAAATTCAACGGACAATCGCATGCTTCTACAGCATGAACCAGGAAAGTTATACTGGTTCTTCGATCCAACATGTACTCTCAGTTAACCATATATTCATACATCACAGATGATTACATTATTTATAAAGTGTTGCATAGAATGCAGATACGAGATAAGAAGAAATAACCCACATCATACTTCTCCCAGGCATATTTGTATGACGAGCAAATAGCAAGAAAGCCATCTGCTGGGCCAAATAAAGCCAAGATAATCATTACCAATAATACTTTCATGAGAGATGGCTGAGACAGACACCTTTTTAGTCCACGGCTGGAAAGAAAAATCGTGTGCGATCTGTTATTATTACATGACACCAGATTGTGCCAATTTTTTTTTCTTTTGCTACTTTCCCTGATTCAGTCATGAGGAGCCAAGAAGGAAACTTAATCCTAGTTGTCCACCATATCTTTTAATTATTATATTAACAGTGCAAACACTATGGAACACACAAAAAAATCTTAAAATTTGTACATGAAATATTCTCCAAAGGTGATTCGTTCCAGCCCATACTCAGGGCCAGATCCAATTCACAAACACTATATAACACTACTAATATCATAATTTAAAAAAAGAACAATTCAGTCATCATGGCCACAAAAAGAAAGTATTTGATGTGTCAACTGAAACAGAGATTTGTTATCCCCATTATGCAAATGTATCTTGATGTGGAAGATAAGAAAATGGGTAAGCTAATAATTATTAAAGACTAGATACTAGTTCTTGCATCAGTGTGTTGTTTGTTTACTTACACTAGCAAGAGTCACTGCTGGGGACATCTTAACTTACATGATAAGTCATGCTTCTACCTCATTACAACACAGAAAACCGATAAACAAAACTCAGTAACTAAAGAGGATATAGTACACTTTTCATACATAGATTTAAGTCTAACATGACACTCGTTGTGATAAAATATAATTGGATTCACAAGTTTACATCGGAACACTAAACATCAATGTGGGTGTGTGTGTATGTCAGTACATGTTAAATGATATGAATGAATGATATCAAAAAGACAAAAAAGTTATCGAACTTAACTCATAATCATGTATTAAATGTTTATGCAGAGGCACATAGTCCTGATTTGGATGAAAACATAATTACAAAAAGTCAGTAAAGATAGGTGATTTAACCTTAAAAGAGAACATTATAAAATCAGTACAATTCCTACAGTCATTCTGAGGAATAAAGTGGTTTATGACCTAGTATCTTTACATTCCAATATCTTTCACATAGGTTTCACATACCTAGAGGGAGAAGGGGTGAGGAAAATGTTCATAAATCTCTCTCAGGCTACACATGTTTGAAGGCATTGCTTCATCAACAACATCTCACGATCATTCGGTTGGCTCCTGTCCATGGCTTCCATAAACATAATTTCATGAAATCCCTCTAAATAAACAATGGAAAAAGTTTTGTACATACAAAAGGTATATTTATACAAAATATACACGGAAATCTTAGTTCATACCAATAATTCATATTTTTTTTACAATATGTATCTGAGTACCCCTCCCTCCCCGCCCCCTCTCTCTCACTCTTTCTCTCTCTTGCGGTATTATAAACCCCTGTGACACACTACTGGTTAACTAATGACAATCGTCATCATCATCATCATCATCATTTAAGACTGATTATGCCTTTCACCGTTCAGTCTGGAGCATAGCCCCCTTATAAAATTCCTCCATGATCCCCTATTCAGTGCTAACATTGGTGCCTCCTCTGATGCTAAACCTATTACTTCAAAATCATTCTTAACCGAATCCAGGTACTTCCTCCTTGGTCTGCCCCGACTCCTCCTACCCTCTACTGCTGAACCCATGAGTCTCTTGGGTAACCTTGCTTCTCCCATGCGTGTAACATGACCCCACCATCTAAGCCTGTTCCCCCTGACTGCTACATCTATAGAGTTCATTCACAGTTTTTCTTTGATTTCCTCATTGTGGACACCCTCCTGCCATTGTTCCCATCTACTAGTACCTGCAATCATCCTAGCTACTTTCATATCCTTAACCTCAACCTTGTTGATAAGGTAACCTGAATCCACCCAGCTTTCGCTCCCATACAACAAAATTGGTCGAAAGATTGAACGGTGCACAGATAACTTAGTCTTGGTACTGACTTCCTTCTTGCAGAAGAGAGTAGATCGTAGCTGAGCGCTCACTGCATTAGCTTTGCTACACCTCGCTTCCAGTTTTTTCACTATGTTGCCATCCTGTGAGAATATGCATCCTAAGTACTTGAAACCGTCCACCTGTTCTAACTTTGTTCCTCCTATTTGGCACTCAATCCGTTTATATTTCTTTCCTACTGACATTACTTTCGTTTTGGAGATGCTAATCTTCATACCATAGTCCTTACATTTCTGATCTAGCTCTGAAATATTACTTTGCAAATTTTCAATCGAATCTGTCATCACAACTAAGTCATCCTCATATGCAAGACTGCTTATTTTGTGTTCACATATCTTAATCTCACCCAGCCAGTCTATTGTTTTCAACATATGATCCATAAATAACATGAACAACAGTGGAGACAGGTTGCAGCCTTGTCTTACCCCTGAAACTACTCTGAACCATGAACTCAATTTACCGTCAACTCTAACTGCTGCCTGACTATCCATGCAAAGACCTTTAATTGCTTGCAAAAGTTTGCCTCCTATTCCATAATCTCGTAGAACAGACAATAACTTCCTCCTAGGAACCCGGTCATATGCCTTTTCTAGATCTATAAAGCATAGATACAATTCCCTGTTCCACTCATAACGCTTCTCCATTATTTGCTGTAAGCTAAAGATCTGGTCCTGACAACCTCTAAGAGGCCTAAACCCACACTGATTTTCATCCAATTGGTCCTCAACTATTACTCGCACTTTCCTTTCAACAATACCTGAGAAGATTTGACCCACAACGCTGATTAAAGAGATACCTCTGTAGTTGTTACAATCTTTCCTGTTTCCATGTTTAAAGATTGGTGTGGTTACTGCTTTTGTTAGTCTGATGGAACCTGTCCCGACTCCCAGGCCATTTCAGTTATCCTGTGTAGCCATTTAAGACCTGACATTCCACTGTATTTGATGAGTTCCGACTTAATTTCATCCACCCCAGCTGCTTTATTGCACTGCAATCTATTGACCATTTTCTCCACTTCCTCAAATTTGATCCTATTTCCATCATCATTCCTATCCCATTCTACCTCGAAATCTGAAACATTACTGATCGTATTTTCACCTACATTGAGCAACTCTTCAAAACATTCCCTCCATCTGCCCAAGCCATCCACAGGATTCACCAGCAATTTTCCTGACCTGTCCAAAATACTTGTCATTTCCTTCTTACCTCCCTTTCGAAGACTGCTAATTACACTCCAGAATGGTTTTCCAGCAGCATGACCCATAGTCTCCAACCTGTTTCCAAAGTCTTCCCAAGATTTCTTCTTGGATGCTGCAATTATCTGTTTGGCTTTGTTTCTTTCTTCAACATAACTTTCTCTGTCTACCTGAGTTCTAGTATGTAGCCATTTTTGATACGCCTTCTTTTTCCATTTTACAGGTTGCCTTGACTGTGTCATTCCACCAAGCTGTTTGCTTCAGACTACTTTTACACACTACTGTTCCAAGACATTCTTTAGCCACTTCTAGTACTGTGTCCCTGTACCTTGTCCATTCCTTTTCCAATGCCTGTAATTGACTACATTCAACTAACTGGTACCTTTCTGAGATCGCTGTTATGTACTTGTGCCTGATTTCCTTATCCTGAAGTTTCTCCACTCTTATCCTCCTACATATGGACCTGACCTCCTGCGCTTTTGGCCTCACAATCCCAATTTCACTGCAAAATAAATAATGATCAGTGTCATTAAAGAATTCCCTGAATACACGTGTGTCCCTCACAGCTTTCCTGAATTCCTGATCTATTATTACATAGTCGATGTTTAAAAAAGGTGTTTGTGATTACTAAGCCCATACTGGCACAGAAATCCAAGAGTTGTTTCCCGTTCCTGTTGGCCTCCATATCCTCTCCAAATTTACCCATAACCTTTTCATACCCTTCTGTTCGATTTCCAGTCCTGGCGTTAAAATCACCCATGAGCAGAACACTGTCCTTGTCCTTTACTCTAACAACTACATTACTGAGTGCCTCATAAAAACTATCCATCTTATGTTGATCTGTACCTTCACAATGCGAATATACTGACACAATCCTAATTTTCTTGCTAGACACTGTCAAATCTATCTACGTCAGTCGTTCGTTTACATACCTTATTGCACCTACGCTGGGTTCCATTTCTTTCCTGATGTAAAGCCCTACACCCCATTGTGCTATTCCTGCTTTGACTCCTGACAGGTAGACCTTGTATTCTCCCACTTCCTCTTCTTTCTCACCCCTTACCCGAATGTCACTAACAGCTAAGACGTCCAGCCCCATCTTACTTGCAGCCTCTGCCAGCTCTACCTTCTTCCCAGTTTAGCCCCCATTGATATTAATAGCTCCCCATCTCATTACCATTTGTTTGCCAAGTCGTATCTTAGGAGTCCGTGGTTTGTCAGTTAGAGGTGGGACTCCGTCACCTCCAAAGGTCCGAGGCATTTTGCTCTGATTGTTGCCAGCATCATATTTAAAGTACCAGGGAAGCAGGTTGCTAGCCTTACTTGCCCCGAGTCCCATTGGGTTTTACCCCTAACGGTTGAGGGACTAACCGGTGGATTTGGTAGTCTTTGCCGTATGAGCACAAAGGTGACCACGACTCAGAATATGTCCGAGATGCCCAGCCTTATTCCAAAGTAACTGGTATCCCGACTGTCGGGACCACTTACTTGGCCACTCATACGTTGCCCGTGGTTCATGAACTAGGACATGACTACAGGAACCCACACCATGAATCACAGTGACAATCGTTACTTTTCCAATTCATCTGCATGATTTTCCTGAAAAAGCCGTATCTACATAAAACACACATTAGCACTCAAAATTCTGAGGCCTCACTTCAGACAAAGGATGGGTCATTGTCGTTTACAAGATTAACAGCACAATCCCACTAATATACAACACATCATAAAACCAAAACACGAAACAAACCACGGAACTTCCTTCTGACTCTACCATCACATTAAAACCGACTTCCGCTGATACAGGAGTGGATCATCTTTTCCTTGCGCTTTTTGCAGTGATCAACTATCACAAACTATACTATCAATGGTATAATACAATATATCATTGTTGCTATTGGTCTTCATTTTTCAACTTCTGCCATATATATAAAATCAACAACTAGCAGAACTAGTTCACTACTCTTATGATCTACAAATCACTCAACAAAATTCTAAGCTATTCCTCGCAAACAACACTAAGATACCAAAGAAAATGTAAAGGAAAGAAAAACATTGTATCCATTATTACAGCTTTTCCTGTATTGGTTGATAAACAGTGAACACAATTTATCACTCTCAGGTATGTGTACATTCGTAACCAGCTACATGTATCGATAAGTACACCAAGAAATAAAAAAACATCAGAAAAATTAAAATTCCCTTGTGACATAAGTATAGCAACGTGCACTTGGTTGAACGTTGTCAAAATACTTTCCTTTCCATGTAATATACTCTTTCTCATGATGTATCTTCTTTTCTTTTCTTGATGCCTTCTCGATAGATCATCCCATAACTGCTCTTGCCAACACTCTATGAAATATTTATATTTGTCGATTACTGCCGACTCTTATATTCGGATGTTGTGGCTGCCGTGATCTTTCAGTGGTCCCATCAGACACTCGCCGCTGCATTCATTCGCGGGACCTCACCTCTAAAATCAGCACATCACTGTGATAGATGCTGACACTCAAAATCAATAAACCCCTTCTTCCTTCCACAATTCGTTTTCTCATTTCTGGTATCCTACCTGTGTTTTCAGCAAAATTTTCTTCTTTGTAACTCAATTTATCGCTTACAAAAAAATGAAAAAGCAACACATAAGAATCTTCCATTAACGACAGCGCATCCGCGACATCATCGCAAACTGGTATTTATAACTTCAAAAAAATCGCTTTCACAAGGAGCAACAATAGTGCTCAATAAAGTGTGAAGGACAAGAGTTACCATCAGCTGGATGATGTTTGTGCGTCATGATCAGCTTGCTGACATCTTCAGCTGCCCATTCCAAGGCTATTTTCTGGCTTTGTAAGGTCCTGCAGTAGTTCTACCTCAAGTGCAGGGGTAGGATGTGTACTACAAATGTTGAGAAGTCACGAGTTAGTTGTGATTCTCAAAGCTTCCAGAGTCTATAAGAGTTCATGCCACGACCAGTCAGCGCAAAAGGGAGATGTTTGTGATACAGGTGTAGCTGCCGAGGCCGTGCTGCCGTATTACTTTATTAATGAGTCCGACAACCACTACTTTCTAACAGATATACCGAGCGAGGTGGCGCAGTGGCTAGCACACTGGACTCGCATTCAGGAGGAAGACGGTTCAATCCGGCGTCCGGTCGTACTGATTTAGGTTTTCTGTGATTTCCCTAAATCACTCCAGGCAAATGCCGGGATGGTTCCTTTGAAAGGGCACGGCCGACTTCCTTCCCCGTCCTTCCCTAATCCGTGAGACCGATGACCTCACCGTCTGGTCTCCTCCCCCAAAACAACCCCCAACTCCCCAACAGATACACAAGCGAAAAGCGCGACGGAAGTTAGCACCTACATAAGTAGAGAGTACGCATACCTTTAGTTATTCGGAAATGATCATGTGGTCTCGAGAATGTGAGCGTTGGAATGCCAGAATAGTCACTTGAGTCTGCAGTCAGGTCAGGCAACACGAACCATTCCAACAAAAGCATTTTCTCACATAAACAATTTGGTACTTTTGACCTAGTTATAAAACCTCTGTTCCAGCTCTCTTGAATATAAATATTCGAGACAATGGTGATCGGTGTATTGTTGCTTGACGTACACGGATAAGCTCGATTTACGATTATTTTTGTTTTGTTTTTGAGTAATTAGTCTACTGACTCGTTTGATGCAGCCCGCTACGAATTCCACTCCTGTGTCAGTCTTTCTATCTCGGATTAGCACTTGCAAACTACGTCCTCTATTATTTGCTGCGTATATTTCAGTCTCTGCCTTCCACTACAGTTTTTACCCTTTACAGCTCCCTCTAGTACCTTGGAAGTTATTCGTTGATGTCTTAACAGATGTCCTACCAATCTGTCCCTTCTTCTTGTCAGTGTTTTCCATATATTCCTTTCCTCGCCAATTCTGCGGAGAACCTCCTCATTCCTTATGAGTCCAAATACTTTTCAACATTTTTCTGTAGCACCACGTCAAAAATGCCTCGATTCTCTTCTGTACCGATTTTCCCACAGTCCATGTTTCACTACCATACAATGCTGTGCTCCAAATGTACAATCTCAGAAACTTCTTTCTCAAAGTAAGGCCTGTATTTGTTACTTGTAGACTTCTCTTGGCAGTGCTAGTCTGCTCTTTATGTCCTCCTTGCTCCATCCGTCATGGGTTATTTTGCTGCCAAGATAGTAGAATTCCTTAACTTCATCTACTTCGTGAGCACCAATACTGATGTTAAGTTTCTCGCTGTTCCCGTTTCTGCTTGCTCTCATTATTTTCGTCTTTCTTCGATTTACTCTTAACCCATATCCTCTACTCATTAGACCGTTCATTCTGTTCAACATATTCTGTAATTCTTCTTCACTTTCACTGAGGATAAAAATCTCTTCAACGAATATAGTTATTGATATCATTTCACCTTGAATTTTGATTTCACTCTTCAACCATACTTTTATTTTCATCATTGCCTCTGCTATGTCTAGATAGAATGGTAGGGGTGAAAGACTACATCCCTGTCTTACACCCTTCTTAATCCGAGCCCTTCGTTCTTGGTATTCCACTCCTATTGTCCCTCTTGGCTTCTGTGCGTATTGCACATTACCCGTCTTCCCGTGTATCTTGCTCCCATTTTCGCCATGTTTTAGAACATCTTGCTTCCTTTTATACTGTCGAATTCTTCTTCCAGGTCGACAAGTAATTTGAACAATCTTGATTTTTCTTTAATCTTGCTCCCATTACCAACCGCAACGTCAGAACTGCCTCTCTGATGCCTTTACTTATTCTAAAGCCAAACTGATCGTCAACTAACATATCCTGAATTTTCTTTTCCGTTCTTCTGTGTAATATTCTTGTCAGTAACTTGGGTGCATGAGCCGCTAAGCCGATTGTAAGATAATTCTCGTACTTGACGGCTCTTGTAGTCTTCGGAATTCTATGGTCTATATTATTCAGAAAGTCAGAAGGCATATCGTCACTCTCATACATTCTACCCACGATTGTGAATAGTTGTTTACAGCTCGATAAAATGTGTGCTTGATCTAGGTGGATTAAGAAAAGTAACTGAGCAGCACCGTAGCCGATTCGTCAGCAGTAAAAAATCTCGTAGCGATTAAATTTATTTGTCTATTTTTATTTACACTAGTGCCCATTAAAATTGCTACACCACGAAGATGACGTGCTACAGACGCTAAATTTAACCGACAGGAAGAAGATGCTGTAATACGGAAATGATTAGCTTTTCAGAGCATTCACACAAGGTTGGCGCCGGTGGCGACACCTACAACGCGCTGAAATGGTTCAAATGGCTCTGAGCACTATGCGACTTAATTTCTGAGGTCATCAGTCGCCTAGAACTTAGAACTAATTAAACCTAACTAACCTGAGGACATCACACACATCCACGCCCGAGGCAGGATTCGAACCTGCGACCGTAGCGGTCGCTCGGTTCCAGACTGTAACGCCTAGAACCGCACGGCCACTCTGGCCGGCTTACAACGCGCTAACATGGGGAAAGTTCCAACCGATTTCTCATACACAAACAGCAGTTGCCCGGCATTGCCTGGTGTAACGTTCTTGTGATGCCTCGTGGAAGGAGGAGAAATGCGTACCATCACGTTTCCGACTTTAATAAAGGTCGGATTGTAGCCTATCTCGATTGCGGTTTATCATATCGCGATACCGCTGCTCGCGTTGGTCGAGATCAAATGACTGTTAGCAGAATATGGAATCGGTGGGTTCAAGAGGGTAATACGGAACGCCGTGCTGGATCCCAACGGCCTCGTATCACTAGCAGTCGAGATGACAGGCATCTTATCCGCATGGCTGTAACGGATCGCGCAGCCACGTCTCGATCTCAGAGTCAACAGATGGGGAAGTTAGTAAGACAACAACCATCTGCACGATCAGTTCGACGATGTTTACAGCAGCATGGACTATCAGCTCGGAGACCATGGCTGCGGTTATCCTTGACGCTGCATCACAGACAGGAGCGCCTGCGATGGTGTACTCAACGACGAACCTGGGTGCACGAATGGCAAAATGTAATTTTTTCGGATGAATCCAGGTTTTGTTTGGCGACATCGCGGTAAACGCACATTGGAAGCGTGTATTCGTCATCGCCATACTGGCGTATCACCCGGCATGATGGTATGGGGTGCCATTGGTTACACGTCTCGGTCACCTCTTGTTCGCACTGACGACACTTTGAGCAGTGGACGTTACATTTCAGATGTGTACGACCTGTGGCCCTACCCTTCATTCGATCCCTGCGAAACCCTACGTTTCAGCAGGATAATGCACTACCGCATGTTGCAGGTCCTGTACGGGCCTTTCCGGATACGGAAGATGTTCGACTGCTGCCCTGGCCAGCACATTCTCCAAATCTCTCACCAATTGAAAACGTCTGGTCAATGGTGGCCGAGCAAATGGCTCGTCACATACGCCAGTCACTACTTTTGATGAACTGTGGTATCGTGTTGAAGCTGCATGGGCAGCTGTACCTGTACACGCCATCCAAGCTCTGTTTGACTCAATGCCCAGGAGTATCAAGGCCGTTATTATGGCCAGAGGTGGTTGTTCTGTGTACTGATTTTTCAGGATCTATGCACCCAAACTGCGTGAAAATGTAATCACATGTCAGTTGTAGCATAATATATTTGTTCAATGAATACCCGTTTATCATCTGCATTTCTTCTTGGTGCAGCAATTTTAATGGCCAATAGTGTATTTATTCTTTGCAGCTACAACTTATTACCTGACAAGCTAAAATAAGCCATAAAATCACTTTTTCTTGGATAACAATTAATCTGTATGCTAAATATCTATTTCTGATAATAACTTTATTTAATGCAACTATTTATACTACTACAAACTACAATAAAATCATAAACCAGTTACCCAACTTCTAATACTACTGTTAACACTGCATCTACATCCATATATACATCTAGATCTGCATAGATACTCCGCAAGCAGTGGGTATCCTGTACCAGAACTAGTCGTTTCGTTTCCTGTTCCACTAGCAGATAGAGCGAGGGAAAGACGACTGTCTATACATCTCCGTATGAGCCCTAATTTCTTGTATCTTATCTTTATGGTCCCTGCTCGAAAGGTATGTTGGCAGCAGTGGAATCGTTCTGCAGTTAGGTTCAAATGCCGGTTCTGTAAACGTCCTCAGTAGTGTTATTTGAAATGAACGTCTTCTGCCATCCAGGAATTCCCACTTGATATCCCGAAGCATTTGCGTAACACTTGCATGCTGTTCGAACCTACCGGTAAGGAATCTAGCATCTCGCCTCTGAATTGCTTCGATGTCTTCTTTCAATCCGACACGGTACAGATCCCAAACGTTCGAGCAGTAGTCAAGAATAGGTCGCAGTAGCATCCTACGAGTATATGCGGTCTGCTTTACAAATGAACTGCTCTTCCCTAAAATTTTCCCAATAAACCGAAGTCGAACACTCGCCTTCCCTACCACAGTCCCCACATCCTCGTTCCATTTCATATCGCTTCGCAACATTACGCCCGGATATTTAAACGACTTGTATGTGTCAAGCAGGACACTACTAATGCTCTATCCGAACACTGTGGGTTTGTTTTTCCTATTCTTCCGCATTAACTTACATATTTTTCTAAATTAAGAGTCAGCTGCCATTCATCACACCAGCTATAAATTTTGTCTAACAAGGAGAGGCAACGACGTTGGGATAATGGATTTGTTTAAACTTTGACACTTTTAGTAGGCCATTAAAACAAAATTATATGCAAGTATAAAGTGCATTACTCTGGCAATTCCGAGAAAATCGCAAGAGAAGTTTTGCGCTTCCATTACGTTACATGTTTCTGTGCGAAGGTGCCGACCTTTAGAAATCATTGCGGCGAAGTGCTTAGCGTTCGTGCATTGCAAGAAGGTCGTCGACGAGGTGACAATTTGAATTCTGCAAACAATTATTTATTAATATATATTTTTTCATCACTAGTCACATTATGTAATTTATTTTTGTAGTACAAGTGTAAATTCTGTGATACTAAAAATATTTTCACTTACGCCATTCGTTTTTGCTACATTAGCAACGTCTCATCGCTACGCAGGTTAACTGCCAAATGGTTTCTGCAGCTCGAAGCGTCGCGGTGCAAAGTAGTTCTGGGTACCTTCCTAAACTGCATGTACAAGTAATTTAGCAATTCATGACAGGCATACATTTTCAGGAAAACTCGACACGTTTATTCGTTTACTAGTCGATCGTTATAAATATGTTTCTTTTAATGATCAAATTTAATTAAAAGTAGTAAGTAGTCAAATAAAATGAAATTAACTAAAACTTCATGCAAATACACGTGTTTTTTAATTGTATTACTCTTCAAGTGTCATATAAATTAAATAATATGACCAGTCATCAAACAAATAGATTAACAATATGACCAGTGATCAAAAAAATAGATTAATAATTACGTCTGAGCCGGAGTCGAACCGTCGCCTTGTCCGTGTTCGATTTCAGGAAATCGAACGCTAATCACTTGACCACCACGAACACCTGACAAGTCCCGACTAGCTGCCGGAATTTAAGTCCAACATAACATAGGAATGTTCTGTACTAGTGAATGTTAAAGTAACAAGAAGCCACTTTCCGGCGAAAATATAATACTTTAAAGTTACAGTCGTGCCTGAAAGACCTTCAACACAAACGTTACCTCTACGGTTGCATAGAAAAGAATGACTAGGAGCGGCCTTTGCACACCTTATTTACCCATTTTAACCAGCTAAAATACAGGAAATGGAAAAAATGAACCAATATTTAAAACTTAAACCATTTACAAATACTAT
Source organism: Schistocerca serialis cubense (assembly GCF_023864345.2). Classification (NCBI taxonomy): domain Eukaryota; kingdom Metazoa; phylum Arthropoda; class Insecta; order Orthoptera; family Acrididae; genus Schistocerca; species Schistocerca serialis. The sequence continues at coordinate 149,365,736 of NC_064642.1, forward strand.
ATATGTATTGTGGAAAGCAACTCTCTCTGACAGTCCTTCTGAGACCACCCACAACGTTCTGAGCTTAATACTTTAAATATAAATAATTTAAAATTTGTGTAGACATGCTCAGCATTAACAAATAAAATACCATTATAAAAAAACAATTAACAATAACGATAGCTTGCTTAATACAAGTATCTCTTTGCGTTCTGTTCAATGGTGGTATTAGAATTTATGTGCGAAGTACCAATTTCATACGAATTGCGTTTTTATTTGAGATTAAATGACTATGTAATTAATTAATCAAGAAATCACTCCAAAAAATCTACATATAGCATATGAGTAATAGATAATTATAATATCTGTTTATACCCATTAGCTGTTCAGTGTTGGTCAGTGTCGTTCCAGCAAAAAGCGTAAAGCAAAGGGAGTGTATTGTATCTAGGATGCAACTACCATTCACTTATTTTGTAAATCTGTATACACTGAGAAGGAAAAATATTGACAGGGATTTCTTATGGTTAGCTTGTAAGTAGGCTGTTTAGGTTTTAATGTTGGTAACGCCACGGAGCACTCTGTATGAAAATCACTGACTGTGATGTGTGCAGTCTCTGGCTGGTTAGCATTGTTAGAATATTCGCTATTGTAGTGTTGGGCAGTTAGATGTGAACAGCGCGAAACGTTGCGCAGTTGGAGGTGAGCCGCCAGCAGTGGTGGATGTGGGGAGAGAGATGACGGAGTTTTGAGAGCGGATGATCTGGACGTGTGTCCATCAGAGACAGTAAATTTGTAAGACTGGATGTCATGAACTGATATATGTATATATATTATGACTTTTGAACACTATTAAGGTAAATATATCGTTTGTTCTCCATCAAAATCTTTCATTTGCTAACTATGCCCATCAGTAGTTAGTGCCTTCAGTAGTTTGAATCTTTTATTTAGCTGGCAGTATTGGCGCTCGCTGTATTGCAGTAGTTTGAGTAACGAAGATTTGTGTGAGGTAAGTGAGTCATGAAAGGTATAGGTTATTGTAAGTCAGGGCCATTCTTTTGTAGGGGTTATCGAAAGTCAGACTGCGTTGCGCTAAAAAAAAATATTGTGTGTCTGTTTAGTGTTGATCAGAATAAGTAAAGAGAGAAATGTCTGAGTACGTTCAGTTTTGCTCAGCTGTTTAAAAATCAAATAACGTAGAGGTTTTACAGCACTGCCATTTAAAAATTTTTCTTAGGGGGTGTTTCATAAGCTTGCAAAGAAATGATTATCGAATACTCTAAGATCACGTTATCTCAAGAAACGTTTCTCATGAACTGTTGATGTAATCTGTAATTCAACAAGATGGAAGAAATATAAGTCTGATGAGACTGTTGCCTTTATGTACCGATTTTCCTTTTAAGTATCTTACTTATTTATGTTTTCTGGACTAGCTCTGTGGAATGGAATTGTTTGTGTGCTCATGGCCTTGTGATTATGGCCTGCAATCTTCGAAAATTGTTGAGAATATTTTCGTATTTTAAAATCAGGATGCAGTACACACATCACTGGCTGTTAGCGCACAAAAGTAGCGAACATTGCAAAACTTCTCTAATCACAGACCTTTAAAGTGACAGTGTATAATGGTTCCAGCTGCAACACACTGTGTTTATTTGTAGTGTGTATGTGGAGGAATCGAAGTTCTGATGCATTTACATAAGCGACAATAATTAAAATAAGCTGTAATATTGTGTGTAAAATAGATACCGATGTGTGATCAGTGACAATAGCTGTAGATCTCAGCTACTGTCCAATGCCTAGATTCGAAGCATTCATGAGATATTAATTTATAAATGTTTGTGCAATAATACTCATATACAGTGCTCGCACAGTTTCCATAATTTTTACAATAAATTATTACTAAAACAGTAATACATACTCCTTGATGTCATGATCACCATGATATGCTTGGATCTGTAATACACTGATTCAGTGATTCGCCATGTAATTTCGAAGTATTCTGAGATAGCCGTTATCTGCCATATTGCCGAATCTGATATGTCTCCACCTTGTCAGAAGCTAACCGTTCCACTCACTCCAGAGGCTGGGAAAATACACCCTTTACCTGCTGCCAATCCACTGCTCGCTCCACCTTTGGCTCCGGCTGCTTGGCCAACCGGACTCTCAGCCATGCCAAAGTTATCTGCCCAGCTGACAGCTCGCCAGAGTGGGTGTTCATTCACAGTTTCAAGGTGTAACGCCTTCATCTCTTCTCTCAAAATAATCTTCATTGCTGCAGTGACGTAAGGATGCTTTTCTGGAATTTCCACTCTGTGTCTAATATATAGTTTCATTTCTCTCCCACATTCGAGAGAAATCTACGTCTCGTATCAATGACATTGTTGTGGCTTCCACTCATACTGGTACATTAAATTACAAATTGATTGCTGCGATACTGTTGATGTAGTAGAAGAGAAAATGCGTCCACCTCTTCTTCTCTGAAGTGAATACCACCTTGTGAGTTGATCAGTTGTATCTACACCACATTTCGTTGAGTTACAACGAATAAAATTTCCTCTTACAAATATGATGTTTTGCAGACCACAAAATACCAAATTTGTTCCTTGTGGGAGCAAATGAAGTTAACGTTGCGTCCATCGGAAAGCAAAAGTAAATGGGGTTTCAGTTCTAGTTTTCTTGTTTTGTTTTGTTTTTTCCTTCTGGTTGAAGCTCATGTAGAATTTCAACTTTGTTTTTACAGAGAGTTCTACAGAACGCAAAGCCATTCTGTAGAAGCTCCTTTCCCAATGAAAAACTTGTGTAAAAGTACTCAGTAATTATTCCACGTCCCTAACCAAGAAAACACTTTTGTTTTCGTGCACCTAGATAGTTTACTGGAAACCTTTACTTCCCCAAGTACTTTCTAGGTACTTAGCACAAAACGCTGCAGAGTCAGCAACATCCCAGACTTGAACTCCACATTTCCTTGGTCGTGATCTCATGTATCCTCCAAATTGCCATTTACCCTTAAATGGGATTATTTGCTCATCAACGGTTAGATGACTGCAAGTGATGCAATTATTCTGACTGTGAGAAATAAAAATACGCCACAGCTCCCTTAAAAGGTGTCAGACTATCACACTTATTTCTGTCATCAACAGTATTTGTATCATCGAAACGTAGAAGACGACGACCAGCTTTTTCTGGCGTCGATTAAGCTGTTTGGCGTACCCTCAAGATGCTATAAGTCCGATCCCCAGAAGACGATGCAAATTTAAAAGTAATAATATCGAAAAATGAATAACGTCTTATTGAAAGAAAATTAGTAGGAGTCGCCTAGTTACACATGGAAGTACGAGTATCACACCTCACATGAATATATTAATGAAAGAGCTCATCTATCTACAGAGGAAATTAACACATTTACTATAACAATATTTTATTACCATAAGACATCAAACAAATGAATTATCCATTGAATTAAGCATGCAAATATCAAATAAGTGGACAAGAGTTTGTAATTATGAGACAGGATCTTGGCACAGGCGGACGGTCACATGAAAGTAAAACGTGAAACTATATCACGGATATGACGAATGGCTGCGAAAATGGTTAGTGATTTAAGGGAAGAAAACTAGAAAGACCAGTACGTACAACAATAGATTCGCCGAATTGCGTGATGGTAACAACTAACTGGATGCGAAAGTTAAAATTGTGCAGTGATATCTAGATGTCAGTTAAGCCCAGATGCAAGTTAACTACTCTCGTGGTTTGGTGATTGCATCGACGTCCCACGCTTACCTCTCCTAAAGGGTGTCTTGTGGAAGATGGCGTCTGTAGCAGAAGGAAATTCTGAGCCCAACTCGACCTCCATACTTTGCTCTAAGCTGCGGACATCTCTGTCTACAGGTCTCTACAGCAAGGGCCCTCTCCGTGATGCCTGTCCTGTAGGTGTGGTCATCGATCTCCCGGTAGCAAGTGTCATCTGACTTAACTCTCAGAAACTCGGCTGGATCCGCCAGCATAGGAATCTCGCCAGTTGATTGTAGCAACCATATTAGTTCTGATCGATAATAATTTCATGTTCAAATTTATTTTTGTGGAAGTGCAAAGCCTGAATGTGTTTTGACAATAAAAGCATGGTCCTAAAGGATGTATTCTTTTTATTATCTGTGCGATCGGAAAGTTTCAATCTTGGTTCATTTTCAAGCAAGTATCTTAAGCTTCCGTTTTCATTTTACACGTACCAGTGATATGTTATAACACAAAATGAATCTGAAAGCTTAAGGTACATGCTTGACAATGATCCAATGTTAAAATTGGCCCGTCACACAGATAATAAAACGAATACAGCCTACGTGGACCGTGTTTTCATACTCCAAATAATTTCATAAGTAAGTAGCACAAGTTGCTGCTCTCGCTGATTTTGTCACGGTTAACCAATAGTGGTCCGCTGTGGAAAGGAAGGAAAAAAGTCTATTCCACAAAATGACAGGTTTCTAACCCTGGCCAACAAAAATGCTTGCTCACAGATACGTGTTGCAAAGTGCTCCTTCTGCCAACATAACTACTGTGAGCCAATCAGTGGCCCTTTTACACAGGTTTAAATAAACATTCTTTGGGACGCGGTAGCAGGTAATGTCTGATCCCGTGTTCCCCAGTTCTGAGTGCTACACCTGTCTTTCAGATTTTATCTTTCCAGAAAGGATTTCCTGTAGCGACTCCCACAAAGCAGTTTTATGGAACGCAGGCTACTCTCAGTGCACCTGTTGTGTGGAGACAGGACACAGTGAATTCTCTGTTCTATATCTGCTCGGGGAGCTGCTTTCAATGCTGAATAAGTTTGTAATAAAAGGAAAGGAGACGAAGAAGTAATGAGTTGAGTAATCATTTGCAATAGTGAATACTGTCTGCAGTTATCATGCAACATTAAAGGATCAACTATAATGACTACTGGGATGTGTATGTTATAATGTAAAGTAGGTTGTGTGACAGTTTGGGGATGAGTTGCCATGTGATAACTGAAAAATTTGTGTTGGAAAAGGGAACGTTGCTGTATAGCATGCTGATAGGCTACCTGACACCTTCAGAGCACCTATTATGTCACTTCAGTAGACACTTCTAATTTTTTAATAAAACTGTCCAGAGCAGCCACAAGTCGCATACAGTTTCCTTTTATCACTGCTTTCGCTTGTCAGATGAAAGCATCTTCATAAGCTTTTAGTAGTTACTGGTTACACTCTAAATTTATCTGGCTATATACAGCACCAAAGTCAGACTTTTTCATGTCTGACATTGGCGCTATACACAGCCGGATACGTTCAGCACGTAGCCAGTCGTGGTTAAAGGTTTCGGAAGATACAGACATCGGATAACTGAAAGTGGTTATAAAAGAAAATTATATGCATCTTGTGGCTGCTCTCCACAAGTTTATTTCTTGCGGTAGCTGCTGCGCGCCTCCCCCTTGCAGGCGGCGCTGGCTCCCGCTCACAAATTTTCATTGTATGTAGATTTATCTAAATACAGATTTTTATTTGTGTTGGTATATTGAATCATCCTTTGGATTACAATAAGGAATCATGATATCAACAATTTTTTCATCATAAAAACCTTGAGACTTTCAAACAGTATGGAAATACTTGGCATGTTTCACCATTCTTCTCCAAGTAAAGAGGGATCGTTGTCTTCCTGATGTACTGACTGGTTAGTATCACTAATGCTTTCATTTTCAATAGCAGCGAAAGCAATTTCATTTTATGACATATCTGTTCATTATTTTTCCCTTGTTTTATTTCTACGCCGGCTTCACCCTTCGGCCCTTCTGAATCATTCTTATAATCTAGTATTTCACTTAATGATTCTTCAATATCTACTAGAGTTAAATCCTTTGATGAACTTGGTCCTTTGACATTACCATATCGCAATTTTGACACGTGGTTTCTTGAACAACCAAAAGACTGGACCTCACTATTTTCTACTTGGAAATCTACTGACTATACGCTAAAATAAACTATCGTCACAGCAAAGGACAACTTAATTTGAAGCCATCACTGAATAAGAAGAAGAAGGAAACAGTTAAGCTGTAAAACAGAAAATTTACCAAAACCAGTAATAAGTGTTGTATAGGTAACCAACAGGCTTGTCAGCACACCCCACTCCCAGATTTCTTGCATCTAAAATGGTGTTGTCTCTGTAGATACATGCGATGTGGGTAAAGATGAATATTAACACCGTTTCGTCAACACGAAAACATTTTAACAATGTCATTAAGGGGAAAAAAATGTTGGGTTGTATTTGCGCCACACTTGGTTATCAATAGGTCAAGTTGACCCAGACAGATACTACTAGATACCTGCAGACTGAGACTGATTCCAGTGTGACTTGTCGCCAGTTATGAACTCACACAGAACTATATTCACTTATATTTAGTCCGTTGCCAACCTTTGTATCAGGTGTTGATCATCTGTTTTTCGATAAGTTTGTTGTGATGGAACTTCCACGTACAGAACAGCGCCGTATACGAACAGTCTCAGAGCTGCAGGAGTACTTTATCTCATTTATTGTCTATTGACATGCCGGCCGGTGTGGTCGAGCGGTTCTAGGCGCTACAGTCTGGAACCGCGCTACCGCTACGGTCGCAGGTTCGAATCCTGGCTCGGACATGGATGTGTGAGATGTCCTTAGGTTAATTAGGTTTAAGTAGCTCTAAGTTTTATGGGACTGATGACCTCAGCAGTTAAGTCCCATAGTGCTCAGAGCCATTTGAACCATCTGTCTGTTGACACACAGTCAACATGGGTTTAGGAAACACCGTTCCTGTGAAACACAACTAGCCCTTTATTCACATGAAGTGCTGAGTGCTACTGACAAATAATTTCAGATCGATTCCGCATTCCTGGATTTCCGGAAGGTTTTTGATACTGTACCTGTGGTGGCACCGCCAGACACCACACTTGCTAGGTGGTAGCCTTTAAATCGGCCGCGGTCCGTTAGTATACGTCGGACCCGCGTGTCGCCACTATCAGTGATTGCAGACCGAGCGCCGCCACACGGCAGGTCAAGAGAGACTTCCTAGCACTCGCCCAGTTGTTCAACCGACTTTGCTAGCGATGGTTCACTGACAAAATACCCTCTCATTTGCCGATACGATAGTTAGCATAGCCTTCAGCTACGTTATTTGCTACGACCTAGCAAGGCGCCATTACCCGTTACTATTGATACTGTAAAACATGTACCGTCAAGAGCGACGTTCACCATTTATGGATTAAAGTTAAGTATTCCACCAGCTACGTCAGTTTTTTCTAAGTCTGATTTCCTTGTCCTGTTCCAGACCTCACACCAGCCTGCGTGAGCTAAAACGTGTGCCTTTCGGCTTCCTCTAGTAGTACCGGGTTGGCTCTCTTGCCAACCCACAACAGTACCACACAAGTGACTCGTAGTCAAAGTGCGTGCTTGTTGAATATCGTCTCAGTTATGTGACTAGATTTGCAATTTCCTGTCACAGAAGTCACAGTTCGTAGTAACTGACGGAAAGTCATCGAGTAAAACAGAAGTGGTTTCAGGTGTTCCCCTTCAGTCTGGAACCGCGCGACCGTTACGGTCGCAGGTTCGAATCCTGCCTCGGGCATGGATGCGTGTGATGTCCTTAGGTTAGTTAGGTTTAAGTAGTTCTAAGTTCTAGGGGACTGATGACCTCAGATGTTAAGTCCCATAGTGCTCAGAGCCATTTGAACCATTTGAATAAGGTGTTCCCCAAGGTAGTGTTATAGGCCCTTTGCTGTTCCTTATCTATATAATCTTGGAGACAACCTGAACAGCCGTCTTCGGTTGTTTGCAGATGACGCTGTCGTTTATCGACTAATAAATTCATCGGAAGATCAAAACAAACAGCAAAACGATTTTAAAAAATATCTGAATGCTGCGAAAAGTGGCAGTTGACCCTAACTAACGAAAAGTGTGAGGTCATACACATGAGTGCTACAAGGAACTCGTTAAACTTCGGTTACATGATAAATCATACTAATCTAAAGCTGTAAATTCAACTAAATACCTAGGTATTACAATTACGAATAACTTAAACTGGAAAGAACACATGGAAAATGTTGTGGGGATGGCTAACCAAAGGCTGCGTTTTATTGGCAGGACACTTAGAAAATGTAACAGACCTACTAAGGAGACTGCCTACACTACGCTTGTCCGTCTTCTTTTAGAACACCGCTCCGCGGTGTGGGATCCTTACCAGAAACGACTGACGGAGCACATCGAAAAAGTTCAAAGAAAGGCAGCACGTTTTGTATCATCGCGAAATATGGGAGAGAGTGTCACAGAAATGATACAGGATTTGGGCTGGGAATCATTAAAAGATAGGCGTTTTTCATTTCGACGGAATCTTCTCACGAAATTCCAATCACCAACTCTCTCCTCCGAATGCGAAAATATTTTGTTGACACCGACCTACATAGGAAGGGACGATCCCCACGATAAAATAAGGGAAATCACAGCTCGTACGGAAATATATAGGTGTTCATTCTTTCCGCGCGCTATACGAGATTGGAATAATAGAGAATTGTGAAGTTGGTGCGATGAACCCTATGCCAGGCACTTAAATGTGATTTCCAGAGTATCGATGTAGATGTAGATGTAGATTGTGTATTGCGAAGATCAAGATACAGTACACACAGTCTGCAGATGCACTGAATGTCACCTTTGTTTCTGTTGACGCTAGGTGCGTTAATGTCAACCAGTTCGAATTTGTGTTATCTGACTTCCGGTGTTTGACTGTATCTTCTTCACCACTATTTTTATTCACGATAAAGTTGTCGAACATTCAGACATAGGAGTGCGGTGATTTGTTCAGTGTATCTCTGAACGCTAAAGTAAAACATGGGAGAACAACGTAATTACATTAGTTCTGGAATCCGCGAGATGGATCCGCATATTTCAAATGAAACGGAAATTTCTGTGTCTTAAAAGCAGTAAACGCTCCACCCCGACCGGCGGAGGCGGCCATAAATTTCTTGTTAGCGCCCTGTTAACGTGCGTGTCAACGTGAGCCGCAGGTATTTATAACAGTTAATTTGGGAACACCGGAGGCCCACGGCTGCTTGGGAGGCAGCCAGTGGGAAAATTGGATAATCTATAAATGCCAAAGGCATTAACTGGAGTCTCGCAGGCAGCTACAACGCCGTTGGCTCGGAGTGGTTTCCTTCGCGGCAGTCGGTGCTTGTCCACTTGAGAAAGTGTCGGCCGCGCTATATTTCTGGCGGCTAAATGGAAATGTCCACTCTGCGTCGCTCCCGCACCTACCGCAGCGCGACTTGTCAACAGCGGCTCTATTTCTGCTGTAGCCGCCTGCACCGGGTGCCCGTATTTTAAACCGCCTGTTGAATCCGTAACAACTGATAGCTGCAATTGCGTACGCCAGGAGTTTCCATCACTCCTGCGATTGAGGTGTCGCTGTAATGCTCTCTACTGTGATGAATCCTGAGCGATCTGAATAACTGGCACGAAATCTGCACTGAACTGCACCAAGTGGTACTTGTAGCCACCTGCAAAGCAAATCATATCAATTAATTTCTTATGTTTGGTGTTCCGCAACTCAGTCGGTAGAAACGGAACCCTTATGGATCACCTGGTGGTCCGTCTATCTTTCTGACTGTTAAAAACCCTTTATCAGCAAACGGTAGAAATATAAATTTGAAATTTGTCACTTAACGAGATCAACGTTACCTTGGCATTATAAAAAACGGAAGCTTTTAAATCAACACAATCAAAAGATACGGCCATTTATGTCACATATATACTGATAAAAACTCGCTCATCAAAAGCTGTAGAGCATTTCTCGTTGACTTAAAATCATGAAATTTGGCATGAAGTAAGGTTTCACAATACGTGTTGTTGTGGTCTTCAGTCCTGAGACTGGTTTGATGCAGTTCTCCATGCTACCCTATCCTGTGCAAGCTTCTTCATCTCCCAGTACTTACTGCAACCTGCATCCTTATGAATCTGCTTAGTGTATTCGTCTCTTGGTCACCCTCTACGATTTGTACCCTCCACGCTGTCCTCCAATGCTAAATTTGTGATCCCTTGATGACTCAGAACATGTCCTACCAACCGGTACCTTCTTCTTGTCAAGTTGTGCCACGAACTCCTCTTCTCCCCAATTCTATTCAATACCTCCTCATTAGTTATGTGATCCACCCATCTAATCTTCAGCACTCTTCTGTAGCACCACATTTCGAAAGCTTCTATTCTCTTCTTGTTTAAACTATTTATCGTCCATGTTTCACTTCCATACATGGCTACACTCCATACAAATACTTTCAGAAACGACTTCCTGACACTTAAATTTATACTCGATGTTATCAAATTTCCCTTCTTCAGAAACGCTTTTCTTGCCATTGCCAGTCTACATTTTATATCCTCTCTACTTCGACCGTCATCAGTTATTTTGCTCTCCAAATAGCAAAACTCCTTTACTACTTTAAGTGCCTCATTTCCTAATCTAATTCCCTCAGCATCACCCGACTTAAATTCGACTGCATTCCATTATCCTCGTTCTGATTTTGTTGATGTTCATCTTATATCCTCCTTTCAAGACAACGTCCGTTCCGTTCAACTACTCTTCCAAGTCCTGTGCTGTCTCTGACAGAATTATAATGTCGTCGGCGAACCTCCAAGTTTTTATTTCTTCTCCATCGATTTTAATACCTACTCCAAATTTTTCTTTTGCTTCCTTTACTGCTTGCTCAATATACAGATTGAATAACGTCGGGGACAGGCTACAACCCTGTCTCACTCCCTTCCCAACCACTGCTTCTGTTTCATGTCCCTCGACTCTTATAACTGCCATCTGGTTTCTGTACAAATTGTAAATAGCCTTTCGCTCCCTGTATTTTATCCCTGCCACATTCAGAATTTGAAAGAGGGTATTCCAGTCAACATTGTCAAAAGCTTTCTCTATGTCTACAAATGCTAGAAACGCAGGTTTGCCTTTCCTTAATCTTTCTTCTAAGATAAGTTGTAAGGTCAGTATTGCCTCACGTGTTCCAATATTTCTACGTAATCCAAACTGATCTTCCCCGATGTCGGCTTCTACCAGTTTTTCCATTCGTCTGTACAGAATTCGTGTTAGTATTTTGCAGCTGTGACTTATTAAACTGATAGTTCGGTAATTTTCACATCTGTCAACACCTGGTTTCTTTGGGATTGGAATTATTATATTCTTCTTGAAGTCTGAGGGTATTTCGCTTATCTCATACATCTTGCACACCATATGGTAGAGTTTTGTCACGACTGGCTCTCCCAAGGCCGTCAGTAGTTCTAATGGAATGTTGTCTACTCCTGGGGCCTTGTTTCGACTCAGGTCTTTCAGTGCGCTGTCAAACTCTTCACACAGTATCGTATCTCACATTTCATCTTCATCTACATCCTCTTCCATTTCCATAAGATTGTCCTCAAGTACATCGCCTTTGTATAGACCCTCTATACACTCCTTCCACCTTTCTGCTTTCCCTTCTTTGCTTAGAACTGGGTTTCCATCTGAGCTCTTGATATTCATACAAGTGGTTCTCTTCTCTCCAAAGGTCTCTTTAATTTTCCTGTAGGCAATATCTATCTTACATTTGTCCTCTAGCCATCCCTGCTTAGCCATTTTGCGCTCCCTTTCGATCTGATTTCTGAGACGTTTGTATTCCTTTTTGCCTGCTTCATTTACTGCATCTTTATATTTTCTCCTTTTATCAATTAAATTCAATATTTCTTCTGTTACCCAAGGATTTCTACTAGCCCTCATCTTTTTACATACTTGATCCTCTTCTGCCTTCACAACTTCATCCCTCAGAGCTACCCATTCTTCTTCTTACTTCTTTCCCCCATTTCTGTCAATTGTTCCCTTATTCTCTCCCTGAAACTCTGTACAACCTCTGGTTAGTCAGTTTATCCAGGTCCCATCTCCTTAAATTCCCACCTTTTTGCAGTTTCTTCAGTTTTAATCTACAGTTCATAATCAATAGATTGTGGTCAGAGTCCACATCTGCCCCTGGAAAAGTCTTACAATTTAAAACTTGGTTCCTAAATCTCTGTCTTATCATTATATAATCTGTGTAACTGAGGCGGGACGTGGGGACCAGCCCGGTATTCACGTAGTGGGATGTGGAAAACCGCCCAAAAACCACAACCAGGCTGGCCGGGACACCGGCCTCCGTCGTTAAACCGCCGGGAGGATCCGATCCGGGGCCGGCGCGCCGACCCGAGTCCAGGAAGCAGCGCATTAGCGCTCTCGGCTCACCTGGCGGGTTTTTCGTCAACTCAGTGTATGTCATACATTTTGATACTCGTAAACTCGTTCATCAAAACACAGAGTAATTCTCGTGGATCTAGAATCATGGGATTTGGTAAGAAGCAATGTTTCCCAGTACAAGTAAAGGGAAAAATCCGAAATTGTGAATTTTTAATTATATTACATGACAAATTCTTTTTTGTCATTCGTTATCCGACTGTCTGTCCTCCCCCCGTATTTTAAGTCCCGTTTTCTCACAAACGGTTTGAGAGGTGGCATGTGCCCCCTCTCATATTTCTATCTTACGATTCTCCTCTCTAATTGCATGCGGTGGAAAGTTGCTATTCCTTCACACGCGGACTTCCCACGAAGCGTCTCTCGACACCCGGGTGGTCCAGTGACAGGCGGGCTCGGTCTGACTTTGAAAGGATAAGCCGACAGGTGTGAGGGTGTCGAGTGAATGCTTTCCAGACGCCGACATTGTCAAGAGGCACACCCACAGGGCCAGAAGTAGCGGCTGGGCTAGAGGTTCCGTTACTTCGCAGAAACTTAGCGAAAACACTTTCTGGCGGGCTACCAGCGAGGCGTGGGAATGACTTGTGTACCCAGGCAGCTGTGGCGGGAAAATTCCCGCGCTTTCTGCAAAATAGTAACTGTGATTGGCTTGCTCAGGGCATAGCTCTGTGACGTAGCAGGATCGGCGCAGAAATTGGCGCCAAGAATCTCCATTGGTGGAATGGTAGCGTTCCGGCAATGGAGTGGAATTTTCCGCCTGTTTTCGAATTGCTGATTGGAACGTTTAACCACGGCCACTGTCGTGGGGGCGGGAATGTTCTGTGTTCGGTTTTGTACGGGTGCTCTGGTAGTAGTTGGCTCTCGCCTTTCGGTCGAGCACGTCGAAGCAACCAGCCAACGGCTCCGGTACGGCAGATCGTGTCCTGGGAGTCAAGAAGTCGGTTTGGTAATGTATGTCCGCAGGACCGGCAGATAGGGATTTTCCTAGGTGATAATCAGAGCTCAGCAGAGCGCGCCTGTTCGTCTTTTCTAACTTTGTTCTGTCTTGGGTAGCAGCAATTACTGTTGGGTTGGCTATGTGTTTTCTCTAAGAATTGAGTTGCTAGGAATTGGCTGCACATATCACTTCGTCATAATCCTCACAATCTAGTTTAGGGCCAACTTCACATTCACAGCGTTTGTTTAAGTATCCAATTAGAGCCAATTTGATGTATTGTTAATGTTTCATGTGGTGTTGTTTATTATTTTGTGTTTAGTCTTAATAAATCATATTGTTATTTTGGACAGAACTTTCATTCTGTTAATAGGTAGAGCAACCACATCATTCCTCACTATGTTAATGAAACCTTCGCTTAATTAACTTATTTATCAAATCAAATTATTGCAGGGGCCAAACTCTCTTCTACTCCACTGGCAGGGTTGATTAGAGTCAGTTTGCGTATTTTTTTTTATCCTTGTGCAACAGCAAAAGTTGGAGTTAGAATAGGGGGCGCTTAGAGCATCATGTACATATGTAGATTCTACACTGCTAGCCCCGGCACCTCGCAGGTTTAACGTGTCAAGTTTAAATTTATGTCACATACTGAGGGCTGTAGTCCTTTGCTGGTGGAAAGAGATTCTAAGTCAATGCAATCAAATCATACGCCATTTATGTCACATATTTTGGTACTCGCACACTCTCTCGTTAAAACCCATAGGGTACACCCATTTGAGGTAGAAACATGAAATTTGACAGAAAGCAAGGTTTCGCTGTACAAATACAGGAAAAAACTGAAAATTGTTAATAATTAATTGTATCACAAGGTAAAAATGTTTCTTTTCTCGTTTGTTGTCTGACTCCAAACTTGACATTTAAACTTTATCGTGAGGCTTGGAATCCGTGGGACCGACATCTTGCGAGTATAAATGTTGATAACGGAAAAATATCTTCGAGATTCTCCTTTCGAAGAGTGGATGAACTGTCTATACACACAATTAAGTCCACGCCGAATCCTCAGTGAGCGAGTTCTACTAGCACGTGGCCAATATTTGTGACGTAAGAGACGCGTAGTCGGCAATTATTTCTTTGGTAATTTTTATTCATTTTTTTATTTAAGCGGTCATATTATGATCTTCAACCCGCCTTATATCGGACCAGGGTTGCATACATACAAATCTTTTTGCATCATAATTTGATTAAATAAGAATACTTCATCAACGTCCAGTGACTCTTCCAGACTTCTCAATACATTGCGGTGCTCAAATTTTTACATGCAGGTTTGTTCTGCTTATTTCTTTATGTTGTCAGTGTTTGTTCGATTAGGCCGTCCTCTAGCTCTCCGACACAGAATCCCATTTCCCTTCATCTTTTCTGGCTGTGTGTGGGGTCCGTATCCATTTCAGTTCCGTAAGCGTTACTTCGACTCCCTCAATGTCTGTGCCTCCTTGTTATGACCAATACACAACTTTACAAAATTCGTTACGCAAATAACAATTTTTTTAGTATTTTGAGCATTTGATGTCTATGTTTCTCTTCCATACACTGATTCTAGAATTTTGGTTTAATGCACGTGAGAAATATACTTTCGATTATGGTAGTCAGTTTTCTAAATAAAATCAAGGCATTTGCACCCACGTGTTTATTTCTTTAAGTGTTATTTCCAGTGGTCTTAAGTATACAAATTCAGCAGCTGTTCGCACAACTTCATCATTAATCTTTGTTATTCTCTATCGGCATATTGATTGTACACAGTTTTATTAATTAAACTTGAAGCCTGTAGTCGTGTTCTGTCCCTCCATCTTACGTTGAAGCTCTGTAGGATCTGAAACAAAAAAGAACACCAACTATGAACCGAAGGTTTTTCAGTCAAAATTCAACTATTTACAACCTTTTTTCATCCGAAGTCAGAACTTTTCCAAGACTGCGAAGTATGGCGCAGAAAGGAGCTAACTGAATAGAGGGGCTACACTAATAAATACAAGCATTTACGCATGCGCCATGACATCAACAGCTACTAAACAGCGTTATGTGACTGTGGTTGTCGGAAGTCTTGGCCGTCCAGTAAACAACTCTATCTAGTTTTGTGTCTTCAGAAATTTAATCAAGATTCCTTTGAAGTGTAGATTTTAAGTGATTCACAACTGATCATCGTACGATTTGTAAAACTGCCTTCGCATTGATTAGGGATTTTCTGCATTTTTTGAGAAATGAAAGACATGAAATAAGCTGAGATGCAGTACTGAGTCATGTTTAAGCCACCCTGGTTACTGGTGCTGACATCTGTTAATGTGCTGATGAGCTACGTCACCGTAGTTTTGAAATGTACTGTTGGGACCCACGTGCTGGGATCACGTTGTCAACTTGTGGACGAGCATATCGTAGAGTGAGGATGAGTAGTCAAATCCATGCCCAGAGGTGTCCGTGATACACTGGTTTCTTTAATAACATTTATTTATGGAGCACAGTGTACGAAGGTATGTCTGCAGATTTGAGTCAGCAGGTGGGCGCAGGCGTAGGTGTCACGAACGAATGCTGCCTACCCAGATGTTCCATGGTGACCTAGTGTGACATCAGCTCTCTCGAAGACAGTCCATTATGTGCTCAGTTGGAGACTTCCGACTTTATTCGAGGATGTCGGTTGTCGTGAAGACAATGCCCTGGTCTACCACTATGGATCGATTAAGACTGCAGCAGGTGTTCACGAGTCAGGCAGGAGGCTTTGCGGATGTACATCAGTTGGTCAGTCCGAAGATGGCGGCTTGCAAATCATCTGTAGTGATCCAGTGCTGGATGGGGGCTGGCCACTCTCCAGTATTCTCTTCCTTACTGATTCAGTACGCAGCATTGGCAGACCATCGCCGTGGTGTACATCAGGCTGGCTGCATCTCACTGTTGAAGCATGGAGAAAGTAGCAGGCTGGCCATCATCGATCAGCTTGTCGTGGTATCACTGAAACTCAACAGAAGGTCATTCCCTCTGGTTCTAGTGACACGTACAGAGCGGCAGCACAACATACGGTGTTTTTGAGCTAAGAAAGCCTCTGATTTAAAGAGCGAAGACCGCGCCTATGACGAGGTGCCTGCGACTTTATGAGAACATTTGTCCTCCTTTATCGCACCCGTCAACACTCCTTGCCTTGCTGTGATAATTCAATAATTATTGTGGTCTCCAAGCTCAGTTATTTTCTGTTTACGTTTGATTTTGTAGTGGAGCTAGGGCGATGAAATTGCATAGTGTCACCTTACAGCATACTGTTAAACAGCACAGCAGTGCTTGAGTTTCTGCCTGCCCTGTTTTGCGGTCTGCTGTGTAGGTGGAGTTAGTGCTCTTTTACCAAAAAATATGCATGTGTTAACCCTGCTGTACATCCAAATATACTTTCTAAAGATTTGGACAGCTCTATTGCTATAGGAATAGTATATTTGGGAAAAAAGAGGGTTTGAACGCTCAAAGAAAGCTGTCCAGGACAACATCGAATACCCCAGGAAAGACATAGCTGGAAAAAAATGTGTGTGTTTCTTTCAGCGACAGGCACTATCTTTCCTTGAGAAAACTAGAGGGTCTTTCGAAAACAAAAGCAGTGGTGCTAAGCGAAGAGACTGTTAGATAGCACTTCGAAATCCTAAATGAGCTTCTTACAGATCTCCCCTCTAACCAACTCATGCATATAGCATGGACGATACAAGGTTGCCACTCAACAATAGATCACGGAAGGTCTTGCAGCCAAAACGAACAAATGAGGTCCATTCTTTGACCAGCGCTGGAAGAGGTGAGAACTTTACGGCCATTGCTTGTTGGAACGCAGCAGATGCAGATCTGTCATTACTTGTTATATTCAAGGGTTCAAATGGTTCAAATGGCTCTGAGCACTATGGGACTTGACATCTGAGGTCATCAGTCCCCTAGAACTTAGAACTACTTAAACCTAACTAACCTAAGGACATCACACACATCCATGCCCGAGGCAGGATTCGATCCTGCGACCGTAGCGGTCGCAGGGTTCCAGACTGGAGCGCCTAGAACCGCTCGGTCACCTCGGCGGGCTATTCAAGGGTCAAAGACACAAGTCGGAACCGACATAACTTACTCACTGGACCTATTTCATGCATGAGTGAAAATGGACGGATAAATGTGGAAATATTTCTGAAATGGCTCAGACTTCTTCAAGAAAATGGAGAGCCGGGAAAAGTATTTATTTTGAATGCGCATCCGTCACATTCTTCAGTTGCAGCCCTGAGATTTTTCCAAGACAAAGAGATCGGAATGTCCAGTTTATCGTCATGAACTACTCATGTACTACAGCCCTTGGACAGACGTGTTTTCAAGACTCTCAAGGCTTGGCAATTAAGTGGCAGCAAAGAAATCCCAACACCAAAACGGGTAAAGTTCACTTCAGAGGCACTGTCAGCAAGACATGGATGTCTGTCGTTTAACCGAGATGGGACTAAGGCCTGACAGTTTGCTCCTTCTGAAACCCTAAGTGTAACCACGGAAACAACCAAAGAAAATGGCACAACAAACAGCAATCCGTCAACAGCTGCGCCAAAAGTCTCCACTAGGAATGTCCTCCCTTCTCGAAAAAACCATCCAGAGCGGTACTAAAGGGTCGTCACACAGCATCTCCAGAAAACATTGCTGTAGTAATGGCAACCAAAGAGTTAATGGTGCAGAAAGAGAGTTTCTGAACCTGTGATGAAAAAAGGAGTACCGGCACCAGAAAGAGAGCCAATGTAGGTATATTCAAGAAGATGGGTACAGAATTAAAATAAAAGAATTAGACGCCAGTTCTAATTACAGTTTCGACTATGTTGTTCCCCTGAATGATTCCGAGAGGTGATGGGATGGAAAAGTGGATTCTACCAAGTGTTACTGATGATGATGAGTGGATACAAAGCCAAAAGTGTACCACCTGGCATCATGGTGTGAGAAATCGCATGCAATTTCTCTGTGGACGCTGCAGATGATTTATAGCAGAACAGGGATATTTCACGAAGGTTAATTTCCATTAAAGCGAAATAATTATTGTACCATTAGGCCTAATCAGTATTGAATAGAAATTAGCATTTTTAGCTGAACATCCATATAATTTAACTGTATATCTGCCCATTGTTAACTTTATTCAAATGTTCCCAACCAGAACCGAATACCCCACCCCCTGAAATTCATTTTTGCCTGATCGTGAGGGTAAATCGAAAAGCAGAATAACGTTAAAGTTTGGCAATCTTGTACAAGCACTTTTCATACATACGATAGGTGTACACATATAAGTAATACGCACACAAGTAAAAGCCATACAAGTATTACTACATGCCTAAAAGGAAAAATCAGTTAACAATTTCATATAAATTAATAATTTCATATAAATTGAAATTACTCGTATTTTTATAGCCCCACTGTTGTGCTAATGAAATGGAGTCGGCTTGTCTAACTTCTTTCGAATTTCTGAACAACAGCAATACCACTACTAGTGCTACTACTACAAATAATGATAAATGTAGTAGTAGTAATAATAATAATGAGCGTATGGCATTGGTGGCCGGGAGACCCCTCGCGTGGCGGTTCGGCCGCCGCTCCACAAGTTCTTTAACGCCACTACGGCGACTTGCCAGTGAATGAGGATGAAATGATGATGAAAGACACACAACACCCAGTCATCTCAAGGCAGAGAAAATCCCTGACCCCGCCGGGATCCAACCCGGGGCCCGGCGCGCGAGAAGCGAGAACGCTACCGCAAGACAACGAGTCGCGGACATACACTCCGGGAAATGGAAAACAGAACACATTGACACCGGTGTGTCAGACCCACCATACTTGCTCCGGACACTGCGAGAGGGCTGTACAAGCAATGATCACACGCACGGCACAGCGGACACACCAGGAACCGCGGTGTTGGCCGTCGAATGGCGCTAGCTGCGCAGCATTTGTGCACCGCCGCCGTCAGTGTCAGCCAGTTTGCCGTGGCATACGGAGCTCCATCGCAGTCTTTAACACTGGTAGCATGCCGCGACAGCGCGGACGTGAACCGTATGTGCAGTTGACGGACTTTGAGCGAGGGCGTATAGTGGGCATGCGGGAGACCGGGTGGACGTACCGCCGAATTGCTCAACACGTGGGGCGTGAGGTCTCCACAGTACATCGTTGTTGTCGCCAGTGGTCGGCGGAAGGTGCACGTGCCCGTCGACCTGGGACCGGACCGCAGCGACGCACGGATGCACGCCAAGACCGTAGGATCCTACGCAGTGCCGTAGGGGACTGCACCGCCACTTCCCAGCAAATTAGGGACACTGTTGCTCCTGGGGTATCGGCGAGGACCATTCGCAACCGTCTCCATGAAGCTGGGCTACGGTCCCGCACACCGTTAGGCCGTCTTCCGCTCACGCCCCAACATCGTGCAGCCCGCCTCCAGTGGTGTCGCGACAGGCGTGAATGGAGGGACGAATGGAGACGTGTCGTCTTCAGAGATGAGAGTCGCTTCTGCCTTGGTGCCAATGATGGTCGTATGCGTGTTTGGCACCGTGCAGGTGAGCGCCACAATCAGGACTGCATACGACCGAGGCACACAGGGCCAACACCTGGCATCATG
Source organism: Schistocerca serialis cubense (assembly GCF_023864345.2). NCBI lineage: Eukaryota > Metazoa > Arthropoda > Insecta > Orthoptera > Acrididae > Schistocerca > Schistocerca serialis. The sequence goes on from NC_064642.1 coordinate 149,385,548, forward strand.
GTGTGGGGAGCGATCTCCTACACTGGCCGTACACCACTGGTGATCGTCGAGGGGACACTGAATAGTGCACGGTACATCCAAACCGTCATCGAGCCCATCGTTCGACCATTCCTAGACCGGCAAGGGAACTTGCTGTTCCAACAGGACAATGCACGTCCGCATGTATCCCGTGCCACCCAACGTGCTCTAGAAGGTGTAAGTCAACTACCCTGGACAGCAAGATCTCCGGATCTGTCCCCCATTGAGCATGTTTGGGACTGGATGAAGCGTCGTCTCACGCGGTCTGCACGTCCAGCACGAACGCTGGTCCAACTGAGGCGCCAGGTGGAAATGGCATGGCAAGCCGTTCCACAGGACTACATCCAGCATCTCTACGATCGTCTCCATGGGAGAATAGCAGCCTGCATTGCTGCGAAAGGTGGATATACACTGTACTAGTGCCGACATTGTGCATGCTCTGTTGCCTGTGTCTATGTGCCTGTGGTTCTGTCAGTGTGATCATGTGATGTATCTGACTCCAGGAATGTGTCAATAAAGTTTCCCCTTCCTGGGACAATGAATTCACGGTGTTCTTATTTCAATTTCCAGGAGTGTAGTTGTAATAATAGTGACATTATAAAATGGAAATGTAACTAAGTCTATGGGCAAAAAAACGGAGATGTAACGTGACGACTTCTAAGAGAGAAATTTCGGTAGACTGTGTGGGAGAACACCTATTCGGTGAAATTAATCGATATTAGTGTGGTGTGCGGAGTCAACGAGATGGACGCTCCACGAGCAATATTCAGAAAACGCATCAGTATTTAGTTGAGGCAAGAGGGTTATGAAAGTTTACTCATAGTACTGCAGGAGTAAGGATCTGCACAGTGGTGGGAGAGGGTGGACAGCTATCAAATGCCACAAGCTAGCGGAAACGGCCGCCCCGCAGCTGGCAAGCAGAGCGACCACCTCCATACACCATCGAGACAAGAAAGCTCGTGGCGTAACGGGACTTCAGCCCTGCTCTGCACTTCAACGATCGAAGTGGACAGGATCAGCGTCCAGTATTATCAAAGACTGAACGCCCGCTAACAACTCTACCTTGTACAAGAGCGAGACGACAATCATAGCGTCACAAGCTCACTCACTTCGAGAAGAACCAGCCAAGCGGGTATAAGTTTGCTTTCACCCTGCTATGGCGTACTATTCCTTTGGTAACACGTCCGTCGGAATCTTTGCACAGTATAACTGGGTGCTAGCTTCTTGCCTAGGGTTGGAGCGGGAATTATATGTTGGCTCCGAGCACTATGAGACCTAACTTCCGAGGTCATTAGTCCCCTAGAACTTAGAAATACTTAAACTTAACTAACCTAAGGACATCACACACATCCATGTCCGAGGCAGGATACGAACCTGCGACCATAGCGGTCGCGCGGTTCCAGACTGTAGTGCCTAGAACCGCTCGGCCACTCTGGCCGGCTAGTCTAAGTCTATAATAAATTAATGAAAATATAATTGCCGGCCGGAGTGGCCGTGCGGTTCTAGGCGCTGCAGTCTGGAGCCGAGCGACCGCTATGGTCGCAGGTTCGAATCCTGCCTCGGGGATGGATTTGTGTGATGTCCTTACGTTAGTTAGGTTTAAGTAGTTCTAAGTTCTAGGGGACTGGTGACCTCAGCAGTTAAGTCCCATAGTGCTCAGAGCCATTTGAACTTAGACTAATTCAGTTTGGTTTATAGTGTATTGTATGCTTGATTAACGCAAATTGAACCATTACACCTACGGAAAAAACCCGTAATAATAATGATACCTTTGCTGTCTACTTCTTTCATTGTCGCGATAACCATATTGATATGGACTAAATAAGTTCAGGATAGATTACATCCAGAGATGGTCTGGTGACGAACCTTTAGATTTGTAGAGTGTAAATGTGTTTAAATTACAGAAACTTGCTTCTGACTCAAACTTTCGCCCTGTAGTAGTCGAAACAAAATGAATCATCCACGAGATAGTTAGTGAGATGGAACAAGCTATGACACCACTAATAACACACGCACGAAGTTGCTTACTAGCGTAACTGCCTCAGCCAGGGAAAGCTTTAGTCAGGATGTTCGTAGTTACAACAACATGAAGATGTAAAAATAAGGGCAGACGTTACTGATTTAGGGTATACGTCATCAGCCATCTATTGAAGCTTGATGTGTGGTTAAGTTTTCTGATATGTGGAAGATCATTAAAAAGTCGGGTTCCTACCACCAAATAAGGTTTAAAGAAGTTTGCTTATGGATGTAATGAGACAGAGGCGAATTTGCTCTAATCGAAGCGATTGTTTGTGCCCTGTTACTCAGACTGGATGTGAAAGGCGAGGAGGGATAGAAGTGGTTGTATAGATTGGTCAAACGCTAATCAACACTGTATGACAATCTTTGTGCTTTCTGTACGTAATCGAGATTACTTTGGGTAAGATGGTGAAATGCTAGCGAGGTTGTCAATTCTGACCTGCATTCATGATCACTGATATACTTTAGCTCCTGAGGTGGTGGGAGTAACGTGCCACTTCACAAAAACATAACACTTCAACTAGAAAAAGACAAATTTATGATAAAGGGTACTACAACTGTTACTACTCTTACGTATCTTTAACACGTAAGGTTTGAGAAATTGAAATTACTGCCAGCAAAGCAGTAAAACAGATTAAGAATTTGAACAATTTAACTTGAGATTTTAAATTATAACACAGCGTGAAGTTTCACCCCACCCAGGTGGTTCTATTCCTACATAAATTAAATGAAACACCGTATGGACTCAGAACAGAGAGAAAATCATTTCAATTTACAAATATTCAATAATAACAAATCCAACTTCTATAAATATTTAGCTATCAGAACTAGGCAATGAGAATAAATTACACAAAACAAGAGCAAATAATACTGATCAATTACGAACAAGACTCAAAACCGACACGCGGGAATAACTGTAGCATAAACAGACACGTTTAGAACAGACGTATCTCGGCTCTAAACTGAGATCACTGAGGCTATTTCCGTAAAAGAATACATAAATAAAATTTGTACGAGAACGTCCACATCGTTTCAACTAAACAGCAGGCAGTGCACACAGTAATCGCGAGCACGCAATAAATAACGTGACCAACTCAAATAATATTCATAAACTATCAACGGGGTTCAAAACTGGTATTTAACATTTCTACGAAACTTTTGAAATCATTGGGAGAAGGGGCAACCAAACACTTATTAAAGTTAATGTGCAGAATCCATGAGATTGGAGAAATACCTTCGACTTTCGGAAGAATATCATCCACAGTACCCCGAAGATACAAAATAATATACTGTAAATGCGGGAACTGTCGCACAATTACTTTGACGGATTATGCATCCAAGTTGATGACCAGAATTACATAAATGAGGCGTGAGAATAAAATTGAGGGTCTGGCGGTCAGTTTGGCATTAGCAGAGGTAAAGACACCAGAGAGACAGGTTTGACTTTACGATTTAAAGGCAACGAAAGACGAAAAATCAAGATTTGTCGAATGAGAAAAACGTTCGAAAAGTGTTGCAAGATGTTTGAAATCCTCATGAAAACAGGTGTGCACTCTGATGAAAGATCGGTATTATGCAAAATGTGCAAGAAACAATACGGGACGATAACAATGGAAGGCCAAGTGACAAGTGCTTGAATTAAAATTGTTGTAATGCAGCGTTATACCCTCTAACCTGCAACACGTACATCGAAGACGTAGTGAAGAAAATGGATGAAAGGTTCACAAATTCAGGCTGAAATGATATCAATGATAAGATTTGCTCAGTAGGAGTGAGGAAGAATTGCAGTAGTTAGTGAATGGAATTACGGGGTTACTGAGAACCGAATCTGGATTGAGAGAAAACCAGAGAAAAATATTTTAAGGGGAAGCGGAAGGGAGACGAGTGGGAAACTTGGCGTCAGAACCTGATCCACGCAGTAAACGATGAGAAGGAATTTTGCAACCTTTGAAGCCAAATCGACGTGATAGACGAAGACAAGAAAGTAAGATTCGTGAAGCGCATCAGCACTGGAAAAGACACATTTCTGCCAAAAGAAGTGTGCTAGTATCAGACGTAGATCTGATAACTTACGCCTGGACCAAAGGATTGTATGGACTGTGGATAAATCAGAACAGAAGGGAGCATTTGAGATGTAGTGTTACAGAGAGGTGCTGAAAATTAAGTAGACTGACATAACAAGAAATCAGATTCGTCACAGAATATTAAACGGAGCGGTCGTACTAGTCGGGACTGTCGTGCGGTGGAGGAAGTGTGCACACTTGTCTCCGCTCACGGGTTAGATGTGCTGATTAGTCATATCACTTCCTGTAGTGGCCGAGCTGGAGGCTCCTACTTGAGGCCTTTGTTTCTGGAGCCTAGCCGCGCTATTGACTTCGGGGAGCGTCTTAAGAAGGAAGTGAGCCCGACTGCGTTAATACTGACACACAACACCTACGGCTACGGTAGTATTATTCCACGACGGTCACAGAGCAAAAATTATTTTTGTGAGAGTCTTAAGTTAAACGATATTCCTTCGAATGTCACTGGTGCTGGACTTTAACTATTGCTGTGAGCCATTGTGAACATTTCGTGTTTTTATTTACCAGTGTCATTTACTCTGAGTGATAAAACGTACTGACATTCCTCTGAGTCGCATGATAACGCTTGGAATTTTTATTTCCCTTCTGTTATTACCTGAGATGTGCGATTCTTTTTCAGTATAGCTGTTGTTCATTGTTCTTGAGTGCTGCTAACTGTGGGAGTGCCAAAGTAGAATATAGTTTACAAGACTTCACCATTAACCACTTGCTTATATTCTGCTGTAATTTTAAATCTTTTTAATTCTTAGCCAAGTACGTTTGTGCATTTCTCGTGCTTTTAGTGGCCATATTTGTATTTAAACTTATGTTTCAATATCCTAAATATTGTTTTTAATTTTTTTGTTATCTGTTACAGTAATCGACAATTTTTCACCTCGTGCGCCAGTCGACCGATTATGCCAACACCTATGGACCAGAAGTACACCACAGTTATTATTTTGAAACAAGATGACTAACTTATACAGCAAGTCACAGTTCAGTAATCTCACTGATATTTTGAAGTAAAGCGTTTTGACCAATTCAGCTAACTGAAGGTTGTATATGTTGCTAATTCCACGGATGTTTATTTTTTCTGCTATTGAATTTTTAAATGCTTTTTATGGTGAAATGAGTAAATATATATGCTAAAGAATTTTTATTTGTCGTTTAATTAAATAAAAACTTTGTGCTAATATCCTATTTAAAATTACCTGTGGCCCCTTACAACTTCGCAACGTCCCCAAACCCTAACAGAAAAAGGAAAGTGATAGGGTGATAGGGCATGCGTTAAGAAATCATGTCTTCCGTGGCCCTAGATCGAAAAGAAAAGAAAAATTCTGTATGAATGTTAGTTTTGAGATTCTCTGGTAAGTCATTTGTGAGCTACAGATGATTAAATATTGGTTAGCATTAAAAATGCCGGCGCTGTGGCCGAGCGGTTCTAGGCGCTTCAGTCCGGAGCCGCGCTGCTGCTACGGTCGCAGGTTCGAATCCTGCCTCGGGCATGGATGTGTGTGATGTCTTTAGGTTAGTTAGGTTTAAGTACACTCATGCTCATAAATTATGCAGACTGCTGATACATGGTGAAACAACGCTCTGGTGGGCGGTTTGCGTGTTTAAATCACCTCGGGGTATTACCATGCGGTGCATTTGACCTGCGGTCGTCGCACGGTGGCGCTGGCAGCAGTCCACATACGCAGAGGTGTGTTGGTGCAAGTCAGAGTACGGTGCAGCGAGTAAGTGTGCAGACGTTTTCAGACGTGCTAATGGTGACTGTGTGTTGAAAATGGCTCAAAGAACACATATTGATGACGTTATAAGGGGTAAAATACTAGGGCGACTGTAGGCTGGTCATACACAGCAGGTCGTAGCACAGGCCCTCTGTGTGCCACATAGTGAGATCTCATGATTATGGCAACGATTCCAGCAGACAAGAAACGTGTCCAGGCGCTGGAATATGGGACGTCCACTGTGTACAACGCCACAAGAAGACCGATATATCAGCATCAGTGCCTGCAGACGGCCACGGAGTACTGCAGTTAGCCTTGCTCGGGACCTTACCGCAGCCACTGAAACAGTTGCCTCCAGGAACACAGTTTACAGACATCTGAACAGACGTGGTTTATTCTCCCGGACACCTGCAAGGTGCATTTCACTGACCCCTGGTCACAGGAGAGCCCGTAAAGTCTGGTTTCAAGAACACAGTACATGGCCATTGGAACAGTGGTCCCAGGTTATGTTCACGGTCGAGTCCAGGTATAGACTGAACAGATACCAACCCCTTAGTCCTTGAAAGGGATCTGTAAGGAGGTCGTGGTTTGATGGTGTGGGGTGAGATTATGATTGATGCACGTTTACCTCTTCGTGTCTTTGACAGAGGAACTTTAGCAGGTTACGTGTGTCGGGACGTCATTTTGCACCAGTATGTCCGCCTTTTCAGGGGTGCAGTAGGCCCCACCTTCCTCCTGATGGATGGTAACGCACGGCCCCACCGACCTGCCATCGTGGAGGAGTACCTTGAAACAGAAGATATCAGGCGAATGGATGGGCCTGCCTGTTCTACAGACCTAAACCCCATCGAGCACGTCTGGGATGCTCTCGGTCGACGTATCGCTGCACGTCTTCAAACCCCTACGACACTTCAGGAGCTCCGATAGGCACTGTTGCAAGAATGGGAGGCTATACCCCAGCAGCTGCTCGACCACCTGATCCAGAGTATGCAAACCCGTTGTGCGGCCTGTGTACGTTTGCGCGGTGATCATATCGCATATTGATGTCGGGGTACATGCGCAAGAAACAGTGGCGTTTTGTCGGACATGTGTTTCGGGACGGTTTTCTCAACTTATCACCAACACCGTGTACTTACAGATCTGTGTCGTGTGTGATCCCTGTGTGCTCATGCTATTACCGCCATTTTTGTGTAGTGCCACGTCGTGTGGCACCACATTCTGCAATTATCCTTAATTTATGAGCATGAGTGTAGTTCTAAGTCTAGGGGACTGATGACCACAGATGTTAAGTTCCATGGTGCTTAGAGCCATTTGAACCATGAAAAGTGATAATATACTTTTCGGTTCCTTGTAGTCACTCAACACACACAGCCTAACAAAGTGAATCACGCAGAAGAAATGGTCGGATATTAATGTAACTCCGCACTCGTAGACTCCATCGGTGGATATGTAAATGATCGGGGTTGAAATTCTCTGTGACAAATATAACGGTCACCTTAGGGTTGTCCGCTCTTAACACTGTTACCAGGCTTGGTATGGTATATAATGGCGCGATCAAGTTCACATATTTCGGTGGCACAGAGGACAAAGAGATGCCACGTACTCGTGGGAGACAGAGTTTGAAACGGGCTTCATTGTCGGGTGCGATATTCGTCGTCAAGGTTCCGGTCGATCACGTCTGTCAACCACAGGGAAGGCTGCACATCGCAACCTTCCCACACCTGCACCGGTCTTTCTAGAACTAGTAATGGATTCTCTGATACGTTCTGGATCATCCTGCACCATTGGTGGGAGAATAGCGGCAGCAGAAGTAGGAAATTACCATGGAAGGAGTAGAATGCTGTCAACACCATAACACAAATGGCAGCGTTTGGAGTGGTGCAGTGACCAAGAAGCTCGGAGTTCTGATGAATGTCACTGCAATGCCTTCAGTGATGAATCTTGGTGCCTCTAGATGTATTGGTTCTTCATTACCTCCGATGACTATCGTCGGGGGGGGGGGGGGGGGGGGGGGGGGGTAAGGCAGTGACCTGTAGAGAGGGATGATTCTTTAAATGCGTTGGAGAGGAACTATGGTGTTACCCCTGGCCTCACCGTATGAGAAGACATCAAGTATGAGTTCAGGTCAAATCTGACAGTGACTGAGAACAGTCTGATAGCGTTATGCGTCACAGACATCCTGCGCCCTCGTGTGTTACCTCTTTGCGGCAGTATTTTGATGCTATTTTTCAACATCATAATGCTCATCCACACATAACATGTGTCTTGCTTGGTGCTGAAGTACACCTATGTCCAGCGAGATCCCTAGCTCTATAGCCGATAGAATATGCGTTGCGCCAGTTCAGACGTGGACTCTGTCCTAATGCCGACGCGCGAGGTATCAAGGACCAGCTTGTCTCTGGAGAAGATAAAACGACTTTATGACACCCTTCGCGGACGAACCATCCATTCATCCAGGCTAGATGGATTGCAACGTCACACTGTTTTACAAGTCACAGGCTCTCTCAACTCACGACATTTCGTTTTATTTCCTCATCCCCTTCAGGATGCTTCACTTTTGTATATGACAGTCCGAAACGGTTGCATGAATTACAAAGAAAATTTTCACTACGTATGCGCCTGGCTTCTCCTAACTATTGGCCAGTCATTCACGGCGTTTAGTTCACGTGGAGTACGAAAAGAGAGATAGTTTGTGGTGCAAAGTATATATCGGAGGCGACGCAGTGTGAGCGGGACTTGGCCCGCCGTCGCGCGGTGCCTGCTCCGCGATCCGGCGCGGCTGTGTTATTTCTGAGCGCGGCCCGCCACAGCCGCAGGCGCGCATCAGAGCGCGCTGACTCCGCCCACGTGAGGCCCTCATTAGGCGCCGCGTCGCATCGCGCCCCGCCGCCCTGCCGGCTAGCGTTGCGGCCCGGCCGGCGCTGCGCCCTCATTACCGCCCCTGACAGCTACAAAGCGACCGGCATCCATCATGCGGCGCGCCCGACTCGCCATCTCCCAGGGCCGGCGCCCACGCGTCTAGCCAGCCCCGCCAAAGCGGTAACGCCTGTGTCATGTAGTTGTCATTTTTGTCGTCGTCACTCTGGACACTTGTTTGGTCCAGGTGTTCACACTAGTCTGTCCTGGGAAAGCTCCGAGCAACTACAGCAACCTTCATCCACTAGAACCTGCTTACAGTATTCAACCTCCACCTTCCTTTAGAATTTTCAATTCTCAACACCCCTTTACCTTCTCATTTTCTCTCAAACTGACAATTCCTTGGTGCCTCTAGATGTATCCTATCACCCAATATTTTAGACAAGCTGACATAAATTTCTTCCCCCCCCCCCCCCTTCCCTCCCATGTCGATTTTGTACGTCTCAATTATTTAGAGGAAGTGTATTCGCAACTGCGAAAACGAACCACCACCGGCTGTATATTGTCATAATGACGATGAAAATTTGTGCCGGATTGGGACTGGAACCCGGATTTACCGTTTCACGCGAGCCGTCGCCTGAACCGCTTCGGCAATCCGTGCACAGATCGCGGTCACACCCAACTTTCTGTATGTCGTCCTCCATGTGTCACTATCTGTACTCATATTCCCGTCCAGGGAGAGTCGACAGCCTGGAATTGGGAATCAAAATGTATGCATGTCTGAAGGAACATTGCATCGTACTTCGTAATAACACGTGCATTGCTGTTTTGTATATCGTCTCAGTCATTCGTGCGTTCTTTCTATCGAATGTTCAGCATTCTTCTGTAGCACCACATTTCAAACAGTTCTTTCTTATTCGCTCCTTGGTTGAATAGTTTCTCTTACATTCGAGGCTACGCTCCATAGAAGTACTTTCATAGGAAACCTCCGAAAGCTTAACTCATATTCGATGCTAACAAACGTCGTATTTTCAGAAATGCATTTATAGCTAATACCAGTCTGCATTCTATATCCTGTCTACTTTGTGACCGTCGTCATTTACTTTGCTGAGTTCATTGCATTTGTTTTACTTTTGTTGATGTTCATACTGAAATCTGTTTTCAAGACGCTAAGCATTCAGTTCAACAGCTCTTCATAGTCATTTTCTGTTGCGGCGGCGCGGTTCTTTCCATCCCTTTATGACGGACGTGCACCTACCTGTGAACATTGTCTCTGCAGATCATCAGTAGGAAAGCAGAGTGAAACCTACTGTACTTCGATGTGAACCAGACTGCAATTAAAGTCACTAGTATACGTTTCTGGAGAAAGTTTTCATATGAAATGAAGGGATGGAAATTTTGTCTTCAATTAATATATTCTGAAACTTAGGTGAACAAGCATCACTGCCAAGCCCGTGCTAGTCTTAACACAGTCACTCACAATCCCTTTCACTCACGTTAGCAAGTTTATGGTGTTGCATTTCCCGAAAACGTAATAGCTACAAAAATACTGGTTGTTTTAGATCGATAATGCTCGCAAAATATTCTGTCGGTACCAAATGCAGTCACAGTGTTCAGCCACCGACCTGCTCAATACACTAAGCGGAATATATGTCTGATCTCGTCACAAAATTCACTTAAAAATTCCGAAATTTCTACACGCCCATCGGAATAATTATGCCGTCACTTTACCATACTTTTGATGTATGAAACACTGCTAGATCGGGCAACTTAACGTTTCCATTGGAACTACTACTACACACGTCCGAACTGTTTCATGGCTAGGCTCCCACTCTTCTAGAATCCTCTAAGTCTTCTTTTCCAGCAGAGAGAGGCGCGCGAAAAATATTGCTTTACCATTGGTCAGTTTACTCAACAGCCAATAGCAAAACAACATTCTCCCGCGTCAATCCGCGCTTTTCCTCACTTACCAATCCCAAAATAGTAAACCTAACGACTGCACTTTTTACCGACGTAATTATCTAGTATGCTGAAGTTTTGCGTTTGCATAAAGTTATTTACTGTTGTTATTTATACCTGAATTAACTTTCCCTTAACCATAAACTTACTTTACAAAACTATTCTACAAAAATCCCCTTTCTCCATATCCATACTTCTTCGAAAAGTCCCCACACTAAATCCTACTATATAACTCGCTAAACAATTATCTTCATATTAACCTTAAACCACACTCACGCGTCATTCATACTGCTAAAACACATTTATAACATTTTACACACACAAAAAGAAATAATAACACTTTATGAAAATACTAGAACAGTTTATGAAAAACATTCTGTTACTTTATTGCACTTTAGTGGGCACAATGTAAACTAAATCAGTTCCCTATCCAATACCGTCCTCTATCGGACGATGCATAAACTACGTGTACGTCCAGTCTCGCGTCACCATCTGTCACTATCCAGCTGTGAGACACATCTCCCACTTAACCGCCTCCAAGGCAGGATCGTTATACGGCGCTACGCCTCACTGTCTCTGAAAAAACCACAATGTCGTTGAAAAAACTCTGTTTTTATTTACTCTCCCTGAACTTAAACTCACTTTCCAAAGTTCACCTTCGCTTCCTTTACAGCTTGTCCCACGTACAGATTGCATAACAAATAACAACAGAGGAAAAGCTACACTACTGTCCTACTTCTTTCTCAATTACCATTTCTCTTTCAAGTCCTTCACTGTTACAACTAAGCAAGCTGTAAATAGCCTATCACCCCCTGAACTTTATTCCTGCTACCTTCAAAATTTCAACAATGTCAAAAGCTTTCTCGAACTCTACACAGGTGCTAAACTTAAGTTTGCCTTTCGCCGACCTCTCTTCTAAGGTAATTCAAAAAGTCAGTGTCTTTGTATATCTCTATGGAACCCAAAATGATATTCTTTCTGGTCGACCTCTACCAGTTTTTCCATTCCTCTGTAAAGAGTTTTTGATGTTACTGAGCAACAGTCATACAATAATTTTTAAATGACGCACCGCCATTTAACTGTATGTATACACTCAAATGGCAGTATGTTTATTTAAAAACCTCTGTCAGTGTCAATATTTTTCAACCCGGGCTTAATAAGCTTACGGTTCTGCAACATACACATCCGAAAAATTCCTTCATTGGAACTGCTTATTACATTCTTCTTGAAGTCTGAAAGAGGAGGAGATTAGTGTTTGACGTCCTAATGAAGTCTGAGGGTATTTCGCTTGTCTCATGTAACTTGCACATCAGGTGGAATAGTTTTGTCATAGTATGTTCTTTCAACGATCTCAAGAATTCCAAAGCTTTATCTAGTCCAGGTGCCTTGTTTCGACATAAGTCTTTCAATGCTCTGTCAAATTATTGTTGCATTATCATATCTCCCACCAGACCTTCACCTACTTCCCTTGTCCTTCTATAATATTTTCCTGAAGTTCATTTCCCTTGTGCATACCACCCATACGTCCTCCCACCATTAAGCCTTCGCTTTTTTGCTTAGTACAACCATGCCAGCTGCTTCTCACTTCTCCAAAGGTCCTACACGTGGCATCTTTTCCAAAGTCAGACTAATCGCTAATTGCGTGCAGTTGTAAGTGGCGTGATGATGTTTCCAAAATCGTCATCTGTCTGTCTCACTGTAGTCTTCATACAGGCGGGAAAAGTCATTCATTAACATACCAGTTTACTGCATTTATTTCCATGGAACACAAGAAGCAACAAGTAGATTTCGAATTCAGTGTTGTCGTTGTGTTTTGCTGCCGAAAACGTCCGTATCCGGCTCTTTACGCAGCTCTGAATTTATTAAAAAGTTCTTCCGTTTTACGGAAGTTTTTTTAATTATGTTTTACTAGACTTCTTTATTTAGGCAAAATATGCTTTTTTAATAGATTGTTAAATCATAAATTTAAGAGCGTCATTTGAATAATATAATTTATCCTTGAAAATTAAAACTGTTGAAAGTGCTGAAGTTTGGGGTCAAGTGAAGGCAACCGCTAATAAGACTTTAAATGATTACAATCTAAAAGTGAGTGTCTTGTTTACATGCCAGATTATGAAAATGATAACCAGTTTTGACATGTACCTATCCCAGCTGTAATTTTTAGACCTGATGACGGATGCAAACCAGAAACCGGTTATCAATTTTTATAAAGTTGCTTGTCGCCAAGACACTGACGTTTAGGTCGTCACCAGTCTCCTCAGTAGGTCCAAAATGCCACATTTCGTGATGACTCTATGTTGGTTAATCTAGCATGAGATCCTTATCTGCTAAAATTAACAGCTGTGTACCTGATTTAATGCCAGATGTTAAAATGAAACATGCTATTTTGTCTAAAACGGACATGGGAGACCCCGGCTGTGTACAGTTAATGTAGGTATAGTCTGACAGAGAAGAAGAAGAATCACCTACATTAAAATGAAACAGACTCACTGCTCAAAATTATTAACACGCAAAAGCAGTCCTCGAAAATGATATTTTAGCGCTGAAAGTTGTTGCACCTAAACAGGAAAATAAAATAATATTATGAAACACTGTACGTTGCTAGCAAAAATTTCCCTAACCTATATGCTAGTCACAGCAATTGTTACTAATGTAAAGGGAATTAACTAAAATACTGAACCTACCCGTCAGAGTAGGACTCGAACCCTGACTCATTGCCTTTTGCAGGTAAGTGCTCTACCGACAGATCTATCCAAGTGTGTTGGAGGAGGACTGTAACTAAAAAAAAAGTTACTATATGATTAAATAATCAGTATTTAGTTCATAAAACTATATTGCAAGTCACAGTTTCAGTTTAGAACACTAATGATTTTCTGTTGTTTCACACTGTTATATTGTTTGTTATACCGCCAGTGAAGGAAGGGGTGAACGTAGCTCGTACGAATCTTGGAGTTTGTTAATGATTGACGACGATTGAGCGTATGAATCACATTGTGTAATCTTGCAGTGAGTCCCATTCATGCCAAGAAATCCTTTTTGCAAAGTTGCCAGTTTAGGTATTCTTCTGTCCTTAAGATAAGTTAATGTGGGTGTTGCCCTGCATTTGTTTGTTTTTCGGAAATTTCAAATTTTGAAATATGATTAAATTAATATTCGCGTTGAGGATTGGTCAAAGAGTGACATTACGTTATTTACAGCGAAAATCTATGAAGCTGTGGCCGTGCCAATCAGCGAGAGGACGACGATTAAGCATTCTGGTAGTGGGAGAGATTTGCGCACTTTCTTCGCTAGGGTTCCAGATTCAGTTTTAGTAATGAGAGGACATATCGTACCAAGATCTACTAGTTTTGTGAAAACATTCTTGTTGTTTACGAAGCACAAGGTACAAAATAATGACTGCAAGAGGCCATCAACACACAGGAACAACAACTCGTCAGGCGTAGTGTGCAAGGCTAACAGGGAATGCTGTCAACCATGGACTAATTCGCTTCTTCCTTTTATTGACGGAAATGGAAATCCTTCAATAACAGGCATCAAACATAATGGAGCGTATAGCACAGTATTTGAAATATTATTCGGCAACTTGTCCGTTTGCTCTGTTGCGGTGCACCACTTTATTCTTTATTTCGCCACGTGACTGTATTGCTGTATTTAGTGCGCCTTGGCGTGTTCATGTCGACATAGTATCGCTATGCTCAGCCTCCCTCTTGGATGTAATTTATATCCGCTTTTGGCTAGGGCAAACATTTCTGTTTCATTGTGTTGATTGGGCTTTATACCGGGTGATCAAAAAGTCAGTGTAAATTTGAAAACTGAACAAATCACGGAATAATGTAGATACACGGGTACAAATTGACACACATCCTTGGACTGACATGGGGTTTTATTAGAACCAAAAAAATACAGAAGTTCAAAAAATGTCTGACAGATGGCGCCTTATCTGACCAGAATAGCAATAATTAGCATAACAAAGTAAGACAAAGCAAAGATGATGTTTTTTACAGGAAATGCTCAATATGTCCATCATCATTCCTCAACCGTAGCTGTAGTCAAGGAATAATGTTGTGAACAGCACTGTAAAGCATGTCCGGAGTTACGGTGAGGCACTGGCGTCGAATGTTGTCTATCAGCATCCCTAGGGATGTCGGTCGATCACGATACACTTGTGACTTCAGGTAACCCCAAAGCCAATAATCGCACGGACTGAGGTCTGGGGACCTGGGAGGCCAACCATGACGAAAGTGGCGGCTGAGCACACGATCATCATCAAACGACGCGCGCAAGAGATCTTTCACGCGTCTAGCAATATGTGGTGGAGTGCCATCCTGCATAAACATCTTACGTTCCAGCAGGTGTTTATCAGCCAGGCTGGGGATGATGCGATTCTGTAACATATCGGCTTACCTCATACCCGTCACGGTAGCAGTTACAAAACCAGAATCAGGCATTTCCTCGAAGGAAAACGGTCCGATAACGGTAGATGTGGTAAAGCCAACCCATACTGTGACTTTCTCGTCGTGCAATGGAGTTTCCACGACAGTTCTAGGATTTTCGGTAGCCCAAATTCTGCAGTTGTGGGCGTTGACAGACCCTCGGAGCGTGAAATGAGCTTCGTCGGTCCATAACACGTTACTCAACCAATCGTCATCTTCCGCCATCTTTTGAAACGCCCACACTGCAGATGCCCTCCGCTTCACTAAATCGCCAGGTAACAGTTCATGATGCCGATGGATTTTGTACGGATAGCATCGGAGGGTACGCCTAAGTGCCAACCAAACAGTAGTGCATGGAATGCCGGTGCGACGCGCGACTGCACGAGCGCTGACTTCCCCGTGCGTAGACGAACCCGCTACAGTCTCCATTTCTTCCTGAACTGTCTCAGCAGCATTACGCCTTGTGCTCGGTCGGCCACTACGGGGTCTATCGTCTAAACAACCCGTGGCTTCGAACTTCGAAATCATTCTCGCCACAGCTGCATTTGTCAACGGACCTTTACCCGTTCGAATCCCCTTCCTACGGCGATAGGATCGTAACGCTGAACTAGCACATTCCTCATTCTGATAATACAGCTTCACTAAAAGCGCCTTTTCAGCTAACGTCAACATGCTGCAACTGCTGGCGCATCTGATTCCCTCTCTCATTACAGCTCCTTTTATACACGATTGTCATGCGCAGTCACTGTCGTTTTGCTGTCCAGCGCCATCTGTCGGACATTTTGTGAACTTTGTCGTCTTTTTTTTTTTGTTCTAATAAAACCTCATGTCATTCCAAGCATGTATGCCAATTTTTACCCCTCTATCTATATTATTCCATGGTTTATTAAGTTTTCAAATTTATACTGACTTTTTGATCACCCTGCATGTTCTGACTAGTTTACACCCTGTAATTTTTTTGAAACATGTTGGCTTTTTGAGCACCTCTTGGTATTTCATGTTTGAATTTGTTAAAAGGTGCAACCTCTCTCAAGGCATCACTCTCTTTTTTAATTATGGTAGAAAGGAAAATTGTAATACACGTTTCCTCACTTGTCCCGAAGAGTTCTGGTGTGTGATAGAAGTCAGTTATAATTTAGTTACTCACGCCAGCCCTAGCGCATGCCTGCACGACCTGAGCCGACCTTGTACGCGCCTGTTTAAGTGGACGTGGCGGCTGGGAACCTTAACTGGTCTTAGGACACACTGTTGATGATAACACCTTACAGGCACCACTTCTGTCTTAATGTTGCCAGTTATGTTTGGTATTTAAATCTTTTACCATTTGTAAAGTTTACTACTGTGTGTGTGTGTGTGTGTGTGTGTGTGTGTGTGTGTTTCTTTTCTTAAGTAAAGAACCTTAAACCTGTTTACTAGGACGTTTGATCAAAAACGAATCCGGAAAGGGCACCCAAATCTGTTACCTATCTTTTAAGTTTTAATGGTTCTGTTTTATGTTTTTTTCTAATGAGATACTGATTCCCTTGTTAAAATCACTTTAACAATAATTGTCTGGCACTCAATTTGATTTGTAATAACAATAATTTTATGGCCTAATAAATTTTAACGTTTTAAACCAACAAAGCTCAAGGCCCTCCCCCCCCTCCCCCTATGTTTCCGTCATCAAGCACGTGCAGTATTATCGTAGTGCCACATACCATTCTGGTAGAAGAGCATGGTTTTCTTGTTTATTTTCTGGAATTTCCGCTCTATTGCGCAGTATTCGTTTATGTTTTGGTTATTCTTACGTTTTGGCTCATTCTGTCCTTGGTTGTTGATGTCCGCCAGTTTTGTCTGTTGGATATGGAGTCACGCCAGGAGATCGGGCTGAGGGTATTGCACAAGGAGTAGCTCGGGTACGAGCTCACGATACGTGGCCAGTCCGAAGACAGCGACGTACCGGATTTGTGTTCACAGGTTTGCAGTATCCTCACGCTCCCAGTCCAAATTGCACACCATATTGGGCATGTAAGTTCTATGCTGGAATACTGTTTGGCCGCTCTCAGTGATTTGTGCAAGAATACAGATTTTTTTAGAGGGTGGTCCTCTTCTCGGGCCGCGAGGGATTAGCCGAGCGGTCTAGGGCGCTGCAGTCATGGACTGTGCGGCTGGTCCCGGCGGAGATTCGAGTCCTCCCTCGGGCATGGGTGTGTGTGTTTGTCCTTAGGATAATTTAGGTTAAGTAGAATGTAAGCTTAGGGACTGATGACCTTAGCAGTTTAGTCCCATAAGATTTAATACACATTTGAACATTTTGATCTCTTCTCGGTCCCACATCTATAGGCTTCATGCACAGATTACTCACTTAAGTAATCGCACCGACGATCTAAGTTTGGTGACGACAGATCCTTCTTGAAAGGCAGGGTTAACGAAGTACTTATTGGATAATGGTTTATCAGAGGAGGTTACGTTCTTTAGAGTGGGGAAAGGGGTTACGTGGAAGCACCGAGGAAAGTTTGTGGACGGAAACCTCCAGTCAGGCACAAGGTCGGTCATGTGCCCATATGGCTTGTGATTCCTGTCATTTTGCCAAGCTCCTGAACCTCCTTTGCAGTGGGACGTAGGGATTGGATCATATAGCACTCTATGTTCATCTTTGTTTAGTAAAGTTTTGAACGCTTTCGGTTGACCTGGAAAGACAGGTCAGAATTTTTAATATTCCTTGGAAGGTAGCTTTCCAGATGATTTCCCCTTTGTGCAAAGATTCGTTAAGGGACTTTATTAACGCTTTCTTTGCTAGTCGTGGTCTCGTACGAACGTTGCGTACTCGTATTTTAAGAGAAAAACTCTCTGAAAGAGTTGGGAGTGATTTAATTAATCAGCATGCTTTTCGTGTTCAGCGCATGGGGGAACTCCTAACTAAGTGCACTAATGGCCATTAAAATTGCTGCACTACAAAGATGACGCGCTACAGACGCGAAATTTAACCGACAGGAAGAAGATGCTGTGATACGCAAATGATTAGCTTTTCAGAGCATTCACTCAAGGTTGGTGCCGGTGGCGACACCTACAACGTGCTCACATGAGGAAAGTTTCGAACCGATTTCTCATACACAAACAGCAGTTGATCGGCGTTGCCTGGTGAAACGTTGTTGTGTAAGGAGGAGAAATGCGTACCATCACGTTTCCGACTTTGATAAAGGTCGGATTGTAGCCTATCCCGATTGCGGATTATCGTATCGCAACATTGCTGCTTCCGTTGGTCGAGGTACAGTGACAGCAGAATGTGGAATCGGTGGGTTCAGGAAGGTAATATGCAACCGCCGTGGTGGATCCCAACGGCCTCGAGAGGACAGGCATCTTATACGCATGGCTGTAACGGATCGTGCAGCCACGTGTCGATCCCTGAGTCAACAGATGGGGACGTTTGCAAGACAACAACCATCTGCACGAACAGTTCGACGACGTTTGCAGCAGCACGGACTATCAGCTCGGAGACCATGGCTGCGGTTACCTTTGACGCTGCATCACAGACAAGAGCGCCTACGATGGTGTACTCAACGACGAACCTGGGTGCACGAATGGCAAAACGTCATTTTTTCGGATGAATCCAGGTTCTGCTTGCAGCATTATGATGGTCGCATCCGTGTTTGGCGACATCGCGGTGAACGCACATTGGAAGCGTGTATTCGTCATCGCCATACTGGCGTATCACCCGGCGTGACGGTATGGGGTGCCATTAGTTACACGTCTTGGTCACCTTTTGTTCGCATTGACGGAACTTTGAACAGTGGACGTTACATTTCAGATGTGTTACGACCCGTGGCTCTACCCTTCATTCGATCCTTGTGAAACCCCACATTTCAGGAAGATAATGCACGACCTCATGTTGCAGGTCCTGTACGGGCCTTTCTGGATACAGAAAATGTTGGACTGCTGCCCTGGCCAACACATGCTCCACATCTCTCACCAACTGAAAACGTCTGGTCAATGGCGGCCAAGCAACTGGCTCGTCACAATACGCCAGTCACTACTCTTGATGAACTGTGGTATCGTGTTGAAGCTGCATGGGCATGGGCAGCTGTACCTGTACACGCCATCCAAGCTCTGCTTGACTCAACAATGCCCAGGCGTCTCAAGGCCGTTATTACGGCCAGAGGAGGTTGTTCTGGGTACTGATTTCTCAGGATCAATGCACCCAAATTGCGTGACGACGTAATGACATGTCAGTTGTAGTATAATATATTTGTCCAATTTATACCCGTTTATCATCTGCATTTCTTCTTGGTGTAGCAGTTTTAATGGCCAGTAGTGTACATAAAGGAATTTGGCGCTACTGTAGACACTTTCTGTGTGAAGTAATAAGAGGCACAGGTAGCCGGTGTTTTTTACAGGGAGTTAATCCCGAGGGTCGTTCCCACATTTTGTTTCCAGAGGAACTAATCACTTACCAAGACCTAGATCTTTTGGTTACTAACATGACTGGGATTTCTCAAATGCAACGGTTTCACTATCACTGCGGTGACCCCAGGCGTTTTGCTCGTAACTGTCGGGTTCCTCAACGGAAGCCTGGAAACAGCTAACGCTGCGGTCAATGTGGGCCTCAGTTCCAGATATCCTCCCACGAGCCTGTAACAAGGCAGCGGATTTGAAGGTCCTTCTTTGCATTTCGCTTGCGCTTACCTCATCCATGAGCCAGTGTGCACCTCGTGCGACTCTGGTAGTACTATGTCCGTAGGAAGCTGTAGGGTAGTTAATAGGCAGCAATTGGATTCCATAGGCACACAGCTTGTGTATTAGCGTATTGGCCTGTTCAGGTGACTGTGGTGAAGGGGTTGTGTACCAACCTGCTACAAGAGTGCGATTTTATAAGAAAAACTGAGTTAATGTTGGACTACACCTCCTTAAAGATTTTGTTCTGAAAGTATACTCGTAGTCCAGGTGTTTGTTCTATGGTTTCTGAATCTAGTGAGTTTGAGTTGAGCCATTTATCTCATGAAGAGGCACAACAGTTGTTGCAGCTCATCTGGTGTCCAAAATTAAAGCAACAAACGGAAATTTTGCAAGGTTGCGTTCGTTTCGCCGCAAAACAGTATAAACATTTAATAGCAAATTAGAAACAATGTAAAGAATATAGAACGTAAGCAACTGCAACAAGCATGACGGTAGAGAAAAATGTTCTTGTTTTCTTTCCAACGTAACAGATTTGTACACAAATTCTGACAACTGATTAATGTGCGCAGTGTGGGTTGTGACCGCCTCTGTTAGCAATACAGGCCTGACAACGACGGGGCATACTGTGAATGATGTCTTCAATCTCATGTTGAGGCAATAACGCCCGTCCTTCCTGCAGAACTGCTCGCAAGTCTTGGAGAAAGGTTGGTGGATGCTGACGTGATGGAACTCGTCTCCCTAGTGCATCCCAGACATGCCTTATGAGGTTCAAATCGGTAGAGCGAGCAGGCCTCGCCATGACTGCAATATCTTCCATTTCCAAGAAAACGTTAACCACACATGCTATATGATGTCGAGCATTATCGTCCATCAATACGAAGTCTGGGTCCACTGTACGTTGCGACAACCGCAAATGGTGTCCCAAGATCTCATCACGATACCTGACAGCAGTTAAACCCTGCCGATTCACCCGTACAATTTCAAGAAGAGGTGTTCGAGCGGTTAGCATAATCCCTGCCCACACCAGTAGGGTTCCTCCTCGATATCGATCTCATTCCACAATGTTTTTGGACCCTCCAGGTGGCATAATGACGTCTCCACTCCAGACGTTCCGTTCTGTGAAGACGGATCAGATGTACGCATACAGCAGTTCTCCGACAATAACGGCCAATCTGCCGAAGCCTTCTGTTTACCGTTTGCCTTGATGCAACAAGTCCAGTGGACGCTGCGAGGTCAGATGCCAATTGCCTTGCAGTACTAAGGCGGAACCGTCATGTCCTTAAAGCCAAAGAACGGTCCTCTCTTTCTAATGTTACACATGGTCGGCCCTGCTCTTGTCTTCGGGATGCAGTTTCGGTGTCTATAAAATGTCGACACATCCGAGAACAACAGAATGATTCACATTAAGCCAACGTCCCACATCATTTTGCGACTGTCCGGCTTCAATTCTTCCTACGGCCCTCTACCGCAGAGTGTCTGGTAGGCGTCTTCTCTGTGCCATACTGCACCGTCTGTGACTGTGTACACAGTGAGTGTCACTATGCGACTACCGGGAAAGCACTACCCTGTTTAATAGGTGCCCTGACGTCTCGTTGACGTGGTTGTCCATTGACCGGAATGCCATCTTCCGTGCAGGACACGATTGTACTGACGTCTATTGACAATTTGTACGATTACATCTGGAATTATGCACAAAACGGCTTGTTGCTTTAATTTTGGACACCAGTCTACTTCGCGATCTCCCTCACGTGTTAAATGACAGGTTAATTAGTTATAATTAACTAATAAAATAGAGTACCGAATTCGGTTATCGGACCAAGAGCCTGTTAGGCAGTCTCCCTATTGACCTTTGGCACCTAAGATGAGAACGTTAAGACAGGAAGTTGACAAAACGTTAGCAGACAGAATGATTCATCCTTCGACTCCCCCGTTGTGTCGCCCATGTTTTGGGCCAAAGAGGCAAATGAGGGCAGTTTCCGTCCTGTGGTGAATTGTAGCTCGTTGAATCGGAAGGTAGTTCTTGAGTCTTCGCCGTTGCTTCACTTGGTTCACAGGCACCCAGTGCTTTACTATGCTTCATCTAAATCAAGTGTATTAATCAAGTTTATTACTAGATATCACTTGTGGAGCAATCCAAGGCTGCCACTAAATTCACCACAGACTGGAACTGGTATGAATTTAACCGGATACGCTTTGGCCCTCTCACTGGCGCAGCCGTACTATCTAGATTGCTGGATTCCGTTTTGGGTGATCTAAAGATCCAGTCCGTCTATAGTTATATGGACGACATAGCGATATATAGTTACATCTTTTCCGAGCGTTTGGAACCCCTCCATCATTTACTGCGTAGGCTGGACGAGGTGAGTTTATTCGTGGAGCCATCGAAGGTCTACCTCGTGCGCCCTGAAATTTCCTTCTTGGGGAACCAGGTTTCTGCTGGTGGGGTCCATGTGGACCATTCTTGAAGTAGGGTGATATATATGTTCCAACCTCCGTAAACGAAATAAGGGAATTCCAGGTTCGTGAGTATCATAATTTTTTTAGAAAGTATATTCCACACTTTACATACCTAGCGGCCTCTTTGAATGCCTTGTGTTGGAAGGGCGTGGAGTTTAAGTGGACGGAAACCCAGCAGGTAGCCTTCGACAGTTTGAAGTAACGCTCCCGTGCTGACTGTTCCTGACCTTGACCTCCCATTTACTGTGCAAACTGACACCTCCAACTCTGGAGTAGCTGCAGTGCTACTGCAGAAGCACAATGAGAGAGATGGCCTATTGCTTATGCTTCCCATTCCCTTCCTCCGGCCAAAGTACTCCACACAAGAGTTGGGTCACTCGTGGTTCTGTTCGCGGTCGAAAAATTTAAGTTTTATCTCGAGCACCGAGAATTTGAACTTGAAACTGACAGCTAGGCCCTTACCTGGATTCTGGCTCGCCCCCGTAAGACCAGCCGCATTGCTCATTGGGTGGTGCCCTTATTGGCTTTCAAATTATATGTGAGGCATATTAGGGGAAGTGAGAATGCAGTGGCTGATGCATCAGCTGCATGTTCTAGGAGCGAGGGACAGAAGATTTTGACCCTCTGATGAGCTGGAAATCTTGAAAGCTGTTCTTGCTGAGGCGCCGGTTTGTTTATCAACTTAGAGGAGAAACAAGAGGCAGATCCTGAGTTGCTCCTATGCGGCGAGCTGCGTGGGGCGAGGAGGTGCCGGGGTATCAGATCAAAAAGGGGACTTGTGTTTCAGGCTTCGAGGCAGGGATCGGCTGAAGAATTGTTTACCCCGCGCCTTGGAGCGGGCAGTCTTTAAATATTATCACGAGTCCCTTTTAGGAGGACACCTTGGCATAAACAAGACCATATAAAATGTTGGAGAAGTCGTAACTTGGCTATCTCTGTGCAGAGATATTAGCCAGCTAGTCGGCCAATGACATGCATGTAAGTTAGCAAAGCCCAGTAAAGGCAACCAAAAGGGATAGCTGGCGCCCTCCCGCGTACAATGGCCCATGAAAAGAATTTTCATTGATTATGTGGGTCCAAAACCCTGTACTAAGTCTAGGTACTAATCCATTCTCGTGGCTGTTCAAAAATGGTTCAAATGGCTCTGAGCACCATGAGACTTAACATCTGTGGTCATCAGTCCCCTAGAACTTAGAACTACTTAAACCTAACTAACCTAAGGACATCACACACATCCATGCCCGAGGCAGGATTCGAACCTGCGAACGTAGCAGTCGCGCGGTTCCGGACTGCGCGCCTAGAACCGCTAGACCACCGCGGCCGGCCTCGTGGCTGTGGACGCTTTCACTAGGCTTCGTTGCCCGTGTTCGTGTACTGAGATGGGGCGGGGGAGTAACTACTAATGCCTATGTCAAACCTCTAAGCGGAATATTTTCGCTCTTTGGTCCATCGAAGGTATTGTTTCTTGGGAATTTCGGTGTTCTTGCTTTCGTCGTGGTGTCACTCATGTGAGAACTACGCTATATTACCCTCAACTTTCTTTTGCCTACAGGTTTAAAAGGAACTTAAAGGCAGCTTTAATCACCTTCCACCCCAAGGCTCATACCAATTGCGATCGTTCCTTGCCATGATTGAATTTTGCTTTCTACACAGCAAGACATAAGGTCCATCAGGCCACCTCCGCCTTCTTGCCATTCGCCCACACAGTTAATTCCCAGTTTGCCAACTGTGGGACACTGCGAATTTACTCCCAGATAAAACAGCACTTCTTTTTCTTTGAGGCAAGTGGTAACGTGCAAGGAGGAACGCTGAAAGAGTCCATAAGAGAGAGGTGGAATGATATAACTGTGGGTACGAACATGCTAACTTTAACGAAGGTGTTATTATTTTGTTAAAATTTCGGAGGGCGGAAGCAGGAAGATGGGATATCGATTAAGATAGCGCCGCGCTTCATCGACCCTTGGCGCATCTTGCTCGTGCCCACCCTGGGCACCTTGCACGTCCGAACTGAAGATATGGGGCAAAGCCAGGGAGTACGATTGACAAAAGCTTGTTGGTCAATCTCGCCCTGATGGACGAGTTTTTGGGGTGGAGACTGAGCCACGCTGGAAGATCGATAGCTCTCGCCCGACTTGTGAGTGTGTCTGTGGTGCTGCTATGTGAGGCTACGCTCGGTACGAAAAGGCTCTCTTTGAAGCTTGCTGGGCGGGTAAGGAGAAACAGTATAAATACGCCAAAGAGGAAGCGAACAGGAGACGAGCGGCCCGTGGCAACTTCAGTTTTCTAGATATCGCTGTTGGTGCTGGTTTATCCGGAGGACAGAGCCTTGCTACACCTGGACTTCTTAAGACTGTGTGAGCCGTGTGATTATCTTCGTGCGTTTGTGGCTTTACTCAGATTCAGGCAGTGGATTGTCTCGAACACCTCTAGGAATATTATTTGGCAACCTGCCTGTTTGCCCTGTTGAGGTGCATCACTATTTCCTTGATTTCGAAACATGAGCGTATTGCTTATTTACTGTGCCTTTGGCGAGTTCACGTCGATTTATCAATGGCTATGTTCAGCCCCCTCTTGGATGTAATATATTTTCGCCTTAGGATTCAATTGGCTAGCATTTCTCTTTCATTGTATTTTGTTATGTTATGTCATTTGGGCTTTGTATATGGTGGCTAGTGTACCCACTGTAAATTTTTTTAAAAGATATTTGGCTGTTTGAGCCACTTTTGCTATTTCACGTTTGAATTTGTTAAGAGTTGCAATCAATTTCTTTCGAGGAACCATTCATTTTTAAGTATGGTAAAAAGAGGGCTGCTGATGCATGTTTCCTCCCTTGTCCTTAAGAGTTTTGGTGAGTTACGGAAGTCAGTTATAATCTAGTTCCTCACGCCAGCCTTGGCATGTGCCTGCACGGACCTTGTGCGTGTCTGTTTTAGTTGGCACGGCGGCTGGAAGCCTTAATTGGTGGTAGGACACACTGTTGGTGATAACGCCTTACAGGCACCACTTCTGTCAATTTTACCCGTTATCTTAGGTAAATAAATCTTTTATCATTAGTAACGTTTACTATTGTGTGTGTGTGCTTTTTTACTAACTAAAGAACGTTGAACCTGTTTATTAGGACATTTGGATGAAACTTAAACGAATCTGGAAAGAGCACCCAAATCTGTCACTTATCTTGTAAGCTTTAATGGTTCTGTTTTATGTTATTTCTATTGAAATAGTGATTCCATTCTTAAAATCACTTTAATTTGTAACAATTATGTGGTGCTCAGTTTTAATTTGTAATAACAATAGTTTTGTCACCGAATATATTTGAAAATGTGTTAAACAACAATACTCATTTCACTCGTCTGCCCCCCCCCCCCCTCCCCCATGCTTCCGTCATTCCGAATGTGTTACATCGAGCACAGGTAGTGCTAGTTTAGTGACATGCGCCATATGTAGGTAACATTTTATTTCAGCATCTTCAGAAATTATCACCTATATATTCTGACATAAACTCACAGGTCCATGTTCCTGCTGCAGATACAGATTTTCTCAGTGTTTCAGGAAGTTAACGCAATGCTGTAAAGGGCCTCACTAAGGAATGTAAAATTCATTGCGAAAACTAATGTAAGACTCGTTAAATTTCGGTATTCAGATTACGCACAACCATAACAATAAATTAAAGAAGGATCTGCTTTTTCTAGCAAACCCGTGATTACAAGAATGCTTGCCATTGATATGGGCATGCGAACAAACGCATGTATTCACTGAAACAATACGCTGATTTATTCGTCACATGTCAATAGCCACCAAAGCTAAGCATACAGCTGGGCTAGGCCCAGAAATCACAGGGTGCGCACACTACATTACTGAAATATTCGGAAAACAAGTTCAGAAATTCTAAATTACACTCCTGCCTCTAAATTATACGACCTGTTCAAGCTGTGACGTAATCCACGAAATAGACGTTTGTTTCTACAGAAAAGAGACGTTTGTTTCTATCTCAACACACGTTGTAATTAGTGTAAAAAGCACGGACGTAGAACTGCGGTGGGCAAAACGAAGGAACGAAACGAACCGACAGAAACAGCAGAGTGTCAAGTGAGCTGCAATGATTGATAGTAAAATGTCAGGTACTGTTCATAACGAATGTGTGCAAATTCAAAAACTTCCATTGACGAAACTTCACGTGCATGCTATCTTTGCTGCCAATGACAAGTCGTTATCTGGAACTCTCTGAGTTAACAAAGTGCCAATCATTTCTCAAATTATACATAACTGCTTGACACTTCATACAGTGAACAGTTTTTTAAAACACAGGCGTGAACAATATTAAAATTAAATTCAATGAAATGTCTCACGGTACACTGTAGCTGTATTTGTTCAGGTAACTTATCAACCCACGCAACCAGTTTCGTAACTGTTGAGTTGTAATCTTCTGGTGCAAATATAAACGCTATGTCATAGGTTACAGAATGCCGCAGTGTCACAATCGGCGTGGCTAGATGAAGATTTGAGCACTCGTCAATTGATAAAAAACCATAGTCAAATGATAAAAGGACCATCGTCAACGATGTAAGTCCTGCTGTGTTAAGCCTCTATCTGTACACATTCTGATTAAAATATTCTCTTGTCGGCCTATGTCACAGATGTTGTTTAGGGAAGTACTTGGTCCTGTAGTGACAAAAGCTGACACGCTCATGTGTATGCGTAAAGGCATCCGGTATGCGTTTTATTCGATTTTCAACACACGGAGTATCCACTGGCTGCAGATCGAATGATAGTCTAACTCCTGCCATGTAATGTGTTGCACGCTACCGAAACTGATGTCGAGATCCTTTGCCAGTGTACGTATGGTTATGCGCCGGTCCTTCTTAATCGCATCGTCAGCCACCAGCTTGTTGTCCGTAATGGATGAGGCAGGCGTCCCAGGTCGACCAGCGTTTTGTGTCGAATCGTGACAGAAGGGACAGTGGCGCACCATTTCACAACAGTAGTTTTCGACAGACAGGCTGCCCCATATGCGCTCTTCATTCTCCGACGGATATCTACCGGTCGTTGTCCTTCGGAAGCCAAGAAAAAGGCAAGAGAACGTAGGTCCCTGTTTTGACGTATTCGACAATATCGTCACATAGTTTCAAGTTTACTACCGCACGCACGTCCCTGTACTTCCTATCCCCCATAAACTAACTACCTTGTTACAGATTACCGCCACTCCAGACAGGTCTCCCAGTCTTTT
Source organism: Schistocerca serialis cubense (assembly GCF_023864345.2). Lineage (NCBI taxonomy): Eukaryota > Metazoa > Arthropoda > Insecta > Orthoptera > Acrididae > Schistocerca > Schistocerca serialis. The sequence goes on from NC_064642.1 coordinate 149,412,957, forward strand.
CCTCCGTAAAGCGTCCCAACTAATGTTTTAGTCAAGACACGAAGAAATGTCTGGCTTTAGCTGCTAGCTGACATTCATTTAAATCATGGGGAAGTTGAAAATTTGTGCCTGACTGGGATTCGAAAAAGGATCTCCCCCTTACTTGACAGATATGCTGGCCTCTGCCCCATCCGGACACAGTGATCACCGCAACTGCACGTACTACCCTAGCACGCCTCCCATCAGACCCAAATTCTCAACTTATCGACATGCTACTAACGTAGTGCCCCTTACCCATTATCCTCATTATTCGTGGCATTTCGCCGATTCACTTAAGCTTTCGAGCCTGGCTTACATCTTAATTAGTTGTCATCACCTTAATTAAGTATGTCGTGTCTGTTCTTTTGGACATTTCCGAACATACATACTTCCTCCTGCCACCCCAAAATGGACAACCTAGCAATGAGCCCTAAAAATCCCACTGAGTGATGAGAATCTCCAGAACTAAATAAAAATAGTAAAAGAAACAGCTTGAGCTAATGGGTATAAACCCGAACTAAAAGAAAATTTAATTTAAAAAATAAAAAAAATAAAATTAACAAAGTAACAATTAAGAACCAGGAAAATACACTAACAACACGCATCCCCTTCCTCGGTAAAACTTCCCAAAAAGTAGTCAATATCTTGAAGCGACACAAAATGAGAATTATATCCCCCCCCCCCCAAAAAAAATAAAATAAAATAAAATTTTGTAATACTACCTCATAACCTAAAAACCAGTCAAGATAAATTTTCATCGTCTGCCATATGCAAAAAGCCCAGCTCAGTGCATAGAGCGAATAGGCAGTAACTTCTACACAAAATTCAAAGAACACATCAACGGCTTTCGATACAACACACCACACAAATCTGCAATAGCCTTCCATGTAAAAGATATAAAAGATACAGGAATATTCAACAGTGTAGAAAGCAACCTTAAAATACTACGGAAACCGATCAAAGAACACGGAATGTTTTGTATAAAGAACTGGAAATCTGTATCCACAGAAAGAAGTTTGAGGAACATCTGCTCAACGCCCGTAGTGAAACAGACTCAATCAACTTTTGAAAAAGTTTTGACAAAGTACTTAAAGCGCCCTCGTAATTCAGAATTTCAGTTCACAGATCTCAGTGTGACCAGTCCTATTCATTTCTCAGTAAATTTAACTTACATTATATATGTATGATCAGGTGCAATCTTTTCATATAAAAGAAATTAATATAATAATTGTATTGTGCATATGTCCATATTCTGATGCAGCCCATTCATATTTTCTAAAATAGAAGGAAAACATATTTATGTACATAACCGTTTAAACCTTGTGCACATGTACATACACTGATGCAGCCCATTCATATTTCGAAAAAGACACATTTATCTAGAAACCATACTACAAATTATGATAAAAGTGTTAACGATGCCACTACATTTAAAAAGAAAGAAAAAGGAAAACGTAACAACTGCATTGAGGTGTAGAGTGCTTTAATACTAGTCAGACTGTAGCCGACACATTCTTTAAGCATCGGATGGTAATGATTTCGTCTCTCCTATCATCCGATATGTCGCCAACTGTGTATGCGACAAATTCGACCGCCCGGCGTTGCTGCGTATGGTCCAACTACAAACTGTTGATCCCCAGTGAATTCAGAACCCCATGGTGTGTCGTGCAGGAACAGCTATAGCTATGCATCTGGACTCGTAAAAAAAAAAAAAAAAAAAAAAAAAAAAAAAAAAAAAAAAAAAAAAAAAAAAAAAAAACTTATGTACTGCTGAAACTGAAATTGTTTTTACGTCAGGAACTGCGTGTTGGGGCGCAACATGTGCTGGCCAGAGCAGCAGTCGAACATTTTCTGTATCCAGAAAGGCCCGTACAGGACCTGCAACATGCGGCCGTGCGTTATCTTCCTGAAATGTAGGGTTTCACACGGATCGAATGAAGGGTAGAGCCACTGGTCGTTACACATCTGAAATGTAACGTCCACTGTTCAAAGTGCCGTCAATGCGAACAAGAGGTGACCGAGACGTGTAACCAATGCCACCCCATACCATCAAGTCGGGTGATATCCCAGTATGCACGATCCGTTACAGCCATGCGGATAAGATGCCTGTCATCTCGACTGCTAGTGATACGAGGCCATTGGGATCCAGCACGTCGTTCCGTATTACCCTCCTGCAGTCATTGGATCTCGACCAACGCGAGCAGCAATGTCGCAATACGATAAACCGCAATTCCGATAAGCTGCAATCCGACCTTTATCAAAGTCGGAAACGTGATGGTACGCATTTCTCCTCCTTACACGAGGCATCACGACTACGTTTCACCAGGCAACGCCGGTCAACTGCTGTTTGTGTATGAGAAATCGGTTGGAAACTTTCCTCATGTCAGAACGCTGTAGGTGTCGCCACCGGCGCCAACCTTGTGTGAATGCTCTGAAAAGCTAATCATTTGTATATCACAGCATCTTCTTCCTGTCGGTTAAATTTCGCGTCTGTAGCACGTCATCTTCGTGGTGTAGCAATTTTAATGGCCAATAGTGTAGTTCATACATATATTTAGTAAAGTATCTCTTGCACAACACTTTGAAAGTAACTATGTTCAACTGACAGGAAACCTCTCTATTCTAAACAGCACGACAAGCAGTTCAGAGGCGACTTCTACGGTACGCTCCTACCAAATTGTCTTTCGCCCTGACTACTAACACTTAAATAAATATTCGAAATAAATGCTCGCCACAAAAGTGGAAATAATAGTCACCACTTGCCACTCGGATTTTTAATTATCACGGACGGCACACTAAAAGTTACTTTAGCAAAATCTAATCGATCCAGGGCTGTGTACAGCCCTCGTGAGTTCACTGTCAGTTGTTACAGAAAATACGCGTTTTGTCACAGTCCGTCTCTGACGTCATCTGTGGCGGAGTGCAATCGGACGTTTAACAGACGCGGATCTTACAGTGGCTGAATGCGGAACCTTCCTCGTGCCCTTCGGGCTGTATTTATATATATGCCGCAGCGAAGGGCCGAGGGAACAACTGCTGTCATCTGGCTTATGCACACGGCAGCAGCCTCTGAACGACCGCTTTCTCGGACACATAATCTTTAATAAGAAAGTTATCAATTAATTTAGAATCTTCTTTACTTTTACATGCATTGTGGTAAGTCGTTTGAAACCACAGGAAAAAAGTTTCTGCTCACTTGAATAAAAACTTTGCCTTCTGGAATTTTTATAGTGGAACTAACGATAGATCGTTACCTGTGACCTATAACTTTAATAGAACTTGTATTGGTTGTTGTTAATACTACAATTCTAAAATTTGTTATAGCTCTATTAGTTAGCAGATTTTATCGTATGCTGTAACCAAAATTTTTATCATTGAAACTACAGGTACTCAGTCTACTAGAAATGGGTATATTCTAGTTACAAATTTGGTTTTCATTAAATTACTCAAAAACTGTAGGAGGTATCTTAACGTGGTCTCTTACTTATTATTTTTAGGTTGACCTGAAGCATCATAGAAATTTTTACATTTCTAAATTCAATATTTAGCGCCTTCAATTTTTCTTAAAAAGTAGATTCCAACTGTAATTTTTATCCTATTATTTTGAAACTTGCACCACTTATTTATGACCTCCATACGCACATTCTCACCAAATTTTGGCTTTCTAGCTTTATTATTTAGCGCTACTTATTTTTTCTTAAAACTGTATTTTATTAATAACTATTGATTTAATTACTTCAATACTTGATATTTAAAGCGTATAAAATTTTGACTTTTAGTTTTATTCTTAATTATGGTGCAACACTTGTGCGCAGCGCACAGACGAGTCAAGGTGACGTGGCGCTACTAGCAGTGAACTGGGGTAAGTGCCGGCGCACTCGCTCTCCTCGGTATCTCACCAACGACACAGCGGTTGTTTCACTTCAGCGTCTCTAGTGTGCCCGACGGTTGAGGCAGGTTGCTCTTTTCAATTCTGAGCGCACAGTGAAAACATGAAGATGCTTTGAAAATAGTGTCTCCGCCAGGTACGAGGGTCTGGTGATAGACTTAGTTTGAAGTAGTGCCGCCCACATAACAAAACTGTCATGCGTTTCGTTCTTCATGACAATTCTCGGCGGCACTCTATAGGGGCAATGAAGATGTTCCTGCAGCGTTATCGATGGGAAGTTTTTGATCACCGCTACGACAGCCAGTATTTGGCTCGTCCTGAGTTTCATCTCTGCTCGCATGAACCGTCCTCTGCGAAAACAACATTTTTGCTCGGACAACGAGCTACAGACAAGCGGCTGTCTTGTACGACGAGGGTATTGGAAAGATGACACAACGCTAAGACAGATGTCTAAGTCGGAGTGGCCATTATGTGGAGAACTAGCTGTAAAATATAGCTTAATATTTTTGATTTTCACAGTGCTTTCCATTCGCGACCGATCGGAACTTAATTTCCGAACAGCCTATGACGACTTTACTGGTGCTGAGCACGGACTTTTTAATGACTTATAGAAGAAGCTCGTTAATTAAATCGATCCCCTTGAGTATCGGAACTAATTTTCATGGCCAAAGAACACCGTCGATGTCATGTCTGCATGGCGGACTATTGGTTGGAGGGGCTGAACATTTTTATCTTTCACCATTCAGTTAACATGAAAATCGCTCAAGATGACGAGTTTTCCTGAAGTTGGAGCCCTTTCCTTCAAACCTGGCCGAAGGGCGCGCCAGCATATAGGGGCTCCATTTGTCCAAGAGTTCGAAGAACTGGCGCCCAAACAGGCATGGTGTCCTCGCCGCTCGACCATTATGGAGCACTAGCTACCGCTAACACCTCCTCTTCAAGTTATGTTGGCATCGGGCACCTCTTCGCCACCCGTGGAAGCATTCTGTGAGGTGTGGCCCGAAGTAAACTCGGAGATCGGATATCTGGCTCTCAGTTGTACGCAGCTACTTGAAGAAGGAGGACATGTCTCTCTGTGAGTATCCGCAACGCGGATATACTGTCATCGTAGAACACAGATGTCTCTCCACAACCGCGCAAGCAGCAACGTGTATGCAACAGATAGCAGTCGAGCTATATGATAGGCGTCGAGAGCTTGTAGCAACTGCCGGAGCTGCTATCGTGCAGTCACACCGCGTGCCTGCTGACGTTCGATACCGTGAGTCCGTCGACAGCAATGCAAGGTTCAACGTGTGGCCCCTGCTAAAGCATCTGATAAAGTATCTCGATTTCCATGCCTTGTCCACTTCTCGTTTCCAAGGTTCAGCTATGGACACTATTTCTCACTCTCTTTGTAAGTGTTGCTTTTAGATTTCATTGTTTTACTGAACTTGCCAAGGTTTCTCATACGTAATACTGTGCCTAAAGCAGGAACCAATTTGCCAAATCGTTGGTAAATGTTAGTAGACAAGTGTAATTGAGTGACAGGGCTACCTCCGTTTATGTTGATTTTTAGGTTTGCAATGAACACTGAGTTGACAAAAGTCATTGGCTAGCGATACGCATGTATACAGATGGCGGTAATATCACGTATACAAAGTATAAAAGGGCAGCGCATTGGCGGACCTGTTACTTAACTCAGGTGATTCACGTCAGAAGGTTACCGACGTGATTATGGCCGCACAAAAGGAATTAACAGACTTTGAACGCGGTATGGTAGTTCGAGCTAGACGCATGGGACATTCCATTTCCGTAATCGTTAGAGAATTCAACATTCTCAGGTCCACAGAATCAAGAGTGTGCCGAGAACACCAAATTTCAGGCTTTAACTCTCACCACGGATAACGCAGTGGCCGACGGCCTTCACGTAACAACCGAGAGCATTGGTGTTATCGTAGAATTGTTGGTGCTAAAAGAAAAGCAACACTGCGCTAAATAACCTCCGAAATCACGTGGGACGTATGACGAACGCATACGTTAGAATACTGTGGCAAAATCTGGCGTTGATTGGCTATGGAAGCAGACGCCTGACGCGAGTGCTTTTGCTAACAGCACGATATCGCCTGCGGCGCTTCTCCCGGGCTCGTGACCATATCGGTTGGACCCTAGACGACTGGAAAACCGTGTTGTGGTCAGATGACTCCCGATTACAATTATTAAGAGCTGATGGTAGGACACAAGTGTGGCTTAGACCTCAGAAAGCCATGGACTCAAGCAGTCAATAAGATACTGTGCAAACTGGTCGTGCCTCCATAATAATGTGGGCTGTATCTACATGGAGTAAACTGGATCCTCTGGTCCAACTGAACCAATCATTAACTGGAAATGATTGTGTTCTGCTACCTGGAGACCATTTACAGCCATTCATGGACTTTCTATTCACAAACAATTATGAAATTTTTGTGGATGACAGTGTGCCATATCATCAGAAAGTTCGCAATTGAATTGAAGAATATTCTGAACAATTCGAGCGAATAATTTGGCCACCCAGATCACTCAAGATGAATCACATCGCGCATTTATGGGGCTTAATCGAAAAGCCAGTTCGCGCCAACATCCTGCACCGGCAACAATTCGCGATTATGATCGGTTATAAAACTGACATGGTTCAATATTTCTGCGGTAGACTTCCGGCGATTTATTGAGTCCACGTCACATCTAGTTGCTTCACTACGCTGGGCAAGTGGAGATACTGCACAATATTAGGAGGTATCCCACGGCTTTTGTCACGCCGGTGGATTTTGATGCTAAACTTCACGGAAGGCCTTTCACTTGCTGTAGCTTTCCCCTGTCCCTTGAAACGTCTCCTTAGAAAAATTATACATGACTGTGCTTAAACTGACACAATATTTTTTAGCGCAACGCAATCTGACTTTCAATAATCCCTACAAAAGAATGGCCCTGCCTAACATTAACCTATACCTTTCACAAATCACTTACCTCACAAAAATCTTCGTCACTCGAACTACTGCAATACAGCGAGCGCCACTACTGCCAACTAAACAAAATACTCAAACTACTGAAGGCACTAACTACTGATAGGCATAGTTAGCAAATGGAAGATTTTAATAGAGAACAAACAATGTTTTTACCTTAATAGTGCTGAAAAATCATAATATACATAGCAGTTCATGACATCCTGTCTTACAAATTTCAAAACTCCGCCATTTCTCTCCCCACATCCACCACTGCTGGCGGCTCACCTCCAACTGCGCAACGCTACGCGCTGTTAACATCCAGCTGCCCAACACTACAATGGCAGACAACAATGCAAACTAGCCACAGACTGCACACAGCACAGCCAGTGATTTTCCTACAGAGCACTACGTGGCGTTACCAATAAAAAAACTTAAACAGCCTACTTACATAGCCCCCATGCTCCCCACAAAAAATTTTACAAATTGTTTTGGGCAGTGGCCAATACAGATTTGAAAAAATTTTTCATAGTTACAATAACAAAGATATCAAATGCACACACTTATTGAAACAGTGTTGGTCATAAGCTAAAATTTTCTCACAGTCCATAAAGACAGTCCTGATCATTCATCACAGTAAAATTCCAGTGTTTTTCTCAAAGTCTGAGCACATGGAAGTAGTGGATATCCATGCAGTCTTGAAGAAGTAGTGTTGTCCTTCCAACAGAAAGATAGTGCTGACTCTCGACATGCAGACAGGTAATGGGCCACAACAGAGCAAACCCAGAGTAGAGTCATTCAAAGTTTTGAAGAATATTGGTAGGTAGGTCATCACACAGTAGACGCACTGTAGTCCTGGTAGAGATTACGGTATTGGTGGGCCACCAGAGGTGCAGACCCACTATAGTCCTTGTAGAGATAATGGTATTGGTGGACCATCAAACGTGCAGACCCACTGTAGTCCCTGTAGAAATAATGGTACCGGTGGGCCATCAAAGATGCAGACCCACTGTAGTCCTTGTAGAGATGGCCAGAAGCCATCTGTTGTGACTGTGCGGGTGCACAATCACCTTTGAAGAGTCTTGCAGATAATATAGCAAGTCCATGAACCACCACTTGTTCACTCACAAAGTTTTTGGAATTGTTCTTAGAACCAACAATGCTGTTAACCAGCCCCTTGCTGTATTATTAACACGTATGCAAGCACTAAGAGTCCCAACTTCTCACATATTGTGCATATAGTATGACCAACAGAAATGTGTGCAGTGAAATGAATGCTTACAAGTTACCTAATTTGATAAACTGGTGTCAATTACAGTTTTATAACATGAGAATACAATAAAAAAGGTACAAAATACATCATTAAAAACATAATAGTACAGATAACATTTGTAGTACAACAGGCTTTACAAAACAATAGAAGTAAACATATACATCAGTGTTACAGGAATTATGACATAAGTGAATACATAAAAGATCAGAATAACTTTTGAAACATCAACTTCACACATGAGCATTAAAACAGAACAGCATAAATAATGTCTAAGCATCTTTACAAAGAAAATAGCATATTATCAGAAAAATTCTACAACATAACTCTTATTAGCTAAACACATTAAGACAGGAAAAACACAAATTCACATAGTGTAATAACACAAAAATACAGGACAGGGTTTGTTTTCAGTGTGACATATGGTACTGCAGTCCACCCCAAAACTTCATTCCATATATCTTTCCTCTTATTTCAACATTTGTTTCCACCAAAAAAAATTCTATCCAAGCATGCTTTCTGTATTTATATGTTCACACATTTCTTACCTCATTATTTATTTTCCATTATCTTACCTCATCATTTATTTCCAAGAAAATCCTACCTAAACCTGTTGTCCCTAAACCCTACTTTTTTGGTTCATATCCTCTTTCAAAATACTTTTTTGGCCAAACCATTTTCTTATAGCTTCTCAATGCATTTCTTCCAATTCATCACAACTTGTTCTCTTATATGGCCTACCCCATCTTAAGCTAACTTAAATCTACTGAGCTCAGATGCTAAACTAAGGGATGAGGCAATGCAGCAGCACAAAACAATTAACACAAACAGCAATGATAAAAAATGCAAATTGGTAAAGCAAGCAGTAATATTACAAGTAATATAAGGCAATGAGCAGCAAACAAGAAAAATAAATCAGTAGTAAAACCAGCTTAACAGAGTAATGTAAAGTGAAATTTAGTAGCACTATGCCTGGCAAACAGCAGCAGCAAATGCAATAACATATATCTAAACATGACATAGCTCAAGCAGAAAAAATATTACAGTAAAAATGGCCATGTTTAATACCTATGTCACATCTTAACACTAGAGTGATGCATCACAAAAACTTACTCTGCAAGAAAGTTACCAAGTCATTAAAAAAATTATTTATGCAATTCCTGTGAAGGGAAATGTCTATTTGTGCTCTCTTTTCTAAGAAAGTATTCTTTACTAAGAAAGTATTCTTTACTGGGTCTGTAGACAGAAAATAGTGATATTAGTACATCTATTAAATTTTATAATAACCAATGCTGCAATGCAGCTAGATCCTAGATATTAAAGAAAATGAGCAAATATGTACAAAGGAAGGCATGAAACATTATTCATTAGCCATATGGCATTTCATAAGGTAGTGAAAAATCTCTCAACTAGAAAGACAGTAGTAATAATCAGGTGTGTAGACATAAAAATATTTTTCATTAGGCAGTGTTATTATATGTTTTCAAGTTTGAGCGTGTCGTATTTGCGATGCTTTCTACAAAGGAATGTCAATAGCGAGGATAATGGCCCCTTTCTTTTTTCTCCACCTGTGCCTCTGAAAGGCACACACTAATGGCTTTTTTCCAGGCAACTGTTGTGCAGCTGGGTGCCCACGACTCATTACGTGAAGGTGGTCACTTAACTTTCTTACTGAAATATTTACAACACCAGTTTGCATTACAGTGACAGTCTCAGTTAAATGATCAGATAGCTGTGTAATTTGTGTGTTAGAGAAATATGGTACCGATGTGTAAAGTTGTATAAGCAAATACCATATTAGCTAGGGCTCCTTGTGCTTGCCAAACACATGGCACACAAAGTAAGCGTGTACCCCCCTGAGGATTAATGTAATTATACCCTCATGTGTTACAGATTACAGCGATGGAATGAAATGTATCACGGAAAACCTTTGTATCATTGTACTTCAAATATCTTTAGAAATAAATGATTTAAGTACAAAATTAATCACTCAAATACGTGTCCTGTAGCGCTAAATGTGTGTCTTGCTGTAAGATAATCTCTGTGGAAGTGTCGTAGTTATTGTCCTCCGAAAGCTAAGTTCTGCAGAAGCCAATGTACTTACCTCATGATAAACAAAAGTGAAATGCTTTGCATATAGATATTGTAGTTATTACGTACAGTACCATGATCAAGAAAGTACTACACTGTAATGTATAGTTGTGCTACAAAAAAAAGCTGTTTTATTGTAGCTATACCACAAAGTTACTATTAAACATGTTTTACTTTCCAGAAGAATTCAGAAAAACTGTGCAGATATAAAGCAGATACAGCACAAAAGCAACTATGTAAATTGTGTCACACATTAGTAGCGTCATGATAAAATCGTGTAGCTGTCACATAAACTAACCACTGTCTCATCTGGTATCTCACAGAAAGTACTTTAAATCCAGAATGTATTTTCAAGTAAACCAAAATGTTGCATTAAAATCTCATTAGCAGTACCAGTATATGTTCTAAGTATGTAAGCCTTATAGTCGTTACGTAACCGTGCAACTAACAAGCAAAAATGTACACACACAATAACACTGTGACGTCTGTTCACTATAACAATGCATTCGTAATTTCTGTTTCAATAAGTTCTCTTGGTTCTTGATTGGATATTTAACTTCAAACATTGTTGCATGGTAACAGTTTCTAGGTCTGACAATACATACTAGAAATGTGAAGTGAAAAGTTTTATGGCAAAGACAAAGTTAAAAAGTAGATTGTCTTTCAATAAACGTTTTTACATGTGAAATAGGTGTAAACCTTTACTCTTCCTAGTATGCAGAGTTTCAGCTTCAGTGGAATTATCATGTGGTATATGGTACATCGGTAAATAATACTAAAATTTTTCTCAAGGTTAGCGTCTATGTAATTTTTCCCTGAGCCAGCCGGCGCATGTGGCTGCCTGCGGTGCGAGTCATTGTCTGTCTCTTTGTTGGCGTGCGTCGTTATTGGGATTGGGAGATCTAACTTCTACTAATTCACCTTGTTGAGAGTGTCCTGCTCTGTTTGAATCCCGCCAGTTCTGATGGAATTCAGGTCTGTCGTTTTGTCGGTAGTTTACATAGTTTCTTGTTTGTCGGTCATGTGGTGGCGAATTTCTCCCAGAACTGTAACTGCGCCCTCAACTGTTGCGTCTGAAGTTGTTCTGTCTCCCTTGATAATAATTGTTTTTATTCCCATATTGTCTGTTTCTATGGTTATCTCTGTCATATTCATTACTACAGAAATGCGATCTTTCTCTGTAACTATTATTACTCTGCCAGTGGTTGTCGTATGGGTGGTGTCTGTTTTGGTCACGATTTGCATTGTAAGAATAGACTTGTCGTGTCCGGTTATTGTTTCTGTCGTCACGGAATTGTGACGGATGTGACCTGTAGTGATTGTTTTCCTGTTTTCGCATCCTGTGACTGTCTGTGTCAATTTCTAATTCTTGTAAGAGTCCCTGAAAAGCTTCAATGTCGTCTTTGCAACGTCCTGCCAAAATAATATTTCTTAAATGTTCAGGCAATTTCATTAAGCAAATGCGGATGAGTTCTGAAGGGCTGTATGGGTTTGAAAGATATTGATTCTTATGCAACATGTCTTCAAAATATTTGACAAGACTGGAAAATTCAGATTGTTCAAAGTGTTTCATCATCATGATGCTATGTTTTACTCGGTCTTGTGTAGCTTGAGACCAATATGCTGAGAGGAAGGCATGGTAAAATTCTCCTTCACTGTGACAATTGTGCACGACCAATCGCATTCTTACAGCTGGTTCATTCTCTAAATAGCCACACATAAATTCTAATCTGTGCTCTAATGACCAGTTGGGAGGAAAACAATGAGAGAATTGATGGCGCCACGCTTGTGGATGAATGTCGTTGCCAGAATTCTTAAATGTTTTGAATTTACATGTAGTAATGAACAGCTTATAGTCAAAATCATCATGTCAGCGGTTCCATTTCAAAATTCGGTGCACCTTGCTAATTTCTTTCATGATTTCCGAAATGTCCTGTGTTATTATTTTGTGGTTGTTCCGTATTTCTATGTCCCTCTTCCCGTACTGGAGCGCGAGTGTCCTCTGAAATATGTAATTCTTGTAATACTTGTGCCAACTGATCTTGTACTTCACGGATTTCTTTTTTGTACTGTGTATTGATTGAATTTGATTTTGTTTGAATTTTCTAATTTGTTCATACTCTTCAGTGTCCGAGAAGGCTACAGGTCTTGTGTCATTCAGATCATCATCTACCTTTGTAGATAAGTTAGTGAACTGATCTGAAAGTTCGGCTACTTTATCCGATAGTGAAATTATTTCCTCTGTGTGTTTTTCTGAACCAAGTTTCAGAGTGTCCATTTGTGTTGAAATCGTATCTACTGTGTGCTTTAAGTTTTCCTGAGTTTTTGCGAGTTGTGTAACCGAATCGGTAGATGCAACTGAGTCAATTTTAGCTTGCAAGGTGTCGTGATTTTCATGAACAATAGTTTGCAGTTCTTTTATGGCTGCTTTGTGATTCTGTAATGCTTTTTCATGACGCGAAAAAATAGGTTGGAAATGCTCACAAATTTGTGTTTTTACTTTATTACAGACTTTTTGACATTTCGATTCGATGTTATGTAACTCAGTAGTTAAATCTTCACGTGTTTGTTCAAGTGTGGTGTCTAACTTCCGAAGATTTTGTTCCATTGTGTCTAACTGTTGCTGTGTTTGTCTCTGGTGTTGTTCCATTGTGCCTAACTTTTGAAGATTTTGTTCCATTGTGTCTAACTTTTGAAGCTTTTGCTGTGTTTGTCTCTGATTTTGTTCCACTGTGTCTCACGTTTGAAGATTTTGTCCCATTTGTTTCTGATTTTGATCAAGCGTTGTGTCTAACTTTTGTAGCCTTTGTCCCATTTGTTGCATTAACTGTAATAACAGTGCACTGGTGTCTGAAACATGTTCCTCAGTGCTATTCGGCAGTGCATTTGAACCGGCAATATTCGCATTTTGAAAAGCAGAAAATATGTCTTCATTTATTTGAGAAAACGGTGAGGACGCGAAACCTGAATCTACAGTATTTGCAAGATTGTGTCCTGTCATTTCGGAATCCTGAGGCGAGCTGTTGCCGACCGATCGATCGATAATGCTTCCTTGTTCACTAATTGTTTCACTGCCTACACCATTATTTGTAGCCTGCTCCATTTCCCTATGCTCAATTACCAAATTACTACTTTGAATATTAGTTAATTCATTACATGGTGGCGTAAACACACTGCTTTTCTTCACTGTCGTTTCTCAGTTTACTTTGGAGCCTAGTATTACGTTTTTCACACGCCATTATTGTCACAAGATTTCACACGACAACATAGAAAAACACAATTTGAAGAGCAAAAATAAGAGAACACATTAACATAGCACTGAAAATAATAACTAGTTAATTGCAAGCGCAGCTGCGAAATACTTGGTGCAGATCTACATGCATGCCACAACAACAATGGAAGACTGCAACTACAAAGAAGATTCTCTCTACAATTACGCGCTAGCAATAAACAATAGCTACACTAATTACACAAACTACAAGAAAAAAATCAGAAGATTCCAGTGAGGTATCCTGGCAGGGTCGTCATATGAAACGTCCCCTTAGAAAAATTATACATGACTGTGCTTAAACTGACACACAATATTTTTTAGCGCAACGCAATCTGACTTTCAATAATCCCTAAAAAAAAAATGGCCCTCACTAACATTAACCTATACCTTTCACAAATCACTTACCTCACAAAAATCTTCGTTACTCTGACTACTGCAATACAGCGAGCGCCACTACTGCCCGCTAAATAAAAGATTCAAACTACGGAAGGCACTAACTACTGATAGGCATAGTTAGCAAATGAAAGATTTTAATAGAGAACAAACAATGTATTTACCTTAATAGTGTTGATAAATCATAATATACATAGGAATTCATGACATCCAGTCTTACAAATTTCAAAACTCCGCCATTTCTCTCCCCACATCCATCACTGCTGGCGGCTCACCTCCAACTGCGCAACGCTACGCGCTGTTAACATCCAGCTGCCCAACACTACAATGGCAGACAACAATGCAAACTAGCCACAGACTGCACACAGCACAGCCAGTGATTTTCCTACAGAGCGCTACGTGGCGTTACCAATAAAAAAACCTAAACAGCCTACTTACACCCTTTTTGTTATAACATCAAGTAGACAAGCTACCACTGCAAGTAGGTGATAAAGGCGGTTGCCTTCGCACTGAAGTGGCAGAAGATCAACAGGTTACTGATCTCTTACTGCCTTTTTATCTCAGTTGCCACTGACGTGACGTCAGCCAATATCACTGTGGCAATCCGTTACGAAAATGTGATAAAAACGCCAGTCGCTACAACTTAAGGGCATGCATTGGCTCTGAGGAACTCACAAAGGTAAGTGAGTAAATCCAAGAGAAGGAACAAACACCTTACTTCGGGTTTAATTATTGACTAAAGCGTTCACCAAGTAAAAACTGGAAGTGAAATTAGCATCTGTGGCCATGTTTCCGTAACTATCGAAAGTTTTCCCTATGACGATATGGGTTTTGAAGTTGGTGTCAAAATTACGAGTGTTGTTAAAATCCTCCTGAGATGACGCCTTAAAAGTTGTTCGTGTTGTATAGATAGAAATCTGCACGTATGTGAGAAACAAGATCCTCATCCACAAGTCTTTTATTCCCATCGGAGAATATTAGCGTTCTGGAACCTATTTGGACCTGTTCGATAAGCCATTGCTCTGGCGACAGAACTATCTCAGTCCGCATTTTCTCTGCTGAAGTCAGAGTTGGTAATTTACACTGCATCTTTTAATACACATGGTCTTTATATTCTTGACACGCTTCGTAAGTTAGACTTTTTGCTTATGTAATGAAACGGGTTTTGTGAAATTTATTGCGGTACATTTCCTGTTAATTTTGCAGCTTGTCACATACTGTGGGCTGTCTAAATTCGCCCACATAGTTCATTTACCAAATTTACGCTAATTCGTAGTAATATTAAACTATGTCAACTTGTTAGATTTCTCAATGTAACTAGAGTCACATTGTATACTTGTCACCGTAGAAGGATTCACTGACACACTATCCATAATGTTTGTGGTATATGCAGGTGTCATTAAAGATCTAGTATCAAAAACTGCGGGGGAAAAACCTGATCAGAGTAATGTCAAATTTGAAGGGAATATTTTCCAAGAAGGGGGAAATTTTATGGAAACAAAAGAAAATTTAATGAAAATTTTCCACTAAATGGTGCTGTGAAAGGGCAGAATATGCAAAATGAATGATGCGGGGTTCATGGATGTTAATTAAGTTTCTGTCTGAGACGCTCTGGATGACTGCCTCAAAAAAATGTTCAAATGAGAGTGAATTCCTAAGGGACCAAACTGCTAAGGTCATCAGTCCCTAAGCTTACACACTACTTAACCTAAATTATCCTAAGGACAAACACACACACCCACGCACGAGGGAGGACTCGAACCTCCGCCGGGACCAGCCGCACAGTCCAGGACTACAGCGGCTGAGACCGCTCGGCTAATCCCGCGCGGATGACTGCATCACTGCAGGATCACGCGCTGCTGGTCCAGCTCTTTTACAAGTCTATGTTGCCTGTGAAATTTTTCTATGTATGAAATACTGAATATTCATTTTCAGAGACTATCTCCTCTTGTAACGTGTTATTAGGATATCGCATTCGACTACAGAGCAGTACTGACTCTTGGCTGGCCTTATGTTACGCATGTGAACAGTGTCGTGAAACAAATGCTAAATTTGACACAATAAAAATGAATCTAATTAAACCCCAAACGAAACTTATTGTGCACCCACTGCAAACTACACTCCTGGAAATGGAAAAAAGAACACATTGACACCGGTGTGTCAGACCCACCATACTTGCTCCGGACACTGCGAGAGGGCTGTACAAGCAATGATCACACGCACGGCACAGCGGACACACCAGGAACCGCGGTGTTGGCCGTCGAATGGCGCTAGCTGCGCAGCATTTGTGCACCGCCGCCGTCAGTGTCAGCCAGTTTGCCGTGGCATACGGAGCTCCATCGCAGTCTTTAACACTGGTAGCATGCCGCGACAGCGTGGACGTGAACCGTATGTGCAGTTGACGGACTTTGAGCGAGGGCGTATAGTGGGCATGCGGGAGGCCGGGTGGACGTACCGCCGAATTGCTCAACACGTGGGGCGTGAGGTCTCCACAGTACATCGATGTTGTCGCCAGTGGTCGGCGGAAGGTGCACGTGCCCGTCGACCTGGGACCGGACCGCAGCGACGCACGGATGCACGCCAAGACCGTAGGATCCTACGCAGTGCCGTAGGGGACCGCACCGCCACTTCCCAGCAAATTAGGGACACTGTTGCTCCTGGGGTATCGGCGAGGACCATTCGCAACCGTCTCCATGAAGCTGGGCTACGGTCCCGCACACCGTTAGGCCGTCTTCCGCTCACGCCCCAACATCGTGCAGCCCGCCTCCAGTGGTGTCGCGACAGGCGTGAATGGAGGGACGAATGGAGACGTGTCGTCTTCAGCGATGAGAGTCGCTTCTGCCTTGGTGCCAATGATGGTCGTATGCGTGTTTGGCGCCGTGCAGGTGAGCGCCACAATCAGGACTGCATACGACCGAGGCACACAGGGCCAACACCCGGCATCATGGTGTGGGGAGCGATCTCCTACACTGGCCGTACACCACTGGTGATCGTCGAGGGGACACTGAATAGTGCACGGTACATCCAAACCGTCATCGAACTCATCGTTCTACCATTCCTAGACCGGCAAGGGAACTTGCTGTTCCAACAGGACAATGCACGTCCGCATGTATCCCGTGCCACCCAACGTGCTCTAGAAGGTGTAAGTCAACTACCCTGGCCAGCAAGATCTCCGGATCTGTCCCCCATTGAGCATGTTTGGGTCTGGATGAAGCGTCGTTTCACGCGGTCTGCACGTCCAGCACGAACGCTGGTCCAGCTGAGGCGCCAGGTGGAAATGGCATGGCAAGCCGTTCCACAGGACTACATCCAGCATCTCTACGATCGTCTCCATGGGAGAATAGCAGCCTGCATTGCTGCGAAAGGTGGATATACGCTGTACTAGTGCCGACATTGTGCATGCTCTGTTGCCTGTGTCTATGTGCCTGTGGTTCTGTCAGTGTGATCATGTGATGTATCTGACCCCAGGAATGTGTCAATAAAGTTTCCCCTTCCTGGGACAATGAATTCACGGTGTTCTTATTTCAATTTCCAGGAGTGTATTTAACTGAAACTCAATACTGAAGTACATTGTGAAAGTACAGTAGCATGAAGTGCAATGTCTGACTTCAAATACCTTCAAAATAAAATACTGCTAGACTCGTAAGAAAATCGATGTTTAAAATTACCTGCGCTGTTCACTGTAAATTAATCTGCATACTTAGCACAACACTTGAAAATTCTGGCTATGTTCTATTCGCTCAAAAGTGCGCAAAGTAAGGTTTGCCCTGAAAGAAAAGTAGTTTACCTCTTGCTCAGCGTGCCGGTGGCTGCCGCACCGACGTTTTCAAAAGCAAATTCAAATCAGCAAAGGCAGCATCTAAAGGAAGATGATCTTTGCTTATTAGAAACAATCGGTGGCTGCGTGTGGCGTAAGGTACAATGGACGCTTGACAAAGTATTTAACCTTTACTAAGAATAATGGAGGAGGGTTTTACTTCAAAGGAAAGCGTTCTTGAAAAAGTAAGCTCTGATTATTGTCAAAACACACTGTACAACACAAGAAGACTCTAACTATATTACGAAATTCGCTCATTACAAAAATTACAGACGTTTAAACAAATTGCGTTATTTGAGACATAACGAAAACAAAAAAAAAATTATATGAGTTCTAATCATGAATATTATTAATTATCTAATGGACAAAGATTGCCTTCTATTAATACATCTACCAAACAAATATTTCATTCTTACCTATACAGGGTGTTACAAAAAGGTACGGCCAAACTTTCAGGAAACATTCCTCACACACAAAGAAAGAAAATATGTTATGTGCACATGTGTCCGGAAACTCTTACTTTTCATGTTAGAGCTCATTTTATTACTTCTCTTAAGATCACATTAATCATGGAATGGAAACACACAGCAACAGAACGTACCAGCGTGACTTCAAACACTTTGTTACAGGAAATGTTCAAAATGTCCTCCGTTAGCGAGGATACATGCATCCACCCTCCGTCGCATGGAATCCCTGATGCGCTGATGCAGCCCTGGAGAATGGCGTATTGTATCACAGCCGTCCACAATACGAGCACGAAGAGTCTCTACATTTGGTTCTGGGGCTGCGTAGACAAGAGCTTTCAAATGCCCCCATAAATGAAAGTCAAGAGGATTGAGGTGAGCAGAGCGTGGAGGCCATGGAATTGGTCCGCCTCTACCAATCCATCGGTCACCGAATCTGTTGTTGAGAAGCGTACGAACACTTCGACTGAAATGTGCAGGAGCTCCATCGTGCATGAACCACATGTTGTGTCATACTTGTAAAGGCACATGTTCTGGCAACACAGGTAGAGTATCCCGTATGAAATCATGGCGGTGAATCGAGGAAGTACAGTAAATACTGACGAAACTAAAATGAGCTCTAACATGGAAATTAAGCGTTTCCGGACACATGACCACATCTTTTCTTTATTTGTGTGTGAGGAATATTTCCTGAAAGTTTGGCCGTACCTTTTTGTAACACCCTGTATATTGGTTACCTTGAAATGTTCCTCCAAAGCTTTATAATAAAGTATTCCAGATAATTTATCCCAAATTCACAAATGTCAATTCTCCTTCTATAAAACTCAACTGCTCACTACTGCGCCTCTAATAAGAAAGCCATAAGGCTACACAACTGACTGGCGACCAAGTGCACTGCAGATTATGCTGAACACAGAGTCAAGGATTTATCCACTACTCGTGCAGTGCGTTCATGCATCTTTGTTCCAGTACAGTCAAGATGAAACATTTACAGAGGCAAAAAACATATGAAAACCTTCCACATGGACGGTGACTGCGCGTCAGCAACTCTGCAGATGTTCTGGACATTCAAGGATATGAAAAAAGGCGTTGGTCTGATGTCTGCCAAGAAAGTGATTGCCCTGGCAGGTGTTTAATCGCCTAATTGATTAATTTAAAGAAAAAACGACAGAGGAACGCTACAGATAAATGATAACCAGTGAAAGCGACTAATTTGAACATACATATTGGAGGAAGAGACACAAATGCTACGTAGCCTGTCACAGTGATTTATAGAAAGCATGCACAATTCTGGATGGCTTGGCGAGGTGCCGCGTTGCTGTAAGGCAAGGTATGAGACCAAAAAAAAAAAAAAAAGCACATCAAACACAAAGTGAATCTAAATGAGAATAGTTCTAGTCCCTGGAGAAAGCGAGGAATGTTTAACTGAAAAGAATCAAGAAACTGAGCAATGAGTTGCGTGCAAGTGTCACGGGCACAGAGGCAAGGGCCGAACGGCAGGACTCAGTACATTACGATTAGTGGAGTAGCGGTGCCGGATTCTCGCGGTGAAAAACGGCATGATCGCACGAAAGCAACCACCGATATCGCTAGGCCGAGAAACACGCTGACCAAACCGGATGGTCCGGGGGGCGGTGGAAGGCAACGCTTGGGTACCAAAATGGCGGTAATCGCCACACTCCTACTGCCTGCGACGCACTCTCGTCTCAGATCGGCAACCGAATAGCCTGAAGAGTGACCCTGGGTGTTATTTGTAAACTCTAACGCCGCACCGTTCTGTGCGCCCGCAGTTAACAAGTCGGCCCCTGCAGCCAACATAACAGGCTGAGCAAGGAAACCGTTAGCGCATCCTCGCCCTCTTTGACTCACAGGTTTGGACACCTGTTTGGTTGCCAATTCCCCGAACAATGGAGACATTGGTATGCCTTCAGCACCACGTTGCTTCACCTTAAATTCAAATGTGACGGCCATGGACTTCGAAGGAAATTCGGCATCTTGAGCATTTTCTATGTGAAACAAATCGAGAATGTGTAAAATACCTCACTTCCTTCATACGATGGACATCCATGTAGGCAGATCGTCGGCGGTACACGCTGGGTGGGGAAAACTAATCTAATAACATAAATTCGTCGATGAAGTTTAATGACTTTTGTATGAATGATCCGTCCGATCTGCGAACATTATCAATAAGCTCGAGACTTTTTAGACAATAGGGTAGAGGGAGGGATGTTATTCAGGGAGGGAAGTTCCCCGTATTTGCCTTTCTATTGCAACAGATCTGTTAGCACTCACTGCCATCTGTAGGCGATCATGAGAAAACTGATTCAAAGTATGCCCATTCTATGTTGTCATCTGATGGTACCACAAAAAATTACGTACTGTCCTCACAATCATTAGTGAAACAAATTTCATGAGAAGACTGACACTGAGAAAGGGGACATTTTTTCCATCTCCACCATTTGGGATCCGTTTTCGCTACTGTAAGTATAAATAAATTATTATTTTGATTGCTAAAGTGTATAAATATGTGCTGCGAGTGAAACGACAAAGAATTAATTTGAAATTACGTAACAATGCTGTGATATATTATTGTATAATAAAGCGTGCTTCAGCCGGCCGGAGTGGCCGTGCGGTTCTAGGCGCTACAGTCTGGAACCGCGTGACCGCTACGGTCGCAGGTTCGAATCCTGCCTCGGGCATGGATGTGTGTGATGTCCTTAAGTTAGTTAGGTTTAATTAGTTCTAAGTTCTCGGCGACTGATGACCTCAGAAGTTAAGTCGCATAGTGCTCAGAGCCAAAGCGTGCCTCTGGAGGGAATTTCGCCATTAGTGTGGCGAATTTCCCTCCCGTTCTCGTCTGACGCCATACATCGACATTTATTAGACTAGACTCGTGAACAATAAAATAGATTATTGTAGAAGAGCTACCTTACGTAATATTTTGAGAATTTTTCCTTTAATTTACCACTTAATTAATGTATATTAATACTCATCTATTTTACTGTTGATAATAATTTTGGGGGAAATTAGAAGTTGATGCACATTTCATATTCTGTTACTCTGTTTAAAATTAGCTAAATTGGCGTTCTCTATTGACTTTCCAGGCAATATGGTTAGACAATCGAAGGGTCTGTACAGTAAATGGAAAGAAGAGGATTTAAAAAGTGCTGTTACAGCTGTTCGCAATGGACAATCTGTGTATGTTGCCGCTAAATTGTATAGGATTCCGAGGAAAACTATTGAAGGCCACGTAAAACGTGCTGGTAGCAGATCACCAAGAAAGATGATCGGCAGGCCACCAACTTTTTCCACGGATCAAGAAAATGAGCTTGTTACCCGCCTCAATAGACTCCAGTCTGTGGGATTTGGGATTACAAAAGAAAAGCTACAGGCGATGGTATTTGAATATTGTGCAAAGAGAAATATCTCAAACATGTTTAGAAATGGCCGTGCAGGCAAATTTTGGTTTCAAGGATTTCGTGCACGCCACCGTGAAATAGTTTTCAGAAAAGGAGAAAGTTTGGGTTAAGGAAGATTGATGCGTTTAAACGCTGAAAGAGTGTCCCAGTTTTATAATCTTCTGGGAAAAGTTTATGATGCCATGAATCTTTCATCTATCCCATAGATGATCTACAATGTGGATGAAACAGGATTGCAACTCACTCTTAATCCACAGGAGAAAATTTTAGCTCTGGAAGGCACAAAGCGTGTTCACGTGGCAACACACGGGGAAAAGGGAGAAACTGTGACAGTCTTGGCTTGTGTCAATGCCACTGGAACAAATTTGACCCCTCCTTCCCCCCCCCCCCCCATTTTAATCACCACAGACTGCCAGGAAAAGCACTGCTCATTCTGGATAGACACAAAAGCCATTTGGACGAAGCAGTCTTGAATATAGCCGAAAGATCCAACGTCGAAATCCTCTGTATGCCTTCTCATAGCACTCATGAGGTGCAACCCCTGGATAAAAGTTTATACCGAGCACTCAAAGTTTGCTGGAACAAATCTGTAGACAACTTCAGATGGCGATACCCTAGACGCCGCCCTGTGTCGAAGATCTATTTTGCTACAGTATTTAATCAGTCTGTGAAGAATTGTGGCTTGTGTACTGTTTGTAATGACTTGGACGATGATACAGATTAACGTTCATGGAAATGTCACAAAAATTATCTAAAATTGTATTTGTTTGTCGGGTAGAATTTTCAAGTGTCTTTTATAAATAGCAGAATTTAAAGTTACAAAATTTGATTTCAGGCAGAATTCCCTCCCTTCGAGGGAAGTTCGCCAGTTGGCTACATTGTACGGAAAAAAATTTTCTATCATTTAATAGGTCACTTTCAATAGTTAATGGAGTTTTTATTTCATATATAGAAGTAAACTTATGATATTAAAAATATTTCATTACGTTTTCACGAACGAAAACAATTTAAAATACTGTTTTGTAAATTGGTGGCGAACATCCCTCCCTGTACCCTACGAAGTGCAGTTAGCATAATTGAATAAATTTTGTTTGGCTCTCTTTCTCCGTGCTACGGACTAGTTCGAACAGCCGCTGTCATAGCGCCATGCACATGGCATGCCCTCGAAGTCTCCGTATTACACACTTTCAGGCTATTTCTCGACCGTTCCAATCCCGAATAGTACATGAGAAAAATGACTACCGAAATCTTTCTGCACGAGCTCTGATTCTGTACAAGCTCTCATTTATTTAATTATGATTTTCATCTGTATGTAGGTAAGAATCAACAAAATAATTTTACGTTTGGAGAAAGTTGGTGTTCCATTTCGTGAAAAGATCTGAGCGCAAGGAAAAATGCCTTTGTTTTAATGGTTGCCAAAGCAGTTCGCTTATCATTTCCATGACACTCCTTTCCTTGCTTCACGACAATACAAGACGAGCTGTCGTTCTTTAACCATTTCGATGTTCTCAGCTCTTCCAGCATGCCAAGTTTCCTCCTTTTCTTTTCTAACTGAAAGATTCCCAAGTCTTCTTCTGTTTCCTTGAGGGGATGATCTGTTCCGTATTCATGATTTGCAATAGCTGATTTTTCATAATTTCACAGTCTCAATGCATCTTTCGTTTCCTTACATCTGACAGAAAATCATCTTCCTGTCTGTTCAATTTCCCTTGCATCACAGGATGCGCACTGAATTTTATGAACTCCTGATCTTTCTAACTTATTTATCTCTTAGCAGATGTCTTGTTTCAGGCTATACCTCACTAGATTGCTTGAATGGAACGCTATTTGAACACCATGCGGTTTAGAAACGTTAACCATCTATTGGGAGACTGTTCCATAATAAGGTATAGTGACGCTTTTCATTTTGTCTTCGGTAGGTTTGTTCTTCCCATTCGTATTACACAAACTCGTCAGTATACCGTGTTCTGGAACAGTCTGGCAAAAAATGGCTACCATTTTTAAAACGCATGGTGTTAATATAGTGTTCCAGACGAAAAATCTATTGAGGTATAACCTTAAACATGACGTCGGTAGAAAGATATATAATTTCGAAAGGTCGGGAGTTTATAAAATACAGGGTGCACGCTGTGATGCAAACTAATTTGGACAAACATTTTCGGCCAGATGTAAGGAGCCTAAAGATGCATTGAGACTGGATAATTATGATAAACCAGATGTTGCGAATCATGTATACGAAACGCACCATCCCCCTTAAACGAATAGAAGAATGGTTGGAAATCTTGCACAGAAAAGAAAAGGAGGACACTCGACTTGCTGAAAGAACTGGAGATCGTCATTCATGAAAAGAGGCATGGCATTATTCTGAAAGTGCAAGGTAATAACGACGGAATGAGCTTCCCTAACGTTTTCATACATTTATTTTAAGGCAGTTACATAATCATAAATTTGTGATGTCTCTAAGATGAAATAGCTATAAGTTGACGACCGTACACTTACGAAATGACCAGGGCCCACGAGATAAACGGGCCTCGCAACGAACTTGTGACGTCACACTACTCGGCTTGTCAGTCACTTCGCGAACGCTCGGTTCCGTGCAGGACCCACGGGAAATCATTAAGTAATTTAAAAAGTACCCACTAAAGGTCTTAACATTGTCGCGTGCTATCGAGAGTGCTGTGACGTACGCGCTGCGGCCTGTCTTTCTCGCGGGCCTCGGGATGTGAGTAAGATGTAGATGAACAATAGAACATCATTATGACTGAGCCAATAGCCGCACTCACTCTGTAATATCGCTGCCATGTCAGTCCTCAACAACCTCCGGAGCTCTGCAGAAGCGTCAGCTTGACACGCTTGGAACCCACGGCTGGTCAGCAGGACGCAATTTGGTGCAATGTGCGGTGTGAGATGGAACGGCCACTGTTAGAAGTCGTCGATTTTATTGTAAAACGAGGACCCATGGTTGAAATACGTTTTTACTCCATTTTATTTTGAGAACGACGCAATTGTATTGGTAGACTCTCTACCGTTTTAATCACATTAGCTAAGTTTTAAAACTTCATAGTGAGAGTATCGTCTCTCTAAACGCATATATAAAATTCTGAGTACGCGAGGTAGTGACAACGATATATATATAATTCTGAGTACGCAAGGTAGTGACAACGATATATATATATATAGTGCCTATTTGACAACCGAGGGAGGTGGCGCAGTGGTTAGTACACTGGGCTCGCATTCGGGAGGACGACAGTTCAAACCCGCGTCCGGCCATCCTGATTTACGTTTACCGTGAGTTCTCTAAACCGCTTCAGGCAAACGCCGGGATGGTTTCTTTGAAAAGAGCACGGCCAATTTTCTTCCCTGTCCTTCCCTAATCCGATGGGACCGTTGAACGAACCAATAAACCTACCTCTCTGACGAAGTAGCTATAACCTGACGACAGTACAATTAGAAAACGAGGAAAATATAGGTTACCAGCAGAACACCATTGTGGCTGAGCCAACACCTACGCACGCGCTGTTTTTAATGTAAGACGAGGACACGCAGTCCAGTGTGTTTATAGTTTATTTTATTCTGTGACCACCATATTTGTATTGGTAGACATTTTAGCGCTTTTACCTCAAGGATTTGGTTTTGCAGGTTGAAGATGAGAGCACTGCTCCTCGAAAGGCGCTGTTGACCTGTCCGTAGGACATGAAAACAGGAAGAACGTGTGCCGAACTGTGAAAAAAAAAAAAGGAAATAGAAACAGTGTACGGTCCAAGTTCAGGATACGCAGCATCGGGTTGAAGTTCTGAAGCTACGGTGTCATCGTTGTGTGGTCCCAGTGTTGAACTGCGAAGGTGGAGATCGCGTTGAAATCCCGCTCGCGCCCCAATTTCCTATGTAAAATCCTTTACTGGTAGTTGAAATAAGAAATAGTACGACTGAAATGTGTAGGTACATATCAAGGCCAATATGGAGCAGTGGTGACATTTATATTCTCGTGTACCATCCGTGATACAAATCATGTCCTGTAGGGAGGAGGTTCTACGCGCTCCAGGCCGGAACCGCGCTGCTGCTACGGTCGCCGGTTCGAATCCTGCCTCGGGCATTGATGTGTATGATGTCCTTAGGTTAGTTAGGTTTAAATAGTTCTAAGTCTAGGGGACTGATAACCTCAGGTGTCAAGTACCACAGTGCTTAGAGCCATTTGAACCATATTTTGCTAAGTGAGCACAATTACTGCGATAAAAAGGTTTCGTGGATGATGATACTTGCTTCGATTTAAAATAGCTCCAAAAGTAATGTGATCCATCGTAGTAGCTGTTAGCGGTTCAGTACGAATTTACTAGAAGAGATACACTGGACAAAGTAAGTGAACGGAAATACAACGAGCGGCTGCCCATCTGGGCCTCCAGAAGGTAGACGTATTCCTTTCCTGATTGCAGAGCGGGACGCGGCGTCATAAGTCACGGGCGGAGGTGACACCGCGATGGCAGGGAGCCCGCCGCGCCGCGCCGTGTCGCGCTGTCCCGGCCTCGGGGTCGGGTCGGCCCGGGTCGTGGGAGCCAGCCACCCACCCACACCTACCGGCGTTTTTGTCGGCTCCTCCTCCTCCTCCTCCTCCTCCTCCGCCCCTTTCCCCCCTTCCCCACCACGCGGCCAGCTTCCTGCTGCTACGCTCCGCGAGCCTTGATTTACAGCGCAATAAAGTCTCGGCAGGCGCGCATTGTGCGCGCGTCAATGTGCTACACCGTGTCAACAATGGCGACCCAATTGCCAGTTGCTGCGCCGCAGCCAGCCAGCTCTTCCAGTCCCTTCCCCCCCCCCCCCCCCCGCCACCACCACCACCACCACCCCCATCCCCTCCCACACACTACTCCCCACCACAACAATCTCCGCCGGGAGCATCAGCCGAAAACAGCTGCGCTAAGAACCAGAAATTATGCTTCTTGTTTCCCTATATATTCGCTGCATGCCACTAAATGGAATATGTATTTCCGGATACTCACTTTAATTGCCGACGCTGTTCTTTTATAGGACATTTCGAGAGTCAACCTAACTGCTTTTAGTGGACTTAGCCTCCTGTGACACCTGTTGACGGCTAGAAGATCGGCCATTGAAGTATTATGCAGGATGGAAACATCGCCCGAGGACAGATTCTTGAAATTGTCCCGATTTAAAGAATATTCCATGAGGTTTCGGAATTGCAGCCGAATAACGTCGACTACCTACCACGGTGCTTAGGAAACTCATAAATAGCAGTACATCGATTTTTTTATATACCAAACATAACAACCATTTTTTCTGTCACAGTTTCCGACTTTTATCCAATATTTATCTACGACAATGATGCTCCATCTTCACTATATGTATGAAACATCACAATCTTACGTTGTATTTACCTATTCTTCTAACCCTCCTTATTCGGATCACACTCCATCATAAAATCTTATTGTTCCTTTGATATTTCGTGCGTTGCCAGTATTTTGTCTGTCCCACACCAGTTTCTGTGTAGATAAGGCAATGCCCTAAACCCGAAGATTGATTTCAACATTTTCTTGCTTTGCTGAGTATGGTTCTATTTTACGTGATATGCCCTTGCCTTCTTCCGACTTTTGAACTTACTTACCAGCGAGTTGCTCAGGGACCTATAATTTAACGTGGACTTCGAACCAGAATGTAGCTTGGTATTTGTTTAAAGACGGCCTTTTTGGAAACGGGTGCGTTCCGTATGTCGCACAATTGCTCGTCTCGTTGTTATGGTTACAATGCTCATGCGTTCGCTGTTTAATTTTATTATTATTATAATTATTATTACAGATGATTCTCAGCAAACAAGGTGAGTTGAAGTTCAGATGGGAGAGCACTTGCCCGCGAAAGGCAAAGGTCCCGAGTTCGAGTCTCGGTCGGGCACACAGTTTTAATCTGCCAGGAAGTTTCATATCAGCGCACACTCCGCTGCAGAGTGAAAATCTCATTCTGGAAACGTCCCCCAGGCTGTGGCTAAGCCATGTCTCCACAGTATCCTTTCTTTCAGGAGTGATAGTTCTGCAAGGTTCGCAGGAGAGCTTCTGTAAAGTTTGGAAGGTAGGAGACGGATACGGGCAGAAGTAAAGCTGCGAGTACCGGGCGTGAGTCGTGCTTCGGTAGCTCAGATGGTAGAGCACTTGCCCGCGGAAGGCAAAGGTCCCGAGTTCGAGTCTCGGTCGGGCACACAGTTTTAATCTGCCAGGAAGTTTCATATCAGCGCACACTCCACTGCAGAGTGAAAATCTCATTCAGGAGAATTATGCATTTTTTAAAAAGTTATGTTAGTGTATGGATTTTCATGAGCTATGAGTACATAGTACATACTAGGTCCATCTTTTCCTTCTGGAGCGGAGTCAGATAGCGTTCAGTTAGCGAGGCGCATACCTCATATCGCAAGTATACGCCTTCTATGCTCTTTCCATCCAAGATCGGGGTCTACTGCAGTTAAGGTGTGCAATGTACTGGGTGACAATTATTGAACTACACGAAAAAAAATACCTAAATCAGTTGCAATGTACAGCCTGCACACAATTTATTCAACATGTAAATGTCACTACAGACATTAGGATTTAGTTTATGACATGTTGAATATGCCTTCCATCCTTGGCGATGATTTGGTGTAGACGAATAGCCAAATTCTGCATGACTCGCTGAAGTGTCGGAACATCGATGCTGTCGATGGCCTCCTGGATGGCTTTTTTAAGCTCAGCAGTGGTTTTGAGATTATTGCTGTACACCTTGTGTTTAATATAGCCGCAAAAAAGGAGTCGCATGTGTTCGGATCCGGAGAATGTGGTGGCCAATCGAGGCCCATGACAGTGGCCTCTGGGTACCCGAGAGCCAGAATGCGGTCCCCAAAGTGCTCCTCCAGGACATCACTCCCCTACTTCGATGGGATCGAGCTCCGTCTTGCATGAATCACATCTTGTCGAAATCAGGGTCGCTTTGGATAATGGGGATAAAATCATCTTCCAAAACATTCACGTACTGTTCGGTAGTCACGGTACCATCAAGGAATATCGCACAGATTATTCCGTGACTGGACATTGCACGCCACACAGTCACCCGTTGAGGGTGAAGAGACTTCTCGATCGCGAAATGCGGATTCTCAGTCCCCCAAATGCGCCAATTTTGTTTATTGACGAACCCATCTAAATGAAAGTGGGTTTCGTTGCTAAACCAGTCCTGTAATTCCCATCATTCCCTACGACCAACCGTTCAGTTTGAACGTCCTGAGGCAAACCGTTCGGAAGTTATGACGATTTTATTTCTTATTGTTCAGTAATAGTCACCGTGAACATGGACACCAGCTCCCAAATGACTCTGTTCCATATCTTATAGTCGAAGACGCGTTCACCAGTGATTAAATGCTACATAATTTGTAGTTTTAGAGCACCAACCGTCTGAAAAATACTTTTATCACATGTGTCGTCCTCAAATATAGATTCAAGATTTTTATTGAATTTAGCTATGAACTTCTTACACATAGCACTGAACGGACAAGACATTGAGTAATGCATCACTCACGAGCATGTTGGGGAGATATCCATTGTGTTAATTACCTAATCCGGATTTAAATTCGGTCAGAATTTGAGTCCTCGTTAAGCTCTTTATGTGAGGTAGTTGGGACGATATTTATCCTGTCGGAGGGACGTAGGTTTTTGGCGTTTGACGTACAATTCAAGAACGTCTGTCCTTTATGCATAACTTAGAAATTTAAAGAGGAGAAAGTTACAATGCATAGTTCTCGGCAGAGTCACATATGAAGGGCACAAAGTTAGGGATAGCGTCAAAGTGCTGTTATGTTTCATATCGCGGTCGCGAAATTATATGGTCACTTTAGACATTAGAAGGTACGTGTTACGATTTAGCAAAGGCATATGTAATTATTCAGCTAGAGCGTTGTGTTGGACTGGGAATCCTACAGTAAGGTGGAACAGATCTTCGTAGTACTGCTTTTATCGGGGACACTTTAAGAAGCTCATTATGTTGAGAATGATAATTGCACCCTCTGGCCGGCGAAGCTACTGTATGCCAGCTACATTTACTAATTACAATGATTTCATTTAAAGGTAACATTTCTAGTCAATATAAATAAATAACAGGTATAGGAACGTAAATAAAATACACCATTGTTTTTACTTATACCACATTTATCTATTGTAGACCATATCTAAACTGAGTTTAGTTAGTCTTTATAAAGTTACTTAATAACATACTAGTATTACGAAACAATTAACACCCGCCCGAGGTAACTGCGCACGTTAATGCGCAGCTTCAAAGATGGGTCAAGGGATCCTGCCCTGTATCGAATCCATCTCGCAGGTGAGCCGTCCAGCCTGATATGGTTTTTAGACGACTTCCCACATCCAATAAGATCGGATCCACGCTATGCTAATATTTATAATGTATTACCAGCTTCTTCATGTTCAGAGAGTGTGCTGACTCCACAACTGTTATTTTTATTGATGAAAACCGCTCCAATAGCTGTTGAGAACTTAACTGAGCCCATTACTGGTTTCGGCCTTTACATTACGCAATTTTCAAATGGTTCTGGAAACTGGAAATTTGTGGCAAGGTTTTATGGGACGAAACCGCTGCGGCCATCGGTCTCTAAGCTTACGCACTACTTAATCAAACTTCAACTAATTTACGCTAAGGACAACACACACATCCATGGCCGAGGGAGGACCCGAACCTCCGACGGGGAGAGCCTTGCGGATCATGACAAGACGCCTCAAACCGTACGAAATCGTTCTGAAAAAGAACTGCATTGCAGAGAAGCAACTACTCATCAGACCTAGCGGTTTCCATTAATTATTGTAAAAAACGCTCTTACACTCGAACATGAGATTACCCTAAATCCAGTCAGAGGGGATACACAGATATCGTCTCGGTTGGAGCGATGGTATTAGGAAGGGCATTCGCCCACGTGCTGTCACTAACATTGCGAAGAACCTCTAAACATTCTGCGTAATGTCTGTTTGTTCTATATCGTGTCTCCCTACCACTTTCGCGCAACGACGCTCTGAGCGTGTTTTTTAGGGAATTGACTAGTTTGAACCTGGGACCTGTTGCTGGTAAGGAGACGCCAGACCACACATGACATGTAGAATTCAGAAGAGTTCAGTGAGACTAGCGATGATATAACCTAATAATGATTTCAGCGTCAGCTCCACTGCACTCCCTGTAAAAGAATCTTAATACTAACTAAATTTAGTGGAAGGGGTTCAAGGCTTTCCTATTTTTAGTTAGCTGGTAAAACAACGTCGAAAAAGCAGTTAAGTTTACCATTGGAAATTTTATTCCACTCACAAAACATTGTTTATAAATTGCACTATTGATAAAAGGAAATGTTTTAATACAGGATGTTAAAAACCAACTGCGTTCAACAAGAATGTGAACGAATATTCCCTGAGTGGGTTTCCAAGTTCTACAATGGATCGAAGGATAACCTATGCCATCTCACATCTATAATCTAGGTTTAAATTAAGTTTCACAAAAGAGAAAATTATCAAAATGGTCTACAGTGTCCCTCAATTATCTTTAATTACTTATCTAACTTGTCGTAAATTACAGTGGCTGATGTGGCTTCTCAATAACTATATAACAGAAAAATCATCGAGTTTCAGATTTTTACTTCAAGTGGCAAATGTGAACACCATGAGCTTTAATTGACGATTACGTAAAGGGGATGTAACAGATGAGACTTCTGCAGTTCTGAGTGAAGCCTTATGCACTCAAAAATGCGGCATCGCGTGCGTTCATTACCTTGTCGGTGTTCGTCAGGGGGCGGGGGCCGGCGCAGCTCCGTACAGCTCGTCCTCTCGGAAGCAACTCTCTCCTAACTTCTCCTTACTACAATTTATCGAAGTTGGTTTAAAAAAAACTATCTGGCTGTGTTTTCATCTGACCAATCAGGGTCTCAATGTTAACCTTAAGCTCCACCTACAAACATTCTGTCTATCCAATGAGAAACGTTATACTTTTCGTGGTGGGGCAATGTTTTTAAAGTTTGCAACGTAACAGAAAAGCGAAAAAGTCTCACGCTAAAACTTGCAGCTGGTGTGGTCTTTTTAGCGTTATCGTAAGATCTATACTGTTCTTCTGGAGGGCTCTAGCTTTTAACATGGGCTTGGGGGTGGTCCTAACGTAACAGAGACGCGAAAAAGTTGTAAGTAGGCTGTTTATGTTTTCTTATTGGTAATGCCACGTAGCGCTCTGTGTGAAAATCACTGGCTGTGCTGTGTGCAGTCTGTGGCTAGTTTGCATTGTTGTCTGCCATTGTAGTGATGGGCAGCTGGATATGAACAGCGCATAGCGTTGCGCAGTTGGAGGTGAGCCGCCAGCAGTGGTGGATGTAGGGAGAGAAATGGCGGAGTTTTGAAATTTGTAAGACTGGATGTCATGAACTGCTATATATATTATAACCTTTGAACACTATTAAGGTAAATACATTGTTTCTTCTCTATCAAAATCTTTCATTTGCTATCTATGCCTATCAGTAGTTAGTGCCTTCCGTAGTTTGAATCTTTTATTTAGCTGACAGTAGTGGCGCACGCTGTATTGCGGTAGCTTGAGTAACGAAGATTTTTGTGAGGTAAGTGATTTGTGAAAGGTATAGGTGAATGTTAGTCAGGGCCATTCTTTTGTAGGGATTTCTGAAAGTCAGATTCCGTTGCGCTAAAAAAATATTATGTGTCAGTATAAGCACAGTCTTGTATAATTGTTCAAAAGGGGACGTTTCATATGTCGACCCTTAGCCGAGGATACCTCACTGGAATCTTCTGATTTTTTCTTGTAGTTTGTGTAATTAGTGTAGCCTTTGTTTATTGCTAGCGCATAATCATAGAGAGAATTTCCTTTGTAATTGTAGTTTCATTGTTGTACAGTAAAACAGTTGTGACATGCATGTAGATTTGCACCAAGTATTTCGCAACTGCGCTTGCAATTAAGTAGACATTATTTCCATTGCTATGTTGTCTTATTTTGCTCTTCAAATTGTGTTTTTCTGTGTTATCGTGTGAAATATTGTGACAATTATGGCGTGTGAGAAACGCAATACTAGGCTCCAAAGTAAACTTAGAAATGACAGTGAACACGAAAGCAGTGTATTAGCGCCACCATGTAATGAATTAACTAATGTTCAACATAGTAATTTGGTAATTGTGCATAGGGAAATGGAGCGGGCGGCAAACAATGGCGTAGGCAGTGAAACAATTAGTGAACAGGGAAGCATTATCGATCGATCGCTCGGCAACAGCTCGCCTCAGGAATCCGAAATGACAGGACACAATTTTGCAAATACTGTAGATTCAGGTTTTGCGTCCTCACCGTTTTCTCAAATAAGTCAAGACACATTTTCTGCTTGTCAAAATGTGAATGTTGCCGGTGCAAATGCACTGCCGAAAAGCGTAGAGGAACAGATTCCAGACACAAATGCATTGTTATTACAGCTAATGCAACAAATGGAGCAAAATCACAGATAAACACAGCAAAATCTTCAAAAGTTAGACACAATGGATCAAAATCAGAGACAAACACAGCAAAAGCTTCAAAAGTTAGACACCACATTTGAACAAACACGTGAAGATTTAACTACTGAGTTACATAACATTGAATCGAAATGTCAAAAAGTCTGTAATGAAGTAAAAACACAAATTTGTGAGCATTTTCAACCTATTTTTTCGCGGCATGAAAATGCATTACAGAATCACGAAGCAGCCATAAAAGAACTGCAAACCATTGTTCATGAAAATCACGACACCTTGCAAGCTAAAATTGACTCAGTTGCATCTACCGATTCGGTTACGCAACTTGCAAAAACGCAGGAAAACTTAAAGGACACAGTAGATACTCTGAAACTTGGTTCAGAAAAACACACTGAAGAAATAAGTACACTATCGGAGAAAGTAGCCGAACTCTCGAATCAGTTCACTAACTTATCTACAAAGGTAGATGATGATCTGAATGACACAAGACCTGTAGCCATCACTGACACAGAAGAGTATGAACAAATTAAGAAATTCAAACAAAATCAGAATCAAATTAATACGCAACACAAAAGAGAAGTCCGTGAAGTACAAGATCAGTTGGCACAAGTAATACAAAAATTACATATTTCAGAGAACACTCGCGCTCCAACACGGGAAGAGGGACTTAGAAATACGGAACAACCACAAAATAATAACACAGGACACTTCGGAAATTATGAAAGAAATTGGCAAGGCACACCGAATTTTGAGATGGAAGCGCCGACACGACGTAACAATGACCGATATGCTACACGCTGACACGATGATTTTGACTACAAGCTGTTCATTACTACACGTAAATTCAAAACATTTAGGAATACTGGCAACGACATTCATCCACAAGCGTGGCTCCATCAATTCTCTCATTGTTTTCCTCCCAACTGGTCATTAGAGCACAGATTAGAATTTATGTGTGGCTACCTAGAGAATGAACCAGCTGTAAGAATGTGATCGGTCATTCATGATTGTCACAGTGAAGGAGAATATTATCATGCCTTCCTCTCAGCATATTGGTCTCAAGCTACACAAGACCGAGTAAAACATAGCATCATAATGATGAAACGTTTCAAACAATCTGAAGTCTCCAGTCTTGTGAAATACTTTGAAGACATGTTGCACAAGAATCAGTACCTGTCAAACCCACACAGCCCCTCAGAACTCATCCGCATTTGCTTAATCAAATTACCTGAACATTTACGACATATTATTTTGGCAGGACGTTGCAAAGACGACATTGAAGCTTTTCAGGGACTCTTACAAGAATTAGAAATTGACACTGATTATCATGGAACGCGAAAACAGGAACACAACAATTACAGGTCACATCCGTCGCAATTCCGCGATGAAAGAAATAATAACTGGACACGACAAGGCTATTCTCACAACACAAATCGTGACCAAAACAGACACCACCCGTATGACAACCGTTGGTAGAGTAGTAATAACTACAGGGAAAGATCACCTCTCTGCGGTAATGACTATCACAGAGACAATCAGAGAAACAGACAATATGGAAACCTAAATAAATATTATCAAGGGAGACAGAATAACTTTAGACGCAACGGACCAGCGCGCAGTTACGATTCAGGGAGAAGTTCTCCACCACGTGACCGACAAGAAAGTAACTATGTAAACTACCGACAAAACGACAGACCTGAATTCCATCAGAACTGGTGGGATTCTAACAAGGCTGGGCCCTCTCGGCAAGGCGAATTTGTAGAAGTTAGGTCTCCTAATCCCAGTAACGACGCGCGCCAACAAAGAAACAGACAATGACTCGCACCGCAGGCAGCCACGTGCGCCCACTGGCTCAGGGAAAAATAGCATAGACACTAACCTTGAGAAAAATTCCAGTATTCTTTACCAATGTATACCACATGATAATCGCGTCGACGTTGAAAACACTGCGTACTAGGAAGAATAAAGGTTTACACCACATTTCACATGTAAAACCGTTTATTGAAAGAAAATCTGCTTTTTAACTTTGTATTTCCCATATAACTTTTCACTTCACATTTCTAGTGTGCATTGTCAGACTTACAAACTGTTACCATGCAACAATATTTGAAGTTAAATATCCAATCAAGAACCAAGAGAACTTATTTAAACAGAAATTACGAATGCATTGTTATAGTGAACAGACGTCACAGTGTTATTGTGTGTGTACATTCTTGCTTGTTAGTTGCACAATTATGTAACGACTATAAGGCTTACATACTTAGAAAATATACTGGTACTGCTAATGAGATTTTAATGCAACATTTTGGTTTACTTGAAAATACATTCTGGATTTAAAGTACTTTCAGTGAGATACCAGATGACACAGTGGATAGTTTATGTGACAGCTACACGATTTTATCACGACGCTACTAATGAGTGACAATTTACAATGTTGCTTTTGCGATGTATCTGTTTCATATCTGCACAGTTTTTCTGAACTATTCTGGAAAGTAAAACATGTTTTAGTTGTAACTTTTTTGGTATAGCTACAATGTGACAGCCTTTTTCGTAGCACAACAATACGTTACAGTATAGTACTTTCTTGCTCATGGTAATGTACGTAATAACTACGATATCTATACGCATAGCATTTCACTTTTGTTTATCATGAGGTAAGTACATTGACTTCTGAAGCCCTTAGTTTTCGGAGGACAATAACTACGACACTTCCATAGAGATTATCTTACAGCAAGACGCTACAGGACACGCATTTGAGTGATTAATTTTGTACTTGAACCATTTATTTGCAAGGTTTTTGAATTACAAAGGTTTTCCGTGATACATTTCATTCCATTGCTGTAACCTGTAACACCTGAGGGTATAATTACATTAATCCTCAGGGGGGTATACGCTTACTCTGTGTACCATGTGTTTAGCAAGCACAAGGAGCCCTAGCTAATATGGTATTTGCTTATACAACTTTACACATTGGTACCATATTTCTCTAACACACAAATTACACAGCTATCTGATCATTTAACTGAGAGATAATCATTTATTTACTACATCAGTGACACATGTTTATGCAATTACACCGCTGGGTAACTTCACACTTATGAAATTGTATTTTGTCTGTACTTTGTGAACTGTTCATATTTTTTTG
This sequence comes from Schistocerca serialis cubense, assembly GCF_023864345.2. Classification (NCBI taxonomy): domain Eukaryota; kingdom Metazoa; phylum Arthropoda; class Insecta; order Orthoptera; family Acrididae; genus Schistocerca; species Schistocerca serialis. The sequence goes on from NC_064642.1 coordinate 149,449,195, forward strand.
GAACCATTGTGATGCTATGAGAGCTTTGAATGATGTATTTGGTAAGGGAGCATGATTTTAAAGTACGTTTGAGGTAGATGACACTATTGAAATGAGTAGAGAATTTTTTTTAAGTTTTGAAATTATTGCAGAAAGCTACGAAGTTTTTGAGATTTGGCTGGGGTGTTATGACATTATTACGACGACGATGTGTATTATGCTGTTGAGGTATGTTTATGATCAATAAACTGATGCTATATGAGGAATTTGATTATGCTACATATCGGTTATGATGAAATATTGTAGAAGTGTCGACAATATCTATATGTATAATAAGGTAAGGAATAATGAGTGGTGGTTAGGGACTCTGATTTGTGGAAAAGGTTGTTGGAAACCAGGAATCGTACTTTAAGAGTTACAAAATGTGTCTAAATGTGTGAATGTATCACAATGCCGACGAATATTTTTTGGACACTGTTATATCAATAGGATTTTGTTTTTACAGATTTGTAACGCAAATTCTTGACCTGTGAAATATTATTATATGAGACTGCCACTGTAGCGGAAACTGCTGTCATAAATATTTCAGTAAGAAAGGTAAGTGACCTTGACATAATGCGTTTTGGGCACCCAGCTGAGAGGTAGTCGTCTGATAAAAGAAAGCAATTAGGTGCCAAAAAAAAGAGGCCATTATCCTTGCTATTGACATTTCTTTGTCGAAAGCATCGCAAATACGACACGCTCAAACTTGAAAACATATGATAACACTGTGGTGCTCTTAATTTATGATATTTACTAAAATGCCTAATGAAATGATGAGCTACATTTTACATCTATTGTCTTTCTAGTTGAGAGATTGCTCATTTTGTTTAATATCTGGTCTCCAGCTGTGTTGCAGCATTGGTTTTATAAAATAAACTTAAATGCATCTGCTAATGTGAACACTTCTGTCAACAGATCTATTAAATAATTATTTTCTGATCCACATTCTTCGAAAAAGTAGCTCTTGGAATGGAAAGAACAATAAGAAGTGACTAATAACAGTAACTGCATATATAATTTTCTTTTCAAGTACTTGGTAATTTTTTTGTAGAATTAGTTTTTGTGGTGCACCACTTTAATTATATGGACCTTAGGTGTGAATATACATTTCCCTTATCTGCATTGTTGTCTTTAGTGTACTATTTTTTTTTTTTTTTTTTGCTTGAGCTATGTCATGTTTAGATATAAGTTGTTGCATTTGCTGCTGCTGTTTGCCAGGCGTAGTGCTACTAAATTTCACTTTACATTACTCTGTTAAGCCAGTTTTACTACTGATTTATTTTTCTTGTTGCTGCACATTGGCTCATATTAGTTGTAATTTTGCATTCTATCTGTTAATTTAGATTTACTGCTGCTTGCTTTGCACTCTGCATTTTTTTGTCATTCCTATTTATGTCAATTGTTTTGTGCTGCTGCATTGCCTCATCCCTTAGCTTAGCATCTGAGCTCAGTAGATTTAAGTTAGCTTAAGATGGGGTAGGCTATATAAGAGAGCAAGTTGTGATGAATTGGAAGAAATGCATTGAGAAGCTATAAGAAAATGGTTTTGCCAAAAGAGTATTTTGAAAGAGGATATGAACCAAAAAAGTAGGGTTTAGGGACAACAGGTTTAGGTAGGATTTTCTTGGAAATAAATGATGAGGTAAGATAATGGAAAATAAATAATGAGGTAAGAAATGTGTGAACATATAAATACAGGATAGAATTTTTTTGGTGGAAACAAATGTTGAAATAAGAGGAAAGATATATGGAATGAAGTTTTGGGGTGGACTGCAGTACCAAATGTCACACTGAAAACAAACCCTGTCCTGTATTTTTGTATTATTACACTATGTGAATATGTGTTTTTCCTGTCTTAATGTGTTTAGCTAAAAACAGTTATGTTGTAGAATTTTTCTGATAATGTGTTATTTTCTTTGTAAAGATGTTTAGACATTATTTATTCTGTTCTGTTTTAATGCTCATGTGTGAAGTTGATGTTTCGAAAGTTATTCTGATCTTTTATGTATGTACTCATGCCATAATTCCTGTAACACTGATGTATATGTTATTTCGATTCTGTTGTAAAGCCTGTACTAAAAATGTTATCTGTATTGTTATGTTCTTTAATGATGTATTTTGCACCTTTGTAATTGTATTCTTATGTTATAAAATTGTAATTGACACCAGTTCATCATATTATTAACTTGTAAGTTCCATTTCACTGCACACGTTTCTGTTGGTCATAGTATATGGACAATATGTGAGAAGTAGGGACTGTTAGTGTTTGCACACGTGTTAATAATTCAGCAAGGGACTGGATAACAGCATTGCTGGTTCTAAGGACAATTACAAAAAGCTTGTGAGTGCATAAGTGGTGGTTTATGGACTTGCTATATTGTCCGCAAGTCTCTTCGACGGTGATTGTGCACCTGCACAGTTGCAACAGATGGCTGCTGGCCGTCTCTACAAGGACTACAGTGGGTCTACACCTTTGATGACTCACCAATACCATTATTTCTACAAGGACTGCAGTGGGTCTGCACCTCTGGTGGCCCACCAATACTATAATCTCTACCAGGACTACAGTGGGTCTGCTCTGTGATGACCTACCTACCAATAGTCTTCAAAACTTCGAATGACTCTGTTGTGGGTTTGCTCTGTTGTGGCCCATTACCTGTCTGCATGTCAAGAGTCAACACTGTCTTTTCGTTGGAAGGACAACACTACTTCTTCAAGACTGCATGGAAATCCACTACTTCCATGTGCATTTTCTTCTACTGCTCAGACTTTGAGAAAAACACTGCTATTTTACTGTGATGAACGATCAGGACTGTCTTTATGGACTGTGAGAAAATTTTAGCTTTTGACCAACATTGTACCAATAAGTGTGTGCATTTGATATCTTTGTTATTGTAATTATGAAAAAGTTTATGAAATCGTTATTGGCCACTGCCCAAAACAATTTGTAAATTTTTTTGTGGGGAGCATGGGGGCTATGTAAGTAGACTGTTTATGTTTTCTTATTGGTAACGCCACGTAGCGCTCTGTATGAAAATCACTGGCTGTGCTGTGTGCAGTCTGTGGCTAGTTTGCATTGTTGTCTGCCATTGTAGTGTTGGGCAGCTGGATGTGAACAGCGCATGGCGTTGCGCAGTTGGAGGTGAGCCGCCAGCAGTCGTGGATGTGGGGAGAGAAATGGCGGAGTTTTGAAATTTGTAAGACTGGATGTCATGAACTGCTATATATATTATGACCTTTGAACACTGTTAAGGTAAATACATTGTTTCTTCTGTATCAAAATCTTTCATTTGCTAACTACACCTATCAGTAGTTAGTGCCTTCCGTAGTTTGAATCTTTTATTTAGCTGACAGTAGTGGCGCTCGCTGTATTGCAGTAGCTTGAGTAACGAAGATTTTTGTGAGGTAAGTGATTTGTGAAAGGTATAGGTGAATGTTAGTCAGGGCCATTCTTTTGTAGGGATTTCTGAAAGTCAGATTGCATTGCGCTAAAAAAATATTGTGTGTCAGTTTAAGCACAGTCATGTATAATTTTTCAAAAGAGGACGTTTCAAAATCTCACGCTAAAAACTTGCGGGTGGTGTGGTCGTAGCGGTTAGCTGGCGACGTGGGTGTCCGTCCCTTATCGTAGGGCCTTCTCGCTTAACACGGTTCTTCTCTCGGCTTCTGTTCTCATCTCTCCCCTCGGAACTGCGTCTGTCTCACGGTGGGTAGGTATGACATGCATTTAGGCATTCTTGTGTTAGTCTGTGGTATTCCATTTGCTCTCTCGTTATTCGTATTACTTTGGTTAATTTAATGTCACGATTTATTCGGAGCTATGTGACATACTACTGGATTTGCTTATCATGTCAGGGTTTTCATGGAAGGTGTTGGATTTGCCTGACACCTTACAAACCAATAGCTATGGTGACCCTACAGAGAAACGTGAAAAGGTAAGGAAGAAGAAGAAGAAGAAGAAGAAGACGAACTTTCAGAAACAGTTAACATCTTCCCATTACATATTAAAATATAAACGAAAACAATGTACCTCTACATTAATCAAAATCTTAGGATCACATTCATGGGTACTAGTTACTACTTCTAGATAAACATATTAGGCCGATTTTTACATGCACTAAACTGCATATTGTTCCTAGACGATGTGTGACTGTTGCATTGGTGTCGAGAGGGTCGATTATGCATAAGATGGCAGCACTTCCAACAAGTGGGTGCCAATCTACTTTTTGTTAGTAGTTTTTGATGTTGTTGAGAAATATCTTCTTCTCTCACAGATGCAGTAACGGGGACGGGGTCATCTGTAGTGTCACTGGCTGGCGAGACGCTTTCCTTCCTGCAGTTGCACTTTAGCATACTAAGGGAACGGGAGAGAAAAAAATTTTTTCAAACTCCCTACAGCAAGGCACATGGAAGTATCAGCATGAGTCAGCTGCCAGGCACGAACATTTCGAAATGGTTAGTCGGTCACCAAGAGTTCAACATTGACACTGCTGTTTGTATGAGACAAAAAGCGATCCCTGCGGGAAAGGGTAAGACAAGTGCAGACCAACCTGCCTCTGTTACTCCCGAATATTATGTAAGAAGCACTTGGTAGGACACAGCAGTACCTATCAGGGGTTTGGAGACACAGTTACAGTACTGAAATAAATTAATTAAGTCAGTATAGGAAGACTTCTGAAGACTCACAATGAGCAAAACCGATTCTGGCATTACAAATGATTTCATACAGAGAAGCCACTCCTCAGCACTGTAAATACGTCACCCCACCCATGGCCTAGAGTCAGTCAATCAACAGGATCAATGGGGTTCATGTTATTCGCACTCGATTCTCTAATTACTATATTGTAAAATCTTCCCTTCTTGTGTGAGACTGTTCCCAGTATTGGCGATACTCTTGCTGCCTGATGTGATGGCCACTGATTTGAAGCCACAGATAGCCAGAATCCAGTACTGATGTCGCCACTGATGGGTAGTCCACGACTCTACCTACATCGTTCCAGTTCAGGGCACCAACTGCTCTGAAAGTTCAGCATCATTCTGGTCAGACAGACTGCTGAAATAGTGGGCCAGGAGCGACATTCAGCATGACATCATAGCATCATACATCACAGACCATCTGAAGGGACAACACGAGCAGTGACCTGAGAGGGACAGAGTACGCTCAGTATGGCATGTGGGCCAGACACACGTGCACCGCAGTGACAGCCAGATCCGTAGCAGATCAGCTGGTAGGAAGCACTTTCCAAACCAACCACAACACTCTGAAATACCAGGCTGTGCATGGGGCTGATACAGCGATCTTTGGTAGCCCTGAGTCTGTCTTTAGATTCAGCAGATTCAGCTCCATCTTTCGAGGCCATCAGCCGCAGTGGAAGACACGACGACAAAAAATACTCAGAGGATTTAAAGAAGTAATGTTTAACCTTGCTTTAGGCGACACCTGTCAGATTCTACAACATCCATCCTGACAAAACAATAGGGGTTTCCAGCCCGAGAGCGGGGAACGCCTGTATTGCTTTCACGGCTACCCATGTTTGACATAAAAAAGTATCGAGAGCTATCAAGTTGTGAGTAATTTATAGTGTGTCTGTAGAAAACAGAATGCATGATTATATATATGTTTATATATATATATGTTTGATTTCAGTTCTTCTGAAATGTTATTCCAAGATTTTATTTAGTCGACATTCTAAGGACGTTGAAAGGAACCAGACTGGAAGTTATGTCCAGGCTGTTGCCACTGCATTTTATAGTGGTCAGGTCAGGAGCCTGACTTCAATTAGAGTTCTGTAGGACCGTTATCAGCAATAAAGAGTTCCCATATCTAACTCTATTATTAGGAAGTCGTCCCTAATTACTTCATCTCCATGAAATAGAGTCATAATGAGCCAGAAATTTAAATTTCTATTGTATGTACAAAAAACTTAGAGAAGGGTGCTGATTGCTGCGTAAAAGTCATTTAATAACAAAATAATATACAATGCAGGTAATAAAAGCAAAGGAGTCTTGTATGTCACTAAAAAGGAACAAAATCATTTTAACACACCGATGAGAGAGGGGGATGGAGAAATAAAGGATTCACGCCACCTGAGAAACAATGTGAATGAACATTTTTTAGATACTGCAGAGAAATTACACCAAAAATTTTCAAAAGAAAATATAAAAACTGAAAATAATTATGCACTAAGTTCAATTATACTGTCACCAACAAAAGAACATGAAGTCATTAAAACTGGAAGAAACGAAAAAGTGAAACGGCAGTAATATTAGATGAAGTACCAAAATGTCTGCTGACATAAAGCACACAGAATACATAAGCTCCCTTCACCAACCTTGTAAATGAGCCATTCGCTTCCATGAAAAGGTCTGAGTATTTAAAAACCGTTAGGAGTTACTAAAGAAGGGCAATCCAGAAGATACAGGATACTTCCAGTCCATTTCCTCATTGTCACCCTTGTCAAAAATAATAGAATCAACTACGAAGTATAGAGTAATGAAATACATGAATGAATACAACCTTGTAAGTAAATCACAGTTTGGGTTCCAAAGTGGTACCGAACGAGGTGGCGCAGTGGTTAAACACTGGACTCGCATTCGGGAGGACGACGGTTCAATCCCGCGTCCGGCCATCCTAATTTAGGTTTTCCGTGATTTCCCTAAATCGCTCCAGGCAAATGCCGGGATGGTTCCTTTCAAAGGGCACGACCGACTTCCTTCCCCGTCCTTCCCTAATCCGATGAGACCGATGACCTCGCTGTCTGGTCTCCTTCCCCAAAACAACCCATCCAAAATGGTAGAAATACAGAATCAGCCATAGTGTAATTTTGAAAAGTATTACCTGATGCTCTTGACAAGAACGAGTCTGTCACAGGCACAGTCTTAGGTCTTTCCAACGCATTTGATACTGTTGACCATTCTGCTAAATAAGCTAGAACCACTAAGAATAAGAAGTTTACCCTGGTTCACAGAGTTCATAACGAAGAGATAACACAATCCTCGAATGAGGTTAAGATTTGAGTGAAACACTTACGAGAACAAAAATGCATTAGTATAGCAGTTCCTCAGGGTATCATATTAAGACCAATACTGTTCCTAATATACATCAATGACTCGCTCGATAATGTTTGTCATATGTAAAAAGTCTCCTTGTTGATTATAAGCAATGCGAAAACGAGAGAACTCCTTGCAGAGAAAGAAACAGAAACTTTCAAACAGGTATACAATTTGTCAATTTATAATAAAGTGACATTGAACATAAAGAAAACAGGTGCAATCAATTTCAGTTTGAAGAGGGGAAAAGACACTATTAAATTAAATATAGATTGTACCTGTATAGGCTGCCCAACAATCACAAAATTTGAAGAATGAGTGTTGATTCTCTTTTTAAGTGGCGTGAACACAAAAAGTTACTTGCAAACAGAATGTCTCAACATGTTAAAACCTTTGTCGTGCCACCAGTGTATAACAGTGTGTTTAGATACATACTATACATGTGCACGTACAGTTCTCGTGTATGCAAATATTTTCTGGAGGAAAAATGAACAAAATATGAACTGGTTTCCAAACTGTAGAAATGGGCCAGAAAAAGTACAATCAAAAATAATAATCGAACTAACTGTAAGGATCAGTACAAAAAACTACTCATTTTCGCCATACCATGTGAGCAAATTCAGTAGTCTGCCGTGCACATTAAAAATAAACTTGATAATCACTGCATAACCAGCTTTGTCCATGATCGTGGAAGAGGATGTAGAGTGAATTTACCTTTACGAAGGAAGAATAAACATTCAGCTAAAAACTGCATTTTCTATCGAGGAATAAACTATACAATAAATTGCCCAAGGAGGTTAAATACATTACTAAAACGAACTTATTTAAAAGGGGAATTACAAAGTGCCTTTTAAGAAATGATTTTTCTACAGTGAAGTATTAAATGAGACAACAAGTTTACTGTTAGCAGTCACTGTTTATTTATCTCCACAACGCGTTTCGAAGGTTTAAACCGCCATCATGAGGCGGATTTACATTTGTTAGTATGACGCGCGCGCGCGCGCGCGTGCGTGTGTGTGTGTGTGTGTGTGTGTGTGTGTGTGTGTGTGTGTCTGTGTGTGTGTTGTGTCCCGAATTTTTTACTTATAGTACTTTCTAGTGTAGGAACAAACCTCTATTTCAGAACATGGTTTTGGGTTTCTTTTAATAGAGAACTAAAATTATATCTAACGGCAAAAATAAAATAAGTGACATAGAGTACCTCCAGTGGTCACAGGTCCCTGTCACTGTCGTAACACATCACATGTATAATGTCATATTCTGTAAAAAATACGGCGTCTGGAAACAATAAACAGTGACTGGTAACTTGTTGTTTCATTTATTGTCAATAACAGACACGGTAAAACCTAACCTAAAATGTTCGCATTTAAAGTGAAGGATTACTTAGGTAAGTAACATAAAGTTGGGGATTTGCGCAAAGAAAGTACCATAAGTAAATAATGACAATAACAATAATAATAAAAAGATATCTATGATTTCATGCAATAAATTTATACCTCTCTGAAAACCTTTCTTTCAGTACCAACACTGTATCTCTCACCATCTTACTAATTATAGAGGATGATGACTCAGTTTTTCAGGTTAGCAAATGTTCCGCAATAGTAGAAGAAACGGAATCCAAACGTCATCGCTATCGTTCTGACGTCAAATGACATAGTATGTAGTGTTACGTTGTTAAATAGTATGTGTGTAGCGTGCATAACGTGGGTGGTGTTTGGCAGTGAAAAATTAATGAACAGCGTAGCACTAACCTTTTATACTATTAAATAACTTATTTTCAAAACGCTACTGCACAATAGTCATAAACCAAATGAGGTAGCGCTCTTTCGAACAGTCTGGCCTGGTATTCAGTAGGATGGATGCTCCAGTCCCCATTTGGTCATGTTGATTTAAGTTGCCTGTGGTTTCCCCAATTCACTGCAGGCAAATCCTGGAGTAGTAAAGCCAAGGGCAACAATCTCTTTTATACTTGCCAAACAATGAAAATACCTTTACGTACGGGTGTAAAAAAACTACGTATACAAAACTTTAAGAGCGTTTAGAGGAGATAAAATGAAACACATTTTTCATCTGACAAAAAGGTCACTGGTTTCGATCTTATTGATATTGAGAGATGGTGTTCAGAGTTCCGTGTGAGGACTTTTGTTTTAGAGATACTGCTCAAAATTTACGGTTACAGTAAAGCACAACAGGCACATGCGTGCTAGTTTTTTCCTAACACGCTCAAAACAATTAGGTTTTTCACGAATAATGGCTGCTGCTTCAGCCAAAAGAACAACCAATTCTTTTGGGACTCTATTATCGGTCTCTCGTACAATAAACGCTTCCTACCCTCAGCCTCCCCCCCCCCCCCCCCGCACTCTGTCCCGCCCACAACCCAACCCGCCCACAAAAGAAATCTATAGAAGATCAGCAGCAAAGTCTCTAAGATAATATTAATCATAGGGAAGTTTGGACACCATCTATGAACGTCATTAGCATCTAAACCTTCATAGACACCTAGCAGAGAAATGGTGCCCCTGTGATATTTTTGTCGAATAAAAAGTGTTTCATTTTATCTCTAAACTCTCTAAAATATTGTACATGTTGTTTTTTACACCTGATCTGTATTATGTTCTTAAATTGTACTACCATGATATGCCCAATATCCTTGTATAAGTGATCCACGAATGAATAAAACTACTACTACTACTACTACTACTACTACTACTCCTGCTACTACTATTTCTACTGTTACTTCTGCTGGGAAATGGATCACTGACTGTACTGAAGCTGTCAATGTAAAGGAAGGCATTGAGATTCAGCTCCTTTGTCTGTATGCCTCTAGGATGACGGTGCTCTGGAGACGTATAAGAAGGACGGGAAACATATGAGTACAGCCATTTCAAAACGATTGAAGATACTGGCAAGCGTCCACAGCGAACCACAAACACAGCGGAATGCAGACATGTTCCCCGGCTGCAGGATGAGTCGTATTCATACAAATTTAACATGTCGTGACAAACTAAAATTGTTGTCAGAATGGGACTTGAACCACGACCTATTGCTTTTCTCGAAATGTAGCCTTAACCGGTGGACTACAAGGTCTTCAGTTAACACATCTGTAGGGCATTAACGAGCTTTCATTTAGCTGAATGTTCATCAGTTTCACCCATTTTAACATCTGTATTTTATGGCTTGAAAGTTCCGTTAGTTACCCATACGAATTCTTCTGAAGGCCAGCCTCTTATTCACATTGTCACTCATGTTATCTCCTGTTTTTTTCCGAACGCTGTAATAAGAGGATCTCCCACAGGGTACATGGAAATAGTACCAATGTGCGCACGTATTTGTTGTAGCATTAAGGCAATCGCTGCCGTAAGGGTACATACATCAATTAAGTTTCGCTAGCAGAACTTCTGGATGAAGTGTTCAGAAGAAGGAGAAAACGTACGTAAAATTTGGTAAGTGTCTGAAGGTTTGCTCAGAGGCGATTGCTAGCTAAAATCACAGCACAATAACTGCGCTGTTAAGTTCCGTATTTATGCACAGTTTTCATTAACATCATTTCATGTCATTGCATCTACAGATTTTTCAATCCCATTGGCTACTTCATTCATTTCAGTGAATTTATTTCAAGAGGCATTCAAATAGTGTTGGCCAGACGTAATCTATCCGATTGTATTTCTATTAAGTACCCATTATGAATGACCATACGTGACTGTAGATATTGAAAGACAAAACATATCACAATAGTGACGTGTAAACTGTGTACAAAGCTAGATGAGTTGTGCGTCCAGTTTTGTCGAATAAGAGAACAAGAAACAAGTAGCAGGAAATTTGGCTTGTAGTCTGAAGTGTTGTGAAAAATATTGGTAGTCACTGTAAGGTTGCACTTATAAAAAAAGTGGAACACATTTTTATTGAAGGAGAACTAAGATCTGTGCCTGCAACGATCCTATCTGACAGTGTATCTCATATTCTCATGGGGTGAACGCACTGGCTCCGCGCCATTAGAGCAGAGAATTTCACCAAGAAAAATAGAATCCCAACGATACAAACATCGCAAATGTGGTTCAAATGGCTCTGAGCACTATGGGAGTTAACATCTGAGGTCATCAGTCCCCTAGAACGTAGAACTACTTAAACCTAACTAACCTAAGGACATCACACACATCCATTCCCGGGGCAGGATTCGAACCTGCGCCCGTAGCAGTCACGCGTTTCCGGACTGAAGCGCCTAGAACCGCTCGGCCACCGCGGCCGGCAAACAGCGCAAATATTTACTTGATTGACCATAATGAGCCAGAGCCTGTGCTGGTGGTAGCAGTCTATACTATACATTTCACAGACAACACACTATTGAACGAAATATTTATTGCCTCCACTTTCAGTGAACAAACATTGTAGATATACATGTTTTAACGAGTTGTATATTGTTATCCGTTTTTTTCTAAGCTTTATATCCTATTTTAAGACATATTTCGTAATGAAACTGAAGAAATATTATTCTATCACTGCAGAGCAATTTTTCTCAATCGTGTCCTGTAAATATTTTGTAGCTACATACCGCAATGTTAAAACCAAGTGTTGTTTAAGCTGTAATGTCTCTCTATTGTTCTTCAGTATTCGGAACTTTTCCCCCTGAGCCATTTTGATTTTTCGTGTGGGTCACGATTTTCTCTTTTTGCGTAGTTTCGTTAGCGTTACTCTGACTCATTACACCCTTCTCTTGCGCTGTATTCTTTGCCTCACGAATTATAGATTTTTTAGAAAGAACAAACCAGTTTCCCTCTGTTAAAGAAGTTGTTCACTTGCGTAACGATTGACAGCAGGCTGTTTCCCACATAATTTAACTGCCGCGGATGAAGTTCACTGACCGGTCGTATTCGTCCATCTGTTTCAACGTATAATTAGTTGCACGAATAGAGTTCGAATAGACGAACAGGCTTAGTGTTATGCCGCTACTACATGGTAACAGCCAACCACGTGACACTCAGAATGTACATGTCTAACTTATTGCTCAAGACGGAACTCATCTGCCTCTGCCTTTTAGTCAAGGTGCCTACAAATCGACACGGCCAACTGACGATTCTAACGCCAGTCTCCTAAGCTGTAAGTAGGTTATCAACGAACTCAGGACTGGAAAGAGAAAGTTCCGCAATCAGTATCTCAGAAGCGAATTTAATGCCCCTTAATTGACATATTGTCTCGTGTAGGAGTTTTTATTGCGGTTCATAATCACTGTAAAAAATACTATTTAGGTGCTTATGATTGGCTTGTATGTTTCCTTACACCATTACTAGCACTTGCAAGAATCAGTTTCATTTCCGCTATGACGTCTTCTTCGTGGTATTTCAGTATTCATCTTTCTGGACAAATGTTCATCACAATACATTCATTAAATAATTGGTGTAATGAATCCCAGAATGACATGTATAGAGATACTGAACACGAATAATCTACACTACCTAGAAAAATGCTGGCTTGAGTTTTACGTGGTCTTTACGTCCAAGTTATTAGAGACAGAGAACTAGCTCAGTTTAACAAACTGAGGGAAACAATACTCTTGCCTTTGTCGTAGAAGAAGTTCTTGCACTCATCAGAACTGGACTGAGGAAACCACGCGCCACGTTGGGATGAAGAACGGCCAGGGGAGATATCAACTAGGCCGGCCGAAGTGGCCGCGCGGTTCTGGCGCTGCAGTCTGGAACCGCGAGACCGCTACGGTCGCAGGTTCGAATCCTGCCTCGGGCATGGATGTGTGTGATGTCCTTAGGTTAGTTAGGTTTAACTAGTTCTAAGTTCTAGGGGACTAATGACCTCAGCAGTTGAGTCCCATAGTGCTCAGAGCCATTTGAACCATTTAGATATCAACTAGGTGACTCCCAAACAAGATTTTTAGTCCGTTAGCCGCGGAACAATCTGCTCTAATACAATTATCACACCACTTAGTACTTGTTTTTTATTCTGTGAACAAGGCACCAGACAGTTTCAGCACACTATTCTCGTACAAGGGCCTCCCACCCACTACTCCACAATCCGACAGTGATGTTACTGATAAGTGGGCTTGATGTTAGGAGGCTCGAAAGAACTCTTATGACAGATCTCATCGACGTAACTATTTCTCGTGCATTGAAAAGAATAGCAAGCAATGAATAAAGAAACTGTGAGAAAAGAGAGAGAGAGAGAGAGGGACCTGCTTTGATAGCTGACACGCAGCAGTCTTACAGTGCACGCCCAAATTCTGAACATAAATGCTGCAATTTTGACTATCTTACCTCAATGGGAAAACACTCAAAGGTTTGCGAAGACTACAGTGTATAAACAGAAACAGTGATTTTACATAAGTTGAAACTTCATGACGTGCCTCGAGGAAACCGAACTCCTCTCTAAGAATCTGCATGGATTTAGGAAAACCAACTCGAGTGAAACACAGCTTTCTTTATTTGCACAAAACACATTTTAAGCAAGACACACAGGTGATCTAGTAGATTTCTTCACCCTATGCTTAGATTGTATTTACTGCTGGCGTCAGGGGCGTAAAGGCTCTTACTTTTTTCCTCACTTTTAGAAGCACACTAGTGTCCACAGATGGGAAAACAGAACAATATCTAGAAACTCATGACATACATCGAATCCCACAACAGATCATGAAAAAAAAAGCACAAACAGGATTCGAAGCACTGTTCTACAAACGAGAACAACGGCTGGAATTTTCGGTGAGTTTTCGATGTCCTACAACTGCTTGTCTGGAAGCGCTCTAAAGCCACAATGGCGGGTGTGGGGCAGCATGCCATCTGTATGAAAGAGAGGAAGATGATCTGCTTGGATTTATCTCTAGACACTCGAACAAACAAGACATCACTCGATTTTCACATGTCGTGGAACTTTCCGTAGACTATTTGAACCTGTCTTGTTCGAACCTTTCTGTAGAGACTCCTATGCTCCGCAAAAAAGATGTCTTGTGGCCCTCCAACGTCACGGAACTTACTGCGAATGGAGCATTCTGATTGGCTCTCACTGAATTTACCCGCCAAATTGCTGCTCCCGGTGTGGGAACACTGTCCGCCTCTCTGCTTTTGGACGAACTACTAGAATTTCAGCCATATTGCACTGACAATTAAACCCTGCAAAGAGAACTACAGATCATGAAATATGGAAACTACCGCCAAAGACACTTCATCGATCACGCTGCTCTGCGACTGTTGAGAAAAGCTTGAAATTTCCGGCGTGAAATCGACCTCAAACCAGGTTATATCACCACAAACGACTGAACCACCATACCATATCATTGTAGTAAAACACAATTCATATCGTTCGTCATGCAGAATGATCACTTCTACGAGACCACTCGCATCACACGCGTTGACGAAGGCTGCCCAACACATAACGAGTATTACTTCGCTATTCGCCTGCCAACATTTGTAAAGCATTCTATCTTGGTGCTATGTCAATGGTTCTGCGACATATACACTGGGTTAGAGGCGAGAGAGGATGATGGTTGATTGAGAGGGATCACATATGTTAGATAGTGTGCTATGTGACGAATCACTTAAGAAAATTCGTGTCACTTCACATCTCGAAGCGAGTCAACTTTTTGAAACCTGTCTGCTAAGGACCCCATACAGCAAATCTCCAACATGGTTTTATGCAGTCCCCCTGCGTCTAACCGTTCCCCAGTGTCTGCCCCATCCTCTCTGCAGCTTTCTCCATGTGATCGTCCCAGTTTAACTCGGAACTGAGCAGAAGTCGGTGAGCACTGTATCCACCATCTTCTGCAACCCGTGGAGAAACAGGCACAGCTGAGTGAGTGGACAGGACTGTGTTCTGACAACTTCACAGAATTGGGAACATGCTGTTGTAGCACCGCCAACTGTGTACAGTATGTAAGGCCAGCGCCAAATGAAGCTTTCTCCTGCAGCATGAGGTAGTAGAAAAGACAGTGCGAGCAGGAAAAAAAGACGATGATTCTGCTACTGCACTGCGATACATCTCCAGACTACATACAGGTACTATAGTCCGAAGGAGGTCTGTGTTCGTCGGAGCGCATTCATGTCTGTCACCTAAACATTCTCTGTATCATCGTTATTTTATATCATCCAACAGAGAAAAACTGTGAACTACAAAAACTCCGCTTAAGTCGTCCGACAGAGAACTCGATAAGATTTTACTGCAACTCTTTCTTCTGACAGATTGGGAAACAAATACCACCTGTGTGGTGGCATCGAGCATATGTGACGATCCTATTAAATATACGGGTATTTATCCACTGCAGCAGGTAGCCAGTGATCTTCACTCATGACGTCCACGGCGATGTCCATCTTTGCAACCACGACACCATGCAGTGCAGGCGGCCCAACAACATCCGAATGGACCGCTCAGGTTCGGCATCTCGTTCTCTTCACCGATGAGTGTCGCATATGACTTCCACCAGACAATCGTCGAAGACGTGTCTGGAGGCAACGCGGTTACGCAGAACGCCTTAGACACACTGTCAAACGGGTGCACCAAGGTGGAGGTTCCCTGCTGTTTTGTAGAATTATGTGGGGCCGACGTATGCCGCTTGTGGTCATGGAAGGCGCTGTAACGGTGGTTCAATACGTGAATGCCATCCTCTGACTGATAGTGCAACCATATCGGCAACATATTGGCGATGCATTCGTCTTCATGGACGACAATTCGCGCCCCCATCGTGCACATCTTATGAATGGCGTCCTTCAGGATAAAGACATCGCTCGACTAGAATTGTCAGCGTGATCTCTAGACATGAATCCTATCGAACACGCATGGGATAAATTGAAAATAGCTGTTTATGGACGACGTGACTCACCAACCACTCAGAAGGATCTACGCCGAATCGCCATTGCGGTGTGGGATAACCTGGACCAACAGCGCCTTGATGAACTTGAAGATAGTATGCCACGACGAATACAGGCATGCATCAATGCAAGAGGACGTGCTACTGGGTATTAGCAGTCTGTATCACCACCTCTGAAGGTCTCCCTGTATGGTGGTACAACATGCAATGTGTGGTTTTCAAGAGCAATAAAAAGGGCGGAAATGATGTTTATGTTGATCTCTATTCCAATTTTCTGTGCAAGTTCCAGACCCCTCGGAACCAAGGTAATGCAAAACATTTTTGATGTGTGTATGTGACGACATTCCACACGTTACTGAAACACCAGATGTAATAACTCATGAGGCAGTTCGTGTTCAACTTCAAGGGGTATCCGTGCACTACGAGTGAGGTGGGAGGCTGCGGATACTTCCACCATGAGAGAAAAGGCTTATTAAGTGGCCGTACTGCCACTATCACATGCTGGTACTGTGAGCTCGGAACGTGGCTTCTTCAATCGGCAGGTTTGCTATGTGGTTCCTTATGCTATGGGAATGAAAAAGTGCTGCTGTTATAAACTGTTTAAAACACCAGTGTCAATTTCGAGGTGTATTGCGTTTTCTGAAATAAATAAATTTCTTAAACAAATTGTTTAAACGATGGCTAGTGCAGCCTATATGAACCGACCGTTGTGACAGCCTCCCAGTCCAGCAGCTAGACAGAGGCCGAGCACACTTATAGCCATTCTTTCCCTGGGCCGTCATCTTGGATTACATCACAGGAAGGGGAGGGGGTAGAATCAACAGCGCCCTATGGTGGTGGTTTTGCGAACTAGGTCAGGTGGACTCCGGACCTCAAGGTGAACACACTGGATTGATTTACAGTTTAGTGTTCGATCAATGACAACTCAAATTGTTTAAATAAACAATATACCGCAATGCATACAAAAACAAAGACTTACGTCTGTCCTGTCCATCAGGGCAACACAGACTGTCCTTTTCCTGCCAGATTCAAGATGGGGGAGGGGGAAGGTATGGAGATGGGAGGAGAGGGAGCGGGTGGATTTAGGTTAGTGGAGGTAGCCCAATTGATCTGTTTTCTCGCCAAAATTTGAACTTCCTGCCATGATGTTAGTTCGTCGTTGCCACATCCATGGCCACCGTCTTCGATCCGCCTCATATCTGGCAATAATGCAGACAGGGGTGATGCTCTCTTTGTTTCACAACTAGAGAGATACAGGGAAAATAAAACACATCTCTCACAGAAAACTTCCTCTAGATATTAGTATGAATCAACTGGATATGAATCAGACAGAAGAATCAAATCGGTGCTTACGTAAGTTAGAGATTTTTAGACTCGTGAAAGAGGTAAGAGATTAACGTACGTCTTTAATTATCCAAATGCCTCGCGAAAATTTCTGCACGGGCTCATCGTTTTGAAAAAGGATGGGAAAGAAGAAAATTTCGATCTAGGAGACAAGGGTATGTAAACATAAATGTAATGGCAATGGAGGTGACACTAGGTAAAAGCCAACAATTATATCATACTCTGCGATGATTTATAAATCAAGTTATTATACAATAATTAGTACATGTGTTAAAGTTAATATATTATCTTCATCACCACAAAATGTGTGCACAGTGAAACAAATTAGCTTATCTAATTGGGCCTATACATCCGCATCTACATTTACACGATTACTCTGCAATTCACAATTAAGTGCCTGGCAACGGGTTCATCGAACCACCTTTAGACTACTTCTCTACCATTCGACTCTCGAATAGCTGGCGGGAGAACGAACACATTAGTCGTTCCGTGCGAGCTATGATCTGTCTTATTTTATTTTAATGATCATTTTTCCTTATGTAGGTGGGCGCCAACAAGATATTTTCATGATCTGAGGAGGAAGCTGATGGCTGAAACTTCATGAGAAGATTCTGCCGCAACGGAAAAAGCTTTATTTTAATGATTGCCATTCCAATTTACGTATCATATCCGTGGCATTCTCTCTGGTATTTCGCTATGTTACAAGACGAGTTGCCTTTCTTTGTATTTTCTCGATACCCTCCGCCAGAATCCCACCCCACACACAAATGCCCCATAAGAGGGTGTACAAAGCGTAGTGTAAGCAGTCTCTTTAGTAGGCCTGCTGCATTTTCTAAATGTCCTGCCAACAAATCGGTCTTTTGTTTGCTTGCCCAACAATATTATCTGTCTGATCGGTCAGTTTAAGTTATTCATCCCTGTAATCCCTAAGTATTTAATGTAACTGACAGGATTTTAGAATTGTGTGATTTAACGTGTAACGGAAATTTAGTGCTCATATGGATGACTTCACACTTTTCATTATCTACGGTCAATTGCCACTTTTACGCCATAAATTGCCTACATCATTTTGTAATTGATTTTGATCTTCTGATGACTTTACATGATAGTAAATGAAATCATCATCCACATACAATCTGAGTGGACTGCTCAGATTGTCTCCTAAATCGTACATGTAGATCACAAATATCAAAGGACCTGTAACACTTCCTTGAGAAACGCCAGATATTACTTCTGTTTTACTCGCTGACTTTCCGTCAATTACTACGAACTGTGACCCTTCTGACAGCATATCACGAATACACAGGTGAGACAATACTCATAGGCACACAATTTGGTTAGAAGTCGCTTGTCAAAAATCTTTTGGAAATCTAAAAATATGGCACCAATTTGACATTCCCTTTTGATAGCACTCATTACTTAGTGAGAATGAAGAGGTAATTGTGTTTCAGAAGAACGATATTTTCTGAATCCGTGTTGGCTGTGCGTCAATAACTCGTTTTCTTAGAATTCATAATGTCCGAGCACAGAATGTGTTCCAAAAATCCCACTGCAAATCGATGTTAGCGATATGCGTCTGTAGTTCAGTGGATGCTCCTATTTCCTTTATGAGGTACTGATGTGCGTTGAGCAAATATTCAGTTTTTACGTACGGGTTTTCCGACGAGCGAGCAGTCCTATAAGACTGCTAAGTGTGGCGCTGTTTCATCAGGATACTCTGAAACCCGACTGGCGTATAGTCTGGACCGGAAGTCTTACGTTTATTAAGTGATTTATGTTGCTTCGTTCACCGATGATACCTACTTTCAACTTGCTCATGTTTGCAGTTGTTCTTGATGAGAATTCTGAAATTTTATTTTGTCTTCTTTGGTGAAAGACTTTCGGGAAACTGTGTTTAGTAAATCTGCGTTGTTGTCACTATGGCCAGCAACATCAAAATTGCTATAATTCATTAAAGGTACTGATTGCGTCTTACCGCTGGTGTACATCACATACGATCAGAGTTTTGTGCCAGGTTTCGAGACCGAGTTTCGTTGTGGAAACTGTTAGAAGTTTTCCGCACTGAAGTTCGTTCCAAATTTCGTGTTTCTGACAAAGGTTATCAAACCATTATCCAAAACTATAGGCCTTTTCTCATATGTCAAATTAACCATTATATAAAAATGTGGGCCTTTTTTGAGATGTCAGATGATGTACTTAAATATAATCCTGAAAGCAAAAGCAAAATTTTTTGAATGTTTGTTTAATACGGACATAGGCAATAATATTGACATTAAAAGTATTGTGAAACAAGACAGAGAGAAAATGTAATGAAGTGTGAGCGCTACCCCTACTACGCAGTATATAAGAGACGTTTAAATCTGTGTTTACCTTATTGATGCAATAGGTTACAAATAAAACCATACTCTGACAGTCTCAAACAGATACAGGATATGAGCAAATTGGAGTGCAGATAGTGCTAGTCAAATTGAAATTAAACCTGTAAATTGTCACGACAAAGACAGAAAGTTTCACTACGTTCGGGTGTGTATTAATAAAGAAACGACTAGGCTTTCCTCACAAGAATTCAAAATAACTAACAGCAATAAACACAAATCCTTAGTAACACAACCCTTTGTGATGTCAAGAAGGATAGGCAAAGAAGTAGACACACGCATAAAAACTGATGAACACAGAGAAAGAGACGTACACACATATGGTCGCAGAAGAAAGAAAACAAAAAGAAAAATAATCAAGGAAAACATAGCCAAAGGCATAGCTGTCGGTTCATTGTAGAAAGACACAAACAATAATTTCGAACAAATCTGATGGTACCTACTCTAGTACCTTCCGGCGCGCAAGTCAAACACGCGGCAGAACAAATGGACGTGGTCAGCCCATAGAGGGCTCCGCCTCCGCGGCGGTTATTCCGCGCAGCGGCTCTCGCGCAGCGAGGGCGCCACCGCTAAGCCACGTGCAGACAGCGGCCAATAGCCGCTCCCTCCGGTTTAGTATATAGGAACCCGCTCTGCCCTAATCCAACTCCCGTCGCTCCGCCATTTTTGTTTCCCTTGACCTCCAAAATGCCTATGACCGTGTATGGCATCCCGGTCTCCTCTTTAAACTCCAAACCTACGCCCTGCCTATCAATTTTGTCCGTATGGTCGCTTCCTTCCTCTCGCACCGTCCTTCCTATGTCACCTTCCACAACTCCAACTCCCGTATCTTTTATCCCACGGCTGGCGTCCCCCAGGGTTCTGTCCTCTCCCCTCTCCTTTATCTCTTGTATACAGCTGATATGCCCAAGCCACCCCCACCAGTTCACCTTCTCCAATATGCTGATGACACCGCCTTCCTGGCTCTCTATCCTACCCTTCAACGGTCTCAACGTACCCTCCAAACCCACCTTAACCAGTTCACCACTTGGTGTAACCAGTGGCTCCTCCGTCTCAACCCCTCCAAAACCCAGGCAATCATCATAGGCCATACCACTCGCTCCTTTCGCCTCCAAGATTTCTACCTCACCCTTTATGGTCGTCCTATCCAACTCACCCCCACCATGAAATACCTTGGCCTCACCCTTGACCGACACCTCACCTGGACCCCTCATCTCCTGACCATCCAGCAGAAAGCCCATTCCCGCCTCCGCCTGCTGAAACTCCTGTCCGGCCGGACATGGGGATTGCATCCTTCTACCATCCTCCGCACCTACAAATCCCTCATCCGTCCTATCCTCTGTTATGCCAGCGTCGCCTGGATCTCCGCCCCCACCCGCTTTTACAAGGCTCTCCAAATCCTTGAACGCCATACGCTCCGCCTTGCCTTCCGTATCCGCCTTCCTTCCCCCACACGGCTCCTGTATGAACTGATCCCCTTCCCCCACCTCCTCTTGTTCCTCCAACATCTCTGCATCCTTTACATTGTTCGCAGGGTTGATCCCCCCCACCCTCTGGTTTCCTCCTTCCTCTCCACCCCCCGCCCGTTGCCGCGCCTCTATCGCTGTATCCCTCCCTCTCTCCACCTCCACACCCTCCATCTCCTTCATCAGGGCCATTTCCAACGCCTCCCCCTCCCGGATGACGAACTTCGCCGTGACATATACCCTTCCTTCCAACTATAACCTGGCCTTGTTCCCCCCCCTCCCCAGGGCCCCCTTCTCCTCTTTCCTCCTTCTCCCAGAGCGGATTTTCCTCCATCCCCCCCTCCCCTGAGACCCTGCACCCCATACTTGCCTCTCTCCTTCCCACATCCCTCCCTACCTGGCCCTCTTCCGAGCGCCCCCCATTCCCCTCCCCCATCTCTTCCCCTCCCTCCCTTCTTCAGGTCTCCCTCATCTCCTTGAACCTGGCAGATCCTCTGTATTGATCATCATCAGTGTGCCACGTCAGTGTTGTGTTTCGTGCTGTTTCTCGTGTGCGTCAAGAGGTGTGATTTTAATTGTGTACTGCCTTGAGGTTCGCCGTCAGTGTTACGCTGTGTGCTATGCCATCCGTCAACACCTTTATGCTCCAGTCATACTGTGCCTTGTGTTCTTTTAATCGTCGCAGTGTGTGGATTTTTGTGTGTGCTACTTTTAAACAGTTTTTTATCTCCATTTTACAGTCACCCCGTTTTTTGTATATTGCCTTCCATGATGTTCTCCCTTTTTATATCTATGTTCGCCTTCTTCTCTCCTTTGCTGTTTTTAAATGTCTTCTATTGTTTTGTTCTATGTCTTTCGGCTGAAGAACAGCGCATATGCTGCTGCCAGCCCGCCCCGATGGGGAATTGAAATACAATAAAGAAAAAAAAAGAAAAAAAACCTAATCCAGCCAGTCTGGTACTTACTCTGGATTTCGTTTCTATCTCGGCGGTACTGCGTTCTGGTCGTTGTTCGTTGTTGACATTTGCATGGCTCTGGTTCCGAGTGGATTTACGTTTGGTGTTTGGTGTTGTTGTTTCCACAAGCCTCCGTTGTTTATCTGTTCCTTGTTGTGTCGCTCATAGTCGGTCGTGGTCGGTTGTTGTCAGTTGTCGTTGGTCTGTCGCCCGACTCGTCCTGTGTTTACCCGATGGTGCGTGCTCCACCGCCGGCGGCTTCCCCGCCTGGCGGCTCCGATCCACAGCCCAAGGCCTTCCCGCTGTTGGTTGTTGTTACCACACCTACAGATAAACATGAATGGACTAATTACAAAAATTGACCTGGTATATGACAAAAACACTTCTGCCATAGGTGACCCAAGAAAACCGTTTATCGTAGCATTTCACTGTACACTAATATCACACGACGTTAAGCGCAGGTTAGAAGATTTTCACACATATCAATGACGGAATGTTCTAAGCTGCGATCCAGGAGACAAGTTCTCGTTCACGCAGTACCTTGGAGGCAAAATGTCTAATAGTCTGGTTATTAACCACCACTCTAAGGATCTGAGGTGGGTCCAGTCTTCTGATTTCGCACCGATCTCCCACTTAGCACCTTATAATTTCCTCATGCACATGTGTGAAATAAATGTCCATTGCAGCTGTTTCCTGTAAGCGACCCTTTCCTGCTGAGGAGTCGTAGAGGTTTCCTTTCACACGCAGTGAAAGGTCCCATAATACTCATCCGAGACTGATTTAGTGTTGCTTTAGACAACAATGCACACGTATTAAAGTTAATATTCACCTGTTAACAAATTTTATCTATTCGGAACTGATTTCAACTGTTCTGACGACAGTGTCTGCTCAGACTCATTTAGAAGTTTGATAGACACAGCCTATGGATTGTCAATGTCGATAATTGCTCATCGATACTAAGCATAATAAGACTCGACTATCAGAACGGGAGTAACTCTACGGTGTGCACGAGGACATAACACTTGAATGAAAGGAATGTTCATAGGTTGCGCTCACTAACGAGCGAGATAATGCTCTGTTGCCCACTAACTGCTCATAGCTTTGAAACGGTTCATCGACGCACTAGTGACAACAAGCAATGAATGTACATTGCGATGGTAGACAATGAAAACCTCGTAATTACGTTTTGTGAAATGTTACAAGTAAATCAGACGGTTTCTTAAAGAATAATACAAAGTTCAAGTATTGTAGAAGCCTAGTTGTTGACAGATTAGAGAAAGCCATGCACTTCCAAATCTCTCTTTGATGGAGTTGCTGGTTACTGGAATTACGAGTTTTCACAGACAGATGGAGTTACGAGGTTTTCATTGCCTACCATCTGTTGGGCCTCTTTGCTTAGTGTGCTAGCAGACAACTGCTAGAAAGTCAATGAATAGTTTTATAAAATTCTCCTTTGTCATTACCTTTGTTTGACAATCGCTAATGTTCACAACAAATTACGAAGAAAGAAAATAGGCTCCAAACAGCAGGGTCTCAGCTGCTGACAGGCGACGTCTCTTAAGGAAGGAACCCTAGCCTCTCTTTCGCCGGGTGACGTCAAAGGTTGGAGCGATCTTGAGGATCAGGACATGGTCAGAGAGATGAAGAAGGGTGAGATGGATAGATAGAGGATGGAGGAGGATATGAACAGAGTAGGAGGGGACAAAGAAAATGAAAAGAGCCAGCGAAGGAGGACATTGGCTGAGAGGAGAAGGATGGGGAGACAAGGGGATGGATAGAAGGAGGAGGAGATTTATAGACAATGATGAGATTTATAGACAATGAAGGAGGAGATGGACAGAAAGAGGGAGAGAAGATGCATAGAGAGAGGCTGGGGGGAAGGGGGGAAACAGAGAGGAGGGAGGTCAAGCTGAACAGAGAGAGGAAGGAGGAGGAGAGGGACAGAGTGAGAAGGAGGAAGGACATGTTCAGAGAGGAGGCAGATGGGGATGGACACGAAGGTGAGATGGGAGTGTGAACAGAGGGGGAGGAGAGATGGACAGGAATAGGAGCAAGAGGAAATGAACAGACAGAAAGGGTCAAGAAGGCAGACCAAAAGAGGGTAGAGGGGAAGGAGAAGATGAACATGGACAGGAGGAGTTGATGGACTGAGAGAGGGGAGAGGAGGACAGAGAGAACGTGGGTAAGGTGATGAACAACAGAGGTAGTTGGATGAGACACACAGAAACACAGGGAGGAGCAGGAAATGAAAAGAGATTGGAAGGAGGACAGAGAGAGGCGAGGAGGAGGTGGACAGGGAGAGAGTGGACGGGGGGGAGAAAAGAGAGAGAGAGAGAGAGAGAGAGAGAGAGAGAGAGAGAGAGAGAGGAGGTGAGGAGGAGATGGAGAGTGAAGAAGAGAGGAGGGGAAGAGGATACATAGGCAAATGGACAGAGAGAGGGGGGAGGAGGCCAAAGTGAGTGGGGGCAGGAGAGAGAAGAATGAGCAGGAAATGGGAAGCTAGGGTGAGGCAGAGATGGACATTGCGAGAGTGAGAGGAGAAGATGGAAAGTAAGAGACAAAGAAGGAGGCACTGGGGATGGAGAAAATAGACAGAGAGATGAGGAGAAGGGTATAGAGAGATGGATGGGAGGAGACGGTCAGAGCAATGGGGGAAGAGGAAATGTGTGCAATATATGTGATGTACAGATAAATCGCTTGTTATTATTATTACTTATCGCACACTGAAGGAAAAACATCGCAACACGAAGAAAGAGTTGGGTGACATAAAAGAAAGTTGCTAGGCGTGTTTCTACATCTGAAAGAAAATTTCTATTAAAATTTCGCGCCAGTCACATGACAATGGTGCTAGTAGCACCACTATGAGGGTGCATATCAGCCTTACGTTATACACACGATGAGCGTGAGCGTGAGCGTTACTTGGCTTTGAGATTGGACATGGTGAGTTGGTGTTAGTGAATAATGACTTTAAGGTGACAAGGTTGTCATTATCAACACCTCACTGAGTTTGAACGGGATTGGATGTACCTTCAGAGACATTGCAGAAAAACTTGGCAAGAATGTAGCCACTAGACACGATTGCTGGCAGCGGTGCTGACGAGAATGTACGGTCGCAAGAACACCGCATTTCGGACGGCCACGTGGTACTGCCGATAGGAAAGGCCGTCGTGCTCGACGTATGGCCCTGTCACATCGTACTTCAGTGGTACCAAGCGAGAGCTCACTGGAGGGCAGGATGGAAGCTGGTTACGCTTCAGTGCCAGTGATGGCCGTCTATTGGTTAGGAGGAGCGTGTAATTTCCCCCCCTCCTTCCTAATTCCAGTCTTTTATAAAAAATTTGAGTGGAGTGAAGATTATGATAAACTTTCTAGTTTACTTAGCTTTTCGTGTAGAGTTGGTTCCAGTTCTTCTTGTCCGCGGGTCCGATTCTTGAAGCTGAAATTGTCACGTTTTAGGTTCTCATGGTTGAATTGAGCTAAATAAATTTGGATAAGATTGTTGTTGCAGAATTTTTGTTGTTACGTTAATATATTCTGTCACGTTTTAGTATATCGTACAGTCTTTTGAATAACAAAGCCGAAATTACACTATTAGCCCAAAATACAAAAATAAGTTCGATCACACCAGAGGCATGCTTACTACTCTTCACTCTGCGGTAATAACAATATTCCAAAGTGTTTATAAGTTTTCTTGACAAATGAAGTTCCATTAGTTTCGTTTAATATTTCATAACTGAATCCAGAAATAAACACAGTAAACAGTACTAGATTGCGTAATGAATAATAGAAATTTTAAGTATACCCAATAATTCGCAATTTTAAATGTTTCAAAAAAATAATTTTAACTGTACATTCAGAACCTGTACTTATCGATTGTAACATCGAAAATAAAGTAATTCCTTTTCATAAATTTTAACATGAAATATAACATCTTGTGTATAATATATGACAGTTTTCAGAAAAGCAACTGAGATAATGTTGACCTGTCCAAAATTCGAAAACTAATACTGGTATCGATAACTGCTGTCGAGGAAAAGTGATGCTATAGTAGGGTGTCCTGTTACAAGGAACTTCAGCCAATCTGTCTGCGTGCTAGACACACTGGACCTACACCTTGAGTTATGAACTGGTGTGCAATTTAGTATGGTAGTAGGAGCAATCTTGTGATTATCCTACGCATCTTGACTGCAAATTTTTACATCAGTCTGGTAATTCGACCTGTTGTGCCATCATTTATGAACGGCACTCTAGGGAATGGTTTATAACAGGATACCGCTCGCACCACATACGACTATTACAATCGAACGTGTCGAACGGAGCGTCGACATGTTGCCTTGGCTTGCTCGATCACCTGTCTCCAATCGACCACATATGGGACATCACTGGACAACAACTGCTGCGTCATGCACAAACTGCATTAACCGTATCTGTATTGATCTACCAAGTGCCAGAAGCATGGAACTCCGTCCCACAAACTAAGTCCGGCTCCTATAAAACACATTGCATGCATATTTATATCCTTGCATTCAGCCCCAGGCGGTTACACCGTTTATTAATGAACCACTATTTCACATTTCCAATGGCTTATCTCACGCGTACATCAACCTGTGATCTTGCAGTGTTAATCACTTAAATATGTTACCAGGACAAATGTATTACCCCAAATATATATATATATATATATATATAATGACTTTTGAACACTATTAAGATACATATATTGTTTGTTCTCTATCAAAATCTTTCATTTGCTAACTATGCCTATCAGTAGTTAGGGACTTCAGTAGTTAGAATCTTTTATTTAGCTGGCAGTATTGGCGCTCGCTTTATTGCGGTAGTTCGAGTAACGAAGATTTTTGTGAGGTAAGTGATTCACGAAAGGTATAGGTCAATTTTAGTCAGAGCCATTCTTTTGTAGGGATTATTGAAAATCAGATTGCGTTGCGCTAAAAATATTGTGTGTCAGTTTAAGCACAGTCATTTATAATTTTTCTAAGGGGACGTTTCACTGGAAACCTATAATAGGAATTGTGAAACATCTGCTATACAAGTACCATATTAAGCAGACTTTGATGCACAGTATTTCGTAAAAAGTTTCCAGCGTATAAGAGTACCATGGATCATTGCTACTGTTTAATAACATAAGATACCTTAAGTGAAACAAGCTATAGTCGTTAGGTGGCTTGTCTTTCTTAAGGCAGTTTATGACACTAAACAGTAGCATTACTCCTTGATACTGTTGTACACTGGAATGTTTTTGGCGAGATACTATGTACCGCTGTCCTCTAATATGGTACGTATCACTTTTATATGTAAAGTTTTTATGCTTTGCGGGATAAGTATTTCTCATTGTTGTCTTTTCATCAAACAGATTCTGAACTCCTATATTCCATGTCTGTCTTTAGTACGGATTGGAACAATGACTGCTGTGTTCAGATGTGAGCTGAGTTGGTGTCCCATTGCTGATAGCTCCAGGCGTTGTTGACTTCAATCACACGGCTTGAGGCTGTTGTGAATATCACTGTGGGGGCCAGGCGTTGCGATCTGAGGGATTCCCAGCATGACCTGTGTGTCCCGTGATAGGTCCACTACTGTAGTCGTTACGGATACTGCTCACACTGAGGTTGATCCTTCACCTGTGGTCGGGCAGGAGGTCGTTCCAAGATGTGGCCATAGGGCAAGACTTTCCAAGGGGCCAATGGGAGGTCCTCCCCAGTCCATCTGATGAACAGGTTTCGGGCTCTGTCTGGGGCTGACAAAGCCTCTGAGCCAGATGAAGTCGCTCTCCCTGA
This sequence comes from Schistocerca serialis cubense, assembly GCF_023864345.2. Taxonomy (NCBI): domain Eukaryota; kingdom Metazoa; phylum Arthropoda; class Insecta; order Orthoptera; family Acrididae; genus Schistocerca; species Schistocerca serialis. Next base: position 149,476,999 of record NC_064642.1, read on the forward strand.
TCCAGAGAGATCGTCTTAGCCTGCAAGGTCAGGGCATTCACAGATGGTGAGATTTCTGGAAGTTGGGAGCTGCAACTTTGGGCGAGTAATGGAGCCCCTTAGGGCTATGTCTGTGGAGTTGGGGAGGAATCCAATGTGAACTCTGTGTGCATAACGGGAAGAGTCATTCCTGATGTGAAATGGGTGCTTCTGCACGCCATGAAAGACACAGGGCGCAGCCAGCTGGAGGTGGTGGCTCTTGTTGGTACTAACGATATTTGTCGTTTTGGACTGGAAGGTACTGTCTCTGATTTAGGGCGACTACCTGAAGTAATAAAGACTGCCAGTCTTGCTTGCAAGAGGGAGCTCACCATCTGTACCGTCGACAAAACCGACTGTGGTCTTTTGGTACAAAACCGAGTGGAGGTTCTGAACAGAGGCTCACACAGTTCTGTGACATGTAGGTTGCAGATTCCTTACCTTGCGTCATAGGATGGTGGGTTTACAGGTTGCGCTAAAATAGCTCAAGAGTTCACTACATGCAGGAAACAGCTCCACGGGTAGCGGGGGCCTTTGTGGAGGAGACTGGGAGCATTTTTAGGTTAAAGGGTCTCGGAAATGTAGAGAGGGATTCAGTTTCAAAGGGTGCAAGATGAACACAGGAAGAGGATAGACATAGGAATTATCAATATTGCAATTGTAAACTGTCGTAGTTACGTTGGCCCAGAGCTCCAATGCTAACAGAAAGCACTGAGTCTCAGACCGCTATAGGTATAGAAAGATACCTAATGTGGAAATCAGCTGACATTTCTATAAAGGACCTAACCGTGTCCAGAAAAGATAAATTAAATACAGTTTGTGGTGGAGTGTTTATTGGTCATTTTATCTTTAAATTGATGTAGATAGTTCCTGTGAGTTAGTATAGGTAGAGGTTATACTTGACAACAGGAATAAATTAATAATTGGTTTCTTTTACCCGCTACAGTCGCATGTTCGCATCCTGCCTTAGGCTTGGATGCGTGTGTTGTCCTTAGGTTAGTTAGGTTTAAGTAGTTCTAAGTCCTAGCGTACTGATGACCTCAGATGTTAAGTCCCATAGTGCTCAGAGCCATTGGGACCGTTTTGTTTCTTTTACCGACCCCCAGACTCAGATGATACAGTTGCTTAAAAGAAAAGTTGAGTGTCAGTTCTAATAGGTACCCTACTCATACAGTTATAGTTGGTGGTGACTTTAATCTACCCTCGACATGTCGGCGAAAATATATGGTCGAAGTTGGAGATGGGCATAAAACATCGTCAGAAATTATACTGAATTTTGAGCAATTAGTTCAGGAGCCCACTCGAAGTGTAAATGGCTGCGAAAACGTACTTGACCTCTTACCAACAAAAAATTCTGACCAAGTAAGAAACTTCATGACAGTTACATGGATTAGTGACCACAAGGTTTTTGTAAATAGACTGAATACCATAAAAGCCAAACCCTCAAAAAATGAACACACAATACGTCTACTGAAAGAGGCAGATAAAAATCCACTTGCCACCTTCCTAAGAGACAGTCTCCACTCTTTCCAATCTGACTACGTAAGTGTAGAGCAGATGCCGTTTGGATTCAAAGAAACATTACCGGTAAAAATTGGGAGATATATACCAAATAAATTAATAGAGATGGTACTAACCCTATATGGTACAAAAAACGGCCAGAACACTATTGCAGCAGCAACGAAAAAGCACGCCAAATTTTAAAGAACGCAAAATCCACAAGATTGGCTAAGTTTTACAGAAGCTCGAAATTTAGCGCTAACTTCATTGTGAGATGTTTTTAATAGTTTCCACAACGAAATTCTGTCTCGAAATCTGGCAGAAATCCAAAGAGATTTGGTCGTATGTTAAGTACACTAGTGGCAAGACGCAATCAATACCTCCACAATGGTGGTATTATTGATGACAGCGCCAATAAAGCAAAATTACTAAACAAGATTTACCCAGATTTCTTCACGAAAGAAAACGAAGAAAATATTCCAAAATTTGATAGAAGACCAATTGCCATATGACTAACTCAGAAGTAGATGTCCTTGGTGTAACGAAGCAGCTTAAAATACATATGAAAAGCAATATTTTCGGTCCAGATTGCATACCAGTCACTTTCCTTTCAGAGTTTGCTGATACAACAGCTCCATACTTAGCAATCGTATACAACCGCTCGCTCGTAGAAAAAGCCTTGTCCACAAACTGGAAAGTCACACAAGTCACATAAATATTCAATAAAGAAAATAGGAGTAATTAGGGACCCATATCGCTAACATCGATTTGCGGTAGGATTTTGGAACATATACTCCGCTTGAACATTATGAATGACGTCGAAGAAAACAATTTATTGACAAACAGCCAAGACGGATTCAAAAAATATCGTTCTTGCGAAACACTACCAGCTCTTTATTTTCACAAAATAATGAGTGTTACCGACAGTGGACGTCAAATTGACTCCATATTTTTAGTTTTCCAGAAGGCTTTCAACACAGTTCCCCACAAGCGACTTCTAATTAAGTACCTCGCTATGGAGTACAGAGTTAGTTGCATGACTGGATGCGTGATTTCCTGTCAGAAAGGTGACCAGCGTCATGTAATGGCATCAGATGATCAAGACGAACTGTAAAACGATTTAGACAAGATGTCTTTATGGTACAAAAAGTGGCAATTGACTCTAAATCATGAAAAGTGCAAAATCATCCACATGAGCACTAAAAAAAAATCCGCTTAATTTCGTTTGCCCCATAAATCACGCAAATCTAAATGATGTAAACTGAACTAAATAGTTAGTAATCATAATTACGAATAACCTAAATTGGAACGATCACATGGATAATGTTGTGGAGAATACAAACCATAGAAAGCGATTTATTAGCAGAACACAAAGGAAAAGCAACAGGTTTTCTAAACACACTGCTTACACTACATTTGTCTCCCTCTTCCGGAACACTGCTGTGGGGTGTGGAATCCACATCAGATAGGATTGACGGAGGGCAATGAAACAATTCATGCAAGGGCAGCTCATTCTGTATTATTGCGAAATAAGAGAGAGAGTGTCACGGGTATGATACATGAAGTGGGGTGATAGTCATTAAAGCGAAGGCGTTTTTCGCTGCGGTAGGACCTCCTTATAAAAATTCAATCACTAGCTTTCTCCTCAGATTGTGAAAATTTTTTGTTGGCATCCACCTACATAGGGAGGAATGATTTTCACAATATAATAAGAGAAATCAGAGGTCGGATGGAACGATTTAAGTGTTTGTTTCTCTCGTGCGTTGTTCGACAGTGGAACGATAGAGATGTAGTTTAAAGGTTGTTCGATGAACCCTCTTCCAGGAACTTAACAGTGAATTGCAGAGTAATAATGTACATGTCGATGTAGATGAAGGTAGTTTAAAGCCGAAAAGCGTTAAATTGTAGAATTTACACAATAAAAGCGATCAAGAAGGAGCATTGTGTTATCTAGTTACACTAATTCTTCTGCGTGTACGTTCTTTGTGCCACTGAAAGTTTGCATATTCTCTTCTTACGACAACCGGATCCCACTTCCAAATAATGTCTGGATCAATACCTGCATACTACTGCCTCTCCCTTACTAGACCCCTGTATCGTTTGTAAACTTAAGGAATGGCTCCTCTCTAACTGATCTGGCTGTTGATCTTTATCTGCTTTCCTACCTTTCCCTACGCAATTTCTTTGGATTAAAATTGTTTCAGGCCTACTATTTTCATAGTAATTTTCTCATAGAATATATATAAATTCGATATCCCCTCTTTCTTCCAGTTTACTTCCTGAAAAATATGTCGTACATGCTGTACCAGTTTCATTTCTCCATAAAATGTTCTATTTACTATCCGGCGAAGATGAGTGTGAAAAACGACTGCACCTATATCACTGTTTCTGTTTTGTTGAAGGATTATGCTTTTGCATTTCTTTCGCCGTTTGCGAAGTGCACCTGTGACATACTAAGCTCACTAGACAAAATATGAGTCACGCTCTTGACAGCACACAGATCGTTTGTAGCGCTGAAGATGATACAGAACCAGCACACACCTGGTCATGTGATCTTCACCCTGCCACTCATCACTAATGTAAACAATGACATGGCAGTGAAATGGGGTGTATGTGCCATTCAGTTGTATGGAATCATGGCTCGGTCAGGAGATGTGACAGAAGAGTAGAAAGGCATGCCTAACAAGTTGCCCGATTTGCTGGTGTACAAACACGTCCAGCATGCCTCACATTTGGAGCTATGTAACACAGTGTAAGAACAGTGGACGTCATAGCTCCTAACTGGTAGGGTCTGGAGACGTCACCCCTTGTCTACAACAATCGCTTTCAAACACGACAGACATCTGAAGAAATTTTTAATAGCGAAGAGCGCATTCAAGTGATACAGTCACATCTTTTTTGTTAAAAATAAACATTGCTTTGACACAAGGAACAAAACAGGTAAACATCTGATAGGCACTAGTGGAATGCTCTGTATGTTGACAGTCCTAATTACATAAGATGCTTTTTTATTATAGTGTTTTTGTATGTCACAAACCTGCTTTCATTTTCAGCAAACCTGTGTGAAATGTGCCACATACTATCCCCTACACATAGAGATGACAAGTGGTGGGAGAGCGATATGCACGTATACAGCTATTCGTAGTAACGCTTACACAAAATATAGCAGACCAGTGTATTGGCGGAGCTGTCTTTTGTACCCAAGTGATTAATATGAAAAGGTGTCCGACGTTAGTATGACCACACTACGGGAATTAACAGACTTTGAATGCGGAATGGTAGTTAGAGTTAGACGCATGAGACATTCAGTTTCAATAATCGTTAGGGTATTCAATATTCCGATATCCACAGTGTCAAGAGAGTGCCAACAATAGCAAATTTCAGGTGTTACCTCTCACCACGTACAACGAAGCAGGAAGTGGGTAGAGTTGTCAGTGTTAACAGACAAGCAACACTGCGTGATACAACCGCAGAAATGAATGTGGGACGTACGACGAACGTATCCGTTAGAACAGTGCGGCGAAACGTGGAGTTAATGGGCTACTGCATCAGACGACCGACGTGAGTGCCAGAACGACATTGCCTGCAGCACCTTTCCTGAGCTAGTGATCACATCGGCTATTTTTTTAAATTTGAGTCATGAGTTTTTCGACGGCCTTGATGCAGCCAATCAAGAATTCCTCTCCTGTGCCAACCTCTTCATCTCATAGTAAACCTTGCAACCTACGTCCTCAATTATTTTTCCTCTACAGTTTTTACCCTCTACACCACCCTCTAACACCTTGGAAGTTATTACGTAATGTCTTAACAGATGCCCTACCATCCTGTCCCTTCTTCTTTTCAGTGTTATATATATGTTCCTTTCCTTGTAGATTCTGCAGAGACCCTTCTCACTGCTTACCTTATCAGTCCACCTAATTTTCAGAATTCTTCTGTAGCACCACATGCTTCCATTCTTATCTTTCCCGATTTTCCCACACTACCATTCCCACATTACCATTCAATGCTGTGCTCCAAACGGACGTTCTCAGAAATTTCTTCCACAAATTAAGGCCTGTGTTTGATACTAGTACACTTCTTTTGGACAGGAATGCCTTTTTTTGGAAGTGCTAGTCTGCTTTTTACCTATATCCTCCTTCCCCCATCAGTCTGGGTTATTTTGTTGCCTAGGTTGCAAAATTCCTTAACTTCATCTACTTCGTGATCACCAACTCTCATTTCTGCTACTTCTCATTGTTTTCGTCTTTCTTCGATTCACTCTCAATCCATATTCTGTACTCATTAGACCATTCCATCCAGCAGATCATGCAATCCTTCTCCACTTTTCGCTGAGGATAGTAATGTGATCAACCAATATCATCACTGACATCCATTCATCTCGAACTTTGATTCCACTCCCTAACCTTTTATTTCGTAATGGCTTTCTCAATGTTCAGATTGAACAGTAGGTACGAAAGACTACATCCCTGTCTTACAATCGTTTTAATCCTAGCACTCTGTTCTTCGTCTCCGACTCTTGTACATATCGAATATTACCCGTCTTCCCCTACAGTTTTCTCCTGTTTTCCTAAGAATTTTGAACATGGAGCCTAGACGACTGAAAAACCATGGTCAGGTCAGATAAACCCCGATTTCGTTTGGTAAGAATTGATTGTAGAGTTCGAGTGTGACGCAGACCCCACGAAACAATGGACACAAGTTGTTAACAAAGCATGTACAAGCTGGTGATGGCTCGGTTATGGTATGAGCTTTGTTTACATGAAACTGACTTGACCTTCTGGTCCAGCTGAACCGATTATTGACAATTTGCAGCCATTCGTGGAAGTCACGTTCCCAAACAACGATGGAATTTTTACCGATGACAATGCACCATGTCACTGGGTTACAATTATTCGCGACTGGTTTGAAGAATATTATCGACTATTCGAGCGAATGATTTTGCCATCCAGGTCGCTCAAGATGAATCCCATTGAACAATTATGGAACATAATCGAGATATCATTTCATGCACAAAATTCTGAACCGGCAACACTTTCGCAATTATGGACGGCTATTAACTCACTGTGGTTCTACAGGGTACTTCCAACGACTTGTTGAGTGCATGCCACGTCGAGCACAACAAAAGACTTTTTGTAGAACAGAAGATGACAGTCTTAGCAGTTGAAACCGTTCATCAGGAATAAATAGTATTAATGCGATCTTGGCTATTAAAAGTTTATTCAAAGGAAATAGTGACCGCCCCTTCCCGTCTCTAATTATGAGAAACTTCAACTACAGAAATAGCTGCTGTCAGTGAATACAGGACCAACTTAACCTGATTCCGTGCGAACGTTTGCAAAGAGGAGGGAATTCGTTGGATATTTGGAGTCGAATGCGTCGCATCAGGCTATTGTTCACAGTGGTCAATGAAGCTGCTCATCTTGAACCGGACAAACAGCACAAACTGTACAGTATTTGAAGGGAGGAGTGTAGTGATGTCCGAGGAGCCGTGTTTTTGCCACACTTTCAGTAAAAGAAAAGCGTTAGTTTGCTTTTGTTCTCCAATATTAATTTATTGTACTAACCGGTTTCCGGCTTACAAGGCCATCATCAGACATTTAATGACTATTACCACCAAATAAGTTACAATATTTGTAAACTTCACTGCGAAAGAAACACAAACGAACAGTAAATGGCATCCTTGACAGTGCAGTGGTAATGCAAATTAATAAGTAAAAAGTTTAACACTGAACATATATAAAGGGAGTAAACAGGAAGAAACTTCAAAGCAAAACTAGAAAACCATTCCTACATAACAGTTCATATTAAAACACAAAACCAATAAAATAAAATAAAATTAGTACTTGGCAAGGCTACTTCAAGAGGTATAATACATGGAGGGTGATACACAAACCAATTAAAAGAAAGAAATACCGATCATAACTACAGAGTGTATGAAGAACTTAACAATAAGATAAATAGAAATGAATAAATGCAGGAAAATGGAGGAATATGAAAGAACATACAGTAAATGCCATCTTTGAGAGTGTGATGGTACAGAATTTTAAAAAGTAAAAAGTTGAACAAACATAAGAAACATTAACACTATATTCAAAAATTGTGCCCATATAACAGTTTGCATTAAATACATTAACCAAGTCAAATAGAAACAGTACTTGACGAGACAACTTCAAGAGGTATTAAACATGGAAAGTAATACAAGTACCAATTAAGAGGAAGACTTAAAAATGTAACTACAGACAATATGGATTACATATGCAGTTTCAATAAAATAAAAGAACTCAACGAAAACAGGAAAGTAGGGGAATATGAGGGAACAGACAGTGCGGGAAATAACTAAAAGCTGAGACGATTATGTGAAGTTTAGAAGACGGAAGTATTAAGCTGTGTCTGGTCATTTAAGATTAGATCTGGACTGTGAGCTAGATGTTTGTTAATTTTCAGGGCTTCCAGCAGACTGAGTTTATGGCCTTTGTTTCCTAAGTGAAGGACATGGGACTCTGGGTGGTAGTTGTGGCCCTCGCTAAGTACTTCCTCAGCAAATATAGAGTCAGAATTCTGCAACCTCCAGCTGCGTTCGTGTTAAGCCAGCCTAGTTACTTCTCATCTGCCCGACTGACCAAAATAAAATTTGTCGCAATCAGATCAGTAATTTTGTATACCCCAATACTGGCTAATAAGTGGATCTTATCTTTGCTATTGAAAATACACTGGGCTGTAGTGTTCTTAACATAGTAGGAAAGCCTATACTTGTAGAACTTAGTGTTTTTGCTACAGCTGTGATACCTCCCCTAGATATGGTAATGTACACCACTTCTTGCAGACGGATGTAAGGGCAGCAGATGGGGCATAGAGGAGGGGTATAATTTTCAGATTCTAATGCAAGATGTGGTCAATGAGACTGGATTGTAGATATTAGTTGAGGCAACAAATTTTATTATATCTAATTCTGATTTAAAATCATCTGTGGAGATGGGGACGGATACGAGACGGTATATCATTGGGTGGAAAGCTGCCTCTGTTTCCACTGATACAAGGCACTGAGTGCACAGAAGGCTCAACGTAGCGTTCAGCTAGAATCGAGTGGAGGATGTAATTCAGGCAAGTGGCAGTCCTGTGATATTCTGGGGTGGGTTTTGCGTACCGTGGTTTAGGTGCATTCTTACAGGTTACAGTGGACGTGAACCAGTAAGTTTATTTTAGGATTCTCGGTCTTCTATATCTTCGTGATTAATATGGTGTGAACTCTACCGTCTTAGTAGTTGGCAGCAGTCTGTGATGTTTTGCTGGTAGGTGGTAATCGCGCTTTAGTTAGTAGTCATAGATAAATCTGTCGGCAAGGTTGTGAAGCCGAGCAGTTGCACAAGCTACGTCCTTTAAAACTTTGCCTCAAACTGTGCCTCAGTATTTATTCGACTGTGTTTTCAGCATTTTTATGTACTGTTTTAAGAACTTTGCTTGTGGGCTTGTTGCACGTTTTCGCAGTGGTTATTCAGGATAAGAAGGTTTAGTTTAAGTCGCGACTGATAGTGGAAAACTGCAGTCTTAAGACTTAATTTACATATACACATACATCAAGATGATTACTCTGTAAATCGCACTTAAGTGGCTGGTAAAGGATGTATCGCACCGCCTTCACAATAATTCTCTTTTATTTCACTCTCGAACAACTCGCGAAAAATGAACCCCTATATCTTCACATGCGTTCTCTGATTTCTTTGTATTTTATTACAATGATAGCTTCTCCCTATGTAGGTCGGCGTCAACAAAATATTTTCGCATTCTGGGGAGAAAGTTAGTGAATGAGATTTTGTGAGAAGATCCCGCCGCAACGAGTAACCCCTTTGTTTTAGTGGTGTCCACCCCAAATCCCGTATCATGTCCGTGAGACTATCTTCCCTATTTCTCGATACTCCAAAACGTGCTTCTGTTCTTTGAACTTTCTCACTTCAGTTGACTGCTGTTCAGTTTGTGAATTAATGTGCAGGTAAAAGAAATTTTCTTGCACATGTTTCTGTATTCGATGCTGTGCTTGCATTACACTATCGTGTCCCGGCACAGGTCCTACCACCAGTTTTGGACAAAGATACGGCGTACGTGGTGCAGTCAGTTTGAAGACAAAGTGGGCTAAAGTCTGCTACGTTACCTTTAACGGAATGAGAGGGAAAAGTCTCTTACGATGCTTAGCACAGGTGATTTTGGAAAGACAAATTGTTGATTTCGTAGGAAGGAGCAAACATTTGAGGATTCAAGTTAAGCACAGTTTATTTCCCAATAGCTCATATTTTTCGGACAGGTGTCTTACTGGAGCTTTATGTCTTTGTAAATCATGAGTACACCGTACCAGTTTATATGTCAACCCTTTCCAGCAACTCCCAGTTCGTGAGTTCTACCTTTCGCTAACAGAGATGAGTACTCTGCTTGTGACTTATTCTGATAATAAGCACTAGAACTCTTTAACCACAATGGGAAACAAATACGAGACAGTGCTTATTCCTTTTTATATTCTGACACACAGTAAAAAATATAAACTATTGCTCTCTGCGACCATACGCAATCATTTACAGTAGCAAACAAGTGCCAGGCAGAGCTTGTTCCTCTTTACATTCTGACAAACAGAAAATATCAACTATTACTCCTAGCTACTAACAGATGCAAACACTACAGAGCTTGAACAGAGCTTGATCCTTTCTTGCAGACAGAAAACTTAAGATAGAAACTGTTGCTGGACACTTATCAGAAAGTTAGTTGTCCTGTCTCGTAGTTGTTACTGCATCAGCATCAAAATGTCACTCCACGGTGACTGCTCCCGACGACGCGCCTGCTGCATTGCCCCTAGCTGTTTGCTGGTAACCATGCCAAGTCATGATATCGACTACTTTTCGGTTATAACTGACTTGGGCCTCGGTGATTGCCACTTATACACTGATTTTTTTAGTTTTTAGTTTTAGCCGATTTTCTATCGCTTTCCCCTGACTCTTCCCTAATTTCTGGAAACGTCCAACAATGCTTGAAACGATTCTCAGACACGGCGGCCTTGCTACCATTTCCGTGTTGGCTCCGCCATCTGGCTGCTGTTACCGCTATTGAGTACAGACGTGTCATAGCCCCTGTAGTCAGTGCCTGTGAGCGCACCATTCCCGCCTCTGCGTCAACTGTAGCGCTCCACCTGCTTTTGTCACATGCATTGTGTGTTCCCTCAAGTTAATGGCATGTGACAGCTATTACACTTCCTACATTAGTCAAATTTGATAACCGTGAGAATACAAATTAATTATTATTTAACTGCGTCTCATTTGTATCCAAAATTTATGTGTGGCCACCACTAACCAGTGTGAGAGTACTGTTAAGTAAACATTTTTTTAAAATTTAAACTCTAATCATCTTGTTCTGTTAACACTGATATGCCTACGAGATATATCGACTCATTTCACTTATTCATACACAGTCCATTCACATTAAAATGACCACCGACTGTGTTTGACGCCAACAGCACTAACAGTGAAGAGTATGTAAAGTGTGTCGGCGGACACGGGAAACAGTGCAGTTGTTGTCGTAATGCGGAAAGAGAGTGACCTATCCTATTTTCAAAGGGTATGATATTGGAATTTCGGGCTAGGGGTGGAACCATTCCCGAAGTGGCTAAGTTTGTAAGGTGCTAGCATGCCACTGTGGTTTGCAATATTTCACGCAAGGCAAAATGGTGCTATCCAGAAAAGGGGCTGAGGCAAATGATGTACCACGGGCCATAGACGACAGCTCTGTGGGAGATGTGTACAGGCGAATATACGTGTCACTGTTGAGCATCTGCCCGCCGAGATGAAACAATGGACTTCCAACAGTGTCTCCTCAACGACAGTTCAGCGAGCGTTGCTGCTTATCGGTCAGCAGAGCAGGTGCCTGGTTAATACACCCATGCTGACTGCTGTTCATGCCGACGACGGTTGAAATCTGCACGTCAGTACCGCATCTGGAAGTCCTCTGAAAGGCGACAGGTGGCCTTTTCAGAGGAGTCACGTTTTATGCTCCATCGGACAGATGGCCATTGGCGCGAAATGATGGCCGCCGGCGTGAAACGTCTGAAAACAAACGCTATCTAACAATCATCGTAAGGATCCAGCCCCGAGGAGGGAACGTTGAGTTCCGGGGTATGTTTTCGTGGCATTCCCCAGGTGATCTCGTCATTCTGGAAGACACAATGGATCAACAGGAGTGTGTATCTATCCTTGGTGCTGTCGCACAGCGCGCAGTGTGCATACATGTTTCGATAGGTTTACTGTAATCCCATGGTACCAAACACCGCCAGGATCTAAACACACTCGAGAATACGTGAGACAACCTCGATAACGCTGTTCGCGGATTGCATCCGCAGCCGTAAAACCTACAACAGGGGCCACGGCGATGGAATCTTCATCCCTGTCGATATCTTCCAGATCCACATTGACCCTGTTACTGGTTGTCCAAGCTACAAAAGGGTATTAATCAGCCTTTTGACTGGTGGTCACATTAATGAGACTGGAGTGTTTATATTATTCGTATACTAGTCTTCTTAAAAGCGTTAAGGGTCACTTCAGTAATAAACGTATGAACATCCAGTTGTTGCCGGCCGATGTGGCCGAGCGGCTCTAGACGCGTCAGTTCGGAATCGCGCTGCTGCTACGGGTACAGGTTCGAATCCTACCTTGGGTATGGATGTTTGTGATGTCCTTAGGTTGGTTAGGTTTAAGTAGTTCGAAGCCTTGGGGACTAATGACCTCAGCTGTCAAGTCCCATAGTGCTTAGAGACATTTGAACCATTAGATTGTTGGTACATTACCGACTTCTATGATATAATAAAGAGCCAAGCCAACAAATTAGGTGCTACTTTGCTCACACCGATAGCGGCCAATAAAACCACTCTGTGTTAACAGGTCTCCTAGCATACTTTCATGGTTCGATGAATACTATGGCTAGCTGTCTAAGGAGCCGTCTGTAATCCCATAGAAAATATGTGGGTCTGTTTGGAAAATGGTTGAAACACAGCAGCCAACATCCTCGTAATTTGGCAGCTTTACAAATCTCATCATCTTTCAGTGGCCTCAGCTGGGTATGGCTTACCTGAAGAAACTTTTGTATTCTCTTCCTCGGCGAACTAAGGCTAGCGTGGACTTAGCATGATGTCTCTTGAGGGTGGCAAATGTTACGTGCTTTGTGTCTTTTTCTTACTGTAGAAACTGGTACTAAAAATACATCCATTCATATTTTAACGAGCATTTACTTTTGCTTTTTCATCTCTACTGGTGTTTATAAAAGACAGCTGTAGGTTACTGTTTCTCATTAAACCAATCTGTGGGAAACCACATATGTACTCGTCTATTTGTCGACGCCACGTTCAACCTCAATTGCCTTTCTTTCCGTACGAAATGAGCAACTTTGGTACCTGCAAATTCTGCCAAAGCATATGTTGATAATAGACAGAGAAATAATAAAGGGCTGTTGTGCGCAACATGATTTTAGAAAAGACCTGATTTTTTGATGCATTAAACTTTTAGAAATTTCTTCCGATGACCGTCAGTCAGCTAATTACTTTGTAGGAACGTGACTTATATCTGGCCGACGTCCACAACCTTAGATTTGTGTTATTGCCTCGTAAACCAGACATGCCTATACTGTGAGTTAGTGTCTCCATTCCGACATCTCTTTAATGATCGGAATGAGTGAATGTATGTGTGTTAGTAGCTATAGATAAACACAGATAGTTTATGGAACTTTCAATTACTAAAATATAAATGTCAATATGAATAAAACTGATGACTATAAAGCTGAATGAAGACTCGTTTAATCCGCTACATCTGTATTTATAGAAGTCTTTATAAACTCGCACTACCGGTTTCGCAACATTTTTAGTTGCGTCTTTTGGTGCATCTATCGCTGTTACATGTAGCTTTTGGCCGTTTACGATTGGCGAGGTGTAACGGCCGACGGTGATCCGCAGTGTCCTCAGCGGGTCAGGGTCGACCATTATACCATGTCAATCATGAACTACAGTTGCTCCATATACACTGATCAGCCTGGACATTATGACCATCTACCTAACTGCTGGTATGTCCACCTTCGGAATGCATAACAGCAGCAGTTCAGCATGGTATGGAAGCAATGAGGTCTTAGTAAGTCGCACGAGGGAGCTGGTCCCACATCTGCATGCAGAACTCACCTAAATCCAGCAAATTCCGAGGAGGGGGGCCATGAGCTCTGACACAACTTTCAGTCACATACCAGATGTGTTCAGTCCGGATCAGAACTGGCGAGTTGGGGTGGGGGGGGGCACCACATCAATTGGAACTCGTCACTGTGTCCCTCAAACTAATCCATCACACTCCTTGCCTAGTGACAAGGCGCATTATCTTGTTGAAAAATGTCACTGCTGTCGGGAAACATGATCGTCATGAAGACGTGTACGTGGTCTGTAACCAATGTACGATATACCTTGACCGTCGTGGTGCCTTACACGAGCTACACTGGACCCATGGATGGCTATGTGAATGTTCCCCAGAGTGTAACGGAACCGCCGCCAGCTTCTCTCCATCCAACAGTACAGGTGTCAAGGAGCTGTTCCCCTGCAAGACGACGGCTTAGAGGCCCTCCCACGCCCATCCGCATCATGAAGAAGGTATCGGGATTTATCAGACCATTCAATGCTCTGCCACTGCGCCAAGGTCCAGCACCGATGGCCACGTGTCCATTTCACTAGTAGTTGCCGGTGTCGTGGTGTTAACATTGGTACTTGCATGGGTCGTCGGCAGCCGAGGCCCATCGTTAGGAGTGTTCGGTGCACTGTGTGTTCAGACGCACTTGTAGTCTTGCCAGCATTAACGTTTGATGTTAGTTCCGCCACAGCTCACCGAATGTCCTGTTTTTACCAGTCTGTCCAGCCTACGACGTCCGGCATCCGTAATGAGGGGTGGCCACCCAACTCCACGACGTCAGGACGTGGTTCCATCCTGGTTTCGCCACTTGTTGAAGACGCTCACCACACCAACCTTCGAATACCTGCCAAGTCGTGCAGTTTCCGAAATGTATGTGCGGAGCCTCCGGGCCATCACAATCTAACCACAGACAAATTTCACGCCTTAGTCATTCTACACACGCTCACTGGTCCTACACGTACTATGCGTATGTCCGACTATCAGTCATGCCTCGCCAGGTGACGCTGCTATCGCCTGGATGGATTTACACCGATAGTAAGTAGGCGGTCATAATGTTCTGGCTAATCAGTGTAACAGCAATTTATGCAACAGAAGATGCTACTAAAAATGTTGCGAGTCTACAAGGACTTCAATAAAAACAGTTATAGTGGGCTAATGAGCTTTTATTCAGCCGTATGAGTATGTTCATCAGCTTTATTGTAACATCTGTATTTTACTGCTTTAATGTTCCGTAAACCATGTACATTTTAGCGGTTGCCTTAAACTTATCTGTATGGGTAAACAACCGGTCCAGGTAGCTATTGGAACTAAGCGTTTACAAGTCCGTTCAGCTGACCCATTGTCTGCATAATTGAAAGCCGCTAAAAAAGAAAGAATGAAAATTATTTGTTTCAGTTAAACCTCTTTAATTTGGAGCTTACGCCACCTATTAACTATTCGTTAATCTCTGACTTCCGAATTTTGGAACGACCGTTGCTTATTGAAAATCCTATTTACTGACATCGTCTCTAAATAGAAGGCATCGGAAAATATCAGTTACATGTCACTACACATGTAGTACGTTCCATTTTTAGTAGTTTTGTGAACTACCTTTTTCCATCTAATTTCCTGTGGCTTCTTCATGGAGTGAATAGCAGAAGTTATTCTTATCAGAATTCCTGATGACATACGTCAAAATCTCTCGACATTGATTCAGCAACTGCTGCAGTTTGTCACTGAATATGTATACGATTCAAATGATGCAGTTATGTCATATTCTTGAGTCCAAAAGATTTTATGATGAACCTTAGCTTGCACGTGATTAGATGACAGTTTTTATGTGTAGATAAGGTTTTTTTCTTCCAGAAGCAGGAAATGTGACATGATTGCAGTTTGCAAGTATTCCATGTTTCTCTTTAAGGGTTGCTGCATTTCTCTTCTCGTAAGCTGAGATGACATCGCCTTGTTTAATGGAATTCTACCTTAGATTACAAACAAAATTCTTGTTTAGTTTGCTTGAGGCTTTTGGTACTGGGTGGTACAGGTTTGACAGATCGTACTGCTTATAGCAGCAGATAGTCCGCTGCATATCTTAATCGGAATCTTCAGTTCCACTGGCAATATTTTATGACGCTGCTGTTACTTTCGAAAGTGAATTTCCTGTTGTCATGCTTTATTATAACTGATGGGACATTCATTGATTTGTCTGAATCATTCTGACTTTCCATCCAATTATATTCTTTCGCAATTCAGCTTCTACTGTTTAGTCACTTCTTGCTACAAACTTAGTGGAAGTAATTTCCACTGGAAGGTCATAAGTGACATCAGTTTCTTATCGGAATGTGTACTGAAAGAAAAACAAACTTGTGTTGGACTCATGTCCTTTTTGTCCAAATCCGTTCCATCTGGGAGGAGGGAAATTGGGTTCCTTGCTGGTAATACACTGCTGAAAAAAATAATACATCCTTTTAGAAGTTTCCGTCTCATCCAAGATTTATTGTTGCAACAGTGCATATGCAGTACATGGAGTGATTACATTCACAGATCAATAGCACAGGCAGTGCTGAGGTACAAAATATAGACCCATGCTGAAACACCTGTATTAGTGTGTGGTGGAGCCTGCACGGGCGGCAGTGCAGGCGCTGACTGGCATCCATCCGATCTTACAGTTGGCAAACACTGTCCTCGGATACGTTATGCCACGCCTACTCGACCTGTTCACTTAGTTCTGCATGAGCTGTTGGTTGACGAGTCGCACAAGTCACTTCACATGTGCTCGATTGGAGATAGGTCAGGAGACCATGCCGGTCCGGGAAGTTTCTGCACGTCTTGCAGAGCACGTTCAGTTTCACAGGCGGTGTGGGGCGAGTATTATCCTCATGGAACAACACATCTCCTTCCTGTTGCAAGAATGGCAGTGGAACGGATCTAACAGTATTCTGCACGTTCTGAGCACTGGTTAGCGTCCCCTCCAGAAACATCAAAGATGAACAAGGATTGTAGCTTATAGCAGCCCAGATCATAATGCCAGAGGTGGTGTCAGTGTGTCTTTGACGAATGCACTCTACCAAACAGCTCTCACCAGGTCTACATTTCACGTGCGATCGACCATCACCTGCGTGCAAGCAGTATCTGCTCTCATCAGTGAAGAGTACGGTGCACATTCCATCTTCCAAGCGATCCTCTGGCGACACCATTCAGGCCGCACACATCGATACTGTGGGGTGGAAGACAGGCTTAAGGTGTGCGTTCCCGTAATCTCACTGCTAATAACCAGTTCACAACAGTTCGTGTTGACACATCTGTAATCACAAGCCCTCATGTGTGTGCTGTGGTAGTTGTATAGTTTTCCTCTGCTATCCTTACAATACGACGATCCCGGCGGCCGTCTGTGCTGCGTGGACGTCCAGAATCTGGTATACTGGTGTGAGAACGTTCAAGTGATCACTAATACCAGTATCTTTGCACAACTGCAGCACGTCCAAGATGCGTAGGAATTCTCCGAAGGGACGATTCCCTCACTCGGAAGGCCACAACAACAAGTTGGTTGTAGGAAACAAGCGTGCATCTTCGTCATGGTTGCCTGCTTGTTTCACACGTTTAGCTATCTCCCAGGTCGCATATGCTATCATCGGATCTAAATCGACGTCGTCTTCACGGGTGTGTTATTTTTTCCACACCTTGTATTTGGGACTACATTTCAAACTTCGCAAAGAGCCAAGTAATGAACATGTGCGTGTGTGTGTGTGTGTGTGTGTGTGTGTGTGTGTGTGCGGCAAAAATGTGCACGTTTTGCTGAGACAAGTGATATATATATATATATATATATATATATATATATATATATATATATATATATATATATATCAGGATGTTACAAAACGGTACGGCCAAACTTTCAGGAAACATTCCTCACACACAAATAAAGAAAAGATGTTATGTGGACATGTGTGCGGAAACGCTTAATTTTCATTTTAGAGCTCATTTTAGTTTCGTCAGTATGTACTGTACTTCCTCGATTCATCGCCAGTTGGCCCAATTGAAGGAAGGTAATGTTGACTTCGGTGCTTGTGTTGACATGCGACTCATTGCTCTACAGCACTAGCATCAAGCACATTAGTACGTAGCATCAACAGGTTAGTGTTCATCACGAACGTGGTTCTGCAGTCAGTGCAGTGTTTACAAATGCGGAGTTAGCAGATGCTCATTTGATGTATGTATTAGCACGGGGCAATAGCCGTGGCGCGGTACGTTTGTATCGAGACAGATTTCCAGAACGAAGGTGTCCCGACAGGAAGACGTTCGAAGCAATTGATCGGCGTCTTAGGGAGCACGGAACATTCCAGCCTATGACTCGCGACTGAGGAAGACCTAGAACGACGAGGACACCTGCAATGGACGAGGCAATTCTTCGTGCAGTTGGCGATAACCCTAATGTCAGCGTCAGAGAAGTTGCTGCTCTACAAGGTAACGTTGACCACGTCACTGTATGGAGAGTGCTACAGGAGAACCAGTTGCTTCCGTACCATGTACAGCGTGTGCAGGCACTATCAGCAGCTGACTGGCCTCGACTGGAACACTTCTGCGAATGGTTCACCCAACAATGTGTCAATCCTCATTTCAGTGCAAATGTTTTCTTTACGGATGAGGCTTCATTCCAACGTGATCAAATTGTAAATTTTCACAGTCAACATGTGTGGGCTGACGAGAATCCTCACGCAATTGTGCAATCACGTCATCAACACAGATTTTCTGTGACTCTTTGGGCAGGCATTGTTGGTGATGTCTTGATTGGGCCCCATGTTCTTCCACCTACGCTCAATGGAGCACGTTATCATGATTTCATACGGGATACTCTACACTTGTCTCAGCAAAACGTGCACATTTTTGCTTCTGAAATGTATATTTCACACATACACACACACACACACACACAGACACGCACACACACCCGCACACACACACATACATACACACACACACACGCACATGTTCATTACCTGGCTCTTTGCGAAGTTTGAAATGTAGTCCCAAATACAAGGTGTGGAAAAAATAACACACCCGTGAAGACGACGTCGATTTAGATCCGATGATAGCATATGCGACCTGGGAGATAGCTAAACGTGTGAAACAAGCAGGCAACCATGACGAAGATGCACGCTTGTTTCCTACAACCAACTTGTTGTTGTGGCCTTCCGAGTGAGGGGATCGTCCCTTCGGAGAATTCCTACGCATCTTGGACGTGCTGCAGTTGTGCAAAGATACTGGTATTAGTGATCACTTGAACGTTCTCACACCAGTATACCAGATTCTGGACGTCCACACAGCACAGACGGCCGCCGGGATCGTCGTATTGTAAGGATAGCAGAGGAAAACTATACAACTACCACAGCACACACATGAGGGCTTGTGATTACAGATGTGTCAACACGAACTGTTGTGAACTGGTTATTAGCAGTGAGATTACGGGAACGCACACCTTAAGCCTGTCTTCCACCCCACAGTATCGATGTGTGCGGCCTGAATGGTGTCGCCAGAGGATCGCTTGGAAGATGGAATGTGCACCGTACTCTTCACTGATGAGAGCAGATACTGCTTGCACGCAGGTGATGGTCGATCGCACGTGAAATGTAGACCTGGTGAGAGCTGTTTGGTAGAGTGCATTCGTCAAAGACACACTGACACCACCTCTGGCATTATGATCTGGGCTGCTATAAGCTACAATCCTTGTTCATCTTTGATGTTTCTGGAGGGGACGCCAACCAGTGCTCAGAACGTGCAGAATACTGTTAGATCCGTTCCACTGCCATTCTTACAACAGGAAGGAGATGTGTTGTTCCATGAGGATAATACTCGCCCCACACCGCCTGTGAAACTGAACGTGCTCTGCAAGACGTGCAGAAACTTCCCGGACCGGCATGGTCTCCTGACCTATCTCCAATCGAGCACATGTGAAGTGACTTGTGCGACTCGTCAACCAACAGCTCATGCAGAACTAAGTGAACAGGTCGAGTAGGCGTGGCATAACGTATCCGAGGACAGTGTTTGCCAACTGTAAGATCGGATGGATGCCAGTCAGCGCCTGCACTGCCGCCCGTGCAGGCTCCACCACACACTAATACAGGTGTTTCAGCATGGGTCTATATTTTGTACCTCAGCACTGCCTGTGCTATTGATCTGTGAATGTAATCACTCCATGTACTGCATATGCACTGTTGCAACAATAAATCTTGGATGAGACGGAAACTTCTAAAAGGATGTATTATTTTTTTCAGCAGTGTATTACCAGCAAGGAACCCAATTTCCCTCCTCCCAGATGGAACGGATTTGGACAAAAAGGACATGAGTCCAACACAAGTTTGTTTTTCTTTCAGTACACATTCCGATAAGAAACTGCTGTCACTTATGACCTTCCAGTGGAAATTACTTCCACTAAGTTTGTAGCAAGAAGTGACTAAACAGTAGAAGCTGAATTGCGAAAGAATATAATTGGATGGAAAGTCAGAATGATTCAGACAAATCAATGAATGTCCCATCAGTTATAATAAAGCATGACAACAGGAAATTCACTTTCGAAAGTAACAGCAGCGTCATAAAATATTGCCAGTAGAACTGAAGATTCCGATTAAGATATGCAGCGGACTATCTGCTGCTATAAGCAGTACGATCTGTCAAACCTGTACCACCCAGTACCAAAAGCCTCAAGCAAACTAAACAAGAATTTTGTTTGTAATCTAAGGTAGAATTCCATTAAACAAGGCGATGTCATCTCAGCTTACGAGAAGAGAAATGCAGCAACCCTTAAGGAGAAACATGGAATACTTGCAAACTGCAATCATGTCACATTTCCTCCTTCTGGAAGAAAAAAACCTTATCTACACATAAAAACTGTCATCTAATCACGTGCAAGCTAAGGTTCATCATAAAATCTTTTGGACTCAAGAATATGACATAACTGCATCATTTGAATCGTATACATATTCAGTGACAAACTGCAGCAGTTGCTGAATCAATGTCGAGAGATTTTGACGTATGTCATCAGGAATTCTGATAAGAATAACTTCTGCTATTCACTCCATGAAGAAGCCACAGGAAATTAGATGGAAAAAGGTAGTTCACAAAACTACTAAAAATGGAACGTACTACATGTGTAGTGACATGTAACTGATATTTTCCGATGCCTTCTATTTAGAGATGATGTCAGTAAATAGGATTTTCAATAAGCAACGGTCGTTCCAAAATTCGGAAGTCAGAGATTAACGAATAGTTAATAGGTGGCGTAAGCTCCAAATTAAAGAGGTTTAACTGAAACAAATAATTTTCATTCTTTCTTTTTTAGCGGCTTTCAATTATGCAGACAATGGGTCAGCTGAACGGACTTGTAAACGCTTAGTTCCAATAGCTACCTGGACCGGTTGTTTACCCATACAGATAAGTTTAAGGCAACCGCTAAAATGTACATGGTTTACGGAACATTAAAGCAGTAAAATACAGATGTTACAATAAAGCTGATGAACATACTCATACGGCTGAATAAAAGCTCATTAGCCCACTATAACTGTTTTTATTGAAGTCCTTGTAGACTCGCAACATTTTTAGTAGCATCTTCTGTTGCATAAATTGCTGTTACACTGATCAGCCAGAACATTATGACCGCCTACTTACTATCGGTGTAAATCCATCCAGGCGATAGCAGCGTCACCTGGCGAGGCATGACTGATAGTCGGACATACGCATAGTACGTGTAGGACCAGTGAGCGTGTGTAGAATGACTAAGGCGTGAAATTTGTCTGTGGTTAGATTGTGATGGCCCGGAGGCTCCGCACATACATTTCGGAAACTGCACGACTTGGCAGGTATTCGAAGGTTGGTGTGGTGAGCGTCTTCAACAAGTGGCGAAACCAGGATGGAACCACGTCCTGACGTCGTGGAGTTGGGTGGCCACCCCTCATTACGGATGTCGGACGTCGTAGGCTGGACAGACTGGTAAAAACAGGACATTCGGTGAGCTGTGGCGGAACTAACATCAAACGTTAATGCTGGCAAGACTACAAGTGCGTCTGAACACACAGTGCACCGAACACTCCTAACGATGGGCCTCGGCTGCCGACGACCCATGCAAGTACCAATGTTAACACCACGACACCGGCAACTACTAGTGAAATGGACACGTGGCCATCGGTGCTGGACCTTGGCGCAGTGGCAGAGCATTGAATGGTCTGATAAATCCCGATACCTTCTTCATGATGCGGATGGGCGTGGGAGGGCCTCTAAGCCGTCGTCTTGCAGGGGAACAGCTCCTTGACACCTGTACTGTTGGATGGAGAGAAGCTGGCGGCGGTTCCGTTACACTCTGGGGAACATTCACATAGCCGTCCATGGGTCCAGTGTAGCTCGTGTAAGGCACCACGACGGTCAAGGTATATCGTACATTGGTTACAGACCACGTACACGTCTTCATGACGATCATGTTTCCCGACAGCAGTGACATTTTTCAACAAGATAATGCGCCTTGTCACTAGGCAAGGAGTGTGATGGATTAGTTTGAGGGACACAGTGACGAGTTCCAATTGATGTGGTGCCCCCCCCCCCCCCCAACTCGCCAGTTCTGATCCGGACTGAACACATCTGGTATGTGACTGAAAGTTGTGTCAGAGCTCATGGCCCCCCTCCTCGGAATTTGCTGGATTTAGGTGAGTTCTGCATGCAGATGTGGGACCAGCTCCCTCGTGCGACTTACTAAGACCTCATTGCTTCCATACCATGCTGAACTGCTGCTGTTATGCATTCCGAAGGTGGACATACCAGCAGTTAGGTAGATGGTCATAATGTCCAGGCTGATCAGTGTATATGGAGCAACTGTAGTTCATGATTGACATGGTATAATGGTCGACCCTGACCCGCTGAGGACACTGCGGATCACCGTCGGCCGTTACACCTCGCCAATCGTAAACGGCCAAAAGCTACATGTAACAGCGATAGATGCACCAAAAGACGCAACTAAAAATGTTGCGAAACCGGTAGTGCGAGTTTATAAAGACTTCTATAAATACAGATGTAGCGGATTAAACGAGTCTTCATTCAGCTTTATAGTCATCAGTTTTATTCATATTGACATTTATATTTTAGTAATTGAAAGTTCCATAAACTATCTGTGTTTATCTATAGCTACTAACACACATACATTCACTCATTCCGATCATTAAAGAGATGTCGGAATGGAGACACTAACTCACAGTATAGGCATGTCTGGTTTACGAGGCAATAACACAAATCTAAGGTTGTGGACGTCGGCCAGATATAAGTCACGTTCCTACAAAGTAATTAGCTGACTGACGGTCATCGGAAGAAATTTCTAAAAGTTTAATGCATCAAAAAATCAGGTCTTTTCTAAAATCATGTTGCGCACAACAGCCCTTTATTATTTCTCTGTCTATTATCAACATATGCTTTGGCAGAATTTGCAGGTACCAAAGTTGCTCATTTCGTACGGAAAGAAAGGCAATTGAGGTTGAACGTGGCGTCGACAAATAGACGAGTACATATGTGGTTTCCCACAGATTGGTTTAATGAGAAACAGTAACCTACAGCTGTCTTTTATAAACACCAGTAGAGATGAAAAAGCAAAAGTAAATGCTCGTTAAAATATGAATGGATGTATTTTTAGTACCAGTTTCTACAGTAAGAAAAAGACACAAAGCACGTAACATTTGCCACCCTCAAGAGACATCATGCTAGAGAGAGAGAGAGAGAGAGAGAGAGAGAGGGAGAGAGAGAGAGAAAGGATAGAGATATAGAGAAAGATGACCGATTTCCTGCACAGTAGCTGTTGATGGGGCGGAAACTTCATTTATGAAACGCAGGAAGGTGTGTGCTGTATAAGATACTCGTATTTTCACATGGTCTGTCAATCTAGAAAACACCTTCAACCATGAAAAGTAGAGCAAGATATCTGAAATAAGCAAAAAAAAAAATAAAATAAAATAAAATAAAATAAAATAAAATAAATTCTTTAGCGAAAGGCGGGTAACACACAGTATGTATAACTTCCAAATGGTACAATAAGAATGAAAAGACCGACATAAAATTGATTGAATGAAAAAAGGCGCAAGACAATGACGCATACTCCTCTAGTGTTCAACTTGTATCTCGAAGAAGTAATGAGTTCAGAAGCGGGAGTGAAGTTCCGAGTGAAAGGATACCGATTATAAGGTTCGCTGAAAGTGAGGGTGAATTACAGGATCCGTAGAATGGAATGAACAGCCTGTGGAGTACAGAATATTAATTCCAAGTATACCAAAGAGAGACGAAAGTGTTAGGCTGCAGCAGAAGTTAGGTAGTACGTACTTGACATCCAAGTTGCAGACAAGGTATAGACGAAGTGAAAGATTACTATTATCTACTGCTACTATGGAAGAACGAGAAGGCGTAACGGACGCAACAAGGACAGAATAGGAAGCAGACTAGAACAGGCAAAGAGAGCATTCCATGCTAAAAGAAGTATTTAGTATTAAACATAGAACATGAAAAAGTAATTTTTGAGAATGTGTGTCAAGAGTACAACTATATATGGAAATATGGTAACCGGAAAAGAGGAGATTCGAAGCGTTGTCAGTATAGAGAGATGCTGAAAATTAAGTGCATATAAAGATGATTCAGTGTTATGAATTATATAATACGCTGATAACGTTGCTACCCTCCCTGAAAGTGAAGTTGAATTCAGTTCTTGAAGTTTTCCGCAGGATCGTCCTGGGAAGGATTGTGTGGAATACTCTAACAATAAGAAGGGATAGAATGAATTAAAATTTCAAGGAACAACGTCGATGGTGTAGAAGGAGTCATGCAGTCCAAAATTCTAGGGGAAGACACGGAATATATACCTTCAATAGATGAGCACGTTGGATGAAATGCTTGTCTGAGATGAAGAGCGTAACACAGGAGAGGAAAATGATGCAAGCTATACCAAAACCGAAGGCTGATGAACGATGACAAAAAAGGACGAAAGAAGCACTTTGTGGCTCCGCGAGACATGCTGAGGAGGCTCGATTGGTACACAATCCCTCGCTGAGGTACCAGGACACCAATAAAACGCATAGTTTTGAAACCAAAGTAAAATTGCTATTAATAACACGTCGCGTGTGGGTATAAAAGACAGTGTCAATAGAAACCATTTAAAATATATGTAGTACAGAAATAGTTGCCATACTGACTGTTAGTTTTGCTTTCCCGCGTACGTATGCACCTTACCACAACCTTTTATCAGAAGCTGTTGTTGGCGATGTGAATTGCAACATAGATTTCATAGCGAATACATAGTCCGAACATTATATCAGAGAAGTATCTAATATAGAAGAGAAGGTAGATTTTTGAAAAACTGAGTAACGTTATTACGAAAGTCGATAGGCTAGATGTGAGGAAATTGTTGATAATAATGTAACTCTTTTCTTAATTAGTCAAAACGGAAGTTGCCGTAATAAAT
The DNA here is from genome assembly GCF_023864345.2 of Schistocerca serialis cubense. NCBI lineage: Eukaryota > Metazoa > Arthropoda > Insecta > Orthoptera > Acrididae > Schistocerca > Schistocerca serialis. The sequence continues at coordinate 149,502,160 of NC_064642.1, forward strand.
GAATGCTTGAGCTTACCTTCACTTCGACGGTAGCTTAAATTATTACAACGAAAGTGCGTGAATGGGTAGAGTGGAGTGGTGACGTTTTCTAAATTTTGAGAAAGGAAAGAAAAAATGCACTGAAGAAAAAAACTGCTAGTCATGGTGCTCAATTTGATTCATCGATCTAAGCCAGATTCCATCCTAGTTTTCTGTTTGAACGTCCAGAATAATGCAGCCAACATTTTCTATTTTCCTCTGTTTTGTTAGAACTAACGTTTACAGTGATTTTGTTTATGAACGGAATGCTAAAAATACAAGTTAAGTGCAGCTTTCTACAGTTAGAAGAAATAAACATTTTGTGCAACATACATTGCTGCATATAGCAGTCTCCTTAAGCATCTGACTGCAAATAATATATTGTGCAACTCACAGTTTGGATTTTAAAGTGTTCTGATATAGAGAAAGCTACTTGCACTTACAGTGAGAACGTATTTAATTCATCATATAATAATTTATAGGTAACTGGCTTTTTTTGTGACCTGTCAAAGCCTTTGACTGTGTGAATTACAGCATCCTCTTAAGTAGATTAGAATATTATGGTGTCACTGTCAATACTGCGAAATAGTTTGAGTCTTATCTAACTAACAGGAAACAAAGGGCGTCGTTGCGAAATACATGCGCAGTAAGCAGTCAGTCTTCATCTGATTGGGAATTAATTACATCTGGTGTTCCTCAAGGCTCCATCGGGGGTTCATTGCTTTTCCTTCTGTACATTCATGATCTCTCGTCTGTTACATTGCTGCACGCTCCGTTTGTTTTGTTTGCAGATTATGCAAACATTGTAATAAGTAGCAAGTCAAGCAAAGATTTAGAAATAGCTACTAATCAAATTTTCACTGATATTAATAAATGGTTTAAAGCTAATTTACTGGCATTAAACTTTGAAAAGACTCCCTAAATGCCGTTCAGAACCTTTAAGAGACTTCCTTCCAGAATGTGTATAACATATGAAGACTTGCAGATCGAAGAGGTTGACAGTGTGAAGGTTCAGGGATTACAACTCGATAATAACTTCAGTTGGGAAAGGCATACCACAGAATTGCAGTGAGAATAATGTCAGACGTGGGAGATATAACCATAAACAAACTTGCGTACTTTGTTTACTATCATTCTATTATGTCATACGGGATTATATCCTGTGATATCTCATCAAATTGTGCAATTGTTTTTAGCGTGCAATAGCGTGTAATAAGAATCATTTGGGGTGTAAATTCAGGAACATCATGTAGAAACCCGTTCAAGGAACTCTGTATTCTAACCACTACTACTCAGTATATTTATTCCTTAATGAAATTTGTTGCAGGTAATATATCTATATTCCCAACCAATACCTCAATACATAGCATCAATACTAGGAATACGAACAATCTACATAAAGACCTACAATCACTTACCTTGGTCCAGCAAAACGGTTCCAATGTTCTGGAACACACGTTTGTAATAAATTTCCAGCAACTATTAAAAACTTGGCTTCAGATAAAGCAGGGTTTAAGCAGAGTTTAAAAGACTTTTTGACAGGCAACTCCTTCTACTCTGTAGATGAATACCTTAATTGGGTCTGTTAGACCAGCTTATTTCAAAATGTCTGTTAGTTTTCGGTTTTGACAGCACTTTGTCACAACAGTCAAGATTAGGTATTTTGTATGTGGCAAATTTATTAAAAAAAAAGAATAACAATGTTTCATTCTGACAGTGTATTCGTTCCGTAAGTATTAGCAGTTCCAGTTTACTGCAATGTATTCACCTATTGTGACAATCTCCTGACAAATGATCAGGTAATAGGTATTGTATTCAAATGTTTTGTTTTTGTGTTATTCTTTCTGAGATGTACCACACTAACGAGGATCAACTAATTTTCAGGTCTATGGAACGAAAACTGAATCTAATCTAATCTAATCTAAAGAATGTCTTAATCTTGACGAAGACTTCGGCACAGTTTATGGTTGTTAAATTTCAGTTTCTACGCAATAAATCAACATCCTTTTCTCCTAATGAGAAAAGTTTTTTATGCTGTTTTTCATATGATCTGTTTTATAATGTCGGACGACATGATAATAAAAATCTATTGGAACACTTCCCACAAAATGTAGGAGTCTAGGTTTAACTCCCATTCCTGCACAAAGCTTTATTGTCAGATACTATTATAAAATTGTCGAAGCTTTACAGTCTGCTACTCGATGTGTTTCATTTCTAAATGACTTGTTTCGAGTAATGTCGCCCATCTAGGCAATGATTTTGGGAGAAACGACATTTTGTCTATGGAGTGCGTGATTGATTATTCTGCAAAATTTTTTTGTTTATTTATAGACGCAATCGCATGTTTACGACACGTTCATAACCGGTTTCGACCATACAATGACCATCTTCAGATTCTAAAGGCGGCATACACTGAATACAGGTTCATGCGTTGTCAAAAACATGATCGGCAACATATTGATATGCCCAGTCATCTCAGAAGAGCGAGTGACGGTACAGAATTACATTCAATTGTTGAACTCCTCGAGGACGTTCCTTTGGCCACGCGTACTGCAATGTACTTTCAGCATGACGAAGCCCCACCACATCACAACCAAATGACAGAGGGAACATCTCAACCGCACTTACCTAAATCACCGGATTGGTCGAGGCAGTAAAATTAACTGACCATCAAGATCGCCAGACCTTACGTCATTATTGTTGTGGACTGGCAAGACAGCCAATCCACAATGACGGGTAGCCGAAAGGCACGCGTTTAAGATCACGCAGACTGGCGTGAGGTCTGGAACAATTAAAGGAGTTTATAGTAACAAATAAAGTACGTAGTTGATGTAATACTCAACTTTAATCCATAATTAGAGAACATCGCTCTTGTTGACACATTAATAACAATCTCAATATAAACTGGTAATGGCGCCTTGCTAGGTCGTAGCAAATGACGTAGCTGAAGGCTATGCTAACTATCGTCTCGGCAAATGAGAGCGTATTTGTCAGTGTAGCATCGCTAGCAAAGTCTGCTGTACAACTGGGGCGAGTGCTAGGACGTCTCTCTAGACCTGCCGTGTGGTGGCGCTCGGTCTGCAATCACTGACAGTGGCGACACGCGGGTCCGACGTATACTAGCGGACCGCGGCCGATTTAAAGGCTACCACCTAGCAAGTGTGGTGTCTGGCGGTGACACCACAATTATATTTATGTTTATGGGGTCGGGTGAAGCCTGAGGTGTACAGGACAAAGGCGAATACACGAGTGCCCTGCTTAGTCGCTTCATGGACGCGGCAGTCCTCATTACGGCACGTGCAGAGACACTCTCCAAGCAACATGACATGTTCTCCCCAGAGCGCACAAATGCGCTGAGGTTGACGGAGAGACATTCGAAAATTTATGACGAACTGTACAACAGTTGTAATGTGACGTGTACGTTTCTGCTTAGAGGTGAATGTATTAAAAATACATTAGTGTAGTGGGTAGGTGCACCACAAACGTAGTGTGTGGACAGTAAGTTAGAAATGACGCTTAGAGGTGAATGTGTTAAAAATACATGAGTATAGTGGGCAGGGGCCCTACAAATGTGGTGTGTGGACATTAAGCCAGAAATGTGGGTCTCACGGGGAGTGTGCCACAGATAAGTCCCTGCAGTCACACATTCCTCTGTGTCCTCGGTGGCTCAGTCGGATTGAGCGTCTGCATGTAAACAGGAGATCCCGGGTTTGAGTCGCGGTCGGGACACACATTTTCAACTGTCCCCGTTGATATTTATCAACACCTGTAAGCAGCTAATAGTCTGCATTTCATTATAATTTCATTCTTTCAGAGCTGCAGGATCACCAATGGTAACTCTTCTTTCGGACAAGTCCGAAAAATGAAATTATGTAAGTAGGCTGTTTAGGTTTTTATGTTGGTAACGCAGGTAGCGCTCTGAGAGGTTTATCAGCACAGTCACTTATAAGTATTTCTAAGGGGCAGTTTCAATTACAATGAAATACAGGCTATTAGGTGCTTACAGGCGTCGATAAATATCAACGGGGCAGTTGAAAATATGTGTCCCGACCGGGACTGGAATCCGGGATTTCCTGTTTACATGGCAGACGCTCTTTCCGACCGAGCCATCGAGGACACAAAGGATAGTGTGACTGCAAGTAGTTATCTCCGGAAGAACAGACACCATCTTCATACATGTTTTTCAGTTGATACTTTATGTAACACATATTGTAGAGTTTACTGTTGTACACGTTTACTTGTGTAAACTTGACAATGCACTGAATAATACAGAAAATAAATAACAATGTACATTAAACGCATTGTATTTGGGAAACCATTCGGAATAGGACATAATTATGTCCTTCCACATGAACCTACTTGCATCAAATGATCGTTCGTGTCATATCGCTGAATACTGACCACTTCTCCTGGCACACCGTGTATAGCCCATCTTCAGGCCGTATGTTGCAATTAGTTTATACATAGTAACTTCTCGTAGATGAATATCAGTTCACTACAATGTGGTCATATGGCAATAACTGACAATTGCTTTACGACAGGTTACTCTGTAACTTATAACGATACAGTTGTGTCAAGACAGTAACGTCACTCACTGAGGAGACACAGAGGCACTGGATGATTTTTTTATCTTCGAGCTTATTAATTTAAATTTATAATCCGATTTGGTACATTTTTAAGTAAGCACCACTGTTCTGTAAATCGTAACCATTAACGCCATCTGTTAGCAGCGTAAGAAACTGTTTCTATGAATACTGTCATTTCCGTCAGAGCACTCCAACATTTCCGATTAATATTATTTGTGTACTCAAATATTTCAAAAGTTAAATTGTACTGAAAAGTAGTATGTGTAGTAAATGGAAAGAAAGTATGTAAAACATTTATTGTACTTGCAACAGAGCTGTGCTCATTAGGCACAGTCTTTATCGTAACAGCTTTCAGAGTCTGTGGTGATCGGTCCGTTGTGACTATGGCGTGTTCTTTGTGAGCAGTTGCAAGCATTTTGTGATGATACATGAAATACGTATGGAATAATATTTATAACGCGGCTTTATATGGAAATACTACAAGGAGAGGTGTGCCACTATGCAATAATTAACGAAACGTAGCTGTGAAACAAACGAGGAAGGATACGGAAATTATTTATCTGTCTCTGAGCAATGATGTCACAGCAACAGTTCAGCTAAGTCATAGCTGCTTGTAAAGTGCAGTTTCTCGTTAACAATTTGCGTTCACATTCTGAGACTATTATATAAAAACTATTGTAAACAACTGATTTCTTTATTCAGCTACTTTCACAAGCTTTCGTTACTAATTATTTTGGCACTCAAATATGAAGTTTTATTAGGAGCGTACCATTTCCACCATCGCAGTAAATCATTCAGTTCTACATCTACATGTATACTCTGCAAACCACCGGAAGGTTTATCGCAGAGAGTACATCCCATTGCACCAGTTATTAGGGCTTCTTCCTGTACCATTCACATATGGAGTGCGGGAAGAATGATTGTTAGATGGCTCAGTGCGTGTCGTAATTATTATATCTTATCCTCATGATTCCTATGTGACCCATGTATATTGGATTGTAGTATTTTCTAAAGCCTATTCATGAAACTTTGTTAACAGACTTCATCGGGATAGTTTACGTCTATTTTCCAGAGTCTTCCAGTTCAGTTCCCGTAGTATTTCTGTGACACTCTCCCACGGATTAAACAAACTTATGGCCATTCGTGCTGCCCCTCTCTTTATACGTTCAGTATCCCCTGTTAGTCCCGTGTGCTTCGGGTCCCACACTCTCGAAAACCATTTGTAAGCAATCTCCTTTGGAGCCTGCACTTCCCCAGTATTGCCCCAATAAATCGGTCTCTACCACCTGTTTTATCCACGACTGAGTGTATATGATCATTCCATTTCATATCCCTACAGGGTGTTATAGCCAGGTGTTTATATGAGTTGGTCGATTCCAACAGTTTAGTGACTGCACTGCATTATCTGTATGAGTAGTCATTTTGATTAGTTCATGAATAGAGAATTATTACTGTAGTTATTACGTTACTAGTTTCTTATGTGATCCACTTTTAACACGTCCGTTGGTCATAGCTGATTTGCTTCATGCTGCTTACCAGTTATCAGTATGCGAGCGTAAAAGTAGAATAGTATTACCGAGCGTGCTGAAATTTAGCTATGACTCGGCGTCGGCTAGTCCGAGGACTTCACAGTTATATTTTCAATAAGTTAACGTATTGTGTGGTAAATTCCAATAGCCGAATTATATAGGGTAAGGTAGGGTAAATCCGACCGGGTAGGTAAACCCGCCCGCCCTCTATTAGTGAGTAATGGCAAAGCGGAGCGATTTCGCATTGGTGTTACCATATAGAGCATTTGCAATAACGAAAATGTCACCTTGACAGCTTTGCCGCATTTGACATTTGGACACTCAAAAGAGAATAAGTGTGTTTTCGACTGTTTCAATTTAATTTTTGTGCAAATTGCATCACTAGATTTACCTTATTAAATAAAAGATCGCAAAACAAACGGTAAGTGATTTTGTAGCGCGTTCAGTGACCTATTCAGTGTATGTATCATTTTAGTTGGAAATTTCTTCTAAATTGTTTCTATGTGTGTTAAATGAAAAATGGCATGGTGGGGTAAATACGACCGCTATATGGTGGGGGTAAATCCAACCGCATATTTTTTATCGTTTATTTGTATGGAATTATTTATTTATGGAAACAAAGTGAATTTTTGTTTATTTTTAGGAAAATGGTACAAAATTGCAAGCGAAAAACGGCAAATCGCAGCCAAAACGATATTCGCCGAGCAGTTGCTGCAATGCAAATGGGAATGTCTTTATGGGCTGTCGTTCGTGATTTTAACATTCGGAGATCGACAGTGCTGTTGCACAGCCGTGCAATGAAATCATTTTTCTCAATTAAAATTTACGTTCATTTAATTTTCAGTACATTTAGTACTCCAAACATTGTTATTATTTTGAATACTTTTTGTTCATTTATGTAAAAAACATATTTGCGTATAATTATTTCTCAAAAAAAACCGTTCATTTATAACTATTTCCGTGCAAAATCAGCCAGACAAATAGGGGGTCGGATTTACCCCCACCATTTTTTGCAAATGGCAAAAATGGACGTTTCTTAATATACGGATATCTCAAAAACTATTGATGGCATAACAAAAATATTTTGCAAGCAGTTGCTCCTTTTTGTATCCTATAATTCAACGTATTTAACGTTAAGATCCGACCTCGCATAAGCGTTTTATAGCCAGGAGAAATTACTTGGTCGGATTTACCCCACCTTACCCAACCTTAACATACTATCTGCAGACCTGATAATTTGGAAACAAAAAGCAGCGATCTGCAGACTGAAAACAATTAGGCAATTCTGTATAAATCAGCATCACGGATACTTTCTGGTGACAAATATATCCGGTTTCGAGAAGTGATTACCTTTTTTCAGCGTCAGTGTAAAGCTGAAATGCCATTGTAATTGAGCGATTCTCAAAAATGCTAATCATAATAATTAAATATTTAATGATACTTGTATTGAATAGTGTCTATACTGCGTTCTTTCATATGAAAGAAGGAAAAAATTAATTTTTTAATACACGTGTTTTGAAGTGCAGACCGTGATATGAGAGAAAAATCCTAGTTTTATCACAAACATATATCCATACATATCTAACATAAGGGATGATATTTGTGTTGCAATGATTTCAGCAGCTTTCCTCGTTTCTTTTGTGTTTCCTTAGCTTTCTTTGCCTGTTTTCCAATACATCGTTAATGTCACTTCGAGCTGGAAGTTTATTTATATGCCTCGTCACTGCGCTTTTATCATAATAATTCATCCTTGACAGAAATTCATAATTTCCCGAAGGACAAAGCGGACGCATGTTTTTTGATGCCTCGTTCGTGTCAGTGCTCTTATCGCGTTTCGAGAATATGCATTCGGCGGCTTCCCTCTCTCTCTCTTCATCGGAAATGGGGCGTCGCCGCCCACAGGGTGCCGTACCGAGACGGCCGCACAAAGGGCGAGAAGTGAGTTGCACGTCGGAAGGTAGCCTGTGGCATTTTAAACAATGCCCGGGCCGAGGAATGCTGGCGGCCGGGCCGGGGCGTGGGTGGACCATCTGGCGGCGAGATCACACGATACGCATTCGGACGGCGCGGCGGCATTCTACACGCATCGCATCGCATCGGCCGGCTGACTCAAATCATATACAATTTCCCCGCGACAGCTTAGATCTAATCGCCGGCTGCGCCTTTCCCTGGGAAAGACAGGCGGCCGGCCGCCGGCTCGGCACCGACCTCCGCGCTACGATCAGGACCGTGTGAAGCACTTGAGAGCTGGAATGATGGAAGTTTCGGAACTAATGCGGTTTGTTCTACACCGTTCTACAGGTTCCGTACCTGCTTGTTGGTTTCCCTTCATTTCACAACTGAACCTGGCTGCCTCGTGTTGCGTAATGCGCTGTGCATCCGCTACAGTGAGCGGGACGTGTACAAGGATCGAATCCTCGATTCTAATCAACGTCCGACGCTCTGGTACTGAATCATCCCCTTAGTAAAATTAAGAAAGACCGTGCTGGTAAACCTCTTACGTTATTTGATTTTCAAACAGCTGAGCAAAACTGAACGTACTCAGACATTTCTCTCTTTCTTACTCTGATCAACACTAAACTGACACACAATATTTTTAGCGCAACGCAGTCTGACTTTCAATAATCCCTACAAAAGAATGGCCCTGACTAACAATAACCTATACCTTTCATGCATCACTTACCTCACAAAAATCTTCGTTACTCGAACTACTGCAATACAGTGAGCGCCAATACTGCCAGCCAGCTAAATAGAAGATTCTAACTGCTAAAGACACTAACTACTGATGGGCATAGTTAGCAAATGAAAGATTTTCGTTTTTCTGGCGGACACACGTCCAGATCGCCCGCTCTCGAAATTCTGCCATCTCTCTCCCCGCGTCCACCACTGCTGGCGGCTCACCTCCAACTGCGCAACGCTACGCGCTGTTCACACCCAGCTGCCCAACACTACAATAGCGAATATTGCAACAATGCAAACCAGCCACAGACTGCACACAGCACAGTCAGTGATTTTCATACAGAGCGCTACATGGCGTTACCAACATAAAATCCTAAACACCCTACTTACAGTACAACCACCAAAGTGAGTATGATTTCCTCAATTTCATACATTACTTCCCTGCTAGTTCACTTTTTTAGCCTCACAACATAGAAACAGTTAAATACATATAGAGCAACGTCTTTAGTGCTAAGACGCTGGATTCGTAGACGAAAAATCGGGTTTGATTCCCAGTCCAGCTATCCAGATTTAATTTTTTTGTGGTTTCCCGAAACCGGGTCACGCAAATTAAGGAGTGGTGAATTTAGAAAGGACAAGACCGACTTCATCTCCTATCCTTCCCCGATCTGACCTCGTCCTCCGTTAACTTTGTCTGTGGCAGGATATTTTCTTCCTTCCTTCGCACTTAAAATGCAAATGCACAAGGAAGAATGTTTACTCTTTTCACTGACAGATAATGTACAAAGCTTTTCTCCCTTTAAAAGATTATTGTTGGTGGTGGAAAGGACCCCAGACACAGAAATCCAATCAAAAATAATTCTCAAGTCGGCGATATTATCTGTCATTGGTGGATCTTGCCAGGTGTAGGTACATAGTTGAAGTAACAAAAAATGATTCAAAATGCTCTGAGCACTGTGGGACTTAACTTCTGAGCTCATCAGTCCCATAGAACTTAGTTAAACCTAACTAACCTAAGGACATCACACACATCCATGCCCGAGGCAGGATTCGAACCTGCGGCCGTAGCGGTCGCGCGGTTCCAGACTGTAGCGTCTAGAACCACTCGGCCACCCCGGCCGGCAGTTGAAGAAACAGAATAAGATTCTGTAATGTAGTGAAGTTATTTTACAGTATGATTTTCTAATGCTTCTATTCTATTCAGACTTGATTTACTGGTGTTCACTTTTCATATTTGTGGCAATGTACTTTCAGTTGTACTAGGACTAGTAGCTGCCTGCAGCTGTGCTCACGTATCAATAGTTTTGTTATGACGATTGATGGTGAGCATGTAAGCTATTGTGCATGCGATGACGTCAGCTGCCCTCGTGTGCCTTCCTGTCCAGGTAAGGAGAGCCCCATCCCCACACACAACTGTCTCAACGCACAACGATGTGGCACTCGCAGCCTCTCTGCCGAGCGCTGCGTGCTGGGGGGCGTGGCCAGGAGTGCGTATCTACGCATCGTGCTATTGAAGAAGTTGTGCTCTATACAACTTGTACATCATACAAAAAATTTAATATACTTTTTTTTCTTTCTAAATTAGCCAGTGTTTTTCTTCAGTATTCGAACTATCTCCATACCAGATTTCGTTGAAATCGGTTCAACGGTTTAGTGGTGAAAATGTAACTGGCCGAGTTACTTTCGCACTTATAATATTAGTATGGGTGACACCCTTATTGCAATGTTTACTAGAGGGCCACCTTAGCAACATGCGTAATTTTTTCGATAGTTCGTAGTAATGATTGAGCTGCGTGCTTTACGTTAAGTTGTTCTGACATCCTGACTTGTCGAGATTTACCAGATGGGGTACACAGTATTGATGTTTAAGAATTTAAAAATCTGCTTCAAAATTAGTAAGATCACGATTATGTATTTTTGGATGCTCACGTAATATGGTTTGTAAAAATTCATTTACCAGTGTGTTGAGATAGGAAATCTCATTCTGAAAATAATCGCGCGTAACTGTAACACGTAAACAGATTTGATGCCTGAATCTTAAGTCTCGTCCGTGGTGAATTAAGAAGCGTGTAGGCTATGGATATCCTTCTCTCTCGCTCTTTAATTTTTCGCTGTTGTGTTACCTATACTTTATGAAATAACCATAAACATAAAAATCAAGGAACTGAAACCGACACATTTAGAGGGATACAAAGTAATATAACAACATTATTAAAATAGTAAAAAAGGAGAGAACTTCGCTTTCCCACAACCACAAGACGTAAAATACCATTTTGGATAGATGTTTAGCGTCCTGTCGACGACTGTAGAAACGAGGGTACATGCCCCAACTGGGTAAGGTTACAAAAGGAGAAAAGCTGTGACGTAGTTTTAAACAACGGTCACAGCATTCGCCTGAAGTGATTCAGGCAACCCCCAAAATCACTGCCAGGGTGACCATACGCGGCTCGGAATATTTGAAACCATTCCTCTAGTACAGGGGTGGCAAATGCGCCAACGCCGGTGAGGTGCACGCGTGTGCTCTCGCACTGTTGCACGCGGGCTATTCTGTTGATAAAACATCGATGCTTTTTTAAAAAAAGTGTTATATATCGGCGATATATTTCCACAGATATAGCGATGTCAAAACAGCAATATCGACTGACAATATTTGTATTTTACATTACATTTTTTTCCCAAGTTTCGGAAAATATTTGAAGCTGTTCTTTTGGGCTTCTAGTAGGACACGATTTTACTTTCACTGTATGAAGGATTCGTACTCTTTTTTAAGCTTTCATCACGCCCAATCATTCTCCTTGACTGTGTGAAGCAAGTATATGTGTCACAGAAGAAAAACTCCGATTGCAGTTGAGGGGGGGGGGGAGGGCGGGGGGCGGCAGTGTGAGTGGAATAAAAATATTTCCGATGTGAAGAAACAGCACTCCAGTTGCGTTAAAAACAATTTTTAAAGCAACTAATGTTCTATTTTTTCACATCGACATTCTCCAAAAACCGTTTCTGAAAACGATGAACAAAAATCTAAATGTCAAGCTTGTGAAGGGATGGGGAATGCTACCGAATAAGGCGCTCGGCGCCACCAACAGAAACTGCAACGTTTATCTTCAATACGAAGTTTTAACACTACAACTGCTAGGTCGCTGACGTTTGCAGAAATGGAAAAAAAAAACAACAGGGAAATCTGTATGAAGTGTTCCGGAAACCGACCGACAGACCCGTCAGACACTTTTTATTGTGCCACTCCCACGCAGTTACGATTGTTAGCCAAGTGGTTATCGCTAAGCGTGAACGTGCATCGTTTCCCTTCTATTCTTCCTCCGCCGGCCAGAGTGGCCGAGCCGTTTTAGGCGCTACAGTCTGGAACCACGAGACCGCTACGGTCGCAGGTTCGAATCTTGCCTCGGGCATGGATGTGTGTGATGTCCTTAGGTTAGTTAGGTTTAAGTAGTTCTAAGTTCTAGGGGACTGATGACCTCATATGTTAAGTCCCATAGTGCTTAGAGCCATTTGAACCATTTTATTCTTGCTCCAAGGGGGCAGGCAGGCTGCTAGGTTCTTGATTTACAGAATATCTAAGAATAAATCAATACTTGAATATACAGCTCTAAAACCGGCAGTATATTTACAATGAGCAGCTGATATTTTTATAGGCGTGTAAGTATATTTTTTCCGTCGATATATCGACGTATCTGTACGTTATTAAGATATATCGACTGCAGCCAATGGTATCCTTTTATAATATCGATATATCGGAATACCGATATTTTTAAAAGCATCTATAATCCTATAGCAGGCGGTGTCAGACAGCAGTCCCTACTTCACTTCTCTGCTAACATCGCACGTGGTAAGATGGGATTTTGTACTTTGTGTCTGTGTTGTGGATTTCGAAGTCCGTTTTGTGTTCGTTATAGGACAAAATTTAGTGAGTGGAAAACGGCTGATGAGGAGTTAAGGTCTTCAAACCGAAAATGAGTCCAATCCTTACCCTATAACCCGCAGTGAGAAGACTACTTGTTTTAAAACACAAACCGGCGCTTATTGTCTCTTTCGTAACGCTATTTTAACAGCATGGAGGAAGAAAAACCTGAACCGACATTTTGAACTCCTTCATGAGAAACTCGTGATCACTTTGAAGCGCGGGGTAGCCGCGCGTTCGGAGGCATCTTGTCACGGTCCGGCCCGCTTCCCTCCATCGGACGTTCGAGTCTTCCCTCGGGCATGGGTGTGTGTGTTGTCCTTAGCGTAAGTTAGTTTAAGTTTGGTTAAGTAGTGTGTCAGCCCTGGGACCGATGACCTCAGAAGTTTGGTCCCGTAAGACCTTACCACCTTACCACAAATTTCCAAAATTGATCACTTTGGATACTGAGAAAATGAAAGCCAAACCTCTCGAGCTACAACAGAAGAGAGAAAAAGAAGTAGATATGTCATTTCTTAAAAATAATCCTATTACTTAAAAGCATTATGTGGTTTTGCTCGCTGTTTTAGCTCTTCTTTCTAACGTATTTACAGGAAGAGAATCATGTCATTCACAATGATGGTACAACGAGAAAGAGCTTTGACACAGCCAAAACAACCCGTCCATTCAGCAATGGAGAGTTTGTTAAAGATTTTATGTTGCTGCCACAGCAATCTTGTGTCCATTGACGCCTCCTGTTTTCGAAACAGTTCCTTCAGACTCATCGAAGAAATAGCAAATGACGTGGAAATGCAACGGAAAGATAAGACTAAAGACTTAGTTTATTTTCACTTACACTTCGGGTGAAAGCACTGATGTATCGGACAGTGCTCAGCTTGCTGCATATCTAAGAGGTGTTGACGTTGATTTCAATGTGTTGGAAGAACCCCTTGATTTAATGCCACTGCATGATAAAACTACGGCCGACGACGCATTTTCTTGCTTAGATCACATTGACAGACATGATCTTTACTGGGAAAAACTTTCATCTATTGCAGCAGATGGAGCTTCTGTAATGGTTGGGTAAAAGATTGGTATCTTTGCCTTGATAAGAAAAAAGACGAAAGAAGTTGGTAGCCAGCGGGAAATACCAGAGATACATTGCATCCTGCATCGCGCTAATCTTCTAGAACAATGTGCGAAAATAAATTGCGTCTAGGACGTTGTTGTAAAACACGTTAAGGAACAGAGATCGGACTGTTTGTGACATCGGCAGTTCAGATCTTTCCTGGGAGAGCTACAGTGTGATTATGGAGTTGTGCCGTATTTTTGTGAAGTACGTTGGTTGAGTCGATGTATCTAGAACGTTTTCTCAAGTTTCATAAAGACATAGCATTAATCATGAACATGAAAGGAACGTCGTTAAAAGAGTTTGATGACCGGAAGTGGTATTACATCTTGCACCTCTAACTGACCTTAAAAAGCCCCTCAATGTCTTGAGTACAACTTTGCACGGTTTGTAGAGTCTTGCACCGTAAGGAATCGAGGGAGAGGAGTATGTTATGGGTGGCTGTTATCCTCTTTCTACAACACCAATGCACGCAAGTGGATTAATGCGGTTTTTTATTTACATGAACTTTAAGGTTTTACATAACTGGAATGGAGTCCATGTCTTATAATGGAAGTTCATCAGCATTTTCTACTTGCAAACAATATCGATAATCTTGTTACAGTCACCAATCTGGTCGCTGTGTACTATCGTAGCCTGTTACGAACTAATCCCGCTCTTCGTGTGGACTGACGGACGCCAAACTTTAACGTGAGGTAGCGAGGTCCTCCGGTCACCGGCGGCGGCCCAAATAAGTGCTGACGAGAGGGCACTGTCGGCGCATTGCTTGTCGGTGTGTCTCTCGTGATAGGCACGCTTGATCCTGAGCTGATCTTCGTGCTTCATCTTTGCCGGCCGGTGAGCTGACGACAGCGTACTGTAGCACAGGGTAGGTATTATGGATTTTATAAGAAAATTGCTGTTACGGATAAAGCAACTTTCAGAAGGACAATATGCGCACTCCACGAATGTTGCACTAGTTATAAATGAAATCAGTTTTGAAAAGGAGACTTTGAGCAAACGATTTGCTGAATTTATTACCACGATATACGCTTTGCTAGAAGGCTGTGATAGCAGATATATTGCCTTAAATAGATTTGAACTTGGTTTGAGTGTTTTTTGCAACTCCTTTCCAATGGGCGCTGAAACTGAGTTAGAGCTCATTGACTTCATTGTAGCCTTTTGGTCGGGGACAGGTTATGCACTGCAGAAAATACTGATATGGTTTAAAAGAACTTCTCTCGAGTACAGTTTAGGTAGATGTTTCGCCGGCCGCGGTGGCCAAGCGGTTCTAGGCGCTTCAGTCCGGAACCGCGCGACCGCTACGGTCCCAGGCTCGAATCCTGTCTCGGGCATGGATGTGTGTGATGTCCTTAAGTTAGTTAGGTTTAAGTAGTTCTGAGTTCTAGGTGACTGATCACCTCAGATGTTAAGTCCCATAGTGCTCAGAGCCATTTGAACCATTTAGGTAGATGTTTCGAATAACTGCTCGAGTCTGCAGTATGTTTGGGGCCACATATTTGTGTGAAAGCGTTTTCTCGATAACGAAATTAACTAAGTCAAAGCTAATGAGCAGTCTTGCTGATGTTCATCCGACTGGGGCAACGCGTCTGATGACCGATAATCTCACTCCAAACAACGATGTGTTAGTGGAAATACACCAGTTGCAGTGTGATGAAAATGCATGTATATTTCTCATAAGCAGTAAGCCACCTTCGAGCACCGAATTTACCACTTCTCACAAGGGAAACACCCCATTACATCCCCCTCATACTTAGTGATACGATTTCCCAGTGGAAAGCCCGTTAAAAACTGAACACAGATCAAGCGTGAAAACAGAAAGAAGGTGTAATGAACTGTGAAAAAAGAAGAAAAATTGAAACAGCGAACAGCCCAAACTGAAGACGTGCAACATCGAGCACTCCTGAATAGCCACGTCGGCGTGGTTGTGTGTACACGGTGCTGGAATCCGAAAAAGGAGACCCGTATTCAAATATCGTTCGCGTAACATAATTGTTTTTCACACTGTGAAATATCTGTCCTCTCATTGACGTGTCTATTCGTTGTGTTCAGATTTGTGTGTGTGTCGTGGTTTAACGTCCGTATGCAACAGCGATGTGTAACGAAGAGACCTGCAGACGTGTGTACCTCGTATTTGTACTACACAAGTAACGCGTGCTATGACTCTTGCGTTCCGCTCTGGAAGTTTTGATTCTTGAATTCCTTTGTTCTAACGTAGTTCACACCCCTTTATTTGTTGTTTTCATTTCTGCAAGAGGTCTACGCGGCATCTAGCCTGCTCTGACTATTCATCACATTTACTTGTGATGGTAATATACTCTTACCACATGAGTGATATTCTATAATCAACGTGCAAATATAGTATGACAAGTGCCAAGGCTAAAGAAGGAGAACAGACACGTCAGTGACGCGGCGGACAGTTCATAAATTTGTGAAAAAAAAAAGGACACGAGAGAGATTTGAACACGGATCACCGGCTTCGCTGTCCAACACCACGGCGCCGTGGTTCTTGCAAATCTCTCGTTGTTGCACACTTTAAGCTTTGGCCCTTCACTGTTTCTGTTTTTCTTCTTTTTTCACAGTTCAGTACACCTCCTTCCTCTTTTCCTGCTTGACCTGTGTTCAGTTGTTGATGGGCTATCCGCCGGGCGAAGGGCGTGCAATAGGGAGTTTCCCTTGTCAGTAAGATCGCATGTACTAAATTAGTAGATGCTTAATAAAAGAAGAATTTCTTCATTTCTTATTACTTTACATCTGTGATGTACTTGTGAGCGGGGAATTAAGTCAACAAGAGTGATAGTTTATTCTCTTTGTCTTGATCCCTGAACCCTCAGTTGTCCGCTGAACAGTGTCAAAATCTGGAACCTATTGTACTGCTTTTACCTGCTGTCAAACTGTGTAATGTGTTACTTTGCAGCACAGTTCTCCTCATTACGGCACTACGAAGTGTAAACATTATTCTTTGTCGCTGTGCTGTGCCTCTAACGAACATCAGACGGTCAGTCGCTTTTCTATTGTGTGCTGGTGTCATCTGTTCACCAGGTTCACTGCTTTTTGTTTTTGTGAACGAAACGAGAACGACATTCGAACTCAGAGGAAAGTGTAACATGAAGTATGAGCTGGTCTCACAGAAATAAAATCAATAACAGAATTTCTCTCACTGACAAAATAGGAAAACAGCACGACTGTTTTACAACCTAATAATTGACATCTAAAGCCTTAATTGACCAGTTGAAGCATGAAATGGTCCACATCAGCATAAATTCATCGTATTTAGTTCATGACAGAAACTATTGCAAGCTAATGCTGTTACTTTTCACTCGATGACACTTTTGTGTAACACAAGGGAGGCTACATTTCCGTAATGTTATTACTTTTCATTCGATGACACTTTTCTGTAACACAAGGCAGGCTACCTTTCCGTAAATACTGTAAACATGTTATATTTGCATTGTTCTGTTATAGTAATAACGACAGTTAGAAAAATACTCCTAACACCCTAACTTGACCACCAACTCAAGGGTCAGAAGTTCGTCCTGATACGGATTCTCAATGTGTGCTGCAGAAACTGCAACATCCCACATTTTATAAACAGACCAACAGGTATGTTCTGGATGTCTTGGCTGCTATAAGAGACGCGTGGACCTTGGGCATTGCCATCCAATTACTCTGGATTAAAGGACATTATAGCATTCTTCATGATGAAACTGTTGACCGCCTTGCCAAGAGGAGTATTACAGAAGGCCAATTACGCCCAGCGCCGATCGCTTCCACGGATCTCACATCGACGATCCGGAAGGCTGCTTATCATAACTGGAACTGTGAATAGCATATGTCTCAGCACTCTTAAGGGCGCCCACCTGGCGGTCATACAACCGAACATCTCTTCTCGACCACGGTTCGTCTCCGTGCAGCTTCGTAGACGTCATGTAACTTCTATCATTCGCATGAGGCAGCGAAAAGGGTGTTACCCTGTGCACCTGTATCGATAGAAGATTATCACGTCTGCGCGCTGCGATAAGGACGCAACGGCAGTAGCGGATCTAAACCGCATCACATTAGCATGTTCCAAGTACACGACTGCCCAATCAGACTTGTATAAGAAATCGGTTGCGAGAGGTTACCTCCTCCTTATCAGTGCTTCTGTTTACCGTTTTGATAAATGTTAGTATAACTCGCCCGTGAACTATTTTAAAGCCACCGGCATCCAAATTTAATTTATGAGTTGTCGAGATCTTCATTTTCAAATGGCATCAACTCGGTTCGTAATCGGGTGCGTAATTTTGTGTTTTAACTTGAGTGCGGACCTTTATTTCTATATTGCATATTCATTATTGTTCTTAAATGAATATGAATAGCGCTCTGACCTTGGAATTCCAATGATAACTGGAGCCAATACTTTAGGTGTAATAAGGTGGGTACCTCACGTAAGCAAGCTTTCGCGCGTAAAAATATTTACTATTTTTAAATTTTGAAATTTAAAGTGTAGTTTATTTTCATTAATGAATGTAGAAAACATTATTATCAGCAAACTAAATTAAAGGAAATACGCTGTAAGAAAAAAAATGGCGCAGTAGGAAGGAATTATCCGAATGGGACGGGTATCGTAGACGTGATATACGGATGAACAAATGATTTTAATATCAGAAAAATGGAATGATTTATTCAGTAGAAAGAGCTTGAAAACTGGAGCAAGTGAAACCGCGTCGGTCCATCTCTGGCCCTTATGCAATCAGTTATTCGGCTTGGCACAGATTAATAGAGTTGTTTGATGTCCTCCTGGGGGATTTCGTGCCAAATCAATTGGCACGTTAGATCGTCAGAATCCCGAGTTGGTTGGAGGGCCCTGCCTATAAAGCTCCAAATGTCCTCAATTGTGGAGAGATGAGGTGACTTTACTGGCCATGGTAAGGTTCGGCAAGCATGAAGACAAGCAGCAGAAACGCTCGTCGTGTGAGGGCGGACATTATCTTGCTGAAATGTAGGCCCGGCAATGAAGGACAACAAAATGGGGCTTATAATATTGTCGACATGCCGATCAGCTGAAAGGTGCCACAGACGACAACCAAATGGGTTCTGCTACTAAAAGTTATGGTACTCCAGACCTTCATTCCTGGTAGTCGGGCTGTATGGCGGGCGACATTCTGATTGATATCCCACCACTGTCGGGGGTGTCTCGAGTCACATCTCCGCGGAGTGAAGTAGAATTATTTATTTCCAAATGAGCTCTGATGATCAGCGAAGACTTTTCTGGAGGCGCCCTGGACTGCGGTGGATACCACCGTGATTATCACCCGCCAAACTGCCCGACATCCAGGAGTGGCTCTGAGCACTATAGGACTTATCATCTGTGGTCATCAGTCCCCTAGAACTTAGAACTACTTAAACCTAACTAACCTAAGGACATCACACACATGCATGTCCGAGGCAGGATTCGAACCTGCGACCGTAGCGGTCACGCGGTTCCAGACTGAAGCGCCTAGAACCGCACGGCCACACTGGCCGGCTGTGAGTAATTGGATGCCATTTCTTTTCAAAGCAGGACCCCGTTCTTTGCCATCCGCGACACCTTTACAGCACAACACTCTGTGCCCCAGTTTGTTGCCCTTCATGGAAAACCATCCTGGGCTTCCTACTTGTCATACCCTACCTTAACCAGCAAGGCCACTGGACAGCTCCCCAACAGACAACGTTTGTGAACAGGGCCCTCCGACCAGCTCGGGATTTTGACGATCTAACGCGCACGTTGGTGAGAACTTGACACAATATGCCTCAGGATGACATCTAACAACTCTATCAACCAGTCTCAAGCTGAATAACTGCTTACATAAGGGCCAGAGGTAGACTAACGCTTTATTCACTTGCGTAGTTTATGAAGCTGTTTCTCTTCAATATGGGATCCAATTTTTCTGAAATTGTCATCATTTATTTGTCTGTACATAAACATCACATCCAACGATTTCCGCCCTTTCTTTTCTTAGTGTGTATACATTGAGGGGGCAGTGTCGGAATTCCCAGACTCCTGAACAATAATCTCACAAACTTACACCACACAGGGCTTTCTGAGGCAAAAGTACCCCTCTATGAACGGGAAGCGTTACCCCAGAATATAACGTCGTATATCATAAGTGAATGAAAATAATCAAAATAGATTAATTTCATGTTTGCCTATCAGTTATCGCAAAACTAATGGTAAATATCAGTTTGGCTTTGATTAAGATTCTGAACATGGGCTTTGCATGACAAAATACCGTGTACATGAACACCTACGAATTTGAATTGTTCAGACTCACTAATGGCAACTACTCCACAAATGCCAGCTTCAGTTGAGTTGTATATAACAAACTGTAAGAACTGAGTCTTACAGTGATTTGGAGTCAATTTATTTCCTCGAAGCCTTGAAGTTTTGTACTGAAGTGCATTATTTCCTACAATTCCAATGTTGATCTCAATATACAACATTACAATGGTAGTGTTATCAGCAAACGGAATCACCTGTTATATTGGAAGGCATATCATTTATGTTTGTATAATGAGAGTCCCAGCATTGACCCTTGAGGCGCCCCTCACTTAACCGTCTCCCAGTCAGACGCAACCTCATAGTCGTTCTCCATACTGTGGAGAATTACCTTTTGCCGTCTGTTCTTAAGGTATGAGACGAACCAATTGTGAGTTACTCAACTGATTCCGTAATGCTCCAACCTCTGCAGGGATATTTTGTTATCAACACACTCAAACGCTTCAGTTAAATCAAAGAAGACGCCTAACATCGGCAACTTTTAGATTAATCCGTCCAAAACCACCCACAGAAAAGAGAATATACTATTTTCAGCTGTTAAACCTCTTCTAAAGCCGAACTGTACGATTGAGAGGAAAATACATGGACTGAAATGATCAGCTGCCGTTACATGCAGAGCCTTTTCAATAATTTTTGCGAACACCGATGGCACAGAAATAGGTTTAAAATAGTCTACATTATCCCTTTCTCCTTTTTTATAAACTGTTTCACTATTGAGTACTTCAGACATTCAGGAAATTTGTATTTTAACATAAGCAGCACAGTGCTTTAGTATCATGGCAGGTACACCATCATATCCTCGAGAGTATTTACGCTCCAGTGATTTAATTAGTGACTCAATATTCCTTTTGTCAGTGTCTCGGACCACAGAGGTGTATTTCAGATAGCAAACTTGAAAGGACATTTTCTGAGAGAGACTTATATGATTCCTTGTAGAAATTAAATTTTTGATCACTTCTCCTGCTGAGCCGTCCGAGCATGTTTCTGGCAATCAGAGAGATTTAGAGAGGCTAGCCGTGAGTACACTGGGGCGCTGGCGATCTGTTGTCGAGGCGGAAGTCATGCAGCGCTGGCCATTACATGGCCTCAGTCTGGAGTCCGCCTACGAACGAGGTGCAGTGCAGTGCCTTGTGTAGTGGCAGACCTGAGTATTGAAGACGTGGCCGTGACCACTGAGCATTGAGGACAGTCCTGAGCTAGGCGCACCGACTGCCGGCTGTTTGTTTGTGTGTCACATCCCTGTGTCATTGACATAAGAATGTAGGCTTCCGCGGCCGGTGTTATAGTGATTAAAATTCTTCTGGGTAGTGTGCCGTGTCATTGCTAAAAACTAACAACGTTAATAAACTAAAACCGATGTTTCGGCCGAATTGCAATGGCCTAATACCCAGAAGAATTTTAATCACTATCTCCTTGTCATGTTCGGATGGTGCGGGTTGCTTGGATATTGTGTGGCAACAAGGACAGGCATCGGAAAGAGGCTGTCAGCCTGCCATTATCTCAATGCCGTGTACCGATTACGGCTCCCACATGGACGCTGTGGATCCACCAGCAACGGGTGTTAAGTTGTCGGTTTCCATTTTCTGGATACTGTGTGTCTGGAGTATGGCGCTCAGTCGAGGCTGCTGCAGATCGATCATGCGTGTGAGCGACGTTGTTCTGTCGGGCTTTATGCTTCATAGGGCGTTGTGTTTTTTGGGGTTTAACTGTCTTCTATGCCATGTTCGTGTTTGTGGTATAATGTGCACAAACTAATGATTATCAAAATATTGTTTTCCTCAGATGTGCCACAGCATACATATACTATGTCTCCATGGGGTTTACAAATAATTGCAATGAATATATGAAGTGACCTTAGATTATGTACATATCTCCCTGTTAATAATTTAATTTTAAAGAGTTTTCCGGAATGTTTTCCTTAATATTTCGAGTTTTAATATTGGCCATTGGCACGCAGTTTATTGGCTCTCCAGTGTGATTGTGTTTTTATAATACATCTCTGCCTGAGTTTGTTATTCTTTTGTTGTAATGTAACGAGCCTGAGAGAGGTACAGTCATACATTTTGATATCAATAGTAGGATTAACGATTGTTTTATGTAGTTAAATATGATGAAAATAAGTACTTCGAGATCAGACTGTTGTGTCTCACCATGATTAATCCCTTTTACTACAATATGTAAAGTTCAGATTGTGGATTCTATTAATAAATGACGAAGGTAAATTTGTCCAGTGAAACCACCCATTCCCACGGTTCCTGTCGTTTAACCAACTACGTTCACAAAGTTTCTGTTAAATATTGTATATGTACAGGGGTTGGACAAAAATGTGGAAACACCATGGGAAATGCATGTCGGGCAGGTTGCGCAGTTGCATTTGTCCACGGGCGGCCCCTGTGCAGTGTCTTTAATACGTTGCAAGTGTCAGTCATGGACACAACAGTGTTCTCTGTAGCTGTGAAAATTTATAATAATGTCAAGTTAACATTTTTGCAGACTAAATGGTTCATAATAATAAAAAAATCTAATAAAAATCTGATCTAAATAATTCAAAAAAATTCAAATGGCTCTGAGCGCTATGGGACTTAACATCTACGGTCATCAGTCCCCTAGAACTTAGAACTACTTAAACATAACTAACCTAAAGACATCACACAACACCCAGTCATCACGAGGCAGAGAAAATCCCTGACCCCACCGGCAATCGAACCCGGGAACCCGGGCGCGGGAAGCGAGAACGCTACCGCACGACCACGAGCTGCGGACTCTAAATAATTAATCTAATAAGATGCTGCCGGCCGCGGTGGTCTCGCGGTTCTAGGCGCTCACTCCGGAACCGCGGGACTGCTACGGTCGCAGGTTCGAATCCTGCCTCGGGCATGGATGTGTGTGATATCCTTAGGTTAGTTAGGTTTAAGTAGTTCTAAGTTCTATGGGACTGATGACCTCAGATGTTAAGTCCCATAGTGCTCAGACCCATTTTTAATAAGATGCTAATAATAAATAATCAAAACCTAATGAAAAAAAAATCACGTAAGCTATACTGTTGGATTTGATATACATGGATTCTGTTCGTCATACGCGCATATATATATATATATATATATATATATATATATATATATATATATATATATATATATATCCACCACAAAACACACCTACTTATGAAGAAATAAAATGAGTTGCAGAAAATGTCGTAAAATGACTCATTCCTCATTGTCAATACAGTTGGTCACTGAATGTCAATTACTTAGTTTTATGCAGTCAAGCCAAGATCGTATGTTTTACCCTTTTCAACTTACGTCACATGCTGCTATTTAAATCGAAGTTTTCGTGTTTAAAAACTCGCCAAAATCATTTATTCCATATTTCAAGCACTTGTTGCGCCTTCGAGTGCGTTGTTGGTTTTAAATATACTGAAATTTAAAAAGTCCACGTAATTGCGGATCAAATGGGGATCAGCGATAATCCTTTTCGCCTCCCCAGCAGCTGTGCTAAATTGCTGGAAAATCTCAAGTAAGTGACAAATGGAGGCTATTATCTAATAAATGAATACATGTACGTTCGATGTTGCTTTACAATGTATTAAGAAACGTAACTGAGATACAATTACCCCATTACAGGCCCGTAAGTCCACATAATAACAGTCGCTCTTGTAACAAATGAAACAAAAGTAGCTCGATGTGACATACGAGCAACAAGGTCAAAACCAAACCAACAATAAACACCAATAGAGAGATTCTGATTGTGAATTGCTATTTATACACTATTAACCATGGCAGCGATTCTTATATGTCTGCTTGCATATCTTTGATTGTCTTTCCTATAGTTAAAATGTGACCTAATTATACAAAATATTCGTCCATCAGAATTTGTTCACTTTTATACTTGAAAATTATTGTTTGTTAATTTTAAAACATTTTAAAAATTTATTGAATTCACTGTCCAAGGGACGCATACAGGGAATGCGGAAAAATATCATCCGCTAAGCCGCAACGGGGACGAAAGTACATGTTGAGTAATCTTGACGGACGGGCATTGAGGAGGACTGTGACGAAAATCATTAAGATGACAGCTACAAAAGTCATTGAAGAAGTGAATGTATCGCCTGTGACCCCTGTCAGCACCAAAACAACCTGAAGAGAGCTCCAGGAGCTGCGAATTGCAGGGCGAGCTGGAATTCCAAAACCGCACATCAGTGATTAAAATGGCCGAAATGGGAAAACGTGCCGAAGCCATGAAACTTGGACTAAATAGCAACAGAAGAAAGTCATTTGGTCGGATGAGTCTTATTTCATACTGTTTCTAACTTTTGGCCGACTTTGCTTCCCAAAGTCGAAACATGGCGGGGTTTCGCTGATGGTTTGGACAGCCATGTCGTGGTATTCCACGGACCCCATGGTTACTGTGCAAGGTCGCATTACTGCCAAGGAACATATGACCATCTTGGCTGATCTGACCCAGTTTTTGGTACAGTGTTTATGCCCCAATGTTGGTGCTGTGTTTCAAGACCACAGAGCCCATGTTCACACAACTCGCATCGTCTAGGACTGTTTCTATGAAAACTAGGATGGGTGGTCGCATCTTCTCGAGCCATCACAGTTACCAGATCTCAATACTATTGAATCTTTGTGGTCTATTTTGTAGAGAAGATTTCTCGATTGTTATCTACCTCCATAATTGTTTTCTAAGCTTGTTGCTACTTTAGCAGGAAGAAAAGTATAAGATTCCCTCGAAAATCACACAGGACTGGTATTTATCTTTCCAAGACGACTGCAAGCTGCTTTGAATGCCAACGGTTTTCCTACGCCGTATTGGCGCGGTAATCTGTTGCGTTTTTGCTGTTTCCGAAATTTTGTCCGCCGTCGTATCAGACTTATCAGTAACAAAAATATTTTTACTGTGCGTCGACTTTATACCCTCGACTTTGTGCTGTTGGTCAGAACATTCCTTCGCGTCTGATCATATGATTTTAATTTTATACTGATAATTAGTTATTTGCATATCACGTGCTTTTATTCAGAAGCGAATGTGAAGTATTTGATGATGACAATGATGATGATGATGACGGCATCCAGTAAGTCATAGAATTGTATGGTCATCTGAAAAGTGACTGTCACACTTGATCAACTGTTGGAAACTACGATTTGAAACAAGATATGCAGAACATGCAGGACGTAAAAGTCGTGAATCTCTGAATACGCTTTTGCTGCAGAATGCGTGAACGAGTATAAAGGCTTGAGTGGATAGAGGAGGGATAATCCTTCTCTTATTTAATATACAGACAGTATGAAACACAGTAGTTTCCGGAGTGTCGGATAATCAAGAACGCTTTTACTCGTAAGATGCAGCATGTAATCACGGGCAGTTTTATTACTCTAGGGTTAATGACTGCACTTTACAACGTTTTGTGAATTCTATCAGTAAAATTTTCGAGTGTGTGTGTGTGTGTGTGTGTGTGTGTGTGTGTAACGACACCTAAGAAGCTTTATCAGTTATTTTATTTATTTTAATAGACACGTTTTATTACAGAATGGACTGCATGCAAGAGATGGGATGGCAGAAACAGAAATATTAAAAGTGTTTGTACGTGAATTCCCGGATTAAATTCCGAGTATTATATTACGCAGAGACGTTAATTTACACTGATGCAATCTCTGATCAATATCACAGCCACCTGTTGCAGATTCATGAACTGTCGTCGCAGAGTTCCGTGATTCTGTAATTATATTTGTCAGAACTAGTAAGCGGTCGACCAACCCAGTACGTACTCAGATGAGCGCGGATAACTTACGAGGCGGCAGTAGTTATTAAGTAGGCTTTATTACGCGGCGCAAGCTTGCTCCTATCTGAGATCAGGCTGCACCCGCCGGAGCAGTCAGCTTTCGCAGCTGTGGCGCTGTCGTAACTGCTGATGAGATTACTACTTGCAGCAACGCAGTACCGCTCTTATCGGTGTACGATCGCAGAGGAGGATGTTGATTTGTGCACTGCCTGTAAATACACCATGTAGTCTTGTATGTAGTTTCCGTTGATAAATGCTGACAACGTCACAGTGAAGCCCACAGTTTGTTGTCTTGGATAGTAATATTGACGGAAATTGGAACACTGCCCACGAAAGGCATGCTCTCTCTTTCGTTCTGGTTCTAAGCACATTTTCAATGGGCCAGGTAGACCCCCACTACTGTTGTACTCTACAGCAGAGTAAAAGATGGATGCTGACATAAGAGGGTGGTTGTCCCGATATCTTAGTTCTACCTTTATTTAGCAAGTCTTTGTTACTTTATATGTAGTCACTATGGAAACATGAAATCAAAATGTGTTTCAGAATTACATGAGAGGTAATACGGGGGTTGGAACTTTAATAGTGGCAACTATTTATTTACAGCTCGTACGAAATAGATACGTGTTTCAAAGCCTTCCTGACCTCCAAAGTAGTCATCAGCGTTGTGTATAACCCGTTGCCAGCAATGTGGATGTCGTAGGGTACTCTTAGCAGTGCCAGTTGTGTTGATATTTCGAGCGGCTCGGTCTATTGCCCGACGAATTTGTAGCAGTTCTGAAGTGAATGCTGTGAAGTGTTTCCTTAAGTTCAGAAATTAGTTGAACTAGCGAGGACTTAAGTCAGGGGAGTGCAGAAGGTGGTACAGCACTTAGCATCCCCATCAGTCAAACAAATCAGGAACAGCTTGCACTGTACGTGCTTGAGCATTGTCCTGCAAAATGATGGTCAGGTCCTGCATAAAGTGTCATCACTTCTGTCTCTATGCTGTTCATTTTTGGAGCACAACCTACGACCAGCTTAGAGACAGAAGTGATGACATTTTCTGCAGGCCCCGACTATCATTTTGCAGGGCAACGCTCAAACACGTACAGTGCAAGCTATTACTGATATGTTTGACTGATGGGGCTGCTAAGTGCTATACCACATACTGCACTCCCTTGACTTAAGCCCTCGTGAGTTCAACTCGGTTTCTAAACTGAAGGAAACACTTCACGGCATTCGCTTCAGAACTGCTACAAATTCGTCGGGCAATAGACCGCGCCGCTCGAACTGTCAACACAACTGGCACTGTTAAGAGTATCGTACGACTTCCACATCGCTGGCAACGGGTTATACACAATGTTGGTGACTACTTTGACGGTCAGCAAAATTTTGAAATACGTATATACTTTGTAATAGCTGTAAATAAATAGTTGCCACTATTAAAGTTCTAACCCTCGTATTTATCTCATAGTTCGAACATACTTATTGCATCCGAAAAAGTTGTGAGTAGTATTACATAATAGTTAATTTTCCTTGTTTGTGTATATTTCATTTGCAATATTGTTGCAGAGCCGGAAACTAAGTTAAAGGTAAAAGAAATATTACTATTATCCATTCATTGAACGCCAAAGTACAGAAAGCATCTTATCACTTTTCAACAGCTGTCGTTACCATCGTTGAAAGACTTCCGATGTTTTCTCTGGTTACTAAATTAAATATGAAAACATTATTCATAGCACGTGGCAACCAGCCACGCGGCCCGTTTTCATTTCATAACGATGCCGAAACTTTTTACTACCTAGTGCCTCCTTGCAGGTTTCAAACACATGTTACTCATATGAAACTTCCTGGCAGATTAAAACTCTGTGCCCGACCGAGACTCGAACTCGGGACCTTTGTCTTTCGCGGGCAAGTGCTCTACCATCTGAGCTACCGAAGCACGATTCATGCCCGGTACTCACAGCTTTACTTCTGCCAGTAACTCGTCTCCTACCTTCCAAACTTTACAGAAGCTCTCCTGCAAACCTTACAGAACTAGCACTCCTGAAAGAAAGGATACTGCGGAGACATAGCTTAGCCACAGCCTGGGGGATGTTTCCAGAATGAGATTTTCACTCTGGCAGAAGTAAAGCTGTGAGTACCGGGCGTGAGTCGTGCTTCGGTAGCTCAGATGGTACAGCACTTGCCCGCGAAAGGGAAAGGTCCCGAGTTCGAGTCTCGGTCGGGCACACAGTTTTAATCTGCCAGGAAGTTTCATATCAGCGCACACTCCGCTGCAGAGTGAAAATCTCATTCTGGAAACATGTTACTCACTTTCGTCCAACTACAGCGAGTATATAATCTGTGGTAAACATTAAAATAAAATATCTGTGTATCGGTGATTCAAATACACATAATTGATCAGTTAAGGTAAGAAATGTCTGTGGCAAACGTCATTGGAAAACCACCACCGTAGCAAGGGACATGTTAATGAAACATGTGTAACTGTGACCAGAAACAGTTGAACAGCCCCCTTCAGTTCTTGGGGCGGAGAATCAAAAGATAAGAGAAATGTAGTGACAGAAACAGAGCCCTACTCCTGTGGGGCACAAAGAAGATACACTAGCCAGCAGAGCACGAAGAAGGGGAATGAAATCAGTCCAGAAGAAGAAACGGTCTGCCGGTCCCTACTTACGCAGGGCCGCCCACAGCCTAGACTGCCAGGACAATGGAGAGGTACAGCTTAAAAATCATTTTCCACTCAACGATTAAGATGAAGAACATTTTTTCCATCAGTCAAATACCAATGAGTCCTGCGGACACGTGGCGTCTACAGAGTCGGTTGCGAATGCGGCGAACAGTACATCGGCCACACACAGCGGCCCATCTCGCTGTGACGTGTGAGGAGCGTTCGTCCCTACCAAACCGACTTTGCAATGGCAGAGTACAACAACAATGAAGGCCCCTGTATGCATTTGAAGAGACGAATGCGCTGTACCACGCTATCTAGTTCTAGGATTCTGTCAGCAAAGAGGCAGTGGAGGTAAGATCACGATCTTGTTAAGAGGGACAGCGGTTTCCAGCCGATACCTGCATGAAATGTGGCGTTAGCAAACGTCTTAGGAATGTTCTAATGTGAAAGTGGCAGCACCAGGACTCGAAACCAGGACCTCCAACTCCCCTCCACCCTCCCGGAAGAGGGAGGGGGGGAGGGGCGGTGCTCCCATCACAGACGGCAACGTCTCTTCCGGAGGCACGCGGTAGCCCACTCGTCGCAGCCTCGGCAAAGGAGTCTGTGGTGTAGCACCAATAAAGGAACGAACTAGACATGAACATGACACTTTGTCTGAAGATGACGAGTGGAAAACTCGATGAAACGTTGCGGCGTCACGACGCCACGACTGAGCGGATAAGCCGAGAGGATTTCTTTGCTGCGTACATTCTGTGCGTTAGTAACTTGCGTTGGCATGACAACTCTGACGGAGGGTGTTGTGGAAACAGACGAACAAGACAACTGACTTCCGTGACCTCTGCTGACCTGAAGCGACTTCATCTGCATCACACAAATAGCTGATATGTTAAAATCTTCCTTGTAGTGGATACTTCTTATTCAAAATGAAAAATTTAAATTATATTTAATATTTGATCGTTACAGACTTATTAGCGTACTGTCATAACGTTTTATGCATTGTACCCACGTGTTACAGGTGCATCACACCCAAAAAATAGGTCACCTAGATTTTGTACTGTCATCTCATATACACTGACGGAAAAAGTCGCTCCTTCCTCCGCCCTCATCTGCCACCGTGTAGCCTCTATAGTGCTGTTTTAAGTGAATGTTCAGTGTTGCGAACAGCCACCATAGTGTCGCTAGTTGTGTTTTTTATCTCGTGCGAACAGAAATCAGACAGCCGCCGTGTTTTTTTTTTTAATTGTTCCTGTCTATTTACTGTGTGTCTTCATCCGCATCTTCAACGCCATGTTTTTATATTTTACATTCCACAACTTTGCGCCATTTTACAGTTTTTTACAATATCACCGTTTTATCATCTGTTTTTCTTCTTTGTTTATATTCTCATTATGTTTTTTAATTTTGCTGTAGGTCTACTAAGCTGCTGCCAGCCCCCCCCCCCCCCCAAAAAAAACAAATCGCAGTACCAAAAAAATTTATTTAGAGTGATGCAATTTTGGGAATATATTTGTCTTGGTGACATATTTAAGTGATTAACGTTGCAAGATCACAGGATAATGTAAGCGTGAGACATACCATTACGTAAGTGAAAATCTGGTACATTAATTACCGGTGCAACAGCCAGAATGCTGAAAGCAAGCACGCAGACCTACACGCATAGTATTGGAAAGCTGCCGGAAAGCAGTTTGTGGGGTACAGTTCCATACCCGTTGCACTTGATCAGCCAATATGAGGACGATTAATGCTGTTTGTGAATGACACCAGAGTTGTCGTCCGATAATGTTCTATATGTACTCGATCGGACACAGACCTGGTGATGGAGCAAGCCAAGGGAACATGTCGCCTCTGTAGAGCATGTTGGGCTACAACAGCGGTATGCGGGCGAGCGTTATCCCGTCTGAGAAAAAAAGAAAAAAAACTGGAATTCTGTTGATGAATGGCAGCACAACAGGTCGAATCGCTAGATCGGCTTACAAATTTGTAGTCAGGATCCATGGTATAGCCGCGAGAGTGAGCATACTGTCATATGAAATCAGACTCCACACTGCAGCAGGTGTAGGTCCAGTGACCTTAGCATGCAGACAGATTGGTTGCAGGCTCTCAACTGGCGTCCTTCTAACCAACACACGGCAGTCTCTGGCACCGAGAGAGAACCAGCTTTCATCAGAGAACACAAAATCTTGCCCTCCAGTCAGCTCCACCTTGACACCACTGAAGGCGCAAATGATGGTGGTTTGGGTCAGAGGAGTGCAAGCTACAGGGCTTCTGGCTCGGTGCTGTCCTTGAAGTAAACAATTTGTAACATTCGTTGTGTCACTGTGGTCCCAAATGCTAATCAAATTACTGCTGCAGATTCAGTACGGTGCTCCAGAACCACACGCCGAACACGATGATCTTCACTGTAGGTGGCGCCACGTGATCATCCGGAGCACGGTCTTCCTGCGACCGTAGATTCTGGTGACCATCCTGCCAGCATTCATGTACAGTGGCTACATTCCTGTCTAGTCTTTCTGCAGTATCCCAGAAGGAACATCCAGCTTCCTGTAACCCTATTACAAGACCTCGTTCAAACTCACTGTGGTGGTGATAATGGTATCTTTGCCGCCTTGACGGCACTCTTGACTAACATCAGCTCACCATGCCCAATTTCAAAGGTAACTAACGCTCATGACAGTCACGGCATGCATTTAAAGCAAACCCGATTTGCATCCTCACAGTTTCGCCGCTAGCGCCATTCTTATTCGACTTACGCGAAATTTGAACAGACACCATCTCACAAGTAGGAAAACGCCTACCAACTCTCGTAACGTCACACAACTCCTTCTTGGTGTTATGATTTTCTTCTTCTGTCAGTGTATTTTATCGTCTAAAGTACTTACGTAAGCTCTTTTAACAATTTTTACTGAAAATCTTTTTATTGAAATTTGTTAGTAGCAAATGTGTAGCCAGTCAGCAGCCCACAGGAAGATTAGCTTTTGTACAGAGGACTCTCCTTAATTACAGTAATTGACAATATGGTTTTCATAATGGTGAGATTGTACCAAGGCATGTGTTTAATGGTATGACATCATTCTATTTTGACTTAATCTTAAACCCTGCTTTTTTTTTAAAACTTGTTTGCGTTGTAGATCTGAGCGTGATCGAAGGAGTTCGCAACCGAACATTTCGTTTCAGATCACTGAGCCGGTGGCGAAAGAGTGTGAGTGAGGATAATGTGCCTTCACTACACACTGACACTGTTTCTCGTAGTATGGATTGCACTGCCTAGAAGCAACGAGTACTTTGGTAGGCTTATTATACAGCATACCTAAACAGACTCTCTACATCCTCTCCCGGCACCAGTTTCACTTGGCAACCGACCCACACGTGCGGCACTACTTCATGCAGATTTCCTGATGTCTTGTCAGGGCTATTAATATCAGACAAGCGACGCCATCGTACCGTATAGTTATGTAGATAAACTTCCACTCATTAGCTTTCGTCTAGCGGTCCGTTGATTTCTCCACTTTGTGCAGCTGATGTCAACGCAAGAAGCGATTATTCATAAGTCCGAAATGGCCGTGACATTTTTGTACTTAATAATTCATTGATGTTGAGGCACGTGTCCAACCATCAGCCGAAACAGAAGATTTTACGTAACTCTTCTACAATAGTACAATAGAGAACTACTCTCTATTAAGACCAATCGAGATTATTTTTTCTCTTTTCTTTCTTTTATGAACCCATGAGGGAGGTATCACTCATTCATCGGCTCGAAAAGGGTAGAAAATTAAGGGGAATGTAAAGGAGATAGAAAAAAGACCAAGATTTGTATTACATGCGCAGGAGCATGTAACAAATCCTGCCCTTGCATAAAGAGATGTAAGAAAGGAAAATGAAGATTTCATATCCCGTTGACGACACGATCGTGAGAGACGGTGTATAGACTGAGAGTTAACAATGATGAGAAGGAAAATCTGTTTATCCTTTTGAAAGCGATAGACAGTCGGCACATTGGACTCCAAACATTTAACGAAAGCAGAAAAAATAGTTGTTGTGGCTGGATGGGCAACTAACCACACTTCTGTGGCAAGCGATTTCTATTTTACGTATTAATGTCATTTTTTGTTCTGTCGAGTTTTAGTATCGTTAAATGCTCCTGTATTCTATAATTTAACTACTACGAAGTAATCTTGTAAGTACGCAAGAAAACAGTGCTGTCTGCATATATCAAATCCCATTGACAACAGATACTTGCGTATTCTTGAATTCATGACAGCTTCAAACTTCTGTAAGGCATATGCAACTTTAAAGAAAGTAATTTAAAAAAACTAAAAAACACTTTTTTAGTCATCAGTCTTATGATAGGTTTGATGCAGCTCCCCACTAATCCCTCTCATGTGCCAACCATTTCATCTAAGGGTAGCACTTCCAACTATGTCCTCAGTTACATGCTGGATGTATTCCTAACTCTGTCTTCCTCTGCAGTTTTTACGCTCTATAACTCCCTCTAGTACCACAAAGTTATTTCTGATGCCTTAAACACGTCCAATCATGCCATCCCTACTCTTGGCAGTATTTTCCACATATTCCTTCCCCGCCGATTCTGAGGATAATCTCCTCATTACTTACCTTATAAGACCACCTAATTTTCAATATTCTTCTGTAGCACCCTATTTTCTTCTACTCTCCTCTGTTCTGATTTTCTCACAGTTCATGTCTCACTATCATGCGACACTGTGCTCCAAAACGTAGATTTTTAGAAATTTCTTCGTCAAATTAAGATCTAAGTTTGTTACTAGTACAATTCTCTTCACTGGGAATGCCCTTTTTGCCAGTGCTAGTCTTCGTTTTATATCATCCTTGATCCGTCCGTCATGGGCTATTTCGGTGCCTAGGTAGCATTACTCGTTAACTTTATATGTTTCGTGATCACCAATTACGGTGTTGCGTTTTTGCTGTTTTTATTTCTGCTACTTCTCATTACATTCGTCTTTTTCGATTTAGTCTCAATCCACATTCTGTACTCATTAGACTACTCATTCCACTCAACAGATCCTGTAGTTCTTCTGCACTGTCGCCGATTGTAGCAAAGTCATCAGCGAATTTTAATGTTAGTACCCTTTCCCCTTGAATTTTAACCCCACTCTTAAACCTTTCTTCTTTTCCATCATTGCTTCATAGTTTGAATAGTCAAGCCTAAAGACAACACCCCCGTGTTATAACTCTTTTAATTCGTGCACTTCGTTCTTGGTCTCTCACTCTTATTGTTTTGTCGTGGCTCTTGCGCGTTTTGCATATTACCCTTTTTTCGCTGTATCTTAGCCCTATTTTTCACATAATTTCGAACACCTTGTAGCATTTGACGCTGTCAAACCCTTTTTCCAGGTCGACATATCATTTGAACGTGTCTTGCTTTTTCCACAGTAATGGTTCCATTATAAGTCGCAACGTCAGAACTGCCTCTCCGGTGGTTTTACCTTTCCTAAAGACAAACTGATCGTCATGCAATATCTCGTTAATTTTCTTTTCCATTCTTCTGTATATAATTCTTGCCGCAACTGCTAATCTGGCTGTGCGGTAATTGTGTCACTTGTCTTCTCTTGTAATCTTCGGAACTTTGTGGATGATGTTTTTCCTAAACTCCGATGGTATATCACCAGTCTCATACAATCTACACACCAACGTGAATAACCGTTTTGTTGCCACTTTCCCCAATGGTCGTAGAGTTTCGGATGGAATATTATCTATCCATTCTACCTTATTTGAGTTTATATCTCCCAAAACTATTCTAAAATCTGAGTCTAATACTGTATGCGCTATATCTTCTATTGGACTTCTGTTTCTTCTTCTATTACGTCTTCAGATACCACCCCCTTCATATAGGCTCTCAGTGTACTCTTTCCATGTATCCACTCCCTGCTCTGCTTGTAACAATCGACTTCCCACTGCACTATTAATATTAGCCCCCTTGCTTTCAATTTTATCGAAGGCTGTTTTTTTTCTTTTCTGTATGTTGATTCAGTCATCAGACAATCATTTCTCTTTCGATCTGTTCACATTTTTCATGTAGCCGTTTCGCACTTCCTATTTATTTCATTCCTAAGTGACTTGTGTTTCTGTATTCCTGAATTTTTCCAAAAATTTTTGTACTTCCTTCTTTCTTCGATCAGCTTAAGTATTTCTTCTGTTACCCATGGCTTCCTCACTGTTACCTTCGTTGTACCTAAGTTTTTGTTTCCAATTTCTGTGATTACCCTTTTGTGCATATGTCCATTCCACTTCAACTGAACTGCCTGCTGACCTATTGATTATCACGGTATCTATAGCCTCATAGAATCAACACCCTTTCCTAAAAGCTGTTGATTTCAGAGGGGTGAAATAAAGTTTTCTGGAGAGAGAGAGGGGGGGGGGGGGGAGGGGGGTTTATAACAGAAAGGGTTCTTTGACGATTCTGTCACGAAATTAATTTGTTTTAAAATATCAATAGCACAACCTCGACAGACTAATAACCTAATTTTCAGATAGGTTATTAATTATAAAACACATGATCGGACGCGACAGAAGACACAGCGAATGCATTAGCGACAGAATTTGAAATTTGCGAGCAGTCGGCGATGTCAACTAGCCGGTGCCGGGCACTTGGCTGGTGCGACACGTGCATTATTTGCTCCACCAGTTATCGTCTCGCTCATTGTGCTTCTTCTGTATCTCGTCCTCTCGCCAAGAAAGTCGATGAATATGTGAAGTGAATGCATTGCTGGTACTTCGGTGTTACTGCCTTTTCGTATACATCGGACTGTTGGATGAGAAACAGAAGCAAGTGAGTGAAATTTTCGGTAAGAAATTACACGGTACAGTCACATCAGTATGACCACCGCCTATGATCGACGTCAGTGTGCAACAACCACTCACAGGCGTCAGGTTCAGCACTAGCACTGGAGTCCTAGTGTGTCGGGGGAAAGGGGCGGGGGAGCGGGAGCGCGACGAAACGTGCAGTCGTTGTCATAATGAGGAAACGGAGTTACGTAGCTGACGTGCAATGTTCAAATTTGTAAACTGTTCGCGTGCCGCCGTGGTTAAATTATACAGTGCATGTCAAAATGGCTATATCCAAAACTGGCGACGAGGTAATTGTGGAGCACCGTGCACCATAGATGATACGGATGTACGACGCTTACGGAGATGTGTACGGGCGAACAAATGAGCAACGTGACGACCAGATGAACAAAGGTGCTACCAGCAGGGTCTTCTCACCGACTATTTGCGAACGTTGTTGCTTAGGGACCGCAGCAGCGGGCGCCTGGTTCATGCACCCATGCTGACTGCTATTCACGAGCGATAAAGGCTGTAATATACACGCCAATACTGTTGTGGCGTAACAAGACAGCTACGCCACACTGAAGTAGCCGAAAGGCACGCGTAATCTCACTTAGGCTAGAGAAAGGTCTGAAACAGGATACGTAATAACTGGTAACAAGAAAAGTACGTAGCTGTTTTAATACATAACTTTTAATCATCCTTGTTGTATACATCGTTCTTGATGAGACATTTCATACGATAACTATCAAACTATGTAAGGCTAATGGCGCCTTGCTAGGTCGTAGCCATGGAATTAGCTGAAGGCTATTCTAACTGTCTCTCGGCAAATGAGAGAAAGGCTACGTCAGTGTAGTCGCTAGCAAAGTCGTCGTACAACTGGGGCGAGTCTTATTCCGTATCTCGAGACCTGCCTTGTGGTGGCACTCGGTCTGCGATCACACAGTGGCGACACGCGGGTCCGACATGTACTAAATGGACCGCGGCCGATTTCAGCTACCACCTAGCAAGTGTGGTGTCTGGCGGTGACACCACAAATACCGCAGATGGACGTCTGGGAGTAAGTGCGGCTGGTCCCGGCGGTGGTTCGAGTCCTCCCTCGGGCATGGGTGTGTGTGTTTGTCCTTAGGATAATTTAGGTTAAGTAGTGTGTAAGCTTAGGAACTGATGACCTTAGCCGCACGGGTTTAGCCGAGCGGTCTAAGGCGCTGCTGTCATGGACTGTGCAACTGGTACCGGTGGAGGTTCGAGTCCTCCCTCGGGCATGGGTGTGTGTGTTTGTCCTTAGGATAATTTAAGTTAAGTAGTGTGTAAGCTTAGGGACTGATGACCTTAGCCGCGCGGGTTTATCCAAGGGGTCTAAGGCGCTGCAGTCATGGACTGTGCGACTGGTCCCGGCGGAGGTTCGAGTCCTCCCACGGGCGTGGGTGTGTGTGTTTGTCCTTAGGATAATTTAGGTTAAGTAGTGTGTAAGCTTAGGGACTGATAACCTCAGCAGTTAAGTTCCATAAGATTTCACACACATTTGAACATTTTTTGTCTGGGAGTAAACACCCTGAAACAGTTGTCAGAAGGATTCAGGCAAGAGGAGGGAGCGTAATGGCCTGGGGAATTCTGGAAGGCACAATGGATCAAGTAAGCATACCTGTTTTGGTACCATGTCCACCCCTCCATGCTGTTTGCTTTTCTTGGGCACGATGGCTTGTACCAGCAGGAGAACGCAACGTGTCACGCAGAGCACGGTTCGAAGAGCACCAGGATTAGTTTACCGTACTCCCCTGTCCACCAAACTCCCAGGATTCAAACTCAATCGAGAAAGTGTGGGGACACCTCGATCGTGCTGTTTCCGTTAAAATTCTGTGAGCGGTGCTTCGGGAAATCTGAGGCAGAGATAATCCAGGGTGATCCGCCGATCTTCATGCATGCTTTGCTCAACCTTCAACACTGTCTCCTCGGAAACTGTCTCCCGCTCCTTTGTTCGTCGTGAATTTCGGTCCGACCAGCTGCAAACTCTCTACACCACTTACGAACATTTTTGACATCCATGCTCGACTTACCATACACTTCCGTCAATTGGCGATGGATTTCAATCGGCGCAGTGCCCTTTGCGCTCAAAAACCAAATAACTTGGCGGTAACATCCAACGGGAGCTCCACTCTCAACGGCTGCCAAGCCAAGACTGAGCGCCTCAGCTTGGCGTGCGCATGTTTACACGCAGCGCGTGAAGCACTCTTCATAACTGTGTGACCAACTGCCACAAAAACAGAGTTCTGTACTTATAAAAAAATAGGAGACCTTACTTTTAGGATTACCCTCGTAATATGGTGAATAAGTTTCTTTCTTATTTGCAGCTGAGGTACCATTGAGGAGTAATCATAAAAAGAATCACGATAATTGACGCACATAGTTAAAATACGAATATAAACATAAATTCACCGTAAGAACAGAACTGAATTCCGCATGTGCATAAAGCCGGCTTTTAGACTACAAAACATAAGTAGTAGACACAGTTGCATAATCGTGGTTGTAAGCATGTGAATAGAGAAAATGTGGGACGAGGGAAATCCTTATAGCTGTATGTGAGATGTCACAATATCATCTTTAAGATGAAAGAAAGGAGGAAAAGGCCTTAGACAGTGCGTAACGCCAGTGTTAAAAAACCGGACAATGTACGGCGACGATAATCTTTTTCGAGCACAATGAAAGAAGCTACGCAGAGTTCGCTGGAAACGGCATCGAATTCTTCACACGTAAAGAAGCTACACTGAAAAGTTCACGCATGGATTCACGAAGCTACTTCTTCCAGCTGACAGAAGCTGCTCCTCAAGCTTCATACTGAATCGCCCTTCGAATCGCTGAAGCGAAGAAACCTCTTACAACAGGAAAGAATCTCATAAAGCCTAGATGTGGTGAAGTTAGCTCGAGGAGAGCAACATGTGCCGAAAATCGAACCCGGCTCCTCCGCATGTTAGTCAGACGCGCTGACCACTCAACTAAGAAAGCTGACACACATCGAAATTAGACCATGTCATTTGTTTGCGCTGCAGTTAGATGAATCGACCGACTTTGCTTATTGTTCCCAGTCGCGATGTATAAAAGATGACTACCTGAGAGAAGACTACCTGTTCTCAGAATGGTATGATACAACTACTCGTGGCGCAGATGTTTCCTGATCGGTGAAAAACTTTGTTGAGGAAAATGAGATGCAGTGGAAGTAGTTGGTAGGGAGCAGATTTCACTTTGAGCGTTCACTCTGGATTCCTCATACTTTTATAAGAACTTGCTCCAAATGCAACGTTCAGCCACTGCATCATACTTCGTTATGATTTGGCAGTGAAAACAGTCCTCCCTGATTTGTTAAATGTACTCGCTCAAGTAGTGAGGACTGCAAAAGACATCCGAGGTTCTGCGACAAACTCAAGAATTCTCGAAGAGTTGTGCAAAGAGGTTACAGCAAATCTGTGATGTGCTCTTGTTCCACACAGAGGTACGATAGCCATCACGAGGCAAGGTGTTGCATAGAGCGTTAGAGCTTCGACGAGAAGTTGCTTTGTTTGCGGAAAGAGCAAAGACTCAAAAGGAAAGGACTTACATGCCAAAATAATAAATAACTATTTGTTAAGTGGCATATTTTGTGGACATGTTTATAGAAATGCATATCCTTAGCCTCGGCTTGCAAGGAAGTACGGTGAATATTTGGACAGCACAAAATAAAGCTGCCAAATTTCTTTCACGAATTGGACCCTTATCAACTCACGGCTGAAGTTCAAGACATTTCGTTGTTACCAGAACTGATAGTGATGCTCCGAAATAATAGTGAAAAATGTTCATTCACGCATAAAAGAAGTCGGCATTTATCATCAGAAATACATTCTGTCAGTGATGGTTCTCCTGAATTGGAGATCTGAAATGCTTTGGCTTTAAGACCGTTGACAGTGAATGAAGAAATATTTTCAGGCAGTTAAAGTTCAAGTCAAAGCAGAATTTCTTGAACCATGTGAAGACAACACAGTGAAAATACGTCTCTCTAAAATAGAACTAACAACACTGGTGAAACTTCTTTGCAGATCAAAACTGTGTGCCAGAGCGAGACTCGAAATCGGTCCCGAGTTCGGTTCTCGGTCCGGTACACAGTTTTAATCCGCCACGACGTTTCATATCAGCAAACACTCCGCTGCAGAGTGAAAATTTCATTCTGGCTAACAACTCTGGTGACGAATATCCATTAATATTAGAGAAAGCATCGTAACAACCCACCCGTTACTTAGCTGGTTTTGGCTTGTATTCACCCCAACTAATTGACTAACAGAACAACAGAGAGTGCAAAACTGCCGCAATATCAGATAACGCAAAAAAGTTATATGTCCCTGTGACTCCTGAGTGAACTGCGGTGGGTCCGCAGCTCGTGGTCGTGCGGTAGCGTTCTCG
Organism: Schistocerca serialis cubense; assembly: GCF_023864345.2. Taxonomy (NCBI): domain Eukaryota; kingdom Metazoa; phylum Arthropoda; class Insecta; order Orthoptera; family Acrididae; genus Schistocerca; species Schistocerca serialis. The sequence goes on from NC_064642.1 coordinate 149,541,955, forward strand.
CTTCCCACGCCCGGGTTCCCGGGTTCGATTCCCGGCGGGGTCAGGAATTTTCTCTGCCTCGTGATGACTGGGTGTTGTGTGCTGTCCTTAGGTTAGTTAGGTTTAAGTAGTTCTAAGTTCTAGGGGACTGATGACGATAGATGTTAAGTCCCATAGTGCTCAGAGCCATTTGAACCATTTTTTTGAACTGCAGTGGCAGTGTCGACATTAATTTATTCACTTTTAATTAAAAAGGGGTGCACATTGATGTTATATTCAGCTATTGAACACCAGATGCAAATGTTGAACATAAAATTAATTAAGAAAGTGACTTGGGATTTCAACTACTTGATTGAAAACAGATGCAGTCGATTAGAACAAATTTATTTTAACTCCCGACCTTCAATCATCACATTACAAGACTCTCCTATCAGGCAGTGGTAATACATTGCGTTTGCGTGGAGTAAAGTGCGATAACTCAAAAGTAATTCCTATCGACTGACCCAGGCGTAATGCGAAGTGCGAGAAGAATACTACAATACACGGCTCATGAAACCCTCCTGGAAACTTTGCCGATGTGATCCAATAAATTAATCAGTGGCCGGAGCGGGCGCAGTATCACCGAATACAGCATGGTGGAGCGGCGTCGTTGTGTGGATGTCGGCCGACCTCATGGTGCTGCAAGGCTGCACTCCTCTATTCACTCCTAGCTATCTTGCTCAGTATATAGCTGAACCAAAACTTTCTATCTCCAAGCTCAATCGTTCCATTTGCTAAGTCCTAAACTGCAGAGACGCTCACTCTTTCTCAGGCAAGCTGAGTAATGAATGCCACGTCCGTACTCTAGGCAAGCTGGGAATGGAAGACCTCTACAGAGACTTCTCACAGTCCGCTCTTCGCCTCGGTTTCCCCTCCAGCAAAATCACTTATGCCAATTGCAGTGCAAGTCGCGTTAATTATGTGTCCCTTCCCAATGCCGACCAATGCCTGCTCTGGGAAGAGAACAAATTCCCACAAAATTTCCCTTCCTCTCAACTTCTGTTAGTTAGCTCCTCCCAGGCCACCCATCAAGGTTAGCATCTGCACAACACCAAGTTTTACGGAATTCTGACTCCCAGGAGAGTACTTCAAATTCCTTGGTCCTACTTTCCCATCGGAGGCCGGCGTATTTCATTCTCTCGCTCTTCACCTGATTTACTTCAGACTCTGCAGACTGTGAATTCAGTGTGAAGTTGCTATAGTCACAAACACGCATATTTTGACCTCTGTTGACCGCTCCACTGTAGCTTTGCGCGGCTTTCTCGCATGTTTCACAGAAAACGGGACGACGGACATTTATCAACAGGCGTACAAGTTCTCTGTCTGTTTCCCAGTACACCAGCATGGAGTCAGGGTCAACCACCCACTCACTGTCACTCATCTTAAGGTGGCTGGAGGCCACGCCCCGTTACCGCTTTCTCAGAGCTTGAGCTGCCCTAAGCTGCCTATTGGCGCTTCCCTTAGCCACTCCCCTGGCGGCCACGGACAATTCTGAGTACTTCCCTGGGGTAAACTAGTCTCCAGTAAATTGACGCGTTTCCACGAAGTTTTCATATCGTGTGAATTACTTTAAAACCATCACCTGACATTAATTATTCCAATACGTCCATAGTATATCCTCTACAAAATGCATTGTGCCTTGTCAGTCATTTTTGTTCAGCCGTACTGTTCGCTCAGCGTGAGTTAGGTGATCTTTAATGACTTCATGTAAGGGGCATAGTTCTTGCCACCTTACAGCATTGTGATTATTGATTTCTTTCCCTATAGTTGGTAGCTGTGAAGGTGGGTTTGCGACAATGGTGGCAATGAAACCGAAATCACGGAACCCACTGAACTTGAGGCATTATTTACGTTTGCTGGCTGAGACCAAAGCTGACAAAAGAAGTTAGAAAGAAGCTACACCATCTCATTTACTTTCATTATTTATTGGTTTACTACAACACCTAGAAAAACATGCGACTTTTATTTCTTGACCCTTAATGGAATATTAAATACTTTCTTGTACTTTTTTAAATTAAAATGTGCAAACTATTTTCTTTTTCAATCCAAACTTTAGCCAGACTCTGTTGGGGTTATTTGCTTCTACACAGTCCAGTCACACCAATGTGACCACCACTTGTGTTCGGGATCAACGTGGAATAAGCGCTCACAGACGACAGGTGGCAGCACTAATAGTAGAGAGTATATGAAGCGTGTCAGCTGGGACACAGAATGATGTAATGAAGAAACGGAGCCGTTCATCTGACGTCCAACAGGGCGTCATCATTGGCATTCAGGTGAAGGGTTCAAGATTTCCAAAGCAGCAAACTTTTTAAACTGTACGAGTGCCGCTATGGTTAAAATATACCGTGCATGGCAAAATGGCGCGATTCAAAACTGACGCTGAGGCAACTGTGGTACACCACTGGTGATGGATGATAGCTTTGAAGGTCGGCTCAGGTGTGTATGGGCGAGTAGACGTGCAACTGTTGAACAACTGAAAACTCAGATGAACCAAGTGGCTACCAACAGTGTGTCCTCAACGACTGTTCAGCGAATGTTGCAGTATATGGGTCTCCTTAGCAGGCGCCTGGTTCACACACCCATGCTGATTGTTGTCCATCAGTGAGGAAAGCCGAAATTTGCTTGTCAATACTGTAACTCGAAGTCCACTGAGAGGCGACAAGTGGCCTTTTCAGATGAATGACCTTTTATGTTCAAATTGGTTCAAATGGCTCTGAGCACTATGGGACTCAAGTTCTGAGGTCATCAGTCCTCTAGAACTTAGAACTACCTAAACCTAACTAACCTAATGATATCACACACATCCATGCCTGAGGCAGGATTGGAACCTGCGACCGTAGCGGTCGCGCGGTTCCAGACTGTAGCGCCTAGAACCGCTCGGCCCAACCCCTTTTGATGTTCCATCAGATATGTGGCAGTTGGTGGGTACAGCGTGGAACGTCTGAAACCAAACATCCTGCAGCAGTCGAGGGATCATTATGGTCTGGGAATGATTTTGTGACATTCTCTGGCTGATCTCATCATTATAGGTGGAACAACGGATCTCCATAAGTACCCATCCAACCTTGAGGACCATGTCCACCTGCCACATACAGTCTGTTTTTATCAGCATGATGACACCTACCAGCAGTACAATGCAACGCTTCACTCAGCTCGCATTGTCGTTGTGTGGTTCAAAGAGCGCTAGCATGAGTTTACCTTACTCACCTGGCCAACACCTCTCCGGATTTAAGTGTGGGACCACCTCAACTGGACTGTTTGTCCATGGATCCTCAAAGGAGGAACCCAGTTCAGCTGTTCATGCTACGGCTACACAACCCTCTTGGTACACTCCAGAACCTCACTGACTCTTCCAGCACGTTTTGCAGCAGTTTGCACAACAAAAAGTGGTTATTCAGGCTTTTCACAGGTGTCACATTATTTTTTTCACCTTTATTGTTATTTCATCCCCCATTGCCACATATGGCTAGGGGGTGGGTTGCCAGCGGTACAGTACTGCACTCTTCAGCCAAAGTATTCATGAAGATAAAACATAGATGATAGAAAAGAAATAAAATATGAGGACTGTTTATGTTTTGAACTACAAAGATCAATGATGGACAGCTACAAGGACGAAAAATATAGACAATTTAAAAAACACAATTACGATGAGGTGATATTCTTCCATGAAAAAAGCACTGGAGCACTGCACTTTCATTTAACATCTGAAGGATCTGCACTAGGTGAAAAGTATTATGGGAGGAGAGAATATGTTCCATAGAGGTTAAGGATTGTGGGCAAACAGATAGGGGTCTGTTGGGCAGGGAAACTATGGAGATGAAAAGTATGAGGTGAAGCGAATAGTGGGAAGAGAGATGGTGGGAAACAGTGAGGTTGAGGAAGAGTAATTATGTGTGGGAAGGATAGTCATACAAAAAGAAAGGGATGGGGTTAGGTGGAGACAGGAAAGGAGAGAGAAGCTCTGATGTGGAGTGGGATAGGTGAGGAGGGGTTAAAGTTGATAGGAGGGATAAATAACTGGGCAGATCTCATGGTCTGCAAGAGGGACCTGGTTGAAATTCCATTGAAATAAGATATGGAATGTGTGTGGTGTAGGGATGGATGGATATGTTCGTGAAGGTGCAGCAGGATTACTGGAGTCTGTGAACAGAGGCGAGATAGTGGGGCTATTGGAATCTAGTTTGTGGGTAGTATAGCAGATGCAAAGATGTTCGATGTGTGTGAGGGGGTGTGGGGATTTGATAAGGTGGTAGGGGATCCATTTGGGGGAATATAAATTGATGTGGAAAGTGAGACAGAGTGCATGGTATTCGAAGATCTGTAGGGACTTATGGAACTTTAGTTGGGCAGAGATCTATGCAATATCTGTATAGTAGAGGACAGGTCGAATCAGGATTTTGTTGGTGTGGAGAATAGTGGAGGAATTTAATCCCCACATTTGGCTTGTTCGTAGTTTTAGTCTATTGTTAGATCTATGGTTAGGAGGTGAGGTTCCTCTGTTACTTGCTAGTCGTGGGTGCGTCCAAGATATTTTAGTGTGTCAGTTAACTGGATAGGATGGTCATAAGAGGCAAGGTAGAAGTCCTGGAGGTGTAAAGTGTGAATGGTTCATTCTATAACTATTACCTAAGTTTTGGAGCCATTGGTTACACCAGGAGATAAACTGTGAGGTGGGTTTGGAGGAATAATTTGGATTTCTACAGCATAGAGGATAGCGAGGAAACCAGTGTCATCAGCGTACTGAAGAGATTGGAGTGCTGGCGGGTGGTTTGGACATATCAGCAGTATAGAGGAGATAAAGGAATGGAGAGAGTACGGAATCTTGGGTAACCCCTGCAGTGGGATGGAAGGTACAGGAATTGGTATGTTATAGTGGCAAAGGAGAGGTGGTTAGATTGACTGGAACTGTATGCATCAGGAGTTTGGAAAGGAGACCAGGATGCCATAAAAGGTTGTAGGCTTTCCGTAGGTCGAGAGACACAAAAACAGCAGATTTACAGGAATTGAATTGGTGCGATAGCAGATGGATGAGTTGCAGGAGCAGGTCATCAGAGGAGAAATTGGGACAGAAGCCACAGAGGTTAATTGGCAGAAGTTGGTGGTGGTTCAGGTGTTGCTGGATGAGTTGGGAGAGGACGAATTCGAAAATCCTGCTTAACATTGAGGTAAGGCAGATGGGTTGACAGGAGGAGGCATCAGTAAGGAGTTTGTGAAGTTTGAGGAAAAACATGATTTTGCAGGTTTTCAGAGGTCCTTTGGAGAGGTTAGCGGTAGCAAGTGTGTCGAGAAAGGAGAGCGGGCATTCTTTAAAGTATCAATACGTGATTCAGTCATGGGCAGAGGTCGTGTTGCATTTTATGTGAGGTACACTATGTGATCGAAAGTATCAGGAGACCTGGCTGAAAATGACTTACAACTTCGTGGCGCCCTCCATCGGTAATGCTTGACCACCCCTAACCTTGATGACAGCTTCCACTCTCGCAGTAATAAGTTCAATCAGGTGGTGGAAAGTTTCTTGGGGGATGGCAGCCCATTCTTCACGGAGTGCTGCACTGAGGAGAGGTATTGATGTCGGTCGGTGAGGCCTGGCACGAAGTCGGCGTTCCAAAGCATCCCAGAGGTGTTCTATAGGATTCAGATCAGCACTTTGTGCAGGCCAGTCCATTACAGGGATGTTATTGTCGTGTAACCAATCCGCCACAGGCCGTGCATTATGAACAAATGCTCGATCGTGTCGAAAGATGCAATGGCCATCCCCGAATTGCTCTTCAACAGTGGGAAGCAAGAAGGTGCTTAAAACATCAATGTAGGCATGTGCTGCGAATGTGCCACGCAAAACAACAAAGTGTGCAGGCCTCCTCCATGCAAAACACGGCACGCGGAGTGGCCGCACGGTTTGGGGTGCCCTGTCACAGATTGCGCGGCCCCTCCCACCAGGGCTTCGATTCCTCCCTCGGGTATGGGTGTGTGTGTTGTTCTTAGCATAAGTTAGTTAAAGTTAGTTTACCTAGTGTGTAAGTCTAGGGACCGATGACCTCCGCAGTTTGGTCCCATAGAAATTCACACATATTTGAACATTTTTGCAAAACACGACCACACCATGATACCACCACCTCCGAATTTTACTGTTTGCACTACACACGCTGGCAGATGACGTTCACCTGGCATTTGCCATACGCACACCCTGCCATCGGATCGCCACATTGTGTATGGTGATTCGTCACTCCACACAACGTTTTTCCACTGTTCAATACTCCAATGTTTACGCTCCTTACACCATGCGAAGCGTCATTTGGTATTTACTGGGGTGATGTGTGGCTTATGAGTAGCCGCTCGACCATGAAATTCAAGTTTTCTCACCTCCCGCTTTACTGTCAGAGTACTTGCAGTGGATCCTGGTGAAGTTTGGAATTCTTGTGTGATGGTCTAAGTAGATGTCTGCCTATTACACATTACGACCCTCTTCAACTGTCGGCGGTCTCTGTCAGGCAAGAGACGAGGTCGGCCTGTGTGCTTTTGTGCTGTACGTGTCCACGTTTCCACTTCATTATCACATCGAAAAAAGTGGACCTAGGGATGTTTAGGAGTGTGGAAATCTCCCTTACAGACGTATAACATAAGTGACACCCAATCACCTGACCACGTTTGAAGTCCGTGAGTTCTACGGAGTGCTCCATTCTGCTCTCTCACGATGTCTAATGGCTACTGAGGTCTCTGATATGGAGTACCTCGCAGTAGGTGGCAGCACAATGCACCCAATTTGAGAATCGTATGTTTTTGGGGCTGTCCGGATACTTTTGATCACATGGTGTACGTGCTTTATGTCACGTGCTGTAATTGGTGTATTTAATTCTGTGTGTCGTACGTTGCCCAAGTATTGGAAGCTGAGGGGCAGCAGCAGGACAACAGTGTCAATACATTCATTAGTTGTAGGGTACAAGGAATAATCAAAATGATTATCATCAAGGATGCTGAATATATTGGAAAGATAGGATGAAAAGTGCTGGCTCTGAGCACTATGGGACTTAACATCTATGGTCATCAGTCCCCTAGAACTTAGAACTACTTAAACCTAACTAACCTAAGGACATCACACAACACCCAGTCATCACGAGGCAGAGAAAATCCCTGACAATATGGATGTAGCATGAGGGGTATCCTCAGACTGTTGAAAGCTCAGGGCTTGGCTTCCAGTCTGGGTTTGTATAGTGCGCCGGCCGCGGTGGCCGAGCGGTTCTAGGCGCTTCAGTCCGGAACCACGCGACTGCGACGGTCGCAGGTTCGAATCCTGCCTCTGGCATGGTTGTGTGTGATGTGCTTAGGTTAGTTAGGTTTAAGTAGTTCTAAGTTCTAGGGGACTGATGACCTCAGATGTTAAGTCCCATAGTGCTCAGAGCAAGTTTTCTATGGTGCCCCAGTAGACATTCCAGTTGGTGTGGGATTAGTTGGATGAGGATGTGGTGCACAGAGATGAGGTTGTGTTTCAGAGAAGGTGAGGAGTACGGGTAGGTAGTTCCAATCGGATTGAGGACTTCCGCAGTGGGGCGTCCAAGGGTGCCAGACGTGATATGACATCGTGGAGTGTTCACATTGATGTCGCTGGACAGTGTATATGAACTCTTTCTGGGGTAATGCGTCAGAAAGGTTCGGAACCACTGTTCTAGTACGGTGTCCTCATTAAGAACTATATTTCAATAACGATGAAAAGCTAGCTAACTTCTTGCTGCGGTTTGCATCCTTGGGTTCCGATGCTAAAGTCGCCAAAGATCTATCGAACGCAGAATACGGAATGATTTTCGCGAACCAAATTATGCTTGGTGACGGGGAAGAAGTGCAGCCTGACAGCAAGATGTCTGTCGTCGATGGCGATCGCGCTGGGGATGTGGTGCGCGTGACGAGAGTCGGCCTCTTCCTGGTTACCGAGGCAGGTGCTCGCAGGGGCGTCTCAGCCACCCCCACGACTTCGCGCGGCGTCGCACCTCGCGGCAGTGTCTGGGCCGCGCGCACTTCTTCCGGGCAGCACGTACTCGGCGCGCCGACAAGACATTAGCGGGGCCTTAATTCGGGCCAGCTGGCGCCCGCCGCCGTTATTAATACCTGTTGCACGCGCATTATTTGTCAGTGCGGGCGCTGATTGGTTTAATAAAAGCCGGCCATATTAAACACATAAATCGGCGCGGGCCGCGCTGGGTGCGCGCGCATGCCGTTAAGGTGGGAGAGCGCCGCCGCGCCGTAATAAACAGCGCACCTTGATTTAGGTGCGGCAATTACAGCTGCAATATCCGGAGGCCGGCAGCCGGCCAGCCGGCGCTGGGGCCTCTCTCGCTTTTTAAAGGCGGCCGACTCGCCCGTCTCCCGCCCGCCCTCCACTTTAAGCCGGCGAGCTCTTAGCGTCTCGTCTCGCGCTCGCACCGCGTTAAGCGAACGGCTGTTTAATGGGCCGTTTGTTGCCGGCCGTTGTTAAGGCTCGTTGCGCAAATCGGCACTAACCTCTATCACCCACTGGCAACCGAAAATGTTCAAAGAACTGGGCTAATGCAGTGAGAGATATCTCCCTCACCGCAGCTGTGGATCTCACCCGTAGAGGACAATAAATGCCAGCCGCTGCTAATAGATGACAAAAGTCTTACCAGCGCTTAATGAACATGACTGTTACGGAAGATAAGACTATGTTTAGATAAAAACATTTTATTGGGTACCAGTTTCGTTCACGCAGATCGTCAGGTCCATAAAACATCGAGCCAACGTACTGCTAGTAGTCGGAGACAGGAAAATTTAGCGAAACCTATAACACGAAAAATAACGTGAAATCATCGGTTTTAATAAAATAACGAGAAATTGGCTATTTTTACGAGATTTCGCGCAATTTTTAATTTTTCCGTGTAAAAATCTCATAAATCTGAGGAAGGAAGTTTTCTAATATTCGTAACTGATAGTTACTGAACAGCATTTTGTCTACGAATTTTCTCAAGGCTGAGATTCGTGTATAATCTTAAAAAAGCGGTTCATTTCTTGTACAACAAACTTTGATGTCACAGCAAAAATACCGAATTATAAAAAAAAAGAAATATCAACCGTTTTACCAAACTATTACATTTAATTTGGCACAAAACACCGAATTTAACAAAAACAAATAGAATTTGGCAAAAACACCGAATTTGGAAAAAACAAAACCGAATTTGGCCAAAATTAACACCGAATTTGCCAAAAAATTGCATACGAAGGTGGAAAAATAAATTACACTAAATGTAGCCAATTTGTAAATATAACTATGAATGTGGGAAAGAATAGCACAGAATTTGACAAAAAACATCATATTTGGCAAAGAAATCGCCGAATTCGGCAAAAAAATAACACTGAATGTGTCAAAAAATTTACGGAGATTGGACAAAAAATCAAACTGAATGCAGACAAAAATTGACACCGAATTTGAAAAAATAACAAATAATTTTGCATAAATAACCACGAATATGACAGAAAATAAGACCAAATCTGACAAAAAAAATTACAACGACTTCGGCAAAAAATAATACCGAATTTGCTAAAAATAACATCAACTTCAGCCATAAAATAAAATGATTCTTCCTGTCCCTGTTAATACTGTCTACTCCTAAACGCATATTCCGTTCGAGCCTTGATCCCTCTTGTCTTCGCCATTTTTACGCGAGAGGTAAGTTAGTGGCAGTAGAAAGTTCCACACTCTGTCACAGAAGCCCGTTCCCTACATTTTCACTGAGCGAGGTGGCCCAGTTGTTAGCACACCGGACTCGCTTTAAGGTGACGACGATTCAAACCCGTGTCCATCCATCCAGATTTGGGTTTTCGATGATTTCCCTAACTCGCTTCAAGCAAATGCAGGGATGGTTCCTTTGAAAGGGCATGGCCGATTTCCTTCTGCATCCTTCCCTAATCCGATGCGACCGATTACCCCTCTATTTGATCCCCTCCCCCGAATCAAGCAACTACCCTAAATGTTCTTAATACCGTTTCGCGAAAAGAAGTCCCTCTTGCGTTCAGGGATTATCAACATCACGGAGCATTTCCATAAGACTTGCGTGTTGCTCGAAGCTACCGGTAACGAATCGTCAGCACATCTCTGAATTGTTTCAATATCTTTCTTTAATATTATTTAATGCGGATCCCATACACTCGAACAGTTCTCAAGAACTGGTCGCACAAGCTTTCTGTACATGGTCTCTTTTGTAGATCCACACTTTCCTGGAATATGTGCAACAAGCCGAAGTCAACCATTTGCCGTATCTACAAGCGACGTTACGTGCCTGTCCCATTTCATATCGCTTTGCAACTTTATGCCTAGAGATTTAATTGGGGGTGATCGCCATGCAGTACACCACTGTATTCGAACAGAACATTGCTCTTCCTTGTTATCAGCATTAACTTACTATTTTTCACGTTTACAACAAGCAGCCGTTCGTCGTACGAGGAGGTCAGAATGGTTGTCTAGCCAGACACTTAATGTGTTAACAGGTTGGTCGTGTTCTACGACATATAAACTGTATGGTAATTTTATGGTCAAGTTCATAAACAGAAAACCACGAGTTTCTTGCAGACGTAACACTATCCCGTTGGAACGCCTACAAACAAGCCAGTAGAGGGGCATTGTAGTCACAAAAGCAGGCAAGTATTCGGATCTTGACACTAGCGACGGAGATCGTGACTTTCATCGACTAGTCAAATCAAAAAACGGAAAACGACTGCCCTACAACATACTTACTATATCAATGACGAAACGGGTGAGCTGCCGGTCACCTGGATGAAAGCAAGGGGACGCTGGTGGAGCTACTTCGAGAGAATTTCGGCAGAGAAATTTCACCATCGACCAATACAAACCACGTCAGCTATAGAAGGACCAGTCAAGGAAATTAGCATTGCTAGGCAACTCTGAAAGCGCTCCGATTATGTCCCAGCAGAGTTATGATGTTTTCAACAATGGAATGTGGCAGGTTGGCTAACCAGATCATCACAGAAGGCAGAATCTACCGGATTGGCACCGGCGCATCACTCCACCAAATTACAATACGAAAGGAAGCCCTCCCTGAGTGTTCTGATTACCACCAGATCAGACTGCTGGGCCTCGCAACGAATAGGCTTGAACGCATTCTCGACAAAAGGATTCGCGAGATAGCTTATATCGCAATGAACAAAGCATGTTGGGTGAAAAATTGTGACACATTTGACGCAATCTGTGCTGCGCGGCGGCTGGTTGAAAAATACAGCGAAAAGAATAAGCCTCTTCACCTTGCTCCCAGATAAACCAAGAGGCTATTAACATTGTCTCCTCAACGATCGTCCAGCGATCATTGCTGCGTTTCTTTTTCCTCACAGGATTGGCATTTTCCAGCAGCACAGTGCAAAGTGTCACTCAGCTCACAGTGTACGTGCCTGATTCGAAGAGGATCAGGATGAGTTTACTGTATTCCACTGGCCACTAAACTCCCCGGATTAACACCCAATTGAGAATCTATGGGACCAGCTCGAAATGGCTGCTCGTGCCATGGATTCTGCCTAACGTAGCTGGCCTCAGCACTGGAGTCGACGTGGCTCTACATCTCTGTCGGTATCTTCCAGAACCTCATTGACTCTCTTCCTGTACGTCTCGCAGAGGTTTGCACTGCAGAGGGTGGTTATTCAGGCTTGTGACAGGTGATCATACTAATGTGACAGGACGTTGTAGTTATAAAGGAGAAAATAAAACTTTCAATGTATTGTACCGTCGGTGACGAGATCATCAGAGACGTAAAACAAGTTATGACTGGGCAACGGTAGAGTAAAAAAGAGGATGTCTCCTTCTCAAATGAATCATCCTGGGTTTTGGCTTAAGCAATGTTGGGACATACCGGAAATCCTAAACACATATCTTCCGTAGGACAGCAGTATGTTGTAACGGTACTTGGACTGAAATATCTTTTTGTTTTTCATCAGGCGTTTGACCGGATTGAAAATGGTGGAGAATCCAAAATAAACAGATATTTTAGTCGAACTAGGGATAACCATTTCTGTAGACATTCAGAAGGTTTGGTTTGATTGAAGGCAACTCAAATAAATCTGAGTTGGCTTACAGGGAACTGAACAGATATCACCGAACCCCCTTTCCATCTCTTCCTGCTAAAAGTGTCCAGTGGCTTACCACTGTGCCCCCTCGATCAGTTTTAAAGACGCCAACTAAGCTGGGCATGCCTTCTCGAATGCACATTGATCTACAGCAGTTGGACTCTCTCGCTTCCGATGGGATCTGGTGTAACGGAATGACGAGATGAAAGTGTGATGCTTACAAATGAGGATCGGGTGTTGATTTTTTTTCAAAAAGTATTAATAATCTCAGTAAAAGGGGTTCATCAATCCGCTGAAAAACCATATCTGTCCAAATTAACCCTAGTTTACTGCATAATCTCTCTGTCAAATACATAACATGAATTTTCAGACAAGATATTTCAGTCCAAGTACCGTTACAACATACTGCTGTCCTACGGAAGATATGTGTTTAGGATTTCCGGTATGTCCCAACATTGCTTAAGCCAAAACCCAGGATGATTCATTTGAGAAGGAGACATCCCCTGTCTTACTCTACCGTTGCCCAGTCATAACTTGTTTTACGTCTCTGATGATCTCGTCACCGAGAGTGACGAGAGTGATAGTGTACAGAGCAGATAAAACAATTAGTGGATAATGAGAAATCTAAACTAATGACTCATTAACTTGACAAAGACTGTGAGAAAGAAGGAGGAAGGAAACAGCCGTCGTCTTATAAATCACTGACAAAAGGAAATGTTGGGGTGGCCATACAGCGATTGCTCCAACTTTGCCAGAAGGCATGGGGTACACATGCAGCTGCCATAACTAATGGGATATTTATGAGCCCTGGAACGGCCAATCAAAACAATCAGAAGAACAGAATCTTAATGCAGATCACGCACTTACCGAACGATTGATAACTCTCATTCCTGGTCCCTTGTCCTGCAGAATCTCAGCCTGATTTAAGCTGCAGTAGTGCGGGCGGCTGCCAGCAGTTTGGCACCTAGATAACATCTCCTCCCTCAGAAGAAGCCCCATCTCCAACGGGAGTCACAAAACGAACTGGAGGACACTGTGCTCTCGTAGACGTATGGAACCCATGTGTTTTTTCAGAACTGTCCTTAGCGCTAAGCCAGATCTGCCGGTCGAATCAGCGTGCCATCGCAGAGTTGTCGAACTAGAGTGCCCTCACAGACCTGTCTCCCCTCTGCACTGCCAGAAGTTCGTGTAAACCATTCCCTGCCAATGTCAAGACTCCATTAAATTCTGGGCAATAGTAATGTTTCTAACGAAACTGCCAAACTCGTCTCCTAGGAGAAGTTTTATCAGCCAGCCAATGAATTCTACACTGACCGACATACAGTCATGTTCAGAAAAAACAGAACACCTTGCGCGATTAGAAATATGACGTTCATATTTACAAGACATGCATATTACTTTTGTCTGCAGAAATGATTAGCATTTCAGTCACCTCGGTTCAGTATGTGTCTGGTTGCCTCGTGACAACAGGGCCCACCATGAGTCCTGATAACTTCTTGACGGCATCAACGCGCGTAGGGCGCGAATGGCTTCCTGTGGTATACCCATCCATGCTGCGTTCGCCTGTTCCAAAGTTCATCTGTGGTGGCTAGCATTGGGTCACAGCGCTGCCTGCTCCCATAGTTTCACCATATCCCACATATTTTCGAGTGCCGACAAGACTGGTGATCTCACAGGCCAGGGCAAAAGGCTGAGATCCTGTGACATCAAGAAGCTCATGTCCGTGCAGCAAAATGTATTCGTGCATTGTCTTGCTGAAAAATGTCCTTTCGGGTGTTGTGCAGAAAGGGTATGGCTACGGTCGCAGGATGTCATTCACTTAGGTCACACTGATCACAGTGACCTGGACACTCACCAACTGTGAAATATGGTTGTACGCAGTAGCACCCCATAATATAAGGCTTTGAGTTGGGGCTGTATGTCGTGTGCGAATGCAGTTACTAGGATGGAAAATGGAAATGAGCGTTTGGCATCATTGGCCAGGTCCGGCCACCTTGGTGCAGCTCTTATTACATTCGACGCCACATTGGGCGACCTGAGCGCCGTATGGGGATGATATGATGATGAAGACGACACAACACCAGTCCCTGAATGGAGAAAATTCCTGACCCAGCCGGCATTCGAACCCGGGCCCCTGAGGACGGCAGTCCGTCACGTTGACCATTCAGCTATAGGGGCAGACAGCCGCTGCGCTTTCTATGTGGTCATCATTTTCAAACATGCAGAACCTGGATTCGTCCGAAAACGCTATCTTATGCCATTCCTGTCCCCAGTGACGTCGTTCCATACACCACTGCCGACTAGCACGTTTCTGCATTTTCGTCAAAGGTAGGTGGAGAAGTAGATGACGTGCATGTGACCCATGACGTAATAAGGGGCGACGGACTGTTACCCCTGATAGTGTACGATGTGTTCCACTGTTCCACTGCCAGAGCAGCATATCTGTCCTGCAAAGCCATTCGGATGAGGTGTCGAGCTACCCACAGAGTGGTCTGGGTACTGCGACATGACCCATCTCATCGTGTTCTACGACTTTCCATGAAGCATAGTGTACACACCCCTTGCGCCGCGCGTGATTAGCCAAGCGGTCTAGGGCGCTGCAGTCACGGACTGTGCGGCTGGTCCCGGCGGAGGTTCGAGTCCTCCCTTTGGCATGGGTGTGTGTGTTTGTACTTAGGATAATTTAGGTTAAGTAATGTGTAAGCTTAGGGACTGATGACCTTAGCAGTTAAGTCCCATAAGATTTCACACACATTTGAACGTTTGAACGCACCCCTTGCACTGCCGAAATACTTAGTCCCACATGACCACCAGGTACCACATTCTCTCAAGCCAATAATGCGCCCTCTTTCAAACTCACTGATTTGACTGTACGGTTCGCACATACGTCTGCGAGGCATCCCTGGATACCAGCTCAAATCACACTGATCCATTATCTTCAATTTATAGCGACAACAAGAGCTACAGGCTAGTTTTACCGGTAGGTGGTGTTGACCCGCGATATCGATGTTGATCTTGAACATGGTTCAAATGCTAATCATTTCTGCAGAAAATACTAATGTACATGTCCTGTAAATATGGACGTCCGATCTCTAGTCATTCTAGGTGTTCTGTTTCCTTCTGAACATGAGTGTAGTTGCTAAAAGTTTAACTCCAAATTACCACTGTTCAAAGATATTTTTATTTCAGCCAATCCGCGGTTCTCCTCCACGCGTAATTCTTAGAAAGTGGTCTGCTATCTCTCACTCTCTGGTAGTTTTTTAGGGGCAGTCAACAGAGCTCTTTGCCCGTTTTCTACAACAAGAAAGGCCGTTCACCTTTTGGAGAAGCTGTTCGGATAATGGCAGCTCATCTCCATAAACTGAGAAAACAAATTCCAAAATGAAATATTTCTCTTCTCACGAAGAGGACAGAGATCATCTGCGAGTGGCGTCCCACTCTCCTGCTTTCTAGCAAAATTCTATAGAGCGGTGCTCTGATCAAATACCTCTGACTTTTAAAAATGAACAGTATTCTCCACTGGGCCAAACGTTCGTCACTGCTAAGGATAACAACACTTTAAGATGGAGTTAATGGTCTCCTGTGCTGTGCTGTCCACCATATTCAGAGAAAAACTTTGATACCGGAGGCGGCCAGGCGCTATGCGTACACTAAACAGACGGCAGGATACTCGCCCTCCAACCGTGCCACCGATCCTTTACTACACTTCTCTTAGAAATGGAAACGACCCACGTAAAACAGCCTGTAGTGAGCAAAACTCGTCCGTCCATTCCTAGTGATTGAGATATGTACCTGCAGCTACCCAGTGTGGCGAGAGTTATAAAACAGGAAACGGCGGCTCAGTCATTGTAGTCACTGAGGCTGTTCATAATTAGCATAGGTATATTTTATCAGTACAAGAATACACAGAAGCGAAAACTGAAATACAGGAATTAAATAACAATAAGACGAGTCGGTCCAGAATGGACGACGAGTTTCACGTGGTACTATACGATTTTCTCCCAGAGGATATGAAAATAAAACACCAATCACATTTCGCTGTGTTCTGACACCATAGTGACGCCTACGACAAGTGGGGGAGCCCGGGGTATGTTTGTGCATACCACTTTTACCGGGAACTATTTTCTGCTAGAGCGCTGCCGGCAATGGAAGATTAGTACTGGTATCTACTAGGGGATCTCACAAACTTCACGGTACTAGCTGAGCTAACGTCTTGGTGCGAAGAGCGTATTTGTTTTTGTGCGAAGGTAACTAAATTTTGTTACTCAAATATCAAAGCTCCGAAGGAGCATACATTTTATAACCATGAATAGATAAATATGTGTTCGTTTATAGGAGATTATTCTGCTTCACAAGGTACATTTGTATAATTTGAGAGCCTGAAAGTTACTACTGTAGTTCCGAAATTAATTAGAAGATGGCGATGAGGCCCGATTAGGTGCTTCTGCTGGGGCACTTTACGCACTGTTTTCGACTGCCATTCTGACACCCCAGTCAAGTAAACTTTAAGACAACAGCAACCGGAAACACAATGTAAAAAAAAAGAAGACCCAGGAGTATAAAAGGTAGAAATTGCTAAAAAATCTTTTTGAATCTAATAAATCTCAAGCAGAAGGAATTAATTTTATGAGAGCGATAACTTGCTAACAGCAAGAACAAGGAAAAATGTAACCTAATTCTGATGCCAGCGCCGGCCGAAGTTTCCGTGCGGTTCTAGGCGCTACAGTCTGGAGCCGAACGACCGCTACGGTCGCAGGTTCGAATCCTGCCTCGGGCATGGATGTGTGTGATGTCCTTAGGTTACTTAGGTTTAATTAGTCCTAAGTTCTAGGCGACTGATGACATCAGAAGTTAAGTCGCATAGTGCTCAGCGCCATTTGAACCATTTTCTGATGTCAACATTAGCGTTCTTACCAAAGGCAGGTTTTCACATGGAAACTCTCCATGCTGCGCTGTCTTCTGCCGTCTTCTTCAGGACCGTGTTATTTTCGCTTGTATTTATGTTGTCTGTCATCTTATATCTCCTCCTTCCTCTCAATCTCCTCTCACATACAAGTTCTTCCAAAGCGCCTGTTAGCAAGCATTCCCGTCTCAACGAATGTCCATTCTGGTTCTTCCTCCTTTCTCTTATAACCCGCTGGAGTCTAATGGTGAAAGGAAGCCTGCAATTTTCTTAATTACCAAAAAACATTTTTTGAAAATTTTAGTAATGTGATTTGTTTACTCCTTATTGTGTTCGATGATATGCGAAAATGTGCACCCATATGTGTATAAACCTGCCTCATACCCGGGGCACGTTTACCCACTTCACTTGCGCCTACATAAAATTATTTTCATCATTGTTATCATCGTCACCATCATCATCTTTTCAAGGATTGGCTGTTGCCTGTTCCGAACTCACAAACAAAATCATTCCCATTTTTTCCGAGGTTTTTCAATATCTCCTTTCCCATTCGACTTGTATTTCAAGATCATCTTCTGGTGATTTCTGTGCCCTGACATTCTCGTGAGGTGTTGTCTGCAATCTTCACGATGAATCTGAATTATTTCTTTCATGTCGAAACTATTTAATTATGTTCTAATATCTTCATCTCTAGTCATATCTCTTGTTGTGCAGCACTTCGGCCTTCTTAGCAACCTCATCTCCGCTGTTTGAATAATTCTTTTTTTCCAGAATGAGATTTTCACTCTGCAGCGGAGTGTGCGCTGATATGAAACTTCCTGGCAGATTAAAACTGTGTGCCCGATCGAGATTCGAACTCGGGACCTTTGCCTTTCGCGGGCAAGTGCTCTACCATCTGAGCTACCGAAGCACGACTCACGCCCGGTACTCACAGCTTTACTTCTGCCAGTACCTCGTCTCCTACCTTCCAAACTTAGGAGACGACGAAGTTTATTATTTTTTTTTTTTATTTTTTTTATTTATTTATTTATTTATTTATTTATTATTTTTTTTGGTAACCCAGCTTTCGCTTCCATAGGATAACACACGACTCGCCATTACTTCTATAGAATTTCATGACGGTCTCTTGTTGTACTCTATGACCCAATGTTCTGCTAATGATACTTGTGATTCGTGCATTTTATTTTCAGTATCAGATTCAAAATCAAAACTTATAGCACAGCCTAAATAAGATATTTCAGACACTTATTCTAAAACTGAATTACCCAAATAATTTTTGATCTTCGTGCGGTTCTTGATTATCCTTAAAGATTATAGTTTGTACCCAGTGTTTAGAAGCCTGATGCCACTATAGTTTTTGCAGCAGTGTAGCTACTGGCAGAGTCACCCAAGCCAGAGTGGTCTCGACTGAGGAACCAGACGAAGAGTGTGCCACAGCACAGGGCAGGACGGCCCTAGAGGCGCGCTGGAGCCAACTTCCCTAAGGGAGACAATCCGGACAGAAAGACAGGTCGCGATACGTAGAGGCGACAGCCTCATCACGCGAGTTAACCAGCACAGCGCTCGTAACGCAGCCAGGGGATTATAAAACTACTGTCAAACTCACATACAGCCTCGGTTACGGGACTAAAATTATTTTCATTCTTAAATGTAACATATGTTTAGAGGTATACCGGGTGTCTCTCCTAAAAGTCGTCATGCGCAGTTTATCTGGTGTTTCCGCAGATATTTGCAGCTTTTTGCAATGTGCAGCTTTTATTAGCCCAAACAAATACAGCTCATTAGGTATTTTATACGATGCCCAGTGTCGACGGAAAGCGTCGGTTTGTTTCCCGTTACAAACAAAATAATTTTTGATGCGGTAATATTGCGTGCCCATTCGATACAGAGGGCCCAAATTTCTCTAGTGCGATATTGGTTTTATTGATGTGAATTAACAGGGACAGGAAAAGACGAAAAATACCCATCAGTCCATGATCGACTCAGCAGCAGCAGTGTTGTTGCGTGACGTGGTAGTCAGCGGGGGCCAGGGCCGTACTGCAGCTGCTGAAGTAGTGGTCATTCGTACTGTTTCTGTTAATAAATATCGAGAAAATTAATATCACGCTAGGCTCACTGTGACCGCTCCGTCGAATGAACTCGTAAAATACCGCTTTAAAAATCATTTTGTAATGTAACGGGAAGCAAACCGACGCTTTCCTACGACACTGGGTGCCGCGTGAAAGACGTGGTGTCTGAGTTGACTCCAGTAACACATTGCATAGACTAAACTGCAGATATCTGCTGGAACACCAGAGAAAATGCGCTTGATAATTCTTAGGACGGACACCCAGTATACGTCAAGTTACACATTAATAACCACGTTACAAGAGCAAACAGTTTTAAAAACCGTGAATCTTACCAAAAAAATTGTAAAAATTAAGAGAAGGAATCCACATAAATGTGCCCCATATCCCTATAATGAGCTAATTCTCTTGGTTCGGATGATCTGTGTCAATGGAACTGATGGTCATTTAGAAGCTAGTATTCAAATAGGAGCTTGCCACGATGGTCATGACGTTCTGTGAGCATTTACGAGCTGTGAGCAGCACCAACATACGACTTACCACGTCAGTCTGGTTATGTTCTGCTCACACGAGCGTCAAAGCTAAACTAATGACGTACGTAATAATTGTTTCTTTAATTATAACCTATTAGCACAAAAACTGCCGTCATACTATAGATTTTGGTTCACCATGGTCAGCTTCAGAAAGGTCAGGAAAAGCAAACCATATACAACTGCTGGATAAGCTCCATCTTGTAAACAAGTAATGAAATTTTGATAAGACACCAATGTAAAAAATATATAAAATATCAACTTCATGAAATATATCTGATTAAAAAGAAACAAAGCCTTATATTATCATAATAAGGCTTAACAAAATTTCATTCTTTTCAGCATATGTTTTCATAAAATTCGTAATTTACTGTTACAAGTTGGAGATTGTCCAACAGTTGTATTTGGCCTCCCTTTTCCTGATAGACATGAAGATATTATGCACCAAAATCGATAGTCTTAACATTTTTTTTGACAATAGACTGGAATTAAAGAAACAAATTCCATACTTCCCGCATCACTGTTTCCATTCGCGGCTATCCGTCCGCAGCGCGTGGTCTAGTGACGACCGGCGTGTTCGCTCAGAAAGCTGGCTGCTGTCCGCAATAAAAAAAATTGAGTAAAAGGATCAACAACGAATTTCAATGGACGTCATGTGACGTTTGCTACGATCAAATACAACGAACAAAACGAGAAAAAAAGCGGTTAGCATTGCTGCCTCTAGATCACGGGATCCCGGGTTCGATTCCCGGCCGGGTTGGAGATTTTCTCTGCCCGGGGCTGGGTGTTTCTGTTGTCCTCATCATTTTATCACCATCATCATCATTCGTGACAGTGGCTACATTGGACTGTGCAAAAAACTTGGACTGTGTAAAATTTGGGACTTTGCACGGGCGCTGATGTCGCTGCTTGTATAAGTAATACCTACATTTTATAATATTGTTGTTGTTGAGGCTTTCAAATGGTTCAAATGGCTCTGAGGACTATGGGACTTAACTTCTGAGGTCATCAGTCTCCTAGAACTTAGAACTACTTAAACCTAACTAACCTACGGACATCACACACATCCACGCCCGAGGAAGGATTCGAACCTGCGACCGTAGCGGTCGCGCGGTTCCAGACTGTAGCGCCTAGAACCGCTCGGCCACCCTGGCCGGCCGTTGAGGCTTTCAGTCCGAACACTTGTGCGATACTGCTCTACACTCTAGCCTATCCTCGGCATGCGTCTTCATATTTGCCTAACCACTACAACCAACATTTGAAATTGCTTACTGTATTCATGCCGAGGTCGCCCTCTACAAGACCCTCCCCCCAAACACACACAAGCTCATTTCCCTTCACTACCCAAGTGACAATTCCTTGATAGCTCAAGACGTGCACTGTCAACCAATCCCTTCTTTCGGTCAACTTGTGGCCTTCATTTCCTTTTTTTCCCCAATATGATTCAATACTCCATTAGTTACCCCCTATTCTCATTTAACCGTTAACACTGTTACGTACGACCGCATTTCCTGCAAGAAATTTTTGTCGCTCTCTTTTCTCTTCCGTATAAACCTACATTTCAGACCAAAATTCTCAAAAAGTTTTGATTCAAGTTTCTCTTCTGCTGGAACGCTTTCCTTGCCATCACTAGTTGCCACTTTAGTTTTTCTACAGGTCGGTTTTGTACATTATTTTGCATCCCAAACAGCGAAACTCAGCACCTACGTTCAATATCACACAGATGTTAAGGGTGTTAAAAGCTATGGTCGAGTAACGATATCGCACTCACTGAAACATCCCAATAGTTTTGTTCGATCTTCGATGAAACGAAAAATATCAGAATGCTTGTTACGACTGTCAGCAAGTTTAATTGTTTAAACGAACCTATTTCTGAATTCATAATGACGACGCATTCCCACTAATTAGTATCATTAATATGAAAGTGTCTTCATGCAACAAAGATATAAAACTCGACAAAATCTCAGCATCAACATAACAGAAATTACTATTAGCTGAACATGCTGATATTTACGCAAAAAGTACGATGCCCAGTCCTGTATTACTGAACCCACTTGTAAGACGCTTCAGCATATTCCAAGGATAGAAACGCCATCAACGATTAGTTTTTAATTGTTGAAGAGACTTCTTGCGAAAATAAGCATCATACTGATTGATTACAGAAAGAGAATGAAACAACAATTAATTTACGGAAGGAACTGTACATAATACAAACTATAACGCAAACGGAACTGCGATCATAGCTTTAAGTACTATTAGAAAGATCATCATAGAGGTCTTAATCAAGGTCCAGTATAATGAATTCGTTGGCTCCGACTATCCGAAGCTACAAATTGCTTGAGTTGTACAATCACATCGTTAGCTTTAGAAAAACTGTTCACAAAAGCAGGATTTACTCTGATTGAAGGGAAACCTTTTCTCAAAGGGGTTATCCTTTCAGACAGCAGACAAAAATCTAACTATCTTCTGTGCTTTTCATTTTCATACCTTTGATAAATATAATACTTTCCACGTTTTTGTACGCAGATTTTTACGTCATTTACTAGACTCGTCGATCAATCTCGATGTTATGCAATATCGATGTTTTGGGATCTATTTCCATTGTCCATCGACATTTAGTCTTTGATATTGAAATAGACAACAGTGCCATATATCCATACGCAGACCAATCTCGTCTCCTACCATGGTGCGGCATCACCAGCGTCACAGCTTATGCGGCGCAGAAGTTTTTCTTTTTTTGTCTAGTTGGACTATTACTGCAGTTGGAGTCACAAACGCTGGAGGTCGAGTTTAGGCTTATTCTGCGCACCTACATCAGGCATTCTCCGACGACCAATCAGAGTTCAGTAGTGCTCTGAGCGCTCTGTTGCGAATACTGTATGCAATCAATCATCATTAAGCCCGATCTTAGCGAATTATTTAGCGAATTTTTATTCCATTTGTCGTGATTGATGATTGTGGTAAGCGACAAATTCTACACAAGGAAGTGAGAGACATAATTTGCAAGATACACGTTGACATCAGGCGCAGATCACGTGTACGTGCTTAAGGCAATAGTCACGCTTAGAAATGGAAACAGTGAGATATCCGTCTGTTCCTCGGCATGCGCGAGCAGCCATCGTCCGTAGATCGACTCTAATTTTCACAAGTGTGTTTGTTGGTTGCCTTAGGGGCTGCGACATTTATGCTGTTTATGAATGTAATGAAAAAAGGTACCCCGTGGTGTGGAATGTTTAGTTTGAAGATTTATGTCTTAAAATTATATTTCCATAATGTAGTGTGGTTCGTGGTGTAATTTAGAATTGAAAGTTATTCTTTTATTTATTGTTACCTTTGTGAGGAGAACTGATCAGGCCACAGTTGTTAAGAGTCCACAAATTGAGCCACATCACAATAGAACGTATGTAATACGTATGATGCAATTAGGGAAGACACGCAGAAAATTATATATAGACTATATATATTTCAGTACAGGCAGTCTGAGTCAGCAAGCGACCTAATTGGGAGGTACCATTCCCCGTAATCACAGTACTTCGTGGACATTCAACTGTCCGTAAGACCTCTTGTTGCTTTTCCTTTTCTTTCTCGCCGTGTGCGAACTCGTATCCGAAGCAATATGACCAATCATGAAATAAATAATCCAGAATTATTTTTGAACCTCAATACACTACATTTTGAAACATAGTTTAGAACATACACTCATGAGAGCAACACTAATATTTCTCTCTCATTAAGCCATGACAACAGCAGAACGATCAAAGTTGAGACGAACTTTTTCTCATTAAAAAAATGAAGGTGTCACTTTCAACTGATTGCAACAAGGAACGCCTCTTTCCCAGTTCGAGTCATACGTCATGAATAAACCTAACTATGAGATCATACGAAGATTAAAATATTATTATCTGTTTACTGCAAAGAATAACGATTTAAAAAATTCTTCCATGAGCGAAAAAAAAAATTATTTTCTTATTCAAGTCTTCCTTATTATACCATAGTAAGTAATTCGTTTCTTAGGAAACAAAGGTTCTGATTGTCTCCCAGTAATAAAATAATTTAATACATTAATAAAATATTGTGATATTATGGATACATCCGAATCAATTTGTTTACCTCAAAGTAACAGCAGACATTTCTATTGGAGAAACATCCAAAACCCTGCTCGTGTCTCCGTTCACTATTGCCTCACTTATCCTGTACGCAAATTCGTCAGGTGACTGAAAGCTGACACAGAAATTATTGTAGGCTAAATGCTTGGTTGTGTCATCGGAACTTTTTTCAAAAGCTAAAAGTTGCCGGCCTATCAGGACTAGGTAGTTTCGGTTTAAAAACAATTTCCATATACCACTAAGACTCTATGAAACACCTCAACTGCCATACCCTTAGGACAGGATCTCTTCTCTTCGATCCGTAAACATTGATGTGAATGTACTTCTGAGGAGTTGGTTATGAAACAAATAGCTGCCACCACAAACACCTCTCACTTTCCTTAAACATTTTTGTATAGCATGGAATTACAGGTAATCACTTGTTGTTATACACTCCCATTATCTACACAGAGAAGTCGCCAACTTTTAACACAACACAATGGCTGCACACATAATTATTTTTTCGTTAATAACGTAATCGTTGTAGTGTTCTAAATTCCTTACACTTCTCCTGTGTAATATTCTTGCTGCTTTATATTTTCCTAATGAACAAGCTTTTTTGTTTTTAATTAAGCCATTAGATTTGTTCTTCTGAATGTTAGTAATCTAAACACTAATACGGCTAAAAATATGGATGAACGTATAAATATCTGTAAAACAGGTCAAGTAGCATTATTGAATTAGAAGTCATTGTTAACGTTCTGCGCGCTGGGCAGAGTCGGGCATGAACACTGCGGTGTGCTTGAGCTGGAGGCATTATGGCAGCGCTCATCGTTATTCGAATTGTAACTAAGCGTGGACAGAATGCTGCGAAGGGTACATGAAACTGTTCATTGGTCTGAGGAAGAGGTCTAGCCAGAAGGTGACAGAAATATATGTTAGTGGGGGCAAGACACTAAAATGGCTATTGTTTATGTAAATGAGACACTTGTCACAAAACAAAATTTTATACTTGCTGCAAAACCTTATTATATCTTTGAGAACTGATGGTTATTCATGGCGTACAGAGAATTCTGTAACGAATGAAAATCTGTGCTCCTCCCCGCGAATGTGGGTGCCTCATTATAATCGCGTGGCTGATTACGTGGTTGCAACGTCATAAATGCAATGTCTGATAATGGACCACCTCCGCTGTGTTTCCAGGACAGAAGCTGGGTTTCAACTCATTTTATTTATCAAAACTGTGAGTGATAAATGAACTGATAATTTTAAAAAGTAAGAAAATTTATTCACATAAGCTAACTTACCGAGTGGAATAAGTGGTTTGCCCGTCTTCATAAATTATTATAAAATTAACAACTGCTAGTTAAACATACTGGATTCACCATTTTGTATAAGAAATAATTAAGTCCAAACATAATCTGTAAAAATATTTCGTGTTACATTTTAGGAGTAATTAACTGTATAGGAAATGAAACAGCAGCATTGCACAATCACTGCTAACAACCTTTATTTCAGTAGACTGACTGAGAGTGTAATGTTTTGTAATCGTTATGTGCGTGTCAGCATGAATGATAAATAATTGTACTGCACTACTGTGTGGGCAGACGAGTTTTGTTATCTTGTTAGCATTTCTGAGGCACAGGGCCGGTAGATGCAACTGAAGTGCCTTCAGCATCATTACTTAAGTAAACGGCATTGAAACCAGTTTCGTTACTTGAATGAAATGCCATGTATCCTTGACCATGAAGGCTTTTCGTTCCCTAATATGCTTCAGTATTAATCTCGTCGCAGATTAAATTTGTATTTATATCGACTTATTTGGTAAGGTTTATCGGCAGCCAGTCCGACAGTCGATTGTTAGAAATAGTGACCCTTTTAAGTGGCGAGATTTATGGTGAAGTGTGTCGCTGCTCTATAGAAATATTTTATATCGACGTACAGGTTATGACGATCGCTCCCCATTGACCTACTTCAGGCAAGTATATCTTAAAAATTTTGTGATCTATTGCAGTTACGCGGACTATACGTATGCCATAGTTCGCGAGCAATATTTTTAGAAATTTTATAACTGAAAATTCGGTTACACTTAATCTGAAAAGAGCCGATCGGTCACATTCTGCGCCTCTGAATAAAGAAATGCACATTCTTTGCACGTTCGTGCAAGTGATCAGTGCAGCAACGAGTACGCACTAGCTGCGAATCACTACGAACTCCACACGGACTTCAGAAAGTGACAATATTTATGCCGGCCGCTGTGGCCGAGTGGTTCTAAGCGCTTCTGCTGCTGATATGGTCGCAGGTTCGAATCCTGCCTCGGGCATGGATGTGTGTGATGTCCTTAGGTTAGTTAGGTTTAAGTAGTTCTAAGTCTAGTGGACTGATGACCTCAGATGTTAATTCCCATAGTGCTTAGAGTCATTTGAACTATTTTGACAATAGTGATTAAAATTCTTCTGGATATTATGCCGCGTCGTTGCTAAAAACTAACAACAATAATAAATTAAAACCGACGTTTCGGCCGAATTGCAACGGCCTTCCTCAGGGCATGAGGAAGGCCGTTGCAATTCGGCCGAAACGTCGGTTTTAGTTTATTATAAACTAAACTAAAATAATTATTTTTTAGCAACGACGCGGCATAATACCCAGAAGAATTTTAATCGTTATGACACCGGCCTCGGAAGCCTACGTTCTTATATCATTTTGACAATATTTATGACCAGAATGAGATTTTCACTCTGCAGCGGAGTGTGCGCTGATATGAAACTTCCTGGCAGATTAAAACTGTGTGCCGAGTTCGAGTCTCGGTCTGGCACACAGTTTTAATCTGCCAGGAAGTTTCATATCAGCGCACACTCCGCTGCAGAGTGAAAATCTCATTCTGGAAGCATCCCCCAGGCTGTGGCTAAGCCATGTCTCCGCAATATCTTTCAGGAGTGCTAGTTCTGCAGGGTTCGCAGGAGAGCTTCTGTAAAGTTTGGAAGGCAGGAGGCGAGACACTGGCAGAAGTAATGGTGTGAGGACGGTGCGTGAGTCGTGCTTGGGTAGCTCAGGTGGTAGAGCACTTGCCCGCGAAAGACAAAGGTCCCGAGTTCGACTCTCGGTCCGGCACACAGTTTTAATCTGCCAAGACGTTTCAATATTTATAATATTAGGAAGCACCAAACGCGTAATATTATTATTTAATTCAGGGGATATAATGAAATTAAGACATTGAAAAAGCGCTAAAATAAGGCCATGTAAGGTTTCTGTAGCGACTGTGTAGTTATTGACATTTGGCATCAAGTCGAAATCTTTGTCGAAAGTGACTTAAATACTAGCAGACCTAACTTTTGACGAGAGTAAAATTAGACTACATGTGAATGGTGGCCGATGTGTGGTTGAGCTCGTAGCTAGACACTTATTCGTCGAATATAATACTCGCCATTTTTCTGACGCACTGACTCAACCACTGGACAACTAGATAACGTGTAATCTATTAAGTTTGATACATACAGGGTGTTACAAAAAGGTACGGCCAAACTTTAAGGAAACATTCCTCACACACAAATAAAGAAAAGATGTTATGTGGACATGTGTCCGGAAACGCTTAATTTCCGTGTTAGAGCTCATTTTAGTTTGTTCTTGCACCTACGCTCAATGGAGCACGTTATCATGATTTCATACGGGATACTCTACCTTTGCTGCTAGAACATGTGCCTTTACAAGTACGACACAACATGTGGTTCATGCACGATGGACCTCCTGCACATTTCAGTCGAAATGTTCGTACGCTTCTCAACAACAGATTCGGTGACCTATGGATTGGTAGAGGCGAACCAATTCCGTGGCCTCCACGCTCTCCTGACCTCAACCCTCTTGACTTTCATTTATGGGGGCATTTGAAAGCTCTTGTCTACGCAACCCCGGTACCAAATGTAGAGACTCTTTGTCCTCGTATTGTGGACGGCTGTGATACAATACGCCATTCTCCAGGGCTGCATCAGCGCATCAGGGATTCCATGCGACGGATGGTGGATGCTTGTAACCTCGCTAACGGAGGACATTTTGAACATTTCCTGTAACAAAGTGTTTGAAGTCACGCTGGTACGTTCTGTTAATGTGTGTTTCCATTCCATGATTAATGTGATTTGAAGAGAAGTACTAAAATGAGCTCTAACATGGAAAGTGAGCGTTCCCGGACACATGTCCACATAAAATAATTCTTTCTTTGTGTGTGAGGAATGTTTCCTGAAAGTTTGGCCGTACCTTTTTGTAACACCCTGTATAGAACTTGGAGTTGATTATTTAAAATGTTTGAGTTCTTACATTTTTATATTTACTTTCTCCATGCAGAAAGTTTAATTTTGCTACAGATTTAACATACTGTAGTTTCTAAACCTTTCACTTTATTTTAGATAGCTGATTATCTTATTAATTTTAATGTGTTAAGAATTTTAGAAAGACTGGTTACGAATTACTAGACAAGACCATTGGTCCTAGCGGCTTGAAATTAGGAAGGAACATTCCTTATACAAAGTTGACTATCGTGAAGAAACGACTTTTCAGAGATCAAACCCAACGGTGGTTAAAGGAATTTTTTCGTGGGTAATTTGTCTGACCCTACTATGTAAGTGATGCGTGTGATAATCACAACAAAAAAATGGTTCAAATGGCTCTGAGCACTATGGAACTTAACTGCTGAGGGCATCAGTCCCCTAGAACTTAGAACTACTTAAACCTAACTAACCTAAGGACAACACACACATCCATGCCCGAGGCAGGATTCGAACCTGTGAGCGTAGCGGTCGCGCGGCTCCAGACTGTAGCGCCTAATCACAACAAATTATCCAATTCCATACAGAGATCATAGTTGCTGATAACTGCTTATAACTACTCGTTTTGGCAATGGGCGAAAATAATAGTTGTTTCAGATTCTTTAAAAAACGAAAATAAAGAATAGAAGAAACAAAATACTTTGTTGTGGAGTGGTAATGCGGCATTATTGTCTTGTTATAAGATGGCTTTAAGAAAGTATAGATTAATCATTAGTAAATATGATACTATGATACTATCGCATGATTGTCTGATGTAATATGCCGGACGGAGTGACCGAGCAGTTCTAGGCGCTTAAGTCTGGAACCGCGTGACCGCTAAGGTCACAGGTTCGATTCCTGCCTCGGACACGGATGTGTGTGATGTCCTTAGGTTAGTTAGGTTTAAGTAGATCTAAGTTCTAGGGGACTGATGACCTCAGAAGTTAAGTCCCATAGTGCTGAGAGCCAATTGAACCAATTGATGTAATATACGGATATTCTCTCTGAAAATAGGCACTCACATCCGTGATTACTTAGTAACTTTTTAAATTTTCTAAAGGGAAGATAATGCTGATACGATTATCAGTTTGAAATCAGTTGCTCTCTTGAATAAAACAAGTTGATTCCGACACCACTTACAAGGAAAGTATACGAGATTTAAATGACTTAACGTTGAGAACCATGAGCAAGTTGGAGAATGTGTAGCGACTCTCTTTTGGTCAAGACTAGAGTCTCTGTGGCTAAATCAGATACTTATCAATGGCTTCAGATGTTGTCTACCGCATATCCAGGTATACTGAACAAACTGGGAAGGCTTTTTAAAGAGATGCAACTAGCACAAAGATGCACTTCGGTTCGAGCATTGTGAGATAACTGTGGAGAAGGATATTTATACGCTGGAGAAGATAAGAGTTAACAATTATACGCATGCGTATAATTGTTAACTCTTATCTTCTCGGCGTAATGAGTCTTGAAAGTCTCTTCGGGTTCGCTACCAGATACTAAAATCAATTAGAATCCATATTTCGTGATCCAACTGTACGCCATCTTCGGTATAACGATGCTTCTGCTGCTAGGTCCTGATGAGAAAGTTTTATGTTCGGTTGAGATTAGTGTGTATACGTGTGTGCAGTGCATAATTGTGAATGTACACTTACTTTCAACTGAAGCCAAGACAATAAGCAGACTATGTTTCAGATCTTATACTGCGATAGTATGAACAGGATCTTTTTTTTCATTTTTAATGCTGTAGTCTGCTCGAAAAAGCCTGTAGATTTTTAATTCCCCTCGATATACTTTTTGAATGACAAATATTGTTAAAAGCCCAACAGCGAATGTAATGTATTGCGAATACATTGAAAGAACGATCCTTTATTGTATGATTATATGGTAGCGGAACAAACACTGGTAGCAGTTATTTCTGTAAAATATATGAGAGTATGCGTACGGAACGATTTGAAGTGGAATGACCATATAAAATTAATTGTTGGTAAGGCAGGTGCCAGATTGAGATTCATTGGGAGAGTCCTTGGAAAATGTAGTTCATCAACTAAGGAGGTGGCCTACAAAACACTCGTTCGACCTATACTTGAGTATTGCTCATCAGTCTGGGATCCGTACCAGGTCGGGTTGACAGAGGAGATAGAGAAGATCCAAAGAAGAGCGGTTCGTTTCGTCACAGGGTTACTTGGTAAGCGTGATAACGTTACGGAGATGTTTAGCAAACTGAAGTGGCAGACTTTACAAGAGAGGCACTCTGCATCGCGGTGTAGCTTGCTGTCCAGGTTTCGAGAGGGTGCGTTTCTGGATGAGGTATCGAATTTATTGCTTCGCCCTACTTATACCTCCCGAGGAAATCACGAATGTAAAATTAGAGAGATTCGAGCGCGCACGAAGGATTTCCTGCAGTCGTTCTCCCGCGAACCATACGCGACTGGAACAGTGGCACGTAAAATGCCCTGCGCCACACACCGTTGGGTGGCTTGCGGAGTGTAAATGTAGATCTAGATGCAGATGTAGACCAATATCAACTTAAGAGTCTTGAGAGCCTGAGCTATAAGATAAAGTGATATGAAATCCGAGCTTACTTATGCTTGACTGTCAGTAAAACCTGGGCAGCGGTGGGGGGAGGGGGGGGTGAACTGTTCTGGAACGCCTTTTATCTGCCTATGGCAAGATCTTGGATGGTCGAACTGGAGTCACCCAGTTTTAATTTGTCAGCAGTGTTTAAAGTGTTTGCTAATAATAAAGCATTTTTTTCCAAAGTTCCTACTTCTTGTAAAAGAAGTGCGATTTTCTTGCAGAAATATACGATGTTTAACTGAATAAAAATTAGTTCTCTACGTCAGTGATCCTTCTAAATAAATTAAACGGCCGGCAAGTAAGTTGGTTGCAAGTAGTATCCAACAGTTGGTTTTGTAGACAAATCTCGGAAATTACTTGAGCAATCTGACAGAATTTCCATCCTGTGCTGTTATTTGTCTGTGTGTGGCAGAAAAAGACAGAATCAGGCATGCGTTAAATGTGTCCAAGTAGTTCAAGAAATAATGGCGCACACAGCATGCCAACAGACGCTACCCCTCTCCCCCTCTCTCCACTCCTCAGGAAACCGACAGCTGCTACGCCAGAACATGCATTAAATTCGAAGCACATTGCAGTGCTGAGAGTCAAAGCCATTTCATTCACAGGTCGTAACGTAATGTACAAAAACAAATTGGTACCGCTATCACAGCTGTACGGCGACGCTTCTTTGTTTTTTTGTTCTAACGACGAAATTGCAGACATGCTATATTTCTGTCAACAATGGCAGTTGTACTTTACGCAAAGTTCATAAGCAGCATGTGCGATCAGTTAGGAGCAAGGAGTTACTGGCCGACGCATACCACAGAGACATCGCGGTACTGCGTGACGTCACAGCAGTCGCTCTTGCAAGCGGCCTCGGCATTAGGTTTCCCACCAAACGACAAGTCGGTGCAACAACTTGTTGGCGCATGTGATTTCGCCTACGCAGCGCCGCTTTGAAGCAGGGTTTAAATTTTATTTGCCGCCTGTGAGCACAACGGTTCCGGCTTGCGAAAAACAATTCTGCCTGCTCGGACGTGTACATCTGTTACCCGCCTTTGTGCATGCTTGAGTTACATCTCGCTGCGGTTTCTCTCCAATGTTATCTGCAGGAAGGGCCGTGACCTGAGCACCTTCTTAATCCACGCGGATACACTGCGAGCATTCATAGCAACCTCACCATTGCTCCGCCTCAAAGCTATTTATTACGTTCGCAGCAACTTGTTGATCTTCAAACAGACCTCCCTTTATTACCATGTCCTCCAGTAAACTAATTTGAGCACGAAAATTTATGAGGTATTTAGTATTTGCAGATAATTAACTAACTATTTTACGCCATCTTGACATAACACGTAACGTCGTAACTTTCCACCTAGTTGGAACGTGGGATGATGTTTTGAAACCATCCTTCCGATACCATCTGACGAGTCGTCAGTAATGAAAACGCCATTAAGTTTAGCGTCAGAAATTCGTCGTTGATGAGACGCCGAGAGAACAACAAAATTTCATCCACAAGAAGAAAATATCGTTCGTAGAAAAAAAAATCTTCGCATATGTTTAAAGGCTGTAAATGCCTTTGCTTTAATGCAACTCGAGACACGATTACCTACATTCGTTCAATGAACAGAATTTTATCAGTTTAATTTGCGCAGCATTTTGTTGCATCATCTGGAGCTTTCTGAAAATATTCCCGCTTTTCAACGAGAGAAACAAATATTAATCGCTAATGTTTTTTATGCTAGGGACCATTGCAGAAATTCCCTGCTCCTGTTCTTTCTGTTTTGAAATAAACACCTAGACTGGCGATCAGCTAATTTCGCCTCCTTGGGCCTTATCAAGCAACATCGAACAAGAATTTTGTTATTTGTTTCCATTCGTCAGCATGTGAATCATACAGGAGTTGGAAACATTAGCATGAGCTCGTACAGTAGATGTTCATAGATTCCGATGTGCTCTGTTTGTTGGTACGGCGATTAGACGTACATATGGATAACACTTTTTAGTTCTAAATATACGGAGTGTTAAAAAAAAGTATTCCATATTTGGAGAGGTGGCATTATGGACCAGAAAAGAAAAAAAGTGTCGATTACAACATGGGTGATCTTAAAAGCTATGAGCACTTGTTCATCTTGGTTTCTACTGGAAGCTCTTGTCTATCGCGAATGTCCCACAGAATGCAAGAAACAAATGACGACGAATACCTCTGTTATTGTCCACGCATACAGGATACAGTAAACACCTGTTAGTCTTAAAATTTTGAACGTATATGCTGTTCAGCAACGATGAACGTAAATGAATGATTTGAGAAAATCAGCCAACCAATTCAGGTGTTTGTAAAATGTTTTGTAATAATTCCTCCTCTTGTCATATAGGTCAAACAGGGCGTGCGATCAAAGTAAGGTATGAAGAACGTTATTAGGAGAAAGGGGTTTAATGTGCACCACTTCACATTTTCGAACATTTACTCATTACTAATTATTCGCCTGAAGATCTAACAGAAATCATAATTTTGTATAAAGGTGGTTACAGACCGGAAATTAGACTTTTGTGAAGAACTCGAAATTTTTAAACATACACTCAGTAGGGATGGTAATAAATGATCAGCTGCAACTTGCGACTCGACAGCTTCTTGAAGATTTAGCCGATACTTCAGATCGGTTAATGTAGTTACAGGTCTCCACTTGTCATTCAGCCTCATCAAATTTCTATTTTTTCTGTAAATATATTATTTCTCTCTGTATATCCTCCTTTTTACTGTTATAACTCATTTTAAAGTTTCCCCTTCTCCTCCCTGCCTCCCATCTTCCATTTATCTACCTAAAAAATTTTCTCAGTCCCTTCGAGATACAATGTGGCGATAGATAGTTTACACCTTATCTGTCTGCTATGCACACCTATTTTCGAATAGGTATACCACCTATCAGTGTTTCTTATTTCGTGCACTGCGACGACTTTGTCCATGTACATTTTAATGTGAAGACTTTTACGATTAGCCCAGGTCCAATGGGAGTGCTTTTAATCGATTCTGATTTTACTGATAGTCACGTAAACCATGTTACTTGACATGCTAATATGTGATTTTACGTGTAAGTAATTTTTATTATATTTTTATCAAGTGGTTTTGTACATCCTTTTTCACCTTTATTTTTAGCTATGATGTGAAAAAACTCCTACGTAAGTCCATGTACTTTGAAGAGGACGATATTACAATTGTTGAAACCATTGACAAGGGTTGTTAATAAAACTTTATACCCCCAACTGGCTTACTCAAATCATTCATCTTTTAGTGTTTTTCATATGAACCTTATTCACAGTTCTGGATACGTGCGGTGCATGCGTTAGTTCTAATGGAGCCACTTAATGTTAGATAAGTTTGTCAAATGCTTTTACATTGCAATTTTATCTTTGCAGTTACCGGTATAATGGAAGCCTATTATTCCACATGGGAAATGGCGTACATGATCTTTTGTAGTGGTTTGGCTATAGGAAGAAACCGTCAAGCTCGTTTCGTGTACGCTGAAAAATATCCAGAACGCAAGATGCCATCCGTACAACTATTCAGCCAACTTTTTCAGCCACTAGAAGACTCTGGCTCTGTATCTCCAACAACAGCGGATCGTGGCCGGCCTGCACCATTCGTACTTTCACTGTGTAGGAGCGGGGACTGCAACGAGTGGAAGAAGATCCTGAACTGGTGAAGAAAGGATTTTAGCACCTATCTGAATTATTCGGCCTCTAGTTTGGCTGATCCTGCATGAACAGTTATTACATCCATACAACGTACATTATGTCCAACCCCTGGGCACAAGGTCAACTTGCCATAATGCAGTGTTTCCAATAGACGTTGCTAACAAGGAGAGGTCCCCGTTGTGGGATCGACTTTTTGAAGGTTAAGGTTCCAAGCATCACATCCTGCAACCATTCACCCTGGTGGACCCTCGTTTGAGAGTATTCGACGAAAAAATTGCGGAATTAATGCGTGATGCTCTTCAGCTTTAAAAAAAGGGATGTTTAACAAATTGGTTAAGGTTCAGTCTTCAGGTGCAGGAAGTTTTGAGTTGCCAACACGGTAGCTCGTGTTCAGTCAGAAGGCAGCCTGCTCTCTGTAATAAAAAGAACTGAGCGAAGTAATCACGGGTGAACTTGAAGGGGTGTCACGTGACGTCCCCCCAGACCAAATGATGAGAACAATGACGAACAAAATGAAGAGAGAGGAGGAAAAACTGGTTAGAATCTCATCGGGTGTTTTGAAACTATTTATTCTCAGAAATTTATCGAAATGACTTTTACTATTATTTTTATTCAGTTAATTGGATTATGCGTATTTCGTTTATTTCTATTCGTTTGTCACATCGTTTTAATCAATATACTAACTTTTTCAAAATGCTGTACTTTTTTTGCTATCATTTTTTCCATTTGTAATCTTTGCGCACGTGATTTTAATTATTTTATGTATTGACTTTGATTTAATTCCTTCCGTTTTTTCATCCTATATTTTTGTCCGTATTATTGCATTCATTATTTCCATTCCTCATTTTGTTTGAATTACGTTTTATTTTTATCCCGTCTTTCGCTTGAATCTTCATCTGCGTTACTTTGTCCACATTGGAGTAAGTATTAATGTTTTAAATGTTTTATGACGTTGACTACCCAAAAATTGTAAATTTTGTAACAAAAAATACCTTTCTCACCGAATTGCACAGTCAATGTAAATTGATTATTTCGTCTTTTGTTTCTGAACTGATACATTTGCAGTTTAAAATGTTTAAATATCGTGACAGATGAATAAAAATAATTAAGTTCACTTTCACAAAGGTCCGAAGTGGAAAAGAGTAACGGGAAGAAAAAAAATTAGAGAAATTTGAAAAAGTTAATATATTGGTTATGAAAATTTGACGAAGGAACAGAAATAAAAAATAATAAAATTAATTGATTATAACTGATGATCAAAGTTATTTCGTTTAAGATTTATAAATAAAGATTTTCAAAGCACCTGACGAGACTGAACCCCCCAACCTCTTGCACAAGATGCCTGTACCTTAAACGTTACGCTCAGCAGCCAGTCTGTTAAAGAACCCTTTTTAAAGCTGAACAACATCACGTGAAATTTCGAAATTTTTTTCTGTCGTTTACGCACAAACGAGGACTCACCAGAGTGAATGGCTACAGTGCGTGAAACTTGGCTTCTTAATATGCATCACCTTTCAGATGACTTCAAAAAGTCGATCCCACCTCTAGGGACCACTCCTTGTAAGTGGTGAAGAATCACTTTTCACGACAAAACTACTTTTCACAGTCGACATTAGTTTCACTCGAGATGGGAATATCACTTTTCGTAACCAGCAAAAGTGGGTTGATGCAAATCCACACGAAGTTGAAGAATCTAGGATAAAAGTACTTTTGGTAAATTTACCATCTCGCCGTCGTGAGAAGCCAGTGATGACATTCCTCCTTATAAATCGTAGTCTCATCAATTATCTCGTCGAGGTGTAAGTTTACCTCTGAATTAGACTGATCTCTGCTGAAGTCAATGGACGTTTTACGACCTCTGTGTCGAAACATGCATATGAACATTCGTAGGAACATTTTTGCGCCGGCCGAAGTGGCCGTGCGGTTAAAGGCGCTGCAGTCTGGAACCGCAAGGCCGCTACGGTCGCAGGTTCGAATCCTGCCTCGGGCATGGATGTTTGTGATGTCCTTAGGTTAGTTAGGTTTAAGTAGTTCTAAGTTCTAGAGGACTAATGACCTCAGCAGTTGAGTCCCATAGTGCTCAGAGCCATTTGAACCATTTGAACATTTTTGCCATCTTCAGCGAGCTTTTGGCTATTTTCTTTCGGCTGTCACATACATTTTTTTTAACATAGGTAAGTACTTTGCTATTGTATATTTGTTTGTTTCACTGTACATCACGCCATATATTATGATCAATAAAAAGAAACAACAGCTTGTTAATAATGACAAAACTTCAACACACCATATTTGAATCAAAACAAAAAGAATAACGTTTTGTAAGAGTGCGGTGCACCATATCTCCTTCTTTGCAGTGACGTCATAAAATCTTTGAACACGCTTTTACCTCTTCGTAAAGCTGTATCAGAACACAGTATAAGGCATACTCGAAAGCTGAGATCACAAACCGACGCAAGAATTGCTTGCTGATATGACATGCGGGCAGTTCACTACAGACAGCTTCCATTTATTCTCCACTGTTGGGGAGACTCGGATGACCGCAAGCTTAAAGATGACGTGCGGCACTTTACGCCACTGGTCTCACGAGTGAGGTCACGTTTACTATGCATTTGCCCCTGAGAACCATGCCACAGTCACCGCGAAAGGCGGACACGGATATTGCACAGAAACTTGGCAACATACTTTCCCTTGTGAGTAACAGCAGAATTATACGGGTTACTTAAGGCAATAATAAGTAATTAACGTCCGTTTCACGCACTGTACTTGATGAAAACCGCGGCAGAACCGACATATGGCACGGCAGTGTGACCGCTAAGGCCGTGCTGCGCACCAGTCTTCTAGATTTACAGCGTCTGTGAGTCATTGAGACTACTGTGAACAAACATCCCTCCTTCTCTGGGAAACAAATCTTGCTAATAGTTCCGGGAGACCTTCTAAACTATTAGTGAAGGTCGCTCTCACCTTCCAAACCGTTAGTATGGTTCACTCTCTGCACTGGTTGCTTTTTACCAATGAAGAGAGAGGATGTATGACAGTTTTCGGAGAACTGTTTGCTTTGTGGCGTCGATAGCTAATTATGTTACTGAACATACGTTGCGAAGCTTGCGTGGTACAACACAGCTGAAGCTCAGCACCCAGATAACTTATTCCCGCTTTGTGACGTCTAACCTATGCAGAAATCTGCTAAATCCTCAACCAATACGTGTTGGAACAACATCTTTCACTTCAAGTAGTTATCAGTTTCGTGGCGTTTCATGACAATCATACATAGCATTAAAGGGCAAATGTACTTTGGAAACAACTGCGAAAACTAGAAATTTTCTTCTTTGTTCACCAAATGTAATTGCCGTCAGACGAAATGAGGCAGAAAGTGAACGCCCTACCAACGAATGCAGTTGCTGTTACGCGGTGGCTTGCTTGCACGCGGCAGCTGCACAGCCTCGTCAGGTGCGCGGTATTATTTTAAAGGTCACTTGTACTGATCTGATTGTAACTCTGGTCTAGTCCTGAATCCAGTGAACGATAGTTACCATCACCCATAGAATGACCGATTTTTCTGTCCTTGGAAGCGACTCTAGACACGGTCTTGATACAATTTTGATGCTGCCTTGATACAGTGCTGAAACAGTGCCATAACACTGGCTCGAGAGGAGCCGTTTCTCCTCATACATAAGCGTTTGGTGGATGGATGCACAATTTGGAAACTATTTAAGTGACGGGTGACGGAACCATAAACTAGTCCTTGCACTGGGGCGCTCTCTCTGGACGGGAACCTAACTCCGTGCTGCCTGATTTGCAGGCAGCTCGGAAGGCTGCGTGTATGGCTATGTCTCGTATCTCTGCAGGACACACCACTTCCAAATTTCTGTTGAGAGCAACACTGAGTATCACATGGACCCCTTACAGAGACAATCCGTTCCTGCGGAATATCTACATCTACATTTAAATATGTACTCCACAAACGACTGTATGGCGCATGGCAGAGGGTACCTTATACCACTACCAGTCAATTCCTTTCCTGTTCTGCTCTCAAACAAAGCGAGGCAAATATGACCGTCTATATGACACGGTCCTCGTGCGAAGTGTACATTGGCGGCAGTAGAATCATTTGTAGTCAGCTTCAAATACCGGTTCTCCAGATTTTCTCAACAATGTTTCGCGGAAACAACGTCGTCTTCTCTGCAGGGATTCCCATTTGTCTTCACGAAGCATCTCCGTTAACTATGGTGTTGATGGAACCTACCAGTAACAAATCTAACGGCTCACCTCCGACTGCTTCGATGGCTACCTTTAATCCGACCTCGTAGGGATGCCATTCACTCGAACAGTACGCAAGAATAGGTTGCACTAGTACTTTGATTTTAATGTAAGTACGATACTAATTGAAATTTCTGTATACTTGAATACTTAGATGCATAGTTATGTACGCTCGTACATATTTGCTAACGTCAATTTCCTTGTATACTTAGTTCTGCAGCTGCAGTCTGATGATGAAATTTTGAAACGCGTAGTGCTTGATAAAGAATAACTTTTATATATGACAAACTTGAGGCAAATATGAATGGTAGTCTACCTCTACTATGGACGTATTTCTCCATCAAGTAATGGCACTAGTATTATTTACGCTATCTCCTTTATAGATGACCTAGACCTTCCTAAAATTCTCCCAATTAACCGAAGTCGACCATTCGCCTTTCCTGCTACCGCCCGTAAGTGCCCGCTCCATTTCACATCCCTGTGCAACGTTTCAACTAGATATTTGTTTGATGTGGCTCTGTCAACCAGCACGCTGTTACACAGCCGCATTGTTTTTCCAATTCATGTGTATTAATTTGCATTTTTCTATATGTAGAGCAAGCTGCCATTCATCACACGAATTAGAAATTTGGTCTAACACATCTTCTACCCTCCTACAACCGCTCAACGTCTACACATTTCCGTACGCCACAGTGTAATCAGTAAACAGCCATTGACTGCTGCTCATGCTGTTCGCCAGATTATTTTGTTTACAGAGGATACGAGCGATCGTATCACACTTCCATCGTACACTTCTAACGATACTCCAGTCCGTGTTGAACACTCGTTGATCGAGGACAACGTACTGAGTTTTAAAACTGTCGTGGACTTTATCATGGATTAATTCTGTCACTTAACAAGTCACATCTCTGGGAACCTAATTCGTATAATGGGACCTTCGTGAACAGTCTGCAGTGGGGTACCGTGTAAAACACTTTCTTTAAATTTAGGAATATTGAATCTGCCTGTTGCCCTTCATCCATGGTTCACTTGACATTGTGCAAAGGGCAAACTGAGTTACTCAGAGCGATGCTTTCTAAAGCCTTATTGATTCGCCGACAGAAGCTTTCCCGTTTCAAGGACATTTATTATACTCGAACTCGGAATACGTTCAAGAATTCTGCACCAAACTGATGTTAAGAAATTAGTCTGTAATTTTGCGGGTCAGTTCTTCTTATTTACAGGAGTTATCTGCACGTTTTCCAGTCGATTCTGACTTTGAGTTGGGCAAGAGATTCGAGATAAATGCGAACTGAGTAAAGTGCCAATGCCATGGAGTACTTTCTTTAAAACCGAAATGGGATTCCATCCGGACTTAGTGCTCACTTGTTTTCAGCTCTTTCAGTTGTTTATCTATGCCAGGGATGCCTTTTAGTCTACTGTGTTCTCCATACGAAAGTCCGTGTGATAGTCAAACCACTCCATGTTTATACGATCTCCCTGCGTGAATGCTTGCATAAATGAGAAATTTAAAACTTCAGCTTTCCTTTCGCTGTCTTCTTTTGCCACAGCAGACTGGTCAACCACTGACCGGATAGAACTGTTCGACCTGCATATCGATTTTACATTTTTAGATGCGACTCCAATTTTCTAGGGATCTCGGTAAAATCTTGTGCAAAGATACG
Organism: Schistocerca serialis cubense; assembly: GCF_023864345.2. Taxonomy (NCBI): domain Eukaryota; kingdom Metazoa; phylum Arthropoda; class Insecta; order Orthoptera; family Acrididae; genus Schistocerca; species Schistocerca serialis. Next base: position 149,582,100 of record NC_064642.1, read on the forward strand.
ACGCATCTGCATCTAACGTAGTTTTGCGATTTTTATCGAAATTTGCTGACACACAGGACTCAGTAAGTTGCCCCAGATGGAAATTCATCTACAGATGCTACTAATTGACTTGCATCACGAGGACTGTAATATAGTATGACCTTGTTGCGCAAGCTCTACGTTAATACGTTAATGACCTTTTTTTGTGAATTATCAGTTATCTGGTTTGACACGGCCCGCCAAAAATTCCTCTCCGTTGCTTACCTCTCCATCTCAGAGTTGCAGACAACGTCCTCAGTTATCTGCTGGATATCTTGCAACTCCTCCCACAATTTTTGCACTTCACTGTTTCGTAAAGTAACATAGAGGTTATTGCTTCATGCCGTAACACGTCTTATTAATCTGCCCCTTCTTCTTTGAAGTGCTTTCCGCACAATCCTCTCATCGTTAATTCTGGAGAGATCCTCATTTTTTTTGTCTTATTAGTCGAATTAATTTTCAAAATATCTCTATAGCACCGCATCTCAAACACTTCGCTCATTTTCTTTTCTGTTTTTCCAACAATCCAAACATGTATTTTCAGAAATTTTTTCCACGACTTAAAGCCGATATTTCATTCTAGTAGATTTCTTTTGGCCAGGAATACCCTCTTTACCTTTGTATCCTTCTTTCTTCCTCCGTCGTATGCTATTTTGCTCCCAAGATAGGAGAATTCCTTCACTTCATCTACTCCGTGGCCCACAGAGTTTATCGATAATCTGATTTGTGCTACTCCTTATTACTTTCGTCTTTCTTCAGTTTAATTTCAATCCATATTCATTGCTCATCAGCCTGATCACTCCATTCAACATTCTCACTTTCATTGATGATAGCAATGTCATTAGCGATTCCTTCCACTCTAAGTTTTAATCCGGCTTCTGAACCTGTCTTTTATTTTTGCCACTGATTCTTCAAGTGTAGGCTGAACAATATGAGTGAAAGACTGTCTTACACACTTTCTGAACCGAGCTCTTAATTCTTGGTCGTCAGTTATTATTGTTGCCTCTGGGTTCTTGTATATATTATAAATTACCAGTCTTTCCCCACACTTATTTTCCTGGGAATTTCGAACATCTTGCACTATTTGAAACTCCCGAATGCTTTTTCTAGGTCCACAGATCCTATGGACAGATCTTGACTTTTCTTAAGTCTTGCATCTATTACCAATCGTAATATCAAAACTGCCTCTTTGGTAGCATTAACTTTCCTAAAACAGAAACGATCTTCATCTAACAGATCCTCAAATTTGTTGTTGCATGCTTGAAATATTACGCTGATTGTGCGACAGTTATCGCATTTACCTGCCCTCTGTATCTACAGCATCGTGTGGATGATATTGCATCCGAAAGTTTAATCACTTAACAGACAATATCAATTGAAATATCAGCGAACTTCTCAGACGGATCAGTTAGAGAACAGGTAATAATATCCAGCTAGACATCGACAAAATATCAGTCTGGTTACTTTCTCTTGACGAGTACTTCACTTAAAGTAAAAGCGTGATCTCCTATTTGAAACAAAAAAATGTGGAGCGCATGCAATAGATAATAATAAGGAGGTAAACTACTCATGAATAAATGACGTACTGGATGCGCCCAACGTTTCTCGTTTTAAATGTCACAAGTATTTTCACAGCTATTAAATATTTACATCCGACTACATGTAATCATCAACTCGTGGTCTCGTTGTTACCGTAGCTGCCTCTCGATCACAGGGTCCCAGGTTCGATCGCCGGCTGGATCGGCGTGTGTGTGTGTGTGTGTGTGTGTGTGTGTGTGTTGTATTCAAAATCATTTCATCATCATCGACGCACACGTCCTCGAAGTGGAGTCAAATAAAGAGAGTTGTGCGCAGGCGGCCGATCTTTCCTGAAGAGGATTCTCAGCCAAACGCACAGAACTATCATCATGGGGGGTTAGAAATTTGTATGTCACCAAGAGGAATTATACTTTTTAGTCCGGTTTAAAAACGTGATACATTAAAAATTGATTTTTATTTAAATAATTATTTTCTGCATATTAGTCTTGCTTCTTTGAAATTTTTCAGTCAGTTTGAAACATTTTGGTGAGCTGATTACAAATGAGATCTGTGGTAAATTTCTAGTTTATTTCAGTTTCTGTTTCAGAGAGTCAGTCAACATATTGATTCCTCCTACGTATATCTCGCGAAAAGACCATGAAGGCAAAAATTAGAGTTCGAGCCAACACGTAGAATTACCATCAATAATTCCTGCCGCGAGACATTCGCGTCTGGAACAGGAAAATGTGGAAACGGGAGTGCTACCCTCCGCCACACACCACACGAGAAAGTGAGGCAATATTGCATTGTCGTCAAATTCTGAGCAACGTTGAAAGTTTCAAGCATCTTGCGCGTAGGGAAGTTGGTAAAAAACCAACTGCAAAAGTTTCACCGAAAAAACAAACAAAAAACTTCTAATAAAAGCACCATAAAATAGTGTGAAATCGTGTGGTCACTTATCAGAACCTAAGTAGACAAACTTGATTGTTAGTTATTATACAGTGTATCTGGAAATGTTGAAATACGTATTGTGTTGTTAGTTATTATACAGTGTCTCTGGAAATGTTGAAATACGTATTGTGATTAACTTGACTCCGTACGTTGAGCATTGACTCTGGCTTGTTCTTCATGTCTGCGTAAATTTCAATTTCTGCTATTTGTAAGAGGTTTAACAGGCTGCCCTATCGTTCGTAGTGCAAAATACTTTTTCTCATTTATTTTTAAGAGAACGGTTGTTCTAGTTGAAACCCAAAAGCCGTTTTGTTACTCGAATGTGTGAATGCTTTCGGTAGCGTATTCGAAAATTTTCCATTGTGTGCCTGACATAATTTTTTTTTAGTCTTCACATGTAACTTTATAAACATGAGGGCGCATATACATCGTTTTATTGTGAGCATTCTTGTGTCCCAGCGTCGATTTCAGGGTGTTAGTCGTTCTAAATACAATTTTTACATTATACTTCAAAAACCAGTTATCGATTTTGTCAAACAATTTAGCATTGAATGTCATCCTGATGAACTTATTTTTATGATCTTGTATGATTTTAATTTCGTTCTTCTTCTGTTTCGCTTTAGAAATAATTTTGTCGGTGATAGATAAATGACAGTGGTTTAAGTGCCTTTTTTGATTTCGCATTCAGGCAAAGAAATTTTTTCTATTTATTAATCATCTAAAAATGCTTTGCTGTAATAGGTGCCACCATCGGGAGTTAATTTGTTCCGCATTCCCGCATGTGGCAAAAGAGATCTCCTTGCGCCGACACTCCTGGTGACAAGAGTTTACGTGGGGTAAAAGAGTAACTCACGTAAATTCTTGTCACCAGGAATGTCAGAACAAATTTGAAAGAAGACATTTTGGTGCCACTAGGTGTCAAAACAATGTAGATTTTATCAGATTTGATTCCATTTGGAAGCAGATGTGCCCAGCGACTGTATTTATTTCAAGTAGTAAAGGGTACAACAGCCAGTCTCTAGTAATGTTTATTGAAAATCCAGATTTTGGCCACTGTGTGACCATCGATAGTGCAGTAATCGTAAGAAAAAACATTGAAATGGCATGAATGTTCTAACTTACATTTACGGCGCGGAAGACAGTCATACAGTGACCGAAATTCGGATTCTGCTATACCCTTTACTACCTCCAATGTGCCCGAAGGGCAAGAATTTACATCCTCCACGGATCCACATTTACGAAATGTTTAGCCCATAGCATGAATGCGGTGAATATGCTGTCTGAGCATGCGTGGTTAAAACTTTATAGTACTATAGGTTAGGCCAATAATGGATACAAACTTTATACCACAGCAGCTCTTAACGTACCGTAGTGTGCCTGGTATTACCGCTGATAAAGTAGAGTGATGTTGACCCCTAGTGTTTAAGGATTCTACCTATTCTACATTTGGTGGTATCTTGAGGGGTTTGTCTTCACCATTGTCTGCTGTCCGTTGGGCCATACTATCTAGAAATTAATTTCCCTTTATCCCTCAGTGACCTTCCGGCCTACAGATAATGATTTGCCGTTTGTCACTAACTTCTCAAGTTCGCCCACTGTTCTATGCGCTTCATAGTAATACATCTTTCCAGTTTTGTTGTGGTTTAGCAAGGCGACTGTTGATTTAGAATCTGATAGTTCGCTGCTTTTGCTATCGGTAGCATATTATTTAGACTTCCGTGTTTACTTACAAAGTATGTGTAACCTGGCACATGAAGTTATCATCACTATATGTGCGTACACTTTAAGTATATAACATTATATAGGTTTTACACTTTGTGAACATAAAAAAAGGAACTGACAGCCACTTAGTCACTCGAAAGTTTCTTCAGAAGCCAAAAAAACCTAATTAGGGGCAATATTAGCAGAGTAACTAAACTTGCATTTCGACGAATCAATGACATTCATCATTAACTTGTCCATCTAAACGATGGTTGTGGCAGTGGTCTGAACTACTCGAAGAAATACAGCAACCAGCCACTTTTTGTACACCATTGCTCGCTTCAGAGCGTCCGCTATGCTTGGCCTTCCTTCCATTTGTTTTCTGAATGGGGAAAAATGTGCAGTTAATCATCTCATTTGTAGAGCATCTAACGTATTCTTACAAACTACGTTTGGTGTTTTGCTTTTGCGTGCAATGACGAGTCAGTCATGTGTTTCCAACAAGCGAAAACGCTTCGTATAGTGCCTGTGCGAGAAACACGTTCGCTTTAAGCTCACTCCGCAAAAAAAGTAATGTTTGTCCATGAGCTTTACTAACTGTCGTATTTTACACTAATCTCATAGAAAATTTGAGCCTCTTAAAGTTCAATGGTAATTCAGATAAAATGAGTAGAATTTGGTATGAATACTGATTTTCCTTTTTTTTCTGGTTGATAGTTCAACTTCTATGATGTTTAGAAACTTTTTGGCGAGTACATACCGGGGACATTGAGCGAATTGAAGTTATGTTTGGGAATTTACCTTTCGTCTTGGTTCATCATTGTGTCAACGGATTTAATTCTTTCTCTTCCCCTTGTATCACGTGACATATTCCCTACGTTCTTATTCGTCCGTTCAAATGCATCAAATGTTGTTACAACAATTGTTCGCTCTCATAGTCATCCTCTCGTTACGTAGTTTCTCTCTATAAGCCACTGCACTTTTTCTCTTCCTGTGCGACTCATCAATTAAGGCGGTTTTCTAAGAGTGTGGTACAATGCGATATGCGCTGTTTACAACCTGTATTCAAAAACAATAGAGAACATCGTAAAACTTCAAAAAACATTTGGTAACATTCGAGGGTATTCTTAAATGACCGAGAAGTTTATAGAAAAACCTCTAAATTTTTTCTTTGAAAAATTCATCGACGCGAAGGACGTATGATGTCCTGGTGACTAACACTATAAATGTATCCATTTGATGTAAAGGACTCTAGTTCAGAAAGGCCGAGTCGGAAGGCATAAGTGAATATTTACTGAAGTTCCGCCTCAGTCTCGGCGCTGCGCTAAAACTAAGGGCGCCAACTTCCGAACAGTGATCACACGTACAGAATTCCAGCCGAATACTACCTAATACCGTCGTATATTTTCCCCTGTCAATGAACTGGTAATGACGAAGCACGTAACTTCATGTCAGAGAGACCGAAAATCCGAAGTCTATGGAACAGTAATAATGAAGTCCATTTACCCGCACAGGTTTCACAATCCGTTACATTTACAGCAGTTGTTGAAAATGGCGTCCTCTAAAGTCAAAGCAGGCAAGGCATCATCGCACAACGTTCTGTCGTACCTATTTTAATACTCCGTTGTCGTAAGAACAGCGTCGCAGGCAGCAAGAATTCCTACTAGTGGATCCTCTTCAGACTCGATACGCGCCTGTACATAAGACTTTCCAGATTCCCCCTCAAAAATAAATCAAGTGGGATGACATCAGGTCACGAAACAGGATCTCCTCCATCTATACACTTTCAGGGAATGTATGATCCAGGTTTTAACGAGCCCTCTGTCCAAAGTTGGTTGGTTGGCTGGGGGAGGGGACCAAACAGCGAGATCATCGGTCCCATCGGATTAGGAAAGGATGCGGAAGAAAGCTGGCCGTACCCTTTCAAACGAACCATCCCAGCAATGGTCTGAAGCATTTAGGGAAATCACGGAAAACCTAAATTAGGAAGGCCGGACGCGGGTTTGAACCGCCGTTCACCCGAATGCGAGTCCAGTGTGCTAACCTAACGACTGCGCCACTTCACTCGGTCAGTCCAAAGCGAGGTGGGGCTCCATCTTGTTGGAACCACATCCATCGACGAACAGGTGGGATGTGTTCCAGGAACCTGGGTAGTGTGTCTCTGATAAACACTGTATACACTGTTGCATTTAAGCAGGGAGGAAGGAGATACCGGCCCAGTACGTAATTATTGACGTTGTCTACCCACAAGTTGAATGATAATCTGTGTGGACCGCTCTTCACAACTGTAGCTTAGGTTCCTCATCGGCCCAAACATGACTGTTACAATATTTAACATTTCGTCTTTAGTGAAACAGGAACCATTGGCTGAACACAACACGAGATCCGAAGTCCGCAGAAGTCAACGCATGCACTTTCCGTGGACGGTAGTGGTGTAGCTGCATTCCCAGTAATACTCAACACACAGTAATCTACGAAACATTCATTTCACGTGCAGCTAATCGGGCGTTGATTGCAGGCACCTCATCCACTCGAACGGGCACTGCATCTTTAAATCGGGCGTCCGAGTTGTTCGTCGTCCTTCTCGCTGGTTCTGCTGTGGTACCAGTTGACATGTTTCACTTAATTCATGGAACAGTCTTGAAAACACAGTGTGAGCTCGCTGTCTTCTATGCGGATATTTGGTCCTCTATAACCTGTCCGCTCCTCTACGCTCCATTTACTTGCCCATACACGAAAACCATATCTTTAAGTTTCGTCACCGATACAGCTCTATTTATTTAGCATATAACCTTGTAGATAGGGCAACGACATCTGTGAACAATCACTTTAATTAGTAATAAACAGCTTCAGCTGTATTTAGTCCTTTATTTTTAGAACATCAGCGGTTTTCTGGCACTAAAAGCCACATCTTCAGGTACAAAGTTCCGAGATTTTAGCTCTAATATTTTAGTTATATCTTCACATGAAGAAGTGGCTTTTATTGCCATGGAACAGATAATGAACTAAAAGTAAAGAACTAAATACAGATAAAGCGCTTTATTAATGCCCATGACCATTTGGTTAGGGCTGATCAACATTAGTACTTCAACTGCTGTGTACTCCAGTATTCACTTTGTACATCAGGACTGCTCCATGTGCATTAGATTAATTATTACCCCGACCTCTACACCTAAGCTCTTCTCGGGGTTTCCTTCCGTACAGTCTTAGCAAAAACACTACCTGTACATGTATTCCACTGTCAGAGGTATCACAAAGATTTTCGCTTATAACGTCTGCCTCGGTCGTTTCTGGACCAGGTCCTTTACCTCAACTGATACAATTAGCCCCCCCCCCCCCCCCCCCCCACACACACACACACATCAGGGTGTCTCAAAGCTTTTGCGTCAAATTGTAACAGATGACAGTGGATCCACAACCGATTGATTGGTAATGCTTATTTATTGTGTTATGGACATACAAGCTTTCAACACATAAGAACAACGTAGTTCATTGTAACTGTTCAGAGCGACGGCCGTCAATATCAGTGCATTGTGGCCGTGCGCGGCTCGCGGTCATGCCGTTTATTGCTCGTTATCTTGTTTTGTGGTTGTGTCGTCTCGTTTTTTTCTATTAATTCGATTTACTGGCGTCACTAGGTTGCTGGTTTCCGGGTCGTCGTCTGCCGGGAGTTCAGTCGGGACGCAGCAGCACTGAAGTTCAGGCAGGGACGGAGCTCCAGTGAGGTGCGGACAGCCAGTGCTCGCCGATAGCTGGCGACACACATGAACTGTCCGACGGAAGGAGATTGGAGCGGGACGACCGTTGGTTGGTCGTTCAGTTGGTCGTCTCATCGAGGGGAAATGTATTGGGTCTTTCGACCGTTTCTGGGAGTTGTCAGTTGGTCATCTTGCCGGACGTGGGTCGGTTTCTTCCTTGTGCAGAGATGTTGTGGCCAATGGGCAAGAGTTACGTCTGCATGGTTGGGTTCGAGCCAGTGTGCCCGGGTCGCCGTGTCTCCGAATTCCGCAAGGACATCGAGTTGAGTCAGGTTGGAGCTGCAGTCAGCTTCGGACAGCCAAGACTCGCCCGACAGTTGGCGACACACGTAACTTCAGTGGAAACGACTTGGGTTGGTCGTTCGGTCGGCCGTCTCATAGGACGACGTGTATTTGGTCGCCGACAGCTTGTGAAAACTCTCTGTGTGTCGAATTGATTCGTCCTTGTTGTTCCACAGTGATTGCTTTTACGATTGTTCGAGTTCTTGTGCAAGTGTGTTTACATGGAACCGTGTGTAACTTCTGTGATTTTCATTGATCAGATGAATGCTATCTGCTTACTGGAGTAGTCAGTCTGTCGGTTGAAATACAGCAGCGAGTGTGTCGGGTGGAAGGGAATTGAGTAGGTTCTTGGTTGCTTCTTCTGCCGTCCCTAGGTCGTGCTGCCACCCGATTCTTTAGTATTACGCTTTGCTGTCTGTCTCCCCAGGCCAACCCTTGGAACACTTCTGAGCACCACTGTTCTTTTGTTTGTGATTGTGATTTTCTTTTGTCACAAGTACTGTGCTAGGCCTTTAGCCGTGTATTAATTTTGTCTGTTTTATGTTCAGTATATGGCCTTCAGCCGAACTTCATAACAACGTTAAGATTATGCCTCCAGCCGTGTTTGATTTATAATTTTTGTTTGCTCTGTATTTAGGCCTTCAGCCGCATTTGTTTTAAAATCTGTGGCGTTTAGCCGTAATATGTAAATCCCTGCCTGTAAGGTTTCTTTTCAATTATCTTGAATTCTTAAAATGGCTTTCAGTCGTACTGTGTAAATGCTCATCTTAAGGTTTGTCTTTAATTTTTTGAATAATTCTTCGAGCCTTCAGCCGCCAAGATATTTCAATTTTTCTTAAGATGGTTTTCTGTTGTACTGTGTAAATGCTTATCTTTAAAGGTTCCGTTTTATTATGTTGAAATATTATTGGAGTTTCAGCCGAGGAATTAATTAGAATTTTCCTTAATATCGCTTTTAGCCGAAATTGTAAATGCTTGCCTTTTAAAGAAGTTCCTTTGCTGATCTGAAATATTATTTCGGCCTTTAGCCGGGAAGATGTTTAAATGTTACTTAAGTAAGGCCTTCAGCCGTTTCTCTAAATCCTTGTGTTTTAAAAGGAATTATTTAAAGTTATCTTTGAGAAGTCACTTGGGCCCTCGGCCGTGAGCTGATCCTTGTTGTTTTAAAGAGAAAACTGTGCATTGGTTTTCGAGGAATAACATTGTGTGTTCTTGTATAACTAACAGTAACTGATCTTGGCCCCTTTCTACAACCTGATCCGCTCTGTCCTGCGTAACCAGATTTAACATGTACTGCAACGGCGCATGCAGTTCTGCCGCACTCTCCTCTCGCAAAGAGCCTGGGTGTCTGTTGCATACTGGAAAAGGCAGCGAGTGATAAACAACATACACTCCTGACCACCAAACAGACATCTGTATACAACTTAGCTCATAGCACGTTTTTCATGTGACGACCGCATGCACTGCACCGGCGCATTAACCTGTCGCACGCACGCCACCATCCCTAGTATCAGTTGTCCATTGCATCAGACAGCTTGTGAATGTCCATGGTAAGGAGTGTTACTGTGTACCGTGCATGACGTGCAGTCAGAGATGGAACGTTACTAGTTATGACAGTTGGCCAATATACATTTAATGGACGGTGCGCAACACGAGTGTACAGCGAACAGGTGTCATCATAATAGGAAGAAGTTTGTCTCGGTGGATACTAAGTTACGAGAGACGGGGATCGTTCATGCCACAGAGGGCTAGCCGAGATTGCTTCCAAAGACATGTCCGAACACCATACAACTTTGAAGAGATGGTGGTGGATCGTACGGCCATTGCCCAGCAATTTGCACCCATCAACTGCAATATGAAAGGCACACGTAGAAGGATACAGTGTGGAGAGCACTGATGGAACAGGTGCAAGCACTGGACTAACGAATTTTGAGACCCGCGTTAACTTCTGTCAATGGATTATCCACTGCAGTGCTCCAGCGCCGAACTTCATACAGTTTGTATTGCTCACAGATGAAGCCTTATTCACCCGCGATGGTGTTTTCTAAAGCTCCAACAGGCATGTTTGGAGTGAGGACAATCCCCATACCAGCCATACGTTGGCCACCAGCAACGATTCGCTGTCAACGTATGGGTGGATATTGCCCATTGTCGCCTAATAGGATCTTATTTGCTGCCTCTCCGTTTGACTGGTCCACGTTACCTGGTGTTCCTACAAGATGTGCCGACAGTTCTTGGAGACTGTACCCTTGTTGTCCGCGATTGGATGCGGTTTCGAGAAGACGGCTCACCAGCCCAGTTTGACGCTAATGTCCGCGAGGACTGAAAACAACGCGTACTCTCATCGCTGGACTGAAAGAGGAGGACCTGTCCCCTGGCCAGTGCGATCGCCGTACTATTCCTCTGGTGTTACGTCAAGACGTTGACGTATGAAAGTCCCGTAGAAATGGATGAAGATCTGCTTGCTAGTTAGCAAGTTTCCTGTCTGTCTGTAGAACGGGTATTGGGTATCTTTGAGAGAGCGCGGCAGAACTTCAGCTGCCGTTGCCATGCTTGCATTGATATTGGCGACAGAAGACAGAACTTCAGGTGCAGTTGCCATGCTTGCATTGATACTGGCGGTCGTCACTTTTAATGATTACTACGAGCTTCATTGTTGCTATGCGCTGGACGCTGTGTGTGTCCATAATAAAACAAATATGCGTTTCAGATCATTAGCACAGAAGCACACAGTATTACAAACATCGGTGCATCGTGCAAGAGTAATATCAGACGACGATAACCTGCCCCATGAACTGAGCCACCTACGTAAGGTTTTCAGGAATAACAGCTACAGCGCCCATCAAGTGAAAAAAGTGATTTTTCGGAAATATCAGAATAAGACCACCGACGAAGAGCAGGAAAAGGAAATTTGCTTTGCTGCCATTCTGTGGCTCTGTGTCGGGCAAGATAAGCCGCCTGTTGAAAAGACACAACACCAAATCAGCCTTCAGGCGTTCAACGAAAATACGTCAATTACTGAGACCAGTTAAAGACGCAGGAGGTCTCAGGACACCTGGAGTCTACGAAATGCCTTGTGAGTGTGGCCAGAAGTACATCGGACAAACAGTGCGCACTGTGGAACAACGCAGGAAAGAACATGGGAGGTATTATCGCCTACGCTGCCCAGTGAAATCTGCGTTAGCTGAGCATGCGTTAGAAAACGGTCACCACATAAAATCTGACGATGCCTCTATTGTGGCTCGCACTAACGGCTTCTCGGGCAGTTTAATAAAGGAAGCTATTGAAATAAAAATTACCACAAACACCCTGAATAGGGACAGTGCCTTGCAGCTCAGCGCTGCGTGGGATCCAGCGATCGCGCGGTTGAAGAGCACACATCGAACGCCGACTCAAAACATGCCCATATATGGCAATGTCACGGGCACCAGTGAAGTCACAGCCGGCAGCTAGCGTATATAAGGGCGCACCAACAGCCGACTGGCATACATACCACTTGACAATGGCTAAGGAGTGCTTGGCCGCAAGCTCGTGTAGTTTTAAGCAATTGACGCGGTTGCAAACCAGAGAACATTTTATTGAATTAGGTACCTGTGCCAACGCAAACGAATGTGCATCCATTATCACTCGTTTCAATTAGACGCATGACGTGTTTACCTCTTCAACCGGCGCAGTACATTTATATCTCCGTCAATATATCGTTTTATTCACTCCATTTTGAACACTGCAGCAGCCCTACTCACATTAATAATTATTTTTAGATATTACCTTTATCCACTGGTGCATTTATGTATAAAAAAAAATTGGTTCAAATGGCTCTGAGTAATATGGGACTTAACGTCTGAGCTCATCAGTCCCCTAGAACTTATAACTACTTAAACCTAACTAAGGACATCACACACATCCATGCCCGAGGCAGGATTCGAACCCTGCGACCGTAGCGGTCGCGCGGTTCCAGACTGTAGCGCCTAGAACCTCTCGGCCATCCCGGCCGGCATTTATGTACCGTCAAGTTACATAACAACAGTGTACCTAGCCATTAATTAAACGCAAGTATACAACGTAGTAGCTGAAAGAGTTATTTTGAGCTGCGCAGCTACAGTGTTAAAAAAATGTAGCTGTAGTGAGGAAGATATAAAAGTATTACGCCAACTGAAGATGGGCGTTAGGTCGAAACGCTTCTAGTCATAAATGAAGGTAAATCAAGTGTGGCTGGTTGCTGTAGCAGAGCAAGGACGTTCACTATTTGTTCATCAGAGCTGAACTCCAGACGTGTCTGAGAAGGAAGCAAATGGCTCCGTGTTCTGTGACGTATTGCACCAGCACCTGCGCTTCCTGGGACGCTCACGTGCCGCCAGATGCCGCGAAGCCGCGACGCCAGGCAAAGCGGGGCACAGGGAGCCGAGTTATTATGAGGCGTCTCCGCGGCTGGGAGGCAGGCAGCCAGACTGCAATATGTAAAGTGCCGCCCGCGCCGCCCCACCCATCCCAGCCCACCTCACACTCTCACGCTGCCACTTTGTAGCATACAGAAACCGGCCCGCGAGCACGAGGTACGTCTTACTTAGGGCACGAGTAATTCAACGGTAAAAATCTCCCAGATGTCCTTGGTCGTTATCGGTACAGCAGTGTCCATCAAGATACTGCAAAAAAATGGTTCAAATGGCTCTGAGCACTATGGGACTTCTGAGGTCATCAGTCCCCTAGAACTTATAACTACTTAAACCTAACTAACCTAAGAACATCACACACATCCATGCCAGAGGCAGGATTCGAACCTGCGATCGTAGCGGTCGCGCGGTTCCAGACTGAAGCGCCTAGAACCGCTCGGCCACTCCGGCCGACCAAAATACTGCATCTACATCTACATGAATACTCTGCAGTTCACACTTAAATGCCTCGCAGAATGTTCTTCACCACCTTTAGACTATTTCTCTACCGTTCCACTGTTTACAGTGTGTGGGAAAAATTGACACTTGGATCTTTCTGTACGAACTCTCTTATTTTATTATGATGATCATTTCTCCCTATGTAGTTTGGCGATAATAAAATATTTGCACATTCAGAGAAGAAATTTGTGACTGAGCTTTCGTGGAAAGATCTCGCCGTAACGAAAAACGCCAATCTTTTAATGACTGCCACCCCAACTCACTTAAAGTCCGCAGCTCGTGGTCGTGCGGTAGCGTTGTTGCTTCCCGCACCTGGGTTCCCGGGTTCGATTCCCGGCGGGGTCAGGGATTTTCTCTGCCTCGTGATGACTGGGTGTTGTGTGACGTCCTTAGGTTAGTTAGTTTTAACTAGTTCTAAGTTCTAGCGGACTGATGACCATAGATGTTAAGTCCCATAGTGCTCAGAACCCAACTCATTTATGCCCGTAACACTCTCCCCATATTTTGTGATAATATAGCAGGCCGTTGTGGCCGTGAGGCTCTAGGCGCTTCAGTCTGGAACCGCGCCACCGCTACGGTCGCAGGCTCGAATCCTGTCTCGGGCATTGATGTGTGTGATGTCCTTAAGTTCCTTCGGTTTAAGTAATTCTAAGTTCTATGGGCTGATGACCTCAAAAGTCCCATAGTGTTCAGAGTCAATTCAACTATTTTTGTGATAATATAAAACGAGCTGACCTTCTTCGAACTTTTTCGATTTCCTTCGTCTGTCCTATCTGCTAAGGGTCCCTTACAACACATAAATATTTTCACAGAGAACGAACAAGTGTAGTGTGGGCAGTCTCTTTAGTAGACCTGTTGTATTTGTAGGTGTTCCCCTAATAAAACGTAGTGTGTTGATTTGTCTTCCGCAAAATATCATCTGTTTGATCGTTCCAACTTAGATTGTTCGTAAGTCCTATGTATTTTGTCGAGTGACAGCATTTAAAATCGGATTTCCTTATGTACTCTTGTGGATGATTCACACTTTTCCTTATTGCTACTTTTCGCACCATTCAGGTATCGTATCAAGACATTTTGTAGTTAGTTTTGATCTTCTGATCACTGTACTAGACGGACAGCATCATCTGCAAGCAATCTAAGATGGCTGCTTCAAAATCGTTTCTATAGATCAGGAACAGCGTAGAATCTGTATAACACTTCCTTGGGAAATGTCGGATGTCACTCCTGTTTTACTCGATGATGTTCCGTCGATTACTGACCATTGTCACCTCTCTGAGAGGAAATCACCGGTCCAACGCACAACTGAAGGGATACTTGATAGGAATGCAATTAGATTAAAAGTCTCGTGTGAGGAACGGCGTCAAAAGCTTTCTAGACATCTAGAAATATGGTATGAATTTGAGATCCTCTGTCCATAACACTCCTTACCTCGTGCGAATAAAGACCTAGTTGTGTTTCACGGTAACGATATTTTTTGAATCGGTGCTGACTGTGTGTCAATAGACCGTACCCTCGAGATAATCCATTTTGTTCCACCACACTATATGTTCAAAATCTTACTGCAAATGGGCCGGCCGTGGTGGCCAAGCGGTTAAAGGCGCTACAGTCTGGAACCGCGCGGCCGCTACAGTCGCAGGTTCGAATCCTGCCTCGGGCATGGATGTGTGTGATGTCCTTAGGTTAGTTAGGTTTAAGTAGTTCTAACAAGGGGAGGCCGCCAATTGTGAAATTCAGATTCGATTCATACTGCGCATAATAAAAGCTCATGGCCAGAGGTGTAATGTGGCAAAGCACCAAGATGCACTTCTCAGCCTTTGTCGAGAAAATCGACAGTTAAAAGAAACCGTTGCGGTGAAATACTCTCGACGATTAATAATTTTCTACAGCGTCGTGGCGCAGCGGTAAGCGCTCGGGTTCGTAATCCGAAGGTCGCCGGATCGAATCTCGGGCCATGTAATTTTTTTTTATTATTAGTTTCTTGTAATTCAAATATATATATATATAAAGTATTAATGAATTGCTTATGCATGTTGGTGAAGGCGGATCGCTCTCCAATTGTACCGCCTCCATTTTTCCGTTTTTTTTAACAGGGTGTACCAAAGCTCTCCCGTCCGCACTGATTTTCGACAATGTTGTAAGTTGCGCTAGGGACCGCATCTACCTTCTTTCGAAGTTAGCAGGCAACTACGCTGTTATGCGGCGGATCGTTTCGGCCCACTCAACATCTGTCATTCAAGTGTAACGAGCGAGTAACTGAGTTTATATTTCATACCTGCCACAGCAAATTTGTGTTCGTGGGGTCTCTATTCTAATTCGAACGTTTGACTTACGCTATACGTATTCGTTTCGGAATATCGTTTCTACGTCTTCCGTTAACTATACGTGGTTAACATTATGAAGACAATTAATAACATTTGTGAAATACAACTTTGTTTGCGGAAAACATAATGATGTCGCCAGTTTTTCCACGACAAACGACTTTCAACAACTTATTATATGCATAATTGTTGCAACTGATTGCCGGGAATTATATATATATATATATATATATATATATATATATATATATATATTTGAATGATAAAAAACAAATACTAAAAAAAATAAGTTGCATAGCGCGAGATTCGATCCGGCGACCTTCGGGTTACGAACCCGAGCGCTTACCGCTGCGCCACGACGCTGTAGAGGACTACTAATCGTAGAGAGTATTTCACCGCAACGGTTTCTTTTAACTGTCGATTTTCTCGACAACGGCTGAGAAGTGCATCTTGGTGCTTTGCCACATTACACCTCTGGCCATGAGCTTTTATTATGCGCAGTATGAATCGAATCTGAATTTCACAATTGGCGGCCTCCCCTTGTAAGTTCTAGGGGACTGATGACCTCCGAAGTTAAGTCCCATAGTCCTCAGAGCCATTTGAACCATTTTATTGCATATGGACGTTAGTGAAATGCGTCTGTATCAGCGGATTACTCCTATTTCCTTACTTAAGTAATAGTGTGAACTGTGCAACTATCCAGTCTTTCGGTACGGATGTTTCATCGAGAGAGCGGTTTTATATGATTACTAAGTATTGAACTATTGTATCAGCATACTCTGAAAGGAACGTTATCGGTATGCTATCTGGGTCGTAGGACTTGCCTTTATTATTCAATAAAAACAATACCAAACTCCGTTATACGGGTTTATTTCTACGCAACCAGTTTCGACGTTACACTACGTCATCTTCAGGCCTAAACTGCTCCAATCGAGTAAAATCCGTGTTACAAATATAGCAGTGCCTGTAACTGGTCTCGTAATAGCTATTACGGGCAGACGTGCTCATTGGACAACAGTCAGTAACCTATATAACGGCGACTGGTATTGTTTTTATTGAACATTAAACAGCCGTAGTCCCATACTCCAAAAGAAGATGAAGTTACATTCATTGCCTTTATTAAGTGCTTTAAGCTGTTATACTACGTCGCGGATATCTACCTCTAAGTTAGTCATGTTCGGGGTTTTTATCGATTCGAATTCTTGAATGTTTACTTCGACATCTTTCGTGACGGTATTTCGGAAAATTGTGTTTAGACTCCACTTCAGTGGCGCTGCCATAGGTTATATTACCACTGGTACCACGCAGTGAAGGTATTGATCGTGTCTTGCCGCTGGTGTACTTCACATACGACCAGATCTCTTTGGATTTCCTGTCAAATTTCGCGACAGAGTTTCAAGATGTAAACCATTGAAAGCATCTCACACTGAAGTCCGTGCCAAGCTTCGAGCTTCAGTAAAACATCGACAATCTTGGAGAGTGTTCTGACGTGTTTTGTGCACAATAGGGATCAGTAAAAATGAAAATGTTCAAATGTGTGTGAAATCTTATGGGACTTAACTGCTATGGTCATCAGTCCCTAATCTTACACACTACTTAACCTAAATTATCCCCCTCCGCCGGGACCAGCCGCACAGTCTATGACTGCAGCGCCTGAGATCGCTCGGTTAATCCCGCGTGGTTAGGGATCAGTACCATCTTTTATTAATTTACTTGGTATAAATCATTCAGCTGTCTCAGATACCATTTTTTGATTTTAAGCCACATCTCTTCTGCACTGATGAAGTTAGACGGTAAGTAGTGGAGGCTATCTCTTAGGAAGCTGCCTTTACCAACATCACGGCTGCATCACACTACAGTCGAAATGTGCATTAAGGAGAGGTTAGTAGTTTCGGATTGGTTACCAATACAAGAAATTCATAGAGTGTAAGAAGCTCTTGACTAAATGTAGCGAAGTGGGATCTCATCTCCAGGAGTCAGTAGACGCTCCTGAACACAGCGTGTTAAGATAACATTGCAAGAGTCGGAAGTGAATCATTCGGTTGGCACACATTCTTGAACGAGCAGCGCATGTCGGGCGTGTGTTTCTAAACCGCTGAGTTTCTGTATCGTCGTTCAAATACAACACCCACCCGCCTGTCACGTGTTGAACTGCGGCCGTCGGGTTCTACTACGTAAGTACATTTCCTAGTACGTAATATTGGCCGTAGGCTAATCGGTCACCCTACGTCTTGTTACAACAAAAACTCCAAGTGTGCGTAGTATGAGAACTTTGCTTTCTCGTGTGTGTTCATAAAATGATACAATTCAGTGAATAATCTAGACTGATGAAGCTGTGGTCAATGATTTATAACAAGAAGTATCAGCACAACATTTACTTAGGGCGTAACTTGACATAACCACAAAGAAGTCTTCACACATACACTCAGGTGCTACGTCGTTCTTAAGCACGTGGAACAGTAACATTACAAACTTGGAAAACAACGTACCATACTGAGCCATACTGTAAATTGGCTGTGATGACTTTTCAATGCACAACGGTACCAAACTAATTCTTGAAACGAAAATTAGGTCCTTTAAAACGAATTTACTGCCAAATAGCATTAATTTATGTAAGTGACAAAACGCAATGCTATCATTTCATATCAGTTCCATAGTCATTTTTTTCAGTCGCTGTCTTGACATTTCACCACGGATTTAATTGTATCGTAATAGGTGAAACAGTCATTGAAACTCTTAAATCACAGTTATTTTTAAAATTAAAATTGCTCAGGTGCTGCACTTTACAATGTTTGCGCCACTTGTCTGTGTTGCTGGACGTGCGCATTGTCGAAGTTGGCAACATAATTTTACAGCGTTTGGCATCCCCTCCTCCCACTCCATCCCCCTCTCTGTCTCTCGATTTCCTTACTGTAATTTGGTGCTTAATAGTCTATGGTATTAAACGGATTCCTCTGATACAACACCTGCAGTCACAAAAGCACACATACACAGGAATTTAATTATTTTCTGAGACAATAGCCAACAGTGGTTTTAGGCAGGTTTCCCTTTCCCTTGGTTGTTAGATAAATATTAGAACTGTGTAGCCTCTTCCAGTTATTCCCAACTGGGAACCCCCGTGTTTGACTATCACCTTGTCTGGTAATTGGCTAAAAAGACCGGAGACTCTATAATGGGCCATATCTAAAACAGCTCTCCCTATTCCTTGGAGTGAAGAGAAAGGGCTTCCTCTATTCTCTTAATGTCAGGCCCATCCACGTCTCTTATTCTGGGCACCAACGCTGTACATAGTACAGTCCAAAGCAGAAACTGCCAACCACTCCTTTGCCAAAATAAATATTGCATTTCCTCTGTTTGCTGCAATCTCTCTCAAACGTCAACAAAATGATTACAAATGAGTAATGTCTTTCATGCCATAGATTGTGCTATTTACAAATAATTTGAACCCTTATTAAAGCACCTGAATCTGTATCAGTGAAAAATAATAAAAACATGAAATTATAACTTAGTACAGACGATAAAAGAACTGAAATAGTATGACAGGCCGCTACCAGATGGCACTGGTTGCCACTTTTATAACACCACTAAAGAAACCCGACGTACCTTGTCCTGCCAGTGTATATTTATTTCTCTCTGCATATGTAAAAAAAGTATGATCTTTATGTAATCTAGAATCTACGATCTGTTGAAGAACAATGCAAGACAGATCATACTGATGAGTTTCCATTATTTTTATTGGTGCAAGTTGATGATGAACCATATATGTTTTTAACAAATCGCGTGAATGAAATAAGTTTGATTACTTCATTCGCTCTGCAGGGTGCTCCATTGATCGTGACCAAGCCAAATATCTCACGAAATAAGCGTGAAACGAAAAAACTACAAAGAACGAAACTTGTCTAGCTTGTAGGGGGAAACCAGATGGCGCTATGGTTGGCCTGTTAGATGGCGCTGCCATAGGTCAAACGGATATCAACTGCGTTTTTTTTTTAAATAGGAACCTCCATTTTTATTACATATTTGTGTAGTACGTAAAGAAATATGAATGTTTTAGTTGAACCACTTTTCTCGATTTGTGATACATGGCGCTGTAATAGTCACAAACGTGTAACTTGTGGTATCACGTAACATTCCGCCAGTGCGAACGATGTTTGCTTCGTGATACATTACCCGTGTTAAAATGGACCGTTTACCAATTGCGGAATACGTCGATATCGTGTTGATGTATGGCTAATGAGATCAAAATGCCCAACGGGGGTGTGCTATGTATGCTGCTCGGTATCCTGGACGACATCATCCAAGTGTTCGGACCGTTCGCCAGATAGTTACGTTATTTAAGGAAACAGGAAGTGTTCAGCCAATGTGAAACGTCAACCACGACCTGAAACAAATGATGATGCCCATGTAGGTGTTTTAGCTGCTGTCGCGGCTATTCCGCACATCAGTAGCTGACAAACTGCGTGAGAATCGGGAATCTCTAAAACATCTACATCCATACTCCGCAAGCCACCTGACGGTGTGTGGCGGTTTTGAGAATGCTACGTCAACATCGATTGCACCCGTACCATATTTCTGTGCACCAGGAGTTGCATGGCGACGACTTTGAACGTCGTGTACAGTTCTGCCACTGGGCGCAAGAGAAATTGCGGGACAATGACAGGTTTTTTGCACGCGTTCTATTTAGCGACGAAGCGTCCTTCACCAACAGCGGTAACGTAAACCGGCATAATATGCACTATTGGGCAACGGAAAATCCACGATGGCTTGCGACAAGTGGAACATCAGCGACCTTGGCGGGTTAATGTATGGTGCGGCATGATGGGAGGAAGGATAATTGGCCCCATTCTATCGATGGCAATCTAAATTCAGCAATGTATGCTGATTTCCTACGTAATGTTCTACCGATGTTACTACAAGATGCTTCACTGCATGACAGAAAGGCGATTTATTTCCAACATGATAGATGTCCGGCACATAGCACGCGTGCAGTTGAAGCTGTATGATATTTCATGACAGGTGGATTGGTCGTCGAAGCACCATACCATGGTCCGCACGTTCACAATAGCTGATGTCCCCGGATTTCTTTCTGTGGAGAAAGTTGAAGGATATTTGCTATCGTGATCCACCGACAACGCCTGACACAGTGCGTCAGCGCATTGTCAATGTATGTGCGAACATTGCGGAAGGCGAACTACTCGCTGTTGAGAGGAATGTCGTTACACGTATTGCCAAATGCATTGAGGTTGGCTGACATCATTTTGAGCATTTATTGCATTAATGGGGTATTTACAGGTAAACACGCTGTAACAGCATGCGTTCTCAGAAATGATAAGTTCACAAACGTACATGTATCACATAGGTAGAACCGAAATAAACGTTAGCTCCTAACTAAACTTCAGAACGAAAAAAATTTTATTTTAAGACTTCAAATTTAAAAATAGTGAAAAATCAATGATATTTAGTTTGTGGGTGTTTTATTAAGCTACAAACTAATGAGTCAATGAGACAATCGGTAGTGCCTTTGTCTCGCAACCATTTTTGTATCTGAGTTGTTTTCAGTTGGCGCACATCATAAATCATGCTCCAGATGCATTCAGTTACTTTTTTTAACAACAATATTTTTGTTCAACCCTGGTCTTTGCTATTACTTGTTTTTATTTTCATTGCTGAAAATTCTACTGTCGCATCTGTAAATCTTGAATCTTACATTTCTTTTCCATGTGTCATGTGTTGTGTTCAGACCCAAAGGAAGTGAGAGAGAGAGAGAGCAATTCCACGTGCAATGCGAATACTAACATCCCTTCCTTCTCAGATAAGAAAGCTAATTATTGGCATTGAGGGTAGGCAATTGTTACAAAAACATGCTTCCCCTGCACTACTGTTTTCCTTGGTGGAGGCACTCGCTTCACCTGCGCCTTCATTTAAAATGAACTAAGTTAAAACATGTGTATTTCATATTTACTGTATGTAAATCATTTGATTCTTAGAGTCCTTAATTGTGAACTGGCAGAAATTTGAAGACATCAGGCTCTTAACAGTTTGTGTCTGGCCACTCTTATAATAATTGGTAATAATAATACTGCGTACAGCACTACTGCAGTCCTCTTACAGGGTGTACCAGGAGGAATGGCCAACATTCAGGGATATGACAGGAATGATCCTGGGCTCTAGAATACACAACTTAAGACCTACGGAAGGTTGTTCAGTAGAAGACATGAGTTTCACATTAGCAAAGATGAACCATTGCCCGTAGCTCCTGAGGTATGCACTTTACAGCCCGCGTTTACTGATTGTTTTTCTTGCTTTGGTCCATACTACCACCAGCTCTCAAAATATGGGAAGTAAACAGCTTGCAGTAAAAGAGACGTGTTTCACATTATCGAAGAATAAGAAGTGCTTATGACTCTGAATGTACGCAGTTTAGAGCCTATGGTTACTACATCTTTTGCTCCAGATGATTGTTCCTGTCATATCCCTGAACGTTGACCATTCCTCCTGGGACCCCTGCGTTCTGTTCTCATGCTGTTAATTATTTTATTTATGTTTCGAAGTGAGCAATGAAGCAATTTCTGGTCTATTGCAGAAACTATTTTCTGCTATTTTCTTGAGATATTTAGCATTTGTTACATATATGTCTCACTTCTACCATGATTAATGTATTCTGCAAAGCACGAAATATGTGTGTAGTGGTTGGACTATGTGAGAAACTCGTTATCTCCACAATGCTAGTACATGAGTAAAAAATTGTTGATAATGACATATTCAGTATTAATCTTTTAAAGTTGCGATAGCAGCAAAGATCACTTGTAAGGTGTCAGGCAAATCCAACACCTTCCATGAAAACCCTGACATGATAAGCAAATCCAGTAGTATGTCACATAGCTCTGAATAAATCGTGACATTAAATTAACCAAAGTAATACGAGTAACGAGTGAGCAAATGGAATACCACAGACTAACACAAGAATGCCTAAATGCATGTCATACCTTCCCACCGTGAGACAGACACAGTTCCGAGGGCAGAAACGAGAACAGAAGCCGAGAGCAGAACCGTGTTAAGCTAGAAGGCCCTACGATAAGAGACGGACACCCACGTCGCCAGCTAACCACCAGCACCACCCCCCCAGCCCATGTTAAAAGCTAGAGCCCTCCAGAAAAATAGTATAGATCTTACGATAACACTAAAAGGGCCACACCAGCTGCAAGTTTTAGCGTGAGACTTTTTCGCGTCTATTTTACGTTGCAAACTTTAAAAACATTGCCCCACCACGAAAAGTATAACGTTTCCCATTGGATGGACAGAATTTTTGTAGGCGGGGCTTAAGGTTAACATTGAGACCCTGATTGGTCAGACGAAAACACAGCCAGATAGTTTTTTTTTTAAACCAACTTGTAGTAAGGAGAAGTTAGGAGAGAGTTGCTTCCGAGTCGGCGAGGTGCGTGGAGCTGTGCCGACCGACGCCCCCTGACACTGCCTAAACAACGACAAGGTAATGAACGCACGCGATGCCGCATAACAGCGCATAAAGCATCACTCAGAACTGCAGAAGTCTCATCTGTTACATCCCCGTTTTGCGTAATACTAGTGTCGATCGTCAATTAAAGCTCATGGTATTTACATTTGCTACGTAAGTTAAAATCTGAAACGCGATGATTTTTCTGTTATATAATTATTGATAAGCCACATCAGTCACTGTAATTTACGACAAGTTAGATAAGTAATTAAAGGTAATTGAGGGTCACTGTAGACCATTTTGGTAGTTTTCTCTTTTGTGAAACTTGATTTAAACCTAGATTATAGATGTGATATGGGATAGGTCATTCTTCGATCCATTGTAGAACTTGGAAACCCATGCAGGGAATATTCGTTCACATTTTTGTTGAACGCAGTTGGTTTTTATCATCCTGTATTAAAACATTTCCTTTTATCAATAGTGCAATTTATAAACAATGTTTTGTGAGTAGAATAAAATTTCCAATGGTAAACTTAACTGCTTTCTCGACGTTATTTTACCAGCTAACTAAACAATAGGAAAGCCTTGAACCCCATCCACTACATTTAGTTGGTATTAAGATTCTTTTACAGGGAGTGCGGTGGAAATGACGCTGAAATCATTAAGTATTTAGTTATATCATCGCTAGGCTCACTGAACTCTTCTGAACTCTACATGTCATGTGTGGTCTGGCGTCTCCTTACCAGCAACAGGTCCCAGGTTCAAACTAGTCAGTTCACTAAAAAACACGTTCAGAGCGTCGTTGCGCGAAAGTGGTAGGGAGACACGACATAGAACAACAGACACCATGCAGAATGTTAGAGAATGGCGACCCTGCCAGGATGGTAAAATACCATGATTGAAGGTCGACCACATGCCTAACTAGGTCAGAAAAATATCTTGTTGAAAAATTATTGTAACAAATTTTTTTTTCCTCAAGTTATAAATAGTCGAAAACAGTAGCTGCAGCGATAGATAGTAATAAAGTATTCAATAGAACGTGAGACATTCTAGCAGAGACAATAGCATAATTAAGTTACGAATTTTAAAATTGTTAGAGTTAAGTTTTCTCTCCAATGCAAGCGCACAGGTGGCGGATACATCGCTGACAAGTTGGTTCTGACCCAATAAGTAAGTGAATGGATTTTCAACTCGTGTGTGCAAAACGTTTATGAAACGCGTGAGATCGTATGAGCGCATGTTGACGCGAAGTAGGGCGCGTGAATTGGTTTTAAAACAGAAAATAAGGGATTCGGAAAGATTAGCAATGGCAGATCGAGACATTGACCGAATTGAGGCAGAGACCCAGCATGAAAACGGACAGAGAATAGAGGACAGTACAACAGATGATGCAGTATCGCGAGAAATAGGACAGATAACGCACCATAACGAGGATAATGTACGTCAAGGCATAGAAAACATAAGTCAGCATACGACAGAGGAGCAGGAAAGTAGAGAGACAGCCGATGAGGATTCTAACTTGCGTCTTGAATACGTAGAACCCATAGTACAAGTAATCAGAGCTCCCTCACCACAAAGTACAAGGAATTCGAGCAGAAACGTGTCACCGCACAGTTCAATTCAATCGGTTGCGAACCAACTCTTTGGCGAAAACACAGAGCGTAGGACGTCGGGAGAAAACGCAATAGGACCCACCAATCTGGCAGAATTATTGCAACAAATAACGGAAACCATGACAAGACAAAATAAAGAAATTGCGAACCAAATTAAAATTCAGAATGCAGAAACGACGAAACAAATTGCGGAAACCACGAGACAAATTCGTGAGATTAAAGAACAAAACAAAAAAATTCAGTTACACCTAAGTCATATTGAAGACGAGGCAAAAGAATCTCGAGAAGTGATAGGAAACTTAGTAACAGGTCACAATCAATTGAGAACTCTCATTGACAAGGTACAAGCGGACGTACAAACATTGCGTAATGACACTCAGGACGAGATCAAAACATTACGTAACAACAACCAGGGAGAAGTCAAGAAACTAGAGAAACAGATAAACGTAATTAGTAGACAAGCAGCAGGAACAGCGCGTGAAATTGTTGCAAACAGTGTGCTACACATACGTATCACAAAAGCAGCGCTGAGAAGATAAGATAACCATGTAGTCAAAACAGAAGCGCAAACGAAGCAACAATTTCAGAAATTGCGCACAGAGTTGTTGCAAACCATTGAAGAGCGTAGTGAACAAGATCGAACAAGCACTGAGCCTGCAACCACATCCGTATCTGTAACAGCACCGGAAAAACAAGCAATTAATGAAGATATCATGCATTTTCGATTCCAATCACAGGCGGAAAGTAACATACGTGAAATCAAACAGCCTGCACAGCAACAAACACGTTTCGAAATTCTTGATGAACAAACGGCACCACAAACACATGCGGAACCACAAATGTATGTTTCAAGACAGTTTGGATCGTGCAATGAAGCAGCAAGGTTAGCCAGACAAGATAAAGAACCAGTACCTGACAATGGAAAGCCAGGTCGCGAAGAGTACAGTGCAATGCATTCAGCTACACGTTCACAACCGAAGGAAGAAAATTATTGCGTACCACTCCAACGATACTACGCATGGGTAGGCGAAAGTTACAGTGGACAATATTCTATGGATCTACCACAACCGGGAAGAACGACGGGAAAAATAATCAGAAACAAAAGTGGCGAAGAATCGCGAATTTCATATGGAACTATGACGATGTACGACAACGATCATTTCCTCACAGTCAGAAAATTTCAACACTTTCGAGAAGGAAACTCATTACATCCACGAACTTTTATTGATCAATTTCGAGTAGGATTACCAGAACACTGGACGCTAGCACACAAATTAGACTTTATATGTGCACGCATGTCAGGAACAGTCGCAGAAACCATGCAGAATGTTACAGCGACATGCCGATCGTACGAAGATTTCAGAGAGAAGTTTCTCTCACGATATTGGTCCAGCGAAGCACAGAACAGAGTGAAGTACGAGTTATTACAGAACCCATATTTTGAAAATTCAGGAGAGAAGAGTCCCGTGAAATTTTTCGAATTAATGGCAAAGAAAAATCAATGCTTAGATGTACCATACGGTGACGGAGAGTTGATTAAATTATGCGCGATGAAGTTACCATTGAAATACCAGCAATCATTAGTAGGGCGCGGAGGCAATGACGCCGAAGCATTTAAAGGTATTCTAAGGGAACTAGAGTTCATATTTTCGGAAGATGACGCAAGAAAAAGACGAAACGCACGTGAAAACGAAAGCAAAAAGCAGTGGAATCCACAAGACACAGTACGAAGAAACAATAATTACGAACCATGTGATAACTTCGCACCAAGAAACGACAATAGATTTCAACAACGAACCGGTTATGGATTTAGAAGAGAATATGACAATAACTATAAATCACCCAGGAACGGCAACAACTATTACAGAGTGAATAACGACAACCGGAACGGGTATTGGAGCGCCAATAGACCGACAAATTATCAACAAAGAACCCACTATCAACAAGCTAAACAAGAAAAGAGAATAGAGATAGAAGAGGTGGAGGTAAGACCACCAAACCCCGATAAACGTTCAAATTGACAGCTAAGCGGCCATGCCAAAGGGAATGACGCACCGACCCAGGACAATTGCAACACCTTGAACAGAGAAGTAAATACCTTATCACGAGAAGAGAAGAAGGAAGAAACAAATCCGCAGGGACCAGATGAAAACGAAGACAGGAAGATAACAATATCATGTTGGGACGAAATTAATTGGGAGAATACTGACGAGGAAGATGAATTACCAGAGGCATGCACAACGAATGTAGGAGGAAAGGACGAAGTAATGAGCACTGCAGAGCTATCTGAGATGGAAACCAGGGAAAGCGAATTCAATGAGGATAATGCGCAGTCGACAGAAGTTGAAAATAAGTTACTAGTGGGCCCACAACCCAACGTATATAATGAAGGAAGTTATGAAGCGATAATTAGAGCATTTAGATGCGATTATGTGGAAGTAGCGACGAAGAAGGAGAAGATAGACGAGGATGAGGAAAAAGTAGAGGATGTTGAAGAAAGCGTAAATGAAGGAAGAAATAGAGAAGAGAGAATAAAAGAGAGAGAAGTAGCAGTCGAAGCTTATCCTACAGAAAGTTCGAATTCACAAGGGAAATTCCCGAAAAGACTCATGTATGATTCAGTGGAGGATTTGTTGATTCAAGAAGAAGAAGAAGAACAGAACCAACCCTTTCAAATTCTACCAATTGTGAAGGCCATGGTAAAGCATATCCCAGTCAATAGTGTAATTGATAGCGGACGTGAACTGACTGCGATCTCAGAAAATTTATTCATGCAGTGTAATGCCAATGAGGAAACAGTTCTGAAAACACGTAAGATTAAAGTAAGAGGGCCTATTAGAAACAATGCTGCGGAAGTTACGAGACAAACAAGGTTAACTCTTTCGTGTCAAGATGAAATGATCGAAGCCAACTTCGCGATTATACCTAAACTAACTGTTCATTTGATTATAGGTGCAGATGTTTTAGATGAGAGACGAGCGATAATAGATATGGGGAAAGGTAGCGTAACATTCGGGAATGTCACACTTTTCTTTGAGCAAAAGCTATAATTAGAAGAAATACCAGTTATAAATAAACAATTAAGAATGACGCGAGATAAAGAGGATGAAGAATTAGAATGGTATGCGCGAAAGGGGGAATCGCCTCAACTCATGTTAGAATTCCATAAAGAATTCGACGAAAAATTGCAAGAAGTTCAAGGTATTTCGGAACATAGTAAAAGAGAATTAGAGGGTATTTTACGAGATAAAGCAGAGGTATTTTTACCTAAGACTGGCAGTGTTAAACAGTTTCAGTACAAGTTTGAAGTAAAACAGCACAAACCATTTAGAGTGCCACCCTATACAATCCCATTAAGCTACAGGAATAAAGTATTCCAGGAGACATCTAAGATGTTAGATGATGATATTATTGAACCAGCTACCTCCACATATAACAGCCCGCTCCATATTGTACAAAAACGAAATGGGAGCATCAGGTTAGTGCTTGATTCCAGACAGATCAACACAATCATAATCACTGAGACAGATCGCCCAGAAAAATTAGAGGAATTGATACAAATCTTCCACGGTGCTAAGATATTTTCATCAATTGATTTACGGAGTAGTTTCTGACAAATAGAATTGGCCCCAGAATGCAGAAAATTTATAGCATTTATCGTATTCGGTAGATGTTACCAGTTTAAACGATTGCCATTTGGTTTAAACATATTATCAGCAGCGTTTATTAGGGGATTTAATACTATACTCAGTCCTGAAATTTTACAAAAAATTGCTTGTTATATTGATGATGTGATTATAGCATAACCCTCTTGGGAACATCACAACAACACATTAAATCAGTTTTTACAGATCATGAAAGAACATGGGGTCACAGTAAATATTACAAAATCCAAATTTGGAAGGCGAGAGGTCAAATTTCTAGGATACATAATTTCAGAGAAAGGGGAAATGCTCGACCCAGAAAAACACGGCAATCAAAGAATTCTGTACTCCATATAATAAGAAAACTCTCAGAGGATTTCTAGGTCTCACCGGCTTCTATAAAAAATTTATTTGGATAGACTCTCTCGCAACACCACGCCTATGAGCATTGACTGGAAAAAACACGCCATGGGTATGGGATCAACAAGCCAATGAAGAATTTTTAAAAGTGAAAAACGCACTAACAACAGCACCGATTTTAGCACATCCTGATCTAATACAAAATTTTTGTATGGCCACTGATAGCGCGAAAACAGGTTTAGGAGTTGTTTTATTCCAAGAATACGAACAGGCAGGGCTAAGATCATATAGAACAATTGCATTTGCCAGTCGGGTACTCACAAAAAGCGAGAAAAACTATTCAGTCACGGAGCTGGAACCATTGGCCATTGTATGGGGCTTCCAACGTTTTCGATACTTCCTATTCAGGAGAAAAACAAAAGTATACACTGACCACAAAGCATTCGAATTTCTGTTATCCGCCAAACGAACTCATGGGAGGTTAGCCAGATGGATGTTAATACTACAAGAATTTGACTTCACTATTACACACATACCAGGACCAGCGAATGTATTAGCAGATGCTTCACCACGATGTCCACAGGGTGCATCCAATAACTTAGGTTTGGAAGCAGCAGAAGACCAGTTTACAATGTACTATATGAAACAAGTACCTTTCGAAAACTACATTACGACAGCATTGAAAAACATGGGCAAAGAACAGGACAAGGATCCCGAAATACTAGGAATCAAACACAAGTGGAGAAGTAAGGAATTTCCAACATTCGACAGCATTATCTCGAAAAAAACAATGTTTTATTTTTTAAACGAAATGTTGCAACGAATGAATGGCTAATTTATATCCCAGATGAACTAATTAATAAGTACATATGGTATACACATTTAAGTAATGGCCACTTTGGACCAAAGAAATGCTTTTTAAAAATAAAACAAACAAGCCATTTTCCTAATATGGAAAGACGAATTACAACAGTATCAGTCAAATGCAAAAAATGTATGAGGGCTAAACACGTCACTTTCCAAACCAAACCACCTATGTTTCCAATAATCCCTAAAAAATTGAAACAAATAGCTGAAACAGTTTTGATGGGGCCCCTCCCACACACAAAAATGGATATATTTTTATATTTGTCGTTTTGGAACTTACTTCTAAATATGTTACCTTGACACCATTAAAACGGGCAACAGGTCTTACTATAAGTAAAGCATTTAGACAAGATTTTCTCAGACAAGTAGGTCGAGTGGAACGAATAATTTCGGATAATGGCCCACAATACAAATCAGTGCAATGGCAGAACACGTTAAAACAACACAAAATAAAACCCATCTACATATCTAAGTACAAACCTAGCATAAATCCAGCATAACGATCTATGAAGGACATAGGCACTTTATGACAATCATATGCAGCCAAAAGACACAATACTTGGGATATATAACTTAAAGATTTTCAAGAAGTAATGAATGAAATGCCACATAGCACAACACTACTACCTCCAGTTACTGTACGTAAAAATATTGAACTCCCAAAAATAACCAGAGAAAATGTTAGATTTCCTATTGTACCACGTAGACAGCACAAACAAGTCATAGCAACAGCACTCTCCAACATCAGAAAGGCAGCCATTAAAAGAAAAGAAAGAGGAGATAGAATAGCAATTAAAAGAACATTCTCAGTAGGCCAGAAAGTATTTGTAAAAACACACCATCTCTCCAGCAAACAGAAACACAAAATACATAAGTTTTACGCTGCATACAAAGGACCTGTCATAATTAGCCGAATTGCTCATGATAATGCTGTGGAACTAATGAACCCAAAAACAGGCAAAATCGTAGTACTTCACCATGTGAGCCATATCAAAAAGTTTGAAGATTAATTTTATTACTGGTAAATAATTAGCACAATATTTCAAGATTATGTTGCAGATAAGATCGTCAGGAGAAAGAAGAATGAAGAGAGAGGAAAGTGGGAAAAAGAAAGTAGTTTCAATAAAAACAAAAACAAAAATAACACCAATAGTACCATAGATTAAGGTGAAGGGATAAAGCATAGATAGTCTAACAACATGAAATACTAAAATGCTATACACCATGACACTACACAAAAATAAAAAAACGAATTTGAGGATTCTTGTAGAAGTTAAGACTCAAAATATCTTTGAATTGTAACATGGAAAGGGTGCCGAAATTTGTAAAGCTTTTTAAGAAGGCGTAAAACAATGTAGGTACTAGACATATGTTAGATGATTATAAGTAAAACTTTTTGTAAGAACCATTGTAAAAACTCCAGCAAAGACCAGATGCAATGACCCACAAGTTGCAACGCAAGAAGTATCAAGAAAGAAAAGGACGTAATTAGCAAGGCATGATTCCTACAAGGCAGAAGCATCGAGAGAAAGGAAAGGACAGCGAGACCAACAGAGGGCCCTTGTAGCTGAAGTGGGCAGTAAATCTGCCTGCTAATCGGAACCCTGCTGGGACAGAACACGGAAGGCCAAGAGGGTCTTGGAATGCCCCGACTCAGCGGAGTGACCAAAAAACGGCCCGACGAGAAGACCGATAAGGCAAGCCACCACTAGCAAAAAAATATGTGTAAAAGTCACACTACTGCTATTAAACAGCACGCTGATGCACGAAACTGAAGAAAACTTCCACAAAGTAAAAATGACATGCCCAAACAATTTATCAAACTGTTACTAAGAGGAGAACTTCAAAGCGACTAGTTATCAATAAATATTTCCATATCCTGCCCAGAGAAGAACCAAGAAGCAAGTAAGAAGCAGAGAAAAAGCAGGAAGAACAGAAGTTGAAGATTCGCAAAATCGAGACCAAGAAAGAAGATGGGTGAAGAATAGACGACATACCTTCCCAAATCCCCATCCTATTGTAAACTAGTCGTCTGCGAAGTATTACAACGAAAAACGACCGCTTTCAGCGACACATAACGATGACTTTCATGCATACAAAGCCAGTAAACCACGAGATTCTGCACTCACAGCTCCTTTCCATTATGGGACCTCCCCAACAGCAACACACACTTGCAAAGCCAACAAGGAACGACGAACAAAGCTGTACATCAAATACTTGCCCACATCCATCTCACTCAAGTCCATCACCTTCGTGCAAAAACATTTGCCAACCTCATCCTTAAACATTCATAGGACTGTGTGAATGTGTGAAATCAAATTATATGATGTAGGAATTGTGCAAAAGAAATGTGTGAAAAACTAAATAAGTTAAGTACACCAGACAGCTAATAAACTACAAAATAACAGTCATTGACTATGGACTTAAGTAAAAAATAGACTATCGATAAAAATAAGTCATTAGTTCTGAAACGGACAGTATATAAAGAACAAAAGTAAGGCATAATAAACACTAAAACTGTATGCCACTTATTTTCTTCTCATAAAAATAAAAGAATAACTATATTTTACTTATTTTCTCCTTATAAAAACAAAGAATAAAAAAATATCTTGTTGAATGTTTTCCCTTTTTTTAAACATTTGTACCATTTGTTAGGATAGCATCTCAATACTTGCATATGTATATTTCTTTGTCAAAGCAATTCTTGGAAATAATTCTTATTTGTTAGTGCAACAATGTTGAAATGAGTGTCTAGAAACAAAAACATTTTACTTGTACATAATATTTAGAAAATGTGTTAGAAATAGATTTTACTTAATTACTACATTTATAAAAAAAGTATTTCTAAGAAAATCGATGTGAAAGACTCCTCATTTTCGATAACAAACTTCTTAAAAAACAAACTTCACACTTAAATAAAGAAAGAAAATAATTAAAAATGAATAATAATAGCATAAAAATATTCTTCCCTTGTCAATATAAACATATTTTTGAGAATAAGGTGGAAGAATATAAAAGTATAAATTAGTAATACAAACTAGCATAGAACCAGAATAATGTGGCTGAACAGTAGGCAACAAAATTTAGATAAAGGAATAGTTTTTGACTGACTGTCTAAGTCATTCAAAACGATTCAATCATTGCCTAACTTCAGTGCAAAAATTAAGTCCAAAGGGTGGTGATATGTAAGGTGTCAGGCAAATCCAACACCTTCCATGAAAACCCTGACATGATAAGCAAATCCAATAGTATGTCACATAGCTCCGAATAAATAATTACATTAAATTAACCAAAGTAATACGAGTAAAGAGTGAGCAAATGGAATACCACAGACTAACACAAGAATGCCTAAATGCATGTCACACCTTCCCACCGTGAGACAGACGCAGTTCCGAGGGAAGAAACGAGAACAGAAGCCGAGAGCAGAACCGTGTTAAGCTAGAAGGCCCTACGATAAGGGACGGACACCCACGTCGACAGCTAACCACCAGCACCACCCCCCAGCCCATGTTAAAAGCTAGAGCCCTCCAGAAGAACAGTATAGATCTTGCGATAATACTAAAAGGGCCACACCAGCTGTAAGTTTTAGCGTGAGACTTTTTCGCGTCTCTGTTACGCTGCCAACGTTAAAAACATAGCCCCACCACGAAAAGTAACCGCCAGTACCACCCCCCAGCCCATGTTAAAAGCTAGAGCCCTCCAGAAGAACAGTATAGATCTTACGATAACACTAAAAGGGCCACACCAGTTGCAAGTTTTAGCGTGAAACTTTTTCGTGTCTCTGTTACGTTGCAAACTTTAAGAACATTGCCCCCCCACGAAAAGTATAACGTTTCTCATTGGATAGACAGGATTTTTGTAGGCGGAGCTTAAGGTTAATATTGAGACCCTGATTGGTCAGATGAAAACACAGCCAGATAGTTTTTTTTTTTAACCAACTTCGGTAAATTGTAGTAAGGAGAAGTTAGGAGAGAGTTACTTCCAAGCCGGCGAGGTGCGTGGAGCTGTGCCGACCGACGTCCCCTGACACTGCCTAAACAACGACAAGGTAATGAACGCACGCGATGCCGCATAACAGCGCATAAAGCTTCACTCAGAACTGCAGAACTCTCATCTGCTACACCCCCGTTTTGCGTAATACTAGTGTCAATCGTCAATTAAAGCTCATGGTATTCACATTTGCTACGTAAGTTAAAATCTGAAACGCGATGATTTTTCTGTTATATAATTATTGAGAAGCCACATTAACCACTGCAATTTACGACAAGTTAGATAAGTAATTAAAGGTAATTGAGGGTCACTGTAGACCATTTTGGTAGTTTTCTCTTTTGTGAAACTTGATTTAAACCTAGATTATAGATGTGATATGGGATAGGTCATTCTTCGATCCATTGTAGAACTTGGAAATCCATTCAGGGAATATTCGTTCACATTTTTGTTGAACGCAGTTGGTTTTTATCATCCTGTATTAAAACATTTCCTTTTATCAATAGTGCAATTTATAAACAATGTTTTGTGAGTAGAATAAAATTTCCAATGGTAAACTTAACTGCTTTTTCGACGTTATTTTACTAGCTAACTAAAAAATAGGAAAGCCTTGAACCCCTTCCACTAAATTTAGTTAGTATTAAGATTGTTTTACAGGGAGTGCAGTGGAGCTGACGCTGAAATCATTAAGTACTTGGTTATATCATCGCTAGTCTCACTGAACTCTTCTGAACTCTACATGTCATGTGTGGTCTGGCGTCTCCTTACCAGCAACAGGTCCCAGGTTCAAACTAGTCAATTCCCTAAAAAACACGCTCAGAGCGTCGTTGCGCGAAAGTGGTAGGGAGACACGACATAGAACAGCAGACACCACGCAGAATGTTAGACACTTAAGAATAATTTAGTTTCAAAAGTGAATCGCAATCAAACCCTTTTGTCTTTACCCCTTAGAAAATTTCATTTTACCCTTCAGGGAGTAGTTACCCCCAGGTTGGGAACCACTGCCCTAAAGGTTGGACCGATGTTGGTAGTGAGCCCTTTAAACACTTACTATGAGCTGATGTTGTTATATGATGTTTGAATATGTCACTATTTTTTTACGACAGTTAGTTTCCTATATTAAAGTACTAGGTTTCGGATCCTTTACCGTTGTACAATTTTTACTCTAACGGTTAATAACACTTCGTATAGGAGTGAATCTCAGCTAGGATTGTGACCCTTATCAAAACTATTCTGTAAGCGTAGCAATGCAGTGAACTGGCCTGGGTCTGCCTTCAGACGTCTCCTAGTTAGTCCTCGGACGAAAACGTCGTGTAACTTGCCTCACGCACCAGGAGCACATGCATTTCACGGGACTCCACGGCATCTCTGATGACGAGGCGAAGGAACGATTCAATGTAAGATCACGAAATACTTATTCGACAAGTACAGAAAAATGGTAAATGGAAAACATATTTCATTGCTAGAAAATGTTTTGGATAGGCTTTTACCTGTTTTGTTCTTTTCTCCTTCTGTTTTGGTGGAGGGTAAAATACAAATCATTACGAGACAATAGATGAAAAGCGATTATACACTTGTAAAAATGGTTAGTATTTGAATCGTGCACCATATAAATATATGGTGCCACCAAAATATGTTGAGAAGAAGGGGTACGTCAGATTTCTTTATTATAATACGTAATGTTATTAGTGGTCAATAGTAAGCTATAATCGTTTACTTCATGTAGGAAACGATTCTCTTACACGCAACAGTAAAAATAGTAAGAATTTATAATAAATCGGCGCTTGCCATACTTACGTAACAACCTAATGTAAACGGCTTGTCATATGCTTTACGGATTTCAGTTTGTCTGTAGGCGGTGCTTTTCCGATTCGGACCTGAGGCACGTTTTTCATATCCTTTTGTTCTAAAATCCGATATTAGATAAGTAAATATTCCGCAACTTCATAGCCGTATTCACATAAGATGATTTTGATCATGTGTTTACTAGTTTTGCCATCATTCATTTTGCATCCACCGTTGAATAAAGATCTTCTCTATAGCTTCTCATCCATTACTTCATCGATCTATATGCTTTTCTGTCCCACCTACACACCTTCCACATCGTCGTCACGATTATGTTTTATTATTTATATCAAATAACAGCACCAGTTTCTCTTCTGTCTTCTGCCAACGAGACCGATTTCGTCTCCCAACGACTCTTTTCAGTGTTAGGGGTCTAACACCGTGCAAGTGCATAGTAATGTAGGGCTACTGTTTGTATACTTCGCGGCACTAGACCCGTAACTACTAGAAAATCACTTTGTGTGAGAAACCGGTCGTATCGATCTAAAATGAAAGTGCAGCTGACGCCATTGTTTGTTCCGAGCAATTACTACAGTTGCGTTGCCTCCATCATTATCTTCCACATGATGTACTACAAGCTGATCTTTCCTCTTCTCTTGGAATCCATCAGTGAACTCCCTTGATCCATCTACAAATCATTCACCTGGTTAAATGTTCAGTCTACCTGTACTTCATTTTCATTATGGTTCTTATCACGTTTACCTCTACCAGTCCTTTCGATGATCCGTGTTTGTTTTCCTCTCACATTAATTGGGATGTGTTTAAATAGTTTTATCATTGACTGCCGAAGTCTCGCTGCCACAACATCTGGCATTACGCGCTGATAGTAAATTTCCATTTAAAATAGCTATTTGGTTTATCAAAAACAACTCAGGCTATTTTTACTGATTCGTTTATATCTTTTGATATCGAAGTATTCATCCTATTCATTTGTCCTAAATTCTCATCCACTGGTTCTGCAACCTCATTTGTAATTGTGACTATTTTCTTTGCAATGTAGGCGTTTGGTGTGTGATATTTATTACCTCAACGGACGATGTGGTGCACTATTTAACCGTACTTGGACCATGAAAAAAATCAGCTTAGTGTGCAAGATGCAGACGAGGCGACAGTGTTCGATTAAGCAGAGAAAGGCCCTGAATATATATGACAGAGAGCGAGCTTCCCAAAGCTGGCATCTATGGAATCACTTACATTTTTGAACAGAAGCAGATGACAAAAACAACGATGTTTTGGATGCACTTGTATTTAGAAACAGATCTATAGCATTAGCTGCACTTGGTCTTTTGTAGAAGTAGTTGATTTACAAGGAACAAAAAATTATGTCGAAAAGGAGCTAGTATCACGAAACATCAGAGGTGTCTACAGCAAAATGAAAAAAGAATGTGCTTGTTTAGCACGTTGTTGACATTTGTGTCATAAGAGAACGCCGGCCGCGGTGGTCTCGCGGTTCTAGGCGCGCAGTCCGGAACCGCGCGACAGCTACGGTCGCAGGTTCGAATCCTGCCTCGGGCATGGATGTGTGTGATGTCCTTAGGTTAGTTAGGTTTAAGTAGTTCTAAGTTCTAGGGGACTGATGACCACAGCTGTTAAGTCCCATAGTGCTCAGAGCCATTTGAACCATCATAAGAGAACGGAACAAGGGAAGAGCGACGGAGATCTTTTTGAAATAATTATCACACCATGTACCCTGTAACGATTAGAGGGAAACCTGAATTTCGAAGAACACTTTAGGTTTGCATAGCCATCGTCACCAACAGAGATCCATGCACCACCTAACATTCCGACAGTCCGCAGCTCGTGGTCTTGCGGTAGCGTTCTCGCTTCCCGCGCACTCGTTTCCGGGCTCGATTCCCGGCGGGGTCAGGGATTTTCCATGCCTCGAGATGACTGGGTGTTGTTGTGTCATCTTCATCATCATCTTTCATCCCCATTACGGTCGGAGGAAGGCAATGGCAAACCACCTCCGCTAGGACCTTGCCTAGTCAGCGGTGCGGATCTCCCGCATCGTCCCCTACGCTCCTCGGAGTATGGAACCTCAGCATCATAACATTCCGACAGCACGCATTTTGCGAATTTAGGAAACATATTACTTTCCTTTACAACTGTCTGTCGAAATGAGAACCACGTCAAAGCCAAGGAAGTTGGAGGTGACCGAAAATTAGCTTACTAAGAGTTGTTTCTTCCCGGGGATCATTCGCTTACCAGGCGCTAATTCAAGGGGTAGGAGGAGAGGAATAGGGGGGATGTATCATGGGGGCCGTGACCACCCTCGGCTCCCCCCTTCCCAAAACAAAGAAACAAAAATGACTGTACTAACCACTGACATATTAATGTATTATGATTAGTCTATTTAAGTTATACATCTCAGCTTCTTCTTATTGTTATTATTAAAATTTTAAAATTCTAGGCAGCGGCACATTTAAATTTAGGTATGCCAGTGTTGTACTTGATGAATGACAGGGGGGGGGGGGGGGGAGGTGAAGGCAGGAGAGTCAGTAAGAGTTTCCTTACTCCCCCATCCTATCGCACCAAGCCCTGGATCAACACCTGGAATGAGCAAGGGGTGAAATTGTAGCGATGCGAGAAATATCCAAAGCCATTCACCGTAACGTAGCTTGTGTAGTGAGGGTATATCTGTAGACGACAATATACAGACGACAGTGTATAGACAGTAATGGGTAGCGGCGATAAAATTTGTTCAAAATGTTCAAATGTGTGTGAAATCTTACGGGACTTAACTGCTAAGGTCATTAGTTCCTAAGCTTACACACTACTTAACCTAAATTATCCTAAGGACAAACACACACGCCCATGCCCGAGGGAGGACTCTAACCTCCGCCGGGATCAGCCACACAGTCCATAACTGCAGCGCCTTAGCCCGCTCGGCTAATAAAATTTGTGCTCTGTTCGTTAGAAGTAGTATTTATGAGGATAAAAACTACGCAAAACATTGTTGTCTTTTTTTTCATATCTGAGCCTCCCGAGACGTCGCCGAGTGTAGACGCTCGCAGCGGAAGCGCGTAAATGCGTTAACAGGTCAAGTCGCGGGCAGCTGTCCACACCTCGTGCGGCGACGCTGCCCACAGCCCTCTCTCCTCGCGGACGTAAAACCGCGGCCATAAAAACCGCCGGCCTATCTCCCCAATTAATCAATCATGTCTGGCCCGCCACTATCTTGTTAATGATCGTGTTGCGCGGACCTGTGAAAAGCTGCTCAGACAGACAGCAATAAGCGCCGATCCCAATAAAGACACAGCTGGCTGCCACAACACCGTCGACTACAAAACAACTAAGGTTCAGCGGCCGCGTCGGTTCGTAACTGCGTTAGAACAAGTGAACGTTACCATAGGTACGGCAGGCTAGTTCTCAGACACGAGATACTACCTTCAGTACTGATATCTTCCACTGTACTTTAAGAAGTGTGTCGATAGAGTGAAGTGAATGATGAAAATTCTCAGACTCGGAATAAATTCGCAGAAGACATCGCGGCATCTGATTTAATGTTAGACAGTTAGGATAACGGCTGCCGAAATCATTACACAATACTTGCAATTTATCTTACATTAGCTGGATAAATTACAAATTTAATTTAGACAGCCTTTGTAAATACAAATGGTACCAGATGCGAAGATGTTACTGAGTGAGAAGCTGTTTGAATATACATTTTTTATTTGTGTTTAAATATAAAGGCGATGAGAAGGCATATCCTTAGACGAGATAATGATAGTATAAAATTTGATACAGGTACTTTTTTTAGATATAGTCGTCAATGTGTGAATCATTTTATTCGAATAAGATGTTGAACTCAAGTAAATCACATAATTGTTTGAGCGTGGGGTCCAAGTACGCACATAACACTAGAAACTGCATTCTGAATGGACAATGGAAACGAAAAAGGGCTGGCTAACAAACAAACACCCACATACACACATATACACACACACACACACACACACACACACACACACACACACTCACACACACACACACACATTGTTCATCTGTCGGTTCAATCAGTGTGCTCCCTAGTACCTATTGTAAGTAGGCTGTTTGGGTATTTATATTGGTAACGCCACGTAGAGCCCTATATGAAAATCACTGGCTGTGCTGTGTGCAGTCTGTGGCTGGTTTGCTCTGTTGTTTGCTATTGTAGTGTTGGGCAGTTGGCTCATAACAGCACGTAGCGTTGCGCAGTTGGAGGTGAGCCGCCAGCAGTGGTGGATGTGGGGAAGCGAGATGGCGGAATTTTGAGAGCGGATGATCTGGACGTGTGTCCATCAGAAAGAGTAAATTTGTAATATTGGATATCATGGACTGATATATATATTATGACTTTTGAACACTGTTAAGGTAAATACATTGTCTGTTCTCTATCAAAATCTTTCATTTGCTAATTATGCCAATCAGTAGTTAGTGCCTTCAGTAGTTTGAATCTTCTATTTAGCTGGCAGTAGTGGCGCTCGCTGTATTGCAGTAGTTCGAGTAACGAAGATTTTTGTGAAGTAAGTGATTTGTGAAAGATACAGGTTAATGTTAGTCAGGGCCATTCTTTTGTAGGGATTATTGAAAGTCAGACTGCGTTGCGCTAAAAATATTGTGTGTCAGTTTAGTGTTGATCAGAATAGGTAAAGAGCGAAATGTCTGAGTACGTTCAGTTCTGCTCAGCTGTTTAAAATCAAATAATGTAAGAGATTTATCAGCACAGTAATTCACTAATTTTTCTAAGGGGACGTTTCACTATGATAATAAATAGATTGGTGCACTCAACGAATATTGTAACTATAAACAATATTATTATATTAGTCTCCAACACATAAAACTAATAGCTGACAGAAGGGTGCCCCAGAAAGAATTTTCAGTATTCAGGGATACAAAAGGAACGATTATCCGAAGCGAAAAGTCTGATAAAATGAGTTTCAAATGGACATCTTGGGAGCCATTAGTAACTGCTCATTAGAAGTGATGTGTTTTACAGTAAGTCTTAAAGATTTACATTTGTCATATCCTGTTTAAATGAAGTATAATGACTACGAAAAATGAAAAAAATATAAGATCACTCGAGGCAATACTGACCTTTTAAACTTACCTTAGGAAACAAATAGAACAAATGCAAACCTACGTTTACAGCAATTGTACGTTTAGAGAAAACTTTTTACTGTTGACTGGACAACAGCCCTGAAGGCAGCAGGGGAATAATTACTAGAACTGTAACTTGCAGAAAAATTTCACAAATTTATTTTACGCAAACAATCTACATACTGTGCAAGCTGATAACGTGAGCACATTTAATTGTTAAGTTAGCAGAGGTAGGATACTTAAAGAATTCTCTGAAAGCACCAATAAAACAAATATTACAACATGAAAATATTTTAAAGGCTCCCGGAAGATAACATCAAAATTTATTTAAAAGTGCCAATAAAAACACCAAAATAATTTAAGAGCACGGATAAACAGATTAGTAAAACTCACAACTGACAGAATTCTAATAACAAGATTTAGATCATGACCCCTCTTCCTCTAAAATATCAAAAGGCTAGCCAGTAACCGAGGAGAACGTCAAGACGTGACGCTCAAGAACTTCATTAAGAAGCTGGTATGAACATATTTACATTTTGCACAGATTCCAACAAGTAGACCCTCCGGACAGAGATACAATAAAACAATTAGGTTTTAGTGCTCTGGAACAGAGAAAACCATGTAATCTTAAAACAATTACATATAATGTACGAGAAGATTCTAGTTTTTCACCTTTCGCGCAGCGTACATGATATCACCAAATCGATGTTGTAGTTCTCAGTTAAACCTTTGGCAGAGTGGCACACGTTGAAACCGCAAATAGCTTCTACGTAGCCAATTCTCCAAGCAGGATATTATGCTCTCGCTGTCTACAGTTTGAGCAATCTCACGAATTATTATTCGGCAGTCTTGCATTACAGACATATTTAAATCATCGGAACACACGTAAGCTACCGCTGGCACTCACTTTGAAATCCCATCGGAACAATAGGTTCCATCAAATTCTGCAAAATGCTATTTAACTGCAGCTACCACTTCTTCATTTGATGAAAATTCCTTCCCAGAAAGACAAAGTTTAAAGTTAGGGAACAGAAAATACTCACTAAGGGCTACATTTTGTGAACAGAGCGGTTGAGGAAAGATTTCAAAGCCCAATTCATGTACTTTCGCCATCGTTGTCGCTGATATCTGAGATGGTGCATTATCATGGTGAAACAGCGCTTTTTGCATGCCAGCTTTGATCTTTTTTCAGCCAACGTCAGTTTCAAAGCATCCAACAATGAAACTTAATTGGGTCCAGTTATGTTTCTGCCTTTTTCCAAATAATCTATGAGGATTATTCCTTGGGATTCCCAAAAACAGCGGCCATCACCTTACCAGCCGACAAAGTGGTCTTTACCACCTTCGGTGCACTTCCACCAGCCTTTGGCCAAGGTTTTGACTGCCCGTTTGACTCTGGTGTGTAATGATGGATCGAGGCTTCATCAGAATTCACAAATCGGCCCAAAATGTCTTGCGGATTGCGATTAAACATCTCCAAACGTTGTGTTGAAATGTTTCGTCGGCTGCCCTTTTGGTCGACTGTGAGCAGTCGCGGTACCCACTTCGCAAATAGCTTCTACATAGCCAATTCTCCAAGCAGGATATTATGTTCTCGCTGCCTGCAGTTTCAGCAATCTCACGAATTATTATTCGGCAGTCTTGCATTACAATCTCATGGATTTTGTCAACTGTTTCCTTTGTGGTGACCCCAATGGGACGACTGTAGCGCGCTTCGGCTTCGGTGCTTGTGCGACCGCGTTTAAATTCAGTAACCCAAAAGTAAACAGTCTTCAATGGTGGTGCAGTTCTGTTTGGAATTATGTGGGAGTCCCACCACTCAAATAAAACTGTTAATAACAACACGAAACTCGGCTTCCTCTATTTTCAATCGCAGTCGCTAGCTCACCACACTATGGGTACGAACATATCAAGGACATGAAGCAAAAGGTTATCTACAACATCTACAGAAACCAGACCCTATTTCCAAGAGTCTGAGGACATGAAAGACAGGCAGTGGTTTATAAACGAGCAACACAGGCTGTTGCCTATCCCCCTTCCCCCCTGCTGCATATGGCGCTACAGAAGAATAATGCACATTACGTGGGTAAATCGTATAACTAATGAGCAGATATTGAGCCGAATTGACGAAAAAAGAAAGTCGTTGCAATACTTGAACAAAAGAAGAGATAAATTGTTAGGATACGTCTTGAGGTATCAAAGAAACACCAGTTTGGTAGTGAATGAAAGTTTGTGGGCGTGTAGGAGAGGAGAAGGGGAGACGAGGCCCGACTACAGTATACAGGTAATGTTGTATATATGCAGACTGAAGAGACGAATGAAAATTTATACAAAGGCTGGGGTTCTGACCTACATCTCCTGCTCACAAGGCAGGTGCGCTAACCGCTATGCCATCCTGGCCCAGTGGCTTTCCATAACTCCACGGACTAACCTAACACGCGACCCTCCCCACTCCAAATTCGCATTCATGCCTCAGCCCACTGAATGGGAATTTACATTGAGAAGAGAGGAGTGCTAGAGTAGTCCGTGCAGTTGTGCAAAGCCACTGTGCCAGGTTGGCGTAGCGGTTAGCGCAACTGCCTTGTGAGCAGATGGGGGTTCGAATTATGGCCTTGGCACAAATTTTTATTTGTTGCTTCAGTCTGCATAAAGTTTGACTTGAAAAGGCCTCTGCAGCCATGTACGTAGTTTCATCTGATTAAAACATATAATGGATGCAGTATGCACTAGTTACACACAGACGAAAACATTTACACAGGGTGGACAAGCGTGGAAAGCTGCATCAAATTAGTCTTTGGATTGAGGCTGCGCTGCCGTTCCTCCTACGCTATGCCGTGCTGTGCTGTGGTAAGCTATGTTATGCTAAGCTGTGATCTCGTTCTTTGTATAGCCGTGTCAGTCTCTGTAAATGTTTTGCGCTACTGATATCTTCTTACAGTATGTGATTTTCAGCAATTAGAGTTAAGTTGTCGAAAAGGAGAACTGACTGTAACAACATATGGCAGTCATCCTTCTTTATACATCGTCACCTGTCAAATATTCATTTAGGAACTCTCTGTTGTTTTGTACTTATTAGAGAGAATTTTTACGTTTTGAAAGCAATCTGTTGTCTCGCACTTCTGTTGAATGTAGCGATATTTTGTATTCAGGGAAATTACACTATATGATC
Source organism: Schistocerca serialis cubense (assembly GCF_023864345.2). Taxonomy (NCBI): domain Eukaryota; kingdom Metazoa; phylum Arthropoda; class Insecta; order Orthoptera; family Acrididae; genus Schistocerca; species Schistocerca serialis. The sequence continues at coordinate 149,625,552 of NC_064642.1, forward strand.
AAAAGTATCCGGACACCTGGCTGAAAATGACTTACAAGTTCGTGGCGCCCGCCATGGATAATTCTGGAATTCAATATGGTGTGGGACCACCCTTTGCTGATGCCAGCTTCCATTCTCGCAGGCATACGTTCAATCAGGTTCTGGAAAGTTTCTTGGGAAATGGCAGCCCATTCTTCACGGAGTGCTGCACTGAGGAGAGGTATCGATGTCGGTCGGTCAGGCCTGTCAAGACGTCGGCGTTCCAAAACATCCCAAAAGTGTTCTATAGGATTCAGATCAGGACTCTGTGCAGGCCAGTCCATTAAAGGAATGTTATTGTCGTGTAACCACTCCGCCACAGGATGTAGGTGCTGAATAGGTTCTCGATCGTGTTGAAATATGCAATCGCCATCCCCGAATTGCTCTTCAGAAGTTGGAAGCAAGGAGGTGCTTAAAACATCAATGTAGGTCTGTGCTGTGATAGTGCCACACAAAACAACAAAATGTGCAAGCCCCCTCCACGAAAAACACGACCACACCATAACACGACCGCCTCTGAATTTTACTGTTGGCATTAGACACGCTGGCAGATGACGTTCACCGGGCTTTCGCCATACCCACACCCTGCCATTGGATCGACACATTGTGTTCCGTGATTTGTTCCTCCACACAACGTCTTTTCCACTGTTTAATAGTTCAATGTTCACGCTCCTTACACCGAGCGAGGCGTAGTTTGACATTTACGGGCGTGATGTGTTTGCTTATGAGCAGCCGCTCGACCATGAAATCCAAGTTTTCTCACCTACCCCTTAACTGTCACAGTACTTGCTGTGGATCCTGGTGTAGTTTCGAATGGATGGTCTGGATAGATGTCTGCCTGTTACACATTACGACTCTCTTCAGCTGTCGACGGTCTCTGTCAGTCAAGAGACGAGGTCGGCCTGTACGCTTTTGTGCCGTACGTGTCACTTTACGATTCCACTTCACCATCACATCGGAAACAGTGGACCTAGAGATGTTTACGAGTGCAGAAACCTCGCCTGCAGACGTTAGACACAAGTGACACCCAGTCATCTGACCACGTTCGAAGTCCGTGAGTTCCACGGAGCGCCTCATTCTGCTCTCTCACGAGGTCTAATGATTATTGAGGTCGCTGATATGGAGTATCTGACAGTAGGTGGCAGTAAAATGCACCTAATATTGAAAAACTTTTTTTTTGGGGGGGGGGGGGGGTGCCCGGATACTTTTGACCACATAGTGTATTCCATCCACCTGTTTCAGAAATGCTCATAGATGTTGCAAATAATACAAACAACATACATATATGCATCTAACTGACGATTTCCTAAAGGAAGTTACCATTTACACTAAAAACCCTTAGCCGCACATTCCATAATTCCTTTCCTGCGGTAGACAATAATTCTTTTAGTTAACCAGTTATGGTGATGCTTGATAGACTGTGTTCCGTTGCGTTTTATGTTTCGAATGTTAACTGTTGTTACCACACTATGTGATCAGCGCGTAATTAAATGAGCCTTCCGCGAAAATGTCTTTAATAACTGGATCTGTCTGAAACCGAACAAAATCGTTTTTTACCTTGTGCTAATATTTGCATCTCTGCATCTCTACCAAACTCAATCATGTATTTGGCATATTATTACACTTGCCAGCTCGCTTTCTACCTGAGTTTATCCAAACATTCGCATGTATTCTGTCAGTTCTTCTAACGATTGTCTCGCACTGACTTTCATACATTTTTGTTCATGCCTACTCTTCTAGTATATCTTCATTCTGTACGTCAGTTATCACCTTATTTAGTTTTGGTAATTTGCTTATTGCCTTTGCTTGTATGTTATACTGACACATGATTTCATAGCTCACACTCGAAAAGACTTTGAATATAATGGACGATCAGAAAGTTTCCATTTCAGGACGTTGCTGCGAAGTATACGCAACGTAGCGCGTCTCTGATGTCATGTGATTATAAAAGCACCGATTGTAAGCAAGGGACTAGAGTGGCATTCTGTGTTTCCGAAGCTCTTGCGGTAAATGCAGAAACGTTAATTATGATGATGTTTTTACCAATTGCGTCCAAAGAGTATCAACGTGATACAATCCTTTTCTTGGCTGTCGAAAGGACTAACACCAATAAATATCAGTTGGAGAATGAAAACTGTGCATGGGACAGCATGTTTGTTGAAAACCACCGTTGTGGAATGGCAGGGTGATCGTGGCTCGACCCAAGGCGCCGGTTCACCTTGGAGGCAGCCGCTCAGTCTTTTCCCGGAGCTCTGGAGAGAAGGTGCGTTTTGGAGTTGTAGTCAAAGGCGGAAGTGAGAGCTGTTATCCGCTATGAATGGGCACGTGGAGTATCAGGCACAGAAATTCATAACCGCCTTGTTGAGGTGTATTGGTCAGGTGTGATGTCGAGGCAAATGGTGCGGAGACGGTGCCAGCAATTCAGTGATGGACGTCAGCGAGTGCAGGACATACCGAGACCTGAACGGACGCGCACGGCCACTACAGATGCAAATGTCAGGAAGGTGGATGACATGATTAAAGCGAACCGGCGTATCACCATCGATGGAGTAGCGGCAGTACTTGGAATTGGACATGAGCGAGCTCACAAGATCAGCCGCGACATTCTTCGATACAGGAAGGTGTCAACACGATGGTTGCTCCGTCAACTGACCCCGACACACATTGAGCAACGCATGGCGTTCAGCCTGGAACTGCTCGTGCGTTACCATGAATCTGGCAATGACCTTCTGTTTCGGATTGTGACGGGGGATGATTCGTGGGTCCACCATTACAAGCCCGAATCGAAGGCCGCATCCGTGGAGTGTAAACATCCGTCATCACCTGTCCGAAAGAAGTTCAAAAGCATTCCGTCTGCGGGTAAAGTGCTACTCACCGTTTTCTGGGACACCAAAGGTGTTTTGCTGCTGGACTTTCTGGAGGATGCAACCATCAGTGCTGCGCGGTACTGTGCCACTCTGTCGAAATTGAAAGAGGTGATTCGGAAAAAGCGGCCTGACCTTCTCAGATCTGGCGTTCTGCTGTTGGATGACAATGCGAGACCACACACGGCGACGGCAACGCAAAACCATATTGCAACTCTTGGTTGGGAGCGCCTACAACATCCGCTTTACAGTCCGGTTCTCGCACCAAGTGACTTCCATCTATTTCCTGCTCGAAGAAGACTCGGCGGAAGGCGCTTTAGCAGCAATGCTGACGTCAAAAAACCCTATCAACGCTTCTTCCGTATGCAACGCGGTGATTTCTTCCTGGAAGGCTTTTTGATGCTTATGAAGTGGTGTGACAAATGTCTCAATGTACTTGTAAATTATGTAGAAAAATAAAGATATGTCTTATCTTTAATGTCTCATTCTCTTTTTTTCCTTTCAAACACAACTCTGACCACAGTGGGACAGGGGAAACTTATTTTCCAACTCCCTCCACGTACAAATATGTATTTATTCGACTGCAGTTGTGTGCCGAATAATATGTAGATCCACAGTAATTTTGTGTGGATTCCATATGGCAGCTGAATAGGCCAACAAAGATAAACCAGGGTCATTGGAACACCAGACCGCTTCTAAGGAAAACGGTAGATAATCTCCATCGTTTGCATAGCGACGATACCGTCACGACTTTTATATGTATTATTCACTGAAGCACTGAATGCATTCATGTTCTGTAGATAGGAACACATGACACTATAAGGTGGTACTGAAATATCAAATCTTCCTTGTATGTTAATACCTAAATGGCTTCTTTTTCGGATTAAACAATACAACGCTTTAATGACATCGCAATGTTCGCACGTGCGGTATACTAAATATTTGCCGTCGTGAAGATGTATGCAGTTCTTCACGTAGTTGGCAGACATTTCCGTCAGTCTCATTTAGTAAAAGGTACAGACACAATTGCAGCATTTCATGTCGGTGCTAATTATTTAAATAATAATACTAATTACTCTATTAGAGAGTATGTACGTTAGTGTAAACGGAATATATTGCTTCTGACTAATTTTAATTAAAGGATAATAATGACAAACTGAACCCGAACCATTCAGATACAAATTACGTGTCTTGGGAAGACTAAATTGGAGGTAACTGTTGCGTTAAGGAGAAGGTAAAGCTGTTCTCCCTAAATATTTCGGGACAGTTTAAGATGTGATTTTGGTTTCTTCCACATTAATTTTGTGAAACTTTCTATTGAACGAGATGTGGCATCGTGTCTTACTTTTATTTATTATAGAGATACTCAAATCAGTTTTGATTTTTCAAATGAAACTACATTTCTGCTGCTATATTCGTACATGCCGAATAGGCATACTCAACCGTGTTTCATTCTCCGAAATCCGTTTAGTAGTTCCGGACAAATTATCGCACCTAGATCTTATGAGCTACCTGTTTCTGGCATCAAACTGATTGCTGTCTTATGTGGAATTTTGTGATATCATGCCCAAATAAGGTGGAGCGGTACACCTTCGCAATGCCGGTATAAAATTGGCACAGAGTGTAACTGTAGAATACACTTCCTGTTAAAAATGTTTGCCTAATAGCATCCTTTCCCATCACCAATGAATTGGTGTCATAATCACACACATTCCCACATTTCTCATCCTACTATTGGCGTCCTTCAACGATATATCTTATCCCTTCTTCTTCTTCACACCCTACACTCAACATATTCTCCTAAACGCCCAACCTGTACCTGTGCTAATGACACCGCTTACCTAGCTGCCCATCACACATTTAAACTCTCACAAATTTTCCTCCAACACAGGCTGATCCTCCTGGTGGAGTGCTGAAACCAACGGAAACACCACGTAGACCCACCATCTTTGGCCCACCATTGGGTGATTCTGTCGTCCACACTTCCATCTTCAAACAAACCATTAATCTATCACCTTAATGTACTTAGGATTAGCTTTTGATAGAAAACTATCCAGCAACCAGTTTTTTAGTAAAACGTAGACATTTAAAATTTTTCTGTTTGAAAACCCAACCACTTTCGGCCAAGATGATGCTGGTTGTTTCTCGAACCACCATGATGTGTTGCAAACATATTACGCATACCTTCACAGAAGCAGACTACTAAAGTCTTGTGACGAGATTACGGGAGTCTGTCAAGACGAAGTTTTGTGTTAAGCTGTCCAACGGGGGTGTTCTTGCTCCACAACGACGCCCCAGCTCGTTCTGCCTCGCCACCTCCGATTCTCCCTACATTCTCCTGACATGGCACCAAGTATTTTCTTCCTCTTTTCCGGGATGAAGACACTACTGCATGGTGAGTATTTCCAAAATGACCACGAGGTGATGTTCGTGGTAGAACATTCCCCAAACAACCTAAACGCAGATTACCTGAGTTCTCCGCCACTATATCCATCGTTGGGGACAATGTGTCACATCGAAGAGTGAATATGTAGATAAGGACAAATACCATCACCAAGTTATATGATCGCAGCTTTATTTTGGGAGGTGACAATTAAACTTTGACTAGCTCTACCTACGTTACAGGACCTCCAGGCCCACAGATGCCCCTTATTATTCTGCTCCGTTTTGTGGATGAAATCAACCATTAGCACTTCGGAATTGACAATAATGTTATTTTTTACGATTATGTGCACAAGATGGCGTAGAATTTTTATGAAAATGGAAATAACATACCATTAATATAAAATTATGTGTATTTTCGAACATTTGAAGCATACATTCGCCGTAAATGTCTTCAGTTCGAAGACCGACTTGATGCAAGTCATCACGCTAGTTTATTCTGTAGAAGCCTCTTCATCACTTCGTTATTACAGCAACGTACATTGCTTTGAACCTGCTTATTCTATTTGATTCTTGGTCTCCCTCTACCACTTTCACCCCTCACGTCTCTCTACATTAACAAGTTGAAGATTTCTTGATTCTCTGGAATTAGTCCTGTCAACCGACCCCAACTTCTAGCATAACTTCATTACTTTTCCTCTGATGGATTCGGTGTTTCCTCATTAATTTTTCGTTCTGCCCATCTAATCTTCTCCTTTATTTTGGAGCACTGCAGTTCAAAAGCTTGTATTCTATTCTTATTTGAACTATCGTCTACGTTTCGCCTCCAGACAAATACCTTCCGATGAGAATTCCTAACATCTACATTTTTATTCCACGCTAAAATTCCTCTTCTTCAGGAAAGCTTTTCTTGCTGTTGCCAATCGGCGTTTTATATCCTCTCTTCTTCAGCCATAAGTCATTTTGCTGCCCAAATAACAAAACTCATCTACTACGTTTGGTGTTTCATTTCCTAACAGTCCCTCAGCATCTCCTGATGCAGTTCAACTACATTCTATTACTCTTGTAGTGTTTTCATTGATGATACTCTCATAACTACTTATCAAGAATATCAGTCCCTTTCAGTTGCTCTTCCAAGTCCTTTGCCGTCTCTGACAGAACTACCAGTTCACTGGGAAACCTCACGTTTTTGTTTCTTTCCTCGGAACTTCAAGCCCCTCTTTTCATTTCTCCTTGATTTCTTTCACTGCTTGCTCAATGCACAGACGGAATAACATCGAGGGTATGCAACAACCCTATCTCAGCTATTGCGTTCCTCACACCTCCTTCGACTCCGAATTCTGTAGAAGTTGGAGATAATATTTTTGATACCTATAATTTAGCTCTGCTGTCCTCATGATTTCAAAGAGTGTTCTCATCAAAAGATTTTCCTAAATCAACAGATGCTGTTTTCTAAGATACGTCGTAGAGTCAGTTTTGCCTTGCGTTCCGACATTTTTCCTGAACCTAAACCGATTGTCACTGAGGTTGGTCTATACCTATTTTTACAGTCTTCTGTAAATAATCCGTACGGGCATTTTGCAACAGTCACTAATTAAACTGATACTTCTGTAAAATTCACACATGTTATCACCTGCCCTAGTTGTAATTGGAATTATTACCTTCCTTAGACGAGCAGAACATATAAACAAAATAGTTGTTCGAATTTGTAATAAAAATACTTAATAAAATATTATTTTATAAATTATTTTATTAAAATACACATTACGTATTAAAAACTTCAACAAGAGTTTTATTTACGTGTTCTGTTCAACTGTGATCTGCCATGCATTACAGTCAACTCGCTCCATAGTATTACCGGTAGTCATTATTTATTTTACACTGTTAACAAAGCCCACCAAAAAATCACTTATTGCAATTCCCGATCTCCAAAAATTCAGATAATTCAGTGAAACAGTTGGTCAGCCACAATGATTGCATTCATCTTAATTAACCTAAGTGGCAAGCTATTTTACTTACTGCTGTTTTATGTTCCTCCAACAAGTTACTGTTTCTACGCTATATTTGTCTGTATTGTTTCAGTGCATATCCTTATAGTCCTCTGGGCTGTGTCAAGACGTTTTATTGTCTGCCGAGAAAATGTGGAGCGTGTTGCAAAATTTACTTTCATTCAAAGCTTTAATTTATATACGTTTATAGTATACTGCATTTTAATTAGTACCGTTAACTGTAAGATAATGTACACAGGAGAGCAACTAGAACGGTGGCTAAATGTTAGTTCTGCTTGCCAGTAGTTCGAGCGAAGCTAACAATTTGGAACTGTAGCTACTCTTCGTACTAAATGAAAATGTGAGGATATCCTGGTCACTAATGAATTTTACATATCCTATGACGTTACTGGCCCTATTCAGTCCTATTTATGTCGAAGAGCGTTATTTTTAGTAAAAAATGGATTTTTATTTGTTACGTTAATGGAGCCAATAAGAGCAAAATGTATTCGTGTAGTGAGTGACGTTCATTGTGTTGAACAACTAATCATTAAAATATCAAGGTGCATACCGTGCGTTGGTTCTTAAATTAGTGAAATAAACATTATATGGTAGGAAAATAATATACAGGGTGGTCCATTGATCGTGACCGGGCCAAATATCTCACGAAATAAGCGTCAAACGAAAAAAAACTACAAAGAATGAAACTTGTCTAGCTTGAAGGGGGAAACCAAATGGCGCTTTGGTTGGCCGCTAGATGGCGCTGCCATAGGTCAAACGGATATCAATTGCGTTTTTTTTTTTTAAATAGGAAGAGCAGTATGCATACAAGAGAAACATATTCACTTGAGTGATGGACTACAGGAATAGCGCGCTTCACTTCTAGAAATGGAAGATTCACACACGCAGAAGTTCAAGAGTACTTAGTGGGCGCACATTTCCGTTCTCATGCCCCAGAGGCTGTAATAGCTTCCGGAGAGAAGCCACGTGCGAGCCGCAGACTAGCTACATCATTAAAGGAGCTCTCCCGCGCCGGAGGGAAAGCAGGAACACACTCGCCCGACCGCGTCCAAGCAGTTTACTGCCGGCGCTAACGAATACAGACTGCGGAGGTGCTGCCGATATCGTAAAAGGCCCGTCCCCTTAGCACGTCTGCAGGAAGCGCGCACGATCGGTATCGCGCCGCCGAGTGCCGAATCATGCCGCGGCCGGCCCCACGCTGGGTCGCTAATTCTCGCGCCTTTATCCGGGGTCAGCGACCCCTGCAGAGCGCAGCGCAGCTACCGGCACTTCCGCCTCGCACAACGCCTCTATTCTTCTGGCGGCGCTGCGCGGCACGGCGTGCTCGCGAGCCGACGTGGTGGGATCCCTACTGTACTGGAATGAGATTTTCACTCTGCAGCGGAGTGTGCGCTGATATGAAACTTCCTGGCAGAGTAAAACTGTGTGTCCGGCACGCAGTTTTAATCTGCCAGGAAGTTCCCTACTGTACTGCCAAAAGACTCTCCCAATCACTTATCGCGAGACTCCAAATCGAATTGATGTGCATGTTTATTTTTCTTATCCTGGAATAGGAAACAGATATTCGAGAAATATACACTGATTATGACTACCTGCTTAATAGCCTGTTGGTCCCCCAGAGCCTGTAAGTATGTAGAGGGGCTTCCCAGTGGCGAAGGACCGGAGGGCAGGTGCTTCGATCCCGCACACCTCGGGTATCTACAGCGCCTAGCGCAGTACAAGATTCCCTACTGTTTTCTCTGCCTCTGCTTCTTTACTGCCTCATCTCGCCTTTTTATTGGTTTTGCCTTAAATTCATATCTTTACAAGATAATTGCGTACATGAGTGAAAAAATTCAGTAATATACGTAACGTTGTGGACAAAATAACATAGGTAATAGCGTATCCTGAAACCAAGTAGAACAGACTGGAAAAACTCCGGTTAAGTGCGAGTAGGACAGCCCAGCACGGTTTCCGTACAAATTTAATGATGCATATAAAAATCCATCTTGGGAATCGAGAATTTTTTGCCTGTTATCGATATCGAAATTAGAAAGATATCAAATACACTACTGGCCATTAAAATTGCTACACCACGAAGATGACGTGCTACAGACGCGAAATTTAACCGACAGGAAGAAGATGCCGTGATATGCAAATGATTAGCTTTTCAGAGGATTCACACAAGTTTGGTGCCGGTGGCGAACCCTAAAACGTGTTCACATGAGGAAAGTTTCCAACCGATTTCTCATTCACAAACAGCAAATGAGCGGCGTTGCCTGGTGAAACGTTGTTGTGATGCCTCGTGTAAGGAGGAGAAATGCGTACCATCACGTTTCCGACTTTGATAAAGGTCGGATTGTAGCCTATCGCGATTGCGGTTTATCGTATCGCGACATTGCTGCTCGCGTTGGTCGAGATCCAATGACTGTTAGCAGAATATGGAATCGGTGGATGCAGGAGGGTAATACGGAACGCCGTGCTGGATCCCAACGGCCTCGTACCACTAGCAGTCGAGATGACAGGCATCTTATTCGCATGGCTGTAACGGATCGTGCAGCCTCGTCAACAGATGAGGACGTTTGCGAGACAACAACCATCTGCACGAACAGTTCGACGACGTTTGCAGCAGCATGGACTGTCAACTCGGAGACCACGGCTGCGATGACCCTAGACGCTGCATCAACGACAGGGGTGTTGCGATGGTGTACTCAACAACGAACCTGGGTGCACGAATGGCAAAACGTCATTTTTTCGGATGCATCCAGGTTCTGTTTACAGCATCATGATGGTCGCATCCGTGTTTGGCGACATCGCGGTTAACGAACATTGGAAGCGTGTATTCGTCATCGCCATACCGGCGTATCACCCGGCGTGATGGTATGGGGTGCCATTGGTTACACGTCTCGATCACCTCTTGTTCGCATTGACGGCACTTTGAACAGTGGACGTTACATTTCAAATGTTTTACAACCCGTGGCTCTAACCTTGATTCGATCGCTGCGAAACCCTACATTTTAGCAGGATAATGCACGACCGCATGTTACAGGTCCTGTATGGGCCTTTCTGGATACAGAAAATGTTCCACTGCTGCCCTGGCCAGCACATTCTCCAGATCTCTCACCAACTGAAAACTTCTGGTCAATGGTGGCCGAGCAACTGGCTCGTCACAACACGCCAGTCACTACTCTTGATAAATTGTGGTATCGTGTTGAAGCTTCATGCGCAGCTGTACCTGCACACGCCATCCATGCTCTGTTTGACTCAATGCCCAGGCGTATCAAGGCCGTTATTACAGCCAGAGGTGGTTGTTCCGGGTAATGATTTCTTAGGATCTATGCACCCAAATTGCGTGAAAATGTAATCACATGCCAGTTCTAGTATAATGTATTTGTCGCATGAATACCCGTTTATCATCTGCATTTTTTCTTGGTGTAGAAATTTTAATGGTCAGTAGTGTATCAATACGTGACATAAATAGTCCTATCTCTTGACTAAATTACCGTAGATGCTTACGTTTTTTACATTGCCAAGGGACGGTAGACTTTAGTACGTGCTGTAAGTATCAGCTTGACTCGTGTACAGGGTCTTCACAGACAGACTGGCAGGCAGGCAGGCAGGCAGACGGACAGCAAACAGATCTTATAAATGTTATATTTTTACCGATTGAGGAACAGAACCCTAAAAATATAGTCTGCGCCGTGAGCTGATGGCTCTCGATCTTACGAGTCAGCTTCGCACTCCGCATAGCAGGCGGCAAGAGCAGCGCGTATGGAGCGTAGGTGCCAACGTCGTCGCAGACAATCCCCGCTACATCTCACGTATCTTGTCGAGAACGGAAAGGGGATGAATCTCCTTGCACAATTTAACTATGTCAGCTGTATTTTTAACGCTGTAATGTGTGGCATAAAGCTCAGCAAACGTAAACTGGCTAGCGACTACATTTTTCACTACAAAGTTTTCAATATACACGCAGTCTTGTACTTTACTTTGAAGTACTAAAATAATTATGAGCAATAACAAAATGAAAGCAATTTCATTACCAAGCTGTCACGTGTTTCTATGAGATGGGGAAAACAGTATTTTTAACGGAATAGCATCTTAAAAATCGAATGAGAACACGCGCAAATCACAAAATAGTGTTTTCTTTTTCTTTTTTTTTTCGCGGAAACTTGAGAAGCTAAATACATAGACTAATGTAGCTTTGCTTCATCTACGCAATACAATTTTTCTTGGCAAATCGGATAAGTTTAAATTTCACTCCCCGTGTATTGTACAACACGAGTTGCGTCGAGTGACCAGTACCTCTGTGGTTGTGGTCACCCAGATGGAGCGGGATGCTGGATACACCTCACACGACTCGACGGTACTTTATTTACGCCAGCCGGAGTGGCCGAGCGGTTCTAGGCGCTACAGTCTGGAACCGCGCGACCACTACGGCCGCAGGTTCGAATCCTGCCTCGGGCATGGATGTGTGTGATGTCCTTAGGTTAGTTAGGTTTAAGTAGTTCTAAGTTCTAGGGGACTGATGACCTCAGATGTTAAGTCCCATAGTGCTCAGAGCCACTGAACTTTATTTACTTCTATGTTCTGTGGTCGGCCCACGTTTGGAACGCAACACAACATCTATTCTGCGTGGCGTGGTTTCCACAAGCACTTGGCAGATTTCTGAAGGTACGTGAAACCAGCTGCTATACTCATGTCACGCAATTCCCGTAAAGCCCGCATCTCGTGGTCGTGCGGTAGCGTTCTCGCTTCCCACGCCCGGGTTCCCGGGTTCGATTCCCGGCGGGGTCAGGGATTTTCTCTACCTCGTGATGGCTGGGTGTTGTGTGCTGTCCTTAGGTTAGTTAGGTTTAAGTAGTTCTAAGTTCTAGGGGACTGATGACCATAGATGTTAAGTCCCATAGTGCTCAGAGCCATTTGAACCAATTCCCGTAAATTACGGGCCGTGGTAGCAGAGCTGGCTCGACAAGATCCATCAAGTTCACATCAGGCGTATTTGTTTGCCAGGACATCAACGTGACTTCCCTACCATGCTTCTACCGTTATTACAGGTATTCTACAGGAAGATCATATCGCCGCCGCGCTGGATTAGCCGAGCGGTCTGAGGCGCTGCAGTCATGGACTGTGCGGCTGATCCCGTCGGAGGTTCGAGTCCTCCCTCGGACATGGGTGTGTGTGTTTGGCCTTAGGATCATTTAGGTTAAGTAGTGTGTAGGCTTAGGGTCTGATGACCTTAGCAGTTAAGTCCCGTAAGATTTCACACACATTTGAACATTTTGAACTTCATATCGCCGTCGGGGAAGACCTCAAACGTGGGGGGAATACAGATGTGCTGCAGTAATGTTCACGTATCCAAAGCCGTCACCGTGCCTTCAATTACTGGGTTGGGGTGTTTGGGGGAGGCCGGCCGGTGTGGTCGAGCGGTTCTAGGCGCTCCAGTCTGGAACCGCGTGACTGCTACGGTCGCAGGATCGAATCCTGCCTCGGGCATGGATGTGTGTGATGTCCTTAGGTTAGTTAGGTTTAAGTAGTTCTAAGTTCTAGGGGACTGATGACCTCAGATGTTAAGTCCTATAGTGCTCAGAGCCATTTGAGCAATTTGTTTGGGGGAGGGGAGCAGACAGCGAGGTTATCGGTCTCATCGGATTAGGGAAGGACGGGGAAGGAAGTCGGGCGTGCCCTTTTTTTTTCTCATTTTGTCCGCGTTTGTTCTTTGTATCTGCTGGGGGCGGACGTCGTAAGACCTCCGATTAAGTTCGTTGATGATCGATTAATTCAGTTTTTTTATTACAGAAGGTACGTAACCCTCTGTCCGAACACGCTGAGCTACCGTGCCGGCCATTTCAAAGGAACCATCCCGACATTTGCCTGGAGTGGTTTAGGGAAATCACGGAAAACCTAAATCAGGATCGCCGGACGTGGAATTGAATGGTCGTCCCCCCGAATGCGAGTTCAATGTGCTAGCCACTGCACCACCTAGCTCAGTGCCTTCAATTACCGCTACAGGTCCAACGAAATACTAGCTAAACACACACCGTAGCACGATGCTGCCCCAACCAGCCTCTGCGTCGGTGAGGTGGAGGGGGGGAGGGGGTGCGTGTTTCGAGCAGCCGTTTTCCTGGATGAAGGTACGAGGGACATTCAATAAGTAAAGCAAACACAGTTATTTTCTCGGCCAATTTCGGTTGAAGAAATTCGGAATTTGTTGTGGGACAGCAGGGAACATCCCCGCTTCAGTCCCTAAAGTTTCATTAAATTCCGATAGGTGGCCCCACTACATGGAGCCTTCAATATGGTGTCTGTCACGGAGATGCGTTCCAAAGAAAGAGCTGTCATTGAATTTCTTTTGGCGGAAAACAAGAGCATCGCAGTGATAAAAAGCACTCCAAGTCGTTGGGCAATGTGTTTGCCATTATCTCAATAAGATCATGGAAATATGTCCGACCTTTCGGGAGCCGACCTGTAGCACGCAGATGTGAGTCCTTCAGTGTTGTAACGTGCACTCCCACTCGAGGTGAACGACGGATAGCTGGCAAACAGCACGCTGCTCAGCTGGATACCTCTGCTGGTAGTACTGACACGAGCATGCCCGCTGGGCTCGTCGCCGCCTAACGGATGACCACAAACCGCAGCGAAGTACCATCTGTATGGAACTGTTTCCTTGTTACTGGGCTGATCGTCACACATTTTTTTTTCAACGTCGTCACACGCGATAAAGCAGTGGTTCATCACTTCGAACCGGAAACAAGACGGCAGACCGTAGAGTGCTGCCACAAGGCATCTCGTCTGAAGAAAAAGTTCAAAGCCGCACCCTCAGACGGTAAAGTCATGGCGACGGTCTTCTGAGACTCGGAAGGGGTTATTCAGTGTGATGTCCGCTCTCATGGTGCAACTTTGAACTCTGAAGTGTACTGTGCTACTCTCAGAAAATTGAAGAAATGACTTCAGCGTGTTCGTCGCTACAAAAACTTCTCTTACTCCATGACAACGCGAGGCCTCACTCAGATCTGCACACCCGACAAAAGCTCAAAAAACTTCATTGGACTGTTCTTCCTCATCCACCCTACAGCCCTAATCTGGCACCTTCCAACTTCTGCCTTTTTTGGCCCAATGAAGGATGCGCTTCGCGGGAGGCAATACATGGGTGATGAGGAGGTTATTGATGGAGCGAGACGTCGGCTCTGACGTCGACCAGTAGAGTGGTACCATGCGGGCGTACAGGCCTTCCCAGTAAGGTTTAAGGCTGTCGCATTGAACAGAGATTTTGGTGAAAAACAGAGTTTCGTAACTAAAAGTGAAATACTTGGCCAAGCAGGACAGAGTGGATTAGGTTGTGGAAAGGGACCAAAATGAGTTCCTGTCAGTTGCACTCAACATACAAACTTTATTTACAAACACACAATATTACAACAAAGATGCAAAACATTCAAAACGTTAATCGACCTTCTTTGATTAATTTTAGATCGGCTGAAGGCCACATTTAAAATCCAAGACACAAGGATTAAGCAAATTGAAGTACAAGGTTCTTCTGGAGGTTTCACCCAAGAATCTCTTCTAAATCTTCAATCTAATCGGCTGAAGGCCTTAGCAATTTAATTTTAAAAGTAGGTTGGAGGTCACATATTAAGCAATAAGAGGAGTTTCAATCAAAAGGCAGAAGGCCTTATCATAAAACATTTCATGTAAATTGGGCTGAAAGCTCCAGTCAAAAGCATAACAATCTTATGCCTTGAGGGCAAGATAAGATGATTAATTTAAGAGATATTAAAATTCGGATGAAGGCCGCTCACCAACAAATAATTTAACGGCTTAAGCCCTAGAAGAAGAGTTTTAATTTTAAAGAGCAGAAGGCCGTATCTTAAAACATTTCATATAAAATAAAGAATAACAAGCTCATGCCTCAAGGGCAAGACAAACACATTAATTTAAGAGATATTGATACTCAGCTGAAGGCCACATATCAACAAAATATGTTTAACGGCTTGAAGCCTAGAAAGAGTTTCAATCTAAAAGGCAGAAGGCCTTATCTTAAAACCTCTCTAGTAAAATTCAGCTGAAGGCCCCGTATAAAAATATGACAATCTCATGGTTCAAATGGTTCAAATGGCTCTGAGCACTATGGGACTCAACATCTGTGGTCATCAGTCCCCTAGAACATAGAACTACTTAAACCTAACTAACCTAAGGACATCACACACATCCATGCCCGAGGCAGGATACGAACCTGCGACCGTAGCGGTCACGCGGTTCCAGACTGAAGCGCCTAGAACCGCACGGCCACACCGGCCGGCGACAGTCTCATGCCTTAAGGGCAAGAGAAGAACATTAATTTAAGAGATATTAATACTCGGATGAAAGCCACTCATCAACGAAGTAACTAAAATCCAAATAGGGAAATTACTACATAATACACAAAGAACGGCGCTTAGAAGTTTCCAAGGGTCGACCTGGGATTGTAACACTAACGCCCGTTGAGGTGAGACAGGCACCCTGTCCAAGGACTTCTTACTCTGGAGGCAACCCAACCGACAGACAGCCGACCGACCAATCAGACCAAATCAGTTGCGCTCCACGCAACCAGCAAAACGACCACAAGATTTCAATACACGACTCACAGAATATTGGCGCCCACAACGACCAACAACACCTCAGCTGTCGAACTACACACCCCGCTGGACAACACGTTGAGGAAAGTACATTGCCTAAAATTATATCAACGATCAGGCCTGGTAACAGGAACGTCAACGGCCACAAGGCAGAAGATAGCGCTGATGAACTTCCATAACAGAAATAAATTCAGTTAAATTTCACAGGAAGATGGCTGGAATCTTAGCTGACTTAAATACACACACTTTGTTGCACGCGGGAATGTCCCAAAAGCGACAACCAGGATCAAACGAAGAAATGTAAACAGTTGAAGCTCGATAGTAAGTTAAGTGAGGTCTCAACTTTCATGTCCAAGATCGGTGGGCGACGAACTTCGTAGCACTCACAAGCAGCACCTCACACTCCAACCTCACATGCACACCACCAGCGGCTCCAGCCCGACTCCGCGCGACGGGGACTTTGGTGCTGCTCCACGCCAACCGACCGACTGAACTGCCGGCTGGTCCGTCCGCGACTGCTGCTCCGTCGCGACTGCATTGCTGGTGCGTCTCACACTCACTGACTACCCGACACACGACAATCCAGAAATACTGTCAGTCGCTCCAGAGAAGGTACGGCAGTGTGCTTATCGATACGCGCTGGTGCTGCCATTCACTGGCAAGTAAGAAAGGAAGTTAGTGACGCCAGTAAATGGAATAAGAAAACGAAGCGGCACTACCGTAACAGAAGATGACAAACAATTAATGAGACGAACACGAGCCGTACAAGACTCAAAAAGAGTGGGGAATAATATCGTGTACTAGAATCCTGAATAAAATTAACCTGCTTTCAGAAAAAAATGGATTGCACTATTTATAGAACGCCCTTCATATATCCCAACACAGTAACCGACCTGGTGTAAAAATAAACATAATTCATCTGAAGTGGCAAAATGGTTATATTGGTCGTGGCCAAACCTCAATGATTCCGTGCCCACAGAAAATGCAACTGACGACGTCGTTGGGTTAACACGGCAATACGTAGGGATCCTCTGTTGGTTGGTTGGTTGGTTGTTTGTGGGAAAAGACCAAACAGCGAGATCATCGGTCTCATCGGATTAGGGAAGGATGGGAAAGGAAGTCGGCCGTGCCCTTTCAAAGGAACCATCCCAGCATTTGCCTGGAGCGATTTAGGGAAATCACGGAAAACCTAAATCAGGATGGCCGGACGCGGGATTGAACCGTCGTCCTCCCGAATGCGAGTCCAGTCTGCTACCACTGCGCCACCTTGCTCGGTGATCCTCTGTTGTGGATACCCATGATGAGCAATGTGTGCTTAAAGTTGTCTTCTGAATCACTCTTGCCTGCATCAGGATTGCACCCTGTCGTCAGATCTGCACCGATCGCGATCTATCCTACTTTACAGAGCGGACAAGCTTGCGACCTCCACTTTCTCCAGTGAGACATTGTCGGCTGTTCCTGGTTTTGACGTTCTTCAACCAATTTGCACAGAATTTCACGGAAGTAGCACGCAAACTGGTGACCTGCTTCGTCTTTTCTGAAATGATCGTTTCCACGCGCAGGGTATAAAAATCGTCCCTTTGTCGAAGTCGCGTAAGCCAGTGGACTTCTTAATTTGCTGACCGTTTCTTTCGTAGTGTGATTCCCCATTAACTTCTGTTCCGCTTATATACTCACATACCCACATCGTCACCAGGCGGCATTCAGTCTCCCGATGGGTATTTCTAATAAATCAAATGAAACTATGTAGTTCCAGAGACCTTCTCAAGTCTCAGACATCTGTGTTGTATACATGCAGACACGCTGTCCTCTGCGATCCCATTACAGACGTACGGAATTGAAGGCACTACACAACGCTTGAGAACGTGACCTCTGAGACACTGCGATCTGTTGTGGAACATGCTCTTCCTCGATTTCAACTTGTGATAGAAAACGGTAGACAGGGTATCGAACATTTCTGCGTCAGTCTCACAACACTTAAAAACCTATTTCAATGATGCTTTTTATGCTGTATTTGGCCTCGGGACAGTTAAAAACGGTTTTAATTGTTGATTTTTACGTGGTTTTCGGCCCCAGGACAATTAACAACCGATTTCATTGTGGATCTTCCTGCAGTTTTTGGCTTTAGGGCAATTAAAACTGATTTTTCGCACCGCGTTGGTACTACCTTGACTTAGCTAACTGACAGTGTTGACTGCCGAGCTTGTGCAGTCATGTACAATGAACAATACGGATGGTGTAATACGCAACTGTTGACTGTCTAGCTTGTGCAGTCATGTACAGTGAACAATACGGATGGTGTAATATGCAACTCAAACCATAGTCGTCATGTTACGATTCATCTGTCATTTGGAGCCTACCCCATTTGCGTTAAGTCGCTTACAGCACCATCTGTTGGTAAACTTTTCATTTTTTTTTCCATGATGTTTCCCCCTGTGTCAATAACATACTGTTTAAATTTGACGTCATTTTGAGCAGTGGTTCTCTGCATACAGCGTTTCTAAACTGGAACTTTAATTAAGGACAATTCGTTCATCAACCAGAAATTCACTTAAGAAACTAGAGACTAGCCGCAAAGACTGCATGGATGCCGACGGATACTGAGTCAACGAAATTCAGTGTTACCTCAAGCTATCTCTTCATCAGGCACGCATCTCCCTGCCGCTAATTTCCGGAAAGCAGTCTCTCACTCGCCGGAATTTAGGCCCTGATAACCGGATATCGTGATGCCACATTAAATGTGGACCCGGACAAAAGAATGTTTTTGTGTTCAGCACACAGCACTTGGAGTCAGTCTCAGATATAATGATACTACCGCTGTTCATTCTAAGTAACTGTCACTAACCAAACAGTGTGAACGATGTTAGGGACGACAAACGCACAGTACAGTGAGCATTATACTAATCGCAATCTTTGACACCGGGCAGAAGGGGAGTGGGAGAACTGGCTTGATTACGTGCAGTCTGTTTTATTATAATGTGTCTGTCTGCATGGCCACATTCTGCAGCAGTTTTTATAATCAGTTATTATTGGTTTTACCGTCTTAAGCATAATGCAGTTAAAGAGGATTTTTTTCGAAACCCGTTTCGTTTATATTTGTAAGGGCTAGGAAAAGCAGGTTCAAAAAAGGCGAAAAATATTTGTAAAGTTTAAAAAGAAGCGTGTCTGCTCACTCCGTCCAAGAAGCCGTCTGCATCGTCAAAGGGCCTAGCTCGACAGCGCCACGTAGAATTCAACTTGAAATCAACGGCGCCGTGCCCCTCATGGCAATCATATGTAATACGGTGACTAAGCCTTGTAATATTGATTATTAAACTAGGTTTTCAATTTCGACTTTTTCTTCTTTTTAGGGGTTGCCAATTAGTTTCGCTGTTTCACAACGAATACATTCGTAAAAATACTTTGAGAACTGTACAAGGCCCCGTCATATCAGGTGCTTCGATCGACTTCTTCTGACTCGCTACTCAATGCGAATAAGCTCCATGCAACGTCTTTTGAGTGCAGGTGTGATAGCTCTTTATCCTTCGGAGAAAAAGACGAATTTTTGGTTAGAGTTACTTTTAAATGACCGGCTCTAAATTTAACTGTTCGCGTAGTGAACACAGTATATTAAGTGAAATATTGTCAGTTTTGTTTTAATTGCTATTTTTACATATCCCAGCACGGTTTAAATGGGAATAGTGTTTTCAACAGGAAAATTGGAACCATCCCGCCTCAACTGACATTCCTGTTTGCAGTTCTCTTCTTGCTATTCTCAAGGAACAGGCTCCTAGGAAGTACTGGGTTTTATACATTCCAGTGATATCAACACCAAAAACATAGCGCTACTTTCAACGGTCAATGATCAGTCATCTGCATTAAACAGCTAAAGTTACGACCCAGCATTCGAATGTTACATAGGAAAGATGCAAACGCTCCAATTGAGACTTCCTGTTTTTATGTTCGACGTGATTATTGGCATCATGTCCGATCTTCGTTGATAAATTCCGCATTCAATGACGTCACAATAGTTTACTGAGTTGTCCTTTGTAAGAAATATAGGATGCCTTAAATTGATTTGTATGATTTCACAAGACTGTAGACTGATTTACACATCGACTCTAGTGGCGTACCTTGGTGCCCGTAGCTCACTCCCTCGATCACTTACTCCCTCGATCGTTCGGTAGCCAATGTGTGTCAAGTAGAGATGGCGACATCACGGCAACAAAAGGCATTTCGCCTCTTCTGTTTCAGCAGGTGTAATTCTGTTGCAACAATGTGGCTTGATTTTTGTCTAGAGGGCGTGACTGCACCTCCTACAGCGTAAGAAACATACCAATGTCGCATTACTCGATTGGTTATTAAGGTCGCCTAATCTCACGTTATGTTGTTATCTTTTGTGGGGGTTTGTGAAAGAGTTTGTCTCTCCCTCCATCATTTTAGGTATACTTCGACAACGCATAGCAACAGCAGAAAAAGCAGCAACTACAGACTTCTTGCCAAAAGTATGGAACGAGTTTGATTATCTCTTGGATGTTAGTCGAGAGTTTGGTGGAGAACACAGTAAATACTATGGAAGGTAAATATAAACTTTCATCCAAATCGAAATCAAAAAAGTACCCCAAGTTAGTGTGTGTACACATGTAAAAGGCTGTAAAATATATACCGTTTTAAAAATGAGTGGTTCTTTTAAAAATCAAATCTCTGTAGTCCTACTGTGCATGTTAAAACTTATAAGGGGCGTTCAATAAGTAATGCTACCATTTTTTGTTTTGTTTTGGAAACAGGGTGGTTTTGTTAGGGATTTCAATACGCCATATTATTTCCCACTCTTTGGGCTACGAAACCCTATTTTGAACATAATCTCCATTCATTAAGACGGCGTTATGCCACCTTACAAGGAGGGCCTGTATATCAGCATGGAACAACTCTACTGCTCGACGTTCAATAATCTCCCCATCATCGACGCACTGCTTCGCACGGAGGGCATCCTTCATTGGGCCACACAGATGGAAGATGAAAGGAGCGAGATGCTGGTTGTCGGGCGGATGAGGAGAAGTAGTCTAACGAATTTTTGTAAGTCCTCTCGGGTGGGCAATCTTGTGAAACCTAGAGTTTTCATGAAGAAGGCGAAGTCCGTTTGCGTTTTTGTAGCGGCGAACAGGCTGGATTCGTTTCTGTAATTTGCTAAAGATAGCACAATGCACTTTAAAGTCGATCGTTGCTCCATGAGGGAGGACATGAGACAGAGTAACCCCTTCAGAGTCCCAGAAGATAGTCGCCATGACTTTCCTGGCTCAAGGTGACGCTTCGTGGATTGCCGCTTTTTTCCGAAGAGATGAGCCTATGTTTCAACGTTTGTGGCGATTTCGACGAAAAACTGAGACGATCAGCCTCGTAACGCGCAAGCAATTCTTCACAGATGGTTCTTCATTGCTCTTTGTGGTATTCTGTCAGGTGACGTGGAACCCAACAGGTACAAACCTTTGAGTACCTCAACTGATGGACGAGCGTATCAGCACTGCTAACAGAGACATCCAGCTATGCAGCGAGGTTTTTTGATTGTGATCTGTTGATCACTTCGACTGAGAATGTCCACACGTTCCAACGTGGCAGGAGTCACAGCCATGTGTGGACAGCCATCATGTGGGAGACCGGACCGGTTTGCGTGACCTTGTTGAGACGAAGACAGACGCCTCGCCCAACGACTCACCGCTCTTTTGTTCACTGACTGGTGTCGTCTGTAACAGACGTTACGTATAGCGCCACCACCTATCGGAACTTGCTGAAACTGTAGGGGCTGAATATTCCACGAAGTCAGACAACAGATACCGAGTTTTTTTTTTTTTTTTCAACCGAAAGTGGCCGAGAAAAAATGTGTTGCATTACTTATTGAAAGTCCCTCGTACCATAAATATATGTGTTCGTTCGGCTGAAAGTGCGATGTTATAAAACCGTATGAATCTTTCTTAAAAATCTTTCAGTATGGTTATGGGTTACTAAATATGGCAAATGCCATTCCAATCGAAAAATATATATTTATATTGTTTTCATTACAGAGGAAGCTACAACAGGTAAAGAGTGGTTTTTTAAGCATAAAATTTGATTCGAATTCATGCTTTTTCGTTCTGCCTCTTCCGATTTTAATTCCAGAGGCCTTTCATGACTGACCTATACTATGTACTTTAAAGGACAGAAAATTATCCCGACCATCGTGTAGGCAAAGTGACGCGTCCTAGTCGCACCAGCGCTAGACAGGCGCCCTCAATTGCTCTCTTTAAGCGCGCACTTAAATTGTTCCACAGTTGCGGATGGGGAGCGTAATTTATGTGGGCAGGAACGTAAACGCACTCAATAGCGGCATAAATCGGAGGCTCGTTTTGATTTAAGACCGGAGCGACGTCTGGTTTATGGCAACGGCGGACAAATATTGCGGCTAATAGCTCACGCCCGTGAATCTTAAAACAAACGCCAGCGCAACATATTGGGACGTTCAGCAGCCACGCGCCGAAGGACATTCCCGTGAGATATGTGCCGCGGGAACCGTTAAATATTAAACCCTTTCACCGCAACAATACGTTAAGTGCGTTTTTAACGCTGTAGCGTTCGATATGCGGTGGTAAAGAGACAAGTCAGATAGGATAGCGGCCATTACGAAAGTGGCAACAGTCCGTTATTTTTGCTTGATATCGTTCCGTAGCCAACAACGGAGGAATAGGTTATTGTTGTAGAGCGCTGCCGTTAGCTATATGTTTATGCCCGTGGTAATAATTGCTGTTTCTCGATAAATCAGACGCGCGTTGAATAAATCTTTACGAGCTTCCACCCAAGTGGCTGCTTTGGGATTCCGCGACATTTCGATTAGTGTCTCATCTTTTTCTGGCGAATATTTTCACAAAAATATACGCCGCACAAGTCTACATTCATACATACAGTAAGTGGGCAAAGATATGGAAACATGGAAAACACAACACATTAGCGTGCCTAATACGGTGTAGCAAACCCGTTGACATTCAAAACAGCTTCCGGTTGGCGTGGAATGGATCAATACAGGTCATGTTTGCTTTTCAAGGAGATATTATACCATTCTTCCTGTAAAATAGTGGCACGTTCAGTTAATGGAGATGGATGTGGGTTGTGTTTATGCACCATTCTCTCAAAAGGAGACCAGAAGCTCTCAGTCATGTTGAGATCAAGTATCTGAGGTGACATTGGCAAGTATGACCATTCTCTTTCTCACAAAATGAGTTCGCAACGATGCGAACTGTATGAACAGCCCCACCCCCCCACCCCCTCTCGTCTTGGAATACAGCATTACCACTGGGGAACAAACCTTGTACGACGAGGTAGATCTGATTAGCCAGAATGGCCACATAATATTTGACAATAACGAGACCTTACAGAGGGCCCGTGGAATACTACGATGTGGCTGGCCAAAACATTACCGAACCCCTGCCGTATTTGACTCTTGAGACCGAAACTAGGCCAGTTGTTTCCAACTTTTCGAAGCAGTACCAAAAAAAGATTCATCCGAGCAAGTGGCTTTCTTCCTTTGCTCCGTAGTACAGGTTTTGTGACTTCGGAACCACGTTTTTCCCTTCCAAGATTTAGCGTCACAATGATAAGCTTGGGAATATCATATCGCCCTCCAATACCCTGCTTGTGGAGCTCCCTTCATGTTGTTTTGCTACTGACAGGATTCGCTAGTGCAACGTTCAGTTCTGCAGTGACTTTTGCAGCTGTCATCTTCTTATTCGTTACAATCCGCTTCAATGACAGTCCGTCGCGATGACTCAACGCGCACTTTCGTCCGCGTTGAGACTTATAAGATGATGGTTTTGCGCTTTCTGTGTAAGTGATGTAAATGAATACGGTGTTTCAACACCAAACATTTCGGCTGCTTTGGTTACGAAAGTACTAAGCAAATGAGCACCAATAATTTGCGGTTGGAGCTAGTCTCTCTTTGTCATTCGTTCGGGCCGCTTTTGCCTTGCCCCGCACCGAGCTGCCGTGCCGTCACACCGATGCAGGTAAATTCTGAACAACGGAGCACGCCTTCTTTACCTTTCGCTCCCCATAGTACTGACGATACTAACTGAATAGTAAATTTTGACTTGGAGCGATGGGTATGTCTATGATCTTTCAATGTTGTTGTACCTGATGATACAGCTTAGACCGCGAAACCCGTTGTGTTTTATAAACAACAGTTTTACCAGCTCTTTCCGGAGTTCTTCCTAACATCACGCCTTTCAACAGATGCGCTTGCCCAGAAAGTAGAATAATTTGTGAATTATCGCACCTTCCAATTCACTTGCCGCGATTGCCACTTCCAAGGTGTTGGTGCCGTTCGTGGTCAAATACAACAGCACAACTTTCAAGCTTGGCTAGCATCTGATCTCTGTTCAATCATGCATTTCTCGCGATGTTTCCACATTTTTGTCCAAACCGTGTTCGATAATGCACTGTTCGCGAGCACGAACTGGCAGAGGAATTACAGCAGCAAGCCAAAAGTCAAGGGAAGCCTTTTCCCATTTAAAGACGTGTCGGGCATGACGCTCCAGGATTGAGGCTGAGTGCGACGCTTGGCGCAAATATAGACGCGATATCTGAACAGTCAGTTACAGAATCGTGTGTAGTGAACAACGCAGCAAATCTTAAGTTTCACTGACCTTGAACATGGATTGATAGCTAGTGCAAGATGCATGGGTCATAGGATATGGGAGATCACATCAGAATTAGGGTTACCAACGTCAACAGTATCCAGGGCGAATCTTCAGTATCACAGAGACGATGTTTCCACACGCTTAAAGTGCCGCAGCGGATGACCACACACGTTAGTCGGAAGGACGTGACGTCGCCTCCACAGTGGCATACGGGGCGAGCGATGGTCTGCTGTGAGACTGCCACCCATTTGGATATTGGGAGTACCAGCTCTGTACGGAGACAAATGCACGGCTTAGGCTTCAGGGGCCGACAACCGAAATCACATTCAGTTCCTTCCTATGACTTTTGGACACCCAATGTAATGCAAAACAACTATATTTTCCCTTTAAATCTGTAACAGCCATCTTGTTCCCTTTTTTCTTTTTCCTTTATCCCTCACCGGTGCAGGATCGGTATAGTTATGAATGGATTTCGCACGGTTAGTTGAAGGGATGGCTAGATGCCATTCCTATCCCCGCCTGGTTAACCCTGGGGATGAAAATGTGAACCACAACTGTCTGCTTGTAGTGTCATTCAAGTGAAAGTGAGCAAAAGTTTTCTGAATGTTGCGAATGGTGCAACTGAGGCGGGACTTGGGTGCCAGACCAGCATTCACCAAGTGGGATGTTGGAAACCACCTAAAAACCACACCCAGGCTGGCCGACACATCGACTTTCGCCGTTCATCCGCTGGGTGGATTTGATCTGTACCTGGCACACCATCCCGTTCTGCCATTTACCATGCATGACAATCTTTTTCCAAATAAACCTTCCTGGCGTCCAAAAGGAGGCGTGGGGGCTAAGTGGGCAGGGGCACAACCTGAGGACTGACCACCATGTCCCGTTCCCTCCTCCAGGAACCAAGGAAAGCGTAAGGAATGTGGGATGGAAGTACAAAGCACATCACTGAGATAAGCCTTTATTTTTTTGTTTTGTAAGTAGGCTGTTTAGGTTTTTTTATTGGTAACGCCACCTCTGTATGAAAATCACTGGCTGTGCTGTGGGCAGTCTGTGTCTGCTTTGCATTGTTGTAATACTCGCCATTGTAGTGTTGGGCAGCGGCAGCTGGCTGTGAACAGCGCGTAGCGTTGCTCAGTTGGAGGTGAGCCGCCAGCAGTGGTGGATGTGGGGAGAGAGATGGCGGAGTTTTGAAATTTGTCATGAACTGCTATATTTATATATGATGATATCAAGGTAAATACATTGTTTGTTCTCTATTAATATCTTTCATTTGCTAACTATCCCTATCAGTAGTTAGTGCCTTCCATAGTTTGAATCTTTTATTTAGCTGGCAGTAGTGGCGCTCGCTGTATTGCAGTAGCTTGAGCAGCGAAGATTTTTGTGAGGTAAGTGATTTGTGAAAGGTATAGTTTAATGTTAGTCAGGGGCATTCTTTTGTAGGGAATTTTGAAAGTCAGATTGCGTTGCGCTAACAAAATATTGTGTGTCAGTTTAAGCACAGTCATGTATAAATATTCAAAGGGGACGTTTCACATGTCGACCCTTAGCCTAGGATACCTCACTGGAATCTTCTGATTTTTTTCTTGTAGTTTGTGTAATTAGTGTAGCTATTGTTTATTGCTAGCGCGTAATTATTGAAAGAATTTCCTTTGTAGTTGTAGTTTTTCATTGTTGTACAGTAAAACAGTTGTGGCATGCATGTAGATTTGCACCAAGTATTTCGCAGCTGCGCTGGCAATTACGTAGACATTATTTCCATTGCTATGTTATTTTATTTTGCTCTTCAAATTGCGCTTTTCTGTGTTATCGTGTGAAATACTGTGACAATAATGGCGTGTGAAAAACGTAATACTAGGCTCCAAAGTAAACTGAGAAATGACAGTGAAAATGAAAGCAGTGTGTTAGCGCCACCGAGTAATGAATTAACTGATGTTCAAAGTAGTAATTTGGTAATTGTGCATAGGGAAATGGAGCGGGCTGCAAACAATGGTATAGACAGTGAAACAGGTAGTGAACAGGGAAGCATTATCGATCGATCGGTCGGCAACAGCTCGCCTCAGGAATCCGAAATGACAGGACACAATTTCGCAAATACTGTAGATTCAGGTTTTGGGTTATCACCGTTTTCTCAAATAAGTCAAGACGCATTTTCTGCTTGTCAAAATGTGAATGTTGCCGGTGCAAATGCACTGCCGAAAAGCGTAGAGAAACAGATTCCAGACACTAATACATTATTATTGCAATTAATGCAACAAATGGAACAAAATCAGAGACAAATGGGACAAAATCTTAAAAAGTTAGACACAGTGGAACAAAATCTTAAAAAGTTAGACACAGTGGAACAAAATCTCAAAAAGTTAGACACAGTGGAACAAAATCTCAAAAAGTTAGACACAATGGAACAAAATCTTCAAAAGTTAGACACTACACTTGAACAAACACGTGAAGATTTAACCACTGAGTTACATAACATCGAATCGAAATGTCAAAAGGTCTGTAATGACGTAAAAACACAAATTTGTGAACATTTCCAACCTATTTTTTCGCGTCATGAAAATGTATTACAGAATCACGAAGCAGCCATAAAAGAACTGCAAACTATTGTTCATGAAAATCATGAGACCTTGCAAGATAAAATTGACTCAGTTGCATCTACCGATTCGGTTACGCAACTTGCAAGAACTCAGGAAAACTTAAAGGACACAGTAGATACCCTGAAAATTGGTTCAGAAAGACACATGGAGGAAATAAGTACACTATCGGAGAAAGTAGCCGAACTTTCGGATCAGGTCACTAACTTATCTACAAAGGTAGATGATGATCTGAAGACACAAGACCCGTAGCCTTCACTGACACAGAAGAGTATGAACAAATAAGAAAATTCAAACAAAATCAAAATCAAATCAATACACAGTACAAAAGAGAAATCCGGGAAGTACAAGATCAGTTGACGCAGGTAATACAAGAATTAAGTATTTCAGAGGACACTCGCACTCCAATACGGGAAGAGGGACATAGAAATACGGAACAACCACAAAATATTAACACAGGACACTTCGGAAATTATGAAAGATATTGGCAAGGCGCATTGGATTTTGAGATGGAACCGCCGAAACGAAGTAACAATGACCGACATGCGACTCGCCGACATGACGATTTTGACTATAAGCTGTTCATTACTACACGTAAATTCAAAACACTTAAGAATTCTGGCAACGACATTCATCCACAAGCATGGCTCCATCAATTCTCGCATTGTTTTCCTCCCAACTGGTCGTTAGAACACAGATTAGAATTTATGTGTGGCTACTTGGAGAATGAACCAGCTGTAAGAATGCGATCGGTAATTCACGATTGCCACAGTGAAGGAGAATTTTACCATGCCTTCCTCTCAGTATATTGGTCTCAAGCCACACAAGACCAAGTAAAACATTGTATCATAATGATGAAACATTTCGAACAATCTGAATTCTCCAGTCTTGTGAAATATTTTGAAGACATGTTGCACAAGAATCAGTACCTGTCAAACCCATACAGCCCCTCAGAACTCATCCGCATTTGCTTAATCAAATTACCTGAACATTTACGACATATTATTTTGGCAGGACGTTGCAAAGACGACATTGAAGCTTTTCAGGGACTGTTGCAAGAACTGGAAAGTGACACTGACAGTCGCGGGATGCGAAAACAGGAAAACAATCACTACAGGTCACATACGTCACAATTCCGGTACGACAGAAGCAATAACTGGACACGACAAGCCTATTCTTACAACGCAAATCGTGACCAAAATAGACACCACCCGTACGACAACCGTTGGCAGAATAATAATAGTTACAGAGAAAGATCGCATTTCCGTAGTAATGACTATCACAGAGACAATCAGAGAAACAGACAATATGGGAACCAAAACAAGTATTATCAAGGGAGGCAGAATAACTTCAGACGCAACAGTTCGGCGCAGAGTTACGATTCAGGGAGAAATTCTCCACCACATGACCGACAAACAAGAAACTATGTAAACTACCGACAAAACGACATACGTGAATTTCATCAGAACTGGCGGGATTCTAACAGAGCTGGGCCCTCTCGGCAAGGCGAATTTGTAGAAGCTAGGTCTCCTAATCCCAATAACAACGCGCGCCAACAAAGAAACAGACAATGACTCGCGCCGCAGGCACCCACGTGCGCCGGCTGGCTCAGAGAAAAATAACATAGACGCTAACCTTGAGAAAAATTCCAGTATTCTTTGCCGACGTATACCGCATGACAATTGCATTCAAGTTCAAACTCTGAGTACTATGAAGAGGAAAGGTTTACACCAGGTTTCACATGTAAAACCGTTTATTGAAAGGTAATCTGCTTTTTAACTTTGTCATTGCCATAAAACTTTTCACTTTACATTACTAGTATGCTTGTCAGACTTAGAATCTGTTAACATGCAACAATGTTTGAAGTTAAATATCCGATCAAGAACCTAGGGAACATTTTTAAACAGAAATTACGAATGCATTGTTATTGTGAAGAGACGACCCAGTGTTATTGTGTGTGTACATTCTTGCTTGTTAGTTGCACGGTTATGGAACGACTATAAGGCTTACATACTTAGAACATTTACCAGTACTGCTAATGAGATTTTAATGCAACATTTTGGTTTACTTGAAAATACATTCTGGGTTTAAAGTACTTTCTGTGAGATACCAGACGACACAGTGGTTAGTTTATGTGACAACTACACGGTTTTATCACGACGCTACTAATGAGTGACAATTTACAATGTTGCTTTTGCAGTGTTTCTGTTTTATATCTGCACAGTTTTCTGTTTTATTCTGGAAAGTAAAACAGGTTTTAGTAGTAACTTTTGTGGTATAGCTACAATGAGACTGCCTTTTCCGTAGCACAACAATACGTTACAGCACAGTACTTTCCTCATCACGGCAATAAGCGTAATAACTAAGACATTTATACGCAAAGCATTTCACTTTTGTGTATTATGAGGTAAGTACATTGACTTCTGCAGAACTTAGCTTTCGGAGGACGATAACTACGACACTTCCACACAGATTATGTTGCAACAAGACGCACATTTAGCGCTACAGTACATGTATTTGAGTGATTAATTTTGTACTTAAAACATTTATTTTTAAAGATTTTTGAATTACAAAGAAAGTTTTCCGTGATACATTTCATTCCATTGCTGTAATCTGTAACACCTGAGGGTATAATTACATTAATCCTCAGGGGGGGTATACGCCTACTTTGTGTACCATGTGTGTGGCAACCACAAGGAACCCTAGCTAATATGGTATTTGGTTATACAACTTTACACATCGGTGCCATATTTCTCTAACACACAAATTACACACCTATCTGATCATTTAACAGAGAAATAAACTTTTTTATTACATCAGTGACATATGTTTACGCAATTACAGAGTTGGATTACTTCACACTTACGAAATTGTATTTTGTCTGTACTGTGTGATCTGTTCATATTTTTTCGGAACCATTGTGATACTATGAGAGCTTTGAATGATGTATTTGGTATGGATTCATGATTTTTAAAGTACGTTTGAGGCAGATGACACTTTTGACATGAGCAGAGAATTTTTTTAATTATTGGAGGAAGCTACGACGATTTTGAGATTTGACTGAGGTGTTATGATGTTATTTTTACGACGACGATGTGTATTATGCTGCTGAGGTATGTTTATGATTAATAGGCTGAGGCTACATGAGTTATTTGATTATGCTTCATATTTATAATGACGAAATATTGACAAGTGTCGATGGATACGTATATGTGTAATAAGGTAAGGAGTAATGAATAGTGGGTAGGGACTCTTGACTTGTGAAAAAGGATGTTGGAAACCAAGAATCGTACTTTAAGAGTTATGAAATGTGTGTAAATGCGTGAATGTATCACAATGCCGGCGAAAATTTTTTGGACAACGTTATATTCATAGGATTTTCTTTCTATAGATTTGCAACGCTAATTCTTGACCTGTGAAATATTTTTATGTGAGACTGTCACTGTAGCGGAAACTGGTGTCGTAAATATTTCCGTAAGAAAGTTAAGTGACCACCTGCACGTAATGCGTCATGGGCACGCAGCTGTGTCAAACACCTGGAGAACAAGCCATTAGGGTGTGCCTTTCCGGAAGCACAGGTAGAAAAAAAAAGAAAAAAGGCAGGCCTTTATCCTCGCCATTGGCATTCCTTTAGAGAAAATATTGCAAATGCGACACCCTCATTACTTCCATTAACCTTGCTATTGACATTCCTTTGTAGAAAGCATCGCAAATATTACACGCTCATTACCTGAAAACATATGATTACTCGTACTTTGTGCTAATTACTGCAATGCTTATGAATTGATGGGAAATATTCGTACATCTGCACACCTGATTATGACAAGTGTCTTTCTATGAGAGTTGAGAGCTACTGACTTACGAAATGCCACATGACTATTGAATGATATTTTTATGCTTTGCTTTTCGTAGTTGCTTATTTCACTTGATATCTGGTTTCCAGCTGTGTTGCAGCATTGCTTTTATAAAATAAAATGCATTTGCTAATGTGAACACTTTCTGTCAACAGATCTATTAAATAATTATTTTATGATCCACATTCTATAAAAAAGGAGCACTTGGAAAGGAAAGAACAATAAGAAGGAACTAGTAACAGTAACACACAATTTTCTTTTCAAGTACATGGTAATATTTCTTCTTACAATCAGTTGTTGTGGTGCACCACTTTAATTACATAGATATTAAGATGTGAATATACATTTCCCTTATCTGCATTGTTGTTTTTACTGTAATATCTTTTCTGCTTGAGCATTGTCATGTATAGATGTAAGTTTTATATTTTTTATATTTGCTGCTGCTGTTTGCCAGGCATAGTGCTACTGAATTTTAAATTGTGTTACTCTGTTAAGCTAATTTTACTACTGACTTATTTTTCTTGCTACTGTACATTGGCTCATATTAGTTGTAATGTTGAATTGCTTGGTAATTTAGATTTACTGTAGCTCGCTTTGCGATTTTCCATTTTTTTTCATTGCTGTTTATATTAATTGTTTTATGTGCTGCTGCATTGCCTCGTCCCTTAGTTTAGTATCTGAGCTCAGTAGATTTAAGTTAGCTTAAGAGGAGACTGTATAAGAGAATGAGTTGCGATGAATTGGAAGAAACGCATTGAGAAGATATAAGAAACAGATTTGGTAAAAATGAGTATTGTGCACTGAGAAATAATTATTTTGAAAGAAATATGAATAGAATACAGAAAGCAGGTATAGATAGCGCTTTTTGAAATAATGAAGAACGAAGGGAGATCTCCGAGAAGTAAAGAAAGTTTTGTTTGCAAAATACTGCAGTAAAAGAAATCCTGTCCTCTCTTTGTGTTATCCCACTATATGTTTGTGTACCCTTGTGTATTTATGTTTTTCCTGTATTTATATGTTTATCTGATAAGATTTGTGTTGTAGAATTTTTCTAATACTAAGCTACATTCACTATGATGGGGAATACTGTTATCCTCAAATATAATTGGCATTAATAATATGTTATGTACCTTGTAAATATGCTTAGACGTTATTTATTCTGTTTTGTTTTAATGCTCATGTGTGAAATTGATGTTTCAATAACTATTCTGATCTTTCATGTATGTACTTATGTCATAATTCCTGTAACACTGATGTATATGTTATTTCGATTCTTTTGTAAAGCCCATATTACTACAAATGTTATCTGTATTGTTATGTTTTTAATGATGTATTTTGTACCTTTGTAATTGTATTCTTATGTTATAAAATTGTACTTGACACCAGTTCATCAAATTAAGTAACTTGTAAGTTACATTTCACTGCACACGTTTCTGTTGGTCATAGTATATGGACAATATGTGAGAAGTTGGGACTGTTAGTGTTTGCACGTGTGTTAATAATTCAGCAAGGGACTGGATAACAGCATTGCTGGTTCTAAGGACAGTTCCGAAAACTTTGTGAGTGCACAAGTGGTGGTTATGGACTAGCTATATTATCCGCAAGACTCTTCAATGGTGATTGTGCACCTGCACAGTCACAACAGATGGCTGCTGGCTATCTCTACAAGGACTACAGTGGGTCTACATCTTTGATGATCCATCAATATCATTATTTCTACAAGGACTGCAGTGGGTCTGCACCTCTGGTGGCCCTCCAATACCACAATCTCTACCAGGACTCCAGTGGGTCTGCTCTGTGATGACCTACCTACCAATATTCTTCAAAACTTCGAATGACTCTGCTGTGGGTTTGCTCCATTGTGGCCCATTACCTGTCAGCATGTCAAGAGTCAGCACTGTCTTTCCGTTGGAAGGACAACACTGCTTCTTCAAGACTCCATGGAAATCCACTACTTCCGTGTGCATTTTCTTTTACTGCTCAGACTTTGAGAAAAACACTGAAATTTTACAGTGATGAACAATCTGGACTGTCTTTATGGACTGTGAAAAAAATTTTAGTTTTTGACCAGCATTGTATAAATAAGTGTGTGCATTTGATATCTTTGTTATTGTAATTATGAAAAATTTTTTCAAATCATTATTGGCCACTGCCCAAAAATATTTTGAAAAATTTTTTGTGGGGAGCATGGGGGCTATGTAAGTAGGCTGTTCAGGTTTTTTTATTGGTAACGCCACCTCTGTATGAAAATCACTGGCTGTGCTGTGGGCAGTCTGTGTCTGCTTTGCATTGTTGTAATACTCGCCATTATAGTGTTGGGCAGCGGCAGCTGGCTGTGAACAGCGCGTAGCGTTGCTCAGTTGGAGGTGAGCCGCCAGCAGTGGTGGATGTGGGGAGAGAGATGGCGGAGTTTTGAAATTTGTCATGAACTGCTATATTTATATATGATGATATCAAGGTAAATACATTGTTTGTTCTCTATTAATATCTTTCATTTGCTAACTATCCCTATCAGTAGTTAGTGCCTTCCATAGTTTGAATCTTTTATTTAGCTGGCAGTAGTGGCGCTCGCTGTATTGCAGTAGCTTGAGCAGCGAAGATTTTTGTGAGGTAAGTGATTTGTGAAAGGTATAGTTTAATGTTAGTCAGGGGCATTCTTTTGTAGGGAATTTTGAAAGTCAGATTGCGTTGCGCTAACAAAATATTGTGTGTCAGTTTAAGCACAGTCATGTATAAATGTTCAAAGGGGACGTTTCAATTTCTTATTATGTATTAAATTGTTACTCGGTGGAACTACCGAGTCTTAGTTTTTCGGAGATGAACGTTCCTGTGACCATAGAGTAACCGGTACTAACAGTAGAAAAGGCGTGGATCAGCTCTTCATTGCATTAAAAACTCCGCGGTGGGTTTAAAAACACTACAGAGAAAATTAGGCAAGAATTATATTTGGGATTGCGGACAACTTCACTATATCGTTCATTAAGGCATTGCAAAAATCAAGGACATTTATCTCACCGTCAACAAACAAATAGTGGACTGCTTGTCCACAAATGCACCTCTTGGAGTTCGTTTTTAAGAAGTATTTCGAGTCCGGAGAGAGGAGTAGGTGAGGAGGTATCTGCTGAGGAGTCGTGTGGATAACGAAGGCCAGCATTTGTCGCGCCAAAAACCACACACCTATCACCAATCCACACAACAGACGATGCTCACCCGTGTCCAGAAATATCATAGGCCACACACAACGGGGCGTCTGCAAAGTGAATCTCGTGAAGGGGTGACCGGCATACTTGCTTCCCACTGACTGTGAGGTTGCAAAGTAGACATCAGTGGCGAGATAAGGAGCGGACACCGATCGCTAGACGGCACTCCGGTCAACGTTTAGATGGTTCCCCTCAATTACATTCTGTGACCTGTTCTTCTGAAGAAAACCATATATCGCCTCCGTGGACCTCAAGCGCGTTGACAGAATCGCAGTACGTACGTAGCTAATTTCGAGGAAAAAATGGGGAAAGTAATTAAGGGCGGCGGGACGTTTGAAAAGCTCGATAGAGGCTGAGAGCGTGGAGGAAGGACCTCCAGCAACAGACAGGAACATAGGAGCAAACGGAATGGGCTATTGCTCCGTCAGTGACATGAAGCAGGCCTAAACAGCCCCTGCACCACGGAGATGAGGGTTTCGTACCGTGTCTTAAACAGCAAGCCGTGGCAAACATAGCAACCCAAAGCCGCTAGCAGGCGGCGCGGGTCGCGGATGATCGAATGGAAAGTGTCTGTGCCTCGTGGGAGTTCGTGACGCCATGTACACATTAACATATTTTGTCCGTTGCATAAGATCGAGCGCTTGTAAACGATGAGCTAGGAGCCCAGCTCGTAACTGGGACAGTGGACGCCGGCAGTTGATGATAGTCATGCTCCGCAGATCATTTGCGAAACCGAGTCCTAAGCATCGGAGAGTAGCAGCTACACGCAATGGAGCAGCGCTGTCCACAAGATGCCCCTCTTCTTTAGCCACAGCTCTCGATTTGCGGACGTTAAGGAAGGTAACTGAAGTTTCACCGCAGGCGGTAACCTACGCCAGCGACTCCCTGACCTCAGCACGGCTACAAAGAACGAGGACAAAATCGTCTATATAAGCAGTGCAGCTCAGTACACGGTCATCGACATCCCAGACAGGCATTGATCCAGGTCGCAGAGCAACGGTCCCATGGCGAAAGCATACAACAGTGTATAGAGCGGGCAGCCTTGACGATTTGAGCGACGGATCGAGATGGGAAAGCGAGACGCCCATTCTAGGGAACACTGGACGTCGCTCCGCATTACGATGTCGATGGTAGTATCAGCATATCCCATATTGCGGAACACCTCTTCCAGGTAGTCGTGATCGACCCGATCGAACGCCTGATTGAAGTCAACAGTGGCCAAAAGTCGAGGCACACGACAAGCGTGAACAAGAGGAATTACGTCTCGATACCGACAAAGGGGAGTGCAATGGACATATAATTTATACCAACTATTGGCCTAAATTTGTGTTCCTCAAATCTTAGTATATGCCACGAAAGCACAATGACCACCTGAGGACTGTACAATTTTAGTATCACCTTTGTAAGCTAACTACTCCTCTGTATCTGATTCTAGTACTTGAAAATATGTCTTCAGAAAAATGCCCTGAATAAGTGGCTCTTTGTATATAAAGTTTACACCCAAGCAATTATTTATAATGCAATCTGCCAATATTTCACTAAAAGTGATTAAGAGTAATTAATGCTTACTTTGCATAACGGAAAGAACTGGGGACATAAATGAATACTTAATTGAATTTTATGATCACAGTTATTTCTAGCAATTTCATACTCGACGAACGTGTACATAATCGGCCTTATAGATGAAATAAGTGCAATGAGCTTAAGCGTCTCAGTGTGATGCCCTAACGCCTTTCTATCTGTAACACTGAAACATAAAGATGCGTAGTAGTCATGTCGAAAATAGTGAGATAAACAGCCAACAGTCTCAGTGCTTCAACGCCGTCACTTACCTGCAAACCTGAGAAGTACGCAAAGAGTACCAAAGGCTTCCTGTTGGTTGCAGTTGCGCCTCTCTTTCGGTAGCATTCTTGCTCAGGATACACAGGGTGTTACAAAAAGGTACGGCCAAACATTCAGGAAACATTCCTCACACACAAATAAAAAAAAGATGTTATGTGGACATGTGTCCGGAAACGCTTAATTTCCATGTTAGAGCTCATTTTAGTTTCGTCAATATGTACTGTACTTCCTCGATTCACCGCCAGTTGGCCCAATTGAAGGAAGGTAATGTTGACTTCCGTGCTTGTGTTGACATGCGACACATTGCTCTACGGTACTAGCATCAAGCACATCAGTACGTAGCATCAACAGGTTAGTGTTCATCACGAACGTGGTTTTGCAGTCAGTGCAATGTTTACAAATGCGGAGTTGGCAGATGCCCATTTGATGTATGGATTAGCACGGGGCAATAGCCGTGGCGCGGTACGTTTGTATCGAGACAGATTTCCAGAACGAAGGTGTCCCGACAGGAAGACGTTCGAAGCAATTGATCGGCGTCTTAGGGAGCACGGAACATTCCAGCCTATGACTCGCGACTGGGGAAGACCTAGAACGACGAGGATACCTGCAATGGACGAGGCAATTCTTCGTGCAGTTGACGATAACCCTAATGTCAGCGCCAGAGAAGTTGCTGCTGTACAAGGTAACGTTGACCACGTCACTGACACTGGACTCGCATTCGGGAGGACGACGGTTCAATCCCGCGTCCGGCCATCCTGATTTATGTTTTCCGTGATTTCCCTAAATCACTCCAGGCAAATGCCGGGATGGTTCCTCTGAAAGGGCACGGCCGACATCCTTCCCTAATCCGATGAGACCGATGACCACGCTGTCTGGTCTCCTTCCCCAAACAACCAACCAACCACGTCACTGTATGGAGAGTGCTACGGGAGAATCAGTTGTTTCCGTACCATGTACAGCGTGTGCAGGCACTATCAGCAGCTGATTGGCCTCCACGGGTACGCTTCTGCGAATGGTTCATCCAACAATGTGTCAATCCCCATTTCAGTGCAAATATTCTCTTTACGGATGAGGCTTCATTCCAACGTGATCAAATTGTAAATTTTCACAATCAACATGTGCGGGCTGACGAGAATCCGCACGCAATTGTGCAACCACGTCATCAACACAGATTTTCTGTGAACGTTTGGGCAGGCATTGTTGGTGATGTCTTGACTGGGCCCCAAGTTCTTCCACCTACGCTCAATGGAGCACGTTATCATGATTTCATACGGGATACTCTACCTGTGCTGCCAGAACATGTGCCTTTACAAGTACGACAAAACATGTGGTTCATGCACGATGGAGCTCCTGCACATTTCAGTCGAAGTGTTCGTACGCTTCTCAACAACAGATTCGGTGACCGATGGATTGGTAGAGGCGGACCAATTCCATGGCCTCCACGCTGTCCTGACCTCAACCCTCTTGGCTTTAATTTATGGGGGCATTTGAAAGCTCTTGTCTACGCAACCCCCGTACCAAATGTAGAAACTCTTCGTGCTCGTATTGTGGACGGCTGTGATACAATACGCCATTCTCCAGGGCTGCATCAGCGACGGAGGGTGGATGCATGTATCCTCGCTAACGGAGGACATTTTGAACATTTCCTGTAACAAAGTGTTTGAAGTCACGCTGTTACGTTCTGTTGCTGTGTGTTTCCATTCAATGATTAATGTGATTTGAAGACAAGTAATAAAATTAGCTCTAACGTGGAAAGTAAGCGTTTCCGGACACATGTCCACATAACATATTTTCTTTCTTTGTGTGTAAGGAATGTTTTCTGAAAGTTTGGCAGTAACTTTTTGTAACACCTTGTATATGCATGTCAAACGCAGTTTTGCAAAAGGAGTGAAACAACACGTAAGCAACTGATTTTTTTAAAATATGAATTCATCAGTGATACGACATTGTGAATAAATCACAGAAGCTTCAGTTCAGTTGGTGCTTGTTTCGTCTCCGAATATAATCATCGATACAGGAAAGAATACACTACTGGCCATTAAAGTTGTTACACCACGAAGATGACGTGCTACAGACGAGAAATTTAACCGACGGGAAGAAGATGCTGTGATATACAAATGATTAGCTTTTCAGAGCATTCACACAAGGTTGGCGCCGGTGGCGACACCTACAACGTGCTGACATCAGGAAAGTTTCCAACCGATTTCTCATACACAAGCAACAGTTGACCGGCGTTGCGTGGTGAAACGTTGTTGTGATGCCTCGTGTAAGGAGTCACGTTACCGACTTTGATAAACGTCGGATTGTAGCCCATCGCGATTGCGGTTTACCGTATCTCGACATTGCTGCTCGCGTTGGTCGAGATCCAATGACTGTTAGCATAGTATGAAATCGGCAGGTTCAGGAGGGTAATACGGAACGCCGTGCTGGATCCCAACGGCCTCGTATCACTAGCAGTCGAGATAACAGGTATCTGATCCGCATGGCTGTAACGGATCGTGCAGCCACGTCTCGATCCCTGAGTCAACAGATGGGGACGTTTGCAAGACAACAACCATCTGCACGAACAGTTCGACGACGTTTGCAGCAGCATGGACTATCAGCTCCGAGACCCTTGACGCTGTATCACAGAGAGGAGCGCCTACGATGGTGTACCCAACGACGAACCTGGGTGGACGAATAGCAAAACGTCATTTTTTCGGATGAATCCAGATTCTGTTTAGAGCATCATGAAGGTGGCATCCGTGTTTGGCGACATCGCGGTGAACGCACATTGGAAGCGTGTATTCGTCATCGCCATACTGGCGTATCACCCGGCGTGATGATATGGGTTGCCATTGGTTACACGTCTCGGTCACCTCTTGTTCGCATTGACGGCACTTTGAACAGTGGACGTTACATTTCAGATGTGTTACGACCCGTGGCTCTACCCTTCATTCGATCCCTGCGAAACCCTACATTTCAGTAGGATAATGCACGACCCCATGTCGCAGGACCTGTACGGGCCATTCTGGATACAGAAAATGTTCGACTGCTGCCCTAGCCAGCACATTCTCCAGATCTCTCACCAAATGAAAACGTCTGGTCAACGGTGGCCGAGCAACTGGCTCGTCACAATACGCCAGTCACTACTCTTGATGAACTGTGGTATCGTGTTGAACTGCGTGGGCAGCTGGACATGTACACGCCATCCGAGCTCTGTTTGACGCAATGCCCAGGCGTATCAAGGCCGTTATTACGGCCAGAGGTGGTTGTTCCGTGTACTGATTTCTCAGGATCTATGCATCCAAACTGCGTGAAAATGTAATCACATGTCAGTTCTAGTGTAATATATTTGTCCAATGAATACCCGTTTATTATCTGCATTTCTTCTTGCTGTAGCAATTTTAATAGCCAGTTGTGTGTGTTCAAAGCCTGATACGCTGGGCACTTAAATAAGAAAGAAATTGAACAAAAAAAAGTTCTTGGTGCATTAGAAAATGCTCGAAACATTTAAATACACGAGACTTTGATTTATTCAAGAGACCTACCACTCAGATAGATTAACTAGAACCCGATTCTGTTCCAACTGCATCGAGACCTAACATTATTACTGAACAACAAACGTTAACTTTGAACACAAATAAAGGCAAGTAAAAGGTCTGAGAATTCTGCATGCAATATATACACCAAGTTGCTTCTGTAACTCGTCGTAAGAAATCACCATCTGAAAGCAACTTCAAAGCATATTACTACATCTCTCGTTCACAGCAAAAAGTGGAAGCAACGACCAGAGCTGCTCGCAGAAGAAAACCACCAGAAAACCCAGTCAAGGATAAATTAGGAAGCTTTGTGTCGTTCCAACAGGTAACACGGCGAGACCACGTGGCCGAGCTGGCCTATCACCGGCTCTCGGTTGTGCTGGCCCAAGTACCTCTCGTCAGAAATCTCTTAAACCTTTTAAACACTGTGACATCTTCATTAATCGATCATTTGGTATAGAAAATCTTGAAATGTGCTTGTCATCCAGAATACGTCGAAGAAAGACTAGTTTTGGAAGTTGACATTCTAACAACCAACTTCCATCTTCATCCAAAGAATGTACAATACGCATTGTTAATTGTTGTTTTGTCAAACGGTGAGCAAGTAATTGCTGTGTATTCTACCCTTGTAAATAATAGAAGTTTTTAAGCGCCTATCAAGGTATCTGTAATTGTCACCAATAATAAGTGGTCCACCTCACGCCCTTAAGGAAAATGTACAGGGCACAGATGATCAATACGACGTGAGAGTGTACTGAATTACATGTGTTTCACTTCCACACATATCATCGAATACTGATTGACCCTCAGAATACAATATTCGATGAGCTTTTTGACGTTGTAGAGTGGAAGACGGTTGGCGACGTGAAATTCAATTAATTAGTATTCTACTTCACCTTCTGATGTTTACGGGATAATCGAGAGAGCGTTATAGCAAATAATGTCCAGATAAGCTATAGTGGTTTTTTTTACATTTCTTATTTTCCTTTTTCTACATACCTATTTGCATTTGTTAGATGTTAGCAAAGTTGGATGCGGAATTTTTCGAAAGTTATCCTACAGGAACACTTGTTTCACCAAGTAAGAGAGTATCGTACCTACACTGGTTTGTGGAATATTGCATCAATGGAGGTCATTACTCGCCTGTGACTAGGGAAGCGCGCACCGAGTTTTATTGGTCGCTGGAAAGGATGTGAGAGCGCTATCAGCTGGCCCCTACGTTCATCCGATTTGATGCCTTTTGATTTCTTCTTTTAGCGCAAGCTCAAACGAAAAGGCCATGCCTAAGTTCGGACAATGAGAGATGATTTAGATCATCGCATTGTTTCTGCAAGTGCAACGATATCGAAGGATTCTCTTCAGTCTGCACCTGTGATTGCAAAAGTGTATTACAGGCTACTTAGCACCGTAATTTATAGAATTTCGTACAAATTTATGGAAATGTATATAATCGGGTTTTTGTGACTTCTTTTATGCTGCTCTTGCTGGTACAATTTTACAACGAAAATCTTATCTCGAAATTAATTATTTTTTAAAATTGAAGTTGTTATTATAAACATTTTTACTTCAATTTCTTGTTTTTCAAATCTTTTACATTTGGGGCTTTTAGATTTATTTTAATTAGACACAGTTTATACTAAACTTCTTCAGATATTTTATTTACAATGAGACTCTTACGTGCAAGTTGGAGCGGAATGTTTTCTATGGTAACACATACGTTCGGCCGGCCGGTGTGGCCGTGCAGTTCTAGGCGCTTCAGTCCGGAACCGCACGACCGCTACGATCGCAGCTTCGAATCCTGCCTTGGGCATGGATGTGTGTGATGTCCTTAGGTTAGTTA
This sequence comes from Schistocerca serialis cubense, assembly GCF_023864345.2. Taxonomy (NCBI): domain Eukaryota; kingdom Metazoa; phylum Arthropoda; class Insecta; order Orthoptera; family Acrididae; genus Schistocerca; species Schistocerca serialis. The sequence continues at coordinate 149,666,906 of NC_064642.1, forward strand.
GGTTCAAGTAGTTCTAAGTTCTAGGGGACTGGTGACCTCGGATGTTAAGTCCAATAGTGCTCAGAGCCATTTTTTTGAACACACACGTTCACATACGACAGCAGTCACATTTACGTTGAAAATGCATAAATCCCGAGTTCTATATTTTGTAATTCCTCCGAAAACACACATCGGGTTCCTTCTTGAGATCTCAGATCTATCGATAGAAATTACTATAGTTCCATTTGAAACTGCAAAGCTGATAGGTATATGCTTATGATTAATACAGCTGTGACAAGAAATAATAGTCCTTTTAACGAGGACATTCCTACAATTCATTTCGTTAAAAACCGGATACCATTTTTTACACGATTGTAGAAGTATCTGACGTAACTAAGCAAACAAACATTCATACTGTAAGCTCTAAAGACCTAAAAGTGGAACGGAAATTTTCTTTTTACATATGAAGTAAATCTGACTGAGTGAGTAGAAGTTTTAAATCATTAAATACAAGATAATCGAAAATATATTGGCTACCATGGATTTCGTGGTTGTGTATGGTACACCTCTACAGGAACTTCGAAAGTGTACCCAAAATTATTATTGTAAGACAACAGTAACTTAGGAAAGGAAACAGCAGAAATTGACAATGAAGTCTTAGAACCAGTTGATCAGTTTTTTGTATTTATGTTAGTTCACCATGACTGGATGAACAAAAAAAGAAACAAAGCTTAAATATCGCCAGGAACAAACTAATCATAATCTGAGGTCATCAGTCCCCTAGAACTTAGAACTACTTAAACCTAACTAACCTAAGGACATCACAGGCAACCATGCCCGAGGCAGGATTCGAACCTGCGACCGCAGCGGTCGCGCGGTTCCAGACCGTAGTGCCTAGCGTAATTTTCAAAACAGTTTTGTGATTACAGTCGAATCGAGAAGTTTTCAATCAGTGTGCATCGCCAGTTTTGACTAACGGCTGTGAGGCATGGACTTTTAATGCGAAAATCAGTCAAGAGTCACAAGAAACAACAAAATTAAGAGGAAGTCGTAATACCGAGTCTCGCGATACCGAAATAGAGATGATTGGTCCATGGAGGCAGCGAATGACTGCTATACGAACCAAGGTAGTTCTTTGATGGATTACAAGTGACGTCATCATATCTTGGTGAGGCACTAATGAAGGGTGTGTAGCTGACACTAGAAAAATGCAGGAGCAACGTGGATGTGTGTAGCTGAACATTGCAAATAGCTCAGTCAGCGAGCAGTTACGTTTTAACGTAGGGAGACATATGTTGTACCAATGTTTTGTGTGTGTGTGTGTGTGTGTGTGTGTGTGTGTGTGCGTCGTGACTTACAAGGAAGATCATGAATAATATCGAAAATTTACGGAACTATGCAGAGGAACTTCGAACACAGTGGAATGATGAAGTCTTACAGTCAAATACAGATTGTGACATATAAAACTTAAATTACATGTTGTCCTACGAAACAAATGTTTTCATACTTGGAATACGTTATCGCTTGTAAAAAGCGTTTCCTCGCATGAATACGTAACGCCTCCATGCCCAGAACTGTATGTATAGCAGCTTTACGATATTTACATTCTCAGACGATGGTTGCCGGCCGCGGTGGCCAAGCGGCTCTAGGCGCTTCAATCCGGAACCGCGCGACTGCTACTGTCGCAGGTTCGAATCCTGCCTCGGGCATGGATGTAAGTGATTTCCTTAGGTTAGTTAGGTTTAAGTAGTTCTAAGTTCTCTGGGACTGATGACCTCAGATGTTAAGTCCCATAGTTCTCAGAGCCATTTCAACCATCAGACGTTGGTTGACTTTTGACAAGAGTTCCACCAAACACGATAATAAGTAGAAAATTCCTCATTCTCGAAACGTTTCCAGTGGACATATGAAGTCTAATAAGAGACAGAAATGATGTTGCAGCTGCCCAGTTTAAGTTAAAAGCATCGAAAGCTTCACGTTGGCCGCGCGGGATTAGCCGAGCGGTCTGAGGCGCTGCAGGCATGGACCGTGCGGCTGGTCCCGGCGGAGGTTTGAGTCCTCCCTCGGGCATTGGTTTGTGTGTTTGTCCTTAGGATAATTTAGATTAAGTAGTGTGTAAGCTTAGGGACTGATGACCTTAGCAGTTAAGTCCCATAAGATTTCACACACATTAGAACATTTTGCTTCACGTTGACTGGATTGTAGCCTTGTATAGAAGTGAAACGTGGACGGCACGCAGTTCAGACGAGAAATCTGAAATTGAAATGTAGAGCTAGAGAAGAATGCGGAAGATTGTGTGGGTAGAATGAATAATAAATGAGGTACTACTGAATCAACCTGGGGAAAAAAAGAAAATTATTAACCTGACTAAAAAAAGGTATCAGATTCTGAGGCATCAAGAAATCTTCAATTCGGTAACGTAGGAAGAAAGTGTGGGTTTATGTGGGAGGGGGAGGGGGGCAGGAATTGTAGAGCAAGACCAAGAGACGCGTAAAAACAGCGATAACAAGCACGATCCTTATGTGTCACGATAACGTTACTGCTATGTTAACAGTGTCCAACTTGTTGTTATTGTGCATGTCAGTAAGCCAAGAAGTAACAGTTCGGAAGATTGTTCTCATGGTCTGGTAACGCCCCTTCTACAGAAAGGGCCTTCGCGTTGCCCCACATGCTGCATCGGTCACGGGACGCCGCCATGACGGAAGTCGCGCCGTGGTTTGCTGCCTCTGGTGATTTAGAGCCGCCACGGCGACAAGCGTAGCCTCGCATGACGTTTCGTCATCGTCATCATTCGTCACACGCTCTTTATAGGACAGCCGTGACGTTCTGTGGCTCCGGAGCTGCGCAGCTCTTTTACGACCGTCTCCGAGGCATGTCGAAGCGCCGTTGCCTTTGGGGTGAAATACTTCACAGCTAACAGATAGCGGCAACAATACCAATGACGGGCCTGGGGTAATAGACTAACATTAGGGGAGAGCGAGGTTCGAATTCCCTACCGGAAGTTTGATTTTCCTAATTCGCTTGTGGCGAATGCTAGGATAGCCTCTTTGAGAAAGACACGACCGCTTTCCATTCGAATCAGAACAGGCTACGTCTCCCGTTATCGCCGGTAAGTTACACTCTAATTTTCCTTCCGAGTGATGGCTGTTGCAGGAGCTACCATTATGATGTTCTTCTTTGTCCCATCCTTTACTGTGAATGTGGAAGCACGTCGCCGAAAATACTCTGCACGTCTGTTATGTAGCCATCATTATGAGATAAAACGAACATAATGCAGAATGAAATAATTGCCGTGGACTGTGCTATGTTTTGAAACTGCCCGGCCGATTAAAGCTGTGTGCCGAGATAGGACTCGAGGATAGGTTAGTCTGTGACACCACTGCATCAAATGGTGCAATCTAAATGGTGCAATGTATGCAATTTTCCTACGTAATGTTCTACCGATGTTACTACAAGATGTTTCACTGCATGACAGAACGGCGATGTACTTCCATCATGACGGATGTCCGTCACATAGCTCGCATGCGGTTGAAGCGGTACTGAATAGCATATTTCATGATACGTGGATTGGTTGTCGAAGCACCATACCACCATGGTCCGCACGTTTACAGCATCTGACGTCCCCGGATTTCTTTCTGTGGGGAAAGTTGAAGGATATTTGCTATCGTGGTCCACCGACAACGCCTGACAATATGCGTCAGTGCATTGTCAATGCATGTGCGAACATTACGAAAGGCGAATTACTCGTTGTTGAGACGAATGTCGTTATTTAGAATTTATTGCATTAATGTGGTATTTACAGACAATCACGCTGTAACAGCACGCCTTCTCAGAAATGAGAAGTTCACAAAGGTACATGTATCACATTGGAACAACCGAAATAAAATGTTCAAACGTACCTACGTTCTGTATTTTAATTTAAAATACGTAACTGTTACCAAATGTTCGTCTAAAATTGTGAGTCATATGTTTGTGACTATTACAGCGTCATCTATCACAAAGCGAAAGAAACATTCATATTTATTACGTACTACACGGATGTGTAATAAAAAATGGGGGTTCCTATTTTTAAAAAAACTTTGTTGATACCCATTTGACCTACGGCAGCGCCATCTAGCGGGCCAACAATAGCGCCATCTGGTTTCCCCCCTCAAGCTAGGCAAGTTTGGTTGTTTGTAGTTTTTCCGCTTGACGCTTATTTCGTGAGATATTTGGCCGGTCACTATCAATGGACCACCCTGTATATTTTCGTTAGGCAGTAAATACAGATGGTTAAAAATTTTGTTTGACTTCTCAGGACTTCATTAAACAGAACTGTCCAAGAACAGACATGATCAAGTTTGTTCTAAGTTATAGGGGACTGATGACCTCAGATGTTAAGTCACATAGTGCTCAGAGCCATTTGAATCAATATTCAAAATTAATAGAACACATTACGGGCAAGCCTACGTCGTCCCAAGACCACGCGATCATGGTGGCAATGTATGTTGAAAACATAAAACGGAATGCTCAATCCAGAGATGTTTCTACTCCCTGCGTGACTCTCGACATCCATCCCTATCGATTGCCATCATTTTGCGACCACCGTTCTTACGCCAGGTAAGATGGCTGCGAATAGGACACTGTTGTTTATAGGTGGTGGTAGTAAGTTCCTGTGGGACCAAACTGCTGAGGTCATCGGTCCCTAGGCTTACACACTACTTAATGTAACTTAAACTTACGTACAACCATCTGCAGATCTCTCAACTACCATGACAGAGAACAGCAGTAAAGTGTGACGTGAACATCTGGTAACAGCTCCAATCATCCCACTGCATTCCAAAGCGATCAGTGTGCACTCGTCATAAGGGGTGACGTATTTTGTGCGGTGAGCCTATGCTACGTTACTGCACAGCTCGAGACTTCCCACTCCATACACCTATACGACTCCTGCAACTCTACCGGTCACTGACACGAGGCACTCGTTTATTCCAGCTAGTTCCTTTTTAAGCTTCTTTTACTACAGTGTATTCATTCGTATTATTGATACATATTTTCGAATCTTATCAAAAGCTACGAGAGCTTCTATTCCGGAAAATTATACGTAACTTGTATTGCCGTTTTATGATAACTCTGCTGGCGGTAAACATCAGGGTGCGTGTGTATGTAAGGTATAGTAACGTCACGGTTTATCGCATTTTACTGCCTGCCTAATCCTCTACGGACGACCATCGGCCGCAGCGGACGCGATACTTTATTAGACAGCGACAGTGTAAGCCGGCGTACGCGCGCACTCGTGGCCGTTGTAGAGGGACCGCGAAAGCCCGCCACTTCTTTGTGTCGGTTCGAGGCGCAGTCCCGCCACTCGCGGCGCGTCTCGAGAGATCCGTCGCGTCGCGTCGGACCGTGAAATGCGTGCGGTTCCGGCTATTGTTATTAATTCCTTTTAATTCTGCCGGCAGGTTATTTATGTGCGAGTGGCCGCACGTCTTTTTTCCGGCCCGCGGGGGCTGATTTACTCGCCGGGATTATGTGACGCGGGCCGCGCCGGGCCGCGCAGGGCCGTGCCCTACAAAGGGCGCAGCGGCGCAGGTGCGAGGCCCGGCGGCGGGCCAGCGGGGAGGCCAGATTTATGAAGTCGCGGTGATTTACCGGGCTGGCCTGCCCGCGCCCAACAACGGCCGAGGAGTCTATTATAGACACCGGAGAGCGGCGAGCCGCGCCGCGCCGCGCCGCGCCGCGCTGCACCGACCGCGACCCACCCAGGGCGAATCGCGCTGCCAGATTTATCGCGCGCGCGTCTCCGTTCGACTCCGCTCGACTCGCTTCACTTCCCTAAGGGGTGGCGCAGGTCGCCGCATTAGGCTGTGTGGTGGCCTCGGACTGACGGGCTGGCAAACTGCCTTCCGAAGAACGCGCAAGAGCCGTTACAGCTTCTGCACTCACCTTTCATCTAAGAAGATAAATCTGTACATTACTGACGCATACGCTATGATAATAATTTGGTATAATTTGAAGCAGAGTGCGGGACCAGGATTCGAACCCTTATCTTTCTTGCTTTCTAGGTCAATGGACTATCAATCCATGCCATCCCCGCACGGCTCCACCTATGTACCATACTTGATACAGGAAGTACCGGGTATAAGCGCAGATATTTCCGTTGGTGACTAAGATGGTGTACACTGAACAATATTCCATCACTATCGTAAGATGGCAAGAACTATGCCCCTTACATGAAGTCGTTAAAGATCACCGAACTCACGTTGAGTGAACAGTAGGGCTGAACAAAAAAGCTGACAAGGCACAATGCGTCTTGTAGAGGGTATAGTATGGACGGATTGGAATGATTAATGTCGGGTGATGGTTTTAAAGTAATTCACGTGACATGAAAACTTTGTGGAAACGCGTTGATTTACTGGATGCTAGTTCATCCCAAGGAAGTATTCAGAGATGACTGCAGCCGGGCTGGTGAGCGGCGAACGAAGCGATAATACGCAGCTTAGGACGACTCAAACTCTGAGAAAGCGGTAACGTGGCGCAGCCTCCAGCTGCCTTAAGATGAGTGACAGTGATGGGGGGGGGGGGGGGGGGTTGACCCCATGCTGGTGTACCGGGAAGCAGACGGAGAACTTGTATGCCTGTTGATAAATGTCCGTCGTCCCATTTTCAGTGAAATATGCGAGAAAGCCGCGCAAATCTACGGTGGAGCGGTCAACAGAGGCCAAAATATGCATGTTTGTGACTATAGCAACTTCACACCGAATTCACGGTCTGCAGAGTCTGAAGTAAATCAGGTGCTAGAGCGACAGAATGAAATACGCTGGCCTCCGATAAGAACGTAGGACCAAGGAATTTGAAGTACCCTACTGGGAGTCAGAATTCCGGAAAAATTAGTGTTTTGTGCAGACGCTAACCTTGATGGGTGGCCTGGGAGGAGCTAAATAGCAGAAGTTGAGAGGAAGGGAAATTTTGTGGGATTTTGTTCACTTCCCAGAGCAGGCACTGGTCAGTGCTGGGAAGCGATGCATAATTTATGCGACTTGCACTGCAATTGGTGTAAGTGATTTTGCTGGAGGGGAAACTGAGGCAATGAGCAGACTGGGAGAAGTCTCCGTAGTGGTCTTCCATTCCCAGCTTCCCTAGAGGGCGGACGTGGCGTTCTTTACTCAGCTTGCCTGAGAAAGAGTGAGCATCTATGCAGTTTACGACTTAGCAAATGGAACGATTGAGCTTGGAGAAACAAAGTTTTGGTTCAGCTATGTACTGTGCAAGATAGCTAGGAGTGAATAGACGAGCATAGCCTTGCAGCACCATGAGGTCAGTCGACGTCCGCGCAACGACGACGCCCTGCCACACTGAATTCGGTGATATTGCACTGGCTCCAGCTCGAGTTAGGCCACTGATTAATTTGTTGGATCACATCGGCAAAGGTTCCACGAGGGCTTCATGGGCTGTATATTGTAGAATTCTCTTCACACTTCGCATTATGCCTGGATCAGTTGATAGGAATTACTTTTGAGTTATCGCGCTTTACTCAACGCAAACGCAATTTATTACCACTGACAGTTAGAGTCATGTAATCTGATGATTGACGGCCGTGAATTAAAATAAATTTGTGCTAATCGACTGCATCTGTTTTCAATCAAGTTGTTGAAATCCCAAGTCACTTTCTTAATTAATTTTAAGTTCAACATTTGCATCTGGTGTTCAATAGCTGAAGAAACATCAATGTGCACCCCTTTTTAATTAAAAGGGTCAATTCTGAATCAATCAATGTCAATACTGCCACCGCAGTTCAATCAGGAGTCACAGGACCTTATTACTTTCTTTGCGTTATCCGACATTGCGGCAGTTTGGCACTCTCTGTTGATCTGTTAGTCAATTACCTGGGGTGAACACACGCCAAAACCAGATAAGTGACAGGTGGGGTGTTACACTATTTACGTCATTTGAAGACTAGTAAATACAGCTGTTACAAGTCGTATGTTTTTAGGTTGGTTAATACCTGTAAGTACATGTGGCAAGAGAGAGCCATTAATGCATATTTTCACCTGGGGAGTAGGTCAAGTGTTGAAGTGTTGACGCGTGAACGCAAAATAGTCAATCTATACTGACAGGCGTAGTCCACTTACGAGGAGAATACGGCAACAGCCATAACCTGATTTTCCAGAAACTTGGCCCGGTGGAAGAGGAGTCAATAAAAGTCAACAAGTGTCTCGGATTATCTGTAGATACTCGTCAGCTTCTGAGAAAGCAACTGCCAAACTATTCGATGTCATTTGGATACCTTTCAATGCTCAATAATCTCAGGCGAAATGGTGACACAGTGGCTAGTGTCACAGCCTCTCATTTTTGAGCCAGATGTTCGAAATCTGATTGCTTTTATATTACACTCATGTCCGTAGAAGGTTAATACACAAATGTTTTTTATCAAGTTAGGGGATACAGGGGCTTTTTATTAATTGCAAAATTACAAATGGGATTCGCAATGTCATACATGTATTATACAATACAAGTATGTATAGTTTTTTTAGGGGTTACAATCTTTCTTAAATTTGCATTTCTCATTGACAATTCTTATATTAATTCTTATCTTTTACTCTTATGTTTATTCTTCAGAGAGATTTGGCGCATTCTCTTGGATGCTACCGATGGTAGACACATTCGAAACATAGAAATTCCGAACACAACGAGCAACGTGCAAAGGCGGGTTTGCGACAGTGACGTTGCTTCGTATGAAATACACTTACGAAGAAGCTCAGATGGTTCAGGTGGCTCTAAGCACTATGGGACTTCACATCTGAGGTCATCAGTCCCCTAGACTTAGAACGACTTAAACCTAACTAACCTAAGGACATCACACGCAACCATGCCCGTGGTAGGATTCGAACCTGCGAGCGTAGCAGCAGCGCGGTTCCGGACTGAAGCGCATAGAGCGGCTCGGCCACCGCGGCCGGCTACGAAGAAGCGTCGTTAACGTTGTTGAAGGCCTCATGCAATGTCAACAATTTCGCGGCAAACCACCCATAACGCATCACTTTTCCGAAAACTGGCGCTTGCAAATGAATCAAGATACACAACAGGAATTTCACCGAAAACAATTTCAGATAATTTTCCCATTCATTTATCAATTATTTTTAAAATTTATTTGCCAGACAAACATTCAGCAGACGGAAAAGGGCAACTTTATTTCTACATACATTGGAAAACAACAGTAATCCTCAACGGACATGGGTAGATAAATGAACAACAAAAATATGAAAAACATCAGGTTTCGAACACAGAGCGCAGAAATGTGAAGCCGTGGCGGTAGCCACCGTGCTACCGCCTTGTTTGTCTTCTAGACAGCGAGAAGGCACATAAATTACCTGGAAAACTGACCTTCATTTTCTATTAAACGGTAGAGTAGCAACAGAAATATGTTCCCTTAATTTTGACCCCTCTTCCAGTGAGCGAAATTTCAATGAAATCGTGTTGTAACACTCCCCGTGTTCCCCTCATTACTGATGCAATTACGACCATGCAAGTTTGTGACCTGGGAAGATTGTTCGACGCAGAGAAAAACTAACTAACACAGTGATGTCTGCACATATCATGGTACCACATATAAGAGTATCTGGACTTACACCCGTTACGCTCTGCATTTGGTTTTTCACGATGCCCAAAGGACTGACACTAGAGAGTACCCAGTGTCTGGACTAAGGCATGAGGGAGGCAGTACCGGCGGTAGTGACTAAGGCAGCGGGGCAGGGCATCGCAGGATGGCCTCTACTCTTATTACTATCTACATCTACAAGTTTATTCTACAGTTCACATTTGTGTGGCAGAGGATCCATAGAACCAGTTTCAGAACCATTTCTCGAGCCTTCCACCCTCAAATACCTCGTGGGAAGATCTCTCTTTCTGAGCTCTGACTTCTCTTATTTTTTTACGATGGTCATTTCTCCATGCATAGGTAGGAATCAAAAAGACGTTTTATCATTCGAAGGGGAAAGTTAGTGACTGAAATTTCATGATAAGATCTAACTGAAACGAAAATCACCTTTGTTTTCATGACCGCAACCTCAACTTGCTTATTATAGCCGTGACTATCTCTTCACTTTTTCGCGATTACACAAAACGAGTCGCCCCTCATTTTCGATGTCTTCTGGCAGTTCCATTTGGTAAGGATCCTGCACCTCGCAGCAATACTTCAGATGACGGCGGACAAGCATCATCTAAGCAGTCTGTTCAGTAGGTATTTGCATCTTCAAAGCGTTCTGGCGATTAAACTCGGGTTATTTTTCGCGTTCTCTAGATCATTTTATATGTGATGGTTCTCACTTCAGTTGTTAGATCAGTTGCTGCTGCTACTATGGCAGGTTATCAAGATTTAAGTGAGTTTGAACGTGGTGCTATAGTCGGCACACGAGCGATGGGAAACAGCATCTCCGAGGTAACTATAATAATGTCGTGTGACTAGGGCCTCCCGTCGGGTAGACCGTTCGCCGGGTGCAAGTCTTTCGATTTGACGCCACTTCGGTGACTTGAGCGTCGATGGGGATGAAATGATGATTAGGACAACACAACACCCAGTCCCTGGGCGGAGAAAATCTCCGACCCAGTCGGGAATCGAACCAGGGCCCTTAGGACTGACATTCCGTCGCGCTTAACCACTCAGCTACCGAGGCGGACTCCGAGGTAACGATGAAGTTGGGTTTTTCCGTACGGCCATTTCACGAGTGTACCATGGATATCAAGAACCCGGTAAAACATCAAATCTCCGACATCGCTGCGCGCGGGAAGAGATCCTGCAAGAACGGAACTAACGACGACTGAAGAGAATCGTTCAACGTGACACAAGTGCAGTCCTGTGGCAAATTGCTGCAGATTTCAATGCTGGGCCATCTACAACTGTCAGCGTGCGAACCATTCAACGAAACATCATCGATATGGGCTTTCGGAGCCGAAGGCCCACTAGTGCACCTTTGATAACTGCACTAGCCTGGACCTGTCAACATCGAAATTGGACTGTTGATGACTGGAAACATGTTGCCTGGTCGGACGAGTCTCGTTTCAAATAGTCCGCAGCTCGTGGTCTCGCGGTCGCGTTCCCGCTTCCCGAGCACGGGGTCCTGTGTTCGATTCCCAGCGGGGTCACTGATTTTCAGCTGCCTCGAGATGACTGGGTGTTTGTGTTGTCCTCATCATTTCATCATCACTCATGAAAGTGGCGAGAGTGGACTGAGCAAAGGTTAGGAATTTGTACGGGCGCTGATAACCGCGCAATTGAGCACCCCACAAACCAAACATCATCATCATCGTTTCTAATTGTATCGAGCGGATGGACGTGTACGGATATCGAGACAACCTCGTAAATCCATGGACCCTGCATGTCAGCAGGAGACTGTTCAAGCTGGTGGAGGCTCTGTAATGGTGTGAGGTGTGCGCAGTTAGAGTGATATACGTCTAGATACGACTCTGAGAGATGACACGTACGTAAGCATTCTATCAGATGACCTTCATCCATTCATATCCATTGTGCCAGCATGGCAATGCGACACCGCACACGTCCAGAATTACTACAGCGCGGCTCCAGTAACACTCTTCTGAGTTTAGACACTTCCACTGGCCACCAGACTCCCCAGACATGAACATTATTGATGTCTGTTCAGAAGAAATCTCCACTCCTTCGCAATCTTACGGATTTATGGACTGCCCTGCAAGATTCATGGTGTCAGTTCCCTTCAGCACTACTTCAAACATTAGTCGAGTCCATGCCACGTCGTGCTGCGGTACTTCTGCGTGCTCGAGGGGGCCCTACACGATATTGGGCAGGTACACCAGTATCTTTGGCTCTTCAGTGTATATTCACGCACGCTTCTCATTTGGTTTCACGAAGCTGAATGTACCATGTTACAGAACTACACATCACAAAAATATCTGATGTGGTCACTGGGAATCGTACTTGGGACTTCCACCGACTCTAACCACAATGCCACAGCGCCGACCTCGATACTAATATTACCATTTTAAAACAGGTGCCTATCAAAATAACCGTTTGTATGAGATTAGCATCTACGCGAATATTTTGAATATTCATATTTTAATTGTTTTTCACGTTTCCTCAAAACAAAAAGTCAAAACATCACGAATACAAGGTAAAAAACTGATAGTAGGTTTTTTTTTAATACAGAGTTACGGGGCATTTTCAGTTGCAGGAAGAATGACGGGAATCGACTCAAAATTTGGAGGTTTTAGAACTTGCGTTGCGTACACTTATTGCTAATGAATATCCTTTATACGTTTTGGCTGTGTACAAACTGGTGCTATATTGATACGTTTGTCTGAGTAGTTGGGTATGTGCTAGTCCCATTTGCTAAGATCACAACTTTTTCTTTTCTTAACATTGGTGAGGGGCAAGCTCTCCGTTGTCCTATTCTTGGTTGAGCCCCTGGGAGAAAAAAAGGAAATCTGGGAATTTTACTTAGATGTGCTTTAGGAAATGTCGCTAAGACATATCATTGCTTGAACATACTGGTATGAAAATTGATAACGGGTTAAAAATTATTGCTGTGCTGGAGCTGGAAATCTGATACCTTCCTTTCACATGCAGTGCACTAACGGTTGCATCATGTGATAATGCCTCTGAGAGTAGTTGCAGAATTGCTAGTGGCTCTTTTACTCGTACATACCTACATATTAGCCTTACGGAAATACAGCGTCTCTTAGCGTTAGCTAGAGAAAACATGTACCTGCAGAATTGCATCTCTTAGCATTATTTGGGGAAAACATGTAATTGCATAGCTGCCTTTAAAGGCCCTTACTTCATACTGTGGACATACTGAAACTGCATAATAGCAGGTTTTACCTAGTGGAGTAGAATTTGAAGTCTTTCTTGGAAGCACAAGTGGCAAGCAAATCAGAGCAGTATGTTACAGCCATGTGGAATGCTATCGAGGAAGCATCAATAATGTAGCTTGTAATACAATTGCAAGACAGTTAATTACCATGCAACATCAGAGCTGTGTGACCAAGATGCCAATGCATTACAATGACATCAAAGAGAGAGAGGCGCCATCTCTGAGATGACTGTACAGAGTGAAGAAAGAAGTCATAATTCATACACAAGAATAATTATTCAGTAGAATGACTCTGCCAAATACGTCACCACTGCTCTTGAAATATGGAGTTGTGATAACTTTCAGACTCATCCAGGGTGACCAGAGAAGCTGGATGGACAAGCAAAGCAGCCTAGTGATGTCATTGCTGCCTGACAGTAACGAAGCACTTCATTTCTGATGGGAAATCTACTCATTTTGCAGCCATCCAGCCTGGAGGTTCGATCAGTAACATTCCATCTCCCCCTGGTCTAGCTGTTTACAGTCTTTGATGGAACAGCAAGTCCTGTGAAGGGAAAATAACCATCTTCAACATAACCAAAGACTGATGGGGAGCTGTGGGCGCCATCATCCAGAGGGTATTCTTGTAGCCTAAGCAATGGGTACAGGGAGAAGACCCTCATGTGTCATTGTGGGATGGAACAGCAAGTCCTGTGAAGGGAAAATAACCATCTTCAACATAACCAAAGACTGATGGGGAGCTGTGGGCGCCATCATCCAGAGGGTATTCTTGTAGCCTAAGCAATGGGTACAGGGAGAAGACCCTCATGTGTCATTGTGGGGGAGGGCAGCTGCCACAGTCCAACTTATGTTCCTGTGGTTTGACCTCATGTCAGCCATTCTCCTGGCGGAAGGCCACAGTATGACTCACCATGATTTTATGCGCTTCAAACAGAGCTGGTGGTACCAGTCTTGCGCATAGTCCATGATACTATTAGAGGTGACCTGCCCATTGGTCACCCACTTTCCAGGGCATTCTAACAGCCATGGCCAATGAGGACGCTGCCACTTGTACAGCATGCCCAATGGCCTCATGACGTCGCTGGGTGCTGATGCCGTTATTTCCGCTGCCGCTGTGGGTCGAAACTGTACGCCATGCAGTGGTGGGCGCAGTCCTGATGTCCACGCCACTCTTGTTCTGCATCCTCAGGAGACCTGTGGATCAAGAAAAGTGTGTATGTTTCAGCACTGAGGGCTTATTTTGTTAATGACGTGTCGCTGGCGCCTCCAGGCGTCTGACAGGTTGACATTGATCACCTGCACCCTGTGGTGGTGAACCATCTAGATTCTGACCTTGATGACCCGTCACCTCTCAATACAGCGTCTGCCGTCCTAGAGTGCAGTGATACATGCTCTTGTCACATTAGTATTAGAAACTCTTTTTATCTTTCGGCCATCGTAGCTAAATAGCTAAATAGTCTGTGTGTCTGACTGCTGTGCAGAGGATCTGGATTCGATAACCGGTATTGCCTGCCACTTTTCCTTGGTGTAAAGGCTATAACGAGATGTATTCCCTCTTATAAGACCAACTTACGAGATCCAAGATAGAATGCTGACAGTGGCTAGGCGAATAGTGGGCTAGCAGGGTGTTCTCTATATCGCAGACAATGAAGTTGTTGGCAGAGGATGCATAGCGCCATTGTATACGTCTTTTGCAAAGCATATAACGGGTAGACTAACTGAAAATTAATCGGGTGCTAGCTGATACGTCACTATCTCGAGGTCATTAGTCTCTAGCGCTTTCCATAAGTGTAGAAGAGTATGGGGCGTTGGAATCGCACAGTGAAAGCATAACATGCTGAACCATGAAGGCAAATCGTTAGTGCATTTGTATGCAAATTCACACTTCTATGGACGCATAGTTTAATCAACGGTGACGCAGTAACTGCTTAAATCTGAATCGAGTCCCTGATCATCACTTTTACACAAAATTCGCAATCATCTTCCCGGTTTTACACGGGAGCCTCCCAATATCTCGCTTGGAGGATAAAATTGCTATAGGAAGAATCAATAACAGACATCAGAAGAAGATGCAAAGTGAATAAATGATTTACATTCAATTTAAGTAATGTACTTTTAATTACGGAAAAACTATATGATGTACGAATACTTAAGGGGTGTGAGATCTGAGCTTCCCCCAGCGTATACAATTTTCAGGTATCATACGGTGATGCAGCCGGGTGACATCATCGACAAACGCCGATATTTCGACAAGAGCACACCCCGTCATTTTCAAGACATACGCTTTCCCGTAAGGTATTTGTGCTTAAGAGGTATTTATGAACAATGAGACACCGAAGAATTGCCCACATTAATGCCGCTAGCTAGTTGGAGCTCTGTACCACTAGCTGGACAAAAATTTCACCATGAAGACAATCACCTGGAGCTCGCAAGAGCCACAGTAATTCTTTTTTCTTGAGTGATGGTCCTTGTCTTCAGATGGTCTTTAGATCTCCGTTAGCAAACAGCTGGATACCACGCAGTCTGTCTGAAAAATCTACAGGAGCTCGATGGTTGAAAAGTACACTGCCCCCAGTTCCTGTTTTGTTAACTTTATTTCTGCAGTGAGTGATTTTGAAGACTGTAGAAACTTTGGCTGGATTTCAATTGAGTTGCAGAAGATAATGCCATTTAAGCGGCTATCCCTCCATGTAAGCAAATATATATAACTAGAGATCAAACGGTTTCCGTTTGAGGACTTTGCTGCAGCGCATATGCAGCGAAGCGCGACTCCGATGCGTGTATGTAAGCACCGACATGAAGGCAAGGGATCAGTGTAGGACCCGTGTCTTTCAGACGTGCGTGTGGTAAATGCTGCGATGTGGACTATGGCGACGTTATTACCAAATGCGTCCAAATATGATCATAGCACTGTTATTCTTTGGGCATTGCTGCAGCGTATATGCAGTACAGCGTGTCTGTAATGCAGGTGTGTAACACCGTCGTGTAGGCAAGGAATTAGTGTGGGATCCGTTTCATTCCGACGTGAACTATGACAACGTTACTACCAAATGCGTCCAAACAGGACCAACGTGCTGTTATTTAATATTTAACAAAGAAATTCGGCAAACAGCTGCGCAAATTGAGAAATTATTTTATTTTATTTTCAATACCAGTTTCAACCTCCCCATGAACCATGGACCTCGCCGTTCGTGGGGAGGCTTGCGTGCCTCAACGATACAGATAGCCGTACCGTAGGTTGAGAGGCCAGACAAACGTGTCGTTCCTGAAGAGGGGCAGCAGCCTTTTCAGTAGTTCCAGGGGCAACAGTCTGGATGATTGACTGATCGCGCCTTGTAACACTAACCAAAATGGCCTTGCTGTGCTACTACTGCGAACGGCTGAAAGCAAAGGGAAACTACAGCCGTAATTTTTCCCGAGGGCATACAGCTTTACTGTATGATTAAATGATGATGGCGTCCTCTTGGGTAAAATATTCCGGAGGTAAAATAGTCCCCCATTCGGATCTCCGGCCGGGGACTACTCAGGAGAACGTCGTTATCAGGAGAAAGAAAACTGAAATTCTACGGATCGGAGCGTGGAGTGTCAGATCCCTTAATCGGGCAGGTAGATTAGAAAATTTAAAAAGGGAAATGGATAGGTTAAAGTTAAATATAGTGGGAATTAGTGAAGTTTGGTGGCAGGAGGAACAAGACTTTTGGTCAGGTGACTACAGGGTTATAAACACAAAATCAAATAGGGGTAATGCAGGTGTAGGTTTAATAATGAACAACAAAATAGGAGTATGGGTAAGCTACTACAAACAGCGTAGTGAACGCATTATTGTGGCCAAGATAGATACGAAGCCGACGCCTACCACAGTATTACAAGTTTATATGCCAACTAGCTCCGCAGATGATGAAGAGATTGATGAAATGTATGATGAGATAAAAGAAATTATTCAGGTAGTGAAGGGAGACGAAAATTTAATAGTCATGGGTGACTGGAATTCGTCAGTAGGAAAAGGGAGAGAAGGAAACATAATAGGTGAATACTGATTGGGGGTACGAAATGAAAGAGGAAGCCGCCTGGTAGAATTTTGCACAGAGCATAACTTAATCATAGCCAACACTTGGTTCAAGAATCATGAAAGAAGGTTGTATACATGGAAGAACCCTGGAGATACTAAAAGGTATCAGATAGATTATATAATGATAAGACAGAGATTTAGGAACCAGGTTTTAAATTGTAAGACATTTCCAGGGGCAGATGTGGACTCTGACCACAATTTATTGTTTATGAACTGTAGATTAAAACTGAAGAAACTGCAAAAGGATGGGAATTTAAGGAGATGCGACCTGGATAAACTCACTAAACCAGAGGTTGTACAGAGTTTCAGGGAGAGCCTAAGGGAACAAATGACAGAACTGGGGAAAGAAATACAGTAGAAGAAGAATGGGTAGCTTCGAGGGATATAATAGTGAAAGCAGCAGAGGATCAAATAGGTAAAAAGATGAGGGCTAGTAGAAACCCTTGGGTAACAGAAGAAATATTGAATTTAATTGATGAAAGGAGAAAATATAAAAATGCAGTAAATGAAACAGGCAAAAAGGAATACAAACGTCTCAAAAATGAGATCGACAGGAAGTGCAAAATGGCTAAGCAGGGATGGCTAGAGGACAAATGTAAGGATGTAGAGGGTTATCTCACTAGGGGTAAGATAGATACTGCTTACAGGAAAATAAAAGAGACCTTTGGAGAAAGGAGAACCACTTGCATGAATATCAAGAGCTTTGATGGAAACCCAGTTCTAAGCAAAGAAGGGAAAGCAGAAATGTGGAAGGAGTATATAGAGGGTCTATACAAGGGTGACGTACTTAAGGACAATATTATGGAAATGGAAGAGGAGGTAGATGAGGATGAAATGGGAGATATGATACTGCGTAAGGAGTTTGACAGAGCACTGAAATACCTGAGTCGAAACAAGGCACCCGGAATAGACAACATTCCATTAGAACTACTGACAGCCTTGGGAGAGCCAGCCCTGACAAAACTATACTATCTGGTGAGCAAGATGTATGAAACAGGCGAAATACCCTCAGACTTCAAGAAGAATGTAATAATTCCAATCCCAAAGAAAACAGGTGTTGACAGATGTGAAAATTACCGAACTATCAGTTTAATAAGTCACAGCTGGAAAATACTAACGCGAATTCTTTACAGACGAATGGAAAAACTGATAGAAGCCGACCTCGGGGAAGATCAGTTTGGATTCCGTAGAAATGTTGGAACACGTGAGGTAATACTGACCCTACGACTTATCTTAGAAGAAAGATTAAGGAAAGGCAAACCTACGTTTCTAGCATTTGTAGACTTGGAGAAAGCTTTTGACAATGTTGGATGGAATACTCCCTTTCAAATTCTGAAGGTGGCAGGGGTAAAATTCAGGGAGCGAAAGGCTATTTACAATTTGTACAGAAAGCAGATGGCAGTTATAAGAGTCGAGGGGTATGAAAGGGAAACAGTGGTTGGGAAGGGAGTGAGACAGTGTTGTAGCTTATCCCCGATGTTATTCAATCTGTATATTGAGCAAGCAGTAAAGGAAACAAAAGAAAAATTCGGAGTAGGTATTAAAATCAATGGAGAAGAAATAAAAACTTTGAGGTTCGCCGATGACATTGCAATTCTGTCAGAGACAGCAAAGGACTTGGAAGAGCAGTTGAACGGTACGGACAGTATCTTGAAAGGAGGATATAAGATGAACACCATCAAAAACAAAACGAGGATAATGGAATGTAGTCGAATTAAGTCGGGTGATGCTGAGGGTATTAGATTAGGAAATGAGGGACTTAAAGTAGTAAAGGAGTTTTGCTGTTTGGGGAGCAAAATGACTGATGATGGTCGAAGTAGAGAGGATATAAAATGTAGACTGGCAATGGCAAGGAAAGCGTTTCTGAAGAAGAAAAATTTGTTAACATCGAGTATAGATTTAGATGTCAGGAAGTCGTTTCTGAAAGTATTTGTATGGAGCGTAGCCAGGTATGGAAGTGAAACGTGGACAATAAATAGTTTAGACAAGAAGAGAATTGAAGCTTTCGAAATGTGGTGCTACAGAAGAATGCTGAAGATGAGATGGGTAGATCACAAAACTAATGAGGAGGTATTGAATAGAATTGGGGAGAAGAGGAGTTTGTGGCACAACTTGACTAGAAGAAGGGATCTGTTGGTAAGACATGTTCTGGGACATCAAGGGATCACCAATTTAGTATTGGAGGGCAGCGTAGAGGGTAAAAATCGTAGAGGGAGACCAAGAGATGAATACACTAAGCAGATTCAGAAGGATGTAGGCTGCAGTAGGTACTGGGAGATGAAGAAGCTTGCACAGGATAGAGTAGCATGGAGAGCTGCACCAAACCAGACTCAGGACTGAAGACCACAACAACAACAACCAGTTTCAACAATTCAATATGCCGTCTTCAGGCCCCATATGCAGCTCTCAAAAATATTGACATTCGTATACTAAGACCATTTGATTCTGCGTGTCGCGAATTCTCGAGTGCCTCCTGGGAAGACTTCAATGCAAATCAACTACGAAGGAAGCACTTGAGAATTCAAGACATCCAGAAACAGATGGCCTGAGTATGCCAATATCGCTATTTTTGCGAGGTGCATAAGGGACTTGAAGACGTCGTACTGAATTGTCGCAACTGGAAGCGAAAATAAAATAAAATACACTCCTGGATATGGAAAAAAGAACACATTGACACCGGTGTGTCAGACCCACCATACTTGCTCCGGACACTGCGAGAGGGCTGTACAAGCAATGATCACACGCACGGCACAGCGGACACACCAGGAACCGCGGTGTTGGCCGTCGAATGGCGCTAGCTGCGCAGCATTTGTGCACCGCCGCCGTCAGTGTCAGCCAGTTTGCCGTGGCATACGGAGCTCCATCGCAGTCTTTAACACTGGTAGCATGCCGCGACAGCGTGGACGTGAACCGTATGTGAAGTTGACGGACTTTGAGCGAGGGCGTATAGTGGGCATGCGGGAGGCCGGGTGGACGTACCGCCGAATTGCTCAACACGTGGGGCGTGAGGTCTCCACAGTACATCGATGTTGTCGCCAGTGGTCGGCGGAAGGTGCACGTGCCCGTCGACCTGGGACCGGACCGCAGCGACGCACGGATGCACGCCAAGACCGTAGGATCCTACGCAGTGCCGTAGGGGACCGCACCGCCACTTCCCAGCAAATTAGGGACACTGTTGCTCCTGGGGTATCGGCGAGGACCATTCGCAACCGTCTCCACGAAGCTGGGCTACGGTCCCGCACACCGTTAGGCCGTCTTCCGCTCACGCCCCAACATCGTGCAGTCCGCCTCCAGTGGTGTCGCGACAGGCGTGAATGGAGGGACGAATGGAGACGTGTCGTCTTCAGCGATGAGAGTCGCTTCTGCCTTGGTGCCAATGATGGTCGTATGCGTGTTTGGCGCCGTGCAGGTGAGCGCCACAATCAGGACTGCATACGACCGAGGCACACAGGACCAACACCCGGCATCATGGTGTGGGGAGCGATCTCCTCCACTGGCCGTACACCACTGGTGATCGTCGAGGGGACGTTGAATAGTGCACGGTACATCCAAACCGTCATCGAACCCATCGTTCTACCATTCCTAGACCGGCAAGGGAACTTGCTGTTCCAACAGGACAATGCACGTCCGCATGTATCCCGTGCCACCCAACGTGCTCTAGAAGGTGTAAGTCAACTACCCTGGCCAGCAAGATCTCCGGATCTGTCCCCCATTGAGCATGTTTGGGACTGGATGAAGCGTCGTCTCACGCGGTCTGCACGTCCAGCACGAACGCTGGTCCAACTGAGGCGCCAGGTGGAAATGGCATGGCAAGCCGTTCCACAGGACTACATCCAGCATCTCTACGATCGTCTCCATGGGAGAATAGCAGCCTGCATTGCTGCGAAAGGTGGATATACACTGTACTAGTGCCGACATTGTGCATGCTCTGTTGCCTGTGTCTATGTGCCTGTGGTTCTGTCGGTGTGATCATGTGATGTATCTGACCCCAGGAATGTGTCAATAAAGTTTCCCCTTCCTGGGACAATGAATTCACGGTGTTCTTATTTCAATTTCCAGGAGTGTAGCTTCTCAATCTGCACGGCTGTTAATTGTAATTTTATCTCAAACTCACAGTCCGTTTCCATATTACGAAACCAAACGTGTGGTTTATCGCAAAGATATTTTTATAACCTGTACTCTGTAGGTACGTCAAAAAGAACTTAAGTATTTTTTTTTCACGAATACAGCTAGTACAGTGTAAATATTTTTGTCGTTTTTGTAACCTGACACGTGTAATCCAGTGTACGTACACGTGATCAAGTCAATGAAACACTTCATTTCAGAAGCTTTCTTTACACTAAATGGATCGTGAGCCCATCGGGATTTGACACCTCGGCTGTTCTGCTCCGAGGGCCTGCCTTACCACTAGATCACCAGGCATAGCTGGTATCACAGAACCTGACCGTAATATCAGTGTTGCAATTACGGATACATTGACACAGTCATGAGCTACCTTTTCCATACGGGACAGAAGTTTTAGATCCGAGTCTAATAACTCTAGATTTTTGTCCTTACGGTTTTTGTCCTTACTGTTAGAGGGTGTGCACTCCAATCGGAAAAAAAGCAGTAAACATAACTGAAGACGATGATAATGGGAAAGAGATGAGGGTAGTTTTGTGGACATGGCTGTACAGCTTCCTTTTGAATAAATAGCCCATAACATTGCCTTCGCCTAATTTTTTTTCTTTCGTGCTTCACAGAGAAATGGTTCTTTTGGAACAGCTGTCCTGCAAAGCTGGCGCACTGCCATTGTCGTCGGTCAATTGGAGACGAATTAAGAACGCGATACGGAGCGTAAATCGAGGGGAGGTCTGGTGGGCTGAACACGTCTAGCCGACTCCGGCTGCCGGCTACGGAGGAACGCGATTATTTACACATCCAGCGCGCATGTGATCGGAAAGCCCTGCGGCGCAGTGCGGCGCTCCGGGGATTTAGGGACAATATGCTAGTTAAAGGCGGGCACGACAGCAGCTGTGGCCGGGGTGAGTCCAATCGCAGCTCGCTATTAGGGCCTGCCACAATAGCCGCGGCCGGCGCGTGGGAAAACGCCGCGCATTCCTGCCCGGCCCATCTCGATCCCTCTGTCTGCGGGGGCACGCTTCTCCCACACACAGCTACAATGGCCCCCTTAACAAGCACCTTACTACAAGTAGCAGGCCGGTTTAGGTTCCTCGCTAATTGTTTACCTCATACGTTTTCATCGGTCTTCTGTAACACAGTTAACACTAGGAAAGTGCTTCAGAAGTTCATCTGCGGCCTTCCCGTTGTGTATTAATGAACCGTTAGTCCCAAGCTACTTAGGAATGTTTCTGTTTGAACGAAGAGATGTGCTTCACTTTCCAGCATCAGCTACCGTGTAACTGAGAGCTATATAGAGCGTCCCAGGAGGAATGGTCAATATTCAGGAATATGATAGCAACGATCATTCGTAGCAAAAAAACAGTAAGAGCTATGAGCCCTTCATCTTCGGCACTCTGAAAAAAATCTCTTCTACGGCAAGTTCTTTGCTATTCATAATATGAAAGTTGGTAGTATGCAACAAAACAAGGAAAAGAAGCCAGAAAACATGGTCTTTAAAGAGGATTCTGTAACCAAAAAAGCACCCACTGTTATACATGGTTGTGTACCTTATGTCAATGCTTAGCATTAACAAAAAATGGTTCAAATATCTCTGAGCACTATGGGACTTAACATCTCAGGTCATCAGTGTTGTGACTTGGCAAGACAGCCAAACCACTAGGAGATAGCCGAAAGGCACGCGTTTATGCTCACGCAGGCTGGCGTGAGGTCTGGAACAGGTAAAGTAATTGAGACTAGCAAGTAAAGTACGTAGCTTCTTGAATACTTAACTTTAATCCATAATTCGTGAACATCTGTCTGACGGTACACGCATCACAAGATAAATAGCAAATGATAATGGCGCCCTGCTAGGTCGTAGCAAATGACGTAGCTGAAGGCTATGCTAACTATCGTTTCGGCAAATGAGAGCGTAATTTGTCAGTGAACCATCGCTAGCAAAGTCGGCTGTACAACTGGGGCGAGTGCTAGGAAGTCTCTCTAGACCTGCCGTGTGGCGGCGCTCGGTCTGCAATCACTGATAGTGGCGACACGCGGGTCCGACGTATACTACCGGACCGCGGCCGATTTAAAGGCTACCACCTAGCAAGTGTGGTGTCTGGCGGTGACACCACAATCAGTCTCCTAGAACATAGAACTACTTAAACCTAACCAACCCAAGGACATCACAGACATCACAGACACCCATGCCCGAGGCAGGATTCGAACCTGCGACCGTAGCGGTCGCGCAGTTCCAGACTGAAGCGTCTAGAACCGCTCGGCCACAACGGCCGGAAAATTTGGTATCTACCATGTATGTAATTAGGTTGTGTATAGTTACGAGATAACTCTCACGCTTTTGTTCTCTGCATGTTGGGTGATGTAGAATTGAAGCCGGGATCGACTGAACAAGTCGTTGTACTTTTCGCCGTGTCTTGTGCCTGCCATCAATATAGCTACCGTTATTTGCTTTTGTGTAGTCTGGTTCCGTCGTACCAAGCACAAACAGGTTCTAATACTCGAACGACAGTCTGCACAGCCTGCACAGAGACATGTGGTTCAAATGGTTCAAATGGCTCTGAGCACTATGCGACTTAACTTCGGAGGTCATCAGTGGCCTAGAACTTAGAACTAATTAAATCTAACTAACCTAAGGACATCACATACATCCATGCCCGAGGCAGGTTTCGAACCTGCGACTGTAGCGGTCAGTCGGTTCCAGACTGTAGCGCCTAGAACCGCACGGTCACTATGGCCGGCCACTGAGACATGTCCTAAGAGGTATGAGCACTTGATCATCTTCGCTTCTGTGAAACACATCTCTTCCTCTGAACAAGTGCTCGTTACTCTCACGGTAAGCATTTTAGCGTCCATGTTTACCAGGCAATTTGCTCTTGTTTTTGCCCATACTACCTCCTTCCAAAATACAGGAAGCAAATAGCTTGCAGATTTGTTTCATAGAATTTAAGGTCACGAAATGCTGATAGCTCCTGAGGTGAGCTTTTTAGAACCCATGTTTACTAGACATTTTGGTTCTAATTATCGTTCCTGTACCATCCCTGAATGTCGACTATTCTCCTTAGACACCGTGAAGGCTTAAGAGCATTATTCACCATTCTTTTCTGTACAATTAACTTAGACTGTCAGAGACAGCAAAGGACCTGGAAGAGCAGCTGAACGGAATGGACTGTGTCTTGAAAGGAGGATATAAGATGAACATCAGCAAAAGAAAAACGAGGATAATGGAATAAATCGGGTGATGCTGAGGAAATTAGATTAGGAAATGAGACGCTTAAAGTAGTAAATGAGTTTTGCTATTTGGGGAGCAAAATAAGTGATGATGATCGAAGTAGAGAGGATATAAAATGTAGACTGGCAATGACAAGGAAAGCGTTTCTGAAGAAGAGAAATTTGTTAGCATCGAGTATAGATTTAAGTGTCAGGAAGCCGTTTCTGAAAGTATTTGTATGGAGTGTAGCCATGTATGGAAGTGAAACGTGGACGATAAATAGTTTAGACAAGAAGAGAATAGAAGCTTTCGAAACGTGGTGCTACAGAAGAATGCTGAAGATTAGATGGGTAGATCACGTAACTAATGAGGAGGTACTGAATAGAATTGGAGAGAAGAGAAATTTGTGGCACAACTTGACTGAAAGAAGGGATCTGTTGGCAGGACATGTTCTGAGGCATCAAGGGATCACTAACTTGGTACTGGAGAGCCGCGTGGAGGGTAAAAATCGAGAGGGAGACCAAGTGATGAATACACTAAACAGATTCAGAAGGATGTACATTGCAGTAGGTACTGGGAGGTGAAGAAGCTTGCACAGGATAGAGTAGCATGGAGAGCTGCATCAAACCAGTCTCTGGGCTGAAGACCACCACAACAACAATTTAGACTATTTTCTGACACAAATCACAAATCCGAACTTTCAAATTACTCATTTTAACCGATTTTTGCTCGGTTATATTTATGCTGCACGCTCGCTGCGGGCATATCGCTGCTCTAGTTGAGTCGGCGTCAGTTTGATCCCTGACAGTTGCAGCGGGCTGGGCGGGGCAGCTTCGCAGCCCTACCTCAACCAATAACGCAGCGCGATTTTGTAAACTTCTCTATTGCAACGCCTCAGTGTTGTCACAGCTCTGTAGACAGCTGCTGTTTTCGTCTGTAGCCGGTTGCACTTCGCAACTGAAAGCTGGCAACAGCGCTACGAGCTGTCACGGATCTTTTCGCCCCATCTCGACTATAGCTGCTGGCACATCGCCTCTCGCTGCTTCCCTGGAGCTTGTACATTACAACTGTTTGCATTGCCAATTGTATTGGCGTAAAGCGAAAACAATATTTCTGCATCTTCCGCCGCCAGTAACAGTGGTTCGTTCGTGCCAAAGAAGGTAAGGAAAAAGAACCGAAAGTATGAGAGGATCCCTTGAATGCAAAACTTCCACTCTGCAGATAGTTTCACCTGCTCTAAAAGCAGCTCTTAAATTATCCAGAGCACCTTTTCAGTACCTAATGTCGAAACAAAATTTTCATATTACACTCCTGAAAATTGAAATAAGAACACCGTGAATTCATTGTCCCAGGAAGGGGAAACTTGATTGACACATTCCTGGGATCAGATACATCACATGATTACACTGACAGAACCACAGGCACATAGACACAGGCAACAGAGCATGCACAATGTCGGCACTAGTACAGTGTATATCCACCTTTCGCAGCAATGCAGGCTGCTATTCTCCCATGGAGACGATCGTAGAGATGCTGGATGTAGTCCTGTGGAACGGCTTGCCATGCCATTTCCACCTGGCGCCTCAGTTGGACCAGCGTTCGTGCTGGACGTGCAGACCGCGTGAGACGACGCTTCATCCAGTCCCAAACATGCTCAATGGGGGACAGATCCGGAGATCTTGCTGGCCAGGGTAGTTGACTTACACCTTCTAGAGCACGTTGGGTGGCACGGGATACATGCGGACGTGCATTGTCCTGTTGGAACAGCAAGTTCCCTTGCCGGTCTAGGAATGGTAGAACGATGGGTTCGATGACGGTTTGGATGTACCGTGCACTATTCAGTGTCCCCTCGACGATCACCAGTGGTGTACAGCCAGTGTAGGAGATCGCTCCCCACACCATGATGCCGGGTGTTGGCCCTGTGTGCCTCGGTCGTATGCAGTCCTGATTGTGGCGCTCACCTGCACGGCGCCAAACACGCATACGACCATCATTGGCACCAAGGCAGAAGCGACTCTCATCGCTGAAGACGACACGTCTCCATTCGTCCCTCCATTCACGCCTGTCGCGACACCACTGGAGGCGGGCTGCACGATGTTGGGGCGTGAGCGGAAGACGGCCTAACGGTGTGCGGGACCGTAGCCCAGCTTCATGGAGACGGTTGCGAATGGTCCTCGCCGATACCCCAGGAGCAACAGTGTCCCTATTTTGCTGGGAAGTGGCGGTGCGGTCCCCTACGGCACTGCGTAGGATCCTATGGTCTTGGCGTGCATCCGTGCGTCGCTGCGGTCCGGTCCCAGGTCGACGGGCACGTGCACCTTCCGCCGACCACTGGCGACAACATCGATGTACTGTGGAGACCTCACGCCCCACGTGTTGAGCAATTCGGCGGTACGTCCACCCGGCCTCCCGCATGCCCACTATACGCCCTCGCTCAAAGTCCGTCAACTGCACATACGGTTCACGTCCACGCTGTCGCGGCGTGCTACCGGTGTTAAAGACTGCGATGGAGCTCCGTATGCCACGGCAAACTGGCTGACACTGACGGCGGCGGTGCACAAATGCTGCGCAGCTAGCGCCATTCGACGGCCAACACCGCGGTTCCTGGTGTGTCCGCTGTGCCGTGCGTGTGATCATTGTTTGTACAGCCCTCTCGCAGTGTCCGGAGCAAGTATGGTGGGTCTGACACACCGGTGTCAATGTGTTCGTTTTTCCATTTCCAGGAGTGTATTTTAAATACTTTAGAACTATAGATAGTTAAACAGCTGAAGATGCGGCGCAGCACTGTTAATACACAGGTGAACCTGTTGGTTTATGAGCCGAGTTGCGGCGTCATATTGTTGCAACGTTTTGACGAGTTTCCTACTCGATATTTTTTGGTGAATTACCCAAGAAGATTTCATCGATGAAATTCTCCGAGAAAGTCAGCATTCCCGTATTATTAATGCAAGTTAGTGGAAGAGTCATTAGTAGGGCTACACACTTTGATGTAATATTTTGTAAGTTTTTATCAACATCTACTTCATGAACTACGTCGGCCGCCTGTAGACTTCTGTTATTTGCCCACTTAAAGAAGATAGTTTACGTGAAACAGAGGGAATAGGTTCCGAGAATTATTATACCGAATATTAGCCGTTATGAGTCGGTTGTAATTATCTGTATCCCTCTGGCTTGCGATAGGTTTGTATTAAAAAATGCCTGAAACAAATACCTGCTAAAAATCGTCAGTTCCCGTGCTCAGTTTTGGAATTATCTCCTATTGCCTATGATGGTTTCACAGGTAGGATACTGGGGAAATGAAGTCAGGCTATAAAGAGCATTGCTTACAATTATGCCGAACCATCCTACAGGTGTGTGTTATCGTAATCAAATAGGAATACCAGTTATACTGAACGTATAGAACGAGGGACAGCACGATAGATCACAGATTTATCTGATCCACCGAAAATCGTCACAGAAAAGTAGAAAAGGAAAAGTAGAAAAATCTGGACAGGAAGACGCTTGAAGATAAATGTCAACCTGCGAAAACCCACCTACAAAATTCCAAGAAACAGTATTGCGGAATGTACTACAGCCCCCTACTTATCGCTCCTAAAGGAACTGCAAAGACAATATTAGAATAATACAGAGTGCACTGAAATCCTTAAGATTGATTTCTCCCCCGCCACGTATGAGACTGAAACGGGAAAGAATAATAATATACCCCATACCCTTCCCAGCGGTTTGCAGAATATGAAGGCAGATATAAGTGTATCACACCTGGCAGTTCACTAAACAACGGCACAACTAGTGTGACTCTGAAAGAGCCAGTCGCTGCTCAAGTTTTAATACGGCCGGCGGTGGTAGCTACTCGAAAAACAAACGAGCTTGACTTGCTCGCCTGTCGAGGTTCGTAGTGAATATCGCTGAGAGCAACGATGCTGCTGGCTAAATGCGCATCGCGGGGTCTTAGAGTCGATGTGCGAGCAGCGAAGCTACAGTATAAGTGTACCTTTGGACAAAGGAAGGAAGATAAGGGTTTAGCATCTCTTTGACTAGTGGATCCTCAAAAAAAGGTGTACAGATTCGGATCGGCGAAAGATAGGGAAGGAAATCGATCATTTCAAGGGAACAGTCTCGGCATTTTCCTTATGCAGTGTAGAGAAGCCACGGGGAACCTCAATGTGACTAGTCGATCGAGAATACCCTCTACTCTGGGGTCAAGTGCATGAATTTCAAACTACAAATCCAAAGTTTATCGTTTCAGTTTCCACTTACGCCCTTCTTTCACCTCTCAGAACAAGTTGCATATGTGAACATAGTCGGGCATAGGAGTTCACGTTAAGCCATAGTTCCACCTACAACCGTCTGGGTAAATGAGTTCAGATATCAGAAGGGCAGGGTACACCATCTCTATTATGTCACAGCCTAGTGAAGCATTGCAATGGTGAAACCAACTGACACCTCTTAGGAGAGAAACCCAGTAGAATATAAGCTAGTGTCATAGCGTAGCAAACTGTTGTGGTGGTGGGGTTAAATTACCAGTAACTTTAACAACTGGGGATATGGTAGAGTGATCTAACCAATCTTGTTGTTAATGGTTTTTCCCAGTAGTTACTTGTGTTGATTAGTCATTTGTGCTATTTTGTATTGGGTGTGTTTGTGAGTGTGTGGCGGAGAGTGCGGATAGGCAAAAATTTGAGATACTGCAAGAATCTTATTACACTTTTAAGGACGTCGTCGCTGATTGGACTTGACGTTATACTGGAGTGTGGTGGGAGCTTTCTAACAACAAAACAATTACGCCATTGGCGCAAAAAGTGCTATTTTTTAAGGGTTGGTGATGAAATTGCCTTGGTGCGAAACGCAGAGATGCTTCGTGTTAACTCCCCAAAAAGGGAATCTTTCGTTTGGCTCTTGGACACTTAACATTGACTCTCGGCTTGTAGCTCTTGGTAACTCGACTTGGGAACTCTGGCAAGCGGAACATCAGACTTGGAAGGCAGCTCTCCTTGACGGTGGAGACTGGCGGAGTCAGAGTTAGAGTTCACAGCAGTGCGCTCGTAGGCACGCAGCCGGTCACCCCATCAGCACTCCGCTTACGTCACATCGAGAGCATGGTCGGACTAACTTGCAGCACCTGTATGTTGGGACAAATGGAAGTTAGGGGCTCGGCATCATTTGTGGTTCAGTCTTCTCGTGGCGACAATAGAGCCACAGTTGCACAGATAACTTCAAATTCTTCAAGCCACACAGGCACAGATATTAATGCGTAGACGTATTGCCGTAAATTCATTAAGAAAGGGACATGATGTTTAGAAAATCACTCTCTCACCAATTAAATTCACCAACCGTTAATTATATTATCTTAGTTTCATTCTTTGTCAAGGTTTCAGTGTGCATCAAGCAAATTCATGTCATGTCTATTTTACATTTTGTGTGTATAAACTTTTGGAACAAATTCAGAGTACGCAAGTCATGATTTTGATTAAAGCAATTACCGAACCCTCTATTATGATCAATTTTTTTGCATAAAATAATTGTGGACACCCTTCCTTAAATCTCACCGCTGGGCCAATAATTTATAAAGCGTAAATTACGTTAGTGCGAACTTTTAATCCAGTGCTGATTCTTAACGGTGAATATGTCTCATAGTTAATTCCGACAGAGTTTGCTCCATACACAAGGGGTTTCAAACCGCTAATAACACTCCTTGGCAAAGTGTTACTTACTGCTAGGACTTTTCAGAAGTTTGTAGCCAGAAAGTGTTGGGGAACATCCACCATCTAGGGGAAGTGCCTACATCGTAAGTCATCACAGAAAGCCCCCACCACAACCCGTTCAGAAAGTTTTATGGAGAGCCCCTTTCTCTGGTGGAGAGTACGCGGCTTCTTACAAGGGCGATGTGCTTGAGGACAATATTATGGAAATGGAAGAGGATGTAGATGAAGTCGAAATGGGAGATAAGATACTGCGTGAAGAGTTTGACAGAGCACTGAAAGACCTGAGTCGAAACAAGGCCCCGGGAGTAGACAACATTCCATTAGAACTACTGATGGCCTTGGGAGAGCCACTCCTGACAAAACTCTACCATCTGGTGAGCAAGATGTATGAGACAGGCGAAATACCCTCAGACTTCAAGAAGAATATAATAATTCCAAT
The DNA here is from genome assembly GCF_023864345.2 of Schistocerca serialis cubense. Classification (NCBI taxonomy): domain Eukaryota; kingdom Metazoa; phylum Arthropoda; class Insecta; order Orthoptera; family Acrididae; genus Schistocerca; species Schistocerca serialis. Next base: position 149,697,243 of record NC_064642.1, read on the forward strand.
ACCAAAGAAAGCAGGTGTTGACAGATGTGAAAATTACCGAACTATCAGTTTAATAAGTCACAGCTGCAAAATACTAACGCGAATTCTTTACAGACGAATGGAAAAACTGGTAGAAGCGGACCTCGGGGAAGATCAGTTTGGATTTCGTAGAAATGTTGGAACACGTGAGGCAATACTAACCTTACGACTTATCTTAGAAGAAAGATTAAGAAAAGGCAAACCTACGTTTCTAGCATTTGTAGACTTAGAGAAAGCTTTTGACAATGTTGGATGGAATACTCCCTTTCAAATTCTGAAGGTGGCAGGTGTAAAATACAGGGAGCGAAAGGCTATTTACAAGTTGTACAGAAATCAGATGGCAGTTATAAGAGTCGAGGGGTATGAAAGGGAAGCAGTGGTTGGGAAAGGAGTGAGACAGGGTTGTAGCCTATCCCCGATGTTATTCAATCTGTATATTGAGCAAGCAGTAAAGGAAACAAAAGAAAAATTCGGAGTAGGTATTAGAATTCATGGAGAAGAAGTAAAAACTTTGAGGTTCGCCGATGACATTGTAATTCTGTCAGAGACAGCAAAGGACTTGGAAGAGCAGTTGAACGGAATGGACAGTGTCTTGAAAGGAGGATATAAGATGAACATCAACAAAAGCAAAACGAGGATAATGGAATGTAGTCAAATTAAATCGGGTGATGCTGAGGGAATTAGATTAGGAAATGAGACGAAGTAGTAAAGGAGTTTTGCTATTTAGGGAGTAAAATAACTGATGATGATCGAAGTAGAGAGGATATAAAATGTAGACTGGCAATGGCAAGGAAATCGTTTCTGAAGAAGAGAAATTTGTTAACATCGAATATAGATTTAAGTGTCAGGAAGTCGTTTCTGAAAGTATTTGTATGGAGTGTAGCCATGTATGGAAGTGAAACATGGACGATAACTAGTTTGGACAAGAAGAGAATAGAAGCTTTCGAAATGTGGTGCTACAGAAGAATGCTGAAGATAAGGTGGGTAGATCACGTAACTAATGAGGAGGTATTGAATAGGACTGGGGAGAAGAGGAGTTTGTGGCACAACTTGACTAGAAGAAGGGATCGGTTGGTAGGACATGTTCTGAGGAATCAAGGGATCACCAATTTAGTATTGGAGGGCAGCGTGGAGGGTAAAAATCGTAGAGGGAGACCGAGAGATGAATACACTAAACAGATTCAGAAGGATGTAGGTTGCAGTAGGTACTGAGAGATGAAGAAGCTTGCACAGGATAGAGTAGCATGGAGAGCTGCATCAAACCAGTCTCAGGACTGAAGACCACAACAACAACAATGTCTCATAATTAATTCCGACAGAGTTTGCTCCATACACAAGGGGTTTCAAACCGCTAATAACACTCCTTGGCAAAGTGTTACTTACTCCTAGGACTTTTCAGAAGTTTGTAGCCAGAAAGTGTTGGGGAACATCCACCATCTAGGGGAAGTGCCTACATCGTAAGTCATCACAGAAAGCCCCCACCACAACCCATTCAGAAAGTTTTATGGAGAGCCCCTTTCGACAGTGCTATGCTGGTGGAGAGTACGCGGCTTCTTACCTCAGGAATAAAGCTCCAAATGGTCTTCACAGATGCGAGCAAATCCAGGTGTGTATTTCTTGGTGGCCTGTCGCACGGCTCTCAATGTACGGCTGATACCTTTCACTTTGGACTGGAGTTTGCGAAAGTCAGTGAGCCTAGCCAGTCGTGTGTTTTTGTCGGCACACGCAGTATTAGCCTTACTAGCCCAACCACCGTTGGTGTCAAGAGAATCATCGACAGCAACTAAAGGCAGATGTAAGAACACACTGCCGAAGCTATGGTGTGTATTGTGAGAGAATTAGATGGGTTTCATTCCAGAAATTGTCATCTAATCATGTAAGTCGGTCCGCCTCTGTGCCATGGCATGAAGGGCATGGCCAATGAGTGTGTCACTGCTACCAGCTAGTACCAACCTCTTGCATGGACATTCTGTAAGCTTTGGATGAGAAATTTCAGAAGCGTTCCCTTGCATATACGTAAATTTTGGGAAATTCTCTCCGATCAGGGTGACTGAAGTTTTTGAGAGTACATTCGGTGTGACAGTGGTGCGCTGCCCGATCGCCGAAAGGAGGCGTCTGGTCGAGCTTCAACCCGGATCGCGTGCTGATTTTCGAGTAAGTTTCGCACTTTGTGTTTGTACTATCCGCTTTATGACCAGCTCACAATTTGCGGGCTCTGCTAAACAGCTTGTGTTGCTTCACTAATTACATTGTTTCACGGGTCTTGAATCCGTTGACTTCGCAATTGAAAGCTGTAAGGATTAGGAGAGCTTATCGCGTTTCTCCAGCAGTCTCCCACTTTTCAGATATCCTCCAAAGTATTAGCGGTACATTCTTTTTTTATGCATTGAAGAGGGTAGTATGCCATCCTTTGTTCTGTTCGGTGTTCTTTTCAGTCATAACTGAGTATCAGTGATTTCCATTGTGGTTCATGTAGAAGTTTGAGACAGTAAATCATTATTGTTAAACACAAACTTATTTTGCATTTCCTAACCTAGTTATCCTACAACTGATCCTGATGAGGCGACCCTTAGAAAATAAATGTAATAAGTCATTGGTACATCTAATTTATTGTCTAACTGTGACGGTGTTTCGGTTGCAAAACTAGCGGCCACACTTCGAACATTCAGATTTATTGGTAGAGATTAAAAATAAATTGTCCGTATGATGTCTAACGAGCTTTGCACTCGCTCGCACAGCATCTCAGAGTTAGCAAACAGATTTATTTACAGATGTTATTATTAATTTATTTATTTGACGTCTAACGAACACTGCACTCGTAGCGCAAGCATTTCAAATGCCCAGTTATGACGTCCCACTGTTTAACGTGCAGAATACTTCTTAGTCGATCTACAGCCTTCACAGACCTCACAGCCACCGTAACAGGAGTATATAGCCAAGCTCTAATGCTGTTTCCCGTATTTCAACGGCGTCTATCTCGAGCAGAAAACGCACGATAAACGACAAAGATGGAATAAACTACCATCCTTCAAGCCAGTTTCTATACGGCAATAAAAGTGCCTGAAACACCACTCAATTAACTGTGGAAATAACACCATGAAGCAACACTTGATTTCTCAAGACGTTATGGCACTATTCTCCAGAGAACGCATTCACGTAGACACTGACCGCCTTTGCATGAAAACTAAGTAGTCAATTCCTCATGTAAAGTGAAGCTCTAAACAAAGTGGCCGACTTTGCGTGATGCATTCGACTCAGTCACCAAATGAGAACTAGGCACACAAACATCCCTTGCCTAGACTCAGCACTGTCAGTGCGCTGTCCTGCTTACGACACCAGGAAACCAACCAGCCTGACACTTACGCGTGACACTGCTCAAATCAGTAATTAAACGTAGAAGTACAGTTCTACCGGTTGATGGCCCCTACCACTGTGCTCGGCGGCACTAGAGGAGCTCCTTCCTCGGTAGCGTGCGCTTACGGTTCCAGGGACACGGCCGCCAGAGCACGCCACAACAGGCAGCAATACTGCTCACGATTACCAGCAGTAATTCAAATTTCGCGAAACAATGAGCACCTGGCTCATGGTTGACCACTTAATCAAGAAGCGTGATATCAACCGGCATCGTCGTACTGCTGTAGAGCACTGCAATCATTATGAGGGTATAAGGACACCATTTAACAGAATTTCTGACGACGTTTCGTCTACGACGTACTTAGCAATCCTCTGTTGCTCCTCTTCAGATCGATACCTGCTCCACAATGAGCTTCATAATAAAGGTTCTAACATAAACGCAATACATGGTTCTTAGTAGGACGAAATCAATAATTTCGAGAGTACAATAAGTAGTGTTATAGGGCTGTTAGTGGTTACAATACAGATAAACTAGCCTTTTCCCTTCAGCTTCACCTGTGTATACGTTAGACCATCCATTGAACACAACTCTTCCTCACCATCTCTGTGACCACCTTTCCCTTCATCTGTTTGTCCGCCTGATCCTCCGACCTGTATCTTTCTTATCTCTTTCTCCCCTCTCTTTCTGTCTCTTCACCTCCTCCTTCACCTCTCTTTATTCATGCCTACCATCCAGGGTAGACTACATGGCATAGGCTCGAACATAAAATACTTGCCCCTGGTGTACAGGCTGACATGTTAGCCAATACTGCTCCAACGCAACATGACTGTCATGCAGAGCAGCCTAGATGTTGGGGTAGGGAAAACCGTTTTTTACCCCTCACATATAGACTGCCTAGCAAAGCAGATTTATTTGGTGGGCCAATACTGTTCCCACTAAACATCTCCATCATGCAGGGCAGCCTATACATCAGGGACTGGAAAAACACATTTTTGTCAGTATCTCAGCTCCTATTGGAGCTACAAGGTTATAAACCACCCAGCACTGATACTCATGAGGCCTGCTGTTTCTGTACTAATTTTGTTCGAAATCGATCTGGGCATTTTGGAGAAGATCCTGAACATACACACAACTAGATAACATCAGAAGTTCCTCAATGAGGCTGTTTGCAGATGTTGCTGGTGTCTAAAGGAATGATGCAATGCCACATTACAGTGAAATTCAGGAGGATCTGTAACTGGTGCAGCTACTGTTGGCCTTTAGTGACAGTAATGGGCCGAGAGACCCATTACTGTTCATTTACACTATTTAACTACCTTAAAGTATGTGGGATTAACTGTCTGGAGCCATCTACAGTGTAATGACTACACAAAACCAATTGTAGGAAAATTAGTTGGAAACCTGATGTTTATTCAGTGAATACTCAGGAACTGCAACCTGTACATGAATAGAATGTCTTGTAAAACACTTGTCACAAGCCTTCTTCAGCACTGTGATCAATATGAGAGCGTTATCGGATTGGACTACTGGAAGAGCAAGTGTAGATCCAATGAGGAACGGCACTTTCGCTATAGGATTGTTCAATAAGTACACAGGGAAGGAGGAGTTGATAGTGGTATCAAAAGTACCTTCCGCCACACACCGTAAAGAGGTTCATGGGGTATAGGTGTAGATATTAGTTCGACTATAACAACCTGAGTTCTGATAACACACTTTACATCAACCACGTACGGACTAAATTACAGGCGGTAAGAACGGTTAACACACGGCCGCCTCCCTGTAGTGATTCGCGAATGCAGCACTCCCGCCCGTAGTGGCGGAGCAGCCGCGAGCGGCGTTGTGGGAGCCGCCCCCAGACTAGCAGGTGAATGCGCGCCAGCTGGTCTCCTTCAATGGGCTTTAAAGACGCGGCCGCGGACGAGCGCGGCTCATTTTAATATCAATGGGCGCGCGAGGCTGCGAGCCTGGCTGGCCTGTGCCACGGCCCACATTGTCTCCAGCTAGTTTATTGCCCTCCGCGCCGCGCTGCCCGCCTGCAGGTAGAATCGGAGCCGAGCGCAGGTGCGCGGGGGAGAGGGGACCTGCTGGATGCTGCGGCTGGGTTGCTGTGGGCCAGCGCCACGTGTACTGCGCAGTCTGTGCGCCTCACTGCTCGTCAGCAGTGGCACCCGGCTATGTCCGCGGTACCTCATCGTCTCACGATGGGCAATATGTCGGGCCACTTGATACCTGACTCCTTGGTCACTTGTCACCGGATTGAAGTGTTCCAAATTTAAGATGTTAGAGACAAGACTTGCATTAAAATTTCTTTACTAAAAAGACGACAGACTTACCGGCTGAAATTAAACTATACGAAAAAAACGTCAATTAGTTACAAACTATGGTAAATTCTCCATGACCCGCTGAAGTGTCGGAATATCGAGGCTGTCGATGACCTCCTGAATAGCTGTTTTCGGCTCAGCAATGGCTGTGGGGTTATTACTGTACACCTTGTCTTTAATATAGCCTCCCAAAAAGGAGTCGATTGTGTTCAGATTCGGAGAATATGGCGACCAATTGAAACCCATGCCAGTGGCCTCTGGGTACCCCACAGCAAAAATGCGGTCCCCAAAGTGCTCCTCCAGGATATCAAACACTCTCCTGTCTCGATGGGTCGAGCTCCATCTTGCATGAACCGCATCTTGTCGAAACCAGGGTCAATTTGGATAATGGGGATGAAATCATCTTACAAAACCTTCACGTACTGTTTGATACTCACCGTGCTATCAAGGAATATCGCACCGATTATTCCGTAGCTGGACATGGCACCACACACAGTCACCAGTTGAGGGTGAAGAGACTTCTCGATCGCGAAATACGGGTTCTCAGACCCCAAATGCGCCAATTTTGTATAATGACGAAACCCACCGAAATGAAAGTGGGCTTCGTCGCTAAACCAAACCATACATCCGAATACTAATTCCCATCATGCCCCGCGGCCAATCGTCTAGTTTGAACGTCCTAACGCGAACCGTTCAGAAGCTATGACGATTTTATTTCATGTAATTCAACAACTGTCACCCTGTATGTCATGCAGTCAGTTGTTATCGGTTTTCCGTCTTGAGCTTACTGCAATTTAATTAAAGAGAATTATACCAGACGCGTTTCGCTTTTATTTATATAGCAACTTCCAAGGTTATTCTATAACTTATATTCATATGTTGCTACATTTTTGGTTGTTTTAGGTTAAAACGTAGCGTTTTGTTTATGAAATTGGAGTACAAGGTACTTGTGGTGTTTCTTTACATATTCTCCAAACCACTGCTTCTTCCCTCGTTGCTAGCAGTGGCTAATGTCGAAAGACTTTGTTTTATATATGGACTTGGCAGTTTTCGTCATTCTTCAGCATTTCTTGCGCTGCATTTGGGTTATATACACTCCACTCTTTTAAACTGAACTGAAATTGTGTGTTTCTCACTCTGCACAGTATTACAGTGCTTATGTCCGTTCGTTTGCTTCCGTTCGCGTCGTGTTACCACCGTTTTTATTTACCTCTTTATTTCATGCACGTCAGGCAGAAATGTGAGAGGAGAGGGGAGGGGGAGGGGTTGATGGCTTTTTTTTCTGGGGGGGGGGGGGGGGGTGAATGGGCTTGAATGACGATTGTAGGAAAGAACATGGGTGCAAATGGCAGTTGTACATGGAACCTCTGATTATATGTGTATTTGCAGTTAGCTCAAGACGGAAAACCAATAATAACTTATTTTAACAGCTGCTGCGAAAGATGACCATGCAAACAAACATATTATGTAATAGAACTTTATGTTACTCGAAAACATACATCCTCCCTGAGTTATTCGAACAATCGAATAGTTTAACGAATTCGTGATGACGAAGAACACTCGTTTGATGCGCATGTAGTGCTACCACTTTTACAGGACATGCACTTATTCGTGAGGGCTTCACTGTTGTTTGAACTTCGTAGACTGTTTTGCACCCTCTGTCAAATTTCGTATGAAGTTATTTACGGTCTAAATGGTGGTGGCCTGGCCCGATCTGGCTGTTTTCGTAGCGAGTGATTTGTACAGGATGAATAGTGCTCCCTGATTCCCTTTAGGAACAAACTCTTGAAGAGTAAGCAAGCAGCAGTATCTTACAACACTTTTATGAGCATTAACTGGAAATGGCCAGTCAAAGTGCCTGCATCCTCCTCTAGAGGCTGATAGACCATAAAGACTGCATAGGAAAATAATTTCGATCGGCGGTTTGGAGCACACGAATTCGAGGTTTCGGCTACAAGCCCTCGTGGCGTGCACAAGGCCAGTTTCTTGCCCTCTGAGGCTTTTCGGAAGTTGGTTAGTCAGTGATATATAAAGTTTTTCTCTCTGTACACGAAGTTTCGAAAGTGTTTGGAAGGATGTTCCTATGCACATATACAGCGTACACAGCTAAGTGCCGATATTTCTCTTGGCGACTGAGGACGGTGTATTGAATAACATCACTCCAGTATTTGCGTCATTAGCAATTTAATAATTATAGTTGTTACACTTCTTATGTTTTTAGGTTGGGTAGTATCTCCAAGCATAAGTGGCTAGAGGAAGCCATTAATGCTTATTTTCCGCCGGCCAGCAGCTCAGGTGTTGAAGTGTGGACGCGTGGAATAAAAATGGTGAGCCTATAATTATTGGTGTAATGCAGAAAATATCAGGTTGTAAAGTTTGTGACGAGTTTGCGGAGAGACTGCTCGATGCAGGGAGAAACAACCAACACACAGATGTGTGCACATATTAAGGTGCCACATAGGAAAATATCTGCACTTGTACCCGTTGCATTCCGTGTATGAGGGTTGGAACATTAATAGTGGCAACTATTTATTAACAACTTATAACGTGATTAAATCTTTAGTGTAGGTGCTCGATGATAAACTTGGGTAAACACCTATAACAAAGAGAACGGCACTTATCAGATCAAAGAAAAATAAGCAATCAATTCAAATCAGACGAAGCATGTGAAAAAGGAAGGGTACCCGTATAAATACGGACTGAGCGCCTGACGCATAGCAATGGCTACCTGGTAAAGCTTAACTGCTAAGCTTACGACTCGAACCAAACTGCTGTAGCTGTATCGTCATTCATTCGACCTAAATTATGTCTCATATTACAATGGACCAACATTGTTTCGATTTGGAGGTGCGGCCTAAAACTTTTCTCTCCCCCTGAAGTTCGAGTCTCAAATTTCAGGTGCGGCTTAGATTCGGGAAATTTTTTTTTCCTTGATTTCGAGTCTCATTTTTCAGGTGCGGCGTAGATTTGAGTGCGGCTTAGATCCGAGTAAATATGGTAGCTGACCATCTAAGTAGTCATCAGCATTGTGTATAACCCATTACCAAGGATGTGGACGTCGTAGGATACCCTTAGCAACGCCAGTTGTGTTGATAATTCGAATGGAGGAGGCTATTGCCCAACGAACTTCTGTAATAGTTCTGAAGCGAATGCCATGAAGTGCTTCCTTTAATTTAGAAATCAATTTGAAGTCACAAGGACCTAAGTCCGGAAAATTTGAAGGTGGTACATCACTTCCCAGTCCTGTCGATCGAACAAATGAGTCACAGGTTACGCCATATGCGCCCGACCTTTGTCTTGCAAAATGAAGTGTCACCACTTCTTTCCCTCCCTCTCTCTCTCTCTCTCTGTATATATATATATATATATATATATATATATATATATATATATATATATATATATAAGTTTTTGAAAGCAGCTGGATTACTACATGACACTGGCTAGTGCTTGATTATTTTAACCCTGTCTGGCGGCGGGATACAGTGAGGCTGGTGAGCCTCACTTTACACTGATAGTGCATAGAAATAGTCCATAACCTCCAAGAAACGTTTCTGAAGAAGTGTACTTTGCAATAATCGTCTCTCACGCCTCAAGGTGCTAACAATGGGGAGGCCTCAGGCAAGGCCAACTGATTAGGTTCATATTTGGCAGGTTCCTTGTGTACAGTCTACGCAAAATGAAAGACTGTAATGAATTACTCTAAGATTTTTTGACTCAAATGACTCAAACACCCCCCCACCCCACCCCCGCCCTCTCCCTTTTCAAGAAAACCATCACGAAAGTTCATGACGGGCAGTCGACTCACAATTGACAAAATCGAGAATGACTGAAAACTGAGTATTTTTGTCATCCTTTTTGGGATCCGCAAACACATATTTTCCTAGAATCCGAGGAAGGAAACTATTTTTACTTTCGCTTATGGACCCGTAGGATAAATGCTGTGCAATGGACGCGTCACTGGCGCAGCGACCAAGGCAAATGGCTGGGCAGTAGAGAACCTGTGTTAGATTTCCAAATACAAATGTTTCTATTTGTATTTTTCTCATTTAGAAATTGTAATGAATAGGAGAGTCGTGAAGGTAAGTTGGATAAATCAGTGAGGAAGAATTACAAGGTAGGCAAATAAATTTCTCAATTGACTTGAATTAGTAACAAATTAAAATTTTGAGCTTCGTTGTACGAAAACAGTTCCTAGTAAGAGAGCTGCGTCAAAGAGCGTTCGATGCACATTATCGCATAAGAGAGAAAAAAGAATTAAATTTACAAAACAGATCTTGCGAACGTTTTAAAATCACGCGATACTGATAAATAAGTTTTGTCTGATATTGGTTTTCTGGGGTGGACAAACTAATACTGTCCTGCATGATAGCACATTTATAGATTGATAGGGTCAACCGATTTGGGCGGTAGAAGTAATATTGCCAAACTGCACGGCTGTGTACTAACCACATGATGTTAATTTTTGGAGCCAAGTTAAAAACTTTATTTCGAGGGTTCAAAACTGCAATCTGCTTCTGGAAAACCAGCGGGAAATGCACAACCACTCGGATGCAACCGCGATTCACAGCATATTTCATGATCAGCGCAATGCTATGCGTGGTGCGCGAAAAAGAAATATCTTTAAATGTAAACCAGGTCTTTTTCCCGTCGAATCTTCGAACAGCTGCGAAGTAGAATAGAGCCCACAAGGCCGTCAGATTGCTGAAAGAGTATACATAGTGGTTTTGCACGTTGCAAATCACAGGCAGAAGGGGCCCACTGGCCAACCTAGTGTGTTATGAGTACGCGATGCGAAGCGGCATATAAGGCAAAACAGAGGTGCACAGCCACATATAAATACGTGCAGGTTTCTAACGAGATTCATTCAAGTGTGGTAGCACTCCTGGACAGCGGGGCATGTCACACCACCAGCTACACGCAGCAGCGTTCCAGTCCACGCTAGGTCGCTAGTTCGACCCTCTGAGGCTGACATGGGTACTGTAGGCAGCCAGTGGCGGGCCACTCCATGGCTCGTTACCGTGGGCAGTTGTTCTGGCTTCCAACACACGCTGGAGGCATCCTGAGGCGAGGTCTGCAGATTCGGACTACGGATCGCGGGCGCTTATTGTCGCCACAATCTTAACCACGCCGTCGAGAAGCACGCTGCTGGCCACCTGCAGCTCACACCGAGCAGCGCTGAGTCGGCAGGGTCACAGACCACTGAGTCAAGTGCATCCTGATGATGCCACAACTCCGCTGCCGTACACAGCAGTGCATGCACGGGTCGCTGAGACAGCCATTCTACGCCAAGCCGTTTCATAGGCAGCAAAGTGGTGTCCTCAGCATTGCGGGACCCAGTGACGCAGATCAAGAGGAAACAATCGAGTTGGAAACAATAAACAACTTAGCTCACATGAGTCTTAATACTGTGCCATCTACCTCTTCCCACTACATTTCATGTTGCCATTAAATTCTGTGGCAGAAGTTGCCACTACAGCACTGAATACACACAGTCCAGCATGACACGTGCCTTACCTGCACTGTTGACTGTCAAGCACAACCATCCCATTACTGACAATTTTCACATTATTTTGCCTATCCACTGTATAATGAAGAAAAACGTTCTGTTTTCAATTATATTTCAGTTTCGTCAATTTTGGGTCAATGGCGCATCATAAAGCCAAAATACCTTATAGTCTTTAATTTTAGATTTGGCACCAGCGATCTACCAAGTGCGAGCCGAATCGGTTGGCCGTGTCCTCAGACACAGCCTTTCCCTTGTAATAGTGCGTGGGTTCTGGCGGCAGACTTAAGTGGGCCATTTCCATGCACTACGGATGCTCTGTGAACAGTGCAAGAAAGACCGTTTCAGCCTGAAGACTGACTAGATTAAGGTATTGCACCAACCTCTGACTACAAGAAGTGAAACACATATAGTAATAACAGAAAGTCAAAATGTGTAACAAGAATAGTTAATAAATAATAGAGTCACAAAAAAAATCAGTATAACTAATATGATGGTAATAGTAACAGCACATTAAGGTGATTGTAGCAGTTACAGCATTTTACCCACTAGAAACATAAATCGAACTCTAGTAACAGTGACACGCACTAATGGCGCAAGTTTGCAGTTTGCGATAGGTTGCACTAGGAGGGCTACATTGAATGAACTGCGATGGTAAATTCTAACAAACTTCATCTGATTCTTCCCTAGTTATCAGAAGGAGGCTTGCTTACATCGCCTCTTCTAACACTGTTTCGATGTGCCCAGTGACTATATTCTCTGTAGAGTGTGGCTACATAATATTCAATCTGTAGAGTCTGAATTTTGGTGTGGATTTCAAGAATACTACTGTGATCTTACAATGAAGTCTCAATACGTGGGATGCCGCCTCATTTAGTAATTCAAACCAAGATGAGGAAAACGCGCTTTCACAGTCAATCATATTTGAGAGCCAGTCTTGAACCATTAGTCAAATAACAATCACGGTGTTTAAGTTTTCGAGCAACATAGCATTAACATAAGAGTACAAAATATTTCAAGTTATTTTCTTAAGTGAGAATTGGTTCTCTCGACTTACACGTGTTCACAGTCTTGATGGTGAGGGGGAGGGGCTATCCTCTTTCCTACCCATCTGTGCAGGGCGCACTTTTACGATTGCATGGTTAATCCCACCAAACACTCGTAACACTAAGTTCATTCTGTGTTAATCTTTGCACGTCGGTTTTGAACTGTCAGAATGATTTCTTACTCATTTAAACATTGAATGATATTAGAAGTTATTCGTCTTGCCACGAACTCTAACAAAGGATTTCCTGCTCCAGGACAACGTTATATTTTAGCCGAGCGGTCTAAGGCGCTGCAGTCATGGACTGTGCGGCTGGTCCCGGCGGAGGTTCGAGTCCTCCCTCGGGCATGGGTGTGTGTGTTTGCCCTTAAGGTAATTTAGGTTAATTAGTGTGTAAGCTCAGGGATTGATGACCTTAGCAGTTAAGTCCCATAAGATTTCACACACATTTGAACATTTTGAACAACGCCATATAGTCTTACAGCTTTCATGCTAAACTGACCTTGAATGGAAACGCAAACAGCTGCAAATTGATAATTTATTCAAATTACGTCCACAACTTTCATAGTCATAGAATCCAACCCACGTAGAGCGGAAATGATCAACGAATAAAACCTGACAGAGCTTTGGGGTGAATAACAAACTACTCCGAACCGATATTGAACATAACAGATAGTAGGAGACAATTTCCTCTCTTCACGGAGTAGGATTCAGTGACTGCAAACATTGGGAGCGTCGCTGAGTGTTAATCTATGCGGCCGCAGGTTCGAATCCTGCCTCGGGCACGGATGTGTGTGATGTCCTTAGGTTAGTTAGGTTTAAGTAATTCTACGTTCTAGGGGACTGATAACCTCAGATGTTAAGTCCCATAGTTAAAATGGTTCAAATGGCTCTGAGCACTATGGGACTTAGCATCTGAGGTCATCAGTCACCTAGAACGTAGAACTACTTAAACCTAACTAACCTAAGGACATCACACACATCCATGCCCGAGGCAGGATTCGAACCTGCGACCGTAGCAGACGCGCGGTTCCGGACTGAAGGGCCTAGAACCGCTCGGCCACAGCGGCCGGTTAAGTCCCATAGTGCTCAGAGCCATTGTTAATTTATGTGATACTACTTATGCCCTTAGAATGCTGCTTTAATGCAGCAAGACAAGTCGAGTGAATAAATCATCAATTAACATCAGCTTGCGGCTCTTTAATTTACCGTGAATTTCAACAGCTGTGGATGTCCATTTTATAAAGTTGTATGTCTCACAGTTTTCCCACATTCCCTGTCCATATGGCATGACCACATGTTAGTTGCGGATTGGGTAACCTCTCCTTCATGCCAGCTCGCATAGCTAAAGCAGCATAAGCAGTTGTACACGATAGAATGTAAATACTGCCCCCCCCCCCCCCCCCCCCACACACACACACACAATGTGGAGTGGGTGCCAGAAGGTAATGTGACGTTCCTTCGATGCCGTTTCCACGCTATTGCAGCTCTTAGTGGCCAACAGCACACAGGGTGATTCAGCGTATAACCTGCAATGCCTTCAAAAAACAGCGCAAGCTTTTCATATTCTCTCGTCTGCAACTCAAACTATTAGTCCTACAGAAAAAAATGAACAGGACCGTTTTACAGAGAAATTTTGATTTGGGACACGTTTCCGCTGGAGACCGCAGCTATGGAGTTATTCAAGAAAATCGCCTTTGGAGGTGACTTTTGTACCTATATCTTGAAAACGTGTTTGAAGGTCACTCTTGCAGCTTTTTCTTGAATAATTTGAGAACTGCAGCCTTTAGCGAAAATGCATACCCCTACAAAAACTACATTAACTTCTTATAAAAAGGTCCTGTTCATTTTTTCTGTAGGACTAATAGTTTGCTCGTAGGAACGGAGACAATATAAAAAACTTTTTCAAGGCATTTGAAGGTATTGCACGTTGCATATAACCCACAGGTAGGGCAGCTGAATCACGCTGTATATGGGACGCCGAAGTAATTTCAATGAAATTTGAATATGTGATAATGAGCAATGTATTTTGTGTCATTTGAAGTGTGAGCGCCTCTTTCGTGGCACGCTGCAGTTTGACTGTCGCCTCCAAGTAAACAATACTCTTGCCGAGGGTATCAATCCCGACTGCTCTCCCTCGGCGACTAAGACGCCGCGTGGGGAGTGGCGTAGTATTTTACGCAGCTCGGCGCGGCGCGGCGCTATCTTCGCAGCCTGCCCACCTCGCCGCGCCTCGCCGCGCCTCCCTATAGATAAACGCGGCCGCCCCGCACATTAAACGCGTCGCGCCGGCGGCGAAATTTACGGGGCTGAATTCCGGCACATTATCCTATCCCTCATCCTCAGCTCGAGCCTCCGCGCGCGTATATATACGGCGAGTGGCGTGCGGCGCGCTGCTCCACCTGCGCCGCACGACTGACTGCCATCCGTCTTTTTAACACTCCAGTTCAAACAAATTACGCGAGAAATATCTGGCGTCGCGGCGCGGGGACACGGCGGCGCCCGCGGGGTTCTTTATTTCTCAGTAATGGACCTCTTGCAGCCGCGCTCCGGGATATTTTATGTAGTTTGCCGCGGGGGCACTTGGGAACATACGGCGCGGGTATTCGTCGGAAATCCGATATGAGCGCGCCATACATTCGTGCGCCGCCGGAACTGCGAGGGGCCGGCCGGACGTGGGGACCGCACCGCCGAAGAGGCCCCCGTCCCGCAAGGAGCAGACGCCGCCGTCAAAATATTATACACGGCGCCGCGCCGCGCCGCGCGCGTTACGGGCGGGCAATACGGAGTGAGAAATAACGCCTATAAATTCCAACAGGTTGCTCGCTTTTGCTTCCGAGAGGGCCTTGGCCTCCATTCCTTACCTCGTACTGCTGCTAACTGTTTTAGCTCGTAAGTACACACGACCAGTAATCTCTGCGGCCTCGTACAAACTAATATGCGTTTCTCTTTCGGTTTCCACACTCGATTGCAGGTTTGTCAGTATTTTATACGCTAGAGTTATTAATTACTGGTGCCTTCGAGGGAGGAAACATCTATCTGCTCCAAGAAAGAACCCCCATGAGTAATTTTCAGAAAATAATCTTACGAAGTCTCAAGGAACCAACTTAATGATAAAATAAGTTTTTCTCCAGTATCAACAAACAGGGAAGTCACACACACACACACACACACACACACACACACACACTACATTCTATACAGGGTGAATCACCTAAAACTTGCTCCGCAAATAATGCGGAAATGGACAGTGCTATTGATGTGCGGCTTTCACACAATGGATTAGTAGTCAAGCGGTTGCATTTTTAGCCGATCAACAGACTGTAATATACATATAAAGTATTTTTTTGTGCAAACATAAGCTTTTCTAAATGAAACAATGCCTAGTGACATTAACAAACTAAGAGCAGAGTAAATTAGAATGTCAGTGGTGTTTCTTACAGGATTCTAGAGCGAGTCGTTTACGACACACCGTATTTTGGAAAGTTTTCGAACCGACACTTGTACAATACCCGTGGTAGCAAATACTAAAGATCAACACAACTACATACACTAGGTATATGGACTCCGACCAATAACGAGACAAGTGACCATCACAGGTTGTGTAGAAAATGACCACCGGCAGCGGCAATACACGCTTCCAGTCTGATATGGAACGACTGCTGCACATTCACTTCAGTGATGTCTGAGCAGGCTGCAGAAATACGCCGTCGCCTATCAAAGGGTGTGGTTGGTATGTCCTTATAGATAGCGTCTTTCAGCTTTCTCCTCAGAAAAAAGTCTACAGGCATCTAATTCGGGGAACGGGGCTCCAATGTACGGGTCCTTTGCGTCCAATCCAACGATTTGGAAGCATTTCATGAAGACGTGCTCAAGTACTTCTTGGACTATACGCTGGGCAGCTATTATGGCGGTACCAGAGGTTCCTCCTAGTCTGTAGTGGAACGTCTTCTAGCATCCGTGGAAGATGATCCCTTAGGAGGCGTTCAGGGTTCCGTCTACGATAAACGGGAAAAAGTATCCATTTCCAGCTCAGTCATCCAAGGTTTCAAGTTGCTGATCTCAATTCTCTTCGAGTCGTAAGACAATACTTTAGAAGTTAATAATAATATTTTGTCATTTTCTTTTTCTATCATATCCGGTGAGGACGTAAAGCATATGGCTTCTTGATCTGCGTTTAACCATGAGGCATGTTATCCTGCGTGAATTTCAGTCATCATGTTGCATTTGAGAACAGTTGGGAGTTTGCGAATTTGCCACCCTCCTCCCTAGTCTTTGTTCAATGATTTTTTCCACGTGTTCCGTACCTTCATATGTGTTCACTCGAGAAACAAGAGGGCGATTTTCTTTTACAAAATACGATCGTTGCGAAATGGAAACTACAGTGAAAATAAAAAAATGTTTTATTTGCAACATTTAGTTACTTTACATCTTCCAGATGCTTCTCTACGTAGTCGTTACTCCGATTGACATTGTTGTCGTAGCGCCATAGAAGACAGTCACTTGTGCTTTCAGCCACTTCTCTACCTGGTCGGCAGCTCGTTGTCTCTGCCAAAATGCTTTTCTCATGGTCAGTGGTCCATGTGCGCAAAGAGATGGAAATCAGAGGGAGACAAGTCCAGGCTATATGGTGGGTGGACAAACACTTCCCATTGAAAACGCTGCAGGAGCATCATTGTTGTAGCTGTAGTGTGTGGCCGAGGATTGTCACGAAGAAAAACAATCCCTGATGACAGCATCCCTCTTTGCTTATTCTGAACTGCCCTTCATAGACCATTTTCTCGAAACGTCTGATCCACACCATGAACAAGATCAACGGCCGACACAAGCTTCCTTCCGAGATCGCTTGCATCATGGATGTCTGTATGTCCTGCTTCAAAGTTCCTGCACCATTGACGCACTATGCTGTCACGCACGACACTTTACGTTATGGGTGCTGCGTGAAGTCAGGTGGAACCCCTCACATTGAAGAAATCGAATGACAGCACGCACTTCATACCTGACGGGAGACTCAATTGTTCTAGACATCTTTACCTGCTCACTGTACCCTTAGAATTGAAAAGTGCAACGTAAGGGCGTACTACAGACACTGCGGAACACATCTGCACAAAGCTTCATCGGATTTTCACTGTGGTTTAAATAAACAAACTATCGGGCCTTGAAAAAGAAATTGCCCTTGTATGTTAATTTTTTCATAGCTCGAATGAAGCAGACTGAAGAAACGTTCACAATTATTTGATGTAAGAATTTTGAGCTGTATGTGGATGACTACATCGCTGTGGAATTTGAAACACGCACTGGTCGAGAAGGTGTCATTGAGACGATTTCTGACGCCATACCAGCTCAGGCAATGTGGGGCACACATACCAAAAACCTTTCTTTTGTACAAATTTTGTCTAAAGGGTACAATATCTTTGCGTACACAGTCAGCAGATACATGAGGTTACCAGTAAGGATTCTAGCTTCAGTTTTCTGTTGGTTAACTATGGTGAACCCTCCTTTCTTCCGCTGCGTTTGTAAGGTGTCAGGCAAATCCAACACCTTCCATGAAACCCTGACATGATAGCAAATCCGGCAGTATGTCACATAGCTCCGAATAAATCCTGACATTAAATTAACCAAAGTAATACGATCAACGAGTGAGCAAATGGAATACCTCAGACTAACACAAGAACGCCTAAATGCCTGTCATACCTTTCCACCATGAAACAGACGCAATTTCGAGGGAAGAAACGAGAACGGAAGCCGAGAGCAGAGTCGTGTAGGCTAGGCGGCCCTACGATAAGGGACAGACACCCACGTCGCCAGCCGACCGCCAGGACCACCCCCCAGCCCATGTTAAAAGATAGAGCCCTCCAGAAGAACAGTATAGATCTTACGATAACGCTAAAAGGACCACACCAGATGAAAGTTTTAGCGTGAGACTATACGCGTCTCTGTTACGTTGCAAACGTTAAAAACATTGCCCCACCACGAAAAGTACAACGTTTCTCATTGGATAGACAGAATTTTTGTAAGCGGAACTTAAGGTTAACATTGAGACCATGATTGGTCAGTTGAAAACACAACCAGATACCTTTTTTTTTAAACCAACTTCGTTCGAGGAGGGAGTTGCTTCCGAGACGGCGAGTTGCGTGGAGCTGCGTCGTCCGCCGCCCCCTGACGCTGCCTAAACACCGACAAGGTAATGAACGCACGCGGTGCCGCCATAAGGCTTCACTCAGAACTGCAGAAGTCTCATCTGTTACATCCCCTTTTTGCATAATATTAGTGTCGATCGTCAATTAAACTTCATGGTATTCACATTTGCTACTAGAAGTTAAAATCTGAAACGCGATGATTTTTTTGTCACATAATTATTGAGAAGCCACATCAGCCACCGTAATTTAAGACAAGTTAAATAAGTAATTAAAGATAATTGAGGGTCACTGTAGACCATTTTGATAGTTTTCTCTTTTATGAAACTTAACTTAAATCTAGATTATAGATGTGATATGGCATAGCTCATCCTTCGATCCATTGTAGAACTTGGAAACCCATTCAGGGAATATTCGTTCACATTTTTGTTGAACGCAGTTGGTTTTTATCATCCTGTATTAAAATATTTCCTTTTATCAATAGTGCAATTTATAAACAATGTTTTGTGAGTAGAATAAAATTTCCAATATTAAACTTAACGGCTTTTTCGACGTTATTTTACCAGCTAACTAAAAATAGGAAAGCCTTTAACCCCTTCCACTAAATTTAATTAGTATTAAGATTCTTTTACAAGGAGTACAGTGGAGCTGACGTTGAAATCATTAAGTATTTAATTATATCATCGCTAGTCTCACTGAACTCTTCTGAACTCTACATGTCATGTGTGGTCTGGCGTCTCCTTACCAGCAACAGGTGCCAGGTTCAAACTAGTCAATTCCCTAAAAAACATGCTCAGAGCGTCGTTGCGCGAAAGTGGTAGGGAGACACGACTTAGAACAAACAGACACCACGCAGAATGTTAGACGTTTTTCAAAAGACCTTGCCACTCCGAGACGTTATCTTCACAGTCAGATTGCGTTCACTTACATGTGGGTCACACCAGTATAAAATGGTAACACTTCATAGTATAAAGCCGGGCTCATAACCTCGTATAAATACCCGGTTCAGAGGTAAGTAGAGTTCGGCGAACTATCAGTGAGCACCGCTTTTATCCCACAAACGATTCCGATCTTGAACTATGGTTTCAAATAAGTGACAAAATGCAAAGGGACGTGTAGTTTTCTATATGGCTAACTTGCAGTAATTTTCCAGTTTATAGAGATATTGGAGTTAATATGGTTTTGTGAGCGTTACGATGTACTCCTTGTGTCAGAATCTGGCTGTTTGTGAAAACAGGAGAGCAGTAATATAGCACTGTTTCAACGGGGGGAAAACGAAAATCTGGCAATTTCATCACACTTTCCTGGAAAACATTTGCCATTATAACTGGCATTTTTTGAAAAATTCCCTATTAACGTTGACACAGTGATACAGCTATTCTTTGTGTAGTTTTGTCTTTACGAACTATGGAACTGTTTTATAAGAAAAATCTTTTCGTCACGAAATGAATTTTTTTCAATATGTTGCTAGTTTACAGTTGAGAGTTAAGAGTAATTTCATTATAGCAAAATATCGTAATATTACTGATCGATACGATGAATCGTGTAGGATATATTAGAGGTGTTCACGTTGTGCAGGACAGACTATCTCTCACTAAGTAAGACAGATGAAGTTTTTGTTTGAGGATAATGCAGGTTTTGTGAAAAATGGTGAGTATAAGGTAAATGATTTATGAACAGCCAATTAGTTGACACTGCCACGACGCTTCTGGAAATGGAACTGTCAATTAAATGTCGCAAAATACACTGGTCAGCCAGAACATGATGACCGCCGACCTACTGTCGACATAGACCCGTCCACGCGATAGAAGCATCACCTGGCGAGAAATGGCTGCCTTTCATACACACACATGGTGCATGTAGTATGAGTGTGCGTGCTGTTCGTTTGTAGAAAGGGGAAGGCGAGCGTTCTATCTGAGTCTGACTGAGAGCAGATTGTGATGGCCCGGACGCTCGACACGAGCATGCCGGAAACTGCACGATTTGTCGGGTGTTCGAGGAGTGGTGTGGCGAGTTTCTTCAACACAAGGTGAAACCGAGATGAAATTTCGCCCAGACGTTTTGTGGTTCGGCGGCCATCCCTCGTCACAGATGTCTGACCTCGTAGGCTGGGCAGATTGGTAAAACAGGATAGGTAGCGAACTGTAGCGGAACTAAAATCAGACTATAATGCTGGACAGACTACAAGTGTGTCTGAACACACAGTCCACCGAACACTCCTAATGATGGGACTTCGCAACCGACGACTCATGTATGTGCCAATGTTATCAACACGACATCGGCTACTGAAGTCGGCACGTGACCAACTCCACTGGACATTGGCGAAGTGGCACGGTGTTTCATGGTCTGATGATCCCGATACCTTCTCCGTCTTGCCGATGGGAGGGCTCGAATATGGCGTCTTCCACGGGAACACTTCCATGACATCTGTTACTGTAGGATAGAGACAAGCTGAAAGTTGCCCTATTGCGCTCTGGGGAACATTCACATGGGCATCCATGCGTCCAGTGGAGCTTGTACAAAGCACCACGATGGCCAAGGAGTATCATACACTGCTTGCACAACATGTTCACCTCTTTATGACGATCATGTTTCCTGATGGCAGTGACATTTTTCAGCAAGATAATGAGCTATGTCACAAGGCCAGGAGTGTGATAGAGTGGTTTGAGGAAAACAGTGGCAAGTTCCAGTTGATGTGCTGACCCCACAGGTTCCCAGCTTTGAACCCAATCAAACTCATCTGTGGCATCAGAGCTCATCATCCCCTTCCCCTTAATTTACGGGAATTAGGTAATACTTGTGCAGACATGATGCCAACTCCCTCCAGCGACCTACCAAAGCCTCTCTGTTTCCATACCAGTATGCACCGCTGTTGTTATCAATGCCAAAGGTGGACATAGGTAGTAGGACAAAGAGAGAATAGAGCAACTTTTTTGATTGACAGCCCTTAACCTATTACTCTGCTCCATGTCAGCACTTAATCTACTGTCCTCTTAACTGGTTTTCCTTGTCGCTCCTTCCACTCCCACTGAACTTAACCAGTTATTCTGTTAAGTGGTGTATGATACCCTGAGGACTGACTTATGACCCTCTGGAGATAATCAGTGCTTCTTCCTCCCCCACTCCTCTGGGAAAATGGACAACTGTTCAGTTCTGAGACATTTTTTCCCCTCCTGAAAAATCCCATGAGTATGGGCCAAAGGCCACATAGCTCCAATTCATGGGCAGTAGCTGAAAGTTAGTCAAATTATTGAGTGTTCAAGATTCTTGCATTACTAGTTTGAAAAAAAGTCTAAAATTTCTCTTCGGTCGGTTTATTGTCTTTAAAACAAGTAAAAGGCTAAGAAGTCCGCATTTAACATCCAGTCATTAAATATGCAATGTTATTGACCAGCTCTGGAACAAGTCCACACCCAAAAGAAGCCAGAAAATATTTTGTCCAACCCGATACTTTGAACGTCCTAAACAGTCACTTACCCATGTCTATTTGCGAGTTAACACATTCAGTCTTTCCGTAGGCTTCTTGTAAAGAAGCGCTCACCATAATGTTTCGCAACCTGCATGAAGCATACCATGCAGAGTTCGTCTACGACATAAAATGTTCACACGCAAATATCTCCTTAAATAAACCACTCACCAGGCTCAAACTTTCAAAAAATACTCAGTACTGTAGTCGCTCTTAGTCAACGAGAGGCGAACCTATCAAACGCGCAATTTTTTTCATTTTAGTATAAATTTGATAATAGTGGTTTAACATAGGCGTTTACCAAAAGACAGCTGCCCCAGCGACTCTGTATCTCCAATCTTAGATCTGAGACACAAGGCCCTATTCAAATGCACGGAAATGCTGAATTCCTATTGGCTAATATGTTAAGCAGCCAATCAGATCATCTCGAGCACTTCTATACTCGAGGTATTTCTAATGTCAGTCAATCAGAGTACCACAAGTAATTTAGACTAGAAATCTCGTAATTGCGAGGGAAAATTTAATGAAAGTAGAAGTCGATTCCATTTAAAAAAACTAAATTACTAATACATTTTATACTCAACATCCCTTCTGACTGCCTTTTACAAAATCAAGCTCACTAGGACATACGTCACAAATTCCTCTACTTCACAACAACTCTCTTCACATTTACATAGTTTTAATGAACTATCACATTCTCACTTTATGTATCTTCCACTCACTCTCTCAGTCTCTCCAAAACACACAACCAAAACACAATCAAATAATAAATTTACGAAGTATTTTCAATTACTTCAGGAATCTGTGGTAATGAAAATAAAGAAAATTCGAGAAAATTAGATTATGTGAACCCATCCTGTTGATTGTAGTTTCAGTTGATACTATAGATGAACACATTATAGTCCCTAACTCAAATTTCACAATGCCAGCACGGTTATTATGTGTTTTAGGTAAAAACCTTTATCTCCAAAAGAATTTAGTTCATAGATTTGAAATTTCAGCACTATGATTGTGTTATCCATAGAATTTGGTAAACTAAGTATGAAAAAGATATTACTAGTTACTTGTACGTCTTCAGATTCATAGAGAGTTGTGTAACGTATTGCACGCAAGCTTAGTAAAGTAACACTGCTCGCCGGGCCCAGTAGACAGCGTCAGCTGTGCCAGTGTGAGGACCAATTTCTGCTCTCCTCCCGGCTCCACGGCAAACTACGCTTTCAAGGCAAAGTGACAGCTCGTAATAATCTCCTACGTTACAATCACCACATATGGGAATTGGAAGAGTTGGCGGCATTATGGATCGTTTCCAAGCAGCTGTCCGAAGGTGATGACCTCTGTATCCAATCTCATCTTCCACAGTGCTGGTTTAGAAGATGTCTCGGTGTTCCGTTTTAGAAGAGATCCAGAGCACTGAGCCGTCATATTGGTTGTGCATATTGCACCCAGGTATGTCATAACTGTTTCGGTGTCCTAGGTGGTAAGCATCCTGACCTCCAAATCTTTACTCACTACGTCTTTCATTTATATGACTTACAATGAATGACCACATGTGGAATACAGGGGTATTCTGTAGGACGTAACCCCATAGAGCACGGATAATATGCACCATCAGTCGTCAATCCCACGGGTGGAGGAATGGAATGATTTTCATACACACAGGCGAGCATGTAAGTTATCTCTTCCCCTCCTTTCTTGCCGTAATTTCATCAATTTTATGTATTTTCCGTCAATTTTCGTAATTTTACCAGGTTTTCCATAAGTTCAACGCATGTTACCCAATTACCGGAGGTCCAAGCCACCACTCTCGACCAGTTGTCATGTCAACAAATCGTCTCATCAAGTCGATCTCGTGATGCTATCAGCCAATGACACTGCAGGATGGTTCTCAATTTCTGTATCTTTGCCAGACCACCCCCTCCATTACTTTGTGAGGGTCCACATGTGGACATAACGAGAGTCCTGTTACACCATCTAGATCACATGACACAAATACTGTTTCTTAGTGTAGGAAATAGCCATCAGAAGCCAGAAGGTGCAAAAACTACGTTCCGTAGCCGTAAGGCTTTATAAATTCGATAAGATTTTCTTACGATATGTCATCTCTCACTGTGTGGATGGGAGTCACGAAGTATTCTCGCATTCATAGGATAAAGTCGGGGATTCAAAGGTCTAGCACTCTGCCCTCTATTTGGAAACCAGCTACCCTCTCGATCTGCAGGTTTCATCATGAGTGCTGCGTCACACATGATCTCTCTAGATGCATGCATGCTGAGGTAGCTAGCTCTCCTTATTGGTGTATAGTAGATACGAGCCTGATAGATTTGTTAGTGGTGTGGTGATTTAACAGACGATTAAAAAGAAGAAGAAATATAAGATTTATGTGTGATGGAGCTTCAGACGGAAGGAATTTGAAATATTTTACGTAAATCACTTGTACTATCAGTTGTTGTAGCGTTTGGTTTCCGTACCAAGAAGTTGTTGGGAAGAGAGAAATGATCATAGAACATGAAGAGACACTGTTAAGACTACATGGTTCTACAGTTAAGCTTGCTAGAATGTTGAAGTAGTATGGTTTCCGATATATTAGCCACTTGGAATGAAACGCTGTTAATACACCAATGGAGGAAATACGTTTCCACCATAAGATATACAATGACCCTGCAAGTTTTCCATCCCACTCACTATGGGAACAAACTTTAAGATGATAAAACTATTACCTTCTACATCAAAGGAACAAGAAGAGAGATTCTTTGGAACCATGCAATATATAGCTTTCCGGAGGTGTATGGCACCCACTGTTCGTATAGGTAAGAAACAGGGATGACCGTGCTTTTGGCTTCCTTGTTTCGTCTACTTTTCCACGTCATCCGACTACCCACTTCCCCCGTCCAAGATGTGTAGTTTTGCTTACATCCAACTTAATTGTTATCCTATGATTCTAACCACATCTGAATCGGCTATTTCATCCTCCAGCCAGTAATCAGACAGGTACAATGAAGTTATGTTCCCGAATTCCATTATATATCTAATTTTTTTCCTGTAATCTATTTTTTGGTTTTAACAATTAGTTCTGTTCCTTCCAGAATTACTCCTAGACGGGGGCATTTCAATTTTTCCTCTTATTTTCTGAATAATACTATTAGGTAGGTAATTAAAATTCTTTGCAGACAGAACATAGCTGACAAGCGTTTCTCCATCTTGAGCATCTGAAAGGCTTATTTATACGGCTGTCAATTTCGGTTATCCTTATTACCCCAACGCAAATAAAATTACGAAAACTGACGGAAAATACAATATGAGGAATCAATTCTCCGAGTCCTTTTGAAAACTGTGAAAGATGAGATTAAATGTAGAGGTAATCCCCTTGGAAACGCTCCACAATGCCACACACTCTTCCAGTTTCCGTATGTGGCAATGTCTTCCACATTTTTGTCTAAAAGAAACACCGCCTTTGTCTTACGTTTCAACCATTCAGTGTGTTGTGGGAACAGCATAGTTTACGCCATGCGATGTCCAGCTTTCTGTGAGAGCTAACAGTTTGAAACATGTTAATGTCTTAGCACCTGATGGACCTCGAAGTCCTGGTAGAAAAAAAAGTATGAATGTGTACACCGCCGTAGTCATACATTGCTTCGATGTGTTACAGCAAAAAACAATGTATCAAACTGCTTCTGGAACAACAACACAAGAAAAATCTCCCTGTAATTGATAGTCTGTGTCTCCAATATATGAGAAGAGTGAGACATGGCAAAATCTTATTGAACTCTCTAACAGGTGACGTTAGCGAAGGTTATACAGTTCGTTGTTTTACTTCGTTGGATGTTACAAAAATAACGAGGAGAGAGAGAGAGAGAGGGAGAGAGAGACATTGTGCTGTCAACGAAGAGTCTGACGCCATTAGACTATCGTATTTCTAGCGTGGTAATCATAGGAATAGGATAAGGAAGAGTAGGACACATACAGGGGGATATTTATCGACAGTCATTCAAAAATGTCGATGGAAGTGGAGGTGTTATCCTTCTGAAGTTCTTTGTGTAGTCTGCGTACACTCTGTATGGTTGTGAATTTGCTCCTATACATTAGTGTACTACTTTTCTCGTTGTGATAGCTTTCTACTTAGTCAGTGATGGGTGGATCACTAGACGACTTTCTAACTAATGGAACAGTGCTGTTGGAACGTGATAAGATTTCGAGATAAATGGCAGGAGTCTGTAACTTGGCAGGGGTCGTTTCTCACTCATCGAAATTAGATGGACTCAAATGGTATATATGTCAAAGACTGGAGGATACATGAGAATATGACAAGTAAGCGATACTCTAACGAATGGAGAGTTGAGAGGTGAGCTCTATAGTTTTTCTTCTTAGTACTGTGGGCAAACATATTACAACCTCTTACATACTTCTCATAAAGTGACTGCAATGAGAAAATGATGGGCTAATACGAATATTTCTACAGAGACACAATCAACAGCAGAAGTTAAGTGTTCGTTTTCTCATAAACAATAGACAACTTTCTTCCGTGAGTTTTGTGTGCCTACAATTGAATGGACTGACATCTTAATAGATAAACTAAATTTACATATATATCTATATGCACAATTTCCTGTATCTTATTTTCGTGGTCCACACGCTAAATGTATGTTGCCGCAAGTAGAATCCTTCTGCAGTCAGCTTCAAATGTTGGTTCCCAATAGTGTTCCTCGAAAAGAACATCGTATTCTTCCAGGGATTCCCATTTGAGTTCTCAAAGCATCTGCCCACGACTTTAGCGGGAGCCAATAGGAATGGTTCTATAGTGGTGTATTCTGAGGGAAACCTAGGTCTACATACTCATACACGTCTGATATCTGGTAGTCAGTAGCCAGTTATTTTACTTTTGCTCACTGGGTCAGCCTTTTGAGGATTTTTCTAAAACACGCGTGAGAATCGTACAAACATACCGCCGTTTGAGTCCCGTATGGAGGACATAGTGATAGACATCCCTGGGGTTGTGAAGCTGCTGAATGGGTTGAAAATAAATAAACCGCCGGTCCTGATAGGATTCCAATTCGGTTTTACAGAGAGTACTCTACTACATTGGCTCCTTACTCAGCTTGCATTTATCGCGAATCTCTTGCCCAACGTAAAGTCCCCAGCGACTCGAAAAAAGCGCAGGTGACGCCTGTATATAAAAAGGGTAGAAGGACGGATCCTCAAAATTACAGACCAATATCCTTAACATCGGTTTGTTGCAGGATTCACGAACGTATTCTCAGTTCGAATGTAATGAATTTCCTTGAGACAGAGAAATTACTGTCCATGCATCAGCACGGCTTTAGAAAGCATCGCTCCTGCGAAACGCAACTCGCCCTTTTTTCGCATGATATCTTGCAAACCATAGATGAGGGTATCAGACGGATGCCATATTCCTTGAATTCCGGAAAGCGTTTGACTCGGTGCCCCACTGCAGGCTCCTAACTACGGTACGAGCATATGGGATTGGTTCCCAAATATGTGAGAGGCTCGAAGAATTCTTAAGTAATAGAACCCAGTACGTTGTCCTCGATGGTGTGTTCATCGGAGGTGAGGGTATCATCTGGAGTGCCCCAGGGAAGTGTGGTAGGTCCACTGTTGTTTTCTATCTACATAAACGATCTTTTGGATAGGGTGGATAGCAATGTGCGGCTGTTTGCTGATGATGCTGTGGTGCACGGGAAGGTGTCGTCGTTGAGTGACTGTAGGAGGATACAAGATGACTTGGACAGGATTTGTAATTGGTGTAAAGAATGGCAGCTAACTCTAAATATAGATAAATGTAAATTAATGCAGATGAATAAGAAAAAGAATCCTGTAATGTTTGAATACTCCATTAGTAGTGTAGCGCTTACCACAGTCACGTCGATTAAATATTTGGGCGTAACACTGCAGAGCGACATGAAGTGGGACGAGCATGTAATGGCAGTTGTGGGGAAGGTGGATAGTCGTCTTCGGTTCATTGGTAGAATTTTGGGAAGATGTGGATCATCTGTAAAGGAGACCGCTTATAAAACAGTAATACGACCTATTCTTGAGTACTGCTCGAGCGTTTGGGATCCCAATCAAGTCGGATTGAGGGAGGACATAGAAGCAATTCAGAGGCGGGCTACTAGATTTGTTACTGGTAGGTTTGATCATCACGCGAGTGTTGCGGAAATGCTTCAGGAACTCGGGTGGGAGTCTTTGGAGGAAAGGAGGCGTTCTTTTCGTGAATCGCTACTGAGGAAATTTAGAGAACCAGAATTTGAGGCTGACTGCAGTACAATTTTACTGCCATCAACTTATATTTCGCAGAAAGACCACAAAGATAAGTTAAGAGAGATTAGGGCTCGTACAGAGGCATTTAGGCAGTCATTTTCCCTCGTTCTGTTTGGGAGTGGAACAGGGGGAGAAGATGCTAGTTGTGGTACGAGGTACCCTCCGGCACGCACCGTGTGTTGGATTGCGGAGTATGTATGTAGATGTAGATGTACAATGTTTCATTTCGCAGGAAGGATCAGAGGATTCTTTCTGAGAAGGAGAGGACAACTGTAGCGAGTCTGGAATCATGAACAGTTGTCCAGAGTGGTGGGTTGTCGGCTGGGAACAGTACAGTCCTGAATTACAGGCGCAGGTTTGCGACCTTTATTGCGATAGTGGCAGCTGTTAACGTGCGACCCAGTGGTGGGCATGGGGATGGGGGTGGAAGTCTTATGGGGGTGAAGAAGAGAGTGAAACACCCTACAGCCCCCATAGACTGGCAGGCCTCGGCAAGTTTAGTTTGGGAGCAGTACACCAGAACCTAAGTGACATTTCCAGCAGCATGACAAAGCATATGAGAGGCAGAACGCAACTATTGTTGGATATCTTGCAAGCCTTGTGAGACACGATATTTCCGAGATGATATTCAGTTCAACTGTGTGTACAGTTGGGAACTGCCACTGGTCTTAGCCCACCACAAGTTACAGACCACAAGTCCTACCCACTAGGGAAAGACTTGAAGTTATCCACCAGTGGAGGACCACAAGATGAAGAAGGCAAAGAATCACAAACACTTTCCACCAAGCCTCAGTACGAGACCGAATAAGCAAAAACAAAACCGCCTCCAGATTTTTATTTTTTTTAAATTTATTTCATTAACAGTACACAGTAACCCACCGCCTTGAAATGTAAGATGGGTCTTATGCTTCTGAACCTAACAGAAAAGACTTCTCATTGTTACAATCTTATTCGTATACATTAGTTAATGCTTTTTTGGAAATAATATAAAGACCATAATATATAAAGATTTCTCTGAGGTTACAGCGAATTGTATGCATAACAATTTTTAAATGGTTCCATATGATTTGTTTCTACCTAGTTGATGAGAGTATAATTTATATAATGCAAATGTCAAAGAAATTTTTTTTTAAAAAGCAAAATGCAGTACAATGAGTGTGGTGAAAATAATTTGGAGTATGTAGAGGGAAGTGATACACTGTATTTGGATGTGTAATATAGTCTAAGTAGCATATTGGTTGATACTGGCCTATTTCTACCTATTTCAGATGAGAAGGTCTTGGTAGAACCTCGAGCAATTCTCATCTGAACTGGTTTGTGCTTATGTATGTTTATTGTGTCTCTGTGTATTGGTATATTACTGGGAGTGTTGCAAGCCTGGACACCATATGATATTGAGCAGCTGTTGGTTTGTCCTATTGTTGGTAGTTGTGGTATATTCTATGTGTTACCTTAGATACATACATCTCGTATTATAAAGATTAAATACTGATACGTGGAATACATGAATGTTAGCTTTACATGAGAAATACAGTTATGTTTGTAATCTGTTAGTAGAAATAGGATATAGTTCATTGCTACCTGAATGCATTATTCCTTAAGTAACTTAATACATTATATTTTTAGTGTTATACATACTTTATACAGAAAATACATTTTATATATAAAATTCATTGATTGTAGCTTTGACTAAGGAAGAGAATATACTTCTGTCTGCGCACAGTAAGACGAGCAATACATTACTGCTTGTGTGCAGTATACTTTATACACTATGCAGTATCTTCAGTATTTTGTTGAGTAGCAGGAGCCTCAGAATAAAAGTTCCTCGAGCCTTCTCCTCCCAAGCGACAATACCTTATTACTACAGTCTTAGTATTTGGTGTCAGTGATTGTTTGTTTTATGAATGTTGTGTTGTTTGTGACTGTGTTGTGGCATGCAGTGTCGTGCATTGTGGGTTTGGGTTCAAAAATGGTTCAAATGGCTCTGAGCACTATGGGACTCAACTGCTGAGGTCATTAGTCCCCTAGAACTTAGAACTAGTTGAACCTAACTAACCTAAGGACATCACACACATCCATGCCCGAGGCAGGATTCGAACCTGCGACCGTAGCGGTCTCGCGGTTCCAGACTGCAGCGCCAGAACCGCGCGGCCACTTCGGCCGGCTTGGTTTGGGTCCCTTACATGTTGATCCCTTCTGAGTCATGTTCACTTAGTGTTCCTTCCTTGGTCTCGGAATCTGTGGTCATGCTTGAGTTCTCCACATCGTACAAACCAATCACACCATCCTCTACTCATTGAATACCCCCTCTTGATTGTTCTGTTGGTCTGGTATCCAATCCATACTGCGCGCTACAGTTCCTACACTGAGGGTGCTAGCCTAAACTTTGCATATCCTGAGAGGAGCCAATCAGTAACTCCAAATCTCTCTTGTCTGAAAAAAGAAGATTTTAGACTAAGAAGGTGTCGTTCCCACAATAAGCATGGCCATTTTTGGCAAGAAAACATTTACCTGGACAGGACCATAGTCCTTCCTTTACAGAGAATTTAATCTTTCCAGGCTGATCGTTCCAATTTCTGAAAGAAGGCTGTTAAGCTTCTCAGAGTGTTGTGCTTGTGTAGTATATGTTTTTCTACTCGCTTAAAGAACCTGGTGACTTCCTGGCACCACAGAGTTACAGTCTTGCCTCAACTGAACATGTACACCAGCCTCTCTGTCCATATCGTCCCAGCTTCTAACATGGAAATGGAAGGAGTTTTATGATCTTCCTTCCATTTGCACGAAGGCTCAGCTTACAGTAGTCCCTCCTAAATGGATTCCTTCACCCACTTTCCGCCAGATGACCACCTTCATAACGGACTGCTACTTGTTCCAGGTAAGACGTTTAGCAAATTGGCGCCCTTCTCTCTGACCCTAAGAGGAAGGGAGAGAGTGGTACAGCCAGGAGTCACCAATGCTTTCCAGAATCATTCACACAGATTGGTCGCTGCAGTTAGTATGTATGGCCCCCTGTCCATCTTTCTCCCTTTTCTCCATGAGCTCCACTACAAACCCTCTCGGGTACAAGTTCTCTACAGAACTTCTGCCCGCAAATTTCCTCATATAAAAAGTCATAAACCACACCTGTCAAATGTAGTATTGGGGAAACACAGAGATTATGATCTAAAATATGAATGTTAATCTGATTGACAGTGTTGCTAAAGTGAGAAGTGGCATACCACCTCTCAGTCTTCAGCTGTCTGACGATGGTTACCACCAATTTTGGTATCAGAGGAAATGGCTACCTAGCATATGGGAAGCCTCCTGAAACGTCGTGGAAGTGTCTGTAATAGTTAACTGGCAAGCTTAATCCGCCTGCAGGAAAAAAGTACTCACCATGGAACGGCACTCTCATGAGCCATTTCATTAATTAGTTAATAAATTTGATGTAAATGACGTGCTGCAAGTGGGTGGAAGAGAGGACGAAGGTACCAAAATTATGATTCGAGAGTTGGAGTAGTAAAGACGAGATTTTCTGTTGTTGCGAGGTATTTTAACGGAATTTCAATCTCTCATCGTAATAAAATGAGCTATACTACCGAATTTATAAAGTGATATGTAGTATAAACCTGATAACTTCTCTGTCTTGCTAACTTTAGTGACTTCTTAGGTGATGAGGCATTTGGTTACTTTAAGGGAGTTGAAAAGGAAGGAGGCATCCTGTGATACAGGCAGAGCATGCTCTTAGGGGTCCATTGTGAACCAAAAATGAGTTTAATATTCTAGTCCTGTGATGCAGGACGTGGCAGATATTAAACTGGTAGGAACAGATTTTTCTACCTGGTGAGAGAAGACTTAAATGAAACCTAGCCTACGCCATCGTGTTGTATAGGAATTTCACGAGAAGCAACGACACTGTAGCGATGTGACAATGTGTTTATTGTCCAATTTCTTCTGTCTTTAAAAAACTCATGTAAAAGGGAGGAATCTACGTTTCACGAGAGTAGTTCAGAGTGTATGGACAACAACATGTACATTTCGGATTGAGTAAAGTGGATTTTTTAAACTGAGGAGTCTATGTCAAGGTTGGGACTGTTAGTCTGAGTCACGCCTGTTTGCCTCACATTGTGCCACAGTGAGTGGCAGGAATTGGCACGAGGCCTCAATCGGCCAGAATCCCATGGGCTGTGAGTGGCAGTTACAAAGAAAAGTTCCTGCTAACTAGCTCTTGCCTGCAGCCATAGGGACAAGTCTCAGTTGTGGCGCCCTCTGGATGACTAAATAGCGAAGTAACAAGTACAGTGGGTGAGTGGCGACAGATGTGGACGTGTGTATTGGTGTATTGTGCGAGAAGATTCATTATGACGAGTCTTTGTGCTGGACGATTTTTCCCCCACGTAAATTGGTCGATTGACTGCCTGGTGACATCCCGCGACCTCTGAGCATCTAATAGGGCCAGTGTAAGGATGCTGGGGGATGGGCGTACAGCTTCCAGCATGACCAGTGTGGGTGTGGGTTTATCCCAGCTGGTGCGCGGGCAGCCACCCGGCAGTCGGCTTACAGTACATGCTTCATGATTAGGAGTGTGTGATCATAAGGTTTGTTTTCAACAGATATATTTAGTTTCCGCAACCGCTTCGGTCGCAGGTTCGAATCCTGCCTCGGGCATGGATGTGTGTGGTGTCCTTAGTTAGGTTTAAGTAGTTCTAAGTTCTATGGTACTGATGACCTCAGAAGTTAAGTCCCATAGTGCTCAGAGCCATTTGAACGATTTTGTTTAGTTTCAGGTGAAAAAATTGTGATGGAGGAGGGTGCTTCTTTTCTCAAACATCAGTGCATACAATAATGGCTCTGAGCACTATTGGACTTAACATCGGAGGTCATCAGTCCCCTAGAACTTAGAACTACTCAAACCTAACTAACCTAAAGACATCACATCACCGTATCGGTCGCGCAGTTCCAGACTATAGCGCCTAGAACCGCTCGGCCACCATGGCCGGCTTCAGTGCATACAAGACCTTGGATATATTTCACGTTACAATATATGTTCAGAATGTTTGCATGTGACTGTCAAATGTTGAAAATGTGTTTTATTATGAAGAAGAATCATAGTAAAGTGGGGGTAAGTGTCTTAAACGATAAATTTGACTCTGTAAAATGTTAAACAAGTAATTCGATAGATTAGTGCCTATGGATTATTTCCCGCCATTTTTGGTATCTCAGTTCCGCCAGCTCTCAGTTTGTCCCCAGCATTAACCAATAGGAATACGGTATACCGAGGAGGGATGAAAACATCTGTCTGTGTGTTTGGACACATTGATTCACGCACAAACTGGTAGTAGGCACTTGAGAGAGACAGAGACAGAAAGTGGGACTTGAACTTCTTGGTCAGAGAAATGCCGCCACCTGGTTCTTTGTTTGGGACCTCAAGATCAAAGGAGGCCGACATGGGCTCCATGGTCAGAGGTAGTTAGTATCAGGATCTGTAATTAAGACATTGGGCAGTGCTTGGCCTCCGTGGCGGCGCCCAGACGATGGACGCGTGTGCAGGCGACCATAAATGGCTGGTAACATACCACACTTCATTGTATCCATCAGTGCTTACTGTTATTAGGTCTTTGGAAGTGGAGGAAAATGTGAGCTCTGTCCAAATGGGGGAGCCCTGTCTCCAGCAAACTGATTAAATAAAGAATCATCACTGATTTGAATTTCATGATGTGGGATGGTTCTTCCCCAGCACAGACGGAGCCTTTTTCCAGCCAGTTTCCAGAAGGGGGATGGAGGGGGAGTGGGGGAGGGGAGGGCTGTGGGATTTGCCAGAGTGGGAGGGATAAATTAATTGATCAGTGTAATCAATTAGACAATTCATTTGATACCAAAAGTGTGCTTCTATCGAGGAGGGTGAGGGGGAGTTGGGAATTTCCAAGAGAGGTGGGGAAGGAGGTTAGAGAGGGGATGGCGTGGGAGGTTTCTCAGAAGGATAGTTTATCCTCAGGGGGTCATAAATCAACCCCCAGGGGGTCATAAACCACTTAGCATAACATTAGGTTTAGGGGAGCAGGAATGGGGAGGAGAGGTCGTTGAATTGATCAATTTAATTAATTGGCATATCAATCTGATATCAAAAGAGCACCAGGATCAGCCTAGCTCTGCTACTGACATACTAACTATTGGCTGGTGGCTATAATGTCCTGCTAATCAGTGCAAAAAATATGCAGTATCAGCAACAAGATGGTCAAATAATCTGTAATGTGAAAATTTGTAAATTCTTGTGACTCACGATAGATAGCTAGTTTTCTCTGAAGTTTTGCTTTCAGTATCTGATATACAAACAGATTGAAGCTGTTTTTCACCGTCAGGCAATGTTTGTAGCAATTTATTTCACCCTGGTACGACATACAGTATTATATCCTGGGGTAGTAGGGAGATTCAGCGACAGAGACTGGAGTGGAAGTCGTAAGTAAGAATTTAATGAGAATGGAGTGTGGTGGGCCAGACTTATAGGGTAGGACAGGTAGTATGGTAGATGGAGCAAGCAAATTCTTTGGTGCATTTGAAGATACAAGGCACATGACCTAATGGAAGGTGAGTACATGGCATTACAAAACTTATAGCAGCAACGTGGATGCTGATCGTTGAAGACTGTAAGCCATGTAAAAGTCTTAAGAAGGCCCTTATCCACAACATGCTGTCAGATGGATAACAATGAAGCAACTGGAAACTGTTGGAAAGTCTATATTACATTATAGATGAAAAAAATCTGTAAGATGCAGTGGACTGAAATGTCGCCTCCCCCTACCGTCCCTGCACACGCACACACACATATATATATATATATATATATATATATATATATATATATATATATATATATATATATATATATATATATATATACTCCTGGAAATGGGAAAAAGAACACATTGACACCGGTGTGTCAGACCAACCATACTTGCTCCGGACACTTCGAGAGGGCTGTACAAGCAATGATCACACGCACGGCACAGCGGACACACCAGGAACCGCGGTGTTGGCCGTCGAATGGCGCTAGCTGCGCAGCATTTGTGCACCGCCGCCGTCGGTGTCAGCCAGTTTGCCGTGGCATACGGAGCTCCATCGCAGTCTTTAACACTGGTAGCATGCCGCGACAGCGTGGACGTGAACCGTATGTGCAGTTGACGGACTTTGAGCGAGGGCGAATAGTGGGCATGCGGGAGGCCGGGTGGACGTACTGCCGAATTGCCCAACACGTGGGGCGTGAGGTCTCCACAGTACATCGATGTTGTCGCCAGTGGTCGGCGGAAGGTGCACGTGCCCGTCGACCAGGGACCGGACCGCAGCGACGCACGGATGCACGCCAAGACCGTAGGATCCTACGCAGTGCCGTAGGAGACCGCACCGCCACTTCCCAGCAAATTAGGGACACTGTTGCTCCTGGGGTATCGGCGAGGACCATTCGCAACCGTCTCCATGAAACTGGGCTACGGTCCCGCACACGGTTAGGCCGTCTACCGCTCACGCCCCAACATCATGCAGCCCGCCTCCAGTGGTGTCGCGACAGGCGTGAATGGAGGGACGAATGGAGACGTGTCGTCTTCAGCGATGAGAGTCGCTTCTGCCTTGGTGCCAATGATGGTCGTATGCGTGTTTGGCGCCGTGCAGGTGAGCGCCACAATCAGGACTGCATACGACCGAGGCACACAGGGCCAACACCCGGCATCATGGTGTGGGGAGCGATCTCCTACACTGGCCGTACACCACTGGTGATCGTCGAGGGGACACTGAATAGTGCACGGTACATCCAAACCATCATCGAACCCATCATTCTACCATTCCTAGACCGGCAAGGGAACTTGCTGTTCCAACAGGACAATGCACGTCCGCATGTATCCCGTGCCACCCAACGTGCTCTAGAAGGTGTAAGTCAACTACCCTGGCCAGCAAGATCTCCAGATCTGTCCCCTATTGAGCATGTTTGGGACTGGATGAAGCGTCGTCTCACGCAGTCTGCACGTCCAGCAAGAACGCTGGTCCAACTGAGGCGCCAGGTGGAAATGGCATGGCAAGCCGTTCCACAGGACTACATCCAGCATCTCTACGATCGTCTCCATGGGAGAATAGCAGCCTGCATTGCTGCGAAAGGTGGATATACACTGTACTAGTGCCGACATTGTGCATGCTCTGTTGCCTGTGTCTATGTGCCTGTGGTTCTGTCAGTGTGATCATGTGATGCATCTGACCCCAGGAATGTGTCAATAAAGTTTCCCCTTCCTGGGACAATGAATTCACGGTGTTCTTATTTCAATTTCCAGGAGTGTATAATATGGTTCACATTATTACATTTATCACTATATAACACACGCCACTCCTCCAGCGGGATGTCATCCCATAGAACGATGAAAACAGACATCTGTTTTTGATAATTATACATCACTCGGTACTACTACAACAAAGGTAAAATTCATTACTCACTCAAGGCCAGAACAGAAGACTCCTCTGTCGTCTGTAAATCAATTTGTAGTTCTATCAGTTAACATATCAGGCTAATTTTTACTCGATCTACCTACGATTTTTGATAACACTGTTAGAACTATTAGCTTCAAAACGTTGCTCGTTGCTACAAGCAGCACAATGATCTGGGCGAATTGTAATCTGCGGATTGTTTCCACTTATATGACAAAGGTAAGTTTCAACTTAAGCTAGGCGCTTCGAAGACGTTCCCTCTTGTCATCAATGAAGGTACTATCGCACAATCTTAGGAGTGTTCAGCATTGATCAAACGTACGGCCTCCGTCAACGTCATTTAACCATAGGTGCGGTGTAAAAATGAATTTAAGGAGCCTATACCTCTATAAGAAGATGATGCGGTGTTGACTTACATTCTGCCAATTAAATTTCGGTCTAATGAGTTAAAAACTGCTTTCTTTTGAAAAATATACGATACCAGCGAAAAGTGCTCCTATCGGAGCACAAAAAACGAATATGTTCCTGTTTATTTTTAAATAATGCCTGAAAAGTGGAAAATCAGCTGCCTCATTCTACTTTCCTCGGTACCTTTCAGAATTTGCCCAAAACTTTTAACAAGTGAACACTTTCGTGCTTTTTTTTTTTTTTTAACATTCAACACAGCTCAAACTCTCACGAGCTCTTCTAACTGTAGCTCACTCACATCCACTAGTCCATCGCTGTTAGTCGCTCATACCCATCCACTTTCAGTTGCCCTTTGTCACTCACTTATTCAGCCTCACTTATTGTCATTATGTCTTTGTGCCTCTCAGTCATCGTCTCCTATGTCACAGCCACAGTCCACTTCGTTCTTCTCTACTACTGCGGTATTTTATTACTGTCACTGTCTCCTTGTTACTTCTTACTACTAATATTTGATTCCTTCCTTCTTTCTGTTGTTGTCTGTTCTTACTGTCACTGTCTCTCCCTTCCTCGTTGTCCTTGTCATGTACCCCGTCTCTCATTTTCACTGGCTCCCACGCACTTCCAGTTTCTCCTTATTCCTTCCCTTGTGGCACTTCTTCTTCTTCTTAGGGTGTCGATGACAACCATGTAAATGACATCAAATGCCCGATCCCCTGGCCTCACGATGCCTGAGGAGATGGTGTAAATAGGGCAGTGTAGGAAAAGGATCATCATCTGTTTAACAACAAACGCACAGAACACAGCTTAGTTACCGCAGTGTCTCCATTTTAACATAGAAATTTTCCTTCAGCCAACGCCTACGCAAAGACGAATTAACTGATCTACATGCTGACCATGACAGGCTGTTTCCTGGGGTAGCTCCTCTTTTGGTGGAATCCAATCAATTTTAGCTCTTTGCTGCCAGTGTAGAAGCCTCTCTTCCGCCTTTGACTTCACCAAGAAAGAGGTACTTGAGATGAAGCTTCTCCTACTTCGAAGACGTAGAGCAACAGTTTCATGCCCGTGAAGTGGAGGTCTGTCGTCAGTATCGACATGCTGTAGCATGCATACCCATAGGCGCTTACCTTCTAGTCTGACGGCAAACCTACGAAGATGCTTGACTGATTAACAACAATGAGACTAAGCTTGTGAAGATCTACTTCTGATAAGTTTAGCTAAACATTGGTGAATGTTACAAAAGCGCCACAGCGTATTGATTGACAATAAGGGTACGTAACTTCTGAAAGAGAATATGCATGACCATCGTTATTGAAAGATAAAGATTATTTCACTGGATCATGCAGTTCATCTGAAATAGCTACACTCACACATCTCTACACAATTCTGCTTGAATTAACCATGGCTTATATTGCGCGTTTTATCATTACGCGTTTTATTGCTGCCGTGCCAAGGTCTTTATGATTTATAGGAATGCATTTTTGAAATTTTCCTTAAATTTGATCGTGGATCCACTAGCACTGAAGGTGACAAACTTATTGATGAACTCAATAAAAGACTTACTGCAGCCTCTATAAAGTAGGGTGTTTGATTGATGTAGGGTATGACCGCAGGACAGAAGATCATCTGAAATTGAAAGTCTACTATTCTCTCTTTGATGCACATCAAAATAAAGGATTACGAGAAAGGATCACGTTTCGGAAGATGACAGCAAAAAATGTTTTAGTACTAACGCCGATAGTACGTTGCCTGCGAGTGGAAGGACGGGGCCAAATAAAGGGTGAACATCATTCGTATGAAGACTTTTATTGATACTTGCCAGCGAAATACTTTATTAATTAGGCCAACAGGACCTTGACATATTAAAACAAAACTGTTAATTTAAACAACATTACTTAAAAACGTTACTTATAGTCGATCAACAATTTACCAAATATTTCCGTGAGATCAAATAACAAAAGGTTATCGTGTTTATTTATATACTTGCCCTCAAGTCTCCAAAAGTCATTCATGGTAACGTGATGCAAGAAAATTTAAATTTACAACAAATGTTATTCTGTTTCCAAAAACATAAAAATCTTGTGTGCCACTGGTTACTCTTGTCAAAATATATACAGCAAATTTTAATAAGAGAAGCGAGATAATATTTCAGCAATTGAAGTTACATAACATTCTCTTCAAAGGTTCTGAGAGAACAGGGCAGGGGTGGCAATACCGAAAGGTCAGCGATAAGCGCAGGGTGGACAGCAGATAGATGGAAAGAGTACAATGAAGGTCCCTATGAGGGGGAGGAATTGTCTGATGACGTTATAGAGCAACAAACTGGAGTCTTTCGCCGCACACTCTGCTTAACAGCTCATGCACGCAAGTTGCTGACAAGAACAATATGCAGCAGAATGGGTAAGAAAATTAGGATATATTAGATGAAAATCAGTTTGGCTTCAGGAACCGCAAAGACACCACAGGGGCAGCCCTGACGTTGCACTTGACAGTGGAAGAAAGACTGAATATAAATCAAGACACTTGCATACTATTTGTCGAGATCTAAAAAGTATTTGACAATGTAAAATTATGCAGGATCTTCGAAATTCTGAGAAAAACTGGAGTAACTGTAGGGAAAGGTGAGTAATACACAACATGTACGAGAAACAAGAGAGAAAGATAAGATTAGAAGACCAAATACAAAGTACCGGATTAAAAAGGATGTAGGACGGGGATACAGACTTTCGCCCCTACTGTTCAGTCTATACATCAAAGAAGCAATGACGGAAATAAAATAAAAGTAGAAGAGAGGGCTTAAAATACAGAGTGAAAAGATATCAATGAACATACTTGCAGATGACGTTAATATCCTTAGTGAAAGTGAAGAAGAATTGCAGCATCTGTTGAATGCAATAATCAGTCCAGTGAATACAGAATATGCATTGTGAGTAAACCGG
The DNA here is from genome assembly GCF_023864345.2 of Schistocerca serialis cubense. Taxonomy (NCBI): domain Eukaryota; kingdom Metazoa; phylum Arthropoda; class Insecta; order Orthoptera; family Acrididae; genus Schistocerca; species Schistocerca serialis. The sequence goes on from NC_064642.1 coordinate 149,737,150, forward strand.
AAAAAGATAAAAGTAATGAGAAGTAGCAGAAATAACAATAGCGGTAACTTAAGATCAATATTGATGATCATGAGATAGACGAAGTTAAGGAATTCTGCTCCCTTGGAAGCAAAATAACCCATTACAGAGGAAGCAAATAGGACATTAAAAGCGGACCAGCACCGGCAAGAAAGGCATTCCTGGACAAGAAAAGTCCATTAGCATCAAACAAAAGCTTTAATTTGAGGAGGAAGATTAGATTAGATTAGTACTTGTTCCATAGATCACGAATACGACACTTCGTAATGATGTGGAACGTGTCAGGTTAATAAAAGGTGTCTATACAAGATATTACATTAGACAAAATATTACATGACACTCAATAGTTTTTTTGTGGAGGTTGGGAAATTACCCACTTACTATATCCAAAAATTCACCTAATGAGTAGGAGTTGCCATTAAGAAATTCTTTTAATTTCCTTTTAAATGCTATATGGCTATCTGTCAGACTTTTGATGCTATTAGGTAAGTGACCAAAGACTTTTGTGGCAGCATAATTTACCCCTTCTGAGCCAAAGTTAGATTTAACCTTGAGTAGTGAAGATCATCCTTTTTCCTAGTGTTGTAGCCATGTACACTGCTATTACTTTTGAATTCGTTCGGATTGTTAATAACAAATTTCATAAGTGAATATATATATTGAGAGGCTACAGTGAAGATTTATAGCTCTTTAAATAAGTGTATGCAGGATGATCTTGGATGAGCTCCAGCAATTATTCTGATTGCATGCTTTTGTGCAATGAACACACTTTTACTCAATGATGAGTTACCCCAGAATATGATGCCATACGAAAGCAGAGAATGAAAATAGGTGTGGTAAGCTAATTTACTCAGATGTATATCGCCAAAATTTGCAATGACCCTAATAGCATAAGTAGCTGAACTCAAACGTTTCAGCAGATCCTCAGTGTGTTTTTTTTTCCAGTTCAACCCTCATCAATGCACACCCCTAGAAATTTTGAGTATTCTACATTAGCTACCGATTTCTGATCGAAGTCTATATTTATTAATAAGGTCATTCCATTTACCGTGTGGAACTGTATATACTGTGTTCTGTCAAAGTTTAATGAGGGCCCATTTGCAGAGAACCACTTGATGGTTTTCTGAAAAACATCGTTTAGAATTTCACCAGTTAATTCTTGTCTGTCGCGTGTGATAGCTATACTTGTATCATCGGTAAAAAGTACCAGCTTTGCATCTTCGTGAATATAGAATGGCAAGTCATAAATATATATTTCGAACAGCAGAGGACCCAAGACCGAACCTTGCGGCACCCCATTCTTGATTGTTCCCCAGTTTGAGAAATAACCAGTTTTTTGCATATTATGTGAACTGTTTATTTCAACTTTCTGCACTCTTCCAGTTAGGTATGATTTAAAGCATTTGAGCACTGTCCCATTCATACCACAGTACTTGAGCTTATCTAGAAGTATTCCATGATTTACACAATCAAAAGCCTTTGATAGATCACAAAAAAACCAACGGGTGACTTCTGGTTACTCAGAGCATTTAATATTTCATTAGTGAAAGTATACATAGCATTTTCCGTTGAAAACCCCTTCTGGAAACCGAACTGATATTTTGTTAAAACTTTATTTTTGCAAAGGTGTGAAGCTACTCTACAATACATTACTTTTTCAAGAATTTTGGATAAGGCAGTCAGAAGAGAGATTGGGCGGTAGTTGTTGACATCAGACGTATCCCCTTTTTTATGAAGTGGTATAACAATGGCATACTTCAGTCTATCTGGGAAAATACCCTGCTTCAGAGAGCTATTACATATGTGGCTAAGAATCCCACTTATTTCTTTGGAACAAGCTTTTATTATCCTGCTGGAAATGCCATCAATCCCATGTGAGCTTTTATTCAAGAGAGATTTTATTATCTTCCTAATTTCAGATGGAGAGGTGGGTGGAATTTCAATTGTATCAAATGGTGTGGGTAAGGCCTCTTCCATTAACTGCCTTGCTTCTTCTAATGAACATTTAGATCCTACTTTCTCTACAACATTTAAAAAATGATTATTCAAAATGTTTTCGACTTCTGGGGATTGTTTGAGATGTGGTGATAGAGAAGAATGTTGAAAATTAAATGGAATGATAAGGTAAGGAATTAGATGATTCTCTGCAGAATCGGCGAAGAAAGGAACAATTGGAAAATACTGATAAGTGGAATACAGGATGACAGGACTTGTCTTAAGATATCAGGGTGTAACTGCAGTAGTACTAGACGAGCTTTGCAGAGGATAAAAAAACTGTAGAGGAAGATGGAGCTTGGAATATATACAACATAGGTAGAAGAGAAAGAAGTTGGGATTGGAGTGAGGTTCATGTCGGGCTGAATCGAACGAGTCAGATGACTGATGACTTAAAAAAAATTTTTTTTTTCACTTGCTTTATTGCTGTACTGATGAAATCGATGTGAAAGACGAATACCTTCTTAATACTAATTTACATTTTTTCACTTTCCATTTTTATTATCCCCACTTCAGTTTTGATTCTGTAAATTGTATGTCTATCTCTGCACTTCGCCTCAATCTTTTAAGTATCCTGAACGTCTTACTTCACCTTACAATGTAGAAGACTTTCTGCAAGTCCACAATCGCTAGGAAAGAATTCCCATTTTTCTCCTGTCTGCCTTCCATTACTAAGCCCAATTTCAGAATTTGTTACCGTATTTTTTTTCTTCATGTTGATGAATAACTTATTTCTATCATTTTTCTGGACAGTTCCTCCTCTGTTGTACAAGCCTTCGATGTACTGCCACCTTTCTGCTCTTTCTTCTGAATTTCATGGCATTTTATCTGCACAACGTAGGTTAGCTCCTTTATATTTTAGGCCGAAGTCGGACTTAATAGGCCGGCCGAAGTGGCCGAGCGGTTCTAGGCGCTACAGTCTGGATCCGCGCGACCGTTACGGTCACAGGTTCGAATCCTGCCTCGGGCGTCGATGTGTGTGATGTCATTAGGTTAGTTAGGTTTAAGTAGTTCTAAGTTCTGTGGGACTGATGACCTTAGAAGTTAAGTCCCGTAGTACTCAGAGCCATTTGAACCATTTTGAACCAGACTTAATATTTTGAACGCCACGTTGACTTTTGCCTATAAACACATCTTTCTCTACGTCTCTTCGCGTTAACTGAGTCTTCTATTGCTTCCTTGTAGAACAAACTTTATATTGTGACATGCACAATATTCTGTACGTTCTTCAGTATTAATTTATTTTGGTAACCGGTTTTTGGCTTACAATGCCATCATTAGATTTTAAATAAGATTGTGGTCTTTTAACCGAAAACCGGTTAACAAAATATATTAATAATGTAGAATATAAAGCATATTATGAGTTCGCTTATAAGCTTCCACACGTTTCTCTCATTCATTCCAGCTTTTTTACACTTCCTGTTAATTTCATTCCGAGGCAGTCTACACTGCTGCGTTCCTACCACATTCTTAATATTCTTACTTTTTCTTCCACCACCCTTAAGATTGTGTGTTTCCTCAGTCACTCATGGCTTCTTCGCCTCTACTTTCGTTATACCTACGGTGCCATATCTTGCCTTGATTATTATGTTATTCTTCACTACTTTCCACCTCTCGTCCTCTGAACTACTCTCAGTTCCTTTGCTTAGGCCATCGGTTACTGCCTCAGAGGATTTCCATTTCATATAATTCATTTCGTCGCACAGTCCTTCGTCTTTATGTTCTTGTAATTCACCCTGCTGTTCATCACTACAAAATTTCGGTATGAATAATGATCAGTATTAATAACGAAGATGCTACAACTACTGCTATCGCCACCACCACAACAACAACAACTACTACAAGTAATATAATAATAATATAGTAGTAGCCGTGTTGAGTTGATAGTCTCCCATCGGGCGCCTCCCCAGGTGGCGAATAAGGGAATGCTCTCCAGATATGGAGGGTATCGGGGAAATAAAATACCCGGGGTGGACCAAAACTATCAACCGAAATCCACTAGCGTCTGCCTGGTATCCAGCGGTTAGGGGTCAGCGTCTGTTCGCCTAGATGGTGATCTCAACAATCAAGTCGTATTCCTCGTGATATTTCCTCGGAAGGACCACCACAGAGCTAGTTTTCAACTTTAAAACCAAACATGAAGATAACACAAGGAATGAATCCACTACCCCAGGCACCAGTCGGAAGGCTGGCTTTACCTGGTCATCGGATTTCGGGGGACCAGGAGCATCATGTTACGCCTAAGGTTGAGAACCAGACGACGTCCAAATTATTACACACAAAACAAAGACACTTCATCGGTACACTTAATACTAATACTCTCTTCAAACTGGGCAAGATCAAACAACTTACAGACGTGCTGCAAAAATTCCAGATCAAAATCCTTGCAATCCAGGAAACACGATTTACCGACGAAAACCATTTTGACACAGACAACTACAGGATCTACAAAGGAAAACCAGCAGTTAAAACTAACGAGAAAGGACTCAGACAGTTTGGTACAGCATTTGTAGTCCACAAATCTATCAGCGACTCTGTCATTGACTTCCAGTCTGCCTCAGAACGTATATCAACGCTTTCCGTCAAATCGGCCAACAAAGCATATACCTTGATCAACGCACACGCACCCACAAATAACCATAACAAGAAGAACCCCCAGAAAGTTGATGACTTCTGGAACGACCTTGAAGAGACGACAAACAAAATTGCCAAACACCATGTAATAATCTTGTTAGGCGACTTTAACGCACAATTAGGCAAAGAAAAGAAATACAGGAGAATCACCGGAATCCATACAGCTCACAAGAGAACTAACAAGAATGGGGAAAGATTGATAAGCTTTTGCGAAAATTTCTGCCTCGTAATTATGTCAAAACAATTCAAAAAACCCAACAAGAAACTGTATACTTGGAAGTCGTCCAACACAATGTTGGGTGAATTCCAGACAGACCATGTGGTCATCTCCAAGGGTACGACAGCAGAAATTCTGAATGTGAAAATGAGAAGAGGATTTTTTTAATTAGACCACCATCTTGTACACATAAAGACCAGATTCCAGCCCAATAGAAAAAAAAAAAACTAAACAAAGTGCTGAGACCAGACCCCGAATACATAAAACTCAACAACGAAAACATCTTACACGAAATTAGTCAGACAAACACCACAAACTGGACAGAACTTATGGACGTCCGCAAATCCGCGATGAAATTGGGTCAACCCCGAGAAGGAGAAAACACAGGTGGTGGAATATAATATGTGACCAAGCAATAGAAGAAAGGACCAATGCCTGGAAAAAACTTCAATAGTCACAAAACATCAGAAAAATGGCAACGATTTCTAGTAATCCGAAAACAAACATCGAAAACTATTCGGAGGTAAAAAAGAAATTATCACAAATGGCGACTAGATGAGGTAGAACAAGACTTTAAGATGAACGACACCAGGAATTTTTATAAGACATTTAAATAACATATTGCAGGATACCAGCCACCCAATCTTTGCTTGAAGAAACCGGGTGGTTCAGTAGAAACTAACACGAAGAATAACTGCCAAATCCTCGCAGACTATTTCAACAAACTTCTCAACTGCGAAAGACCTACAGAGGATATTCACTACCACACATCTACACCAAATCCCGACGCTAAGCCACCAACCGTCAACGAAATAGTAGAAATTATTAAGACACTGAAAATCAACAGAGCCCCTGGAGAAGATGGAATTATTGCAGAACTATGGAAACTAAATGATGAAAGATTAACACGAAAAATCCAGAAAATCGTATGAAACATTTGGGAAACAGAACAGATCCCTTCTGAATGAAAATGCGCACTCATCCATCCACTCCACAAAAAAAGGGGACAAAACTGAACCAAATAATTAAAGGTGTATCATGAATAGATTACAAGAACTAGCTGACCCACAAATAGGAGAATACCAGGCTGGTTTTCGCAAGGGACGATCATGCATAGAGCAGATCTGGAATCTGAAAATGATTCTCCAGATGAGAAACACCCGAAACACTGCGGTCACTTTCGTGGAATTTAAAAAGGTCTACGACTCAATAGACAGAGTAGCGCTCTGCAACACGCTGGAAGAATTCAGCATTGACAGAAAGACGAGAGTAATCATTTGGCAAACATTAACTGACACAGTCTCCAAGGTTAAATTTATGGGGGATATCTCTGAACCATTTGAAATCTAAACTGTAGTGCGACAGGGTGACGGACTTTCACCATTACTCTTTAATATCATTCTTGAAAAAATTATCAGGACATGGGAAAAAGAAGTCAAAGGAATCCAAATTGTCATTAGAAAAGATAATAGATTGAATGTGAAGTGTTTAGCTTTTGCAGATGATCTTGCAATCCTCACAAATAATAGAAAAGAAGCCACTAACGCCATAGAGAAGTTACACGAAATTTCACAAAGAACTGGCCTGCAAATCTTGTATGAGAAAACCCAGTACATAGAAAGAGTGCCACAAGACAAATTGTCTATTGTGACAACCCATGGGAAAATCGTACAAGTACCACATTTTAAGTACCTAGGAGAAATCTTCCAGTCATCAGGGATAAACCTAAAGGCCAATGAAGAAAGAATAAAAAAACTATAGAAAGCATATAAACTCACGTGTAACTATTATAACAAAACGTCCACATCCATTAAAGCAAAATTGAGGCACTGCAACTCTTTCGTACTTCCAGAGGCACTTTATGCATCTGAAACAACACAAATAGGTGGGCAAACTAAAATCAAAGAAATAGAGAAACAAGAAAGGAAAATTCTCAGGAAAATTTTTGGCCCGATACAAGAGCAAGGAATCTGGAAGGAGCGACCAACATCAGAATTATATAAATACACAGACAAGATTACGGGATACAATAAGGAAAAGAAGTATGCTGTTCTACGGACATATCCACAGGATGAATGGAAACAGATTTTCAAAGCGAATTCTTAAAGTCATCAACTCAGGCAGGGGAAAAACAAAATCGATAAAAGAAGTTGAATAGGACCTCAGACAAGCACACAAAACAGTGAACGATGCAGAAAATAGAACTGAATTCAGAAACATGTTCAAAAAAACATAAATTTGACACCACAACGCAGAAGAGACCAGGATACAAACGGACAGCGGAGCGAAAGAAACAACACAGTGAACACATGAAACTGCAAATGGGAGCTGAAGTAGATGGAAGCATTGTTAGTGGAAAGCTGCTGCTGTGACAGAGTCAAAGCTGTTGATTTTGTGCGAGTTGTTTACCGGAAATCATTTGGAAACTTTTTCAAAGTCGCACTCTACGAAGTTCGTCGACATAGCAGGGAAAATTACCATTATACCTGTGTGCGACGAAGAAAGTGAAGCGAAATTTTATCTCTGCTAATTTGCTCTAAGAGGTCTGTTTGCATAATTAACCACTGCTTTACTGGTACGCTTTAACTACGCTTCAGCGCTTCGCTGCAATTAACGCCGGGTGCAACAGCGTTTTCTCCGTACCTGGCAGTACCTCTACCCTCGCAAGGTGCGCTTTTCTACACCGTGCCATCAGCTCCTGATATTTTCTTTTCAAATTGTACGCGGTTTGCTTTTTCAAATACTATTCACCTAGTAAGTACAGTTCATAAATCAATTTTACATTGGCATCTTACCTCCACCAACACTGATTATGCACTGAGGTGACAAAAGACGTGAGATAATACAAATATACTGAGGGCGGTAATGTCTCGTACACAAGGCATAAAAGGGCAGTACGTTGGCGGAGTTCGTGTGAAGAGGTGTCCGGCGTGATTATGGTCGCACGATGGGAACTAACAGACTTTCAGTTCGTAATGGTAGTTGTAGCTAGACGCATGGGACATTCCCTTTCGGAAATTGTTAGGTAATACAGTATTCCGAGATCCACAGTGTCAAGAGTTTGTCGACAATACCACATTTCAGGCATTGCCTCTCAGCACGGACGACGCGGAGGCCGACGGCCTTCACTTAACGACCAAGAGCAGCGTAGTTTACGTAGAGTTGTCAGTGCTGACAGACAAGCAACACTGTGGGAAATAACCGCAGAACTCAGAGCGGGATGTACGATGAACGTATCCGTGGGAACAGTGCAGCGAAATCTGGCATTGTTGGGCTATGGCAGCAGGTAACCGAAGCGAATGCCTTTGCTAACAGCACAACATCTCCTGGGATTGTGACCACATCGCTTGGACGCTAGACTGCCAGAAAACAGTGGCCTGGTCAGATGAGTCGCGATTTCAAGTGGTAGGGGCTGATGGTAGGGTTCGACGCAAACCCCACTAAGTCATGAACCCAAGTTCTCAACAAGGCACCGTGCAAGCTGGTATGGACTCCATAATGGTATGGGCTCCGTTTACATGAAGTGGACTGGATCCTCTGGTTCTATTGATCGATCATTGACTGGAAATGGTTACGTTTGTCTACTTGGAGACCATTTGCAGTCATTCATGGGCTTCTTGTCCCCCAACAGCGATGGAATTTTTATGGGTGAAAATGCGCCATATCACCGGGCCGAAATTGTTTTGAGAACATTCTGGACAGTTCGAGACCATGGCTTGGCCACTCACATCATCCCATCGAACGTTTATGGGACATAAACGAGACCTCAGTATGTGCACAAAATAGTACACCGGGCACACAATCTCAATTATTAACGGCTGTATAGGTAGCATGGCTGAATTTTTCTGCAGGGGACTTACAACGAATTAGCCGGCCGGCGTGGCCAAGCAGCTCCAGGCGCTTCAGTCTGGAACCGCGCGACCGCTACGGTCGCAGGTTCGAATCCTGCTTCGGGCATGGATGTGTGTGATGTCCTTAGGTTAGTTAGGTTTAAGTAGTTCAAAGTCCTAGGGGACTGATGACCTCAGATGTTTCGTCCCATAGTGCTCAGAGGCATTTGGACCATCCAACGAGTTGTTCACTTCGTGACATATCTAGTTGCTGCACTACGCCGGGCAAAAGGGCTTTGGTCACCTCATTTTATTTAACTTGTGGTATACGATTTTGCAGAGGACACCTTTTAAAGGTCACTCCTCTGGCGGTTTCAATCATTCAAGTAGCTGCAAATGCATTCAGGTCACAGCACCACTAGGGAGTACCCAGTGCAGTAGACCGTTCGCATTTACCACAGGACAGATTTAAAACGCTAAAGAAGTAATCATTAACAGCTGTCCACTGTAGTGCTTTCTGGGGCGATTTCTGACTTGCTCAGCGTCGAGGAGAATGGTGCAATTTCTGCTATATTTCTGATCGGGTCATTGAAATCTTTGGTTAAGCGGCATCGATCGTATAATTCAGGCATCATCAAGATTATTTGTGATGTTAACTGAAGACTTTCATCCACTTAATTACTTGAGCAGCCGTATGTCGTTGTCATAGTAGGGCACTCGTTACTCGAATGCTGCCATGCTGCCTCGCAAACGTCTTTGTGTAAGTGACTGGGCCGGTGGGTGTGGCCTAGCGGTCCTAGGCGCCTCAGTTTGGAACCGCGCGACTGCTACGGTCGCAGGTGCGAATCCTGCCACGGGCATGGATGTGTGTGATGTCCTTAGGTAGGTTAGGTTTAAGTAGTTCTAAGTTCTAGGGGACTGATGACCTCAGATGTTAAGTCCCATAGTGGTCATAGCCATTTTGTAAGTGACTGATTGCGGAAACGAACCATTTACCACTGAAATAACTACAGCGGGAAATATAAATTTATATGCACATAAAATTTGGCCAGTATGTGAATATTTTACAGACTGGAATACATTGAGCTCGGGTTAAAATTACAACATTTATACCCTTATTGACCACTTAGACAGAAAATACAGATTCATTTGAGCAAACAACCTGCCCAACCAGCTGTATTGGTCATTTAGCACAGCAATGAGGTGTTAATAAAACTCAGATCTAATGAAATTTAAATTAATTTATTACCAAATAAAGACAAGTTGAAACAACCTCCTTCAAGTACGTACTGAATTCAAAAATGAAATGTTTAAAAATACTATAAAAGTCCACTGAAATAACAATCAGTTATTTACTAGAGTCTCAAATTAATGCAGTTTAAATAAATATAAATAAACATGATAAAAAAACAGAAAAGAAAGAAATCGTTGAAAGCCCCTTAAGCAAAACCCGAATTCATATAAAGTAGAATGCTTAAGACAACCGTAGCTTCCCTTGTGTAATCCATAGCCTTCAACCATTGCATTCTCACTTGTATCGCGGTATTTGAACATCATTACACCTCAGCGTATACAGATATGAGGATATACCGAAGCCTAACCTGAAACAGGTCAGTGTCAGAAATAGGCAACAACTTTTTCTTATTTTGTTAACAAACAAATGTTTTTTTCTGTTGCCCTCGTCCAGCTATTTCATTTGTTAAAGCACCTACGCCTGGGTTTCAAGCAGGATCCCTCATTTCATACGATGCTTAGGTGGTATTCCATGCAGCTGGAGAGCCTCTGCAATGCAGTTTGAGTTTAGGAGGAATGCCAAGCGAGCTGGCACATGAATGGAAATTTGATTTGAGGAGGAAGGCGTGCTAGGGTAATCCATGTAGTTGTGCAACGCCACTTTGACAGAGTGTCACATCCATCTACTGAGCAGGAGATCTGAGATCGAATCCCGGCTTTGGTACAAATTTTCATTCGTCGATTCAGTGTGTATATATGCAATAACTCATTTCTCCCATTCTGTCTCGCCTCCACGGTGACTCATATTATTTCTCTGTACCTGGCAGTACCTCTACCCGCACAAGGAGCTCTTTTCTACACCTTATAACCGGCTGGCACATACACAGCACTCTACACTTACGTCAGCGTTGGAGGGTCGAATGACCGCCTGATATCAGGTCTACATCATCCACAGAGCCCCAAAGCGACCAGTGTGCTGTTTTAAGGGGGTGAGATAATTTCGTCTGGTGAGCTTACGAGTCGGACACACACTTGCTTCGAAAATAGTGACGTATCAGACAGTTTTGTTGAAAATGTCGGCGTCTGTAGGAGGCAAGTGAGATTCGCCGGAGCTGGAATTAAAAATTCCGTACGGTGCATCCAGACATGAAACGGGCCCAGCCAACACGAAGTGCGTGAAAGCAGGTAGGCGGCGGCAGAGTAAGCCGCAGGGGGGGCGGAGTGCACCTGGAGCGTGATTCGTCTGGGTAATAACGGAGTAATGGGGAGGCTGCGAGGCGAGGCGAGGTGCGGCGGAATAAGCAAAACGCTGGTGCTGCCGGGTGGCGGGCGGGCACGGCCCGGCGCCCGTAAAGCGAGGACACTTTACGCGACAGCCGGGGCGCGACATGTTTAGGGGCGCCGCGCCACGCCGCGCTGTCTTATTAATGCCGTCTGCAGTAATTGCTAGCGGTGCTCGGCGTCGCTCGCAGTAATTCCGAGTGTCCCTGGCCCGTGTTTTAATTAAGTAGCGGGCGCTGGAGGCCGGCGTGTCGCAGGTGTGCTCGCCGCCCCGTGCGCGAGGCGGGAGGCGGCAGACTGCGCGGGTGGCGGCCGGGTCCCGGGGGCTGGGGGCGGGCGCCGCTGCCGCTGTGCACTTCATAATTCCCACGCACGGCGCCAGGAGCCAGTCGGCGCTTTTAATGGCGCAATTAGCTGTTCGCCAGAAGGAGTGCCGCCATATTCGCACAAGGCGTGTAATAATAAGGCTACCGATCGCTCGGTGCTCGAGGCGGTATGGATCGGACAAGGGGAAATTTTCTAAGAATTACAGCACGTACCAACAGTATTCCAAATGCTCAGTTTCTCAATTACGAAAAATTAGAAACGCCTGTGGAACAGATCGCGTAGGGGAGGCAACTACGTACCGCTTTGTGCCTTATATTCACACATCTTCTGGGACGAAATGCTAAGCTCCTTCAGAAACATGACATCAAATGTATTTCGTTTCCATCGACAAAGGTAATAAGTCAACTTAGAGAAAACAATCCACTTCGAAGTAGGCCGACTTCGTAATATTGAAGAAGGAATGAAGGCAAACTACAGAACAGTTACATCGAGATCGTTAGAGAACGCGCACAGACACGACCAGAATTGTAAGGAAAATCACCTGTGGCCTATAAGGCTGAAACGATGTAAGACCCCACAAACGGTCGTATACTGCATACCACAACAGTGTAACATCTTGTATGTGATACATGTTGTTAGAAAAGTCGAGGGGCTAAGAATGATGAATAGAGATGCAAGCAAGCAAATCATGTGTCCCGAGTACTGACTGGAGTCTTCTTCTTCCAGTTGGTGAGGAGTGTCCCGTGCTTACTGGTTAGTCTCTGGGTTTCGAAGTCCGCTATTTCATGATCTGGCAATTACTTATTTTTAACCTTTGTGACCGGATGCCTTTTCTGCCGACACAGTCTTCAATTAAACTAAGGAAGGAAATTCGTGCGCAACATTGCTTTGTACTCTAGGTTATCGTATTTTATCGGTGCTCACGTTGTATATACTTAGATACCTGTGGTTCCAAGCAGACACATAATTTTATTAAATTAGTATTTTTTCCTTAATATCTCGAAATTGTGTGTACTAGACATTGGACAGTGCAAATAACCATGGGGGCAAATCTACTAAGGTCAGTATTCACTTCCTTCACTATTCTGTCTGTTGGCTCCCACTGGGGTAATTTGCCGTGCATGTGTGACGTGGCCAGCTGGTGTGGCCGAGCGGTTCTAGGCGCTTCAGTCTGGAAACGCGCAACCACTACAGTCGCAGGTTCGAATCCTGCCTCGGGCATGGATGTGTGTGATGTCCTTAGGTTAGTTAGGTTTAAGTAGTTCTAAGTAAGTTCTAGGGGACTGATGACCTCAGATGCTAGGTCCCGTTGTGCTCAGAGTCATTTTGTGTCACGTGTTATCAGGCAAATTCATGTCTTTGGCTTTTCATAAAATATTTTTCTTCCGTTCATAAGAATAAATGTATACAATAATTATTTTGTGTGCAAGGGGGACGCAAGGTAACTAAAATTTCTTTCCTGTAGCTGAGGGACGGTTGTGACGCATTTTCACTTTTGAAACACACATGACGCCTAATATACGTATTCTCCATCTTGCTCCTTTGCATCTTCATTATTCTGGACGTAGTGACGTTAAACGAGTTTTCCAAAATACACTATCGGAATGTTCGTTCTGACAATCTGAGGCTTGTGAAAGTACCTATCCAATACTTTCAGCTATTTTTCATACAGGGTAGTCCACTGATCGTTACCGGGCCAAATATCTCACGAAATAAGCGTCAAACGAAAAAACTACAAAGAACGAAACTTGTCTAGCTTGAAGGGGGAAACCAGATGGCGCTATGGTTGGCCCGCTAGATGGCGCTGCCATAGGTCAAACGGATAAATTTTTTAACATACAAACCCCAATTTTTTATTACATATTCGTGTAGTTCGTAAATAAATATGAATATTTTAGTTGCACGACATTTTTCGCTTTGTGATAGATGGCGCTGTAATAGTCACGACCATATTGCTCACAATTTGAGACGAACAGTTGGTAACAGGTAGGTTTTTTAAAATTAGAATACAGAACGTAGGTACGTTTGAACATTTTATTTCGGTTGTTCCAATGTGATACATGTACCTTTGTGAACTTATCATTTCTGAGAACTCATGCTGTTACAGCGTGATTACTTATAAATACCACATTAATGCAATAAGTGCTCAAAATGATGTCTGTCAACCTCAATGCATTTGGCTATACGTGTAACGACATTCCTCAAAACAGCGAGTAGTTTGCCCTCCGTAATGTTCGCACATGCATTGACAATGCGCTGACGCATGTTGTCAGGCGTTGTCGGTGGATCACGATAGCAAATATCCTTACACTTTCCCCACAGAAAGAAATTCGGGGACGTCAGATCAGGTGAAAGTGCGGGCCATGGCATGGTGCTTCGACGACCAATCCACCTGTCATGAAATATGCTATTCAGTACCGCTTCAACCGCACGCGAGCTATGAGCCGGACATCCATCATGTTGGAACTACATCGCCATTTTGTCATGCAGTAGTGAAAAATTAAAATGAGTAAAAATGTAGCTTATGGGCCACTTCATATATAAGTAACACGAAAAGGTAATTAAATAACAAAAAACAACACGAATCTGCCCAGTGGATTAGTGTCGAGATCCGGTGTGCCGGCCAGTCTGTGGATGGTTTTTAAGGCGGTTTTCCATCTGCCTCGGTGAATGCGGTCTGGTTCCCATTATTCCGCCTCAGTTACACTATGTCGGCGATTGCTGCGCAAACGCTGTCTCCACGTACGCGTACACCATAATTACTTTACCATTCAAAAATTGGGGTTACAATCGTCTGCTGTGAGACGTTCCCGAAGGGGGGGAAGGTCCACTGGGGGCCGAACCGAACAATAAACCTGGGATCGGTGTGGGGCGGCGGTGGGACGAGTGGACTGCTGTAGCCTGTTGTGGGGTTGTGACCCACTGATGGCTACGGCGGGGACGAAGCCTCTCCACAACACAATACAAGTCAATTAAATACCAGATTCACTATTGCTTGCTTGTGTGTGTGTGTGTGTGTGTGTGTGTGTGTGTGTGTGTGTGTGTGTGTTTTGAACTAATTTTCTGTGGGGCGTCTCATAGAAGTTCCATGTGCTACAGTGTGCACTGTGCACTCTACCAGTATACGAACTATCTTAGGACGGGCGGTACAGATCTCGGCGACGACAAAACCACCAGCAGTTGGTCAACGCATTGTGGTTGAGAACAAACCGGCACCTCCTGCTCCATTTGTAGAAATGCTGTTGGGTGTAGTAGTTGGCTGCATGGTGAGCACACCGATGACCTTTCCTCCACAGACAAGAGAAAAGATCAGCGTCCAGTGACTTAGCCTTTGAAGTGAGATTACAAGAAACAGAATTCTGAGATTATCCCCTCGAGATTATCTCCTCAAGATCATTTCAATTTGTCGCTTTTCTACAGAATCTGTCCCATATATGATGCGTAATTCTGGTGGACTGCATCATTGTCTGCCATAACCTCTTCAGTGGTATCAAAATGTTATCCAATCACAAACTTTGTGGAAAACAGTTGGAGGCCAGGGCTTGCGTGAACCGATGACTAGGGTGCAACATCTTCGCGAATGTGATTACGTGACCATTTGACTTTTCTTTTGAGCGACGGGTTACTTAACTTATTAGTGGAGGAGTAGAATTGTGGCTTTTAAATTAACTGGAGAATTTCTACATCTACATCTACATTTATACTCCGCAAGCCACCCAACGGTGTGTGGCGGAGGGCACTTTACGTGCCAGTATCATTACCTCCTTTTCCTGTTCCAGTTGCGTATGGTTCGCGGGAAGAACGACTGTCTGAAAGCCTCCGTGCGCGCTCTAATCTCTCTAATTTTACATTCGTGATCTCCTCGGGAGGTATAAGTAGGGGGAAGCAATATATTCGATACCTCATCCAGAAACGCACCCTCTCGAAACCTGGCGAGCAAGCTACACCGCGATGCAGAGCGCCTCTCTTGCAGAGTCTGCCACTTGAGTTTATTAAACATCTCCGTAACGCTATCACGGTTACCAAACGCGCCGCTCTTCTTTGGATCTTCTCTATCTCCTCCGTCAAACCGATCTGGTACGGATCCCACACTGATGAGCAATACTCAAGTATAGGTCGAACGAGTGTTTTGTAAGCCACCTCCTTTGTTGATGGACTACATTTTCTAAGCACTCTCCCAATGAATCTCAACCTGGTACCCGCCTTACCAACAATTAATTTTATATGATCATTCCACTTCAAATCGTTCCGCACGCATACTCCCAGGTATTTTACAGAAGTAACTGCTGCCAGTGTTTGTTCCGCTATCATTTAATCATACAATAAAGGATCCTTCTTTCTATGTATTCGCAATATATTACATTTGTCTATGTTAAGGGACAGTTGCCACTCCCTGCACCAAGTGCCTATCCGCTGCAGATCTTCCTGCATTTCGCTACAATTTTCTAATGCTGCAACTTCTCTGTATACTACAGCATCATCCGCGAAAAGCCGCATGGAACTTCCGAGACTATCTACTAGGTCATTTATATATATTGTGAAAAGCAATGGTCCCATAACACTCCCCTGTGGCACGCCAGAGGTTACTTTTACGTCTGTAGACGTCTTTCCATTGATAAAAACATACTGTGTTCTGTTTGCTAAAAACTCTTCAATCCAGCCACACAGCTGGTCTGATATTCCGTAGGCGACAGTGCGGAACTGTATCGAACGCCTTCCGGAAGTCAAGAAAAATAGCATCTACCTGGGAGCCTGTATCTAATATTTTCTGGGTCTCATGAACAAATAAAGCGAGTTGGGTCTCACACGATAGCTGTTTCCGGAATCCACGTTGATTCCTACATAGTAGATTCTGGGTTTCCAAAAACGACATGATACTCGAGCAAAAAACATGTTCTAAAATTCTACAACAGATCGACGTCAGAGATATAGGTCTATCCGTAGGACTAGAAGTACTGGATGGCCGGTGTTGTCTTGGAGTCCGGAAATCTGTTCGTTGCTATTACTGGAGAGTATGGACTTGGACAGCGCCTTGGGCCGTGTGTGTGTCTTGCATACAGCTCTTCACCACAATCTCCAACCACTTCCATTCCTCAGCCTCCGTTGCTATTAATCCGATCGTACCACCATCAACACGCATTTGAATTAATTAACGGATATAGATAAGTGTTAGTTCCACAAAACAAGCGATTTCTTCATCGCACCTTCCCCGATCTCTGTAATAGACATTTGGACCTCCTAGCTCCGTGGGCACATTTGCTAATTAGATTCATTTTGCCTCTCTTTCGGGATAATATCTACTCTGTGCATATCATATTGATTTGTAGTAATCAGCCAGGCACCCAGCTCAGTCAATTAATTGAACATTTTAAGTGAATCGTAACCACTTAAAATGAATTATTCTAAAATTTCAAGTTTCTATGTCCATTCTATTAACTCAGAATATGTATCATTATGGAAGGTACCACCATACGCGACTGATCTTAGTGCCAGATTTGCATATATAACAGTTTGTGACCAATCTCCAGTGTGACGTAACAAATGTAAAACTCTCCCGCGTTGCTCTCCAGCTTCGAGCATGTTGACGCAGCAAGGCACTGCACTCCCATTTGGCTTTGGTACGGTACAAATCCCACACTGCCGTTCCAGTGTAGATTTTCTATTGTTTTGCTAAATCGTTACTGATGAGGAAGGTAATCGAGGTAAGTTCATAATGATTAAGACATAATATCGAATTTTCTGGAAGTGCTGTTCGAATCCTAAAAAATCTTATTTTATTCACGCGTAGCTTTCCTAAATTGTTACTACTGCGCTAGGGGGAGTTTTACTTAAAATAGATAACGTAACCTAAACTAGACTACCCCACTTCGCCTTGAGAACAGCATGCCCACAACATCAACAGAGATAGCATTCAGTTTTGTATAGCATTTGTCGAGGATGATAAGAGCCTTTAGGAACAATCAAGTATTGTGACTGGAGGAGATGAAGGCCTCATAACTGACAAGTTTTCAGTACCATAAGTAGTTTAGAAGGAGCTGTTACGCTAGAAGTATTCAAAGGTTTGTACTGAGAATCAAAATCGTAGGCCCATGAACCATCTCATTTGCTGACGCTATGCCTGTAAGTGAAGACCACACAGAATTAAGAATTACGATTCAAGCTGTCTGTACACCATTTGGTTTAGAGATCAATATGGAAAAAACATTTTATGAGTACAACTACTAAACCAGTGAAAATTGACCATGAAGCTACTGAAGCGAGTTCAAAATTTACCCCTTGGGGGGTGGGGGTGTAAAGTTTAGCTACAGAAACTCAACGAAGAGACAGCAATTTCATGATGATTAGAATGAAGTTTGACAGCATTCAGAAAGCTTCAGTTCATACTGATCGACCAAGATGGTACGTTGAACTTGGAAACGGTCTGCAATATTTACACCTCGCCAATATCCCCTTACGACCTAGAAACATCGCCAACGACAAAAGCTAACACTCATAAGTTACAAAGTGTACAAAGTACAGCTGAGGCGCAGACTGTAATAAATTAATTTGATGTGCTAAGCCAAAGATCCAGCTGTCTATTTAAAATCCTTGATATATTTTTGATATTCAGTTTAAAAAATAACTCATCTACATGGATACTCTGCAAATCACAGTCAAGTGCCTGGCAGAGGGTTCATCGAATTACCTTCACAATTCTCTATTATTCCAATCTCGTATAGCGCGCGGAAAGAATGAACACCTATATCTTTCTGTACGAGCTCTGATTTCCCTCATTTTATCGTGGTGATCGTTCCTCCTTAAGTAGGTCGGTGTCAACAAAATATTTTCGCATTCGAAGGAGAAAGATGGTGATTGGAATTTCGTGAGAAGATTTCGTCGCAATGAAAAACGCCTTTCTTTCAATAATTTCCAGCCCAAACCCTGTATCATTTCTGTGACACTCTCCCCCATGTTTCGCAATAATACAAAACTTTCTGCCTTTCGTTGAACTTTTTCTATGTACTACGTCAGTCCTATCTTGTAAGGATCCCACACCGCGCAGCAGTATTCTGAAAGAGGACGGACAAGCGTAGTGTAGGCAGTCCCCTTAGAAGGTCTGTTACATTTTCTAAGTGTCCTGCCAAAAAAGCGCAGTCTTTGGCTAACTTTCCCCACAACATTTTCTATGTGTTCCTTCCAATTTAAGTTATTCGTAATTGTAATACCTAGATATTTAGTTGAATTTACGGCTTTTAGATTAGACTGATTTATCGTGTAACCGAAGTTTAACGAGTTCCTTTTAGCACTCATGTGGATGACCTCACACTTTTCGTTATTTAGGGTCAACGGCCACTTTTCGCCCCATTCAGATATCTTTTCTATCGTTTTTCAGTTTGTTTTGATCTTCGTTTATATAGAGCAAAGGGCCTATAACACTCAGGCAAGTATAGCTTTGTAAATATTTTCTTTCTTCGTCCGTCCGTCTCCATCTAAGGACGCATTTTCTTGTTACTTTTGCTATTACAGATGCATTTAAGTGTTTACTTTATAGTAGTCCTATAGATATCCTGTTAATTTTTTTACTCTGTTTCAGTGTTAATTACGTTGGGAAGCGATTGGTTTAGTGGCATGTCGATTTACGCACCATTCACGATCCGTTACGTGCAGATTTGCGTTCTTTACTAATCAAAACTTGCAGTCTAAATTTATTGTCACATAGTTTGATCAGTGTTTCTTTGTATAAAGCAAAACATTTTTTCGCTCTATAGTTCATATTATCACCGTCATCAACCGAATCCGCTTCACACCAACGACTCTGAACATTTTGGGCAACACTAAGTGTAAATTCAATTAAAATTGAACTTCTTATGACCTACCTTTTTGTGATGCTTCTGCTGTGATAACTGTGATGATGTGTACCGACTCTGAACAATTTCTTTTCGGAGGAATTAAGTACATTCATTACTTTTTAATTATATTTCTTCCTTCATTTTGAATGGGATACACTGCAAGATACGAGGCATCAGCCTCAGGGTAAAGATCAGTAGCTAGGTGATAGGAAGAAGAGTATCCTCGCGAAAATAAGTAAACTGTGTCCAAGCATCCAGGTTTAGGTTTACTATGGTTCCCTATATAACTTGAAACCAATGTTGCTATGTTTCAACATGACCACTGCTCTTTCCCTGGCCCATTCCTGCCAGCTAGTCCTCAGTCCCTGAAGACCTTGTAGCTGACGTAACTTTAAAGTGTAACGTTCCTTCCTTTTGCTGTTGACGCAGTCCGCTCTAAAGCTGCAAATAATGTGGCGCTGTTAGCGGCGGCTGGGGAGGCGACCACAGCACGTGGTCTGCTTTGTCTGCTGCGACATCAGGCGGGGCCGTTTAATGGCCGTCGGTCGCAATCGAAGTGAGTGTCCTGTCCCACTGCAGGCGCCCTCCATTGGGAAATAACGCCATCGCGTCTGAGTGGCCGTCTCGCCTCCCTTTCTCTCGCCATACCGGCGTGTGCCTATGCTGAAAGTACAGTGGATCATAGAAGACCTTTCACCGTTCTCGTTCGATTTTAACCTTTCCTGAGTTGAGGATGAGGGACGCT
The DNA here is from genome assembly GCF_023864345.2 of Schistocerca serialis cubense. Classification (NCBI taxonomy): domain Eukaryota; kingdom Metazoa; phylum Arthropoda; class Insecta; order Orthoptera; family Acrididae; genus Schistocerca; species Schistocerca serialis. The sequence continues at coordinate 149,757,259 of NC_064642.1, forward strand.
ATTCTTACTTCTAAAGACACGGTGAGATTTCTGGGGCTCATTTTTGACTCGAAGCTTACGTGGTTACCTCATCTTAAAGACCTGAAACGACGGTCACTTAAGGCTTTAAGTATTTTAAAATGTCTTAGCCACAGTACATGGGGAGCTGACAGGACTTGTCTGCCCCAGTTTTACAGGGCGTTTCTGCGATCTCGGCTCGATTATAGGTGCCCGGTGTATGGGTCTGCGATGCCTTCTTACTTACAGATGTTGGACGTTGTGCACTATGAAGGGCTTCGGTTGGCCACTGGGGCATTCCGAACTAGCCCCATACCAAGCCTCTGTGCAGAGGCTGGTGAACCGCCACTTCATATGCGGCGGCGGCTTGCACCAGGCCTATAAAACTTTGTCCACACCATAGACACCTGCATACCATACCGTTGCTCAGCCTCCTCTGGCACGGCTATTTCATCACCGGCAACGTGCGACGCAGCCCTATGGGATTCGGCCACAGGATTGCCTCGCTGCGATGTCTATGGCTGGTCTTCGTGTTTTACGTCGCGGTTGGAGCAGATTTCCACCTTGGCTCCTCCGGAGACCCAGACTTATTTTAGATTTGACTAATTTTAAGAAAAATAGCACACCAGATTTTAGATTCCAATCTCTATTTTCTAACACTGAAGGCTCCAAACAGGAGAATTTCCTTGGCTGTTCTGTGGTGTTCCCTGATCATTTTACCCGGATTCACCTCCCTGATCAATATACTGTATTCGCAGCGGAGCTCCACGCGATCCTGAAGGCACTGGAGCGGATGAATCGTGTTCGGGGCAATCGATTTCTCCTGTGCTCCGATTCTCTTAGTGCCTTACTATCACTGCAGAATCTGTACCCAACTGAGGAGATGGTCCAGCTGATATATGACCAACTGTACTTGCTCCGACGGCGGGATAAGAGGTGTCCTTCTGCTGGGTGCCTGGTCATGTAGGAATATGGGGCAATGAACAGGCCGATCGGGCTGCCAAGGAGGCCTGCAGAGAGCAGGATGTGGTCCAATGTCCCATTCCCTTGCAGTCTGTCATCTCTGCACTCCACAGGAAGTGCATGGAGTTGTGGGAGGAAGAATGGCTGGCGGTGACGGCCAATAAACTGCGGTCGGTGAAGTTAACAACTCGGCCGTGGCGTTCCTCCTGTCAGTTGCTCCGGCGGGAAGAGATGGCCCTCACACGTCTTCGGATCGGGCACTGTCCTCTCACACATAGCTTAAAGTTACGGCGGGAGTATCCTCCGTTTTGTGATGCTTGTGGTGTGCACATCTCTGTCCGGCACATTTTAACAGACTGCATTTTATAACGTGATGCAAGGGCAGAAGCACAAGTTGATGAGGATCTGCCTTGTGTTTTAGCTAACGATGAGACGTGTGTGTCTAGGGTTTTAAAGTTTTGTGATGTGTCTGTACTCTGGCCTAAACTTTTAGGCTGGAGGTTTTAGTGTATTGCAGAGTGGCTGACTCCTCCCTTTTTTCCTTGCGGTCAGCCAGCCACTTCCATCTGCTCCATTGTTTTAGCACACTCTACCACTTTCTTCCTGTGTTGTCCACGTTTTACTGCTAACGCCATGCTTCATCCCACGCTTCGGTGTGGGTAGGCACATATTTTTCAGAGCTTGTTACCTGTGTTTTATGTTCTGTTTTATCTTACTGTTCTGAATATTTTCACGACACCCGTCTCACTATGTTACTGAGCGGGCGCTGAAGACCTTGCTGTCGTGCCCCCCAAAAAAACCTTCTACTACTACTACTACTACTACTACTACATAGAAGACCTACAGATGGAAGGTCAGAACAATTTAGCAGCGTTCCTTGCCATTCGAGGTAGCCACAATTACATTAATGACCATGTCGACTTTCCATATTTCATTGTCCATTCACATTAATGTGACTAGCTGTCAAACGCCTGATTAACAACCTCTAGCAGCGCTTAACCCTGCAGGACGTGCAGGAAGATAGTCAATGAGATTTGGAAGGCACTGACAGCGATGTGAGTCCACGCCATATCTAATGCCTTGACCAGTGCGCTAGGTTTCTCGGTTGAGGAACCATGGCGCGAACAGCCAGATCGAGGTTGTCCCACACAGTCTCCGGGGAATGCTCATCCTAGAGCTCTTCGAACCACACACGAACACTGCGAGCTGTGTGATGCGTCGCATGGTCCTTCTGGTAAATACCACTGTACCGAGAAAAACAAACTGCGTGTATGGGTGGACATGGTCACCGAGGATACAGGTACTCTTTTGTTGATGCATTGTACTTTCCAGAACGACGAGAATACCCAGGGAATGCCACGAAAACACTCCCCCAGACAGTAACGCGCCCTCCTCCTGCCCGGATGCTATCGACGATTGTTGCAGATCTTTCATTCTGATGAGTCAGAAAACGTGATTCATCAGAAAAGGCAACCTGTCACCACTGAGTGAACATCCAGTCGCCAGTGGACAGTAGCCAACATGGTTGCAAGGACCAGCCTGCTGCAGATGCCCATTTGCAACAACTTTCGCTAAACGGTCGCTTATAAGACACTGTTGGTAGCCCCTTGTTTAATCTGGGCGGTCGGTTGTTCAACGATTGCACGTCCGTTCTCCCTTACACGTCTCCGTAGCCGTCGTTCACCCTGTTAGATACTTTGCCATTTCGGAAACGCCAACGATCACGCCCATTTGATCGTCAGATAAATCGCTGCGTTTTCGCCTGCCGACAGCGGCTGCACTATTTTCCGCGACCCCCACACATGCTTATGTGCCCTCAACGCTAGTGCTTCCACCTGCCGTCTGTGAGTGGTTATTGCACGTTGACGTCGAACATAGGCGGTGGTCACATTAATGGGAGTGGACCGTGGAGAAGTGAACCAGCTCTTTCAGACATGAGTCTGAACGTAAACCCAGATTGCTTCAAGCAGAGCTCGAAATTTGGACAGTGTTCGGTCTGGATTTTAGCCGTGGGAACAATTGGAACAGTAATTTTCGCTCAGTTCGTCGATACTTGTAGTTTCTGCTTTGGAATTGAGACAAACATTGCTATTGTTTTTTTTTAGTTCCTGTCCATTTTGGTGGGACACAGAACATCCGTGCCATTTTCTAGTTGCTTCCACCAGTTGAGGTGACACATTGATTACAAACTTGGTCCCAGTATCCGGATCAATGAGGGTCAAAGTCAACTCCTGCATTTGTTTTTTGGGCTTACACTGATTCCATAAATGGCACCAAGCTAGTAGCAGATTTTTATAAGCAGGCAGTGAGTGTCGCCGTTTCCTATTGAGCCGTTCGGTGTCGAGGAAAATGTGTAGTACAACGTTCCCTGAACGTTTGTAACAACCTAAATTACGATCACAAACTCTGAATTTTTACCATATATTCTTTTCAGGGTGTAGGGTTTCATTTCGTGGCATATTAGCCAGTTCATTGGCGACACAGTGTCAGTATGTTCATTTTGTTATTTCGAAAGTCGTATGCTTTCCGTTTGTTCAGTTACGTTTTCTAGTAGGAAGTGTTATAGCTGAACAATTAACCTAGTCAGTTAACGACGTTATAATTTTGAATAAAATTTCAAGGGAACCTAGAACTGGTGTCACTATTCTCATGTACAAGGCAAGAGTTAAGAAAGAGCCGTCCAATAACAGAGGGTTAGGCCTGCTCACGCCAGCTCGAACTCATAACACAAATAATATGGACTCTTTTCCAGAGGCACATTATGGTTTTATATTCGGTAGGTCATGCACAGATGTAGTATTCATTCATATACAGGATGTAGAGAAGCCCTTTGAATTTAACAGACCAGCTTGTATTTGTTTTATTGACTTGCAGAAAGCTTTCGATAGGACTGAATTAACACATGTGGTAAACCTGCTGTACAATCTTGACATGCTTCCAACTCAACAAAAACAACTGAAGACATTTATTCCAAAAGCTACATCTAGACGAAAATTCCTTCTCGGTTAACAAGCTGTGTACCTGCTAACAGTTATATTAGACAAGGTGACTTTAATCCCACTACTTTCTAATGTAGTCATGGACGAGGTGATAAAGAAGGTATTGGTTGGCAGTGGTAGTAGAACGGAGGACGAAGAAAAGAAATTGTTATTCTGACGATTCTGCTACCAAAAGTTGCAGATAATTGCAGATAACCGGCAGAAACCGTTAGATATATTTAACGTGGCAGCCAAAGAGGGCAGCGAAAAACCCGAATATGGTCATATCATCTTAAAAAAAACCAACTGTATGACCATATCTATGGAATCAATTAGATGCAATGTGCAGGCAGATGGAAAAATTATTCAACAGGTAACGTTATTTTAATACCTTAGTGCTGAATTGTCAGGCAGTTACAACGGAGGCCAGGTAAAGTTCACAAATATCACCACTTCACAGAAACTAATCGTTGTCGCTCAGAATCCAAAGATCCTTTTTCAACTTGAATAAATCGCTTCCTGTACCCTCGCCATCTGTGTGCGGTCTATGTACTCGCAACCTCTTACAATCCTACGTACTGCTTCACCTATACCAGAATCAAATTAAAAATAGTTCCCGTCCCCCCTTCTGACAAAGGTTTCGGGAATTTTCCATTGGCTTCATGGCAAATACTGATCAGTATGAGCACGTCTAGCGCTTTGTTTAACAGTGGGTCAGTACAGTCTGCACAGAGAACTAAAACGGAAAAAATTACTTAAATCGGTCATAAGCGCGCACACACACACACACACACACACACACACACACACACACACACACGATTTTATTTTTATTTTTAGAGACAATTAAGCTTTGCTCCACTACCAGTCAATACGCCTGATATATGGATGCCATGAAAAGAGGTTGTATAATGGACTGGATCTCAAACAGCCCACTCTACCACTTTGAGTGGCGAATGAGAAGCAAAACACAAAGTAAATATTGTCTTGTTATCAAAATTTACGTGAACGCTCTCCTCGTTAAGCAATTACGGCATACGCCGTAGTGTGCTTTCTACTTTGCCCTGTGTGCTGATGCTGAACAAGTTTCATCGTGCTGTGTCAGCTCAGTGATAGTTAACGATAGTTCACTCATACGAGGACTTGGGCTGTGCTGCAAGGAAAAGTATCCTCGCAGACTTCACGCAGCTATGTTTCGAGAAAAAGCAGGAACGAAATCGGATGTTTGTGGCCTTAAATTGGTCCTACTTTGAAGCACACAACCGCTGGCTGAACATATTTGGAAAGTGAGCAGATTTGCTCCATCAGTCTTGTTAAATTTGTGTCAGACCTTGTAAACGACATTTTCTGTAGGACCAGAATACAGAGTGTCTGAAAACGTATTGTACAACTTTAATGTGTTACAGCTTCCAAAGTAATTAAGATATTCACGTTATGATTGACTTATGCGACACACTATGTCACAAAGGTTTTATGCCATTTTATAAATTTCAATGAATGCCCATTTGCCGGCACGCACACCGTCCACTCTGTATTCATTCTCAATCTACATCCGGTGCAACATGTCCGCATCATCTTTGGCAATGGTAGCAACTACTCGGTTCTTTAACTCATTGATGTGGTTGACAGGCGTTTGATACCCTTTGTCCTAACCGTACACCCATAGAATGATGTCCATCGGTGTACTGTCAGGCGACTTAAGAGGCTAGGGAACTGGACCACGCCTGCCAATCCGGCGGTCTAGAAACAACAGTGAACATCTAGCACAGTTTGAGCCCAATGTTTCTTGGTGGTCAGTCAGTTGTGGTACCGCTAACAGATCCTGCATATCAAGGTAATAGAATTAACAGTTTTTTCTGAAAAAAATGGTCCCGCAATGCGATCAACCATCAAAACATAGCACATTCACTTTCGGGCCGTGAAGTACCTCTTCCGTCACAGTAAGCGGATTGTTTGTGTCCCATATGCGAATACTGTGTTCGTTTACCTTACCACACACGTGGAATATTAATTAGTCAGAATATGCTAAGTTGTTTAGAAAATTTTCATTCTTCTCCAAACGGTGACGAGCACACGTTGTGGCTTGTCGTCTGGTTTCAATGCATGCAATAGTTTCATTCGTGATGGATGTACCTGTAAGCGTTTCCGTACGCCCCAGTGGACGATCGCTCTAGGAAATCACAGTTCCTGCGACGCTCTCTGAACAGACTTCTACGGCGAACGTTTAAATGCAAACCGTATCCGTTGTGTGTCAGCTTCACTTGTTCCAAGTCGTCCAGTGCGACGCATCACATCATACCTGTACCAACGGCATATCAGTGTCCGCGAGAGCGGGTGCTTCTTATACCGTGTGTGAAAGTTCCTTTCAACCTGCTTGTCTGTTAGGTCTGAATAAACCATTCCATACGCTGAGCATTTTCTTAAATCGTTGTCAGTATTCTTCACCCGCGGAAACCTGGAACACACACAAACAAAACTTTATGAGTTGGTCTGTCACATAAGCCAAACATGGTATGATTATCTTCTTCAGTTTGGGTGGTATAAATAATTGCTGATGTAGGGTACCTTTTGAGATATCATGTTCACGTACAGTAAACCATCTGTCCACTGCCACTAATCAGCGAGTAAAGTGAAACTCGCTGCACTCCAAGCACACACTTCTACATCGAAAATCTGTTGCACACTATAATGGTAGAAAACAATAACTTTTTAGTAATGTAAGCAGTCTCTTATTTCTTTTTCTTTCAGTCCTTGTACAGGGTGACAATTATTTAACCATATGAAGAAGAAAAAACGTAAATAATTTACAAATTGCGGCGTGTACACGCTTTGTTGAACGTTTAAACCTCACTACAGATATTCGGATTTACGTAGCCCATGTTCGATATGCCTGCCATTCTTGGCGATGATGTGACGCAGACGAATAGCGAAATTCTGCATGACCCACTGAAGTGTCGGAACATCGATGCTGTCGATGACATCCTGAACGGCTTTTTTCAGCTCAGCGATGGTATTGAGGTTATTGCTGTACCTGTGTTCAGATCCGGAGAATATGATGACCAATCGAGGCCCACGCCAGTGGCCTCTGGGTACCCCAGAGCGAGAATGCGGCCCCCAAAGTGCTCCTCCAGGATGTCAAACAATCTCTTGTTTCGATGGGGGTCGAGCTCCATCTTGCATGAACCACATCCTATCAAAATCAGGCTAACTTTGGATAAAGGAGATGAAATCATCTTCCAAAACCTTCACGTACCGTTCGGCTGTCACCGTGACATCAAGGAATATCGCACGGGTTACTCCGTGACTGGGCATTGCACACCACACAATCATTCGTTGAGGGTGAAGAGACTTCTCGATCGCGAAATGTGGTTTCTTAGTCCCCAAAATGCGCCAATTTTGCTCGTTGATTAACCCATCCAAATGAAAGAGGGCTTCGTCGCTAGACTAAACGAAACCATACTAATTCTCATCATGACCCGAGTCAACCATGCAGTTAGAACGTCCGAACGCAAGTCGTTCAGAAGTTGCGACGATTTTATTCCATATAGCTCTATAATTGCAACACTGTACATCACGACAAATGCATTACACTCGTCTGTCCCAGAAAGTTGTCATAGTAGCCTGCTACCCACTTTTGATCTCTGCTAATAGCAAAATTTTTAACCGCCCACCAATTTTTGTTTTACAGTAGTGACGATACATAAAGTAACTACATTATGAAATTTATAATGCCGAGTTGCAGCAAGTTAAAGCATATAACAATAATTACTTACAAAATACTTAATGTTAAAAATTTGTGTAAACCTGATGAAAATATCTTTAATCCCCAACAGCCTACCGCACACCATGAAATCTGGATCGCCCACTAGTGGGGAGTAGGGACCAGTTTGAGTACAACTGACGTATGCAGCCACAGATTAAGCGACAGTCGCAGTTGAGCTACCGATGCTAAAACACACAGTTCGCGCCTTCCCGCCGAAAGAGTAGCGGACTCGGGATAGTGTCCTCGCGGCTCCGCTTCCCACGGTGTTTGCGACGGCCCGGCAGTAACCCTAAACTGGCTCGCGCCCCGCCTAATGCCCGCTAACGAAGGCGGGCGTATCCGGGCTTATTACTGCCGCCCGGCACCCAGATATTATTCCTTCTAATTGGCTTCCTGGGAATCCTACACCTCGGCGCTAATGCCGCGTAAGCCGCTTTCAGTCTCGCGCCCAATATGACTGCGCGGCCCAATCAATGGCGCCGCGACAATGGGCGGGGTGCGGGAATCCCCCGGGAGAGTGTGTCCCCCTCCCCCGTCCTGCCCACCGTACCCCGCGGGTGGGTCATTACTCAGCCGCCGCAAATACCAGCTGCGGCCGCGCGCCAGCCCGGCAGGGTTTTAAAAGCGGAGCGCGGCGCGTCGGGTTGCTGGCCGCGGGGACGAACTGTGTGACAGCTCTCGCACGGGATCAGCAGCAGCATACAGTGACTCGGTGGCGTACCGCGCTGCTCCATAGGTAGCGGCCGTGCTGTTGTAGCACTAACAGAGCATAAAGCCATACGGCATTACCAATCGTCGTATTGGGAAAATACAGGTATTTCTAAACGCTGACCATATTTCAAAACTCGATATTTATTGATCAAAACATGCTAGAAACATGGGAGTAATAGCAAAATACTCATAAAATCTTAAAGTTTTAGCAGTTCTATTGCAAATGCACTATGCGTCCACCAGCAGCAGCACGAACAACACCTAGACGATCATAAACTTCACACACCGTATTTGCTTTTACAGAAGTTATGGTGGGTGTAATCTGTTGTTCATCTCTACTATATCACGCGGTAAAAGAGAGATGAGCACACTTTCCTTCGCATATTTTCCTAAGAAAAAATCGCATGAGGTCGTGTTTGGTGATCTTGGACGCGAAGAATGAAGGGCAGTGCGCCCTATCCAGCGTTGAGACAAAGTGTCATTGAGAAATGGACGTACGTTGTTGTGCCAGTGTGTGGAGCTCACTCCTGTTGGAAAATGAATTCATCGCAGTCCCCCTGAAGTTGTCGAACTAGGCAGTTCTGCAGCATTTGAAGACAGCTTATTCCAGTCAATGTGTTTTCCTCTATCAAGAAGGGAATGTTCACTTTTCCACGAGAAATGGCGAAAATAAAAAAACAAAAACAAAAAATTACTCCAGGTGAGTCTCTTTCGCGTACAGTAATGTCACGAGGGTTCTGGAGCCCCCAGAGGCTCACGTTATAAACGTTTAATTTACCGCTAACATGAAATGTTGCTTCGTCTCTGAAAATTAATCACAGTAAAAATTTATCGTCTTCCATGTCGTCTAGCAGATCATTGCTGAAGTTGTAACGCCGGAAATGCATATCCTCCTATTTCCATCTATTGTACCATAATTTATTCCTTATGTTGTTACCTGAATATATAACATTTCTGTGTCTTTGTATATTGTAATTGTTTTACTATTTGTATATATATGCATTTATGTCGATGTATAATTGGTTTGTTTTGTGAATATTATTTGTATTTATACGCTGGGTCTGGCTTAGGGAAAACTATACTATCGAACGAATACATCGATAGGTCGTGTGGAGAACGAAAGTGTTTAGGATCTTTGGTAGTGTGAACTCTGCCGCGTGGAGCGCGGGCAGAGCAGTGGGAGTCTGGTTGGAGTAGTGCGATTGAGCAGGTGTGTTGTGTGACGCTCCCGCAAGTTGCCGGGCTTTCGGGGTTTGGCAGCATGTAATTGCGATCGACTGGCTATGGTAGTTTCTAGCACGGTGTCGCGGACGGGAAGCATTAGCTGGCACACATCAAGAGCCCGTTTCGCCTGGTGACCGTGTCGAGAAGAAGGCGCGCCAGCATCCAGCTTCTGCAACAGCGACGGCCGACAATGAGGGACTGTCGCCACCTCCTCGATCGGCGACTTCAAACCTTCAATCAACCAACAAGGAAAACTAAAAGCACGTAAAGTTTCAGAACTGTATGGCAGACCTCAGCTTTTCAAACTGTTCAAATCACAAAATTACAGCAACGTAGCATGGACCTTTGTTGCTCATTGTCCCAATTGCATTGCCAAGCAGGGTCCCTTCCTTTTCCGAAATGAACCTGAGTGTCGTTGAAATTCAAACGCCAGCATTAAAATAATGTAATTCAATTTCACTGCTTTAATTTCAAAGTTCAGTTAAAGTATTCATAGCTGGCTACAATATTTAGATTACACGAGCACAAATTAAGAGTGCGAGTTTTGTTAGTATATTTTAGCTTACCTGTGACTGCAGCTCAGCTTGGTACGTACAAAATTTTACTATTGTTAATTGTTCAGAACCATTTAATTCAAGTTCAAAGTTAAATCTCTTATTTCTAAATTGCGTAGAGTCAAGTTGCTTTTGAAATGATTGTTGAGGTAGTCCAAGACTAACCGTATTTTACTGAATTTCGATGTGCTTCAGAAAGAAAGCTCACTATTAACTTCACGATTTTCCGGTTTTATTAATTCTTTTGCTAAATTAAGTCAGAGTGTAGCGAGATTTATTACTTCTGACAAACTTTCAGTTTTCACACTACACGTGTCAACCTTCAGTTGCCACGCTTCTAGTGATAATTATATGTGTAATAACCTTTCTTTTTCAGTTACTATAGTAATTGTCCTTAGGACTGGCGACCGTAATTTCCCCCAAATCTCAAATATCTAATTACCGCTAGTTAATTATTTACGTAACGGCCGCACATTTACTTTCTTCATTAACTTTACCCCTTTTCAAAATTAATTTCCACCAATTTCATTTGCTTTTTTCCTTTCATTTAGATGTAACCCTTTCCTCCCTCTTTACCGACAGATTAACTTTGGTGACGATTGCTTTTCCCAAATTTCCATTAGGTGCACGCGGTTTAATTTTTCACTGTCATTAAGGTCGATAAGTGAGGGGCAGGTTACAAAGTCACCCGTTTCCTTTTATTACTAACCCGAATAGCTCGCACTAATTGTAGTCTGTATGGTTTATAGACCACACGACGCAGATTAATGCCAAAACGCCGACGGAAAACACGCCTGGACCTAAATCGCTAACTCACTCTTTGCAAACTGCAGCACACAAAACGGCTTCTGTTGAGCGGACGCCATTTCATTTCTGGCTGACTGCAGACCTGAGAAGATACATTGATCGACGTCTAACTGCTTTTTTCTGTAACTCCAGGCCACACCAATTCAGAAGACAGACATTTCTCTGCCAGCACGTTCCTTATTTCGTAAATAATATCGTCCAAAATCAGGTCTTTGGTAGCACCCTCTACAATGGGACTATAAAAGCGATCTGGTCCAATTCAGTCCTGAGGCCCATCCTAGAATATTGGTTAGTTGTATGGCGCCCGTTACGAATAGGACCAATAAAGTTATTGGAACTATACAAAGAAGGGCAGCAAAAATCTACATCAACGTTTACATACATACTGCGAAAGCCACCATAATGTGTGTGGCGGAGGATACTCCGTACCACTAGTAGTCTCTTCTTTTCTGGTCCACTCGCAAATAGAGCGAGGCGAAAATGACTATCTATATGCCTAATTTCTCGAGTCTTATGTTCGTGATCCTTACGCGAAATGTATGATGTTGGCGGCGGTAGTACAGCTCTGCAGTCAGCTTCAAATGCCTGTTCTCAAATTTTTTTCAATAGTGGTCCTCGAAAAAGCTTCGCCTTCCCTCCAGGTATTCCCATTTTACTTCCCGAGGCATCTCCATAATACTTGCGTGTTGTTCGAACCTATCGGTAACAAATCTACCAGCCCGCGTCTGAATTACTTCGATGTCTTCCTTTAATCCGACCTGGCAGGGATGTCAACCACTCGAGAAATACCCAAGAACAGGTCGTAGTAGCCTCATATATTTGGTCTCCTTTACAAGTGACCAACACTTCCCCAAAATTCTCGCAATAAATCGAAGTCGACCATTCGTCTTCCCTACCATAATCCTCACACTCTCGTTCTGTTTCATATCGGTTCGCTACGTTACGCCCAGATACGTAAACGACATGACAGTGACAACGGGGCGCTACTAATGCTGGATTCAAACATTATAGGTTCGTCTTTCCCACTCATCCGCATTAGCTTACATTTTCCTAATTTAGAACACCAACTAGAAAGCTTGCCTAAGTCATCTTGTATCCCCCTACAGGCACTCAACTTTGACACCTCCCTGTACGCAACAGCAGCATCAACACGGAACCACAGATTCTTGCCCACCTGTCCACCAGATCATTTATCTACATCTGCATATACACTCCGCTAGCCACCAAGCTGTGTGTGGCGGAGGGCACAATTCGCACCAAACTCACATTTCCCTCCCTCTATTCCACTTGCGGATCGCGCGAGGAAAAAACGACAGTCTGAACGCCTCAGTTAGAGCTCTAATTTCCCTTATCTTTGAATCGTTATCAATGCGCGATCTGAAAGTTGGTGGTAATAATATATGCTCTACATCCTCCGTGAAGATCAGATTTCGGAATTTAGCGAGCAGCCCCTTCCGTTTAGTGCGCCGTCTATCAGCAAGTGTGTCCCACTTCAAACTTTCTATGAGATTTGTAACACTCTCGCGATCGCTAAATGTACCAGTCCCGAATCTTGCCTCACTTCTTTGGACCTTCTCAATACTCTTGAATCAGACCCAACTGGTACGGGTACCATACAGACGAACAGAGTCACTCATATATCTAGGAACCTATTCCATATGCTCGTACCTTCGTAAACAGTCTGCAATGGGGCATCGTGTCAACGATTTTCCGAACTCTAGAAGTATGGAATCCGCTTCGTAAACAGTCTGCAATGGGGAACCATCTCAAATGCTTTTACGAACTCTAGAAATCATGTATTTAATGTGGAATGAGACAGTGGCTCTTTATCCAGTTCGCACTATATAATGCAAGAAGGGGAAGCTGAGTTTCGCAAGAGTGATGCTAAAATCGTGATGATTCGCGGATTAAGCTCTTCGGTCTCAAGGAAATCTATTGTATTCGAACTCTGAACATGTTCGAGAATTCTACGGAAACATTTGTTGAGGACATTGCTCTGTAAGATTGCGGGTCCGCTATTTTGTCCTTCTTATATACAGAGTTCACCAGTTCCTTTTTCCAGTGGCATGAGACTTTGCACTGGACGACAGATTCGAGATAAATGCAAGCTATGGGAAGGGCCAATGCCATAGAGTACCCTTTGCAAAATCAAATTGGGATTCCATACGAACCTGGTGACATATTTGTTTTCAACTCTTTCGGTTGTTTCTCTACGCCAGGGATGCCTGCTGCCATGTCGTTCATAAGAGAGTCTGTGGGATGGTCAAACGACGGTTTGTCTGTACGAATGGTCGTAATTTTTTCGACCTGTGCAAGAGTCCTAAGCATATCTTGGAAAATATGACTGGCAGACTCTTGAAGATAGACCGTATCCCACAATAGCCTAATTCCGAAGTTTCTAGAAACAGCATTATGTGTGGAGTCTGGAAATATACTGTTGCTCCCGACATACCGCTCCTGTAGGGACCACGGCGGCAGGATTACACAAATTATAGCACACATAATGATAGTTTGAGCAATCATTCTTCTCGCCTTCCATATGCGAATGGAACGGAAAGAAACACTTGTTACATTGTGAAATATGGATTCTTCACGCACCTGAAGTTGTAGATGGGCAGATGCACTGTACAAGGAAGTAATTTATTAGCAAAAGAGTCATTGTTTTTATTTTTTATTTATGTACGGAGTGACGAGATTTACGATGAAGTTATTTGTGTCTCTGGATGACAAGAATAGTCCAGGTTGATCACCGCTTTTAAGATGCACTATTTCAAGTCTGGAGCCTTTATCTATCGCAGGTGGAGTGGGCAGTGCCGTTCAAAGTGTGAGTGCTGCGTCGAGTGTGATCAGAAGCAGTTGTGATAACAACGGTATTTGTTCGCGTGTACGTTCAGGTCGCGCTGGTAGCAGCAGTGTCAATATCGTTATTATCCAACAGGGCTGAGGATGAAATCGAGTTGACGAATTCATTCTTTTCAGCGATCATGATTTAGAGTTTCGGCAATTCAATAGGCCACCGAAAGAGCACATACCATCATGGTTACTTTCATGTTCATAAATTGCAGATAGGGCTAACGTAACACAGTCATTCAGGAAAGTAGTGTTTGCAAATGATTACTTATAAATGTTTATATCATCGTGGAAACTGGAAATCCTATCCGTATTGGAAAGCAGAAAGCCGGCCGCTGTGGCCGAGCGGTTCTAGGCGCTTCAGTCTGGAACAGCGCGACCGCTACGGTCGCAGGTTCGATTCCTGCCTCGGGAATGGATGTGTGTGATGTCAGGTTAGTTAGGTTTAAGTAGTTCTAAGTTCTAGGGGATTGATGATCTCAGATGTTAAGTCCCATAATGCTCAGAGCCATTTGAAAAGCAGAAAGTTCATTAGCAAATAAAGTTAGCGATCTTAGCAACAAAGGTTGTCACACAAATGGTGTGCGCATACTATGTACGTTAAGCTTGGTAAGAGGTAGTAGATTAAGAAATGACCGCAAGAAATGGAATGTTTTTATAAAGAAACAATACAAAACAACGTTCCGCCCTAACACCCCTGCTACATGGATGGTGTTGTGCCTCTTTCAATAGTTGGAGTCAGGAATGGTGGAGGTGAAGTTTGCTCTTGTTCTGCGCACATACGTCACACATTCTGCAACAGCCAATGAGCATTCAGTAGCGTTCTGAGCGCTCTGCTGTGAACATCGTAGTCAGCGCGAGCATTAAACGTGATCATAGCGAGTTATTTAGTAAATTTTTATTCGATTCGTTCTGAGTTGTCATCGCTGATGTTGGTGATAAGCGACAAATTCTACGTAAGCAAGCGAGTAACAGAAGTTGCAGGATATACGCTTTCTGCAGGTGCAAAGCACATGTTTGGGTGGACCGCAGCTGTCACACGCTTGTCCAGATTGTGGCTGCAGCTTTCAGCGAAGCCACTGCCCAACGACCACTCATTGTCCTGTCGCACCCCTAACAGTCACAGCATCACGGTCTGTGGCCCTCTACTTTTGTTGCTGTTGGGCAGCTTAAAGTTTTCGATCATATATTTCACAGTGACCCATCCAAGTGCTCACCTTTCGCTATGCAGGCTGTAGCTGAGCTCCAAGTTTCCCTGTTTAAGCATGAAGGTACGCACAATGTTTCCTACACATTTCTTCAACGCTGACTCACTGGTATGCTTCGTGTCTTCGAGAGAGCTACAGCCTCTGGTGGAGAAGTCCTCCGCCGAAGGGGACGAAACGTTGGATTTCAACCAGAAATTCGTCTGACCATGGCATAATAGCCCAGAATATTATAACAAGTGTGGTATCGCTACTGCCCTGGTCAGTTCAAGTTCTTTGATTAAGATGGGTCTATTCTTGATTATCTTATCGTCGATTTATTCCTTAGTTCTGTCCAGATCAGATCGTGTAGAAGATCACACGAGAACACGCACATCAAAATGTGTTTTCTGTCGTTGGCATTCTGCTTCTACAGAGAGATGAAAAGAGATACACTCTTCATCTTGTACGCAAAATACGCTATCTGTATATTGATAATCCTACTGAATGAGGGTGGATCATTAGGTGAAATTATGTCTTCTCGAATGTAATGCTGGTTGCGTAGTAGCAGGATAGCTGTGAATGGCACCACTTTGAATTATCTTGTCGACCACACGATGCATAACCGACTAGTTAGATACACAACTCAGATCGAGCATGTGGAATACTTGCATGATGCGTAATTAGCTGAATTGTGTCTGTGAGGACTCTAACATGTGGTGAGGCTGTAAAGTGTTGTGATACAGTTGATTACCCACAATTTAAACTTTAAAAACGTCGTTGGTGTCACTTGAATCGATAAGGGAAGAGTATCTTACAGCTGTATAATATTTTAAAAGTCGATAATTAGATAATTTGTCGTCTCTACAGAACCTCAGAAGGGAGTATAATTGCGAGGCGTACAATATTAGGAAAGTGTAAAAATTGCGACAATAGCTAACATCGTTAAAAATTCCAGCGGCAGGGACTAACACGTGACGTCTGACACACACCTGCGAGCTGAAGTCTACTGTCACACGGCTAAAACATTCTCGTTCGATCTGTTCTGTTCTGAAGACACGATACAAATATTCTAAGATCAAGGTCATGATGGCAGACGTTATTCATCTGCCATTTGAAGGGTTCGGAGGAAGAAAATGTTCAGTTTAGCAAGGGCTAATCTGATCACGTCATCTATTGTGTTTTCGAACGCACAATATTCTGGTGATAAGTAGTTCCCTACATACCGCTAGAAAACTGTTCATACTATATAAACTGCTTCGTCGTTTTACTTTACTGTTCTTGTCTTTGAATAAATGAAACTTATAAAATAAGATAACTCGAAATGCATTCTTGTGAGTTAGCACTTTCTTCCTTCAACTCCTTCATTTCCTCTGGATCTCATGGATTTCTTATCAATGTTTTAACTTTAGATAAGCATGAATTTAGGTCTTTCTTACATGAGTTATAGGGTTCCTATAAGCCGTGATATGTTTACTACCTGTTTCCACACCTAACTTAATACACACGTTAAAAACCCAAAAGGAATTACTGGGTTATTTAAAGAACTGTTCCGCGCTTCGTGGAAGGTTAAAGTAATAGTTTATTATCAGTGAGAGCCAGAGACGCACTTGAGGAATAAATTTTGTCGTGCACATGGAGCCGTAATCTTCGTGCAGTTTTTTTTCCGCAGCGTAATTAAAAATAAATAACAGTCCAATGAATAGTGTACGGCATAGCACATCACGGGAATATGTGGCTACCTACAATAAGAAGGCTAAAAAAGTAATTAAAATTGGTTCGAAGGAATATCACATACTACTGCCAAATACAAAAAGTGAAGTAATTAAATAACCACTAATTGTCCGTCCCTGGTAGCTGACGGTCAGCGCGACGGAATATCATACCTAACGGCCCGGGTTCGATTCCCGGCTGGGTCGGAGATTTTCTCCGCTCAGGGACTGGGTGTTGTGTCGTTTTTGTCATCATCATTTCATCCCCATCGACACGCAAGTCGCCGAAATGGCGTCCACTCGAAAGACTTGCACCAGGCGAAGGACCTACCTGACGGGAGGCCATAGTCGCATGGCATTTCCATTTTACCACTAAGTTATGACAACAAGTGGTCAGATAAGCTTGGTTCCACTACAATGTATCATTGTCTGACCAAACTAGCCATTAAAATGGAACAAACGTTATGTCAATTACTTCTCCCCATCTATTCCCGAAGGTAGGTTCCGTACGTGTATCCAGTATGTCTATAGATATTCAATTATGTACCCATCTCTCCGCACCAAATTGTGGGCATTAGCATCACAGACAACCAGCGGTTGTTCGTTCATCTACAAGCAGCTGTCTGTCAGTCAGCTGCCTTCCTCAATGTAGGAGCACTGTCGTGAGAAAGGTACAATGGCGTCAATACCAAGTCCCTCGTGCTCCCTTCCTCACACTACTTCATTTTGATGGTCACAAAGCCCCTGGAACAGAAGTTCGCCGTCAGTATGAATAAAATTCCATATTCAACCTAAATTCATTTTATGGGTGTTTTCAGGTTTCTGTCACAAATCAAGTTCCAAACCCAGTTCCTCTACTGCTTGATATGCACATTGTGCAAAAATAGGGTCCTTAGATCAGGGCCACGTCCAAATCCTATCTTTCCAAAAGACGACTGAAGGAGGCAGACGACCCCCTACTGTGCTGCAGATTTTTCTGCAACACTTCTTTCCACCAACTTGTCACCGTTGTCGTCTCTGACGTACCTGATCGCCTTCACAACGTGCGATAACCGTAAATACGATTTTAGCTCTTGTCCTCCCACTGTCATCGTAGATTTTACTCCGAGTTGCACCGTAAGGGTCTGACCGTCAGTTCAAACTTTCCAGTTAATGATCCACCAGTCTTCTATCGAGACTTTCTGGTTTTGAAGGGTCTTGCGTAGTTCCGATGCCGTCTTGGTCCACAGCCTCGCCCCAAACCGAGGAGGTATTTCTGGCACAATCTCCTTCAGCTAATCCACTGTCTCCGTCCCCTCACAAAGATTAGAGCACCCTTGTCCGGATAGACAGTATTTTAACTATGCTCTTGACTTCATCCCCTCAGTGCTGCAAGGTGATCCTAACAAGAGGTTCTCCGTGTTGTACAACCGATGCTACGGTGTACCCTGCTCGTGCCACAGTTCTTTTTTATTATTTGGTTATTCTGCTATAAGATCCTCTTTCTTTTATTAGCTGTCTTAGATGAGGTTTGTTTACCCACTTTATTTTGAGCCATTCTTTTCTTGGACGTTTAAGACCGTTTAATTCCTTCCATTTCTCCTTAGAAGGCCATTATTTACCTTCCTTTTTCCCTTTGTACTCTGAGGAGTCACCTCCTCTGTGCCCCAGACCATATTTCAATCTTAATCCAGTCCAGCTTCTCAGTAACATTTTGCTGGCAGCTGTGGCACGAGAGGTTCAACGCGCTTCAGTCCAGAACCGCGGCCCGCATCTCGTGGTCGTGCGGTAGCGTTCTCGCTTCCCACGCCCGGGTTCCCGGGTTCGATTCCCGGCGGGGTCAGGGATTTTCTCTGCCTCGTGATGGCTGGGTGTTGTGTGCTGTCCTTAGGTTAGTTAGGTTTAAGTAGTTCTAAGTTATAGGGGACTGATGACCATAGATGTTAAGTCCCATAGTGCTCAGAGCCATTTTTGAACCAGAACCGCGCTGCTGCTACGGTGGCAGGTTTGAATCCTGCCTCGGGCGTGGATGTATGTGATGTCCTTAGGTTAGTTAGGTTTAAGTAGTTCTAAGTCTAAGGGAATGATGACCTCAGATGTTAGTCCCATAGTGCTTAGAGCCATTTGAACCATTTGATTTGAATCAGTAACATTTTCCACACCTGGGACTATTGTATGCCAATATCCAGTTAGGGAAATAGCTTCTGGTTGTTCAACGCTCGGTATGTGGATCTTTGAGGTATCTTGTGCATCGGGTCCCTCGGTTCTTTGATGTTCTGCAGTGCTCTCCACTATTGGTCCCACGAGCTTTGGTGCTTCACCAGATCAAATGTTCAAATGATTGTGAAATCTTATGGGACTTAACTGCTAAGGTCATCAGTCCCTAAGCTTACACACTACTTAACCTAAATTATCCTAAGGACAAACACACGCAACCATGCCCGAGGGAGGACTAGAACCTCCGCCGGGACCAGCTGCTTCACCAGTGACCCACACTGTTGTAAGGCTAGTTAGGGAAGTCGCCTGATATCTCGGAGAAGTCATAATACAGAAACGTGCTATTACGGCACGTAATACTTCTCATTTAAAGGAGAAAGTACTCATATCGATACTAGAGAAGGTAACAATGACTCACTGAATTCCGCAACGACGATTGTCAGGCGCTGGCGAACCCACACCATGTCCCCGCTTCAACCGCCACTGCCCTGAGACGCAGATAAACAGCCGAGCTGAGGACAGCTCAGCCCAAATTCGTTACCTCCGATCAAGCAACAACAACATCATCTATGTAGAACACATGTTTTTTCCTATCTTAGATTGAACTGTCGTCAGGAACATTGTGAACTTTGAACTTCAAAAGAAGAGTCAATAAATTAGTGTATCAGGTGATGCTTTAATTTTCGAAGACAGTTATAAATATTCGGACGTTCGTATGGCAATGGATTGTAAGAAGTCAAGTAAATCTTTTTATCATGGTTCAAATGGCTCTGAGCACTATGGGACTCAACTGCTGAGGTCATTAGTCCCCTAGAACTTAGAACTAGTTAAACCTAAATAACCTAAGGACATCACAAACATCCATGCCCGAGGCAGGATTCGAACCTGCGACCGTAGCGGTCCTGCGGTTCCTGACTGCAGCGCCTTTAACCGCACGGTCACTTCGGCCGGCTTCTTTTTATCATACTTGTAATAAAGTGAACTACTATTTTACATGTTTTAGTTTCCACTCGCTCTCCTCTCGGGGCATGTAAAGACCCCACCGTTGAACTGACGGTTGTATTTTCATCAAGTACAACAGAAATAATGTACGAAAACTACGGAAAGTTGCATGAAGATGGATGGACGCTACTACTATGTGGTAACGACTATACAAAGTCAGTGGATCTTCACTCCAGGAACAATCACATTTCTCTGCAGGCACAATAATTAATCAAAGAAATATTTACTCCCTCTAACGCTTCCATTCAATCTCATGTTCACCAGTCTGGCAGTTGAAGATAGCAAAACGAAAGCCGAAGTTTTAGATGTCAGGTTCAAGAAACCATTCATACAGGAGAATCGTACAGACATACCGTAATTTGACCATCAGAGAGACTCCCGTGTGGACGGCGTAATAATAAGCATTCCTGATGTAGAGAAACAACTGAAAGATTTGTTTGCCTTCAAATCTTTCGGTTGTTTCTCTACGTCAGGGATGCTTATTATTCGGTTTTACAAAGATAACTCCACGGCATTGGCCCCATACCTAGCTTGCACTTATCGTGAATCTCTCGTCCAGCACAAAGTCACAAGTGACTGGAAAAAGTGCAGGTGACTCACATATATTTGTTGTTGTTGTGGTCTTCAGTCCTGAGACTGGTTTGATGCAGCTCTCCATGCTACTCTATCCTGTGCAAGCTTCTTCATCTCCCAGTACCTACTGCAATCTACATCCTTCTGAATCTGCTTAGTGTATTCATCTCTTGGTCTCCCTCTACGATTTTTACCTTCCATGCTGCCCTCAAATACTAAATTGGTGATCCCTTGATGCCTCAGAACATGTCCTACCAACCGATCCCGTCTTCTGGTCAAGTTGTGCCACAAACTTCTCTTCTCCCCCATCCTATTCAATACTTCCTCATTAGTTATGCGATCTACCCATCTAATCTTCAGCATTCTTCTGTAGCACCACATTTCGAATGCTTCTATTCTCTTCTTGTCCAAACTATTTATCGTCCATGTTTCACTTCCATACATGGCTACACTCCATACAAATGCTTTCAGAAATGACTTCCTGACACTTAAATCTATACTCGATGTTAACAAATTTTTCTTCTTCAGAAAAGCTTTCCTTGCCATTGCCAGTCTACATTTTATATCCTCTCTACTTCGACCATCATCAGTTATTTTGCTCCCCAAATAGCAAAACTCCTTTACTACTTTAAGTGTCTCATTTCCTAATCTAATTCCCTCAGCATCACCCGACTTAATTAGACTACATTCCATTATCTTCGTTTTGCTTTTGTTGATGTTCATCTTATATCCTCCTTTCAAGACACTGTCCATTCCATTCAACTGCTCTTCCAAGTCCTTTGCTGTCTCTGACAGAATTACAATGTCATCAGCGAACCTCAAAGTTTTTATTTCTTCTCCATGGATTTTAATACCTACTCCGAATTTTTCTTTTGTTTCCTTTACTTCTTGCTCAATATACATATATACTCCCATATATAAGAAGCGTAAAAGAACTGACCCGCAAAGTTATATACCAATATCCCTAAATTCTGTTTACTGCAGAATCCTTAAACATATTCTCAGTTCTAATATAATAAACTTCTTCCTCGAGACTGAGAAACTAATGACCTCGAATTAGCATGGTTTAAGAAAGCATCGCTAGTGCGCAACTCAGCTTTCCCTTTTCTCACATGATATACTGCGAGCTGTGGATGAAGAGCGACAGGCACATTCCGTATTTCTAGATTTCTGGAAAGTATTTAAAACGGTGCCACATTGCAGGTTGTACGAGCTGATGGAATAATTTCATAGACAAGTGAGTGGCTCGTTCTTGAGTAATAGAACCCAGTATGTTGACCTCGACGGCGAGTGTTCTTCAGAGACAAGGATATCGTCACTTGTGCCCCAGTTCAAAATGTTCAAATGTGTATGAATTCCTAAGGGACTAAACTGCTTATGTCATCGGTCCTTAGACTCACACACTATGTAAACTAACTTATGCTATCAACGTTCACATACCCATGCCCGAGGGAGGACTCGAACCTCCGGCGGGAGGGGCCGCGCAGTCCGTAACATGGCGCCTCTAACCACAAGGCCACTCCGGGCGGCAGTGCCCCAATGAAGTTTTATAGGACCGCTGTTGTTCACTACATACGTAAGTGATTTGGCGGATAGGGTGGGCAGCAATTTGCTGTTGTTTGCTTATGATGCTGTGGTGTACGATGTGTCGGAATTGAGCAACTGCAGGAAGATACAAGACGACTTATTCAAATTTCTGGTTTGTGTGGTGAATGGGAACTAGCTATTTATAGCTATGGAAAAAATGTAAGTTAATGTGGATGAGTGGGAAGAACAAACTTGTAAAGTTCGGTACAGTGTTACTGGTGCCCTCCTCGACACAGTGATATCGTTTAAATATCTCAGTGTAACGTTGTAAAGGGATATGAAATGGAACAAGCATGTGAGAAAAGTGGTAGGAATGTCGAATGATCGACTTCGGTTTGTTGGGAGAATTTCAGGAAAGAGTGATTCACCTGTAAAGGAGACCACATACAGAACGCTGGAGCGATCTGATCTTGAGTACTGCTTGAGTGTTTGGGATCCATACTAGGTCGGATTGAAGGAAGTTCAGAGCCGGGCTGCTATAGTTGCTACCGGTGAGTTCGAACAACACATAAGTGTTACAGAGAGGCTTTGGGAACTCGGACGGGAATGCCTCGAGGTAAGGCGATCTTTTCGAGAAACGCTACTGAAAAAATTTAGAAAACTGTCATTTGAAGCTGACTGCAGAACGATTCTACTGCAACTAACATACACTACGCGTAAGGACCGCGAAGATAACATTCGAGAAATTAGGGCTCATACAGAGGCATATAGACAGTCGTTTTCTCATCGCTCTGATTGCGAGTGGAACAGGATAGGAAACGACAAGTAACCGTACGGTGGCTTGTGGAGTGTATGTAGCCGTAGACTCGTTGTCCCTTATCGCCTGTCGAAATCTATGGATATTATTCCCGCCCATATCAACTGAATAGGGATTCCCATAATCGAAGGCGTCATTTTAACAAGAGTCGTTATCTTGACGACGATTTGCAAGTTTCTGAATGTACTACGTCCTTCTCCATCCTTATACTCCAAACCTGCTGTAAATTATTTTAATGTCTTCCTTTGTCGTCTTACTTCCAATAATTTTTTAGTCTAACAGAACTAATAAAAGGATGGAAAACAATAATAATCCTATTGTTTACATCTTCATCAATATTCCGAAAGTCACCTAGTGGTGTGTGGCAGAGGGTACTTCTGGTGCCGCCACCTTACATGGTCTACTAGTGAATGGCGCTTGTGAAGAATGGTCGACGCAAGCATCTGTATTAGCTCTAATTTCTCGAGTTTTTTAATCGTGGCCATTTCGCGAGTTGTTTGTGGGAGGAAGTAATATTTTTCCCGACCCTTCCCAGAAAGTACTGTCTCGAAATTTCAAAAGTAAACCTTGTCGTGATGCACAACGCCTCGGTTGTAGCGTCTGCCGCTGCAGTATGTAGAGCATCTCTGTAAGCGCTCTCGCGCCGACTAAACGATCCTATTACGAAACACACCGCTCTTCGTTGGATCTTCTCTACTTCTTCCATCGATGCTTTCTTGAGATTGTTGGAGAGGAATAAATAAGCGAAGGGCGGAGGAAATCATCGCTAAATTCCAGTTATAGGTCATTGACAAACGAGACAGAAGTGATGAAAACGAAATCTCGCAGGACACTTGTTGGATGTTTTGTCAGGTTTTTTATTTCTATATCGTTCTGTATTTGACACTTTGTGTATTTCTTTTTCTTTTCAGGAAGTCACAAGCCGTTATCCACAGCATGTATGGGTTCAAGAAGTGCAAGGTATTGTTTAATTTCGCGGCTGTCAGCTTTTCTTTACCGTTTTTGAGTTATGGATGCCAGTGTGTACGCACATCCAGCCCTGAAGCAGATTGCTTGAGTTTCTGCCTCGTCCCTTAACGCAGGCAACGGCCTCGAAATTCGGAGCTCTCCGGTGGCGAAATGATAAAAAAAAAATGATATCGGGCGCTGACAGGGCAAAACGAATTGCGCCTCGCGTGACGGCTCTCCCCTGCCAGTGCTCGTCCTGTGACGTTTCCTCTGGGGTGCGGCCGACGCGTCGCCGCGCGGCGGACAGAAATTGTGATATCGCATATTTGCGTGAGAGCAAGGAATGCAATAACAATAACGGAGCTGGGGGTGGCCGCCTCGGCCGCAATGAGTGAAACACGGAGCGGTGTCATTTGTAACGAGTCCGCCGCACCAGGAATTCAATATCGCGGCGTGGCGCGGCGGAGAGCGGCGCCGCGCCGTCACGTCGACAGTGGAGGGACCGGACGGCCGGTGGGCAGGCGCGAGCGCCGCCAATACCGCGTCAGCCCACCCACTGCCTGCCCCGCACCACCTCGCACCAGCCCGGTGCGCGGCTTAATGGGAAGCGCCTCTGATCTGGCCGTGGTCCTGCAGATTGGTTGGCAGTGATAGTTTTTCTTTAGGGACAAAGTGCTACCTATTGCGATTTGAATAAGTTAATAGTATTGGTTAAAAACAGTCTTAGTTGAAATTCTAGTTTTTTTATTTTTCAACTACGCGTTTCGCCTTATTTAGGCATCTTCAGGTTATCTTTTCTAGATGGCACCAAGGAGCTCCTGTGAACGGGAACGCGGTATGCAGATCTTGGTGCCTCTCGCGTCCATCTAGAAAAGATAACCTGAAGATGCCTAAATAAGGCGAAACGCGTCATTGAAAAATAAAAAGTAGAATTGCAACCAAAACTGCTTTTAACCATACTGCCTCGGGCATGGATGTGTGTGATGTCCTTAGGTTAGTTAGGTTTAAGTAGTGCTAATTCTAGAGAATGGCTCTGAGCACTATGGGACTTAACTTCTGAGGTCATCAGTCCCCTAGAACTTAGAACTACTTAAACCTAACTAACCTAAGGACATCACACACATCCACGCCCGAGGCAGGATTCGAACCTGTGAACGTAGCGGTCGCGCGGTTAAGTCTAGGTGACTGATGAACTCAGATGTTAAGTCCCATAGTGCTTAGAGCCATTTGAACCATTTATGTAGACAAAGGGGATCGAACACAACCGTCCGTGTTAATAGTGGGTAAAGCAAACCACGATTGTGGTCCGTGCCCAGTTGATTTGCGGCGATAGTCTAAAAGTCGATTTTTAATGTACGTCTTAAGGCGCTCACACACCATAAGAATTTTACTGATTCTAACTGCGAAAGTTCGTTCATGTATTACGATAGTGTCGTCCTCTGTCAGAAATCTTGCTTGGGCACAGGTCCTCACATTGGTGTCTACAGACGGAGACACTTCTAAGAACAGTCTGTGTGAACGGTGTCAAGAGTCCCAACCATTGCACGAGGCCATAGATCTAGACTAATTAGTTGAACACCGTTGCTGTCACTGTCTAATAAGTTACTGTCTTTCTTTATTACAAACAATTCCTCGCTGTTGTTTGGACAGGTTACAACGTTACCGGTTTAAATTGATAAACAGGCTGCCAGTAATTGTCACTGAATTATGCACGGGAAGCCGACGCTCTTTATTTGAGTGTCAGAGCGGCTGAATGTAAAACAAGACGCGAATTCAGGGCTCTGCGAGCAAGGACCTCCAGAAATGCCTGAGAGAGCGAGGGGAACGCGACAGAGGTGCCTGTAAGAGAGGAAAGACACACAGTGTTCGTTCAAGAATTCCGCCGCCACTCCCCCTACGGCGCCGCGCGTGCTGCATTGTTTATGACCGATCCTGTACCGGGGAAAAGTGAAATAATACGCCTAATTTAATTTAGACGATAATAAATCTCGCCCCGCTGGGACTCTCCGAGGAGAGAGAGTTAATAATAAAAGAATGGCCTCCCCGGGGGGTGCGGAGAGGTGGGAGAGGGATGCTAGGGGGGGGGGGGGCGAGTAATGCGGAGAAAGAGGAGGAGAAGTGGCGTGTCACTCGGACTAATTATACGCGGAAGTGACGTCAGCCAAATTCGTAGCGGGGCGTACGGCGCATACTTAATGCGCGCGCTAAGCGCCGGCCCGGCGCGTGCAGAAATGCCCCCCCGTCCCTCACCCCTCCAGACCTCCACGCTCAGCTGGTCCACGACTTCTTCGCCCCCTCGCAGGGTGCGCCGCGCCGTAAGCCGGCGAGCCGTGTACCCGTGTCGGGTGTCCGCACCGGCATTAATAAACGTCAGCAGGGGCCGCCCTGCAACCACTCGTGCGCCCAGTTACTCTTGCCGCTATCTTTATCGCTAAGACTCCTACTTCCGCCAGGGGCGCCTGTGTCAGACCAGCGTCTCTTACACCATTTCTATACCTGCTATATTAGCAACATAGCGTAAGCTCTCTATTGTAGTTATGTTTTTACTTGTCTGTAGCCCACAGGCATCGACTTTTTCATTTTTGATACCTGGAAGTGTTCTGAACTAGCATCACGCCAGTTTTGAAATGTTTTATTTATGTTCCACGCTGCAGACGACTACCTATTTCAAACGGGCAAAGAGCATCCAGTGGGAGTATGTACTATAACAGTAGCAAATTATTACTAGTAGAATCTAATGCCACTTGAAATGCCCTATTAAACATGCAGGACAAGACAAGTAGTAGGAATTGTGGAAGGGGGGCCAGAACGAGCGGCTGTCAGTTACACTCCAAACATAGCTCTTTATTTAGTTGTCCAAACATTACAGCGCAGCTTCTAAGCTTGACTATCGACAGAAAACGTCTTTAATTCTAAAACAGCTGTAGGCCCATGAATTAAAAACAACTGCTACGATTTTTTTTTTTTGAGGCCAAGCGTTGTAAGACTTGACTAATCAGATAAATTAAGTTTTTTTAAAAAAGCGGCTGAAGGCCGATAAATTTAAAACAACGTAACTACAATAACCTTTCAATACGTAGAAGGCTCAAGCTTTATGTTCAATAAGAAACCTTATTCCAAAACGGCTGAAGGCCTTTCTTAAAAAAAAACTGCAACCAATTTTCCAAGGCAGAAGGCCCAAAGCTTTTAACGTTAAATAGTATTTAAGCCCAAGTGATGTTAGACTTGATAAGTAAGAATCCAAAATTTCAAAGCAGCTCAAGGCCCATCATTTTAAGAACAATATGACTACGATAAATTTTCAACAGGCAGAAGGCCCACAGCTTTATCTTGAAAGAATGTAATACTTGATAAGTAAGATCTTCAAAACTTAAAACGGCTGAAGGCCGATGCTTTAAAAAAATACAATAAATTTTCAATAGGTAGAAGGCCCAAGCTTTATCTCCAGACAATGTAAGATTTGCCCAATTTAGAAAAACTTACTTTTAAAACGGCTGAAGGCCTTTGATCTTAAAAACACAATTACAAGCGTACAAATTCCCACCATCGGCTGTGAGCCATTAAAAATACAGGAAACTGGGCTCAGAACTTTCCAGGGAGCTCGGTCTGCCCTTGAAATCTAAACGTTCATTTACATGAGATAAGAAGTCGGACCAACTATACTCGATCCGCCAGCAACACAACCAAGAGACAGTCAGTGACCCACCGATAAAACGACTTGCTAACCACCGACCAGTATACGAGAATTCCAAAGCCAAACCCAAAAATACATTAAGCTGTCATAAACTACACACCATATTGGACAGCGACAACAGGTGCGGAAAGGACACTGCCTGAATTTACGTCAGCGACCAGGGCAGGTAACCAGAACACTAACGGCCACAAGGCAGAAAGTTCCGCTGGTGCACTTGAATTTCAAACCGACAAATATAGTTAATTCCACCACACGGCAGCTAAATCTTCACCAACTCGAACACTCGCTGTTGCTCCCAGGAATACCGCCAATAGCGAACTACCAACCAAGGGGACAATGTGAACAGACGTGGCTTCAGTAATAAAATCACCACTCAGCTTTCATGTCCTGAGTCGGTGAGCCACGAATCTCGTGGCACTCGGAACAGCTCCCACACACTCTGAGACTGTGTAGAGACCGCCAGTGGGCCCGGCCGACTGCGCCGCGCGGAGACTTGCTTGCTGATCTGCTCCAACCGACCGTATCACTACCAAAATAGCGACAATACTTAAAACAAGTTATCAGTGGAAAAGATACCATCTACACACACAGTTTGACAAACACTTGCATGAAGACTTGAACGAGACTCAGCAGTGGCTGTGCAATCACAAAGACAAATCGGGAGTCGATACACACACACAGCCAACCCATAAGCGATCGGCGAGCCAATTCACGTCGCCCAGTAGGACAACCGACCGACAATCCACGAAGACTGTCCCCAGCTCAAGTGATGCGTGGCGGCAATGGTCAGGAGACCCATGGAAAATCCAAACCTCACTGCTGCTCCAACCCGACTGAAATAGTGCCTCGTTCCAACTCCACGAGTGGCAGGTCCGGACTGCCCTCATGGCACGTTCCAACTGACTCCAAGACAGACGACACCCAGGAAGTAATAGCAGTGCAGCAAAGATAACAGGTGAGGGCTATATCGATAGGCGCTGCTGCTGCCGCTGAGCGACAGACAAAGCAGCAACTCGGTGAGAACAGAAATTGAAACTAACATAACGAGGTGGCAACACGAGAAAAAACAGCTTGTAAAATAAGAGATGGCACGAGAGCGAGCCACGCATGGCTCACTACTGTATACAAATTCACTGTAGTATAGAAATTTCATAAGAAAATTCTTCCTACTAAGCATATGAGAGGCCATAAATTGAAAACCCAACACGGGCCACAACGGGACCATGGATTGGTCCTATTCAAAATCAATCAGCACATGCGTTAAGAAGAGCGAGGAAGTGCAAGAGTTGGTGTAGTGGATCCGTCAGCAGCCGACCGCGATTTTTGAATGGAACCATTCTATGGCCTCGTTGGGGAAACATTTCGGTTTTCATTTGACTATCCCCCCCCCCCACTACAGAGCTACTGCTCTTGTCAGTTCGCTGAGTGAGTTCGTAAGTGCTCAAGGCACGTTGCTCTTATTAGAGAGGGCGAGAGGAGAGTCTCGTCACCCTGCTTTAGGTTGAAACGTCCCCTTTTTGAAAGAATTATACACGACTGTCCTTAAACTGACACACAATATTTTTAGCGCAACGCAATCTGACTTTCAAAAATCCCTACAAAAGAATGGCCCTGACTAACATTAAACTATACCTTTCAGAAATCACTTACCTCACAAAAATCTTCATTACTCGAACTACTGCAATACAGCGAGCGCCACTACTGCCAGCTAAATAAAAGATTCAAACTACGGAAGGCCCTAACTACTGATAGGGATAGTTAGCAAATGAAAGATATTAATAGAGAACAAACAATGTATTTACCTTAATAGTCATAATATATATAGCAGTTCATGACAAATTACAAAACTCCGCCATCTCTCTCCCCACATCCACCACTGCTGGCGGCTCACCTCCAACTGCGCAACGCTACGCGCTGTTCACAACCAGCTGCCTAACACTACAATGGCGAGTATTACAACAATGCAAAGCAGACACAGACTGCACACAGCACAGCCAGTGATTTTCATACAGAGGTGGTGTTACCAATAAAAAAACCTAAACAGCCTACTTACAAGATATTCCAGATTTCTTTAAATCTCTGATGCATTAGGTAATCGCCTGGCCGTAATGAAGTTGATGGGAGAGTGCAGCAGTTACCATCATGATGCAGAGCCCCGTTATTGCCCTGTATCTCACATATTTTGCTGGAGTAAAATACTTTTGTTTTACACCCTGTTTATAAGTACAGAGAAATGAGTGTGCAATTGAAAAAAAAGGCAATGACGTGCCTGTGTCGGTCACATGTGATGTTAAGCAGTAATTGGTTTCCTCTTTTAGAAATATTTAAGCTGCCCTACGCTGTTGTAACGCCATCTATGTCTAGGTCACCCTTTCGAGAGGGAAACAAATATTCGAACACAAAGGCTGTTGCGAACATGACGCGTCATCAGCAACTCGAGAGGCCGACCGAAAACGAAAACAAAAGCCCTCTCCCCCCCACACCGCTTAAATTGAAAGCCGACAGTTATAGCCATGTTAAGGGCTGCACACGGACACAGTCCATGAATTTTACGAGAAAAGCCTGGAAAAGGGAGGAGCTGCGGTCCAAGGATATCATTTAAAGCAGATCAGATATAAATATTCAAAATAATCTAGTTAGGACGGGGGTTTAGCGTTTCTTATTTTTTTGCCGTATTTTACCTTTACACCAAATAAAAGAGCGCGGACGGGCGGTCATACGACGCTGTATTTCTTGCAGCCTATTTAAGCGGGCCGGCGCTTTCGGACACGGTCCTTAATTTCCCGGGCCCGGGGCGGGCGTATAACGATGTTCGTCTTCCCCCGAAATCAACACCGCCATCTGTAGCGGCCGTGGCGCAGGTCCGGCCCGGCCGGCAGCGGCGCCGCGCGAGCTGCTGGCGCATGATTTGTGGTTATTGCCGCGGAGGGGCATACGTTTATTCCGAGGCCTGACGCAGGGATTCATCACGGCCGGCGGTGCGCGCCACTGAGGCCGCACGGCCGCCGACGCCGACGCCGACGCCTGTCCCCGTCGCCGTCGCCGCCGTCATCGCCGTCGAGGCTACAACGCTCTTCATGCCGTACCCGGAAACCGCAAACGAGTCTGTCCCCACCAGGATTCTATGTTGCTTCACAAACATTTTATTTGCTGCAGTTTGTGAGGTGTCGGTTGAGTTGTTTTGCAAACCCGTAAGATGCTGTACGTACGATCTCTGGTAATCTATAGAGAAGGGAAGATCCCCATAAGATCACACAAATTTATGAAAAACGTTGTCACGCAACGGAAACATCTTATTGGAGTAAAACTACTAGAGGTGACCTCATTAATCATGGAAGTACGGATTCCGCACCACACTAAGTTATGCTAATGAAGGCGCTCAAAAAATGGTTCAAATGGCTCTGAGCACTATGGGACTCAACTTCTGAGGTCATCAGTCCCCTAGAACTTAGAACTACTTAAACCTAACTAAGCTAAGGATATCACACACATCCATGCCCGAGGCAGGATTCGAACCTGCGACCGTAGCGGTCGCGCGGTTCCAGACTGTAGCGCCTAGAACCGCTCGGCCACTCCGGCCGGCGAAGGCGCTCATATAATTGCAAAAGAAGCTAGTGGTTACTACAACAATTTGGTTTGAGACGTGCAACATCAAACAACCGAACTACCCACTGAATCAAGTACGTAAGTATTGTGGACAAAAGGATTGTAATTATGAAATATAACCTTGGTACAGGTGGGTGGACACATGAAAACTTAATATGAAACTATATCGCAAATACGGCTAATGTCTGCGGAAATGATTAGTGACTTAAAGAAAGAACCCCCAGAAATAAGTATGAACACCAGCAGAATAGCGGAAGTACTTGATGGCAGTAACTAGCTGGCTGCAAACTTTAAAACTGTGTAGTTAAACCGTGACGTTAGCTAACTAGCCTCGCACCCTCCTCGGTTCGGTGAGAGCACCGCAAGCTCATTTCTATCACTCTTATAGGGTGCGCGTGAGGAAGACGGCGCGACTAGGACCTGAAAACAAGCTCAGCCTCTGTACTCACTTCTAATACGCATCCATCTGTCTACGCAGTGGCCCAGCAGCAAGAGTTTACTCTTCGGAGCCCGAACAGCAATTGTGTACTCGTCGATCTTTCAGCAGTGTCTTCTGACTTAACTCTTCCAAACTTGTCTGAATCTACCAGCAAAGGAATCTTGCCGGCCAACTGCAGCAGACGGCCGGCCGTTTTGGCCGAGAGGTTCTAGGCGCTTCAATCCGGCACCGCGCGATTGCTACGATCGCAGGTTCGAATCCTGCCTCGGGCATGGCTGTGTGTGATGTCCTTAGGTTTGTTAGGTTCAAGTAGTTCTAAGTTCTAGGCGACTGATGACCTCAGAGGTTAAGTCCCACAGTGCTCAGAGCCATTTTCAGCAGACGTTGCAAGTTCCATCCAATAAGAGTTTGTATAAATAAGTTTGATAAAACTCCTACTTTTGCATGTTTTGTTATGGTTAACCTAATGATTGTCTGACGTGAGGAGAAAACCATAAAGTCTCTCGCAGTCCATGACAGGTTTACAGCATTCAAGAATCTAAAGGCTTGCGTGTAGACATAAGGAGGGCGGGATGCGTTCTATGCAAATTATTACTCTGAGCCACAATCTCTGTTAGTAGGATTTTAAAGGAACATTCTTTCATGGCATTACCTCAAAGAAATGGCCGCTCCCACAATCTCCCATTCTGAGGGCTGCTACTGGCTTTTAGATTTTATCTTTCTTATCTCGCAGAAAGCAGTTTCATGGCAAACAGGCCACTTCCGAGGTGCCGTCTGTGCAGAAATGGTGCATAGCGAGTGCTTTGTCCTGCTCAGGAGGGCTGTTTTCAGCTCTGAACAATTTCATGATTCTCTGTTTCTTTTTGAGTCAAATTCTATGACCAGAGCCAGTTTGTAAGGGCTTCCAAGGCTGCTGAAACTAACAGGTCCTACTCACTGTAGTAAAGGGAAAGGAAGAGAAGAAGTAATTAGCTGTGCAATCACTGGGAGTAGTTATGATGCAGTGTTAAGGGACCGGTCCCGGCGGAGGTTCGAGTCCTCCCTCGGGCATGGGTGTGTGTGTTTGTCCTTAGGATAATTTAGGTTAAGTGGTCTGTAAGCTTAGGGACTGATGACCTTAGCAGTTAAGTCCCATAAGATTTCACACACATTTGAACATTTTTTTGTTAAGGGACCGAGTATATTGACTACTCGGACGTGCATATTATAGGATAAAATATGTCATGTGACAATTCTGTAATAAACTGACACGTAACACAATTACATTATACTTGCTACGTAGTGAATAAGACAGGTCGTGTTTTCACAACATTGACATGTCCATGTACGTGAGATAAAGCTTAGGGGAGAAAATTCAGACCTTGATAGTGATCAGAAGCTGAACTCATGGCAAAGAGATTGGGACAACCGTGAGAAGGTCAACAGGATATACGCATTGTTCTCCCTTATCAGGGAACAGTAGAAGTGGAACAGTTTAGTCTCAACCAGCAGATTATTCATTTCCTAACTGGCCGTGGGCCATAGCCCAGGTATGTGCTACGCGTGAAACGTGTCAGGGGATTGATTGTGCAAGTGAATGAAGAGAGAGCTCAGAACACATTCTGTGGCCGCAGGAAAAATGACTAATTCACTCACAGGGCACTTACAGACCAGACCTTGTGATCAGATATTGGAGACGACAAACATAAAACATCTAGAGCGTGCTACACAAAGAGTACTTGCAGCGACGAGCGTACAGACGGTAATGAGCACATACCACGATGTCTCCACAGTCAATAGTAGCGAAACAGGTAATAGTAGTAGTGGCAGCAGCTCCGAAAACAGCGGCAGAGGCGCAGAGGAAACAACAGAGAATATGGACTAAATGTATAGTCAACATAGTGTCTTGAAAGCGAGTGTAGTTTAGACAGTAATACTAGATTGTAAGAAATTTGTATCAATAGGGAACATCATGAGTTGCCGTGTACAGTAGATGAAAAATAAAACCTAATCTAGTTTTAAGATAATGCCATTTGAGGCGAGAGGCTCAAAATATTGTTGAGGTTTCGACCTCGGATGGTAAGTTGTAGTGGATAGGGTGGTGGCTGACCAGGAGCTAGAGGCTCAATGTCTTTCTGACATACCCCTCCTGGAGAGAATCGGTTTTGGCGTCCTATAAATCTACACTCTTTCCTATTTTACTATCTTCTTAACAGATAAATAGTTAATTTTAAATTTTTAATTTTAAGTTTACACTATTTAAAAATCTAACTTTGATAGAAGGTGCAATTCTGTTTGACTACTGATCAGCCACTGCAGTCGACCACAGTTCTAATCTAGCTCCAAGTTTCCACTGGAACGGTATACACTGCTAGCCATTAACATTGCATCATGAAACTTCCTGGCAGATTAAAACTGTGTACAGGACCGTGACTCGAACGCGGGACGTGAATCGTGCTTGGGTAACTCAGTTGGTTGTGCACTTACCCGCGAAAGGCAAAGATCCTGAGTTCGAGTCTCGGTCCAGCACGCAGTTTTAATCTGCCAGGAAGTTTCATATCAGCGCACACTCCACTGAGAGTGAAAGTCTCATTCTGGAAACATTGCAACACCTTGTTAGTGTATGCGGCAAATGTTTAATTTGCATGAAGTGTATTATATGCTCGGATATGCAGCTGATCAGTTTTTCATCACAACCGCTCAACTTAGATAGAAGCAACACAGTTTACATTCCGTATATAATGAAATATCACGCAGAGGGTTTCTCATTCAGTAGTCCCCTTGGAATGTTTTTGAGTGAGAAGATTGTGTCACGTATCGTCTATGAAAGAAAATCACTTACCAACACGTGTCAAGTGCGTCGTGCCTATCATTCTACACTAATGCTGTTCGTGTTGGTCTGGAGCCTTCGAGTGTCAAGCTGATGTCGAACCGATGGGTTCCAGAGGGTCGAGCTGAATCTCAACAGTTTCAAGAGACCAGCGCCCGAGAGGAGAGACCTATTGCACACTCGCCCATTTAGGGTCCCTTAGCCAGGGAATGGGATTGTTTCCAGAAAGTCAAGTATCCACATGGACAGTGCGACGATGCCCGGGGCACCATGGACTGTCAAAGCGACGAACATTTTTACCACTTCCTTTTGACACGTTGGTAGACAAAGGTGCCCGACTGTTTTGTACCCGACAGCACTGGACACATGACTGGTATCACGTTGTGTTTTCAGTCGAGTCCTCTTCCCCATAGAGCATCACGATGGACGCATCCACGTGTGGAGGCGCCAAGGAGATGAATGTTGACAGCATTTGCCGTCATCAAACAGGCCCGACACCTTGCGTGATGATGCTTGGTAGCATTGACTACACGACATGATCAGCTCTGGTTCGCACAGCAGTCCTTACATTTCTGACATGTTATGGTCGATGACAGTTCCTGTCTTGGGACTGATTTCTTTCAACATGACAACAAAAGACGAAATGTTGCTAAGGCTGTCATTACTTATCACAATACTATGGGTGAAAGGGGGAGGGGGGGGGTGGTAGAGAAGAGGGCATGGTCGACTGGTGCCTTGTCAGAGCACGTTCTCCTTACTTCTCAACAACTGAAAATATATGTCAGTGGGTTGCTGAAAGATTGACACGTCGCCACTAGCCACCCACCACCATTGGCGAATTCTGGCATAGAACTGAAGTAGCATGAAACGAAGGAACCATATCACTCATCCAAGCTAAATTCGATGTCCAGCTGACTTAGAGCCATCGTTGTTGCCAGAGGTGGACTAAATTTCGCACTTCGTGTTGCTCTGAATCACTTGCAATTATAATTGTATATTCTTCATACTACGACGTACACGTACAATAACTAAAATCACGTTATGTACTACCCTTCCTGGTGTTTAAGTTTGAATCGCCATCATATATGTAAAATGGAATGTCTTCTTAAATGTAACCTTGACAAGGGAAGATGTCAGACTGAGGTTATCGGGAGAGTCCTACGAAAATATACAGAATACTTCAATCAAGACACAAATGAATTAATGACATTACCTGGCCGTGGACATTGATTTAAATCAGTGGGTCTCCAGCGACCTGGAAAAATGCGCTGACCACTACGTCATCGGGACGCAGTGGTCATAGTAATTGCGTGGAATGCACTAGCAAGTTTCCCGTCAGACCCAAATTCAACTTATCCACCCACTTCTAATGCAGTGT
The DNA here is from genome assembly GCF_023864345.2 of Schistocerca serialis cubense. Classification (NCBI taxonomy): domain Eukaryota; kingdom Metazoa; phylum Arthropoda; class Insecta; order Orthoptera; family Acrididae; genus Schistocerca; species Schistocerca serialis. The sequence continues at coordinate 149,792,991 of NC_064642.1, forward strand.
CCCTTGCCCGTTATCCTCAATTCTTTCGGACATGTCTGAAAGAATAGGCACCACATATATAAAGAATAAGTCGTCTGAGTTATCAGTCTTCTGCCTGATTTGAAACGGCCTACCACGAATTCCTTCCTGCGGCAACGTTTTCATCTCAGAGTAGCACTTGAAACCTACGTCCTCAATTATTTGCTCGATGTATTCCCATCCCTGTCTTCCTCTACCGTTTTTGCCGTCTATAGCTGCCTCTAGTACCACAGAGATTGTTTCCTGATGTCCGATCATCATCTCTCTTCTCCTAGTCAGTGTTTTCCGTATGTTTATTTCCTCGCCGATCCTGCAGGGAAACTTATCATTCCATACCTTACCAGTCCACCTAATTTTCAATATTCTTCGTTAGCACCACATCTCAAAAGCTTCGATTTTCATACAATGCTTTGTTCCAAAAGTACACTCTCAGAAATTTCTTCCTTTAAATTAAGGCCCATATTTGATTCCAGTAGACTTGTCTTTTCCAGGAATGTCCTTCTTTCCAGTGCTAGTCTGCTTTTTATGTCACGCTTGCTCCGTCCGTCATGGTCTGTTTCGCTGCCATCTACTCCGTGACTATGATTCCTAATGCTAAGTTTCTCGCTGTTCTCATTTCTGCTTACTTCTCATTACTTTCGGCTTTCTGCGATTTACTCTCAGTCCATGTTTTGTATAAACTACACTGTTCATTCCATTCAACAAATCTTGCAATTCTTCTTCATTTTCACTGGGAGTACAATAACATCTGCAAACATTATTATTTATATCTTTTCATCCTGTATTTTAGTCCCTTTTCTTTTATTTCAGTCATTGCTTATCCGATGTATAGACTGAACAGTAGGGCCGAAGACAACGTCCCTCTCTTGCACGTTTTTTAATCCATGCACTTCGTTCTTGGTCTTCCGCTACTATTATTACCTCTTGGCTCTTGTGGATGTTGTATGTTACCCCTATCTCTCCCTATAGCTTACCCCTATTTCCCTCAGAATGTTGAACATCTTGCATCATTTACATTGTCGAACGCTTTCTCCAGGTCGCAAAATCTGATGATCGTGTTTTTATTTTTCTTGAATGTTGCTTCCATTATCAACGGCAACGTCAGAAATGTCTCTCTGGTGCCTTTACTTTTTCCAAAGCCAAACTGATTGTCATCTAACGGATTTTCAGTTTTCTTTTTCATTGTTCCATATATTATTCATGTCAGCAATTGGATACGTGAGCTCTTAATTTTCGCACTTGTCGGTCGGCTGTTGCAATCTTCGGAATTGTGTGGATGATGTTTTTCCGAAAGTCTGCTGTTTAACTTTTCAAAAAGGGATTTGCTCCGATTACAGTGGTCTGCTTCCATATGGTACAGGTGAGCTTTGCCTTAAACGCACCTTTGTCTGACTGAGTGTTTGAGGAGACCATACAGCTAACTTCATCAGTCTCCTATTCATCCCCCCCACCCCCTCCCCCGCCAGCTGCCACACCCCACTCACCCTCCCGGACGGAAGCAGTGTACCAATTCTGTCTGCGTGTTGAGCACATTCTGTGTGCAAGCGTGAAAGAGTGTTCTAAATTCTTGTGTGTCGTGTATCTGAGGTGAAACGTGAGGCGAAGCTGCCCGGTATTCACGTAATGGAACGTGGAAAACTGCCTAAAAACCTAGTTCGGGCTGGCCGAAGCACCAGCTCCTCGTCCTTAATCAGACCGGCGGATTCGATCCGGGGTCAGTGTACCTCCCCGTCCCGGAAGCGGTCGCGTCAACATACGCGGCGGTCCTGGCAAATCTGTCTTATGAGTATAGGGTATTGTAATGGAAGAGAGTATAGTTTGGTGTCATGTTTCATGTTGTATGATGGTGACAGAAGGTAGACAATGAAGGCCAGTATGGGTACATAGCCTTCGCCCATCGAATATCCCAAAGAAGGCCGCCATCATAAGGCAACCAGTCTGACATTCCAGTCTACTGGTAAGGTAATATCCTTCAAGTGGCAATAACTCAGTCACAAGGCAGCAGAAGAGAGCGAGATGATGGACTCCTTACCCACTCCCCGTGTTGCGCCTCGCAGGTGTTTTTCTGATCCGCCTACTGTACGTTAATCTAGGGTGTTGCTATATGAGTTATGGAAACATTTTTTGGAGAAAACACATAAGAACTGTATTTTCAGACAACATAAGCGTGTTGTAAGGATTGTATCTGCTGTTAGGTGTAGAACATCTTGCTAAGACATGTCCAAAATAGCTGTTTTTTTAAAGACTTTTTCACGGTACATGTAAGCACTAATGTACTTAGCCAGTACTAATACTTCTCTTTCCTCAAAAACAGTACAAAGGTTAAAATACGGTATTTGAGTAAAATGCAGCCCCTGAAAAGAGGTCAAGAGTTAGAGTTTCATATTAGTACAGAAAGATGACATATAGGAGGCTGTACATGTATTCGACAACCTACCAGAATATACTAAATGTCTTTTAGTACTATAAAGGAGTTTGACTGATCAGTTTTCTCTTGGGCAACTCCTACTCCGTTCAAAGGTGTCTTCACATAAAACTTTAGTACTAATTTGTTACGCATCAATTAATATTACTAGTATTAATTATCTTCAGTCTTATTACATTCCATTACAATAAAACGTTAATCATTTCCTTCCACACTGCAGCAACCTCTCTCTTTGGATTCCGCGAAATACAATTCATTAGGTGTAAGTGAGTACGTACGGTAATGTTCGCGAATGCGCTGTACTTTGGACAGGCTATAAATGTTTAATAAAATCGACAGCAAACGGTTACTAAAAATACCTGGTGGTGCCCGAATTATATTTAGTATCTACTGTTTTAATAACAGTGCCTGCCTCATATTTAATTGAAATACAATGACAGTTGTCAAAACTGTGAAAGTTCCCAAAGATAAAATCGGTTCTTTCCCGATCTGAAGATTAAGGCACTCACATGGAGATGTCGAAATTCACACTGTGGCTCTACGCTCGTAGAAACAGGAAACATCTACATGAATGTTATTTCTGCATCTCTTACTACGATAGTGTAAAATTTAGAAATTGAAACTGATTTTCATTGTTAGTTATAAGTATGATTATGGAGCAAGGACAATGGGAAGCGAGTTTAAAATCGCAATAGGTCTGAACATATTCCTCTGAATTATTATATAAAATAGTTCCATAGGATAACAGGAATCGAAGGTTGCACTTTTGTTTGTAGGTCATTAAAAGAGAAATATTACATACTGTTACAAAAAAATTACTGTAAAATCATTACTAGAGGTCGGCTGGGTTCTCGGGTCTCAAATTTTTGTTTTTTAGGCGACAAGAGACGCTGTTGACGGGGATCCGTCAGTCGCACAGGGACACTAAGTCCAGCACTCTTCTTAGCGCTACTCGACATGCCGGCCCCATCCGTCTTCTGTTTCACCGTCGTAAACATTACAAACATGACTCTAAACTCGACAGGCACCCATCTACAGTTAAGGCACAGCACACATATTTCGCCACTATGCGTTTGGAAGGATATTTAAACACCGCAAATCTAAATGTAATGCAACCATCTGATTATAAAGAAGTATGGTACAATCTAGAAATAAAGAAACAAATAAATAGAACAACTACAAGGAATAGACAGCATTTAAATGACCGAATTCACGACAGGTTAAAAAAAATTAAGGACCGAAAATCACCAGGACTAGATGGAATAAATACCGAACTGTTTAAACGCGGAGAAACTATCTTAGAATTGCGAAAGCTGCAACTCTCTAACATGTGGTGGGTAAAATACGTGATACTGGAGGAATGGAAAATAGCAAAGGTCATTTCAATACACAAGAAAGGCGAAAGAAATAATACATCTAACTACATAGCAATAAGTATTCTGAATATTGCCTACTAAATGTACAGCAAAATAATAAACGAGAAACTGCGAGAAATCTCGGATGTAATTTTAGTAGAGGAATAAGCAAGTTTCAAAAAGTGAAGCTCATGTGTAGATAATGTTTTTATACTGAAATAGATAACTCAAAACAGACTAGAATTTAATCTGAAAACTCGCATAGCATTTGTGGATTATGAAGACGCGTTTGAAAGAATTCATAGAGACAAGTTATGACCAATAATGGGGAAAAAAGCGGAATCCCTAAACATCTGATTCAAGTCCCAAAAAGCCTACATATGAACGTCAGAAATGAAATTGACACGGGGAAAGACAAAACACCTGAAATACAAAAAAATGAATGAACAAAACAAGCGTGTAGCTTGTCACTAACATTATTCGATGCGTGTAGAGATAACATCATCCCTGAATGAGAGGAATAAAAATATTACCACGATGTTATTCGCGGATGATCAAGTTGCCGTACAGGGCAGCGAAGATTACAAATGGCATTACTTAAACTAAATGACATGCGTGCAAGATACAATCTGACTATATCTATAAATAAAACTAAAACCATGGCCTTTTTAGGTATTCGCTTAGTACAGCAGTAGTCCTCAATAATAAACGTGTAGAACAGGTAGCCAGTTTCAAGTATATAGGATATGACATGTCGTATGATCAAAACAGGGATATACAGAAAAAAACTAATACTTACCAGCGTATATGTGGCACAATAAGAACAACTGAAATTTCGTATAGTCGTGGCAGTTCCTACTTTGTTATATGAGGCAGAAAGGTGAATGCTGAGAAAGAAAGAATTACGACAACTAGAAGCATTACAAATCAAATTTCTAAGATCTGTGAGAGGCTGCGGTAGGGAAGACCAAATTAGAAACTAAGTTATAAGGAAAAAATTAGGAATCCAACCAATAACCCAATAGCCAAACCAATACAATGGAAAATGGAGAGAACATGTACTTCGTTTGCCACGACAAAGTCTTCCGAAACTAGCAATGGGTTATAAACCATGGAGAAAGAGAAATCTGGAAAGACCGAGGATGAGATGATGAGACCGGAACTGATCCTAAGCCTAACCCTGAAATGGCAGAAGAAGAAGATTTCAATTACGCTGCACAAATACACCACCGATGCACCTCTGGCAACAGTGCCATAGAATTTTCCTTTAATCTGTAGTTTGATTGTTGTGAGTTAACACGTAATTTATTTAAAGTCACAGGATTTATAATTTCTGGTACAGAAATTGGAAAAGACTGGTAATTGTGAGAGAAATTTCTGAGTGTGATGAGCGTTTTCCATACAGGCAACGGCGAAATTCACACGTTTAGCAAGCGCCCATTGATATTTCTGAAACCAGGGAGAGTTTTGTTTCGTATGACATTGTGTGATACGACTTTTTGAAAGATTAAAACTGAAAAGGCTAGCTCTATAACAGATGTGAGTCCGTTCAGCGATAGATTGTCTATATCATGGAAAGCTGAGCTACTGATTAATATGGATGAGTCACCTTGAAAAATAGTCGTTTCGAATGGAACTGTATTTTGCTTAATAGCGGTGATCTTATCACTGCTTTTCATTTAGATTAGATTATGCTTGAGCACCTTGGCTCACCATGACTCTCTGCTTTCATTCTACGCTTGTTGGCACTAAGTAACATCTGTCACCATAGCCGCAGTAAGACATAAGACGCGCATATAGTGAGCGGAAGAAAAAGGTAATCACGGCCACCAAGATTTTTAAATACCGCAGCTGTCACTGCGTCAGTATGAAATTATATATATATATATATATATATATATATATATATATATATATATATATATATATATATATATATTACTGTCGCGAAATGCAGTTTCAGTGTGGCTGGTAATGAAACGTAGAAGTGAAGCAGGAACGGGAGGCTGTTTCGGAGGAATAGTTTCGCCCGTGTAGTACCTTCTTCTGTCAGCAGGCCAGAAATGAAGTACGCTGGATTTCGTGTAAGCGAGTGTACGTACGCGTCGGTCTACTTGCGTGCGAGCGTGTGTGTGCACGTGTTTTAATCCAGCGAGGTGCGAAAGGCAACGCTTTTGAGAGCGGCGACGCACCGTTGCGCCGGACTGCCGGCGGGAAGCGGAAATTTCATTTGCAGCAAAGCCCTTGGCACTCCACTTCGCCGCTGGCCGCGGTGAATTAAGTACGCGCCACGTATTCTGCATAACAATCGCGCCTGTAGGAACAGCCTCAAATAGAACAAGGAGATGAAATTAGGCTAAGCTGGGCGCTCGCATATCCATCAAAGTACAATGCACGGACGGCGCGCAGTTGGACTGCAGCACTATTGTGTGTCACATATTGTTATTAATGTGCTGTTTGTGTCTTGTCGGACAATGTATGCATCACTCACGCACGCCCGGATATGAATGCGGAATAAATTTTAATGGCTCAGTTTCTGTTCCTGCCTTACCCTCGGTATGCAATTAAGTGAAGCCGAAGAAACGTTAACAGCACGCGGCGATTACGAAGTACATTAAGGAAACTGCGCCCTCTGTGACTACAGTGCCGGGTTTGCCTGTCACTAGTAAAAGAGACGTGTTGTTTGTATTTCTTGGTCTCAATTAAATTTGCAGCAGGATGTTTATGTATTTTAAAGACATTACAAGGTTTAGTACTTTCCCAGCGTATAGATCCTTCCATGAAATTTCGGTCGAACTGACCGATTACTGTAGCTTTCTGCCACGATATTTAGGCGCAGAGTCTTCCAGTCATTATCAGGTGTATAATATATGCTGTTACACTTGATTATGGCTACCAGACTCTGCGCCGAATTGTCGTAGCAGGAAGGTAACCGATATCCTGTAGTTCGCCCGAAATTTCGTGGAATTATTTACAATATAAATTACTAATTTTTAATCGTGTTTATTTCGATTGTGTCATTATACTGAAAGTTGAATGGAAGTTCGCTTTCATACACCATAAACTGTAGAGGATCGATTTTCGAACCATGAAGAACATTAGTGAGCGATTCTTTTTTCAGTTATAAACATTTCTCTCCCGCCTCCCCCACCCCTAACTCCGTGCCAAACTTCTTTTTAGATCAAAATGTGGTGCAGATGCTACATTCATATTCCTATTCAGCCACGTTGATTCAGATTTTCTAAAAGACTCCAGACAAACATCAGAATAATTTCTTAAAATATCTTCCATAAAGAACACCGCATGCAGCTGTGTGACAATCTTTAGTGGAACACGACCGGTTTTGTGGTGATAGTCACATCCTCAGTGTACGTAATACATAAATTCATTAAAGACGTCGATGTAGGAAAGAAGGGAGACCTAACCTTCGCTGATATAATTGAATTTCCCGTCAAATACAGATAATTAGAAAAGGGGATAATGATGCCTACGTCATCTTCCTTAAAAGTGAGGAAGAACAGATTATTCAGCACACCTTAGTGACAGCGCCTGTTCTTGCCACTTTTGTGGATGATGATGTACACACTATTCGGCTCCTTTTCTAATTGAATATCTGAATTTGGAGGGGCAATGCCGTTTTACCTGTGAAAGTCGGGTCTCCCTACTTTCCTATCTCGATATCTGTAATGACTTAGTGGATTACGTACACCTGAGATTACGGCTATGAGCCACGAAACCGTTCGAGTTCTATTAAATATTGTCATACAGCTGTACACGATGTTCTTCTTGCAAGAGGTATTGCCACAGCTGCGGATGCCTAGCGCATGGTGTTTAAAAGTCCCATCAGTCTCCTGCCATTCTTCAGTACTGCTGTCGTACTGGTCTGTGTACTCGATGAATCCCGGAGACTGGACCGACGAGGATCTCCATGCGGCATCGGTTCACGCACAAAGTGGCACGCCACGTAGGACCAGTGCTAACGTACAGTTCACGAGACTTCGTGCAAACGTGACGTCATTTGGACGTCACACGCTACATCGAATACGAAAAGAGTTGTCTATCGACTTCCACAATCGTTTTGAACACGGGAGGCGAACGTGACGTTCAGAACGAAAACACTCAACTCACTTGGAGAGAACTGGAAGTTATGCTTCTTCTTTACTGCAGGGTAGGTTGAAATCCAATTTACATCTTTCATAAATGTGTACAGTTCTGTTTTCACGTGGACGGTTAGGGATAAGGGACAGATTAGTGTTGGCAAGATTTAACTCCGTAACTTATTGAAAAAGTACTAACTATTTTTCCTAATACGTCTTCATGAACCCTGGAAGTGTGACAACTTACTGGTTTAAGAATAAGAAGAAGCCGAAACCAGCCAGCTTAGAATCCAGTAACGTATATATCCAACGATGTTCATTCAATTACCTCAACAATAGCTTATTTTTTATTATTAGAAACTCTGAAAATTAATTTCAGGACTTGGTCTGTAATTAAGGAGGGTGGGTAACTATTCTAGCAGACGAGTTAAAGCAGCAGCTCATTTGTGCCATGTCCAATGAATACATGGTCTTTCAAAACAACGCACTGAGTATCTCTCGAAAACGCGTTGCTGTTGTAAAATTTTTTGCAATAAAATGATGAAAAGCGTAATACTGGTGGTTAAAGATGTACTTTAACTGAATACGTTTGTTTTGAAAAGAAGTGTCCTAAAAGAACTAGCTCGTAAATTGTCTTTTATACACTTTATAGATGGCTGAGACTTTGTTACCTTTTAATTCTGTTGAAAACGTTAGTCATTGCTTTGCTTTTTGTTCTGGATGGCTGTTTGCTTTACCAGATGATCAACATGTGAATATTTATTCGATTGTTTCATGCTTAATTTGTAAATTATTGACAATGACATCTCACTACTGAGAGAGAAAGATAGCGCACTATGTACACAACATGAGTATCTCATAAGCAATGTACCACTGTTAGCTTAATAATGAATTGCCAGAACGTTTTGGAAACGTGAAGGCGGAAAAAGATTAAGATGTTGATGGACGCGAACCACTTTCAGAGCTACCCTACACTCCGTAACCAGTATATCACGATGAACTGTACTAAGTCCAGCTTTTGTTCTGTAAATTAGAGCTCTTGAAGGTTTTAACAGCCAATGCGTAACTATGCGACTTTTAAGTACAAGAAATTGTACGAAGAATGACGTGTTTTTATAAATCTTCAATATCCCATTGCCTTGAAACTGCATACATTCATAACACGTGAGTTACGATGCAAAATTACGGAATATATTACTGTGCTTCACAAGCACCCAGCATCGAATGTTAAGAAAAATCGGTAGCAGTTCCTGCGGTCTTCGATAAATGAGTGTGACATAAAAGTGACGTAGTGCTTGCACAGTCTTGTGAACTATAGTTTACTCTAGGCACAGCGGCGTGTGCTCTGTTGACATCGTCGTTGACGAGCCCTCTACACCTACATTACAGTTGTTGTAGCAGCAATCATTGTGGCTGATGACTTGCGAGCTATCAGAGTCCGTTATGGTCCAAATTTCCAGAAATTACGTCTGCTGTTGCGTTTCTCGCGGTACACGTGGTGACTAAATGTTGCGTCAGGCAGCTTCCCACACGAGACTCATACGTAAGTTTCTAGAAATTAACTGTACTCCATTAGTACCTGTCAGCGTGTGTATGAAAATAGCTTACGGCCTTCAAGCCTTAAAGAGGTCAGTCGTGAAGTGGTCAGAGCGTAAATCATGAGGAGATGACAGATGGACGCAGGAGGTACGTAAACATGTCAGTGTAGATCAGGAGTACTCAATTAGTGCCTCTCATCGCCTGCTGACATAGCGCTTAAGTTACTAATAACTTCGGACTGTCTGAACTCCAGCAGTTATGAGGTACGCACCGCTGCTCTTATCCAGGGACACATGTGGAAGCCCCATCGTTCCTTTTCCTCTTTTTCCCATCAAGTAAAGTAATCCACAGCTATGAAAGACGTACTTGTGCTGTTTCTTCCTTTGCAGGTGTAATAACTGCTCGAGTAGCTTCATAGAAGCTCATGCCTCTGAAACAGTCCATGGAAATGCTCCATATACTGTATTTCCTACTTCGTTTTCGGATATTCAGGAAGAAATGTAGCGATGAGGTATATTTTTCGCTGTCTTCGTCTATGTAATTGACAATTTTTCCGCCATTATGAGGAGGAAAGTAGTTTATAGCGCGGGAATTATCTGTTTCTTACTGTTTGTATTTTCTAGTTAACCTGGCACAGCGTTAGTTACGTAGACTGGACGTGAAAGCAGCAAGAATGTGGATCGCAAGATTAATGTTACATCTTTACCTTCTACACAGCATTGCTTGTCTAGCATCCTTTCTTGTGAACAGCTCTTTTCTAAGATAGTCAAACAGTGAGACTAATTCCACAAGAATATATTTAGAGTATTATTTTATGTATTTTCTCTTCATATTTCTTTTTATTTACTTTATCCTTTTAAATACTAATTCCAGGTTTCAGTGAGAATTTATAAATTAGTTTAGTTACCCATTACTCATTCCTGTCATATAGTGCATACATTTTGCTTATTGCGACATTCTGATACAAGAAAATACACTAAATTGTGGTTTAACGTCCCTTGAACGAAACAGAGAGTCAGTCCATGCTATCCTGATACTTCTCCAACCACTTAGAGCTCTTCATTGACATCTTAATTAGAATACGCATATTCTGTCCCCAGTAGTACTTTCGCCATACTAACTTGAAATGATGTCCACGCGTTCACCCCGTATTTCAGCTAAGTAGTGAAGTGACTAATACCAAAACAACAGCACCCATGTTCTAGGAATAGCGACCTACATTAATAATCAAAACGTGCTTAGTCTCGGGTTATAACCGCACCATCGCTTAAATTTTGAATAAAAATCATCAGCATCCGCGGTCGAAGACTTCCGTATAACAAGTCACAGTTATTCTGTCAAAGGCTTTGCCAAAGACGGCGGAGGGGCGGACAGAGGTTCAGGTCACTCTCTTGCTCACGGGGTGCGAAACTGTCCCTAAAGATGGAATAATCAGTAATGATCAACGGCATGAGGATGCAGAAGGCAATGGAAACCATAGCATTAAAGATATACATTGTGTATCCACTTGACATGTGGCCTGTAATTGAAAACGTGTTGATGACCTCTCCATTGGCCAGAATAGTTCCCCATTTGGATCTCTGGGAGGGGACTGCCAAGGGGAAGGTGACGACGAGAAAAAGATTGAATAACCAACGGAAGGATGACGTTCTACGTGTCGGGACGTAGAATATCAGAAACTCGAACGTTGTAGAGAAGCTAGAAAATCTGAAAAAGAAAATGCAAAGGCTCAGTCTAGATACAGTCGAGGTCCGTTAAGTGAAATAGAAAGAAAACAAGAATTTCTGGTCTCATGAGTATAGGTTAATATCAAGAGCAGGAGGAAATGGTATAACGAGAGTAGACTTCGTTATGAATAGGAAGGTAGGGCAGAGAGAGTATTAATATCAACGGTACAGTGATATAATTGTTCTCATCAGAATCGAAGCAAACCAGCAACGATAGTTCAGATATACATGACAACATCGCAAACAGAATATGAGGAGACAGAGAAATTATATGAGGATGTGGAACGGGTAATTCAGTAGGTAAAGGGGATGAAAACGTAATAATCACGGGGGACTGGAATGCGGTTGTAGGAGAAGGCGTAGAAGCAACGGTTACGGGAGAATATGGTCTTAATAATAGAAAAGAGAAAGGAAAATGACTAATTGAGTTCTGCAATAAATTTCAGCTAGTAATAGCTAATACTTTGTTCAAGAATCACAAGGAGGGATACTTGGAAAAGGCTGGGAGATACGGGTAGATTCTAATTAGATTCATGGTCAGCCAGAGTGTCCAAAATCAGATACCGGATTGTAAGGCGTACCCAGGACCAGGTATAGAAGCAGATCACGATTTAGTAGCGATGAAGGGTTGGCTGAAGTTTAAGAGACTAATCAGGAAGAATGAAAGCGCAAGAAAGTGGGATACGAAAGTACTAAAGAAAGAAGACATACGCTGGAGGTTCTGTGATACTATAGACACTGCGACAAAGAAAAACTCTGTAGGCAGTCCGGTTGAAGAGGAACGGACGTCTCCAAAAAGGGCAGTCACAGAAGATGGAAAGTTAAACATAAGTTCATAGAAGGTAAGTGGTTAAGAGAAAAAATACTTCTGTTGATCGACGAAAGAAGGAAATATAAAAATGTTCAGGGAATTTCAGGAACACAGAAATACAAGCCGCTGAGAAGTGAAGTGCAGGGAAGCTAAGACGAAATGACTGCAAGAAGAACGTGAAGAAATCGAAAACGAAATGAATGTCGAAAAGACTGACTCAGGATACAGAAAAGTCTAACCAACCTTCGGTAAAATTAAAATCAAGGGTGATAACATTAAGAGTGCAATGGTCATTCCACTGTTAAATGCAGAGGAGAGAGCAGATTTATGGAAAGAGTACACTGAAAGCCATTGTGTGGGGGGAGATTTGATAATGTGGTAGAAGATACAGGAGTCGATATAGAGGAGGTAGGGATCCAGTATTAGTCTCAGAATTTAAAAGTGCTTTGGAAGACTTAATAAATAAGAGGAAGGGGAATAAAGCGACTATTCACGTTAGTGTGTAGAATGAATGAGGCTGGCGGTATACCATCCGACTTCCGAAAAAATATCATCCACAAAATTCCAAAGACTGCAAGAGCTGACTAGTGCGAGAATTATCGCATGATCAGGTTAACAGCTCATGCATCCAAGTTGCTGACAAGAATAATATACAGAACAACAGAAAAGAAAACTCAGGGTGTGTCAGATGACAACGAGATTGGTTTTAGGAAAGATAAAGGCAGCAGAGAGGCAATTCTGACCTTGCGGTTGATAAAGGAAACAAGGCTAAAGAAAAATCAAGACATATTCATAGGGTATGGCGACCAGGAAATTGGGGGTAGGGTATAGGGAGAGACGAGTAATACATAACATGTACAAGAGCGAAGAGGGAATAATAGGAGTGGAAGACCAAGAACGAAGCGCTCCGTCAAAAAGGCTGTGAGACAGGGATGTAGTCTTTCACTCCTACTGTTCAATCTTCACATAGAAGAAGCAATGTTTAAGAGTTTAATTAAAATTCAAGGTGAAAGAATCTCAGTGATAAGATTCGCTGATGACACTGTCGTCCTGAGTGAAAGTGAAGAAAGTTAACAGGATCTGCTGACTGGGATGAACGATCTAATGAGTGAAGGATATGGATTGAGAGTAAATCGAAGAAAGACGTAAGGAATAAGAACAGCGAGAAACTTAACTTCAGGATTGATAGTAACGAGGTAGATGAAGTTAAGGAATTCTGCTACCTAGGAGGGAAGTAACCTATGACGGACGGAGCAAGATGGACATCTAAAGGTGGCTAGCACTGGAAAAAAGGCCTTAAATTGAGGAACAAATTCCTGAGAAAGTGAGCTTGGAGCATAGCTTTGTATGGTAGTGATACATGGACGGTGGGAAAACTAGAAAAGAAGAGAATCGAAGCATTTGATTTGTGGCGCTGCAGACGAATGTCGAAAATTAAGTGGACTGATGCGGTAAAGAATGAGGAGGTTCTGCACAAAGTTGAAGAGGAAAGAAATATATGAAAAACACTGACAAGGAGGAATAGGATGACAGGCCATCTGCTAAGACATCAGGGAATGATTCCATGGCATTAGAGGAAACCGTAGAGGATAAAAACTGTAGAGGAAGAGAGATACGGAATACATCAAGCAAATAAGTGAGGACGTAAATTGCAAGTGCTACTCTGAGATGAAAAGGTTGGCGTAGCAGAAGAATCCGTGGCTGGCCACATCAAACCAGGCAGAAAACTGACGCCTTAAAAAAAAGTCTGCAGTACACAAATCATTCACTTAGAGTAAGAGGCACGTGTGTATCAGTCTAGTGTAGTTTATACTTCAGTGTTACGAGGAGCTGCTATGGAACTATCCTCTGCAATGTTTTAGCGGCAGTTGTCGATGGTGCAAAGTATCTTTGACATTGATTGTTATGAGAAATCTGGGGTGACTGAAGAGGGTACGAGTACTGCTTAGTTACTTTTGATGTGGCATGACAAGGAAAATTCGTTTCATTTGCAGTTTTAGGACGAGTTTTACTGGCTGAAGGTTTCACAGAATCGGGAGACACCGGGTCCACTCGTGACGCATTAAGGCAATAGTGATCAAGCAGCATGCAACATGATGTAAGTTATATTTGATAACTACCAAAACCTGGTGATTGAAATATATCTTTATTCATTACTACTTTCGAGCGAGCTATCATCACTTTCTTCTTCTTTCTTTCTTTTCCCTAGCGCATATCCCATCTAGTACGGAGTCAGTTCTTTCAAGATATGGAAACTTTCATTTTACTATCAACTTTTTCACCGAATGCTCCTCCAGAGGCCACAGTCGCAGTCGGCTGTGACATATGTCTGTGAATCGCGTAAACTTTGTCCTGTGTGTTAATGTATTTTAACTGTTTGTGATCGACTCTCTAACGTGGACTTCAGAAACCAGCCTGGCATTTGCCTGAACGACTGTCGAAAACCACCTGAAAATCACAGTCAGGCTATCCTGTCCACCAGCCATAGTCACTAAACCACCGCGCGGCTTCTCTGGGTCTGGATCATATCCCTGATTCACAAGCTAGCGGACCGCGTGTTACGCTGTATTGTTTTTAACTAAAAATCTTTTATTTTTTGAAATACAATGAATTACAGCGTTTTAGTAATTTTGATACATAACTTAACCACTTCCAGCACATGCAAATCAGAAACAGTAGGTATGAACTAACAACAATAATAATAATGAAAAGTTAGAATATAGCAGAGTACGTAATTCGCAAGAACAAAATATTTTTTTAAACAATATATAATGTTTTTATGTTCTCAAACAAGTATATTAAACGTTCACAATCAGATAACATAAAACCACTGTTTATAATGTGGCGTCCAAAAATTAAACAATGATCATGCCATTAAGAGTAAAAGCATCTATACAGTTAACTAAAGTTAGTAGCCGGCCGCGGTGGTCTAGCGGTTCTAGGTGCTCAGTCCGGAACCGCGCGACTGATACGGTCGCAGGTTCGAATCCTGCCTCGGGCATGGATGTGTGTGATGTCCTTAGGTTAGTTAGGTTCAAGTTGTTCTAAGTTCTAGGGGACTGATGACCACAGATGTTAAGTCCCATAGTGCTCAGAGCCATTTGACCATTTTTAAACTTAGTACACTGTCTATATTCTGGTTCCATGTTTCTGTATTCTTTTAAAAATTATTTATAATATTTTTTTTCTTTTTGTAAAATGGAATCTGAACGCAGACGATATACAAAGGTTATTTCACTGTATTAATACATTTTACTGTTCGCGTCAGCTACAGTAACGCACAATGTTTTATTTTTTGTAGGCACATTAAGAACGATTCCACCGTGTGAGGTGGCCAGTGGTTACTCTACCGCGCGACGTGCCGGCAGGTTAGCTCAACGTGTTTGGTGAGAGGATTAGCTGCTCTCTGTAATAACGCAACTAAGTGACCGGATCAACGATGAACTTGGGAAGGTGCCACCATGGGACATCCGGGGCGGACAAATACAAATGCAACGAACAAAATGACATCAGCAAAATAATAATAATAATAATAATAATAATAATAATAATAATAATAGTGGCGCAGTGGCTAGCACATTGGACTCTCATTCAGAAAGTCGACGGTTCTAATCCCCGTTCGACCATCCAGATTTTGCTTTTCCTTGATTTCCCTAAATCGTTTCTGACAAATGTCTGGGTGGTTTCTTTGATTTCCATCCCCATCCTTTCGTAATCCGACCTTATGCTGCGCCTCTAATGACCTCGCTGTAGACGAGACGTTAAGCTCTAATCTGATGTTAATCATTAATTGCCTGATGAGGATTGACTGATGAAAACGTAATGAATAAAGATTTCTTTCATAACAGCTTCCAGAATACTATTAAACCCTCGAATCTGTAAAGAGGCGAACACCCATGAATAAAACAGGTTCTTACCACTGATTACTTTACAGATGAGTTAATGTGTTAAATATGTGACGTAAAGTATGTGAGTGACAATAGTTTACAAAAGGTTTGAAATTATGCTTAAATTTTGATGGAAGTCGCTAAGTGCTCTCATGGACATAGTCTGGGTAATTTGCGCTACTTTTTAAGGATAATCAAGTTTTTCGCGCGTTTCAGTGTTTATGAGGCCATATCTCTTGAACTACGTGTCGTACAGTGATACATTCAATGATGTACGTAGATGCCGTCTGCAGAGTGTCTTGCGAATAGAGTTAGCAGTAAAGCAGCAATAAATTAAAAAGTCAAGCCTGATGAAGTTTTACTGCGCGCCATTTTAGGCAGAAGCTAGTTTTTCACGCATCTAAAATCCTGTGACGTTGTACGTTCTGAAATATGTGTGGTACAGTTATGTAATTTTGCAGATACATTCAGTGCTATAAGTACATATGGTCTGGAAACAGTGAAGCGAATTGAGTTGCTACTAAAGAAGTTGTAAATTAAAACTTCATGTCTGATGCTGAAGTTCAACTGCGTGAACAGCGAAAATATAGTAAGCGTTAAATTTTTTCCCTTCATAATTTTGTGGCGGATGTCAGCAATAAAAGGATTTGTAAATGTTTGAAATTATGTGTAAGATTCGTTCCAAGTCACTAACCGCTCTCATTCTGAAATACTGAAGGAATAAAGTCAGACTAATTGCGCACTATCATTCACGCTGACTCAAGAAAAATGGATAGTTTCTAACTGTAATACTAGTGTTATTGCGTTAGGCTTTTGACAACAAAATATACCTCTTAACGAGTAGATTACAACAGCATTTGAAATTTTTAAATTCGATCAATAATTACGCGGAATATTGAAAACCAAATTTTTGTTGCCCCTGGAAGAAGTTTGGTGGGAAACCTGCGGGTAGAACATGGTTCCGGATCGCAGGATAATCCGTTAGGAACAGAGGCGAGTTTTTTTCAAATATTTACGAGCTGTGAGGCACCACCTGTTCAGCGTATATTAGAACGCGCCGTCTTCTCGTCCCGCGCATGTTCGTGTCTCACCCAGACTGAGTTTCTCAGCAGAGAACTGTCGGTGAGATTCCCTCTCTCCAGACTGCACCCGAGCGCAGCTGAAGACTGCCATCCTCCCCACGTGCTTCTCGTTGCTCTCCAGTCCTCCAGCTGGTTGGCGACCCCGCTGCCTGCCTCGCTCTATTCGTCAACGTGTTTTGGTAGGCACAGTTACTGCAGCCGGTTTCCAGCACTCTCCTGGGTCCAGCAGTCTTTTGTTATGCTGCTTTTGGAAGTCAAGCTTATCCCGTTAACCTACATCAACATGAGTTCTATGCGATTCACACTCAAGTGCTTGGCAGAGGGTTAGTAGAACTACTTTCAGACAATTTCTCTAACTTTCCACTCTGCAATAGCACGTTGGGAAAATGTACACCTAAATCTTCTCACGCAGGCTCGTTTTCTCTTACTTTATCATCTCTCTATGTAGGTGGGAGTCAAACCTATATTTTCACACTCAGACGAAAAAGATATTGATGAAATTTCCTGAAAATATCTCACCGCAAAGAAAAAACCGTTTGATATAATTATTGCCACTCCAAGTCACGTATCATATCCGTGACTCTATATCCCCTGGTTTTCCTTACTAAAACGTGAGCTGTCCTTTGAACTCACTGGATATCCTCCGTCAATCCTGTCTGATTCGGATCCTTCAACGCGCAGCATTAATCAAGAAGAGGCTGGACACGCGTAGTGTGGATCTCCTAAGTGTTCTGCCAATAAAACACAGCCTGTTATTCATGCTCCCCACAACATTTTCCGTGTAATGAGTCCAAATTTAAGTTGTTCGTAATTATAATCCCCCGGTATTTAGTTGAATCGGCAACCTTTTAATCTGCCAATGGATATTTTTGGTACTTACGTGAAGGGCCTTGCACTTTAAATTGTTTACAGTCAAATGAGACTTTTCGAACTATTTTGTCTAAATCCTTTTTACAATTCGTTTTTATATACTGATGATGTTACTAGACGGTAAATTAACACATCATATGGAAACAATCTTAGAGGTTTGCTAAATCGTTTATGTAGATCAGGAATAGCAGAGGGCCTGTAACATTTCCTTTTGGAGCGCTGTATATCATTCCTGTTTTACTCGATGGCTTCCCGCCAACTACTGTGAAATGTGACCCTTCTGATAGGAAATCATGCATGCAATCGCACAACTGAGAGGATACCCCGTAAGCACGCAGCTTGGTTAGAAGCTACTCGTGAGGAATAGTGTCAATAAATTTCTGTAAATCTAGAAGTATGGGACCATCCACAGATTACTTGCCGATGGCTTAGTGTAAATAAAGGGACATTTGTGTTTTGCTGCCGATGTGTCAGTAGATCGTTTTATTGGAGGTACTCCGTAAGTTCGAAAACATTTATGTTCAAAAATCCTACTGAAATTCGATGTCAATAATATGGATCAATAATTCACCAGATTACTTCTATTTCCTATCTTGTGTACTGGTTTGACCTATCCAAATTTACAGTCTTTAGGTACAGATCTTCCGTCAGCCGAGCGGTCGTAAACTATTGCAAGGAGTTTTTTCATGAGCATACTCTGATTTTGTTAATTCTTTCATGAGGACATTATACACCGTCCGATTAAAAAAGGTGAACCATACAGAAGACATGGTCGGATGTCAGTTTACTTCACCTTCTTACACGTACACAAGATCGAGGGGTATGTAAATGATTAGGGCTGTAATTCTCTGTGAAAGGCATAGTGGCCACCAAAGTGCATTGGTGTTGCTCGTGTTTAGTGTTGCTACTAGGCAAATTGGTGTATATAAGGGGCGTAAACAGCGTTAGATATTGAGTCATCACTAAGCAACATCCAGATTTATGAGTGATTCGGATGTGTCAATGCGCCGACGTGGGACTGCATGGGAACGTGAGGGCGAGGCCTCCTCGTCGTTAGGGTTCCAGACGATTTCATCTGGCCATCGCAAAGGAAGTCCTTGTCGATAGCTGAGTAGTCAGTACGACGGTATGTCATGCAAAAGGGTCCAGGTTCTATTCCAGCTGGGTCGGAGATTTTCTCCTTTCAGAGAGTGGGTGTTGTGTTGTCTTCATCATCATCATTTCATCCCCATCGATGCCCAAGTCGGCGAAGTGGCGTCAATTAAAAAGACTTGCACCAGGTGACCGGTCTACTCGCCGGGAGGCCCTAGCCACACGACATTTCATTTCATCACAAGGGAGGATCGCCGAACGGTGCACCAAGCACATCGAAACCCCTCCAGATCTGCATATGCCATCCGAGAACA
Organism: Schistocerca serialis cubense; assembly: GCF_023864345.2. Taxonomy (NCBI): domain Eukaryota; kingdom Metazoa; phylum Arthropoda; class Insecta; order Orthoptera; family Acrididae; genus Schistocerca; species Schistocerca serialis. The sequence goes on from NC_064642.1 coordinate 149,812,208, forward strand.
TGTAACGAGCTCCCTGCAACGTTCTTCGTCATCCCGCACCTTTCATTGAAGACTAGCAGCAGCCAGACTACGGAATTACTGTCGCACGCATAGGCTGCCTTTAACACCACAGTACAAACGGCTGGATTTGGAGTGTTGCTGGCCCGGGATGCATACACTGCTGATGAACGGCGTTACACTGTATCCAACGGTGAATCGTCCCCGGATGACCGTCGTCGGCGACTATGGCGGCATTCTGAGGAGAGGATCAATTCTTCCAGTGTTTTAAAGATACACAGTGGTGTTACTCCTGGTGTCGTGGTGTGGAACGTCGACGGGTATGACTTCTGGTCACGGCTGGAGGTGATTGGCGGAACTCTGACGACACAACAGTACTTTACAGACGTGTCCTCGTGTGTCACCTACCATGCGACAGTGTCGTGGTCCCATTTTTCCACAGTACATTGCTCAGCCACGCAAGGCATGTGTCTCTAAGCACTGCGTGATGTTGAGACACTCCTGCGGCCAGCAAGATTTGCAGAATTGTCCCCTACAGAACTTGTGTGGGCACAGCTCGAACGTCAAGTCCCGCTTCAGTACCAGAATGCAGAATATCGGGGACCAGTTATAACAAATGTGAGCCAGTTTGCCACAGAAGAGTAAAGAATGGTTTAATGAACCCCTCCCAATTGAATCAGGACCTGCATCGGGGCCAGAGGGAACGCAATGTCACGCTGATAAGTGAGCTCATACTTTTTCTTTGTGCTATTGACTCCAGATTGTAATCAATGAAATAACACATGACATCTCAGCTTCTTTTGTCACGCAGTGTATGTAAATGTCCTGGTGGAGTCGCCAGGAACTCCATGAGATTGTCCATATCCATTCAAACTGTCGCCCGTAGGAGGATTGCAACGCTGGAAGATCTGCAGAGTATTGACGCATTATGCGGGGACTGACAAATGTAACTCATTACGCATAAACAGGCGGAAATACCATTTATCGTATGACCATAACGAACTGCTCGTCCATACAGTGGAGGCCTAAGGGATGTCTACCGGCCGCCGTGTCATTCTCTGCCTTGCGGCTTCATGCGGTTCCGGCATGAAGGTATGGAGGGGCATGTCATCAACACTAGCGGTCTTTTTATAGACTTTCCAAGCCGTGGGGCCGCTACTTCTCGGTCCTTAACTGGTGTCGCGAACCTGAGTGTGTCCCATACGAGTCCTCCCACAATGGAATCGAACCCGGGCCCTCCGCATGGCAGCCTTTCATGTTGACTGGTCAGCTACGGAGGTGGAGTATTGCAAGACGAGGCAATAACCAGTCAGTCATTGGAAGCAGTTATGTTTACATCTGGAGTATGCTTAAGTAGCTATTTAAATGGAACAAACACATAAAACTTTGTGTTACGAAGACGTCAGAGTGAGATTCACTAGAACAATCTTCAGTTAGTGTAGTCCGCCCTCGAAGACGGTAGCTTTTAAAACCATCGTTCGTCCGATCATATGGGATCCTTACCAGGCAGGATTGACGGAGGCAGCAGGTCATCGCGATGGGCTTATGCATCTATGGAAGCTTCAAGGAGAACGAACGCCAGCAGGCAGGATTCCTCATCGCCTTGCAGGCCAACACCTGACGTAACGTATGGGGCTGTATTGGGTGCTCAACAAAATCACATAGTCAGTTATTTGAACAGAATCGTTACGTTTCTGACGTATTAATGTAAGTGGCTGTGCCTTGTCTTACTCTGTGTGATGTCATCTTCGAATAACTTGGAAGACTGCAAGCTGCCCATGTTGTCCTGATGTACCTCAAAAGGCGTTGAACTGTTGTCGTGGCCAAACGGTCTTCGGTCCAATCTGCCTTTCAAAACATTTGCTCTTGGGTTGCCGATAGACTGGCACACGACAACTTACCACTCACAACAACTAACGACACATTGATTTTAAGAGGTAAGCCATACTGTTATTGTATATATCTTTATCAGGTGAAGTCTGAGAAATAAAATGGATGCAAGTAAAGTAATAATACATATTTAGAGTTAGGAATTGAACAATTTAACTTAAAATTTCAGATAATAACGTTGCTTAGAATTTCACCTCACTCCAGTGGTCCTGTTTCAACACAAATAAACCACAATATGAAGTCAAGTATTGCTAGGACCGAGCCCGCATCTCGTGGTCGTGCGGTAGCGTTCTCGCTTCCCACGCCCGAGTTCCCGGGTTCGATTCCCGGCGGGGTCAGGGATTTTCTCTGCCTCGTGATGGCTGGGTGTTGTGTGCTGTCCTTAGGTTAGTTAGGTTTAAGTAGTTCTAAGTTCTAGGGGACTTATGACCACAGCGGTTGAGTCCCATAGTGCTCAGAGCCATTTTTTTGCTAGGACCGAGAGAAAAAGTCTCATTGAACAAATACGCTGTAATGATAAACCCATCACCAATAAACATCAGATCCGAACAGGCAATGAGCCAATATAAAAGTAATGCGAAATGAATGCGCAATGTTTAATAATCTATAAACAAAATTTAAAGAACAAGCATCCTCTGGGCTTAACAACAAGCAGTGAAATTAACACGGAATACCAAAGTACAGGCTGTCCATATACACACCGACAGACGCACCGCACAAGACTATTCCTCAGTTTGCGTCCGAGACGCCTCCATGAAGTATCGCGCGCTGCTGGTAAAGCTCTTTTACAGGTGACTGTGCGCCAGTATCCCTTCAGAAGTTCCGGACACTCAAAGCATGAAAAAAGGTTTTGGTCCGATGTCTACTAAGGATCTAGAGAAAATGTTTACAAAATTCCAAAGCACATGACCTTTTGAAGTGCAATGCGGGAGGGAGAGGAAAACAGTTGATCCGATGGCTGTCGAAGATGTGGCCACAGCGCTGCAAGAGAGGTCGAGCGGTGGTGCGTAGACATTAAGTGGACGGGGCGTTGCCCCAGAGTTGGACGTGCCTGTCAGCACAGTGCATAAAATCCTACGAAATATCCTGATTGGCATCCACACAAAATTACCCACCTACAGGAGTCGCTTGCTGCTGCCCTGCCAGCAAGACAAATGTTCGCTCTGGAATTTCTTGTTCGCGTGGAAGTGGACAATGAACGTCCGTAGAACATTCGGTGGACATGGGAACCCCATTTCTATTTCCAACGATATGTCAGTCCGAGAATTACTGACTATGGGCAGCAGAAAATCCGCAGGCACATCAAGCAGTATCTTTACATTCGGCAATGGTGATTTTGTGGTGCGTCATAGGGCCGTATTTTTTCGTGAAGTTGAATCCTGCAGATCCTGTTGCCTGTGCCGTCACTGGCAAACTCTGTGAGAGTCTTTTCCGAACCAACGTCATTCCAACCCTTCAAGAGCTTGGGAGTGTGGGTAGGATCATTTTTGTGCAAGAGGGTGGACCTCTGTACATTGCACAGCCAATGAGGCGGCTGCTGCAGCGGCATTTCGGAAATGGTAAACAGTGGTCATTTCCCTGCAGTATGGCCGTCCATATCACCTGATCTTTAACCGGGGTTACATCTCGCTGTAGGGTTACCTGAAATATGTTGTGTTTATGAGCCGGCCGGAGTGGCCGAGCAGTTCTAGGCGCTACAGTCTAGAGCCGCGCGACCGCTACGGTCGCAGGTTCGAATCCTGCCTCGGGCATGGATGTGTGTGATGTCCTTAGGTTAGTTAGGTTTAATTAGTTCTAAGTTCTAGGGGACTGATGACCTCATAAGTTAAGTCGCATAGTACTTAGAGCTATTTTTTTGTTTTTTTGTTTTTTTTGTTTTTTTGTTTCTTGTTTTGTTTTTGCAGTTATGAACTTAGGTGAGCTGAAGACACGCGCTGCGCAACGCATTCTGACCTTGACCCTCGAGACACTCTGGTGTGTTGTGGAACACGCTGCCCCTCGATTTCAACCTGTGGCAGAAAATGGTGGACAGAAAACTCTGATCAGCCAAAACATCAAGACCACCTGTTCAAAAACCTGTTTTTCCGTCTTTGGAACGAAAAACATCACTGATTCTGCGTATCAGGGATCCAACAGTTTGTTGGTAGGCTTGTAGAGCCTCAAAATGGTTCAAATGGCTCTAAGCACTATGGTATGCCATTACACGCATACGCACAGGTCATGTAATTCACGTAAACAACCGGCCACTGATCATCGTACGTGATAATGGCGCTCGATAGCGACCCAGATGGGCTCCATAGGATTAACATCAGACCAATTTGGTCATTTGGTCGCCGAGACATCAGCGTCAACGGTCGCATCGCGATGGAACCGTGCCTACTGCAATCGTAATTCTCGATGTCGTTGGGTCAACATGTGAACGCGTGGGGATGGTGTGCTGCAGAGTACTCTGTTCAATAATGTACGACGAACAGCATCGACCGAAACATCTGTGTGTGCAACAGCATTTTGCTCTGTCGGCAGAAATGCGACGGATCACCATCTATTCTACTTTAGACAGCGGGCCCCACGTTCTGTAAAAGGGTCGTGGACGAACAGCGATTTAGTGCCTAGTGGTAGTTTCACTGTCCTTCTACCTCTTTCCGTAGATGCTCACGACAGTAGCACGTGAACATTCTAACAGCTTCGCCATTTTCGAAATATTCGTTCAGAAGCTCTGGATAATAATAATTTGCCCATTGTCAAAGCCGCTTGTCTCAATGGATTTCCCCATTTGCAGCCCATATCTTCGCTGCTCCGCCGATGTCCGCTCCGCTTACATACTGTTGTTACCACGTCACGTGCCCGCAACGCCACGAGGCGGCATCCAGCGTTGCAGTGGGCAGTTGTCATTATGTTCCGGCTTATCAGTGTATTTATTGCACATGTCTTGCGCCAGTCTCACAATTAGAAACCAGTGGATTTTCCTTTTATAGGCGGTTTCAGGCCCCAGGACACTTAAAAAGCGAGTTTTCGCATCACATGTGTTACGACCTTGCCGTGGCGGATGGGTATAGACAACTGATAGTGTCACAATTGTTGAGTTCCGAACTTGTGCAGTCACGAGCGTTGAACAATACAGATAGTCTAACGTGCAAATCAAACCATAGCCATCGTATTGCGGTTGAAAGTCATTAGTAGCCGACCCCATTTACTTCTTAAAACGTAAAATTTTCTAAAATTTTCGGTTTTCTTTTTTTCTCTTCGCATGATGTTTCCCCCTGCGTCAATAATATGCCGTTCAGATTTGGCGTCATTATGAGCAGTGGTTCTCTTTCCGCAGCGTTTTGAAACTGTAACTATGGACACCCTGTGTAGTAGTCATCTTTCCTTATACTTATGCCTGTTGTTCTCAGAATTTGCTTCATTTTACACTGTCGAATGCTTTTTCCCGGTCGACAAATACTATGAACGAGTCTCAATTTTTCTTCATTGTTGCTTTCATAATCAAACACAACGTCAGGACTACCTTTCCTGGTTCCTTTATCTTTACTAAGGCCGCCGGCCGCAGTGGCCGTGCGGTTCTAGCCGCTACAGTCCAGAGCCGCGTGACCGCTACAGTCGCAGGTTCGAATCCTCCCTCGGGCATCGATGTATGTGATGTCCTTAGGTTACTTAGGTTTAAGTACTTCGAAGTTCTAGGGGACTGATGACCACAGCAGTTAAGTACCATAGTGCTCAGAGCCATTTGAACCATTTTTTTACTAAGGCCGTACTAATCGTCACCTAATAGATGCAGTCTTCAGTCCTAAGACTGGTTTGATGCAGCTCTCCATGCTACTCTATCATGTGCAAGCTTCTTCATCTCCCAGTACCTACTGCAACCTACATCCTTCTGAATCTACTAAGTGTATTCATCTCTTGGTCTCCCTCTACGATTTTTACCCTCCACACTGCCCTCCAGTACTAAATTGGTGATCCCTTGATGCCTCAGAACATGTCCTACCAACCGAGCCCTTTCTCTAGTCAAGTTTTCATGTAGGTATAATAGTGAAAATGTTGCAATTTTTTCTTTTTCCTCTAGCCAAAGATACAAACTTTACGAACGACCGTCGCACATAGAGGACGGGCGTGGGCGCCTGGCAACTTCGCGAACCCCGCCGGCGGCCATGGAAATCGGAGGCCCTCCCTCCGCCGGTCGCAGGTGGCGACCGCCTTCGTTAGGCGGCTCGCGGCATTGTCCGCGACGGTCGATCACAATGGCGTCTGCGCGCGCTCCTCATTTGCGTACAGAGAAACACACTCGGCCAGTAACGACCGGGCGCCCTGGTCTGCCCGCCTATATAAACAACACATAAAAGCCACCCGAATCAATTGTAACCATGAATAATGCATCGCGTCCCGCGTATCGGCCGCACATATCTAGCGCGGAGCCAGGGGGTAGCATCGTCGCAATTAAGGAGGTTATAAAAGGCGGGTCCGGTGCCGGTGGCGGAAGTGGACCAATCAGGCGAGCAGCTGGCGCGCCGTGCCGCCAAAAAGCGTCCGGCTTAATTACGCGTTTGTTGGCCGGCGGCGCGCTCTTACATGACTGGCAACTTCCCGCGCCGCGCCGCGGCGCTCCGTCCTTATCTGGTGGCTGTCCCCTGGGCGCTGGCCGCTGCCCGCTAGCGGGCCTGTCGTCTTGTGTTTCTGCGCCGTCATTCGCCTTAAGTGCAGCCCCGCTTGCGTTCTGCAGCGAGAGTCCCTCGGATAAGCTAACGCACATCCGCGGGCGGCCTCAGCACTTAGATAAGAACAATTTTCTATTCAAATTCACACTCGCAGCACCTGACGACTAGAGGTCGAACGGCGCGAGGAAAAACGCTCGATTCTATCTCGGTCCTTTTCCTCGATCTAAAGTTGCCCTAATGGACGAGATAATGTCGCTATTCGTGTGTTAAGTTTACTGTTACGTGTGAGGTAGCGTAAATTTATGTAGTTGTAAAAGTGATACAATGAACATTTCTCACATAGGCGCCCGTGGCAGGTAATACGGAGAGGCGGATTAACGCCCGTATAAAACGCGTCGATTTACTCTCTTTGTGGCGGTCAGCTTGGTTTCAAACTTAAAAAAACGGTTCTCTCTGCACTTTTGTGACATTTCCCGCTGCATAAAACAATTCGTTTTTATCTGCGTCTCGTTAAAAAGATACAGTACATATGCATTCCGGAGTCCTGTTTCCAGACATTTTGAAACGTCTCCTTAGAAAAATTATAAATGACTGTGCTTAAACTGACACACAATATTTTTAGCGCAACGCAACCTGACTTTCAAAAATCCCTACAAAAGAATGGCCCTCACTAACAATAACCTATACCTTCCATGAATCACTTACCTCACAAAAATCTTCGTTACTCAAACTACTGCAATACAGCAAGCGCCACTACTGCCAGCTAAATAAAAGGTTCAAACTACTGAAGGCACTAACTACTGATAGGCACAGTTAGCAAATGAAAGATTTTGATAGAGAACAAACAGCAAAAGTCATAATACATATATCAGTTCATGACATCCAGTCTTACAAATTTACTCTCTGTGATGGACACACGTCCAGATCATCCGCTCTCAAAACTCCGCCATCTCACTCCCCACATCCACCACTGCTGGCGGCTCACCTCCAACTGCGCAACGCTACGCGCTGTTAACAGCCAACTGCCCAACACTACAATAGCGACTATTTCAACAATGCCAACCAGCCACAGACTGCACACAGCACATTCAGTGATTTTCATACAGAGCGCTACGTGGCATTACCAACGTAAAAACCTAAACAGCCTACTTACAATTTAACTTACTGATTACGCACTTAAAACTGCTTCAGGTCGCTAAATAACAGGAATCTACTTTCTATAAACATTTCACTGAAGCGTTTCGTGCATGTCTCTTCACCAGAAACGAACTTGTTACAAAGCATCGTGCTAAGTGATAACACTGAAAACACCACTGTTATTAGAGTTACCACTTGACACCATACTTGCTGTCAAATTTGTTTTTGATATTCTGAACCATGTACCTTGAGACAGGCATCTATGTTTCGGAATAGAATGAGATCAAACTTACGAAGCTAGGCTTGCTTTTGGGTAATTTTGGCAGTGAAATGTGAAAACCAATGTTTCGGCCACTTGAACAGTAGCTGAAGATTTTACCCATTATATTACTAAGTTATATAGTCTACAGTCCAGAAAATTTGTTTGGAAACCGGCTGCAGGCCTAGAATGCATTAATACATTAGTTATATAATAAGCAGCTAACATTACAGGTAGACAAACCAGACTAGCACATAGACTTACATGATGACAGATAGGCGCAGAAAAATTAGCTTACTGGTCTCCATGTTAGTGTTTGGTCCCGCACAGTATACATAGTCACTTTGTGCATTTCGTTCATGAAGAACTGTGTCAGACTTTCCCTGAAAGACTGAAGGGCCAGTTCGTTCACCTGATCTGATCCTACCCGATTTTTTTCTAGTGGGGCATATGAAAATTGTTACATCTGCTGAGAATAAGGGAGCTGTCCTGGTAACAACCTCGCAATATGTGACACTGTTAGATCAACGCTGTCTTTTGAACGGGTACACCTCTTCAGTTATCCTTAAACCATATATAGTTTCAAGAATGCTGTCCATTCTTTTCAACAGGTATTCTAAGTGTCCTTCACATCTGGCCGGTAGTGCTTTGTCTTTTACTAGTCTTAGAACATCTGCTTTGGCACTTTTATTCCGATTTCGGTTTTTCGTTTACTTTCTTCATTACTTCACCGTACAAGCTGAACAGCTGTGACGATTAGCTGCAGTCACGCCTTACACATTTCTTAATCCCAACTTCTCTTTCTTCACCTTCCACCCTTCTTATTACCATCGGGATTTTGTAGGTGTTACAGATAGCTTAGTCTCTGTGCTTTAACCCCAGCGTTCTAGGTGTTGTTAACATCCTAGTACGCCTTACATCTGAAAAGGCTTTCTTTCGGTCTAAAAACACTTGGAAGGCATTGTTTTTTCTTCAACCTTCCTTCCATTACTAAATGCAATGGCTGAATGGTATCTCCGACATTTTTACCCTTCCTTTTACTGAAAGACATACTTCTTTCAGATAAACTTCCTCCCCCTCTTTCGCCGAACTACGGGATAGTTCCTCTCCATAGTACAGATTCCAGTGAAGTTTTCCAGACTGTCTAGTCTTTCTTCTGCATTTAGCAGAGATTCTTCATTTGCATACTTTTACATGCGACTTCCCCAAAGTTACATTAAACCTTTCTATACGCTACCTCTATTTTTTCCTACAGTCAGATCTTTCTCTACATTCTTACGTGTTTGTCTCATCCATTCTGATTTAGCCTGATTGCACTTCCTGTAAATTTCATCCTTAAGCAACCTACATTATCTGATCAAAAGAATCCGACACCTATTAACGGACATTGATATGGGGTGTGTTCACACCTGGCCTCTTGAAATCTACCAGTGACAGTGAGGTGTCTGCACAAGCGCTCCCATTCTTACTCAATAATCGAAACCAGAGAAAGTCAGTGATCTTGGATTACTGAGGAGTAATGAAATATCGGGAATTCACTTGTCTAGTTTCATATTTAAGTTAATAACATTGCAAGACCACAGGTTAATGTAAAAATGACATAAATCATTGCAAATGTGAAACGCTGGTACGTTAATACCTACTACAACCGCCAGAATGTTCAATGCAAGCATGCCAACGTGCATGCATTGTGTTGTCCAGGTGCCGGAAGTGAGATTTTGGGATGGTATTCCATGCCTATTGCACTTGGTCGGTCAGTGCAGGGACGATTAATGCTATTTATGGATGACGCTGGAGTTGTCGTCCAATGATGTCTCGTATGTGCTAGATTGGAAACAGATCTGGTGATCGAGCAGGCCTATGCGATATGGTGACGCTCTGTAGAGCACATTGTGTTGCAACAGGGATACATGCGTGAGCGTTGTCCTGTTGGAAAATGCCCCCTGGAAAGCTATTCATGAATGCCAGCACAGCAAGTCGAATCATCTGACTGTCGAACAGTTTTGCAGTCAGAGTGCGTGGGATAAACACGAGAGTGTTCCTGCTGTCATACGAAATCGCATTCCAGACCATAGTTCCAGGTATAGATCTAATGTGTCTAGCACTCAGACAGGTTGGTTGCAGGTCCTCAGCTGGCCTCCTTGTAACCAACACACGGCCATCACTGGCACCGAGGCAGAACCATCTGTCATCAGAAAAAAAAAAGCAGACCTCCACCCTGTTCTCCGGTCAGCTCTTGCATGAGACGACTGAAGTCGCAAATGGCGGTTGTGTGGGGTCAGTGGAATGCACGCTACAGGGCGTCTAGCGAAGGTGTCCCTGAAGTAACCGAATTCCAACAATGCATTGGTCACTGTTTTTCCTTCTGCTGCTCAAATTGTTGCTGGAGATGTAGTAAGATGCGCCAGAGCCATACCACGAACACGATAGCTTTTCCTTGTCGGTAATGGCACGCGGCCTGCCCGGAGCTCGGTCTTCATGCGGCCGTACATTCTCGTAACCATCGCTGCCAACAATCATGTACAGTGGCTACATTCCAGCCAAGTCTTTTTGCAATATCGAAAAACGAACATCTCGCTTCTCGGAGCCCTATAACACGACTTTGTTCAAACTGAATGAGGTACTGACAAGAGCGTCTATATGGCCTTAAGGGCATTCTTGGCAAACGTCAGCACACCACGTCCAGTCTCAGAGGTAACTACACCCGTTACAGGGTGTATTTGAAGCGAACCTGATTTGGAAATGATAGCGCCACTCTTATGCGACTGGCGCGAAACTGGAATGGACAGCATCTTTCAAAGGTGGAAAAAGGTTTGCCAACTTTCGTTTATGTTACACAAGTCCGTCTTGGTGTTGCTATATTTCTTCCATCAGTGGATGTGCCACTAAATAACTGCCCAAAACTAAAAACTAAACTCCGTCCGAACAGCCCTTGAAAGGCCCAACGGTACCGACCGGCCTCCGTGTCATCCTCAGCCCATAGGTTTCATTGGATCTCGATGTGGAGATGCATGTGGTCAGCACACCGCTCTCCCGGCCATACGTCGGTTTACGAGACCGGAGCCGCTATTTCTCAATCAAATAGCTCCTCTGTTTGCCTCACAAGGACTGAGCGCACCCCGCTTGCCAACAGCGCTCGGCAGATCGGATGGTCACCCACCCAAATGCTAGCACAGCCCGACAGCGCTTAACTTCGGTGATCTGACGGGAACCGATGCTGCATCTGGGGCAAGGCCATTGGCAAATAACTGCTCAAGAGCTTACGAATATTCACGGAGAAAACGCTAGAGTGAGAGATTCTAGCTATAAAAACAAGAGCGTTCCAGGCTGAGACAACAGTCGGTGCAAATTCACACAACACAATTCGTATACAGGTGACGCTTGCGTGTAGCACCAGCTGCCGGCCATACTCTCTTGCATTGTTGTCACAGTAACAGTTACTTCCTATATTGATGAAAATACTACACTACGACGTTAGAGATTAAGCTACATGTCTTCTACGCCTCCTTCTGTTCGTTAGAGACAGTAGAAGGTGAGGTTGGGAAGGTGCTTGTATGAAATAAGGTGATTAAACGATCGATGGCTGTAGTGCTCATAGAGTCACGCCCAAGTTACGCCTGTGAGCGTGAGGTAGTGGCTCAGGAAAGCTGGGAGTGGAGTGGGAGTGGGGAGGGGGGCAGTGGAGGGGAATGGGCAGCCGTCATATATTCACTGGTCTGCAGACTTAATTTATCCGCGTCCTCTGGCTGTCTTGCTGGAGCGATCTGACGCGGCATCGCGATCTCCCGAGACTGACACGTCCACACTTTCCATTTTCATATCATGGAAGGAAGGCATGAGCTTCTGGTGACGTGCCAGGTACGCTTCCGTCGCCAGGGAAATGATAACGAGGCGACGAGAAGACTGCTATTGCAGGAACGCAACACGCTACCTGATAAATGTTCCGACTACCTTAAGGCTGTTAGTGACCACTGCTGACATTATCATCCGTGTAATGTAAATTTTCTTTTTCGGGGAATGAACGAAAAGATGCGGAATTCATGACAGAATGGTTCTGATACGCTTAATGAAATGGACTGAGAAACTCATAAGCAAGAACACTGTTCCCAAGTTCGTCGTCTGCCTAACCCGTTTAGGCGTGTCCATCTAACTCTGCCCGAAAGTAAGTTATTTACAACTCAAAATGTTTTCGCGCGAGTCTTCATTTTTCAGTGTTTCACAGCAGAAAGCCTAGTTTATCATGTGATAAGCCAAACAACATACGAAACACCATTGGGATAGATTTCCGCTAATATTTCCTTCTTCGCTGTTCAGTGTGCAATATACACTGTGCAACAGCAATAAATTATCATTTTTTTGGAAACCTCGTAATTCCCACACACTGCGATGCTTAAGTTTGAAATGTGGGTCAAAGAGGCGGACGAGCCTCCTCTGTAATGGTGCAGAAGCGTGGCGCTCTGTAATGTCACCCTCAGGTTAGACGACGCTCAAGCAGAAACAGCAAGTTGTCGACGTACGAGGAAAAGAGCCCAAAGCTCTGAAGTTCGTGTGAAGTGTAAGGTGCGTTAATGATGTCACATTGCCACCAAATTTCACCACGACTCTGCCCAATGCCACAGCGGAAGTGTCTCGTGATCGAAAGGTCGTCACACCCCATTTTACTAACGTTTCACGCCCACCTCCCCGATGCATTTATAATCGTGACTCACAGCGTTGAAATAAGGCGGTCTTCTTGTGAGTGACGTCACAGGGCACTACGTTTTTGCACCATTACAGAGGAAGGCGGTACGTAACTTTGAGCCAAACTGCAAACTTAAGCATCGCAACTGGTGGGAATTACGAGGTTCCCACAAAGTGATCCTTTAATTCTGTTGCGCAGTATGTTTACGGTTACATTCTCTCTTCGTAGACTCTGACCGTTTGGACTTACAACTTACGGTACTTTACCAGAACGCGCTTGATACGCCCAGAATTTTTAAAAATGGTGCTTCATTACATCAAGCTTAAGACAAAAATATATCGAAATCTAAGATACACGACAAGGGAGGTAACTTTACTGAACTGGTAGTAAATGTTAGCGAACGCGTCTAGTACGCATAAAAAGTATTTTTGATATTTCAAGTCATATCTGGAACAACTGTTTGAAACGCTGAATTCGTAAGAAGTCGTAATAATCTCAATGTTTTGCACTTTTCATTTTGCCTTGAACCACGACCCGTTCCAGCCGACAAGGCTGTGATCCAGTGGTATCTAAACACAGCCAAACAACACAGTACAACAGAATTAGTCAAATGTTGAAGAATGTAACAAGCAGCTACATTAACAATAAATCAGATACATAAATGTTCAAAACAACTCGTCCACACACTTCATAAAAGCAACAAATTAAAGAATAATGTAGTTTGAACTTGTCTGCGGTTAAAATGGATATATGTTATGCAGATTAATAATAATGCTGAAAAGGACGACACCTGCGGCGTGCCAAGAATGTCACTCAAACAGGGGAAAGGCACGATTCTAGTAGGACCCGAAAGGGAGAAGGTAGGTAAGTGGGAAGAGATAAGGGTAAGATTCATCTCAATGTCTTTTATGGGAATGTGTCTTTACATGTCGCCGATTTAATGTTGAAATTGCCTTCAAAACCTATAAAACAAGGTCAACTACTTGTACACAATGTTGGAACTAAAAACAATCAATCAGGCCCCTAAGAGGACACAAGACGACTGCTGCGATGTGCCAGGATCCAGAACGTGACACTGAAATAGGGGAGAGCCAACATACGAGTAGGAATAGAAGAGGGCAGGTAGGTAAGCAGACAGAGGCAAATGATGAAATAAAGCCAGATGTAATGCTTTCAAAGTTAAATAAATTACGAAACAAATCCTGGGCTTACATTTCAGGAAAATAATTCCCATCTGCAAACAGCGAGGGTTTCTACTGTTTGTCCTCGTGGTTTCCATAACCATCCTTGGCCACCAAGGTCACCAGATCTCTACCGAATCGAAAACGTTTGGAGGATTATGGGAAGGGCCCTCCATCCAAGTCGGGATTTTGACGATCTAACGTGCTAACTGGACAGAATTCGGCACAATATCCATCAGGAGGAAATCTGCCAATCACAGCCAAGCCGAATAACCCCTTGCATAAGGGCCAGAGGAGGACCAACACATTATTACCTTGCTCAGTTTGTGAAACTCTTTCTCTTGAATGAATCATCCAATTTTTCGGAAACTGTGCTTATTTGCTTGACTGTACACGTACACCAAAGCTATTTATTTCCGAGCTATTCGGATAATTCCTTCGTGGTGGGTCGTTTTTTTTTGTCTTAGATTGTATTAGTCCAGTAAGGTACTCATTGTGACTCTGTGCCTTTCGAATGAGAAATACTTAGGTGCAGCCCCTCCCAGTGTCAGCAGTCTACATGACGGGTGGTTGTGCAGCGTGAGTTGTATTTCTGTTATTGTGACTAAGTGAGAGGATGGAATCACAGTTTCGGCTTAAGATGTTGTCCTATCGAAAACCGCGGTGAGAACCGTTCGACGGAAGGTCTACAATAAACCGGACCATGTGTCCTCTTTTCGTGAGCAATGAGGATAGCTTTGCCATCTGACTAAGAACAGTGACGCACAGTCTGCTGACGAGAAGCTGCATGCCATCATCTTCACTTGCTGTCCAATTTCTAATATAACAATTTCAACCACTACCAGTATTCGAACGAGCTGGGCCGAAAGCGGGATCATTAACGTTCGTTCGAGGCATACGGAAAAATTTTTTTGGTAGTTTTTCGCTCATCGACCAAAATATGGAACATTGATTGCGAATTCCAAAGGTACTATAAAGGATTTATCAGAGTTAACCTTACAGGGTTTCCTCATGCCAAAAACAGAGGCCGGCCGCTGGTGGCCGAGCGGTTCTGGTGCTACAGTCTGGAACCGCGCGACCGCTACGGTCGCAGGTTCGAATCCTGCCTCGGGCATGGATGTGTGTGTTGTCCTTAGGTTAGTTAGGTTTAAGTAGTTCTAAGTTCTAGGGGACTTATGACCTCAGCAGTTGAGTCCCATAGTGCTCAGAGCCATTTGAACCATTTGAACCAAAAACAGAATTAAAGTGGCCTTTCGACTCATTTCGAGTTAAAATCAACAACTGAACACTGTAATTAAAACCTATTTTTCCGTAGAATTCCCAGTGGTTATACGACGCATTGGAAAGACGTATGCGTTTGACATTCATGTAATCTGAAGTCATTATCACTTGAACACCTGACGCGTGCTGCAGAAGGAGTGAGTTACCACGTAAGTGTTAACCATGACACGATATTCATTAGCCTTCTTCTGGGCCGGAGGCATAACCTCAATAAATTTGGAAAATGACATCGTTGCCACCAGGCTGTTATTTTAAAGTAGTACTTTACTGAGCACTAATAGATAGTTTCAGCGTTTGCTCATTATCAAATCCTTATAGATATGGATACATCATCATCGTAAATTCTATAAAATAAAAATGGCATAGCAAACACAATTATGCAAACCATTGTAGTCAGCGAACACGATCTGGGAACACACAGGCACAGCGTCATTTCTGCCAGACGTGTACAAGGTTTATTAACTTCGTAACACCGCAGATGTAAAATTCATGTTGAGCCGTCCGAATGTTATTAGGAACGTGATTGCAATGTACTGTTGTTTAACGTCGCTTGATCCGTGGCACAATTATCGATGAGCCGAGGTAGACGAATATTCACTGTCTCAGACCGTTTGCTACGAGGATCTGCACATGATATGACACCGTGGAATGAGACAGATGTCATATTGCCACATGAAAGGCAGGTCATGGGCAGTTCATGTATCCGTAACATCTTCAACGCAGAACCTCTCCCTGCCGGTTACCATCCATGGGAGAACATTTGCCCGTAGTTTGCTGCACAAACTGCTAATCCTTTCTATCTTCGGTTTACAGATACAATACTTGGAATAGGTAGAACAGTGAATTTTCTGAAACACCGTTTGTGTTGCTGTTGTTCAAATGGTTCAAATGGCTCTGAACAAAAGAAATTTTCAAATGTGTGTGAAATCTTATGGCCCTTATGCAAGCGGTTATTCGGCTTGGCTTTGATTGGCAGATGTCCTCCTGATGGATATTGTGCCGAATTCTGTCCAGTTAGCACGTTAGATCGTCAAAATCCCGACTTGGTTTGCGGGCCCTTCCCATAATCCTCCAAACGTTTTCAATTCGGTAGAGATCTGATGACCTTGGTGGCCAAGGACGGTTATGGAAAGCACGAGGACAAACAGTAGAAACCTTTGCTGTTTGCAGATGGGAATTATTTTCCTGAAATGTAAGCCCAGGATTTGTTTCGTAATTTATTTAACTTTGAAACCATTACATCTGGCTTTATTTCATCATTTGCGTCCTAAGGTCATCAGTCCCTAAGCTTACACACTACTTAACCTAATTATCCCGAGGACAAAAACACACTTCCATGCCCGAGGGAGGACTCGAACCTCCGCCGGGACCAGGGCACTGAGCACTATGGGACTTAACATCTGAGGTCATCAGTCCCCTATAACTTAGAACTACTTAAACCTAACTAACCTGAGGACATCACACACATCCATACCCGAGGTAGGATTCGAACCTGCGACTGTAGCAGTCACGCGGTTCCGGACTGAAGCGCCTAGAACCACTCGGTCACTCCGGCCGGCGGTCTTCAGTCCAGAGACTGCTTTGATGCAGCTCTGCATGCTACTCTATCCTCTGCAAGCCTCTTCATCTCTGAGTAACTACTGCAACCTACATCCTTATGAACCTGCTTAGTTTAATCATATCTTAGTCTCCCTATACGATTTTTGCCCTCTACGCTGCCATCCAATGCTAAATTGATGATCCCTTGATGTCTCAGAACATGTCCTACCAAACGATCCCTCCTCCTGGTCTAGTTGTGCTACAAACTCCTCTTCTCCCCAATTCTATTCAGTACCTCCTCATTAGTTACGTGATCTGCCCATCTAGACGTCAGCATTTTTCTGTAGCAGCACATCTCGAAAGCTTCTATTCTCTCCTTCTCTACACTGTTTATCGTCCACGTTGCAATTCCATACGTGGCTACACTCTGTACAAATACTTTCATAAAAGACTTACTGACACCTAAATCTGTACTCGGTATTAACAAATTTCTCTTCTTCAGAAACGCTTTCCTTGCCATAGCCAGTCTACATTTTATATCCTCTCTACTTCGACCATTATCAGTTATTTTGCTCCCAGAGTAGCAAAACTCATTTACAACTTTAAGTGTCTCATTTCCTAATCTAATTCCTTCAGCATCACCTGATTTAATTCGAATACATTCCATTATCCTCGTTTTGCTTTTGTTGTATTCATCTTATATCCTCCTTTCAAGACACTGTCCATTCCGTTCATCTGCTATTCCAGGCCCTTTGCTGTCTCTTACAGAATTACAATATCGTCGGCGAACCTCAAGTTTTTATTTCTTCTCCTTGGATTTTAATTCCTACTCCAAAGTTTTCTTTTGTTTCTTTCACTGCTTGCTCAATATACAGATCGAATAGCATCTGGGATAGGTTACAACCCTGTCTCACTCCCTTCCCAACCACTGATTGCCTTTCGTGCCCCTCGCCTCTTATAACTGCCGTCTGGTTCCTGTAGAAATTGTCAGTAGCCTTTCGCTCCCTGTATTTTACACCTGCCACCTTCAGAATTTGAAAGAGAGTATTCCAGTCAGCATTGTCAAAAGCTTTTTCTATGTCTACGTAGGTTTGCCTTTCCTTAACGTATCTTCTAAGATAAGTCGTAGGGTCAGTGTTGCCTCGCGTGTTCCAACATTTCTAAGGAATCCAAATTGACCTTCCCGAGGTCGGCTTCTCCCAGTTCTTCCATTCGTTTGGAAAGAATTCGTGTTAGTATTTTGCAACCATGACCTATTAAACTGATAGTTCGGTAATTTTCACACCTGTCAGCACCTGCTTTCTATGGGATTGGAATTATTATTATTATTATTATTTATTTTTTATTTTATTTTTTTGAAGTTTGAAGGTATTTGGCGTGTCTCATTCTTCTTGCTCGCAAGATGGAAGAGTTTTGTCATGGCTTGCTATCCCAAGGTTATCACTAGTTGTAATGGAGTGTCTACTCCAGTCTACTCCCGCGGCCTTGTTTTCGATTTAGGTCTTTCAGTGTTCACCGTTTGCGAGTGGATGAAACTCTTGTGATACAATTCATGACTCGTACAGCAGTTTAAAAATATGTGGGCTGGAATTGTAGGGCACTGTTGGCAGGTCCATATATTATTTTGCGCTGCAAACAGGGTCTATATTCGGAACACGTTTGCAGAAATGCTGCAGAGTGTATCCGTGGTAGTGAGAGGAAGCCTCCGGTTTATTCATGCTGGACCTCCAGCACTTTCTGCTGACATTACACGAGAGGCGCTGGTTGATGTATACCATGAGAGGTGGAAGGTACTGGAAGGACCAGTCACGACGCTTACGTATTCCCCTGGCCTTCAGATGTATGGATTATTTTAGTGGCACTGGAGTCCATAGGCAAAGAGATTTTCTAAATGCCAAGAAACTGCCTCACTGGCTACTGGCTGTGGTTACAGTGCCCTTTTATTTTGTATTCTCCATCGCTCCACAGTTTCGCACGTGTAGCCATTGTCAAGTGAGTATAGCATAGCCCGTCAAACACATACTTGGGTTACAATCAAAATGTCTCTCTCCTTATAAACTTTAAGCCTTTTGAGTCCCAGCAATACGAAAAAAAAACCGTAATTTTGACATAATTCAACTTTATTGTAGTAAGCAACGAACTTGATCAAGAAGTAAACAAACAGTTGTTTTAAGGAGGTGGTTTCACTATGGAACCACTGTGGCCCGCAGTTTTGAACTACCCATCATATCATGTGATATATTTTTAACAAAATTTGCGTTTTCCTATATAAAATCCCACATCTCGAGACTTCCATGAACTCATAACATCCAAAACAAATTATAGTCCTAAATGACAAACAAAAACGGGCCTATGCAACAAATTTTGCATCACAGCTATATGCTGTCTCAGTGTTTTCATTTCGATAACACTCATAAAACCGGTAGTAAAAACTCAAATTTATGTATCTTGTCGGAATCTCCTACCATAAGCAAAAGAATCTCTGCGTCTACTGTTGGTCTGATCGCCGTCAGCGACAGATACAACGCAGTACATTCGTAGAAATACCTCAGTGTACCACTAGAAGCCTCTGTCTTACAATAGTACTGGTGATTTGATGCGAAAGGTACTAGTACTATAAATCTAATAATAATAACAAATAAAACGATGGTTTCAGACAGAAACCACTGGAGCTCTAGTGGTTGAAATGTAGTTGATTGGCAAGTGTAAGACTGGATAGCGATACCTTGGGACCAGTTGATCAGATATAAACTTTGTGATTTAATTGTCGTTTGAAACTTTCTGATAAATCATAGCTCAATGCAGCGTATTGAAACAAACCTGAATCGTAGTCTCATAAGGAATGCTCTCACCAGCGGAAATGTCGGAGCACTGCTGTCTTGCAAAGTCAAAGCTTGTATCTATCAGTACCTCCCTGTCACCTTCCAAAACCTATCAAGGTCATCAGGTGTACCTTGATAGCCTAATATCTACGGGAGAACGATTTGTGCATTGTCAGTAACCTTGGTTATCTCACAAGCAACTTCATACGGACAGTATATTACCAGAGCCTGCTCTGTAAGTCTGGCAACATACAGACGTTTCACCGAAGCGTGATTGAACAGCTGGCGGCTAGAACCACTCAAAACAGAGCGCGTCGCGTAGAGTACGCCGGCCGTCCAGGGAGGTGACCATATCTTAGCGGGCCTATTTGTAGCTCGGCGCTGTTCCCTAACAGCCCCTAACAAATCAGCGTATCCCCCGCAGGCCTCGCGGCGGCTGCAGCGGCTGGCTCTCCGGTGAAATACGAAGCCGGGCGCCGCTGTATCAGAATACGTTAAGCGGCGGCCGACATACGCGCGCCGCTGTTATTGTATGTTAAATCTGGCTTTAAGAGTAACGTGCGCTCGCCGCCGCAGCGCAGATACGTACGGCCGGCCGGCACGCACTGCTCACGCACCGCTACGCACTCCAGCGCCTATCGCGTAACGAGCCCCTAAATCCGGTGGACGGAGCGGAGTGTCACGGCGGTCCAACAGCCGGGCGCCACTCCCTCCGGAACTTCCCAACGTGACCTTCGGGGCGGTACTGTCTACTACTTCCCACATGCACTTCACGCGTCTTCGTACTACGTCACACGACAACAAAATTATTATACAGGTTGATTCAAAAGGAAACGACAGATTTCAGTTTCTTTATTTCAGACAAAGTATGAGGCACACAAACACATACCGCATGTCAGTCGATAGGCGAAGGTTCAAAGTTTCATGTTCGCACAGGCTCTATAGCATTCACTGGAGTACCATGCGTTGCTCGAGAAACTTCATTCCACACAGGTTCCTGTTTATTGAATCGATATCTTCAACAATTCGATTTCTCAGCTCTTGAAGAGTAGCTGCCATAAGTAGACTAATACTGTCCTTCATGTGCCCCCCCCCCCCCCCCGCCACCACCGCCCCAAAGAAAAAAATTCACAATGTGTGAGGTCTGGTGAACTGGGGTGCCAGAAGAAATGAACATCTTCTTGTACACCTCTTCCATCCATAATTATGGGAGGGTGTTGTTAACGCCACATCTCATGGTGAAAGTGGGGCCCCATCGTGCATAAAATATTGGAATCTTTATTGCAGCGTGTCCAGATATGACATTCATGTCACAGACCCTCAGCGGTATAGAAAGGTACATGAACTTCACGAACCGAAACAGCCCAAAACAGACTCATTTTCGATGAGTTTCTTTCATGTTCGACTATGACGACAGGGTTTCTTATATAATGATTGTTTACCTTATCCGATGTCCGCCCCAGTAGCTGAGTGGTCAGCGTGAAGGTTTGCCGTCCTAAGGGCCCGGGTTCGATTCCCAGCTGGGTCGGGGATTTTCTCCGCTCAGGGACTGGGAGTTGTGTTGTCTTCATCATCATTTCATCCCCATCCGGCGCGCAGGTCGCCCAATGTGGCGTCGAATGTAATAAGACCTGCACCAAGGCGGCCCGACCTGCCCTGTAAGGGGCCTCCCGGCCAATGACGCCAAACGCTCAATTCCACTTTATCCGGTAGATGTTGATTCGTCCGAAAAGATTAGTGGTTTCGAAAAAGCATGCTCTGCCATATCCTGGAGCGCTGAAGTGCAAAATTCGTACCTATTGTTACGGTCGCGGGGACACAATTGCTGCCGTTACTGAATCTTGAACGCTTCATATGTAGGCGTTGTTTCAGAACACGTCACACCGTTGTTTGAAGGAATTGAAGTCCCTCGCCTGCCTTTCTTGTAAACTTCCAAGAGCTGCATATGAACGCATCTCGGATGCACTCGACGTTTTCATCAGACATGCCTGGCTCTTCTCTATGCAAATACGACCAATTTCCAAGAATTTTGTATGCTAGTCTTAAATCTGTTTGTGCAGAGGCGTTTTCTTGCTGAATCGAAGGCGGACTGCACTTCGCACTTGAACAATGGATCGACTTGGCGCAAATTACAACACACAAAATGATTTCTGTTGTGGTATAACTGAAATGTTATTACAAACAAACGACAGTGCAGCTCTGTCAAAACTTCGAACCTTCCTCCATTCAGTGACGTGTTCAATGCGATTCTGTCTTTTATAGTTTGCTATAACGAACAATCGAAATCATTCTTTTTTAATCACCCGGTATTGATGGAAAGAGTTCTAAACATGAGGCTGTTATAACGAAATACGGTCGTGGATTGCATCTGTAGGAAGAGCTCCAGCGCCAGTTTATATAGCCATATTACGTTGTTTACCAAGTCGTTGCTGGGATACATCCGTGAATAAGAAGGCCACCTGAACGCAAAACTGACATTTATTATGCAGATGCTCTTCAAATAACTGTTGGATACAACATGTTCAAACTGAATAAAATCGTCTCTGTATGGAGTAGATGATGCTCGCAAATTCTTAGACAGAACCGTTGACACTATGGGGGTACTCCACTGGAAACTCCTAGTGTTCTGTCAGGAAGCAGACCGAGGAGCGGTGTGGCATCGTTAGACGCAATAAAACAATATTCAGGATTATTCCATTTGTTACTCGGAATACGAGTGGTTGCCCTGTCTTCTGCGACGGCTGGTGGCTACGTAACTCAGTTAGGAATCAGGAGACTCGAACAATGGACTCAAGGCTGCCGAGGACGCTGCATCAGTTCGAAATGGCAGTAGATTACACGCTGGTGCAGCGCTCTGCCGCCCGCTGGCGAGATAGGCACTCCCCGTCGATAACCCCGCTTGCAGATGCTGGTGACCGCGACGTGTGTGTTTGATTTATTGTCGTATCTCTAATAATTGATATGAGACATGAAAGAATATTTATTCAGACACTTCTTTAAACCACATAGATGATAATACAGTTTAGCCGGCCGGTGTGGCCGTGCGGTTCTAAGCGCGTCAGTTTGGAACCGCGTGACCGCTACGGTCGCAGGTTCGAATCCTGCCTCGGGCATGGATGTGTGTGATGTCCTTAGGTTAGTTAGGTTTAAGTAGTTCTAAGTTCTAGGGGACTGATGACCTCAGTAGTTAAGTCCCATAGTGCTCAGAGCCATTTGAACCATTTTTGATAATACAGTTTAAGAACAAAATCTCCAAATACTACTGGAAACAGAGAGACCCTCGCTATCATGTGTACCATAGAATATCTCACTAATATATCAGACTGCTGTGTCTTTCAGAACAGCATCAGACGCTTTAACTTTCTACACCTGCAACATTAATTCACGTAAAGAATAGAAAGTTTATTGCTGACGGTTCGCAGTGGTAGCATGTTATTAAGCCAGTTAGCTGCTCGTGCCATATTTGGGATGATGATGATGATATTTGGCTTGAGGGACGCTCAATTGCGTGGTTATCAGCGCTCATACAAATTCCCAGTCTGTACACAGTGTAGTCTCGCCACTTTCCTGAATAGTGATGAAATGATGAGGACAACAAACATCCAGTCCCGTGGCGGAGAAAACCACCGACGCGGCCGGAAATTAAACTTGGGACCCGTGATCCAGAGGCAGCAACGCTAGCCACTAGACCACGTGCTGCTGACCCACATTTGAGCATATGTGACGAGGCATGCAGCAACATGGTGGAATGACAGCCTTAACTATGTATTGTAAGATAACAAATAAAATGACTTAGGCTGAACGAAATAAATCAGGGAAAATTTATGAAATGTATAAACTAAACTCCGACCGAACAGGGCTTGAAGGCTCAACGGTACCGCTCGACCGCCGTCACTGAATGCCGATATGAAGGAACATATGGTCAGCACACCGCTCTGCCAGCCGTTATCAGTTTTCGTCACTGGAGTAGCTACTTCCCCATCAAGTAGCTTCTCAATTGGCGTCACAAGGGTAAGCTCACCCCGCTTGCGAACAGTGCTCAGCAGATCGGAACGTTCACCCATTCAAGTGCTAACCAAGCCGACAGCGCTTAACCTTGGTGACCTGACGGTAACCGGTGATACCATTGCGGAAAGGGCGTTGGCCTGAAATACACCGAAGAGCCAAAGAAACTGGTACACCCACCTACGGCCGGCCGCGGTGACCGAGCGGTTCTAGGCGCTTCAGTCCGGAACCGCGCTGCTGCTATGGTCGCAGGTTCGAATCCTGCCTCGGGCATGGATGTGTGTGATGTCCTTAGGTTAGTTAAGTTTAAGTAGTTCTAAGTTCTAGTGGACTTATGACCTCAGATGTTAAGTCCCATAGTGCTCAGAGCCACTTTTTTGAACACCCACCTAATATCGTGTAGGGCCACTGTGAACACGTAGAAGTGCAGCAATGACGTGGCATGGGCTCGGCTAATGTCTGAAGTAGTGCTGGAGCGAACTGATATCATGAATCCTGCAGGGCTGTCCATAAATCCGTAAGAGTACGAGGGAGTGGAGATCTCTTCTGAACAGCAGTTTGCAAGGCATCCCAGATATGCTCAATAATGTTCATGTCTGGTGAGTTTGGTGACCAGCGGAAGTGTTTAAACTCAGAAGAGCTTTCCTGCTGCCACTCTGTAGCAATTTTGGCCATGTGAGATGTCGCACTGTCCTGCTGGAACTGCCCAAGTCCATTGGCATGCACAATGGACATGAATGGCTGCAGGTCATCAGACAGAATACTTACGTACGTCTTACCAGTCAGAGTCGTATCGATAGGGTATCAGGGGTCCCATATCACTCCAAATACACACGCCCCACACCATTACAGAGGCTCTACAAACTTGATCAGTCCGCTGCTGACACGCAGGTTCCATGGATTCATGAGATTGTCTCCATACCTGTAGACATTCATCCGCTCGATACAATTTGAAATGAGACTCGTCCGACCAGGGAACTTGTTTCTAGTCGTCAACAGTCCAATGTCGGTGTTTACGGGAGCAGATGAGGCGTAAAGCTTTGTCTCGTGCAGTCATCAAGGGTAGACGAGACGGCCTTCGTCTCCGAAAGCCCATATCGATGATGTTTCGTTGAATGATTCGCACGCTGACGCTTTTCGATGACCCAGCGTTGAAATCTGCAGCAATTTGCGGAAGGGCTGCACTTCTGTCACGTTGAGCGATTTTGTTCAGTCGTCGTTGGTCCCGTTCTTGCAGGATCTTTTTCCGGCCGCTGCGATGTTGGAGATTTGATGTTTTACCAGATTTCTGATTTTCAAGGTACACTCGTGAAATGGTCGTACAGGAAAATCCCCACATCATAGCTACCTCGGAGGTGCTGTGTTCCATCGCTCGTGCACCGTCTGTAGCACCACTTTTTTTCTTTCTTTTTTTTTCTTTATTGTTATTTTGAAACCTGTTTACAGGCAGGCCTGCAGCAGCATACTACGCCGCTCTTTGGCCTCAGAGAAACACAAAGATACAAATGAAGACAATTAGAGAAAAAAGATGGTGGACGTATAAACGGAGACAAACACTTTTTAAAATACAAGGTGCCGTTCACGGGCGTAGAGTCCAAGATAAAATTGTTCAGACACTTGGACACATACAGAAACGAAAATTGTCACACGTGAACGTAGGGGCACAGAACGAATAACACTGATCCACTTAAGCACAAAACGACGGCACACACAAAAACACGAAGCGTTGATCTCCGGCGTGCGAATGTTCACTAACCGTGTACGGGTCTGGGGGCGTGCCAAGAGAGGAGGAGTGAGGGGGTGGCAGAGGGAGAGGGGAGAGCAGATGCCAAGGGCAGGGGAGAAAGGGGGAAGGGAGGAAGGGGGAGGGGAAAGCCCAGGGGAAGAGGGGTGGAGGAAGGGGGTGGGGGAAAAGGAAAGAGAAAGGAGGGAGGGTGCCCAAAGGAAAGTACACAGAAAGTGGGGGGAGGATCAAAGTTGATAGGAGGGGTAGATGGAGTGGAGGAGGACATCATCAGGGGGGGGGTAGCTGGCGGATGCCACCTTGGGAGAGGGTAAGGAGGGTGGAGAGATGGAGACTGGATGGGACGTGGGAATACAGGCGCGGCAGCAGGTTGAGATGGGAGAGGATGGGCGAGACAAGTGGGTGAGGAGGATCGAGTTTGCGAGATGTGTACAGGATCTGTATCCTTTCAAGGAAAAGGAGGAGGTGGGGGAACGGAATGAGATCGTACAGGATCCGCGTGGGGGAGGGGAGACGGATGCGATAGGCGAGGCGGAGAGCATGGCATTCAAGGATTTGAAGGGATTTATAAAAGGTAGGGTGCGGGGGAGTGGAGATCCAGGCTGGATGGGCGTAACAAGGGTTAGGGCGGATGAGGGATTTATAGGTGTGGAGGATGGTGGAGGGGTCCAGACCCCATGTATGGCCGGAAAGGAGCTTGAGGAGATGGAGTCGGGAGCATGCCTTGGCTTGGATTGTCCGGAGATGGGGGATCAAGGAGAGGCGACAGTCGAGGGTGACGCCAAGGTACTTGAGGTTGGGGGTGAGGGCGATAGGACGGCCATAGATGGTGAGATAGAAATCAAGGAGGCGGAAGGAAGGGGTGGTTTTGCCTATAATGATCGCCTGGGTTTTGGAGGGATAACCTTGAGCAACCACTGGTTGCACCAAGTCGTGAACCGGTCAAGATGGGATTGGAGAAGGTGTTGGGAGCGCTGCAGGGTGGGGGCAAGAGCAAGGAAGGTGGTGTCATCGGCAAACTGGAGAAAGTGGTTGGGGGGGGGGGGTGACGGTGACGGCATGTCCACCGTATACAAAAGGTACAGAAGGGGGGAGAGGACAGAGCCTTGGGGCACACCGGCAGAGGGAGAAAAGGTGTAGGAATCCGTGTTATGGATGGTGACGTAGAAACGACGGTGGGAGAGAAAGGAGCCGATCAGACGGACATAGTTGATGGGAAGGGCGAAGGTTTGGAGCTTGAAGAGGAGACCGGAATGCCATACACGGTCATAAGCACGTTCGAGGTCCAGGGAGAGGAAGATTGCGGAGCGACGGGAATTAAGCTGTTTGGAAAGGAGATGAGTGAGGTGAAGGAGAAAGTCGTCAGAAGAGAAGGACGGCCGAAAGCGACACTGGGTAACGGGAAGCAGGCGGTGCTGGCGGAGATGCTGGTGGATGCGGCAGGTGAGGATAGATCCCAGGACCTTGCTGAAGACCGATGTAAGGCTGATGGGATGGTAGGAGGAGACGGCGGATGGTGGTTTGCCAGTTTTAAGGAACATCAGGATATGGGAGGTTTTCCACAGGTCGGGGTAGTAGCCGGTGGACAGGACTACATTGTAGAGCCTGGCCAGGGTGGAGAGGAAAGAGAAAGGAGGTTCACGAAGGTGACGGTAGGTGACACGATCGTGACAAGGAGCGGTGTTGTGTTTCATGCAGAGTGTAGCAATGAGATCCTGTGTAGTGATAGGGGCATTGAGTACCATGTGTGCAATGTTGTCCAAGTACTGGAAACCAGGTGGGAGGGGAGGGAAAGTGGTGTCAGTTCGATCGCGGACATCGGGGAAGAGGGAGTAATCGAACTGGGGATCATTGGGGATGGAAAACACATCAGAGAGGTAGGAGGCAAAGTGATTGGCCTTACTAAGGGTGTCAGGGAAGGGGTGATCATCATGGAGCAGAGGATAGTAGGGGGAGGGTTTAGTTCTGGTAAGGCGACGGAAGGCTGACCAGAACTTGGACGAGTTGATAGGTAGGGTAGCATTTAAACGGGTGCATGTCTGTCGCCAGTCCCGGCGTTTCTTAGCCGAGAGCAAGTTACGAATGTGTTGCTGGAGTTGCCGGTGGTGTCACAGTGTGTCCGAGTCACACGTGCGGAGGAAGGCACGGTAGAGATGGCGGGATTCACAGAGGAGGAGGACGGCCTTTGGGGGTAAGGTAGGACGATGGGGGTGGATGGCGCCAGTAGGGATGTGGACCTCCACGGCCTCAGACAAGGTCTGCTGGAGAAAGGAGGTGGAATGGGTTACATTGTGAGGGTGGTGGTAGGTGAAGGGGTGGCTATTGACCTGGGTGGAGAGGGTATCCCAGTAGGCATTCCAGTTGGCACGGGAATAGTCATGGACATACTTAGCGGGAGGGTCATTACGAGGGTCGGGGCGGGGGCGACGACCGTCCGAAACGGTGAGGAGGACAGGGAGATGGTCGCTACCAATAGGCTCCAGGACAACCACCGTTAAGTGGCCAAGGAGGTTGGGGGAGGAAAGGACAACATCGGGAGTGGAGTTGGATTCAGGACGGGTGTGCTGGGGGATGAGAATTAGGTCGCCTTGAAGGGAGGAGAGGAACCGATGCCACCGCCATAACTGGGCGGTCAATGTGGGAGAGGAAGTCGAAGGGAATAGGGGCGTTAGGACGGACATAGATGGTGGCGCAGGTTACGGTAAGGCCGGGGAAGAAGAGACTAAGGATCAGGTGTTCGGTGGGGTCAGGAAGGTGAAGTTGGAGACGAATGGGGATCTGGTGGTGGTGACCAATGGCAACTCCATCACGCACAATCAGGAGGGGATTATCGGAGCAGTGAAGGAGGTAGGGTGAAGTGTGGATGGTGTGGTGGGGTTGAAGGAAGGTTTCATTGAGGAGGAAGGCATCCACGCAGTGGGTGGCAAGGGAGTGCAGGAAGAGGTTCTTGTTGGCGGGAAGGGAACGGATGTTGTTGAAAAGGATACGGTGCTGTCGCGCCATGAGAGGGTGTTAGACAAGGGTGTCAAGACAGGAGAAGGTGAAATGGGCCTGGTTGTTGGAGTAGGTGGCGTACACTTTTAGTCAGAAAACGGAACGGGCGGTGAGGGATATCTGTTGGAGGGTGTGAGGGCGCTGAAAAGGATGAACATTCTGAAAGACAATGGTGAGGAATCTGATGATGTCCTCAGCAATAGGGGGTGGGTGAAGGGAATCGCCAGGAGGGGTGGGGGCGTCCAGAGGGCGGACAGGAACAGTGAGTTCAGGAGTGGCAGGAGGGGGTCGGGCCTTACATTTCTGGGAGTAAGTAGGATGAGGGAGGTTACAGGTATTACAGGGGAGGGGGATTGGAGATTAGGGCACTGCCATAAAAGGTGGGCTTGCCTACAGTGCGGGCAGGTCGGGGCCTCGCGGCACACAGATGTTGGGTGTGCATTATACCGCAAGCACCTTTGGCAGCGGAAGGACTGAGGAGGGGAACAGGAAGGGTCAACTTCGTAGCATTGGTGAAAGAGAAGGGCACCCTCCTTCAGGAGATGGTCGATGGAGGGGGCATGTTCAGAAAAGACCCGCATAAGGCGGGTGGGGCCAGCTGAGTTATGGATGCGGCGATCTGCACGCACTTCCAGATGGGGATGTGCCTTGAGCTCCGCCAACACCTCCTCCTCTGTGATCGCCAGACTAAGCCGAGTGATCACGGCGGTAAGGGTTGGCGGGCGACGCGGGGCTTGGGGTTGGCGGGAGGGAGGCGGGGAAGGAGCAGGGGTGAGGGAAGCATTAGGGCCAAAGCAGGTGACAGGGATGCGGGAAAGGAGATCTGTGTGGAGGGTAGGGCTGGGGGAGGAGATGAGCACCGAATCACGGCGAGGAGTGAGGATGGAAATGGCGGCACCAGGAAAATTCTGGCGAAGGAAGAGGGTGAGGTTCTGGGCCTCAAGAAGGGAGGGATCAGGACGGGAGAGGATGTAGTGGTAGGAGGAGGGGGAGGAGGAGGAGGAGGAGGAGGGGGCAGGGACAGGTGGGGAGACATCCATGGCATCATGGGCTGGGGAAGGGGGATGAGGTGGAGCATTTTTGGGAGTAGAGGAGGCAGGGGTGCCACTGGGGCGCTTGACGGCGGCGGAGGAGGTGTGGGGGATGGGAGTGACTGGAATGTGGCGGGGAGTGGCAGGTCCCGGTGCTGGAGTCAGCGCCGGAGACGGTGAGGGCGATGGCGAAGGCGACGGTGAAGATGATGGTGATGAAGGTGAAGGGGAGAGTTGAGCGTGGGCCGTAGCCCGCCGGGCGACCACCCTAGCGGGGGCCGCAGAAACGGAAGGAGCAGTGGGAGGGTGTGGAGGGAAGGGAACAGAGGAGGCACGGGAGGGAGGAGCCGGGGATGGGGCGACAAATAGTGAGGGAGATGGGAGAGTGAGGAGTGGGGGGATGAACCGAGGGGGGAGTGATGCGGCACACCACGTGATAGTGGTGGCGGCGGCAGAGGGGAATGTGTATATGATGGCAGTGGTGGTGGCAGTAGTGGTGGTGGTGGGGGTCGACATTATGAGAAGGGGAAAAGCACAGGACAGGACAAAGAAGCAAACGAGTGACGGACAAGGCGACGAGTAGAAGGGACGGACAAACTACGAAGGAGACTGGGGCCGAAGCCCCACTCTGCTGCTGCTGGCGGGGGAGGCGACCTCGCTGGCCGGCCGGTGGGCACGCTATTGCTGCTGCTGCTGCTGCTGCTGGACGCTGCTGGCTGCTGGACGCTGCTGGCTGCTGGACGCTGCTGGCTGCTGGATGCTGGCTGGGACCGCCGCTGGACGCTGGCTGGGACCGCTGCTGGACGCTGGCTGGGGCCGCTGCTGGACGCTGGCTGCAGGCTGCTGGCTGGAACGCTGCAGGGTGGCTGGCACCTGCAATATACGTAACACTTCGATTAGAACCGAAAGGCCAATCGAATGGCGGTATCCTTCCGGATTACCGCCGGAGATGTGTAGCACCACGTACAAACTCACTTAAATATTGATAACCTGCCATTGTAGCAGCAGTAACCGATGTAACAACTGTGCCACACACTTGTCTTATATAGACGTTGCGCACCGCAGTGCCCTATTCTACTTGTTCACGTATCTCTGTATTTGAATATGCATGCCTATACTAGTTTCTTTGACACTTCAGTGTACATACAGGGTGCGTCAAAAAAATGTATACACACGTTGAACTGTCAAGGAAATTTATTTCCCGTTCTACAAGATTAAATATCTGTGAGAAAGTAATGTTATGTTTCATCAACAGGTGACAACAGTGGCAAGGAAGTACCTGCAACATGGTGCATTTGAGCTTTGAAGCGCGGAAGCAGATAATTAAGTGGTACTGGAAGTTTGAGAATGTAGCTGCAGTTCGAAGACAGTGGAGAAGTGAGTATGGTACAGAACCACCTTCAAGGTTAACAATTACACGTCTACGAGACAAATTCGAAATTCATGGAACAGTGTGTGATGTGCATAAAGGTCGATCAGGGTGACCTCGGACAGCTACAAGTGATGATTCCAAAACTGCGGTCTTGGAACTGTTTCAGCGTTCGCCTCAAAAATCTTCAAGGCAAGCGGCACGTGAGAGTAATGTAAGTGCAAGTAGTGTGCTACGATTTCTGAAGAAAGGCAAGTTTCGTGTGTACATTCCAAGGCTGGTGCAACAGCTAAGTGACGACGATCCAGATTAGAATTTTGTGAATGGGTTCAGGAGATGGTGAGACGTGGACCGGGATTTATGGGTAGCATAATTTGGTCGGATGAAGCCCAATTCAAACTCAATGGAACTGTCAATAGGCACAATTGTGTGTACTAGGCTGAAGATAATCCTCACATTACAGTTGAAAAGGCTGGGAATTTGCCTGGTGTAAATGTGTGCTGTGGTTTGTCTGCAAGGGGACTCATTGGGCCTTTCCGCTTTGAAGCTACTGTTACTGGAGAAACTTACCTAACTATGATAGTGCGGCGGGGCGCCATCTTGTTGGAAATAAAATTCATCATTACCGTATAATGCACGAAGGGTAGGGAATAAGGAGTCAGCAAGCATTGTTAGGTAATTCTTGAGTTTCTCCCGGCGTATTTGATAATCAAAATATCCACGGGTGTGCTGCCGGTCTATAGTGTCCAACGGGCACAATATTTCGGCGATCATACATGTCGCCATCATCAGGTGAACTGACGGACTGAGCTCCTGTGAACGTGCCGGCACGGAGATCCGTACGCTAAGGCTGCTCAGAGGCAACTGGGTTCGGTCGCGGCGGCGGCCGATTTAAGTACCCTCCGCCCGCGGCGCGCTCCCTCCGCCGTCCGCGCCCCGCGCCACGGTCGCGCGGTGGAACAAATTGCGACGGCGTCTGAGATGACGTCGGTGTGATGGCTCTGTCCGCCGTGGTCGTCACAACTATACGTTTGCTCGATTTACTCTTGATTAACCCGATCGCTGGTTCCCAAGCCTTGCTAAGATTATAGCCACAGTTGCGGTTTATGAGGTCGTCATTGGTGCGAATTTCGATGGCCTCTCTAACAACGCTGTCCCAGTATCTCGACGTCTGTACCAGAATCCTCGTGCGGTCATACCCCATGGCGTGATTTTCCGACAAACAATGTTCAGCGACCGCCGACTTGCTCGGATACATCAGTCGAGTGTGCCTCTGGTGTTCACGGCATCGATCCTCGACGGTACGCATCGTCTGACCAATATACGACTTGCCACATTGACACGGAATCTGGTACACGCCGGCCTTCCTCAAACCGAGGTCATCCTTGGCGCTCCCCACCAGTGCACGAGTTTTATTTGGAGGACAAAACACAGTTCCGACCCGGTATTTCTTCAGAATGCGGGCGATTTTCCCCGAGAGTGCGCCTGTGTATGGAATAAATGCAGTGCCTACCTCCTCCCTCGTGACTTCATCCATCTCAAGAGGTTGTGCTGCAGTGGTTGGGCGGAGAGCACGTTGAATCTGCCACTCTGAGTACCCATTTTTTTTCGAAAAACAGTTCTTAGATGTTCCAATTCCTGGGGCAGACTCTCTGCGTCAGAGATAGTGCGCGCCCTATGTACTAGAGTTTTAAGTACGCCATTCCTCTGTGAAGGGTGGTGGCGGCTGTCTGCGTGCAAATACAGATCAGTGTGCGTAGTCTTCCGATACACCCCATGACCTAGGGTGCCGTCAGCCCTTCTCTTGACCAAGACGTCAAAGAAAGGTAATTTACCCTCCGTTTCAGTCTCCATAGTGAATTTCATGTTGGGGTGTATGGAGTTTAGATGTGTAAGGAAGTCAAGGAGTTTATCCATACCATGTGGCCAGATGACGAACGTGTCGTCCACGTAACGGAAAAAGCAAGTAGGTTTCCATACGGATGACGACAGGGCTTCCTCCTCGAAGTTCTCCATGTACAAATTCGCTACCACCGGTGAGAGTGGGCTACCCATGGCGACTCACTCCGTTTGTTCGTAGTATTCTCCATTAAAAAGAAAATACGTGGAAGTCAAGACATGCCTAAAAAGTTCAGTGGTCTTCTCGTCAAACTTCTGACTAATCAATTCTAGTGACTCTCGCAGGGGTACCCTCGTAAACAAGGAAACGATGTCAAAACTCACCATGATATCTGACTCATCTAACCTGAAGCTATCAAGGCGTTTAACAAAATCCACGGAATTACGGATGTGATGAGGGCATTTACCCACGTAAGGACTTAATATTCCCGTCAGGTATTTGGCCAACAAATATGTAGGTGCCCTGATGTTGCTGACAATGGGGCGTAATGGTACCCCCTCTTTGTGAACCTTCGGGAGTCCATATAGCCTAGGCGGTACCGGACCTTGGGGTAACAATTTCTTAGCGTCACCCTCCGGTAAATCTGCGTCCTTGAGAAGCGCCCTCGTCTTGTTCTCCACCTTCTTTGTAGGGTCAACGCTGATCTTCCGGTAGGAATCGTCATTTAGCAGGCTCTGCATCTTATCAGTGTAGTCCTTATTGGAGACAACAACTGTAGCATTGCCTTTGTCAGCCGGTAAGCCGGTAAGCAATGCTACAGTTGTTGTCTCCCATAATTTACGAGCATACCTGGATCACAATGTGCCAGGCCAGTTGATAGGACGCAGGGGACCAATCGAGTTTCCTGCACGCTCTCCAGACCTCACGCCGCTGGATTTCTTCTTATGGGGCACAGTAAAAGATGAGGTGTAATAACGTAAACCACGTAACCTGGACACACTTTGGAATGAGATTCAGGCGGTGTGCGCAGAAATCTCATTGGACACTTTGGTACGATGTACGGAATCAGCGGTGACTCATACTCAGAAATGTATTTGATGCTGAAGGCCACCAGTTTGAACATTAATCACATTTTCAAAGTACATTTATTTTTCCAATTGAACTTTAAGCTTTCCATTTCCAGATGTTTAACCTTCTAGAACGGGAAATAAATTTTCTATGACGCTTCAAAGTGTGTATACATGATTTGACGCACCCTGTATATATACAGACGGTTGACAAAGCGCACATGCATTTTCAGTGTGGCTGACACTATAAGTTTTCTCAAACAGAATAACGAAGTTACATATAGTCAGTACATGATTTGTCGTGAGACAATAAATCTTCACAGCGCAGTAGAGGATGGTACGTTTGAATCTACGACACGATGGATTGGAAAGAAATTACTTGATCCTGTACTCAAATACCATTTCCCGAAAATGGAATAAACTGTGAACCTTCATTTCACCACGTAGAAGGATACCATTACAAGTTCCGTACACGGAATGAAAGCGTGATAACTGCGCAAATATTTAGAATGCACGGCTGAAATAACCTATATGTAGCCTATTGGACACCACTGTAGGTGGCAAAGGATTTCACCCACAAGTTCGTCATTTCATATACTCGGAACCAGCTCGCATCGAAACCAGACGAAGCAAGAAGCAAAATAGATCACACATCCTTCCGTAGAACAGAATTGTAAAAACTCATTTGAGACCATATCGCCCTGTGGCTAAACACCCACGATCGTATCATATTGGGTGGAGGCCCAAATACCCCTGCCAGGGTACCAAATGCGTCAGTAGAGACACAAGGAGATCGCTCGAAGAACTTGCTTCGGCTAATCGAAGCTGAACGAGTATAAAAATCATTGCAAACATAAACTGGCGATCTGAGATAATTGACAACAGTGTGGGCAAAAAATGAAAGTTCACACGAACAGGCAGCTTTCAAAGTATGGGTCTGGAATCAAAGCAAATCAGATAAACACAAGAAAAATTTTTGTCAGAAGTTATGTTATAAGCAGTCTACATTTAAATGAAATAAATTACGGAACTCGGTTATAAATCAAAGAGACGTATGCCTGCTAGATTCACTCATTCGTCAACCTTCCACAAGCACTACATTTTTTTTATGCATTCCGATATGAAAGAAGTATTTTTTCGGATTTCATTGTCTATTTATGGTGTTGATGAAGACTAGATTCTTAACTAGTTGTCAGGCTTCATGCTAGCTTTTGTATGAAAATTTCACAACATTTCAACAGAATAAATGACGGTCATTTTTAGCTGACATCGAATTGTAAGTTCTTCCGTATTATCGACTACACATCCCGCTCAGGTGACGAAATGTTTTACGCCATGTTCACATTCATTTCAAAATCATTTGACCGACTGTTCGATGGCTTACTGTCGCAACAGATCGCCAGCAGAATTCTTATATGCGTCTCAGCATCACCGAAAAATCCATTTAACAGCACATACCACAGAGCTGAAGTTTGTTTTTCTTTTAGACATCGAGATGTTCATGTCTGTTACTTCACCTCAATGAACATAATCTTGAAAATACGATGATGGTGGTAAGGCTCGTTGCAGGAAGATGATTTGCAGATAATCCTTCCTGTTGTGTCGTTAAACGTCACTGAAATATTGCTGCCTCCGAGAGCTTTATTTGTTTACACAAGCCGTAAATTACTCGCAAGGGTCGCCGGCACCAAGACCAACGAGACGGCCCACAGAGGCACCAGTGAGAACTTTGAGATCGTAAAAGGCTGCAGCGACAGCGTGTACTTGTTTCGCGCTACCTTGCGAAACATTTAAGACTAACAGGAGAGGCTATGAAAACACTGTGCTCGTATCCGACCCAGATAATCGGCTGTCGAAGTTTCCCTGTGACAGCAGTTTGGGCTGTATATAAAGTTTCTGATGAAAACAACCGAAAGAAACTTTTTACGGCCAATTCACACATTAAGCCAAGGAGATAAACTGGAGCAAGCGTGTCCTGTTTTTGTACCACAGTTGTAAAATTCTTGTACCGCCTAATTTATCTATCTGAGAACTTCAGATGCGGACTTTGTTAACAGTAAATTAATGCAGGTTCGTGTTAAATTGCAAACTGGCTCTAACGGTTTTCTTAGCCATTTACCTTTAAGCTTCCCATTGTTTTCAATACCAATACTGGGAAGTCAGTAATGATAGCAGCGTCTTGTTTAACCGAATGTTATCAGACTGAAGCTACAATTTTTCGCACGTACTTATTTCAGCTTTGGTGGAGTATCGAGCAATACATCCTACTTTCAAGGAAACATTGTTATACTGTTACATTATGAAATATGTGGCTAACATTAATGATATAACCCAGAAACGTACTGGATGTGTGCCTAAAATAAGCGACGAACGAATACACATTATAATAAAATAAACTACACTTGAAATAAAATAGGATATTAGCATTTGAGCTGTAATCGAAACAACAGTTAATAATTATATTCGCATTTGCTAATGTGATGAAAATCCAGATGCACAATTTATTGGCGAGAATGGAAATTTGCGCCGGAACCTGTCTCGTACCCGGATTTCTCACTCTACGGAAGCGATCGCCTTAACCGCTCTTTTCTCGGATGTGCATGTAAAACAACGGAAGAACCCCTTAAACAGAGAATAAACATCTTCGGGACCACAGTATAATGAAAAGAATAAACGAGTGGTAGATCACCAGTGCGTGAACCTCCTCCTGCCCGGTATGCACCAATTGCGGGGACGATCCGTCAAAATATTACCCAAATAAAATGCGAAATGTTGGCGGTATCGGGAAAATTTCGTGAAAGAGTCATGTCATTTCTATAAGAATTCCCAATAGTCTAGCAAATCCTGAGTACAGTCTCGGAGAAGATAGTAAACTGATAGTCCTTCGATCCACATCAGATCGTGGGCCTTCACAGATGGAAAATACTCATTTCTGAGCACAATAACGTCCGTGACTCGACCGCATGTGGCGTAGTTCGAAGATAAAAGGCCAGCAGCCTCACGTCTGCTGAAGGTCGACACTCCAGGAGACTTTCGTGAGTATTCATCAGACGGTAGTGCGAGCAAACTTGTGAAGTCGAATCTGTTTCTCATGTGTCTCATAAAAGACAAGGTACGCGACATGCACCACCGAACTAACAAAGCCACTGTGACTGGCGCATCACAACACAGGCCATACAACCGTGGAACGGAGACTATCATTTCGGGCATGGTTGCTCATCATTAGATAATATATGTCACTCGCCGTTGGTGCTCTGATTCTGGGGAAGTTGGCATACACAAAAGTATATTCAAGGATTAAGCTGCTGATAGAGAGAGGTCGCGATGTGTGCAACAGTAATGGGCGAAAGGCAGGACGCAGGCGTCCGTGGTTCGGAGAGGAGACCAATGACATTACTGCGGCGATGAGTCCGCAGCTCAACCATTGAGCTGACATAAAGTGCCGCTGCCGATCCACGGGCACTAACAATCAAATGGTTCAAATGGCTCTGAGAACTATGGGACTTAGCATGTGAGGTCATCAGTTCCCTAGAACTTAAAACTACTTAAACCTAGCTAACCGAAGGACATCACACACATCCATGCCCGAGGCAGGATTCGAACCTACGACCGTAGCAGTATCGCAGTTCCGGACTGAAACTCCTAGAACCGCACGGCCATCGCGGCCACTAACAATCCCCAACCATCGTCGCGTATGGGGAGCGTGAGAGTTTCGTACCGCATCTTGGCGACACTTCCGACGCTGACGAAATAACCGAATGCTGTGCCATTACGGCCGTCATTTGGAAAATGTGAACTACGTGCGATGTTCTGGGTGCCATGCTAGTGTTAATGGAGGTGACTCGTTGGACAATACCCAATGCTCGTAAAAAGCGCATCCTTACGCCAGTTCGGCTACCTGTAGAAGGCATGTATAATTAATCACCGCGCATCGCGGATAATGAAGCATGTCCAGGTATTTTATCGTGTCCATCGACTTTAGAGGCGCTAAGCTGCCGTCCTCGAGGTCTATACCATGTTCGTCGTCCCATACTTTTCCATGTCCGTAACCTTACCAGCCGCCGTCCCGTATTGCGCGATCCATTCCAGTGCTGACTTGATCTCATGTCCTTTAATGAAATGTGTTCCGTCGCAGCGTTGTCCCTGAGAGACAATGCTTTAGTACGCTGATTAGTGGTTCAAGAGCAATTGCATATAAGATCGTTGAGAGCGGGCAACCCTGACGGACCAGTCGCGAATCTGACAGGGATGCCCGCCAAGCGTTCATTAACCAGAACTTTGGATCATCCACCACGAAGACGTCGCAGGATAACATCGATAAAGGCTGGAAGGAAAGCACGAGGACCATGACCGCAGCTAGGAAATCATAGCCCACCCTATCAAAAGCATGGTCAAAGTTCACCGTGATCATGGCACCTCGAAGGCGACAAGCCACTGCGCTATCATGTCCCTATAGTCACTAAGCGCCGTCTGCGTATAACACTGACAGAAAAATGACCACAACATCAAGAAGGAGCTGTACGACATTAACATTCCAGTTACCTGCCCTGGCCTTGACGTAAATCTAGACAGTGTATTTTCCTCATAGTGTTGTCGCTGTCCAGCACGGTGTGAGGTTTGACAGCTCAATGTATAATTGGTTGTCGGCGCTAGTACCTCCTACGTTGTTCCATTGAACACCCCCTTGTGCGCTGGTCGGGTGAAGCGGAGGTTATCTTGTTAGTGGGTCCGCTGACTGTCTGTTGAGTTGTCATCGGAGCGACAGTGGTTGGGCCGACTGCCTGTCTCACCTAAGCAAGCGTTAGTGTTTGAATTCCAGGCCGATCCTCGGAACGTCTGAGACTGGGTGTACTGCCTTTTCTTGTTTGTTCTTGTTGTTTGTACTTGTACAGCTTCTAGCCGATTTTTAGATTAAGGTTGTTTAGGTCTACAGGCGTCAGATGGTGTGGGCCTTCAGCCTAATTTAAGAACTGTTTTACGTAAAGCCTTTGACATTTTTCTAATTAATGTTGTTGAGCCTTAAGTGTTGGGCCTTCAGCCGTCTTTGAATTTAAGGTATTTTCTCTTAAAGTGTCAGATTCTTTGGGCCTTCAGCCTAATTAAGGAACTGTTTTAAGATAAGGCTTTGCCTTTTAAATTTCTGATTTTGGTTGATTTAATGTCCTACGGGTTTACCAACGCATCTCATTAGTTACCTTTCAGACTGGACGTGATGAGTTGATGTAAGTCAAGTAAGCCTATAAACGGACAAAGACGCCATTATCAACACCTCACTGAGTTCGTAAGAGGTCGAGTAATAGGGCTACGAAAAGCTGGATGTTGCTTCTGCAATATTGTAGAAAGACTTCGCAGGAATGTACCCGCTGTACATGATTGCTAGCAGTAGCGGTCACGAGACTGTACGGTCTCAAGAAGACCGGGATGACGGCCATGTGGCACTACCGAGACGGAAGACCATCGTGTTCGGCGTATGGCTCTGGCGCATCGTACTGCTTCTGCAGCAGAAATTTAAGAAGCAGTTAAAACCACAGTGACACAACGAACTGTTGCAAATCAGTTACTTCGAGGACAGCTCGGAGGCAGCCGCCCTATATGGTGTGTTTCACTGACCCCAAACTACCGCCATTTGCAACTAAATTGGTTTCAAGCGAGAGCTCATTAAAGGGCAGGGTGGAGGTCTGGTTTTCTGATGAAAACTGTTTCTGCCTCGGTGCCAGTGATGGCCATGTGTTCGTTAGAAAGACGTCAGTTGAGGATCTGCAACAAACTGTATCTACATCCAGATCTATGGTGTGGGGTGCGATTTCGTATGACAGCTGTGGCACGCTCGTGTTTATCCCACGGACCTTGGCTGCAAAACTGTACGCCAAACTGACGAGTCGACCTGTTGTGCTAGTATTTATGAACAGCATTGAAGGGGATGCTTGCCAACAGGATAACGCTCACTCAGATACCGCTGTTGCAACCCAAAAGTGCTCTACAGAGTGTCGACATTTTTCCTTGGCTTTCCCGGGCACCAGATTTTCTCTAATTGAGCACATACAGGCTATCAGTGGGCGACAACTCCACCATCATCCAAAAACGACATTAAACGTCCGTTTATTGACATGTCACTTTCGATAAGATAATTTTAACTTGATCTATTTTTTATTTCAATCGACACGAAGTTTATTTGAACGTCGTCCAAAACAGCATTAACCGTCTCTGTAATGACCGAGCAAGTGCAACAGGCATCAGACAAATTGACCTCCGAGAACTCTAAAACACAGCGTATTCACGTTTGGATGCTTGCGTTCAACATTTTGGCGTTTACACCGGTTATTGATGTGCCAGCAATTCACATTTGCAATAGCTTTTCTCCTGCCTAAATTAACCTGTGAATTTGCAACGTTAATCACTTAAACATGTTACCTAGACAAGTATATTCCAGAGATTTCATTACCCTACATCAGTTATTTCATGGCGGTGAGATTTCTTTCCGTCAGTATACTTGCTGTGGAATAACTTGTACGAACCTTGAGTCATGATACCACAAACTGCAGTTGTCTATGTCTGATGTCTTCTTTAAATTGCATTTGGAAATCAGTGAGTTTTCATATGGACACCGTGCACATCTTGATCTTGTAGATAACTCAGTTAAAATGAAGTTGTTGTGTACATAGTTCCGCGTAGTCAGCGCGTACACAACTTTCCCACTAGAGCGCGCCCCGCTAAGCACAACAGCGCAGGCGCAGCGCTCGTCCGTCTCCGCACTACGAGATGGCGCTGTCTTAGAAACGGACCAAATTCTGCTTCCGCCGATCCGCGTATTAATATGTAACGCAGCCAATGAGATTGCTGCTAACGTAGAACCTTTTCTCCCCGCAGATCACACTCGCGCAGTGATACCTGAAAGCGCGAGGTATTATAACGAGTGTACAGACCTCCGATTAGTCAGTCTGCATTAGTCTGTACCAGTCTGCATTTGTCTGTACCAGTCTATAGTCAAGTTTCAGTCTGCGACTAATGAAATTACCATATTCCTGTACATAGCCATGAAGATAAATGAGTAGACACTTTGTCAAGTATC
This sequence comes from Schistocerca serialis cubense, assembly GCF_023864345.2. Classification (NCBI taxonomy): domain Eukaryota; kingdom Metazoa; phylum Arthropoda; class Insecta; order Orthoptera; family Acrididae; genus Schistocerca; species Schistocerca serialis. The sequence continues at coordinate 149,852,766 of NC_064642.1, forward strand.
AGAGATATGTGAGAATAAGATTAACGTACCAAGACCAAAGGAACTTCAGATTGTCAGTTGTAAACAGCATCCAGAACCAAGTTATTTTTATGCTTGATATTATTTTAATAAATGTGGGTGAAAATTAATCAAGTTCTGTTTAAAGTTGGTCACCGTCAATCTGCTACTCTAAGGTGCAAGTGGCATTTCTATCGTCTGACCTAACGGCAGAAGATAAACACACCACAATAAGACCACGAGACATATTGCTGACACTCGCCTACTTCGTTAGAGCGCCAAAAATAATCTGATGGTGTGTGTACCGAAGGTCTTACAGTACGCACACCACAGAAGTCAAAAATGGTTCAAATGGCTCTGTGCACTATGGGACTTAATATCTGAGGTAATCAGTCCCCTAGAACTTAGAACTACTTAAACCTAACTAACCTAAGGACATCACACACATCCATGCCCGAAGTGGGATTCGAACTTGCGACCGTAGCGGTCGCGCGGTTCCAGACTGAAGTGCCTAGAACCGCTCGGCCACACCGGCCGGCCAAAATAAAGTCAAAAATTGTTAGTCGCTCTATTATTTTGTCGTAAATGACAAATTTTGATCGCATCCATTCGACCACTCTAGAGACTCTTATCAGTAGAGGCTCAGCTTGAGGACCAGCGGTTTGCAGCTCATCTTCATCCTCCCGAGTACCGTTGCTGTGGAATGAAGACCTGCGGTGGTCGGTTCGGCTCGGCTGCTCTCTCCCCAGCGAGCGCCGGCCGGCGTGGTGGTGGGAGTCCCGTTTACTGGCGACCAGACGGGGCCCCCGCTACAGCCAGCCGGCGTGCTGCGGTCCGCGGGATTTATTCCCGGGGTGAGGCACGCGCGCATATTTTAAAACGCCGGACGTGACCGGGACACACGTTCGCCGCCCTTAAAACTGCGCTGCGGTCCTCGTTAAACCGAGCGCCGCGCCGCGAAAAACAAGTCTGCGAATTGACGGCCCGGACTGCTACGGCTGTGGGAAGCGACGCGGCCGCTTCTGCTGACTCCGCCGCCGCGCCAGCCGGCTGATGCGATAAAACGCGACGGCAACCAGCGCCCCGCGGTTTGATGGCTGCCTGCTAATGCCGCCAATTCTCACCGCGCACAGTAACTTAGTGCACGACTGCAACACGTAAAATTCCAGTTCACTGTGAGGTGCGTCTGCATGCTAGCACTATTAAAAATAATGTCTCCTTAAATCTAGGTACTAGAGCCTGTGCTGTACATAACATACGCAAATGATGGGCCTAACGCGGTGAAATTTGGGAACATAAGAAACTGTACTGAATCTACGACTTAGATTACAAGGGAACTATACAATCTGACATGTCGAAATCTGCCCTGAAATTTTTTGTACATGAAGAAGACACCGCGGTCTAATGCGCTGCAGTCGTGGACTGTGCGGCTGGTCCCGGCAGAGGTTCGAGTCCTCCCTCGGGCACGGGTGTGTGTGTTTGTCCTTAGGATAATTTAGGTTAAGTAGTGTGTAAGCTTAGGGACTGATGACCTTAGCAGTTAAGTCCCATAAGATGTCACACACATTTGATCATTTTTTTCAAGAAGACACCGAAAGAAAAACAGTGTCAAAGCTTACGGCAAATTGAAAAAGAGTGGGTGTACATACGTGAGTATGAAAAACCCCTTCCCTCGAAAATTTCTCTCCTTCATACCTCCTCTGTTTTACCACAGATGACGTGTCAGTGATCTCATTTGTACTAAGACTGCAGCTCAAGCGAGGTGCCTATTTGCTTCCAGCGCCCTGAATGGAATGCACGTTCTAATTAATGTTCACCAACCCGCAGTCTTCTATTGTCGTGGTCCCCTGCGCAAAAAACCGCACGCAGGTCGTGATCCGTTATACTGAGGCTGAAATAAACTCTTAGCGAGGAACCGATATTTTATAAATAAATTTCCCATCAGTTTATTTATGCGGGATGCCACTCACTTTTTGTTAACTGAATACTAGAAACGGCACAATTATATTCCACTTTATCAGTCACAAATAATCTCCAATCTTCACATTTTCACAAAAACATAAGAATGAACTACGTATCTGCGTAATTACTATCAAATTGTTTTCAGTTACATGTCCACATAATCAAATTACTAATAAAGTCTTAACTGACAACGACCGTGGCAAACAACATGTTTGTCCTCCAAGACTGCCGAAGCAGCTGTGATCGTAGAGTGGAACCACTTCGCCCGCCGTCCAAGGTGCTTCGTCTGCCTTTCCGTTTAGCGGCTTTTTACTATTCTGCTGGTAATTAACGCCTTTGAAACAACAGAATGATAGCCTGCTACTGAGAAATGCAAGTAAATATGCTGTTTGGTTTTTCTACTATTAATAACAGAAGATTATCATTTTGTCGTGCAACTTCCGAACGCAGTAGCCAGTCGCGGAGAAGGACCACAATTTAGGCGGTCTTTCTCACTACGCCCATACCGAACAAACTATTTGTCATCGGTACCTCACAGCACATTACGCCATATAGCTACCGCTGCTCTAAGAGGAGTTTCTTGTAGCAGAATATGATAGCTGCAAAACCAGAAATATTGGAAACTTTAGCTGCGAAGACGCACTCTTAAGTATTTATTTCAAAAATGCTAAAAATCACCAAATTCGTAGAACGACAGGTAAATGGAGAAATGTACATCCCTACCGTAGCTGCAGCAGAAAGTGCATGCGTAACACGGCAAAGACATATCCTTCATTGAAGGCATATCGGTAAACAGATAACCTGGCACAATGCGATCGTAATTTTTAAAGCGAATGTCAATTTGTGTTCATAGATTCACTGACAGTTGTTCACAGTTACCATTCGCTCGAATTTGCAACTCATTTTATATCCATAATAAATATCAGTTGCGTTACTGCTAAGTGTTAACAATAAAGGTAATACTGAGTTAATTTTCTTCGTGTTTTCTTCGTAACCTATGCTTGCTAACAGTATCTGTCTTTGTACAGATTCCAGAGTTTCACAGTACTGAGGCATGCAATTAATGTTATCAATGTCGGAAAGATAAAATAAGATGAATGAGGTATGGAACCGAAATCATCTACCTCTTCTGAGGACCTACATATGTGTTATTTATTAATTAATTCCTTGCACATTCATTCGAATGATGTCGAAATTTTGTTAGAAATTACATTAGAAGTGAGGGATAGTTACTCTAACCATTCCGTGAACTGTGGTTTGGGCGATGAGTGTTGTGCTATTTAAACTCCAAAGGAAAAATGCAGTACCTTCTTAGCCCAAAGAGTAATAGCTTTCATTGACAAAGAAGAAGCTTTAAATTTTTTTATTAAATGAAGGAGGGAGGAAACGCTGAAAGTTAAGTTGTTAACAAAGCCGGTTCCTTTTTTTAAATCTGATCATGATTTCTACAAACGGAAGAAAGATTTACATGCGGTACGAAATATGCACCAAAATAAAACTCACAAAAGGGTAAAAGAAAAACTATTCGAAAGACTTACAACTACTCTTGAGAGTCTCCACACCGTTATCAGGGGAAATCTCAGTGACTACGCCTTCTCAATTGCAAGCAAGACGAACAGTACTGATCCCCTAGCTTCTTCGGCCTTGGTGAAAAGAATTTGAAAATTATACGGGAAAGGAAGTCGCAAAACTACGATGTTCGCTTCAAGTAGCTGCGCAGAGAACATTTCATTAATGGGCAATTGTATAGACAAAATTCGTAGCTTCTTGTCATCCCGTCAAGTGCTGGGTATACAGCCAGTCAGTCATGTTTCGTGCAAACCGCGCTTCATCATTTCGAACGGTAAAAAGACGGAGTCACTTGTGTAGTCAAGGAATATATTCACATACACTAGTGGTAGTCAACCTGGTCCATAGCGTCCACTACTGGGTGGTAGTTGTTAGGGGTTTTGAAAATTTTCATTAGGTTACATTAGAACAAATAAGCCCTCGGTCACAAATATTAAGTCAAAATTGACCAGGTTTCGACGCTACTATGAGCGTCGTCTTTAGAATTAAACTAACCGTTCTAAAACATGTTAGGTATATAATACATCAATAAAATTAATGTTTGTACTGACTGGAGAGAGATGCAGTACTTACAAGTCACATTTTAAAAAATCTAAGCCGGAAAGGCGACGTCATGAATAGTTGTAAATAAGATGGCGAGCAGCCCTTAGCGGCTCGCCATCTTATTTACAACTATTCATGACATTGCCTTCCCGGCCTAGATTTTTGAAAATGTGACTGGTAAGTACTGCATCTCTCTCCAGTCAGTACAAACTTTAACTTTATTAATGCATTATATACCTAATACGTTTTAGAATAGTTAGTTTAATTCTGAAGACGACGCTCATAGTAGCGTCGAAACCTGATCAATTTTGATTTAATATTAGTGACCGAGGGCTTATTTGTTCTAATATAATTCTGACACGGTCACTGAACCTTAGCAGCTATGTTCAAAGTTTTCATTTTCATTAGGTTTTCACGAAAGATAGACATTAAGTGTTTGGTAAGTAATTATTATTTTATTATTAGCTTTAACTTCCTGCAACTCTGCTTTATAAATTTTATAAAGCTACTTCCCTACATTATGTATTACCACTGCTGTGTACTTTTTTGAAATAGTGAAATCAACAGGGACGAAATACATAGAAAGAAAGATGACGTATAGTTTCTGCAGAAACCAGATTACAGTCATAAGACTCGAAGTTCATGAAGGGAAGCATCAGTCGAGAAACGAGTGACAGAGTGTGGTAGCATTGTCAAAATATCGTAGAATCTGAAAAGTGAGAAAGCTGTACAAGAAAGTAAGACGCAATTCAGAAAGAGAATGAAAGTAGGCCTACAGAGTGAAGAAATAAAAATATTGAAATTTGATAATGAAATTTTAATTCTGTCAGAGACGACAAAGATATTGGAGGAGCAGATACTGCCTTCGGAAGTTCCTATATACTGAATACCAACAAAAGTACGGGAAGTAATGTAGACATGTGAAATGACTTTGTAGCTAGCACATTACTCCATAACAAGAAACTACGAATTTGTCTATAATACTGCCTATTGACGAAATATTCTCTACACATTTTCTTGAAGCAAACATCGCAATTTTGAGACTACCTGTTCAGTATAATGCTGTGGGAATCAATTCAGGAAATAAGACTGTAGATGTTAGAGACGAATGTTGCTATCTGGTTAGGAAAACAATGAACGGCGACAAATAGAGATCATAAATGGTAATAGCAAGAACACATTTACTGAGATAATAAATATGTTGTCATCAAAAACAAACATAACTCTTAACAAGACTTTTCTGAAGATGTATGACGTGGGTGTAGCGATCTACAGGAGTGGAACGTGGATAATTAAGAGTTCAGATAAGGAAAGAATAAAAGGTTTTGAAAACTGCTGCAACAGAAGAATGCTGAATGTTAGATGTGTAGATCGGACACCTTCTGAAAGCGTACCGAATGGAATCAGAGAGAAAAGAAATTTATTACTAAGAACTGACGCGTTGATGACACACATCCTGAGGCATCAGAGAGTAGTTAATCCGGTAACAGAGGGAAGTGTGAGGGTTAAAAATTTTAGAGGAAAACCAAGGCTTGAATACATTAATCCGGTTAAAATGGATTTTCTCTTCAAACGCTAAACAGCTGACCGTCAAATCTGAGCTGTGCAAGGTGATAAAGAGCAGTGCGCTTGTGTCCATGTGACAAAACGAGAGTGGCATCAAGCTGATGACGGTAGGTGGCAGTAGAACACGCATCTCACAGGTATGCTTTTGCACTGTTATGAGATTTGACTCCATTTTCCATACCACGATCACATGCGTGCTACATCGGTGTTCGTGCGCCGACTGTGAGGGTGAACTACATTCCTCCGTTCTGTACTGCACCGACTTCGAGAAACTGCATGGGTATTAACATTTTCGCTGTTTAATCAGTATACGTGTTGCTATATGATCCCACGAGCAGCAGGAGCAGAACAGACTATTAGTTGTAAGTCTTTTTTTTCCGAATCTGTATAGTGGTCTAGCGCTGTGGCTGCAGCCGCCCTAACGCCGCCTGTTGGTTCGGAGCACTACCTGGCGCGGAAGGGCATTAGTTCTGGGGGCCCGCTCATCACGCCTCGCTCTCGCCCTGCCTCCGTCCTTTCAGCCTCGGCGCTCTCATTCTTCCTCCGTCTGACACGCACGCACATATACACACACGCAGTAATTTCGTGGACAATGCTACAAAAGCGCCCTGCATCGGATTCGGGCACCACAGCCCCAAGGTGTTGGTCCGTTTCGGTGCACGTTTCCTGACTCACGCAGCAACACGTTTAGGCAAACGTGAAGTAAATACAAGATCGACTTTTGTACTAACAGCGACCACTTACTTGCAGTTTTTCTTACGCGTGGGTCTAAAAAAATAGTAGTGTTGAAAGACAGAAACCAATATCATTTACGGACAGCAGGTAAAGCGCACTGTTCCACAGACACCGTTGTTTACTTTTTCTCTAATCTCCCAACATCGTGGAGAATATCCAAAACACACACACACACACACACACACACACACACACACACACACACACATTCATACACGCACATGCAAACACACATAAATATTTTTCCTCCGAATATCGGGATACAGCACTATAGAGAGAACAAAAAATTACTTTTGCTTCACCTGAGTATACTAATTCAATTACGTAGGTTATGATATCACATATCGGCGTGACGAAGGTATAGGGAAGAAATTAACGAAGTTTGGGAATATACGTGGAACAATAAACACGTGTCTAAAAATTAAAACGAGGAGAAAAACAAGATAGAATTTTATAAGGCAATGGCAGTTCAAATACTTGTTTATCGAAGTGAATCGTGCGCCATACAAACCGGCAAGAAAGTAGCATACGGCCAAAAGAGATGAAGTTTCTAAAAACAGTAAAGGGACGCACAATAGTAGACAGATTTTGAAATTATGAAATTAGGGAAGAAATGGGTGCATTTAACCAACTCAATAAAATACAAGAAAATGGGAGAAACTGGAACGAACATCCTGAAAAAGTAACTGGAGAAAGATTCCCTCGTGAGATAAGAAGCTTTAAGCCTGTTGTGAGTTTGTCAAGGAAAGCAGAAAAAGAGATGGGTAACGTAATAGGCAAACAAACAAAGACCTAACGGTTTAAGTGAAGATAATGATTATGATCTATCATTAGAATCTGAATATTTCACGTCTTCCACCAGCGTAGAAGAACGAAGATAGGTTTAGTTAATCTCTGACTGGTGATTTCAGGGAGTCCTCGAAGAGCTAGAGACGAACGATTGCAAAATCTTTAAATAAATTGTACGAATCATATACAACAACTGTAGTCACAAAATCATCTAGCAATAAGTTCGTAGTGAAGTAGAAATAAAATCAAAGACGTTATCCGCAAACTATGTTGTTGTCATATTCATCGTATGAAAAGAAACAGGTTGACTAAAATTAAGTTTGACTTTTTCGATGTAGAATTCAGAACACCAATATCCTGTTTTACGAGGGTCAAAGAAGAGATTTAAACATCATAAATCAAGCGCGAAAATGCACTGTACGTGAATCTTTTCCGTGGCGCTTCTGGACAGAAGATCGCGAACAAGCTCACTCGATAAAAAATAAAGGAATGTCAGATGTGGAAGGAATGGGGTACACTACCAAAAGGCAACGAAGATTGACGTGAATAGAGTCATCTGAAACCGATAAATATAAATACAGTAATGTCAATAAGAGCAACGCTTAGCTTCTGTCTCATCTAACTCCACTGTTATCGCTTCGCTAACAAAGTTGAAAGTAAGCATTACAAGAGTGTGCGCTACAATGTGAATGGTCAACACTGTTTCCTTCTGATAATGACGAGAGAGTTAATACGTTGGTAGCGTGTGTGTTTAAACGTTCTTCGGCTTTCGCAGCCGAGCTGAAGCAGAATTCTTTTTGGCTTCTGACTGCGTGATACTGTGAAGTGAATAGCAGTTTTTACCACTGTTGCGAGGGATTTTCTTCAGGACATGTTTATTCCACTCACCTTGATGAATCTTGGTTGCAACAGTGGTTAAGATGTTGGTTCAGTTCAAAAACTTACGCGGAAACAAACGAAAAATTTTATGTAAAGAGATACTGGTGTGTTATTATCGACTGTCAAATGATTTCAGCATAGTTTGCTACAGCAGAAGAGGAAGTTTGGTAATTTACAGGCAATTTGTTTGGTGGTATTGTCTACGCCTATTCTTTCCGCTATTCTAAATCTTATTCTGTAATGATAGAGACTGGTGTGTTCATTGTACTCGGGGACACGCGTCAAATATCGTTTATAAGAAATTACATACACACTTACTAGCTCAGAGAACCACGATTTACTTTACTCTACTTTGAGATTAAGTCTGTCGCGAAATTAAGATTCGAGCCCGTGCTTACAATGAAGTGTGCGTTATGGGGCTGTAGGAGCACGCCTCATGTAATACCTTCCTCTGTACACTACCTTCCATCAGTCATCTTTACAGGTTACTTCATCCATATTATGCCACCGTTTTTGCTGTAAATGTTTGTTATGTCATGATATAGTTTCGTACCTTGACATCACTAGAACTCCAGTAGTTATGTTACCTAGTCCAAGGTTGTTGAAGTTTTACAGAATATTAATAAACAGGGCACGTGACACTGTTAATGGTGATCCGTCCGTTATTAAGCTAGGCGGCCCACTTGATGCTGACCGTAATGCGAAGGTTATACGCCAGCTCCATATTAACCCCTTTGCTTCCCCCCTCCCACCGGTATCGACTACACAAATACGACAAAAATATAAGCGTCCAATGAAGTCGCAAATACTTGACGGACATGCTTCACACACTTCTCTCACACCCCACGAAAGAGAGCTTCCAATATGCACGAAGAAAGAAAACCTTTCTGATTTGTCGGGTGAATCTCCCAACGAGGCTACACGAATTAACGTTTAACTGGCAAAATTAACTCCATGTATCATTTCCTCAGACTCTCTCTTTATGTCTACTGCGATTCTCCCTTCACAGTTATTCGCTACCTATGTGAGTGATTTAAATTCTCTGGTTAGCTTTTTTCATTTCGTTGTACAAATTGCTCTTTGTTTTACCTGAAGAAAAATTTTAGACAACTTTTTATCCCTCTTGTTAGGCATGCGATGAAATGGAAGGCTGACGTACAAACGTGATTAGCGAATGTACTAACATGTTTGAGTCATTTACCTCCTTGCTTAAAAGTGGCAATTTTCTAGGCGTTGCAGATCTGCAAGGTGTCTCAACACTCCATGAGTTAGATTGGATGCTTTAGAATACGAATTGATTCATAAATCAATTATGGATGTATTACTTGACAAAGTTAATTCACTGTTATACGTATCGTCACAAGGCACTCATGAGGTTGAGAAAGTGCATCATTTTTATAAGCATCGGTACATTACGAACAAACTTCTCATGAACAGTGTCCATCATGAACCCTTCTGTAAATAAACTAAGGGACAATTAAAAAATTGTAAATTAACACAGTTTTTGGATTACGGGAGGCTACGATAAGGAAAGGGCGGAGGGAAATCAAACCGCTCTCGTATGTCTTCATGCAGCTGATGTACAGTAACTACATTGCAATCTATTCATATGCCAAAAGACAGAGAGCAATAGATAGTGGTAACATCATGAATCAGGCTTGCAGGGGTAGCTTCCCACTCAACACCCAAATAGGAATAAAAATCTGTTAACCGACTACAAAGAGCATTTTTTCACATCCAAAAGCAATCATTTCACTCAATATAACACATCTGCTAACGTGATTGAACGCAACAATCCGAAATGCTGGGATTCAAAGAACGCGAAGGTATGGTGGATGAAAAAGCACCATTTCGAATAAATTAAAAACTATGAAAATTACATAAAATCCTAAATGCATGTGGCTAGTCATCCCGTTCAGCCTTTGTGATCTACATTTAGAACAAAGTGATTTGTCCCTAGCATTATATCGGGGAGCATGTGGTGGGCTGACGACCAAATCAGCTCTATCTCCCAGAAAATGCGAAAAATAGGAAACGAGTGACAATTTCTCCCTTGTGTAGGTACTTTACTGATACCACACATTGCGATCTTTATTTTGAGCAACACACTTTTGCTCTAATAACATATCGGTGATCGGTGGCTGCATGATAGGCTGAAGTCCAGTTCACTCTATTCCAGAAAAATCCAAAAGTAGGAAGCTAATGGATAATTGCCTCATGTACGTATTTTTCTGATTCTACACACTGTAATCTTTCTGAAGAACTCAGCTTTGCTCTGAAGGCATGTTGAGAAGGCACATGGGGAGCCGAAGGTCAATTAATCCAGCTAAAGAAAAATTCAAAAATAGGAAAATAATAGGTATTTCTGCCTCGTGAAGGTATTTGTCTGAATCTACACATTATTCTCATTCTTTCGAACAAGGTAGTTTTACTGTAGCAAACAACGTCTGAACATGTGATGAAGTTAATGATCAAGTGAGACACGCAGACACTGTGCGGCTGGTCCCGGTGGAGGTTCGAGTCCTCCCTCGTGCATGGGTGTGTGTGTTTGTCCTTAGGATAATTTAGGTTAAATAGTGTGTAAGCTTAGGGACTGATGACATTAGCAGTTAAGTCCCATAAGATTCCACACACATTTGAACATTTTGAACACACGCAGACAGTCAAAGACCATTCGTCAAAAATGTCCGAAAATTACAATTCTCAAATTAGTAACCGAAGTTTTTTGGGAGGGGGGGAAATACATGATGAACTGGTATACTTAAACATTCTTTACCAAGCTCATTTTAGCTAAGATCAATGTGTTGTATCTGTTCTGATCAGCTTAATATCCGATACACCTTGCAAAGCTTGACCAGAATATTAAACTCATCTTCGGCTCACGACGGAGCTGTTGGCGAAACGAAGTTTCCTATCACAAGTTTGCACGATGATGCGAAAATAAGTAGAGATATGGGTAAAAACTATGGAAAATAAAAATGAGATAGCAGAATATACGAGATGTGACAATAAAGTAATGAGACTGATTTTCTTTGCAAGATATGGCAACCCTGCAGGCTTGCGTAGGCACAATACCTTTGACCTTGGTCTATAATCTGCTTCTAGTCCAAGCGGCACATCGATGCAATTGCTCAGTCGTCAGTCGTGCTGTAATAAGTTAACGCATGTTTGTGTCTCTCGTCACGGAAATGGAACCGCATAATATTGCGCAATGGTATGCCACTTTTTTCGTTAAATTGGGTGAAAACGCGATGACAACTTATGGTAAACTTCAGAAGGCTTTTGGAGAGGAGGTTATCTCAAGAGCTCAAGTTTTTCATTGGCATAAACGTTTAGTGAAGCCAGAACGAATGTTGAAGATGAAGACCGCAGTGGACGACTATCAACCTCACGGATGGATGTCAGCTTGGCCAGGGTGCGTGAACTGGTACGATCTGATCGAAGATTATCGGTGAAAATGATTGCAGAAGAACTGAACATCAATTGAGAAACGGTTTGTCTGACAATAAGGGAAGGTCTTGGTATGAGAAAGATTTGTGCAAAAATGGTCCCCAAAAATTTCACACCACAATAGCGAGAAACACGGAAAAATCTGGCAGCCGATCTGTTATAGCAAAGGGAAATCAATCCAGAATTGTTGAGCCGTGTTATAACTAGTGATGAAAGTTAGGTTTTTCAGTACGATCCAGAGACAAAACGCCAAAGTTCGCAATGGTGCTCGAAGGAATCACCTAGACCAAAAAAAGCTCGCATGTCAAACACAAAAGTGAAATGAATGCTTGTGTGCTTCTTTGATTCCAAGGGAATTATTCATAAAGAGTGGGTGCCTCCTGGACAAACAGTTAACCAATATTACTACAAAGAAATTTTAAAAAGACTTCGTAAAAGAGTTCTTCGTGTCCATGCCAACATTTCTGATAATTGGATTCTGCATTACGATAATGCGCCATCCCATACTGCTCTATCAGTACAGCAATTTTTAACCTCAAAACAAATTTCAGTACTACCACAGCCACCTTATTCAGCAGATATCGCTCCGTGCGACATTTTCTATTTACAAGAGTCAAAACGGCGGTCAAGGGACACCATTTTCAAATAACACAAGATGTCCAAGAAGCTGTGACGAGGGTCTTGGAGGATATTACAGAAGATGAGTTCCAGAAATGTTACCATCAATGGCAGAAGCGCTGAAAAAAGTGTGTGCAATCAGAAGGGAACCACTTTGAAGGAGACAACACTAAACTTGACTAGAACTGTAAGTAAATGTTTTTTTTCACATCAGTCTCATTACTTTGTTATCGCACCTCGTATACCCTAACACACTAGCCGAAAGGAAATGTTAGTAACCCTTTAACCCTTTAGAATAAACAGTCAATGGGTAGTTGAGTTGGGTTGTTTGGGGAAGGAGACCAGACAGCGAGGTCATCGGTCTCATCAGATTCAGGAAGGATGAGGAAGGCATTCGGCCGTGCCCTTTTAAAGGAACCATCCCGGCATTTGCCTGGAGCGATTTAGGGAAATTACGGAAAACCTAAATCAGGATGGCCGGACGCGGGATTGAACCGTCGTCCTCCCGAATGCGAGTCCAGTGTCTAACCACTGCGCCACCTCGCTCGATTTTTGAATAAACCTTTTTTTTATGAATGGTTTGACGAGGCCCGAGGCCCGGGACGATTGCTGGATGTATTCCAACCTCTGTCCCTGACGTTTTAAGAGATGCCCTATTGTTCCGTCCCTTCCTCTTGTCGATGTTTTCCATATTTTCCTTTCCTCGCCGATTCTGCGGACAACTTCCTCATTTCTTACTTTATCAGTCTATATGATTTTCAACATTCTTTAGTAGCACCGCATCTCAAAGGCTTCGATTCTCTTCTGCTCTGGTTTTCCCTCAGTCCAAATTTCACTACCATACAATGCTACGTTCTAGACGTACATTCTCAGAAATTTCGTTCTCAAATTACGACCTACGTTTGATACCAGCAGATTTCTCTTCGCCAGGAATGGCTTTCTCTCCAGCGCTAGTCTGCTTTTTACGTCCCCCTTGCTCCGTTCGTCATAGGCTATTTTGCTGACTAGGTAGTGAAATTCCTTAACTTCCTCTACTTCGTTATACCCAATTGTAACGTTAAGTTTATCGCTATTCCCATTTCTGCTACTTCTCATTACTTCCTTCTTTCTTCGATTTACCCTCAATCCGTATTCTGTACTCACTATACTGCTGATTTCATTCAACTCTCCTGTCATCCTTTCTCATTTTCACTTAGGAATCTTGTCATTGATTCTCTTTCACCCTGAATTTTAATCCTACTCTTGAAACAGGAAAGTTTCAAGAGCAGCTCCTTGCTTCTTCGATGTATAGACTGAACAGTAGGGGTGAAAGACTCCATCCCTGTCTAACACCATTTTTTATCCGAGCACTTCGTTCTTGCTCTTCCAATATTATTGTTCCCTCTTGGTTCTTGTTCATATTTTATATTGCCGTCTTTCCCTATAGCTTACCCCTATTTTCCTCAGAATTTCGAACATTTTGCACTATTTTACATTGTCAAACGCTTTTTCCAAGTCGAAAAATCCTATGAATGTGTCTTGATTTTACTTCAGTCTTGCTTCCGTTATCAACCGCAACGTCAGAACTACCTCTCTTGTGCCTTTGTCTTTCCTAAAGCCAAACTAATCGTCATCTAATACAGCCTCAATTTTCTTTTTCATTCTTCTGTATATTATTCTTGTCAGCAGTTTGGATGCATAAGCTGCTAAGCTGATTGTGCATTAACTCTCGCACTTGTCGGCTTTTGCAATCTTCGGAAATGTGTGGATGATGTTTTTCCCAGAGTCTGATTGTATGTCGCCAGTCTCATTCATTCTACACACCAATGTAGAATAGTCGTTTTGTTGCCACTTCCCCCAATGATTTTAGAAATTCCGATGGAATATTATCTTTCACTTCTGCCTCATTAAGTCTTCTAATACTAGATCCCGTATCTCTTCCCTCTCCACTACTTTTTTCTATTCTATCACGTCATCTGACAAGTCTTCCCCCTTGTAGAGGCCTTCAATGTACTCTTTTCACCTCTACGCTCTCTCCTCTGCAATTAAGAGTGGAATTCCCATTGAGCTCTTAATGTTATCGCCATCGCTTTTAATTTTACCGAAGGTTGTTTTGATTGTCCTTAATGCTGAATCCATGCTTGCGCTAATCATTTCTTTTTCCATTTCTCCAAATTTTTCATGCAGACGTTTTGCCTTAGCTTCCCTGCATTTCCTATTTATTTCGTTGCCGAGTGCCTTGTATTTACGTATTTCTGAATTTCGCCGAACATTTGCGTACCTCCTTCTTTCATCGATCAGTTGTAGTATTTCATTTGTTATCCATTGTCTCTTCACAGTTGTTTTCCTTGTACCTTCGGTTTTCTTTCCAACTTCTATGACTGTCCTCTTTAGAGAATCAGCTTAAATGACAACCATAACTCTGTTCCCCTCTCCCAGTGGATTGCTATAACAAACCACCCATGCTACTGAAACAAAGGGTCCCGTCACAAGTTTGCACAACCATGCGAAAATAAGCAATGATATGAGAAAACATATAGCAAATAAAAATGAAATCACAGAATCTTTACGCTAAAACCGAAATGAAAGATTAGATGGAAACAACTGAAGTAACACCAATACCTTTGTTCCTGTCCCCAAGTGGACTGCTGTAACAAGCCACCCACACTTAAATCCGACTGCCAGTGACATTGTGACGGATGGCTGGTAAGCTCAGAGCATCCATCCAGTGACCAGGAGAGCGGTAACTTTCCATTTACCCACGAGTGGAGTACCAACTATGCCCTGGGGTTGCGCTGGCATAGCCATCGCCCTTCACTGTTCGACAAACTCTTTTAATTCTACGGTTTCCTGCTATCAGGTTAGGTTGGCAGCGCAAACCTTCAGTTCTGTAATCTCTGAACATGTGGAGATATCTTCAGAACATTCTCATGCACAGTTTTATGTACACACAGACACGTACAAGGGAAGCTATGTACACGTAAATAGACAAACAAAGGTTGCTCTTCCCTTCTACAGAGGTTCTGCGACGTTCCAGTTGCGCTAAAGCTACAGGAACCAAACTATGACTGCATGCTAAGATCCAAAAAGCTATTGAGACTTATGAAGCGGATTCAACTGACCCATTTCAAGTCATAATTTTGAGCGACAATGTAGAAAAAAACCACGTAAAGTAAATTTTGCATTGTAAAATAATACAATTCTCATACCAATATTCTACAGTGTTGGCGAAACCTCGATCTAAGTCACACATTGCCTTTCAAATGGTTCAAATGGCTCTGAGAACTATGGGACTTAACATCTATGGTCATCAGTCCCCTAGAACTTAGAACTACTTAAACCTAACTAACCTAAGGACATCACACAACACCCAGCCCTCACGAGGCAGAGAAAATCCCTGACCCCGCCGGGAATTGAACCCGGGAACCCGGGCGTGGGAAGCGAGAACGCTACCACACGATCACGAGATGCGGGCACATTGCCTTTAACTACTACACTTCAGAGAGAAGAGGCTGCTGTAATATGATCGAAAATCATATTTCCTTTCCTAGTTTTTATACGTTAAATGCGAATAGGTAAAGGACTCGTTTCAGTAACAAAAGAAAACGAATGATAAAAGTAAAACAAAAAACCGAATTTTTTTTCTCGAACAGTGAAGAGGTAAGATTTCATCTTTAGTAAGAAATGCCACAGAATTCCTAAGAAAAAATTGCCTAAACACTGACCAAAATTCACTAGAGGGCACTTCGAAAGATAATTTGTGTGTCTCGTAGTCTGTAGTGTCTTGTAGTCGCTGTGGATCATTAGCAGGAAGACGGGCGAGTCCACCTTCTCGTGTTGGGGGCACAACAAAGCAGAGTGCACGTCTTGTCAAATTATCGGGTTCCTCTAGCAGCATATTCCTGTTTACAGCAGTCAGGGAGAAGGATGCAAGTTAGTGCTGCTGTAACAAGCGGACCTTCGACGTTAGTGTCTCAATCCACCTGATCGTCAACGGGACTAACTCCTTGAGACATCGCAGAGAGGTTTGCAATCCAGTAAATCAGCGTGGGGTCAATGACTTTACGGACAATATCGTTGCAGTATCTGCCTCGCATGCTCCATGAAGTTAGGATGGTACATACATATCCAGTCTTAACAGGCCATGCACACCACGCGCGGTTTCCACAAATTACCTCCATTTCTTTCTATTTGGTTCTCGGTTCCTCCAGATATCTTCAATCTACAGGACCTCAAGGTCCTTCGTCAGATCGTCCATCCAGTGTGGCCTCGGTCGCCCTACGAGATGTTTGGTATTCATTTTCCTCTCAAGTGCTTTCTTCACTTGTCTTTTCTCTGTCATGCTGGCTACATGGCCCGCCCAGTGGATTCTTTGGCTCTTCGGCTACCGTAGGATTGTTGGTTGTCGCCTTAAGGATTTCCTCATTCTTCCTCCTCGCCCATTTTCCTTTATCTAAAATCGGTCCTATATCTTCTCATTGCTCTTCTTTCAAATAATAATTGTTTAGGCATGCTCCAGGTTTCTGAACTGTACATGACTGTATTATATATTTTCGTGTTAGTACTCTCTGATATTCAGTTTGAGCTGTGCTATGCTTTCCTTAATGTCCATTTCTATGCTGATATTGCTGGTTAACTAAGATCCCAGGTATTTGAAGTGTTGAACTTCGTGCCATCCACCTCTTGAAATTCTTGCTGATCGTGTCTTCTTCCCAGTTGTATTAACTCCGTTTTGTCTTGATTTACTTTTAGCCCAACTTTCCGAGCGTGGTTGTCCATGTTTTGGAACATTTCTTTTAACTCACGGTTTTATTACTTAGCAGTACCATGTAATCTGCCTATGCGAGACAATTGAAATTACCACCCATCTGCATTCCAGCCCTCCCCTGTTGCCTATATTCCCTTATTGCTTTCTCTAAGATGACATTGAACACAACACATGAGAGTGTATCCTCTTCTCTCAGGCATGTCTCAATCTCGAACGTTTCTGATGTGATCCCTTGCAAACACACTGCTGTTCTTGATCCATCCATACAAGTTCGCGCCATTCTCACTAGCTTCTCAGGGATTCTGAAGTCACGCAGTGCATTTTATAGGCTATTACTGCAGGTACTGTCATATGCACGTTGAAAATTGACGAACAGACTAAGTATTGTCTTATTCCCAGTGTTTTTCAAACAATTGTCTTAGAGTGAAAGTATGAACTACTGTCGATCGGTTTGATAGAAAGCCAGCTTGGTATTCCTGTAAGTTGTTCTCTATGAATGATTGTAATTTTGTGAGGTTAATGATAGACATTCTACACTCATGCTCATAAATTAAGGGTAATGCTGATACAATGTGAAAAAAACGCTCTCGTGGGTGGTTTGCGGGTTTAAATCACCTCGGGGTATGATCATGCGGTGCATTTGACCTGCGGTGGCCGCACGGTGACGCTCGGAGCAGTCCACTTACGCAGAGGTGTGTTGGTGCATGTCAGAGTACGGTGCAGCGAGTAAGTGTGCAGACATTTCCAGACGTGCTAATGGTGACTGTGTGTTGAAAATGGCTCAAAGAACACATATTGCTGACGTTATGAGCGGTAGAATACTAGGGCGACTGGAGTCTGGTCAAACACAACAAGTCGTAGCACGGGCCCTCCGTGTGCCACAAAGTGTGAACTCAGGATTATGGCAACGATTCTAGCAGACAGGAAACGTGTCCAGGCGCTACAGTACGGGACGTACACAGTGTGCAACACCACAAGAAGACCGATATCTTACCACCAGTGCCGGCAGACGGCCAAGGAGTACTGCAGGTAGCCTTGCTCGGGACCTTACCGCAGCCACTAGAACAGTTGCCTCCAGACACACAGACCACTGAACAGACATGGTTTATTCGCCCGGAGACCTGGAAGGTACATTCCACTGACCCCTGGTCACAGGAGAGCCCGTAAAGTCTGGTGTCAAGAACACAGTGCATGGTCATTGGAACAGTGGTCCCAGGCTATCTTCACGGACGAGTACAGGTATAGTCTGAGCTGTGATTCTCACCGGGTTTTCATCTGGCGTGAACCAGGAACCAGATACCAACCCCTTAATGTCCTTGTAAGGGACCTGTATGGAGGTCGTGGTTTGATGCTGTGGGGTGGGATTATGATTGGTGTACGTACACCCCTGTGTGTCTTTGACAGAGGAACTGCAACAGGTCAGGTGTATCGGGACTTCATCTTGCACCAGTATGTCCGCCTTTTGAGGAGTGCAGTGAGTCCCACCTTCCTCCTGATGGATGTTAACGGACGGCCCTACCGAGCTGCCGTCGTGGAGGAGTACCTAGAAACAGAAGATACCAAAAAAAAAAAAAAGGTTCAAATGGCTCTGAGCACTATGCGACTTAACTTCTGAGGTCATCAGACGCCTAGAACTTAGAACTAATTAAACCTAACTAACCTAAGGACATCACACACATCCATTCCCGAGGCAGGATTCGAACCTGCGACCGTAGCGATCGCTCGGCTCCCGACTGTAGCGCCTACAGCCGCACGGCCACTCCGGCCGGCAGAAGATATCAGGCAAATGGAGTGCCCTGCCTGTTCTCCAGACCTAAATCCCATCGAGGACATCTGGGATACTCTCGGTCGACGTATCGCTGCACGTCTTCAAACCCCTAGGACACTTCAGGGGCTCCGACAGACACTGGTGCGAGAATGGGAGGCTATACCCCAGCAGCTGCTCGACCACCTGATCCAGAGTATGCCCACCCGTTGTGCGGCCTGTGTACGTGTGCATGGTGATCATATCCCATATTGATGTCGGGGTACACGCGCAGGAAAGAGTGGCGTTTTGTAGCACATGTGTTCCGGGACGGTTTTCTCAACTTATCACCAATACCGTGGACTTACAAATCTGTGTCGTGTGTGTTCCCTATGTGCCTATGGTATTGGCGCCAGTTTCGTGTAGTGTCACTTTGTGTGGCACCACATTCTGCAATTATCCTTAATTTATGAGCGTGAGTGTAGGTTACATTCAGCAAACTGATGTCTGTGCAGTTACCACGTTTCATATTGCTTCCTGTCTTGTATATCAGGCATATTATGACCAATTTCCATCCTTTTGGCAATGTCTCACTCTTCCATATCAACTGGATCAAATTATGACGACTGGTTAGAAATTTGAAACCCACTGCTGTCAAATATGACTTCAGAATGACATTTTTGCACCGCCACACGGTGAAGATACTCTCTCTCTTCCACCACTGGTTAAAATCTAAAGATGCAAATGGCGTCAAATCGAAGATTATCATTAAGATCACATCTGTTCCATTTTAAAGCCAGTACCGTCGTGAGAAATGACGGTAGGGGGCGAATATGACATTCTCGTTGTTCTGCAAACGGAAAACAAAAATTGAACTGTAGGATGGGGAGACTAGTTAAGTCGAGTAATTCCCGCGCCGGGAAAGACATTCGCGAACAAATTAGTGGTAGCGCTGCTCGGCGTACGCAGAATCGTTGCCTGAATGCCGGGAAGCCATTAATCAGTTTCCGGCGTACTGTTACCTTAATTGCTCGTGATTAATAATGAACGCCGTCGCGCTCACCGAGCCGGCAAATTGCACCGAGCTGGAGGTGGAGGTGGAGGCGGGCGATCCGCTTTCTTGGAGCCGGCGAGAACACTTGTCTGGGCCGGGTCGCGCCGCGCTCCCCTATGACCCGCGCCGTCGGGACTTCGCCAGCTTCTCCAACTGGCCACCCTGCATTACTTTACCGCCTGCAGCCACGCCCATCCTCGGCGTTGACTGCACTGAGACTGTTCCACACATGAAGCGTGGCAGCCACAGAACATTAAATGGAACAGAGGATTTATCGTAGTTTACGTCTGATGACGATTTTGTTACTTAAATGTAATGAAGTTAAGTCGAGAACAGACCTTTATATTAACTATGGGAATCGATCCGACACGAATTTTACGTAGAATTCACGTGACTCACATTCTTTAGAGTACTTCGAATCAACAATCTTTTGTTGCGTACACGACAGATGTCGGAACAGTTAAGGTTGCATCATTTGGTGTAAACTGTAATAATGAAAATGTTGTGTTAGAATACAATGGGAGGGGATCCTCCAGTATTTTTAAGAAAATGTCAGATAAGGAACTATACAACTAAAATTTCTAAAATAAAGTAAGAAAGAGAAAAAGACACATAAAAGCACTTAACTATCAGAGGTCATCCCCATTCCAATGTCTGTCGTGGAACGAAAGTTTCGCGACAAAAGATTAAAAGGGCGCACCTAGAAAAATCTGAAAAAAACCGACATCACGACCAGACACCGATAATTACCGGGATCATAAAACATAGAAGATACATTACAGACGGGAAGAAAAAACACATAATGTGTGGACTTACATAAATTCTATAAAAACCGTTTCCCCATGACGCCCGACCCGGAACTCTAAAAAGAAAACTATGTGATAGAAAATGCAAGGTGAGAGAAATAAAAGTGGCTCGGATGGGTCGAAACGATTGGACGTGGATGTATGATATACCCACTTCCGGGCGGGAAGGAGCGCCTGATCCCCGGCACGAATCCGCCCAACGGATTTGTGTCCAGGTCCGGCGGACCGGCCAGTCTGTGGATGGTTTTTAGGCGGTTTTCCATCTGCCCCGGTGAATGCGGGCTGGTTCCCCTTATTCCGCCTCAGTTATACTACGTCGTCGATTGCTTCGCAAACAAGTTCTCCACGTACGCGTACACCGCCATTACTCTACCATGCAAACATAGGGGTTACCCTCGTCTGGTGTGAGACGTTCCCTGGGGGGTCCACCGGGGGCCGAACCGCACAATAACCCTGAGTTCTGTGTGGGTCGGCGAAGGGGTGAAGTGGACTGCGGTAGTCGTCGTGCGTTAGGGGGCCACTGCGGCTGCGGCGGGGATGGAGCCTCTCCGTCGTTTCTAGGCCCCCGGTTAACATACAATACAATACAATATACCCACACCCCGTGACGCACATACTGTTACTTCCAGCAGAATCGAGCAACTTCCCATACAGCCGACCAAACCTTTGACACATTTACGGGATCTTCACACCTGACAGAGTTGTTGGCAGAGATAAGTCTGGTAGCGGCCCTAGCTGGCCACCCAGGTCTCCTGATCTGTCAGTGTGCGATTACTTTGTGTGCAGAATCCTCAGCTCTAAGGTATATCGCAACAACCCTCACAGTCTTCAACACCTGCAGCAGAACTTTTCGGATGCAGCATTTTCGGCAGGCCATCTTCGATCCACCTTCACCACCTTGCTGACCAGGACCAAATAATTCCATTATATGAATGGTGGTCACTTTCAGCATCTGCTACAGTTATCAGGGCCCCTTTTATTTGCTCCACCCTCTACTTGCTAGCCATGAGCACTGAGGGCGCACGCGCCCCATAATGCAGGCGCGGTATGAAACGGATATGTGTTTGGCAAACTGTTTAAACAGGAAAAACTGAAACTGGAAGTAACAGCAGTAAGAAGACTGAACCACTGCAACATTAGAGGAACGGGGGGAGACATCCCACCGGCCGCTGTGACCGAGCGGTTCTTCAGTCCGGTACCGCGCTGCTGCTACGGTCGCAGGTTCGAATCCTGCCTCGGGCTTGGATGTCTGTAATGTCCTTGGGTTAGTTAGGTTTAATTAGTTTTAAGTCTAGGGGACTTATGACCTCAGATGTTAAGTCCCATAGTGCTTGGAGCCATTTGAACCATTGTTTGGAGACATCCCGTAATCTGAAAACAAGACAAAAATATTGCGTTAGATGCACATCTTAACTTACCTGAATAATGTTATAATTAAATTAAATATTTTTGTGATGCTGGTCGGTGCGTTCATTAACTGTGCCAAGAAGATGGGAACAGAGGCTGCTTAGCATTTCAATTCCTTCCAGAACATACAGTATCTGAAATTTCTTTGGGGTGTAAGACTGTTAAGTTACCGTTAACCTGCTTCGGGTGATGATGGTTGTAAATTAAATGCATTGACAAAACTGACTTAGAAATGGCCAGGCCATAGTGTTCTTTAAATTTCTAACGAAAATTCCTAGTTGTCTGCCCAATATATTTGCTCTTAGACATCCGGCTTATATCTCGCTCAGTGTGATACACAAGGAGAAAGGATCCTTTTTGAACTTGTTCTTTTTAATTTTCTCACATTCCTTTTTGGACTGGGTCGCTGATAAGTGTAATCCAACGTGGCTTGAGTAAGAAAAGCCCTAGTGCCTCTGTTCACGTCCAGGCTGATCTGCATACGCAACGGTCAACATGCAAGCGAAGGAAGTATGTCTCTTACATTAAAATTCGTACGGCCGGGCAGCCAAGAGTGTACGTAGTCCAATAAAAAGTGTTATTACAAATATACAAGTTCATTATGCGTAACCATAATATTGCAAATGTCAGCTACTAATTTTAGCATATGATTTACAAAAGTCTTACAACTGTATGTCATTCGTCTATTGCTCGAAGTCACTCAAACAGTGTTACTATCCTCTCGTGATGTACTCGTTCTGGAAGGAGCCTACTGAGTCCATATCGCCACCAGTCGTTCTGCGGTCATTGCAGTACAGCCAACGGCTTGTGAATTTGTCTCTATGATGTTCCCATGTTCCTCATACCAATGATTCGACCTTGCTCAAAAGCGCAAAGACGTGCACGTCCTCTGAGTAAGGCTGCGCTGCGATCTCCACCTGAAAAGTTCCAGTAAGGTCATACATATCCAACAATCATCCATCGTGTTTAGCTTCCAATTTAAAATTAATTTTCCTCAGTCATAATGACACAAAAATGCTCACGTTAATAGCTTTTAAGCACAAAATAAAAAACTAACTAAGCGTTTTCTACAACATTTTACAGAAATAAATCGAGATCTACTGAAGATGACACATAGGTAGCGAAACAAGTTTGGACTGAGAATTAAGAAAATTTAGAAATCCAAAGTTAAAACGATAACGTGGTGGAAACATTAATGACAGGAGTACTGGTGTGATTCAGGGATTTTTTGTCGTACTAGAAAGGCATAAACCAACATTCCGTAAAGTCTTTGTTATACAAACCACAATAGCACCTGAACTATCAAATGAAGCCGTGGACCTGTAACTCTGGACGACAAATATGTCAACGGGAGTTGTGGATTTGGCTAACTATTAATGTTGGCTTGATTGAATGTCAGTAAAAGGTCGGACAAGGAACTATTTACCTAGAGGAGACAAACACTAATAACGTATAACACAGCCTCTAGAGTTGATAATACGATCAACTTTACGAAGAAGGGAGAACTCAAGTTGTTTTTGGTATTCCATGTCCAGCTAACACAATTCACTGATGATTAGTGCCACAAAGCTACCAAGCTGCGGAGATATTGCTACTTTCACTGTCTGTTCCAAATAATCTCTGACGTTTGCTGCTGGATTAAGGTCAGGTAATTTAACGGGACAGTCTAGGCGTGAAAAAATATTCAAATGCATGTGAATTCCTGAGGGACCAAACTGCTGAGTCGTCGGTCCCTAGACTTCCACGCTACTTAAACTAATTTATGTTAAGAACAAGACACACACCCATGCCTCAGGGAGGACTCTAACCACCGACAGGAGGGGCCGCACAATCCGTGACATGGCTCCTCGAATCGCGAGGCCACTCCGCGCGGCAAGATGTGATAGGATACCTGAGTGTTAGCCAAACAATGGATGTATGCTTGTAACGCTGTGAACACTGCTGCTGTGATCGTGGAAGACGGGAGAACGCACAGTATACTAATCAAGAAGAGGTAGAAGAAATGGCAATCCTTGGTTGCAGAAAATGTTGAAATAAAACTACTGGTTCATGTTCATAGTAAAATGAATTTCTAGTAGCAAGTCATGCTACAGAATACACCCCTGAAACCTCCAAAGCGTCACAAAACCACCTCCAGCATGGAACAAACCTCCACACAGTGCAGCTTAAACGAGTCATTAGGCGTTCAGTGCACTCCAAGCCCTCTACGATGTGAAAAAAGGCAAAATCACAATTCGTCGGACCACACTACTTGCCTCCACACGGATACAATCCATTTTAGTGCTGTACCAGCGTTACGTGACTGTTTTTGTCGTAACTGCCAGACACCGTATCAGAGTCCAATAAATTAATAAATCCAGCTAATCTAAACTAACGCCAAGCGGGAAATGAGAGTACAAGTATGTTTAAAATAATGCCAGTGGTTTCGATAGCTAATTACTATATTTCCATATTAAACTCTTCTTCTGGAGGTCGGTTTAAACGAAACTGGGAATCTTATTGAGCACAAGGTGACCGGGGCCAACTGAACAGGCCATATAGCCAGCGCCTGGCTATTATGAGGGGCCGCAGGCATTTTCAAATCACAAACACCGCCACCAGGGCTGGGGGAGGGGGGGGGGGACGAGGGAACAGATAGAAACTTTGGGAGCAGTATATTGCACTTGGGCTAAACTCTGCCAAAGACACACCGTCAGTTTTGCGTCCTAAATGTCGGAAAGCCATGGTATCATGTTTTTAACGTTGAAAGTCCGTTGGTGCCAAAGATACATGCCGGGGCATACAATGAGGTTGCACAGTATCGCAGTGCCCAGCGCTTCGTAGGAAACCAGTATTCTATGGGAAGCTGAACCTGAACCAGTGCCAAGGTACAGTCTCTGAAATGGAGTGAGATAGGAGGCTACCTGGCTCTTTTGTGTTTAAGAACATGGGACCCCTGCTGTTAGGCTGGCGCCAAGTTAAATGCTCTGTTGTTGACTCTGATAAGAAATAGCAAGAACGGTCACCATTGGATAATACAGATAAAGTCTAGAGTGGAAGAAAAGATATCACTCTTTGTACTTGGAAAAGGTCTGCTTAGTTCAGAAACAAAATAGGACTGATTGTGGCAGTTAGGAGCTGCTTGTTTCTGAACTGCTGCACTAAAACCCACGATAACTGGTTAATCACGTCTAAAGTGAGTATGCAAGGCAAAATGTTGCATTAGTAGAAAGGACATGATTGTCCGACACTGGAAAAAATCTGTTTATTGGTGCTCAAAAAAGTGCACAACACTCACAGGGAGACACTTGGAGTAAAAACTCAAATTCTTTCCGGGAACACTCTGTGGAACTTACTTCCATCTGAGAGTCGTCAAGGGACGCTTCAGTAGAGAGAGGTACTTTGATTCCGGGCTCTGGGCAAGAGCAGTCTCCGGCGCTGGCCAGATGACAGGATTTTCTGCCACAATAGCCATTAATCGTAGGCACAGGTAGCGCTAAGTACGGTGAACAACTGCAGCGTTCGCAGACCAAGTGATAGGATGTATGCGGACTTTCATCACTGACATCGTGGTTTTTACGTTTTTAATTCAAGTATGTTTATTCGCAGTCTCGAACTCAACATGTGTTGAATAAAGATAGTGAGTGCAGGAATGATCTTTTCTGTAGCCATTTCTCTCCTCTCTGATCAACATTTGGTAATCACCGTGCAACTTCCGCGAAGATGATTATACCCTCCCTCCCTCTCCCTCCCCTCTGATGCTCTTACGACTATAATTCATTCACCCTCCACGTCGTCACCCGACCTTTGCCAAGGCGCTCCTATTTTTATTCCATTGTAAACTCGTGTTAATACTCATTAACCGTAACTAGTTCACGTCCTTACGTACTTGTGTTTAACTTGAGGTCCACAGCAAACTGTAATAAATAGCGCTTATAGTAGACATTGTTTCATTCAATAGCTCGATGAAACTCCCTTTTTATCATCTTTCGAATTACAGCACCGACGTTTCTCGTATGTTAGGGCCACCCCTGTTTAATAGTTAAATTCATTAACTTATCTGTTCACGTGTTTCTATGGGGAGCGAGCTGGTTATCGGTAAGGACATTCACAGAGGTACGTCGATGACTGAGCCGTAACCTCATAGGAGTTCTGCATCGCCTACGCTGCTCCAAGGCGACCATGTCCTCGTTCAGCTGGGCGACTTAATACAGTGTTCAAAATAATTAGAGGAACACGTGTATCAACGTCCGGTATGTTAAATCTATTTTGAACCAGTCGGTACCTGTGACTTACTGTGCCTTGAAATACTTGCTTTCAATGTAGGCAACAATTAAAATCATTCGTCACGCATTACTGTCTCAGGTGACCCCTCAGAAGGAAGCGATTACCGGTGATCCATCGTTTTCTACGGAGATACACAGCTGGCAGTTGTAATTCGCGGAAGCTGTATTCTACCAAGTGCATGCAATGCAACACATTAATGCAGTGCAAGATACAAGAGCGCTCTGTCTGGTCTAAAAAGGATGGACTTCCGGTCGTCTTGCTGCAGGTGCCAGTGCCTTTCCATGTGCTATCCATAGCTTGTGGACATGCTACAGGGAGTTAAGTCAGTACACAAGGAGGGTTGGACGAGGTGGCCGACTTATTACAACCCCACGTGAGGTCCGATATGTGACCATGTCTGCCTTGCGGCGTCGCGTCAGAATAGTGAAAGACTACGTCAGAAGGGCCACTGGAGCACCTGTGTCCGATAAGGCTGCAATGGACAGGTTATGAAATGAGACCTTACGACACAGACGCCTGTTCAGATAGCTCGCTTGAAACGACAACATCTTGCCACTCACCTTCAGTTGTGTCGTCCCCCTGTCAGCTGGCAACTTCGCCACTCACGACATGTGTTATTCAAAGACGCGTTCATGTATCCTATGGCGCAATGTAACGAAACTCTTTTTGCGTGGAGACCCTTGGTGAGAAGTATCTGACAAATGTTTTCCAGGAAATGTTGTAGGGAGGCTTCATTGTTGACAACCATACGAATCTTGTTGTCGTCTATGGTCGCCTTACCGCCAGGCAGTACACCCTGTTGGACATATTGGTGGCTGTTGCATACGGTGATGGCACCTGATTTCCTTGTAATTCCAGGGCGCATGTGACAGGCGTCAGAAGTGATATCTTGCGAAGCCTGGACATTAATATTATGGTATGGCTGGTGGTGAGTCCCGTCGTAACCCCCATCGTGTATATGTGGGACATGCTTGACAGACGCGCTCGTGATCATCCTTTTCCACCAAGAACTTCGATAAGGACAGAAGCCAAAGTAGTGCATTAAAATTTCTGCCAAGACTGGCCTTATACCCAGGTGATGTGCTATCCACTACGCCACCTTGGCGTGGCTAACACAGATGTGCAGACTACCCCAGTCCAATGTCCTCCCTCACCAACTTCGCCCAAGCTGATTTTTCCTTCTTAAATCACCACTATAACCGACCTTCTCTGATACTGGAACAGCACCCCAGCCTTGTACGCAATTGGGAAATCCTGCCTGTAGCTGAGGTGTAGGTGATCTATTGATGTGATTGAATTATTTTTTCATGGGGGCTTCCTGAGTGTCAGCTTTATTTTCGTTAAGGATAAAAGCTGAACCAATGATTATAATTTGCGCCAAGGATGGGACTTGTTTCTATTTTTTGTGTAGGAATGGACCTGTGGGGGTTCAGGGAGCAGGAGTCGAATTCTGAGGCCTGGCCACAGTGACCCCCTCTCCGCCATCGAGACCGTGGGGGCATAGGAAAGTGGGACACATGGGAATCAACAGAGTGGAAGGCTTCTCTTCATTAATTTTTTTGGTAATTATGTATTATTACGTAATTATATGGAACAGACGTCACCCACAAAGAAAAACAGACTGAACAAAATTCCACACATTTACGGCGCGCACTCCCATCCATGTAGGCCAGGGGCTGAATCTATCATAGGTGACCGAAACGCAGACACCATCAGGGTGGGCACTCCCCAACTAAGTGGAGAGCTAACAAAGATTCCTCAAAGATATTTGGCAAATGAAAGTCGGTAACGCGGCGTGTGCTCGACCACTGTATGGGCTGTTTGTAAATAGCTTTATAGCTCGAGGTGGGATTTTGGTCCTTCATGGAATTCATAACAGACTGCTCCGCCCCTTGAGCCATGTAATGGCATGATATTTGGCAGTGGGAAAATATGTGTCCTCCTGGTATAGAAATATTCACGGTTCGATCGAATCTGGTGGCATTCGGATGCAGCAGGCCGTCATTTGCTGTATGAATCGTTGGGCATCAGTTTCGAGTTGCTGGCAAAGGAGACAAAATGGGGAGTTGATAAAGATGACTGAAAAGTAAGACGAATGAAGCGCGATGAGGTCGACAAACACTGGTTGTTAGGTAGAAGCGGGGTACCAACAAATATCCAAATGTGTGTGAAATCTTATGAGACTTAACTGCTAAGGTCATCAGTCACTAAGCTTACACACTACTTAACGTAAATTATCCTAAGGACAAACACACACACCCACGTCCGAGGGAGGACTCGACCCTCCGCCGGGACCAGCCGCACTGTCCATGACTGCAGCTCCTTAGACCGCTCGGCTAAAGCGGGGTACCTCGAGCAAAGTTGCCTGTTAGGTATGTGCCCCATCCACTCCATTGCGTACTCATGGTTCTCTTATACAAGTTCGCAGCTGGCTTACGGACGTCAACGAAACCGAAGGTACCATCCCATGGGAGCAGGTTAGGTATCTCACAACGGACGTTGAATATTGAACCAGCCGTAAGACAATAGCCAAGGGCTGTCTGAAGTTTGCGCCCAGTCGCCGTCGGCAGTGGGAGCACTTATGCGCTGTGGACCAATTTTTGATGCCACATAACGATTATGGAACTCAACGTGTTGAAGTGTGTCCTGGTGATGCAGGAGGTTCTGACAGACATCGTTCTGGATGACGTGTAACAGGCGACGGAAATTCGTCACGATTGTGCGTGTGGCAGTGGGGCTAAAAGTAATGCCCAGGTACTGGAATGTCCACACTAGTGGCAGGGGTGCCGCTTCTCATCCCTGGAGGCCTCATCCAATGTACATTGCAGAAGATTTGGTCTGTAGCAGCCCCATGACCCATAATCAGTTCGAAGACTGTTCGAATCTCAGAGCTGGAGCAGACAAGGAGAAGGAGGTCATCATTGAATGTCCAGCAGCCAAAGGTGTGATATCAAAGGATGAGTCTAGAGAGCTCGGTTGTGAGGCCCCCAATGTGGGGCTCCAGGGCAGTAGCATACAGGAGGACAGAGAGAGGGTCGAGCTGAGTGGTGGATGGGTACTGGCATTGTCAAATGTTCATTGACTGGGACTCGTGAACTGGCACTGCTGCAAAGGCGTCAGAGGACGTTGATGAAGGGAAGTGGGATGCCAATGGGGGTTGCCACTATAAAACCGGAAACAGCAGCCCACTTTATCGAAGGTGCTATCGGAATCTACAGCGACGACCATTTCATGGAATCTGCAGGTCGCCGCCATTGCAATTAATTCGTGACATTCTCCTGTGGCAGTCTGTATGTTAACTTGCCATCCAGGCGCCGTTTACTCCTAGTAGAGGACACAAGGGAGTATCGTCTGGAGAAGCATCACCAGTAAGCGGCGAAGATCTTGTAATATGAGATTAGCAGGGTGAGCAGTCTATAGTTTATGGCTGTCGAACTGTGGGCTGGTCTGTGGACCAGAATGATGATGCCCTCAACAAAGGAGGATAGGGCCGCTTGGTCAGATGTCGCCTGTTCTTGGAACATAGTCGTCCATTGGGATCCCATGAGCCTGCAGATGGCTTGGTGAAAGTGTCGGTAGGCTATCGATGCTGGGCGATCTGTTGACTGTACCCTTATCAATTACATCGTCGACTTCGTCTCGTGTGTGACCGCCACTGTTAAAGTATCCGTCTCCATGTGGGTGAGGGTGTGCCTGACGTAATGCAAGATGGAATTGTTCACTTTGGCATCAGAATCTTCTTCCCTGTAAGTACGTGAGTAGTGGTTGATGAATGTGTTATGATGTCATTCTGACTGGTCACCTGCGGGTCATGAGGTGTGACCAGAGAGTTGATGTGTTGTTGACGATGCCATCATTCGTCAGACACTATATGATGCATGGATGGAATTTCCAGTCCTGCCTGATCATTGTGCTGCATCTGCATCACCACCCCTCGTAATTTGCTGAGTGCCAGTGCAATTATCCCCACCTCGTTTTTTGCCAATACATTTGGTGGTCTGTGTTGGTGGTTGAGCGTCCTGATCTCGGATGACCGCTTATTAGAAGTTGACGGCGCTGTGATAACATATGGCTAAGCCGTTCCCATATGTCATTAATGTTCTCGGCTTGCCAGTTTGGTGCAGTCCATCCACCATGTCAGTGTCGAGTGGTAGCTGGAAAGGCGTCTCTCGCAGGCTGCCCCTGTCACTTGACTTGCTTTTTGACGAGCTGGGTAGTGGAGATGACATGTAAACAGTTTCCGTGGCTCACAGTTGCACCATGCAGATTGGGGCAGAAAAGGCCTGTGACCAGCGTTCGATGTCCCATATCATAGACATAAGATCTCGTGAGACATCACGCACAATTCGTGAATGGAACAGGGAAGGGGGGATCAGATAGTGGTACAATAAGTACCCTCCGCCACACACCGTAAGGTGGCTCGCGGAGTATAGATGCAGATGTAGATGTAGATGTAGACATATATCCTGTCTAGACAGCTTTCAGAATGACGGGTAAGAAAGGTATGGCCAGAAGTTTCGCCATTTTAGACTTCTAAGGTATCATGGAATAGGAGGTTCTGCACCACTATATGTTGTTCTTGGGATGTAGTTTAATGTGGAATTTGATCTTTTGGGTGCAGAATGCAATTAGAATCAACTGCTAGCAGTCAGTGTTCGTATCGCCCTCAAAACAGGGCGAATTAAAGAATAAAACTGGGCCCATTGATGTCATTGGTCAATGCCCGATGGCTCGTTGACATTAATGAAACTTGTCCTAATGGCAGTGAATGTCATGCCCCTAGCTGGTGGCAGGGTGACACTGGTGACAGGACTCCCTTTGCGGACGTATATGGACACTCTGTGGCCTATGGGATCACCTGCAGAGAGGTTGGCCATATAGTCATTGAAAGCTGGGAGACTGGGCAAGTGAACTTCCTGCAGGAGGGCAAAATCAACATCAGAATCTCAGAACATCTTCTGCATAAGGGATATGATCGGAGCTGATTGTTGCTATCCGTTAGGCCTGGTGGTAGACTGCTGGGGCTTACCCACTGTGGATTAGATGGAGGGCGCAGGTATAGTGAATGAACGTTATCCCACTCGCCTCCAGAGAGTTCAGCGGAAAGTGTGATTAGTAGAGCGGCGCCGTCGACGTAGGGTCCTGTAATGGGTTCTACTCCTCTACCTTCTCTTCATGCCATGCTGTAGAGACGGGCACCCATGAGTCGTCCATTTTGTCGTCAGAAGATGGAGTAGCAGTTCATGGTGTAGTTTTGGCTGTGCTGTGTCTGTTAAACAGTATGGCGTGCTCACGGTGTTTTGGGGGGACAGGTGCAGGCACTGCAGCACTCACATCATTTTATTCGGTGACGGCTGATTCGTGAGCGTCATTCGGATCGACGGCGCCCTCGTCTTCGGCCTACAACGTCTCGTCTTGGCCGGGGACGTTTTGAAGGATGTTGTTGTCTCATGGGACCTTCCCTGTCCGATGACAGCAGTGAGTTGCGTCGCTCTGGCAAGGAGGCTCCCGTAGGAAGCATGAACGAGTCGATCTCTCTCTTGGGTCCGCAGCTGGCAGTATCGACACCGTCTGAGCCGAGGCAGCGGGCCGTCCGAGGCGCCCTCCGTTGGGTTATGATCTGGCTCAGCTGTGGCGTTCGGGCGTCGTTGGTAGGTGGCAGGAGAAGCGAGAGCAGTGGCGTACATCACCGGTAGCACCGTAGATTGCGATGCGGCTGGACCGTCGGCGACTGGAAGTTTCGTGATGCGCCGTTGTAGACATTTGGATCTAAGGTGGCCTTCTATGCCGCACCCGAAACAGGATGACCGTCATACGAAATTATTGCAGGACACCCACCAATTTGTAGACAGGGCGGCACGTGGCTTCGGAGATCAATGGGGTGACCTCCTAGACGCTGTTTAGAACAGCATATGTCCGAAACCGCATTCATTTCTCAGCTGTAGGGCCGTGGACTGTGCCGTGTGCTCGGAGTGATGAGATGGCTTCTTCTGCTGGAAGTTCGAATGGCAATTCGAAAACGCACATCGTACGCATGGTAAGCCTGCGTGATCGGCGGTCACTACTCCGCCATTGCCGTCAGCATAACAGAAGCATAGCCTCTGTTCGGTCTGGCCCAGGAGGCGTTCGCTCGCCTCATCGTTATGATTTCAACATAAGCTGTGCTGTTCACGATCGATAAGTGTATGCCTGCGATGTGGGTCACCAGGATCTTGACTTCATCTCGCAGAAAACACTCTACTTCGAGTGCTTTGAGTCGGGCATAATGGTTGTACAAAGTAAATCGGAGAGTACATTTACGGTATGGTTTGCCATGTATCGTAGACGCTTCGCCGGCACGTAAGCAGCGGCCGTCAGAATGTAAACAAGGCGAGCTCTCGCTATGCACATGGGAACACTAGCGTGTCCGCTCTGTTGTCCTGCCAAAGGCAGACTGACTTGCATCCTGGTCTCCTGTTTACTAGGCAAATCTGCCTATCCACTACGCCATTGTAGCTAACGAGATTGGCTGAGGTGTGAACTGAAGTCTGTGTTAGGGTAGCCCATGCATTTGTGTTAGCCTCAATGGTAGGATAGCACATCTGTCTACTACGCAGGAGACCCAGGTTCATGTCTCCGCCTGCCGTTGTGGCCGAGCGGTTGTAGACGCTTCAGTCCGGAACCGCGCTGCTGCTATGGTCGTAGGTTCGCATCCTGCCTCGGGCATGGATGTGTGTGATGTGCTCAGTTTAGTTAGGTTTAAGTAGTTACAAGTCTAGGGGACTGATGACCTCAGATTAAGCCCCATAGTGCTTAGAGTCATTTGAACCATTGTCTCCAGGAAAATGTGTTTTCTGATTGAAGACTGGGAATACATACCACAGGGTGACCTCTGTACACTTATACGGAGCATGGCACGTAGGTGTCAGGCAGGGATAAACGCTCACAGAGGCCATACACGCCACTGAAACTTTCAGTCCAATGAAAAGCTCCCAGGATGACGGCATGAATGATTGCTCCCACTTTGTTTTCGACAACTGTGGGACATATCAGTTCTTTTTATATAAGCGGTCGAGGATGTAATGATGTTTTATTGTCAACTGAATTTGTGAAAGATAAAGTTATAGCTTGCTAACATATCCGGTCGTCAATTATTGCTCAGTGGAGTATGAGAGACGCCCAAAATCAGGTGCCCCTAATTTTTCTGAGCAGCATATTTTGTTCGATGAGAATACGTGGGTATATCTCCAACATTCTAGGCAGGTCTCTAGAATTATCCCGGCAGAGGGAACAGTTTGACGCTAGCAGGAACACGTGGCAAACTGGAACACACTGGAACATACAGGTGAGGCAGCGAGGCACCGCCCCAGCGGCCCGTGGTCCGACGTCCGGTCACGACTTGAAGACCTGCCGGCAAGGCAGACATAGGCGCTGAGTCCGTAGCTGTGGCTGTGGAGAGGCGGAGCTAATTTACGGTGGGCGGCACCGCCGCGGCTACCGTAAAACACGCCGTTTAGAAGCACGTGGAAACATTAACTCGCGGATCGGCCATTCATCACCGCCGGCAAATGGACATAATGAGCAGACGTCAAAACAAAGCCGATTATTAATCACGGCGGCCAGCAGCTGCGCCCCGCCTGGGCCCGCTGCCCGCCGCAGCCGGACTAGGCCGCGTCCCCTAGCCGTGGCCCGGTGCATCCCTCAGTGGACGGTACGTTTCTCCCTGCAGTTACGAGGGAAAACAGCTGTACTGCGGTGGCATAAACTTTACTGCGAGCACCCGCTAGTAGCTACAGCGGTGCTATATACAGTTGTTTCCAAAACTGTTGGACAGTGCATGATGGGGAAGTCTCTCACGCCCCCTATGTGATCAAAAGTATCCGGACACCCCCAAAAATATTCGTTTTTCCTATTAGGAGCATTATGCTGCCACCTATTGCCAGGTAGTCCATATCAGCGGCCTCAGTAGTAGTGAGAGATCAGTATGGGGTGCTCCACAGAACTCACGAACGTGGTCAGATGACTGGGCGTCACATGTGTGATACGTCTGTACGCTAAATTTCCGCGCTCCTAAACACCCCTAGGTTCACCGATGTGATAGCCAAATGGAAACATGAAGGGACACGTACAGCACGAAAGTGTACAGGCCGACCTCGTCTGTTGACTGACAGGGAAAATGGTTCACATGGCTCTGAGCACTATGGAACTTAACATCTGACGCCATCAGTCCCCTAGAACTTAGAACTAGTTAAACCTAACTAACCTAAGGACATCACACACATCCATCCCCGGGGCAGGATTCGAACCTGCGATCGTAGCAGTCGCGTAGTTCCGGACGGAAGCGCCTAGAACCGCTCGGCCACCACGGCTGGCACTGACAGAGACGGCCAACAGTTGGTCGTAATGTGTAATAGGCAGACATCTATCCAGACCACCACACAGGAATTCCTAACTGCATTAGGATCCACTGCTAGTACTATCACAGTTAGGCGGGAGGGGAGAAAACTTGGATTTCGTAGTCGAGCGGCTGCTCATAAGCCACACATCACGCCGGTAAATGCCAAACGACGCCTCGCTTGGTGTAAGGAGCGTAAACATTGAACTATTGAACAGTGGGAGAACGTTGTGTGGAGTGATGAATCTCGGTACACAATGTGGCGATCCGATGGCAGCGTGTGGGTATGGCGAATTCCCGGTGACGGTTATCTGCCAGCATGTGTAGTGCCAACAGTAAAATTCGGAGGCGGTGGTGTTATGGTGTGGACCCTTTTTTCGTAGAGGGGGCTTGCACCCCTTGTTGTTTTGCGTGGCACTATCACAATACAGGCCAACATTGATGTTTTCAGCACTTCCCACTGTTGAAGGGCAACTCGGGGATGGCGACTGCATCTTTCAATGCGATAGAGCACCGGTTCATAATGCACGGCTTGTGGTGGAGTGGTTACATGACGATAACATCCCTGTAATGGAAAGGTCTGTACAGAGTCCTGACCTGAATCCTGCAGAATGGGATGTTTCGGAACGCCGACTTCGTGCCGGGCCTCACCGGCTGATATCGATACCTCTCCTCAGTGTAGCACTCTGTGAAAAAGGGGCTGCCATCACCCAAGAAACTTTCGAGCACCTAACAGAACGTACGCCTGCGCGAGTGGAAATTGTCATCAAGGCTAAGGTTGGACCAACAGTAAATTCCAGCGTTACCCACGGTAAGTCATTTTCATCCAGTGTCCGGATACTTTTGATCACATAGTGTATCACCAGTGGAGTTTTTGCACGATAGAACAAATGGTCAATTTGTCTGTGCGCTCGCGTAGCCGTTTCGTTTTAGTCGTGTGGTATGGCGCGCTGTCTTGCTGGAAGATCTCACCTTCCTCCGGTTCAGGAGTAATCGTACGACTGAAACACCGGTTGCTTTATTCGTGCAATATATTTGGCAGGTAGTAGGTGCACGTTGTAAGGGAACAATATGTTGAGGTACGCAAATGCACTCGTCAATTGTCGTTCTCACATCTGAACTGAGTCGGCAACGCCTTTGTTGTAGCGTCTACTACTGGTGTTGAAAGAGCACTTCCGTGATGCTTTCGCACATTCGAAACGGAATGATACCTACGACAAGAAGAAAGAGCCCGATAGTATTCGATTATGAGGTGAATGGTTGGTTACTGGTGTACGACACATTATTTAAAAATTTAGTGGTAGCAATAAGAAGCGATATGCAATAGGACAAACATGTAAAATTGGCATTAGGAAGGATAAATGAAAGTTTTGCATTCGTTAGAATGGTCCGGGAAAACCGTGTTTTATTTTCATTGGGAATTGTCTCAAGTGCAACCAGTCCAATATTGCTACCCAAGAGTTTCGAGCCCTTGTAGAAATGCTACGGGAGCAGACATCTAATGAATATAGAGACTTCCTGCTAGGATGGCCAACATAGGACAAAAGTGCAGCAGTTTCAAACTGGAATCTGTGCAAGAAAGACTTCGTTTATCTTGCAAAGACTCAGTAAAACTAAAAAACGATTTTTTTTAAAGGGAGAGTGTGTTGCAGCTCTGATGTCTCCACAATATATCTCGCATAGGAGTAAAAAGTATCCGTGTACCCCTCTGTAACGCGGAATTGAACACTAGACATCACGAAAGGCGTATCAGCCAGTGTAGGAGGCTGAGCAGGGAGTATTGTGCTATCAGTAGAGAATTAGTATCGGTAGCTCAGGAGAGCTTGGCGACTTCGAATGTGAACTTCACCTGAATAACAAATCCATCACCATCAGTAAAATTTCAGTCTTTCAAAGAAAATTGAGGATGTTTTAGACGACGATCAGTTTAGCTTTAGGAAATGTGAAGGCGCCAGAGAGGCAATTCTGACGTTGTGGTTGGTAATGGAAGCAATGCTAGAGAAAAATCAAGGCAGGTTCATAGGATTTGTTGACCTGGAAAATGCGTTCGACAATGTAAAATGGTGCAAAACGTTCGAAATTCTGAGAAAAATAGGAGTAAGCTACAGGGAAAGATGTGTAATGTACAAGATCCAACAGGGAATAATAAGAGTGGGCGATCAAAAACGAAGACCTTGGATTAAAAAGGGTATAAGACAGTGCGACCGAACCGCCGAATCTTTCCATCAGTAAATGGGGTATGTTCTCAAGTGACTCCGTTGTTTTAACCCCTCCACTGACAGAATGACCCGCTTCCTACTTCCGTATGTATAAAGCCAATACGGACTTGTAGCTGTCACGCCTTTGCGCTTACTGCTACGTATTTTAACCGTAAATAGCTCAGCCCTAATGGTAAGAGTTAGTAGTGAATTCTGGCGTTATTAATCTTTGAAGACGGCACAGCTGCCACAAGCTCAGCTCACTTTTACTCCACTCCTACCCTCGCCATTACACCACATTAACTAGGTGCTACATGGACCTTGCTAAATTCGCTTGCGTATACATTTTTGACCGTTACTCGCCAGTATTTACCTATTGGATTAGTACACTCCTAACCGGACTATTTCTCAAAGAGCTGTGATGATTGAACGGGTTCGATCCACGGCCTACAGTGCCCTACAGTTCACACGGTAACACTGCCTACCTGACCCACTTAACTTGGTAGTGAGCTTATGTATCCAATCACCACTGCTAGCAGCAGTAGATAATCCTATCAGCACGACGAGAGCAGCAGACTTACCGTCGAATCCTCCTGAAAATACTTATAACTACGGTCGCCAGCTCTGAAGGAGCAAAAGAATAAATCAGTTTTTTGGCTCGTTTCAAAGTGAAACGGCTTAAGTTGAATTTAAACTTAATTCTGAATATTACTATTTCTGATCATTCTAGGTGATTCTACAAAGCAAACACTCTCTCAATTTCTGTGAGTTGGCTTGGTAATTACCACCAAGACAACTTATGCAACTTAGGTTAACAAAACTCTATCCTTCAACTTATTTAATGATTTTGGATATTACTCTTTGGACAATTGCTATAGAATTAGTTAAGTGACTTTACTTGAAAGGTTACTCAGAAAAAATTAAGTAACTATAAATAGGCGACTCATTCTGGTGTGACCATTGCTCTTTTCTGGTTCTTATACGCTAAAGTATTCTACACCCAAAAGAATTGTAAATGGAAGAGGCGATGGTGGCCTCAGTCTGATTTCACTACACTATGTTTCAGGTTACTACACTTTACAAGGAACAACAGGCGTCGTAATTTTGCTCATTACTATATTCTGTCTTCTGCACTTGCACAAAAGAAAACTGGTATTCTCCTTTTACATGTATACAAAGTTCGACTTAACAATTTCAAGCAGTCTTGCCTTGGGTAGACGTGTCGGTGCTGGTGGTGATATGCATGTGGCTAACGCAGCTCTTCCTCTTCACGCCTCGTGCCCTTAATGGCGGCTGGAACTACGAGCTGTAGCACTCGTATAAGCTACTGCGCGTCCGCCATAAAATCTGGGCGCAGGAACTCTTACACTCAGCCCCAGTGGCATAGAGACGGATTCGACAACCATTCGTCGCGTTCCACTCCACAAACGGCGACGATATTCGCCTCTTCGCTGTTGCACAATCACTTTTGCGTGAGCACAGTTACGCACGTCCGCTCACGTCAACACTCCCCAGGCCATTTCATTGTTCCGTCCCTGTGTCTCCAGCTACCTCTAGCTACGCTCGTACCACCAAGAGTGGGGGCGTTCCCCTACCACCTTTTCACCGAAATCATTTAGTATTTAAGAATATTTATATTTATTACTCTGGAGTTCATACCAGTCATAATAATTTACTACTAGCTCTTTATAACATTAAATCATACAGTAATAACTTATTATTACCAAGAAAAAGAATACATTTGACTCCGAGAGCTCTGTGCATTGTCTGAGACAGCGCTAATTCCCAGTTTCGCCAATGGATGGCATCAGGGTGCACTCCCTGGCAGTCTCACACCAGCGCGCCCGTTTCCGACGCGCGGGCTCCAAATTACTGTCAGCCCACCATCATTTCAGTTCCGTTACACATGCCCCACTTCTTATTGAAGTATCTAACAGTGATAATTCAATAAGAAGTCTCTCCTATAATGAATCTGAAATGTTCGTTAAGCTTTTTACCAAGGGTTTTCCCTTTCTTACTGATACACCTCGGTACTTATATTACTTATTTAAAATTAAACACCAATTCTTTCTATCTTTCCTGCTAAACATTACATAAATGATTTACATATATTCTTTACAATTTTCTTACATCTAAACACAGTACACTTTAAACATCTTTTTTTCAAAAATTTTAAATACACTTCTTTTATCTCAGGCAAGTAAAACACACGTTATGCGCCTATTACTTTATAGCCCGTCCTTTTCACTTTACCTCCTCACTTTTCTACCTCTTCCACAACACTTATTTACACATCTATTAAGGCTTTCTTAGAAGCTCAGTCTTTCCCAGTCTGTTTAGTCTCTACTTAAACTAGAAGTTTCATTAGAATACTACAACATATTTTAGTGAACATTTACCTTTCACATAGAACAAAAGAAACAAAACTATTTACATATTGGTTTACTTTATTATTTATTTATATATTTATTTTCAATCTGGTAGAATTCGTGGTTCATACCTTTTGAGATCCACTATGTTTCTTACTCCCAGGCGTTTGCCTGTTAATGGGTACTCTAAATAATAAGCATTCACATTGGGTATGGACACTATTTTAAATGGTCCATTATATATATATTTAAATTTGCTGATCTCGTTATTAATTTCACTTGATTTTTCATGTGTTTTTACAAGAACGAGATCACCTATTTTGAATTTAGGATTCCTTACTTTTTCGTCATGACGACGAATTCTCGCATCTGCTTGTTTTCTCATCTTGTCTTTTACTAAGTTCTTTTTACTATCATAATCTAATTCAACTCTATCTGGAAATTCTAGTAGGTCTTCTACTAGACTTTTACTTCTCGTCTTTTTCAGGATTTCTACTGGAGTAAATCCAGTGCTCTCGTTTGTTAATGAATTCATGATTTCTTCGAATTCACTCACATACATGCCCCACTTCTTGTGGTTACTATGGCAGTACGTCCTAAATAACCGACCTATCTCACGCATATATCTTTCTGCCGGATTGCTTGATGGGTGATAAGCTGAGATATGGACCACTTCTACCTGTTTCTCAGTTATCCCATCCTTCCACATTTTTGAGCAAAACTGAACACCATTATCTGATAGTATTCTCTTTGGCTTCCCTACTTTCACAAAATAATCACACACCATTTTATCATACACAGCTCTGGCAGTAGCTTTTCTCAAGGGATATAGCTTTATATACTTTGAGAAAAGTTCAACTGCTACAAATATGTACACAAAACCCCCCATGGTTTTCGGTAATGGTCCAAAGATATCTACTGCTACTATTTCTAATACTTCATCAGGTTTTATTGATTGCATGGGCCCTTGATTAGTTGAATTTGTTACTTTCGCCTTTTGGCATAGATCACAAGATCTTATCCTCTGTGCTACCCTTCGTGCCATGTTGTTAAAGGTAATGGATTCATCTAACTTATCGGTACACTTCCGCGCACCACAATGGCCATATGCCAAGTGAACATAATCTATCAGCACTTCAGTGTGTTGTTCCGGCCAACATACTCTCCACTTCCCTGGATTATTTAATCTTTGAAGATACAGTACACCTTTGTGTATTTTATATGAAGCCCTTATGTTAGTTGCGTCCGGATTGTCAAACTTGACCTTTACCGACTTGAGTGCATCATCATCACTTTGATATCTTCGCATATTCCGACATATTTCCCTAATTTTTTCTCTTCCTTCCGCTTTTTTGAAGTAATTCACCTCAAAAACATCTTCCCTATTCTTTACACTTTCTAGTGTCTCACATCCTTCTGGTAATCTCGACAAAGCATCCGGTACCGCATGTTCTTTCCCTTTAACATACTTGATATCTATATCAAATTGTTGTAAAAACAGCGCCCATCTGGTCAACCTGTTA
Source organism: Schistocerca serialis cubense (assembly GCF_023864345.2). Lineage (NCBI taxonomy): Eukaryota > Metazoa > Arthropoda > Insecta > Orthoptera > Acrididae > Schistocerca > Schistocerca serialis. The sequence goes on from NC_064642.1 coordinate 149,893,362, forward strand.
TGTAACAATCTGCAGTCCTTCAAAAATATTAAAGCTTTGTGGTCTGTATGGACCACCGTCTTATGCCCCCATAAGAAAAGTTGAAATTTCCTAAAACCCCATACTATAGCTAAAGCCTCCTCCTCTGAAACCGTATAGTTTCTTTCGTACTTAGACATTGTTCTACTCGCAAATGCTATTTGTCTATGAGTTTTTTCCGCATCTATCATTACCTCCTGAAATATGGATACTCCCAATCCATAATCTGAACTATCTGTAGCCATGTGGAATGGTTCACCCAGGTCAGGGTGCCATAACTTTATGTTTTTAGCCAAATTGTCTTTTAGCTGGTTGAATGCTGTTTCACATTCCTCAGTCCACATATACACACTGTTCTTCTTAAGTAGGTTGTTCAGATGTGGGCTATTGAACACCTGATCATCCACATACTTACGATAAAAGGAACAAAGTCCTATAAACGACTTTAATTGTTTTTTATTCTTGGGAGCCGGACAATTTCTTATTGCTTTGACTTTATCGGGATCCTTTTCAATTCCCTCTGGTGTTACTATGTGACCTAAAAACTTTATTTCTTTCTTCACAAACTCGCATTTTTTCAGGTTCAGGGTCATTCCTCCTTTAATTAAAGCTTTGAACACCCTGTCGCATAACTCCATGTGCTCTTCCCATGTCCTTGTGGCAATTAACAGATCATCTACATAAACCGTGATTAGCGAACTAAGTTCACTCCCTAAAATTTTGTCTAAAGCCCGAATGAACACTGAAACGGAAGTATTTAGGCCAAATGGTACCACTGTGAAATGGTAGCATTTGCCATTGAATAAAAACGCCGTGTACTTCCTAGACTCCTCACTTAATGGGATTTGCCAGTATCCTGCAGTTAGGTCTAAACTAGTCATGTACTTTACACCATTAAACTTCTGCAATAAATTATCTATGTTCTCTGGACGATCCAACTCCCTCTTCACTACTTTATTCAGAGTACAAGCATCTATCACTATTCGTACACTTCCATCCTTCTTACCTACTATCACCAGTGGGTTATTATATGGGCTAGAACTCCGTTCAATGACCCCACATGAAACCATTTTATCTATTTCTTTTTGAACTGCTTCTTTCTTAGACAAGGGTACATTATACGGTGGTTTAAAGAAAGGTTCATGCTCCTCTACCTCCATGCAGTACTCATAATTTATCACTTGTCCCGGTTTGTCTGAAAATACCTCCTGATTTTCTTTCAGAATTTGCCATAGATCCTCCCTTTGGGCATCAGATAGTCCTTCCGTTTTATCCACTACATTTCGAAGGAGTGTCTCCTTATTTCCATCTTCAACTATCTGCCTCACCGGACACCAATCGAATTTTTGACCTATTCCTGAATTATGATCATCTCTAAATTCTACCCATCTCAGCTGGTTCTCTTCCATTACTCTAGATGATTCAAGTGGTATTTCTAAAACCGCACTATCAACTTTACAAACTATTATCCCTTTGTCACAATCTATAATTACTTTCTGTTTTATTAACCAGTCAATGCCTAAAATGATCTCGGCACTGAGCTCTGGAACTACTAAAAATGCATTCGAAAATAGCTTGTTTTTTATCTTAAATTCCATCATCACTTGATGTTTAACAGGTTTACTACATTTCCCTGTCGCCCCTATCACTTTAACACCTGTTACTGGCATCATGACTACTCCTCGTTGCTCTTTGATCATCTCAAAAAATGCGTGCGAAATAGCACTTATTTGAGCACCCGTATCCAACAATACATATAAATCATATCCACATACATTAATGGGCAGGATTGTTTGCATCCTATTGTCCTCTTTCATACTCTCTTTATCTTCCCATAATAAATCCTTTTCCACCGCCAAGTCTTGCCATATTATTTTTCCGGTTTTTATACTGACCATTCCATCTGGAGGTTTCTTTCTCCTTTTCATCCTAAATTCTTTCACCACTTTTTCCAATAGTCCTTCGTCTAGGCTCTTTAATGCCATCTCGTTCTCATTCGAATCTGTCATGCCTGAACTCTCGGTTGCAGAATCGGAAACTTCCTCTACTTCTTTTTCTCCCTGGATGCTTTCTGATGATTCTGACGATAATTCCTCCTCCTTAGAAATATGACAGTCTTCGCATTCAAATAATTCTCGCAAATTATAATCCATTTCTCTACTTTCCCTTTGTTGGATAGTACATTCGCCACTCTTACTTTCATTATTTTCCCCTACTAATGGAATTCCAGTCTCACTCAACTCATTTGCTTCAGTACTACAGGGATCACAACACTCTTTCTCTTGGTTAGATACACTTTCTCTAATTTCTTTAAAAGAATCTTCATCACAGTCATGTACTCTTGCTGTCACTAGGTACATATCATAATCGGTATGGCTCTCTAACACTGTCATATTCGGGTCCAACTTAATCACTTGAGTGGAAGATCTTTCTAATTGTGCTGGCTGGCTTTTGAGCTGATGTACACATTCTGCATACGAGGTAATTTCTGAATCGGCATGCGTCTCTGCACTATGCCCCTTTTTCTTATCCACCCTTTCCTCTTTAATTACTTCTCGATGCGATTCGTCGACTATTCGTACGAACCTTTTACCATAAGTCACATCACTCCTACCTTGCCCCTGCCTCTCTGCACAGTTGCCATCCCTACCGACCAACAACGCCTTCTCTGACTCTTCCTTCATCAATTCGTCACTCTGACCTCGAATTGTACTTATTTCATTCACGTGAGCCTTCACATCCGACCGATATTCTATTCCTACTTCATTTCCCTTAATAATTCCTCTCTGCTCTCTCTCCTCTGTTTGTATCCCTGCATTATACTTCGCAAAGTTTCGTTTATGTAACTGCTCTTCAGGCGAACGACGCACTATCCTACTATAGTACTGACTACTCCGATCTTCCCTATATTTGGGCCATTTCTTTCTTTCCGCGCGCGTTAGGCCCTTGACCTGCGCGGTATTTAGTTTTCCTGATTTTGATAATGCATCCCGTTTCCCTGATAGTGTCCTCTCCCTCGCTGAGAGTTACCTCCTCGACCTCTTCCTCTCATCATGTTAATTTGCGGTTCATTCCTACCACCTTTTACTATTCCATTCTGATTTCTGAAACCTCGAAACTCTCTAGTTTCACGCCACCTATCTTCATTCTCGATTTTTTCTAAAAATTCATCGAATGTTCGATGAGTGCCTCCTACATAACGCTTTGAATCGTCAGGTAGCTTTTTCCACAACTCCCACACTATCTCCGATTCTGATCTACGATCTTTAAGATACTCCAAACGCTTGAACCATCCTTCACAGTATTCTTTCATGAGCCCACGCCCATGTTCTGGCATTCTGGCGACAACGAATTCTCTCCACAACCTATCCCTCTGTTGTGTGCCCCAGAATTCCTCAAGGAACTTTTCTTTGAAGTCTGTAAACTTCAAATTGTCGATATCCAAATTCAATCCCCAACGTTTAGCCTGACCTGCTAAAACGTCTATTACTAAATTAATTTTTTCTTTATCCGACATGTCTGTTGGTAAGACACGTTCACAATTTTTTATAAAATCCATTGGATGCCATCCACCTCGTTTCTTTTGAGGATCGTATTTTTCCTCCCTACTCAGTATTTCCGATTTTTGCATTACCAATGGGATACCACTACAGTTAAGAAACGTCTGATTCTGAACTTGCTGACTTAACAATTTTATCTCATTACGCAGTGTATTTTCCTGCTCCTGCACACATGCATCAAAACTCAACATGGTATTGCGCAGTGTTTCAATATCAGCTGCCGTTTCTTTAACAATTTCTTTCTTTACAACTGGTACTATCACCTGTAATTTACTTTCAATTATCGGTTCTAATTTTTCACTAACCAAAGGTTCCACTGATTTCTCTATTTTCTGAATTTCGGTATCAAATCTTTTCTCTATTTCTGTGACTTTTCTCTGAACATTTGTTATTTCAGCCCTAATGCTATTTACTGATTTGTTTACCTCTGTGATACGTTGACTTTGCGTATTCAAAATATCTAAATTGGCTTTTATTTTACCAGATAGGTTTTCATCCAGTTGGGATATATGACTAGCCATTTCTGCTTTCAAACTAGCATTCCCTTCTCGAATTTGCGCCATCATACTATTTAACAAACTTGTTAATTCCATATCCTCTCCCTTGTGACTTGCATCCACAGATACATAGGGTTCACTTTTCACTACCTTTGGTTTCACTTCCCGTTCCTCCTGTTTTGCGGGTGTGGATTCATCTATAGCATTTTCCAACCCTACAACAGTATCTATGGTCCCTAATTCTGGGTCTGACCTTGGAATGTTTTCGTCTTGCTTGTTACTATTCGACTCTATCTTATGCTGCTGTATTTCGTGCCTAATAGAAATATTTATTAAACCAAGTATTACTTGTTTAACTCCTACTATTGGACTTTCTTTTGCTGCTTTGCAGGTTGTCGTCTTGAACTTACCAATTGTGGTATATTTGTCTACAACAGAATTTTGCATTTAAAATTTTCTTGAAACTACAAGTTTATATAAAACACTTTTATTGCAGCCATTATTCTACAAACTTGATAAGTCCTGTCACGGTCGCCACATGCGACCGAACCGCCGAATCTTTCCATCAGTAAATGGGGTATGTTCTCAAGTGACTCCGTTGTTTTAACCCCTCCACTGACAGAATGACCCGCTTCCTACTTCCGTATGTATAAAGCCAATACGGACTTGTAGCTGTCACGCCTTTGCGCTTACTGCTACGTATTTTAACCGTAAATAGCTCAGCCCTAATGGTAAGAGTTAGTAGTGAATTCTGGCGTTATTAATCTTTGAAGACGGCACAGCTGCCACAAGCTCAGCTCACTTTTACTCCACTCCTACCCTCGCCATTACACCACATTAACTAGGTGCTACATGGACCTTGCTAAATTCGCTTGCGTATACATTTTTGACCGTTACTCGCCAGTATTTACCTATTGGATTAGTACACTCCTAACCGGACTATTTCTCAAAGAGCTGTGATGATTGAACGGGTTCGATCCACGGCCTACAGTGCCCTACAGTTCACACGGTAACACTGCCTACCTGACCCACTTAACTTGGTAGTGAGCTTATGTATCCAATCACCACTGCTAGCAGCAGTAGATAATCCTATCAGCACGACGAGAGCAGCAGACTTACCGTCGAATCCTCCTGAAAATACTTATAACTACGGTCGCCAGCTCTGAAGGAGCAAAAGAATAAATCAGTTTTTTGGCTCGTTTCAAAGTGAAACGGCTTAAGTTGAATTTAAACTTAATTCTGAATATTACTATTTCTGATCATTCTAGGTGATTCTACAAAGCAAACACTCTCTCAATTTCTGTGAGTTGGCTTGGTAATTACCACCAAGACAACTTATGCAACTTAGGTTAACAAAACTCTATCCTTCAACTTATTTAATGATTTTGGATATTACTCTTTGGACAATTGCTATAGAATTAGTTAAGTGACTTTACTTGAAAGGTTACTCAGAAAAAATTAAGTAACTATAAATAGGCGACTCATTCTGGTGTGACCATTGCTCTTTTCTGGTTCTTATACGCTAAAGTATTCTACACCCAAAAGAATTGTAAATGGAAGAGGCGATGGTGGCCTCAGTCTGATTTCACTACACTATGTTTCAGGTTACTACACTTTACAAGGAACAACAGGCGTCGTAATTTTGCTCATTACTATATTCTGTCTTCTGCACTTGCACAAAAGAAAACTGGTATTCTCCTTTTACATGTATACAAAGTTCGACTTAACAATTTCAAGCAGTCTTGCCTTGGGTAGACGTGTCGGTGCTGGTGGTGATATGCATGTGGCTAACGCAGCTCTTCCTCTTCACGCCTCGTGCCCTTAATGGCGGCTGGAACTACGAGCTGTAGCACTCGTATAAGCTACTGCGCGTCCGCCATAAAATCTGGGCGCAGGAACTCTTACACTCAGCCCCAGTGGCATAGAGACGGATTCGACAACCATTCGTCGCGTTCCACTCCACAAACGGCGACGATATTCGCCTCTTCGCTGTTGCACAATCACTTTTGCGTGAGCACAGTTACGCACGTCCGCTCACGTCAACACTCCCCAGGCCATTTCATTGTTCCGTCCCTGTGTCTCCAGCTACCTCTAGCTACGCTCGTACCACCAAGAGTGGGGGCGTTCCCCTACCACCTTTTCACCGAAATCATTTAGTATTTAAGAATATTTATATTTATTACTCTGGAGTTCATACCAGTCATAATAATTTACTACTAGCTCTTTATAACATTAAATCATACAGTAATAACTTATTATTACCAAGAAAAAGAATACATTTGACTCCGAGAGCTCTGTGCATTGTCTGAGACAGCGCTAATTCCCAGTTTCGCCAATGGATGGCATCAGGGTGCACTCCCTGGCAGTCTCACACCAGCGCGCCCGTTTCCGACGCGCGGGCTCCAAATTACTGTCAGCCCACCATCATTTCAGTTCCGTTACAACAGGGATGTAGTCTTTCGCCACTTCTGTTAAAACTGTACATCGAAGAAGCAATGATGGAACTAAAAGATAGGTTCAGGAGTATATTTAAAATTCAAAGTGAAAGGATGTGAATCCTCAGTGAAAGTGAAAAAGAATTACATGGTCTGCTGAATGAAATAAACAGTCTAATAAATACAGAACTGATAGTAAATCTAAGAAAGACGAAACTAATGAGAAGTAGCAGAAATGACGACAGCGAGAAACTTAATATCAGGATTGATGATCACGAAGTAGATGAAGTTAAGGAATTCTACTACCTAAACAGCAAAATAACAAATGACGGAGAGAGGAAGGAGATCTTCAAAAGCAGACTAACGCATGAAAAAAGGGCATTCCTGGCCAAGAGAAGTCTACTAATATCAAACATAGGATTTAATTTGAGGGGAAAATTTCTGAGAATGTACGTCTGGAGTACAGCATGGAATGTGGGAAAACCGGGACGGAACAGAAGAGAATCTAAGCATTTGAGATGTATGGCTACAGACGAATGTTGAAAATTAGATGGACTGATAAGGTAAGGAATGAGGAGGTTCTGCGCAGAATCGGAAAGGAAAGGAATATGTGGGAAACACTGACGAGGATAAGGGACAGCTGCTAGGACATCTGTTAAGATATGAGGAATGACTTCCATGGTACTAGAGGGAGCTGTAGAGGGCAAAAACTGTAGAGGAAGACAGAGATTGGGATAAATCCAGAAAACAATAGAGAACATAGGTTGCAAATGGTACTATGAGGTGAAGAGCGTGTCACAGTAGAGGAATTCGTGGCGGTCCGCTTCAAACCAGTGAGGAGACTGATGGCTCAACATATACATACACACACACACACACACACACACACACACACACAAAATGCTGCCCAAGTTGACTGTTGCTGATGTGATTGTGAAATGGAAACGCGAAGCAAATAGTTCAGCAAAACCAAAACCCGACAAATATCTTGTAGCCACGGATAGGAACCGTGGAGCGTTGCGGAGGCTATGTGGAAACAATCGCATGAAATCTAAGAGAGGAATCACTCGTGAACTCCAAAGTGCTACCAGCGGCCTAGCTCGCACAATTGCTGTGCGTAGAGAGTTAAAAAGAATGCGGTACAGTCGTCGAACAAGGTTTGTGTTTGGCGAATCCTTGGAGAACCTTACCTACCAACGTGTGTAGTGCCAACAGCGTGACACGAAGGAGGCGCTGTTATGGCACGGTGTATTTTTCTTCATTATGGTGTGGTCCCCTTATTGCGCTTAAGAAAACGGTAACTGTGGAAGTGTATAAACACGTTTCACAGAATTTTGCACTACCTACAGCAGAGAAACAGTTGTATCAGTTGACAACAAACCCTGTCGTAAAACAGCTTCTGCAAGACAGTGGTTTGTGACAATAACATTCCTGTAATGGATTGGGCTGCCCAGAGACCCGACCTGAACCCACTGGAACACCTTTGGGATTATTTAGAACGTGATTTCGCCCCAGGGCTCACCCTCCAATATACTGTCTCCTTTGGTTTCGGCTCTTGAGGAAAAATGGACCTCCATTCCTCTACAGACATTCAGACGTCTCATTGAAATTGTCCCCAATAGGGTTCAACCCGTTACAATGGTGAAGAGTGGACACACCCCATATTAATGTTCACTAATATTTATCCACGTACTTTAGATCAGGTAGTGTAGAAGGTCACTCACTCTATATACGAATGGAAAATTACAGACAAGAGCTAACACCAGTAAAAAGTACCCTCTGCATTGCTTCTATAGAGGATCTCTCTACTCTGAAACGAGTATGGCCTTTCAAGTTTTAAAAAATAATGAAATAATTTTTTTTGTTCAACTACTTTCACTGTTATTCGTAATATTCGCGCTTTTGTACGAGTTCGAAACCATTCAATAGGCCCCTATATGCAGGATGAAGCGATGAATGAAAATTTATGTCAAGGCCATTTATGGCTTCAAAAAAAAATGGCTCTGGGCACTATGGGACTTAACATCTGTGGTCATCAGTCCCCTAGAACTTAGAACTACTTAAACCTAACTAATCTAAGGGCACCACACACATCCATGCCCGAGGCAGAATTCGAACCTGCGACCGCAGCAGTCACGCGGTTCCGGACTGAGCGCCGAGAACCGCATTTATGGCTTCAGTCTGCATATATACAACGTAGATGTTTGAGATTTGAAAAGGTCTCTGGAAACATATAGTTTCATTTGGTTGGTGAGAGATTTTTTCCACTCTTACGTTGGTTCCGTAAAATCATAGTTTCGGAAGGTTCGTTAGAGGCTAGAGGTGGTAAGAATCACTGTCCATCCATTTGTTGTTTCCCATGAGGGAGTAAAAAACTGATACATCAAGTGAATACTGGCAATGAGATACTGAGTCAATGTCTTTTTCCGTCAAATAATCAAATGTTTGGCATGCTGTGAGGAAGCTGGAATTGTGAAGATGAAGAACGATGTGACCGTTTCGACTGATCTTTCTTGATTTCGTCACTGACTTGTGGCAAAACAAATTGTTATGTATCAGTTTCTCTTCGCTGCTCTTTTGCACCTATCGTCTTATGTCCAGTTTCCCTGAACTTTTATAGGTTCCGTCTCATCTTGTAGCACGCAAACCGTTGATTGTTTGCGCCTCGTACGAATATAGGTTATACAATTTTTGTCTCCTGTTACGGTGTGTGTGCGGAGTTTGCGTTTACTGGGTGAAATTTTTGGAGCTTTTCCTTACATCAATCGACACGAATTGCGCAGAATCCATCGGGAGCAGATATTCACCCAAAATCTAATGCAATGTATCGTTCCATGTGCCTCAAAAGTCCACTGTCTCAGAGTAGGTCACATGTCGTTATCTTCAATCATCTTGGGCACCGCATGTTCTCTGAATCACTAGCAGATTTTAGTCAACCTTCACGAAAGTCACGGAAGCACAACGACGAAGAACTTCTGCGAACCAGTTCTAGGTAGTCTCACCTGGATGTTATTTTTTTCTTTAGGCTCTAATCTCAGATTAATTCCTCCAGTCAGGGGTTAATTGGCAGCAGCCAGATTGTTAATTTTCAGCCATATAAAACTGTATACACTAGATGTATTGTTTGAGATGTATGAATGGTATACACGTGATGATTCATATTAACAGAGGAATACTATTTTTGCGGTTATAATTTGATTCGATGAACTGTTGTGATGCTTTTACTATCTTTGTCGATGATGCTGCACCATCTGGTACTTGAGATAGTTCTGACGTTGAAAATGATGATGAGAGTAGTAGTGGCGCAGGTGGTACTCAGGTGATTTCGATGATACTGCTGCAACCGGTTCTAAATGTGTTGTTGTGATGAGCTTCTGCAAGTACTTCGGGTGAAGCTGTTGTACAGGGAGGACCTCCGATTGCAGATGGATGAGAGAAGTAAGAAAACGGTCGACGTGGAAATAGGAGTCTGGGAGTGACATTCGTGACAAGGCCGGCCTCAGAATGGTTTTTAACATTTAAGTTTAACAGCCTGAAACGGTTAAAACGAAACATACATTACAAGTACCTTGATAACAACAATTGGCGGTTACTTTCATTTTACCGGAAGTTAAGTCCTTTATTTAAGAAAATCATAATAAATTCGTTAATATAAACGTAGGACTGATAGCACAAAGCATACCTATTGACTTACTTCATTATGATATAAAGCAACTCAACAATAAAGTCTTTAACCACCTTTAACAGGAAAAAATCATGACCGAACAACAGGAAAAATATCCGCTACTCCAGCCTCCAGTAGATATACTGGACTTTCCTGGAGAGTCGGAGCTTTTCTATACCTCTTCGTAACTACTGTTTTGGCACACTCAACGAAAATACCCTGTTTTGGCACACTCAACGAAAATACGCTGGTCAAGATAGGCAAACAGAATCAACTTACGGATGTTCTGTTAAAATCTCACATCAAAATCCTCGCAATACAAGAGACGCTTCTCACAGACAAAAACCATCCAACACAGAAAACTACAGGATATACAAAGGGAAAACTGCAGTCAAAAATGGAGCACCAATAATGTTTTGCACAGGATTTAGGGTTCACATACATAGACAACATCCCATATTTCATTTCAGTATTAGAAAAAATCTCTACAATAACCTTCAAATTATGAAACAAAAGATACACAATCAACAATGTATATACACCGACAAAAGACCACAACGGAAAGAAACCATGAGAATTCGAAGACTTTTGAGAAAACATGGAAGAAACAACAAATAAAACACCAGAAAGATATGTTAAAATTGTATTAGTAGACTTCAATGCACAACTAGGCGAAGCGAAAAAGTATAAGCATATCACAGGCCCACACGCAGCATACAAACGCCCCAACAAGAATGGCGACCATCTCATGCTTTAGTGTCAAAATTTTAAAACTAAAATTTTCGTCAACGCAATTTGAAAAGCCAAGACCAAAATTCACAACATTAAAAAGCCCAAAAATAGAAGAGGGGATTTCAAATAGATCACGTAGTCATAATAAAAATACAAGCGACATTCTGAACGTGAGAACACACAATGGATTCTTCGAGTCTGACCGTCACCAGCTGCAAGTTTAATTGGGGCAATCCCAAGAAACAGAGAGAAGATACAGAAAGCCGGCCGCGGTGGTCTCGTGGTTCTAGGCGCGCAGTCCGGAACCGCGCGACTGCTACGGTCGCAGGTTCGAATCCTGCCTCGGGCATGGATGTGTGTGATGTCCTTAGGTTAGTTAGGTTTAAATAGTTCTAAGATCTAGGGGACTAATGACCACAGCTGTTAAGTCCCATAGTGCTCAGAGCCATTTGAACCATTTGATACAGAAAATATTACATGACCAGACCCATAATACTTGAAGATGAACAACAGAAATTATTGAAGAAATTAATCAAAGTTCAACAGAAAATTGGACAGACTTCGCTAGACAATTCAGAATGCAACATGAGAAAACGAAATACATGGAAAGAAAGAACAACAACAACCAGTCCAATTACACTAAATACGGAAAGGATAGTAAAGTCGAAAAATTCAAAAATGTGGGGGAATATATACTTGCAGGAGCATAAAACAAGCTGACCAACATACAAAAAACAGAAAAACTTCAGAAAACGCACAAAATGTCGTGAACGCACTGCAACATAAGGAATATTTCAAGTCATGCCAAACTCAGGAACTACAGTACAGTTGTTCTACCAGAAGGACTGAAACAACCACAGTCGTAGCATCAGGCGTCATAGAGATAGAAAAAATAGAACGTAGAATTCTCAGAAAATTTTTTGGAGCAGTACACAGAAATGGTATATGGTGAAGAGATCAACTAAAGATTTACATGAACACACAGCCAGGCTCACAGACATGATCAGAAAACGCCGGCTAACGTTCTATGGACACATACATAGAACGAACAACAACAGACTCACAAAGGGGATTTTTGATGCAGAAAACAGTTCAATTTTTTTTAAATGGTTTCCAGAAATAGAAGAAGACCTAAAACAAGCAGCGATTAGTACTAAAATGATAAATGAAAAAGACAAATTCAGAAACAAAAATATGAACACGAAATTTGAAATAAAAGAGAGGAAAAAAATAGGCAAAATATGAACAGAGCAAAGCAAACAGCCAAAGAATGAATAGGTTTTGGAAAGAGAAAAAGAAGAAGGAAACAAGACAAAATGAATAATCACGTAACATTCAATTTAACCGCTGTCCTGCAGGCAAAATTGTGTGATAATAAATAATAATATAAAGCAAACTCTTCCTGTATTCTTATTCGTCCGTCTGCTGTTAAGTAGTATGTAGTAGTCTATACGCTTCTACGTATTCTGTTGCTAAGAGATTTTGAATGTTCGTTGATAATATTGCTGGAAGACATCAAACGCTGCAGTATTATCGTGATTTCTTGGTGTCTTCTGTCACAGCCGAAGGAAATGGGGTTAAGGTCTTTCTCAGTACCGCATTAACGTGAAGAAGGAATCATCATGAGATGGTAGAGATGCTGCTTGAATCTCACCTGGTTAAATCGAAGACTTGCCACTGTCTCTGTTAAGCTCTTGGTGTAACTGCAGTATTGGCACCAAGGATGTGAAGAGAGATTAGGCACCACTACGGTGCTGTGTCGCCCATTAATTTCGTAAGCCCAGTGCTGGTTCCTGTTCCATCGGATCCCGATTAGCCTGGATGTGGTTTTTAGGCGGTTTTCCGCATCCCACTAGGTGAATATCGGTCTGGTCCCGACGTCTCGCCTCGCAAACATTTGAAACACATTCGCACTATTTCATGTTTTACACTAGACTCAGACAGCTGGGGTGCACTGATTCCGTCCTGGGGGGATACGGGTTGGCAAACAGGAAGGGCATCTGGCCACCCCTCGAAATTAACCTTGCCAAGTCCGATTGCAGCCACGCCGACCCTGCGAAAACCGCGGGACAAAGGCGTAAGCAAAAGAAGAAGAGCCGGTCGGAGTGGCCAAGCGGTTCTAGGCGCTACAGTCTGGCACCGTGCGACCGCTACGGTCGCAGGTTCGAATCCTGCCTCGGGTATGGATGTGTGTGATGTCTTTAGGTTAGTTAGTAAGTAGTTCTAAGTTCTAGGGGACTGATGACCTCAGAATTTAAGTCCCATAGTTCTCAGAGCCATTTGAACCATTTTGAAAACAAGAAGAAGACTGTGAGTGAATGTAATAGGTTTGTTCCCAAACGAGACACGGACGAGACTCCATCGAAACTGTCCAGAAATCTTAACTGCAATGCAGATACTAACACATAAACAGCGAGCGGGTGTAATAAATCAAATGAAATTGTTACGCAGCCTAATTACTAAGGAAACGTATGAGTAAAATATTTTCTAATTTCGAGCAGCCAGCGTTACTCAGTAATGCGGAAGTGTCGCCAGCCGTCAGCCGGTAAACGTAAACATTTTACACAATTACAAGATCGGGAAGACAGCCACCACTACACTCTTAACAGAAACTCTGATCAAATCAGCAGAAAATGGTTAAAACAATGCAGGTCGAACTGCTTTTGTTCCTCCTTTAGCGTTATACAAGAACCGCTAGATAGGACGCAACAACGATTAGCGAGAGTGTCATTAAGCGATAAAGAACCAATAACAAATTGCTTAAGCAAATATATTAGAAATGAAGACCACTGAGGAATTCGGGAGAGCAGAATCAGTTCATTCACTACGACTGACGTCGTAAGCAGAGCGCCTCCTCGGCGACATAAATACTCCAATCCCGGTAGCTTTTGGCACTCGATCATCAGGATCAACGGTGTTAATGTTGTTAGCGCTCGATTCTCCGGTTCTGGTACGGTAACATCTTGTCTAGTGTTAGTCTTGCATTTGCTGCCCTATGAGACGAAGCCACGGCTGGTGGAGTCCAGCATCCAGTAATGAAGACAGCACAGCAGCCAGCGCTGATGGGTAGTCCCAGGGTATACCAACATGACACCGGTCAAGAGCAGAAGCTGCCCAAATTCCACCCTCGCACACGTCTGAAGGCCTACCGTATCAGCGGGCCAGGTTCAGCATTCAGCACGACTTCACTTCACGGCATCCGACATTGTGGTCCACGTGAGGCGGCAATGCGGGCAAAAACATGGGACGGGCTGAGTACCCCCTGAAACAGTGTGTGAATCAAATCAAGCACGTAGAGGTTACCGTTATCTCCAAGCCGACGCCACCACATCAGCGGGCGGTAAAACCGCCGCAAAAGGGTTGTCATCGATTTTCACTCCAAGCTGATGCCCGTCCTCGGAAGCCGTGGATCTGCTAATGGATTCAGCAGGGTCTTCTTAGGATGACGTAGCCGCCAGTCAATAGAGAGGGAGTAACGACTTGTGTTGTCAGTAATAAATGGAATAATTTTGAACATTGTTTTATTGCGTTTAACGACGCCGAACAGTTCCTTGGTCTGCATTCTGACTATTTAGTAGGGGTTTCTAGACCGGCAGAGGACGGCACCCTCCCAGCTTTTTTCCTTTTTTTTGTTTTCTTTGTTTGTTTTTTTTTTTTTTTTTTCGAGTTATCAGTCCTTTGACAGGTTTGATGCAGCCGACCACGAATTCACGAATTCTTCTCTTGTGCCAACCTTCTCATTTCAGGATAGCACTTGCAACCTATGTCCTCATTATACGCTGGACGTATCCCAGTCTCTGTGTTTCTCTTCAGTTTTTACTCTCTACAGCTCACTCTGGTACCATGGAAATTATTCCCTGGTGTCTTAACAGATGGCATGTCATGCTGTCCCTTTTTCTTGTCCGTATTTTCCGTATATTCCTTTCCTCGTCTACTCTGCAGTGAACCTCCTCATTCCTTGCCTTTTCACTCCAACTAATTTTCGACATTCTTCTGTAGCACCGAATTTTAAATGCTTCTATTTTCTTCTGTTCCGGTTTTCCAACAGTCCATTTTTGACTGCCGTACAAAACTTCGCTCCAAACATACAGTCTCAGAAACTTCTCCCTCAAATTAAGTCCTATGTATGATTGATACTGTAGTCCGACCCACGAATGAGGGCGGTTCGCCCATGCCGAGGCATGGACGAGGATTGCATTGCGGACTAGCCCAAGCGACAGTTGCGGTACGTGTATGCGCATGCTTTCCGCTTGAAGCAAGCGTGTATGCTGCAAATTACGTCTCTCGCTTACTTATGCACAATTTATCACTTACCACCACAATCAGAGATGACAACTCGCAAGAAATTGAATCGAAATTTACTAAACAACCCGCTACGATCACGTTTAATGCTCGCGTGAACTACGGCATTCACAGCAGTGCGCTCACGACAAATTCAACTCTCATTTGCTGTCGGAACACACTTGAAGCAGATGCGCAGAACAATCCTAAACTCGACCGCCATCGTTTGTGACTCCACCTATATTAGACAACTTTCTGCCAGGAATGCCCTTCTTCGCAGTGCTAGTCTGCTTTTTATGTCACCCTTGTTCCGTCCGTCATGGGCTATTTTACTACCGAGATAGCAGAGCTCCTTAACTTCATCTGCTCCGTGATCACCAATTTTGATGTTAAGTTTATCGCTGTTCTCATTTCTGCCGCTTCTCGTTACATTCGTCTCTCTTCGGTTTATTCTTAATCCATACTCTGAAATGATTAGACTGTTCATTCCATTCAACAGGTACTGTAGCCGGCCAGAGTGGCCGTGCGGTTCTTGGCGCTACAGTCTGGAGCCGAGCGACCGCTCCGGTCGCAGGTTCGAATCCTGCCTCGGGCATGGATGTGTTTGATGTCCTTAGGTTAGTTAGGTTGAATTAGCTCTAAGTTCTAGGCGACTGATGACCTCAGAAGTTAAGTCGCATAGTGCTCAGAGCCATTTGAACCATTTTGATGGTATTGTAATTCTTCTTCACGTTCGCTGAAGGTAGCAATGTCATCAGCAAATCTTAGCATTGATATCCTTTCACCTTGAACCTTCCTCTTATTTCCATTCACTTTTCTTCGGGGTTCAGAGGAAATCCTTGGGTCCTTTCGGCGGCTGGCTAAATTGGTGAAGGCGGCCTCCATATCTCGAGGAGTGGAAGCCAAGCTGACGATCTGCAGCATCGTACCCAGGGTGGACCGGGGTCCTCTGGTTTGGAGTCGAGTGGAGAATCTAAACCAGAGGCTACGTCGACTCTGTGACGAAAACGGTTGTAGATTCCTCGAGCTACGCTATGGGGTGGAAGGTCGTAGGACGCCCCTCGATAGATCGGGGGTGCACTGCACACAGGAAGCAGCTACTTGGGTAGCACAGTATTTGTGGCGTGCACATGTGGGTTTTTTAGATTAGGTTCCTCCCCATGAGAAATAAACCACTGGCCCGAAAAATTACCAGAAACAGAAACAAGAGTAACTTCAGGTGTGCCCCAGGGCAGCGTAATAGATCCTCTGCTTTTTACGATTTACATAAGCGATCTGGTTAATGGTATTGGCAGCGACCTTGGACTGTTTGCCGATGATACTGTAGTCTACAGGAAAGTAGTATCACACGAAAGTTGTGAGCAAATCAATGACGATTTGCAGAAAATAAATGCTTGGTGTAATGACTGGCAGTTATCTCTCAATTTAGTAAGTGTAACCTACTGCGTATAACAAGGTGAAAATCCCCATTAATGTATGAGTTCAAAATAAATGATCAGTCTTTGGAAGCGGTAACATCAGTCAAGTATCTGGGTGTCACTATTCGAAATGATCTCAAATGGAATGATCAGATTACACAAGTAACGGGTAAGGCGAACTCTAGACTGCGGTTTATTGGTAGAATCCTGAAGCGATGCAGTCCTTCAACAAAGGAAATAGCTTACAATACGTTAGTTCGTCCGGTCTTAGAGTATTGTTCATCTGTATGGGACCCTTGCCAGTTGGGTCTTATTCAAGAGATTAAGAAGGTCCAAAGAAGAGCGGCAAGATTCGTGACTGGTACATTTAGCCATCGCGAGAGCGTTACAAATCTCATTAGAAGTTTGAAGTGGGACACACTTGCAAATAGACGACGCGCTAAACGGAAGGGGCTGCTCACTAAATTCCGAAATCCAACCTTCACCAAGAACGTAGAGCATATATTATTACTAACAACTTTCAAATAGCGTAATGATTATCATTCAAAGATAAGGGAAATAGGAGCTCGTACTGAGGCGTTCAGACAGTCGTTTCTCCATCGCGCGATGCGCGAGTGGAACACAGGGGACGGGTGGGGAATATGACTTTGGCGCGAATTGTGCCCCCCGCTACACACGGCTTGGTGGCTAGCGGAGTATAGATGTAGATGTAGATACATTGAAGAGTAGAAGTTAAAGACTACAACCCTGCCTTGCACCCTTTCTAACCCGAGCACTTCCTTCTCAGTCTTCCAGTCTTGTTGTTCCCTCTCGGTTCTTGTACACATTGTACGTTACGCGTTTTTCTCCTATAACTTCTTCCTGTTTTTCTCTGAATCTCGAAGAATTTTCGCCATTTGACATTGTCGAACGCTTTCCCAGGTCGACAAATACTAAGAAATAGTTATACTGTAAAGAGCCACCGCAGACCACAGTTCCGTATAGCGAAATACCGATAAATATCCGTGAACAATACCCGAAGTGATGCGGAGCAGGGAATCGCCCTGTTTATAAGGAACGATGGTGGACTGGCTTGCGGCGTCCCTGGATGGGGGGACCTGTCCCAGCTGCGAGTCCTGAGGCGAGAGCTGTCAGGAGGCGGCGCAGCTGCTGCCGCTGGGGCCTGCGGGGCCGACGTCGCGCCCCAGGCCGGCCGGCCTCGCTGACGGATGGCGCCACAGATCCGCCCCGCGCCGGAACAAATGTTGATCGCCGTCCGCGGCGCAGCGGGAAGAGTTAATTCCCGAAAGCGGAGCCGGTCGCCACATTCCGCGCTCCGCCACTTTAATTAGCCGCATTCCGCGCGCGCCTGTCCGTCGCGCCGTCCGCTGGCCGAATACCTGCCGCGCGCGCTTTGTTTATGGGAGCGACCGCCCTCTCCGGCAATCGGCCGAGGCGTCGAGCTATGCAATCGCTACTGTGCGCCGCGCGGCCTACACAAACCTGCGTACAAGCGGAGAGGCTCCGTTGCGAATCAGGTAACTCTAGAATACCCACTCCTACCTCTACAAACTAGTGCGTTGAACAAACTTTATACACTACTGGCCATTAAAATTGCTACACCACGAAGATGACGTGCTACAGACGCGAAATTTAACCGACAGGTAGAAGAAGCTGTGATATGCAAATGATTAGCTTTTCAGAGCATTCACACAAGGTTAGCGCCGGCGGCGACACCTAGAACGTGCTGACATAAGTAAAGTTTCCAACCGATTTCTCATACACAAACAGCAGTTGACTGGCGTTGCCTGGTGAAACGTTGTGATGCCTCGCGTAAGGAGGACAAATGTGTCCCATCACGTTTCCGGCTTTGATAAAGGTCGGATTGTAGCCTATCGCGATTGCGGTTTATCGTATCCCGACATTGCTGCTCGCGTTGGTCGAGATCCAATGACTGTTAGCAGAATATGGAATCAGTGGGTTCAGGAGGGTAATACGGAACGCCGTGGTGGATTCCGACGGTCTCGTATCACTAACAGTCGAAATAACAGGCATCTTATCCGCATGGCGGTAACGGATCGTGCAGCCACGTCTCGATCTCTGAGTCACCAGATGGGGACGTTTTCAAGACAACAAACATCTGCACGAACAGTTCAACGACGTTTGCAGCAGCATGGACTATCAGCTCGGAGACCTTGGCTGCGGTTACCCTTGACGCTGCATCACAGACAGGAGCGCCTGCGATGGTGTACTCAACGACGAACCTGGGTGCACGAACGGCAAAACGTCATTTTTTTCGGATGAATCCAGATTCTGTTTACAGCATCGTGATGGTCGCATCCGTGTTTGGCAACATCGCTGTGAACGCACATTGGAAGCGTGTATTCGTCATCACCATACTGGCGTATCACCCGGCGTGATGGTATGGGGTGTTATTGGTTACACGTCTCGGTCACCTCTTGTTCGCATTGACGGCACTTTGATCAGTGGGCGTTACATTTAAGATGTGTTACGACCCGTGGCTCTACCCTTCATTCGATCCCTGCGAAACCCTACATTTCAGCAGGATAATGCACGACGACATGTTGCAGGTCCTGTTCGGGCCTTTCTGGATACAGTAAATGTTCGACTGCTGCCCTGGCCAGCACATTCTCCAGATCTCTCACCAATTGAAAACGTCTGGTCAATGGTGGCCGAGCAACTGGTTCGTCGTAGTACGCCAGTCACTACTCCTGATGAACTGTGGTATCTTGTTGAAGCTGCATGGGCAGCTGTACCTGCACACGCCATCCAAGCTCTGTTTGACTCAATGACCAGGCGTATCAAGGCCGTTATCATGGCCAGAGGTGGGTGATCTGGGTACCGATTTCTCAGGATCGGTGCACTCAAATTACGTGGAAATGTAATCACATGTCAGTTCTAGTATAATATATTTTTCCAGTGAATACCCGTTTATCCTCTGCATTTCTTCTTGGTGTAGCAGTTTTAATGGCCAGTAGTGTAAGATGAAGATCGTCGGTTGGTGTAACCGAGCGGTGCAAGGCGCTTCATCTACGGTCGCAGGTTCTAATCCTGCCTCGGGCATGGTTGTGTGTGATGTCCTTACGTTATTGTTAAGTCTCATAGTGCTCAGAGCCATTTCAACCATTTAAGATGAAGATCAACAAAAAGAAAGCAAGGATAACTGAGTGTAGTCGAAATACACTAGGTGATCCTGAGGAAATTAAACTGAGGTGACACATTACAAATGGAGGGAGACAATACTCCTTCCTTATGTTCGTCTTTTCAGTGGTGCATACGGTCCCAACTTCATTTTTATGGACGACAATGCACGAGCGCATCGAGTAGCTGAGGTGGAGGACTCTTGGAACGAGAAAATATACGGCTAGCAGACTATTCTGCTCCTTACCCTGACTTGAAACCCATGGAACATGGGAGGAATGTGTTGGGGAGACCTACTGCAGCACGTTCACATGCATCATCGGTCATCCAGCAGTTTCCAGTTGCTCTGGCGGAGAAATGGAACGCCCTATCAACAGATCTTCTACCAACCTTGTGGTCAGTATGGCAGCACGTTGCAATGTATGCACTGACGTCCCTGGTGATCACACACCATAGTAACAACCACGTTCCAACTTTTGTAACGCCCATGGGTCGCTCATGAATCGCGGTTGTTTCATTGCAGTTGTTCTCTTAGAATAACATTTTCATTCGTCTCATTGCGTATTTCTTTCAGTTACCTTCTGCACTCCACCGTAGCAGTTCTTTCTACATATGGTCCAGGTTACATAGAGCTACACTATGTGATCAAACGTATCCGGACACCCCCGAAAACATACGTTTGTCGTATTAGGTGCATTGTGCTGCCACCTACTGCCAGGTACTCCATATCAGCGACCTCAGTAGTCATTAGATATCGTGAGAGAGTAGAATGGGGTGCTCCGTGGAACTCACAGACTTCGAACGTGGGCAGGTGATTCGGTGTCACTTGTGTCATACGTCTGTACGTGAGATTTCCGCACTTCTAAACATCCCTAGGTCCACTGTTTCCAATGTGACAGTGAAGTGGAAACGTGAAGGGTCACGTACAGCACCAAAGCGTACAGGCCGACCTCGTCTCTTTACTGACAGAGACCAGGACCCACTGCAAGTACTATGACAGTTAGGCTGGAGGTGAGAAAACTTGGATCATAAGCCACACATCACGCCGGTAAATGCCAAACGACGCCTCACTTGGTTTAAGGAGCGTAAACACCGGGTGATTGAACAGTGGGAAAACGTTGTGTGAAGTGATGAATCACGGTACACAATATGGGACCCGATGGCAGGGTGTGGGAATAGCGAATACCCGGTGAACGTCATCTACCAGTGTGTGTAGTGCCAACAGTAAAATTCGGAGGCGGTGGTGTTATGGTGTGGTCGTGTTTTTCGCGGAGGGGGCTTCCATCCGTTGTTGTTTTGCGTGACACTACCACAATACAGGCCTATACTGATGTTTTAAGCACCTTCTTACTTCCCTCTGTTGAAGAGCAATTCGGGGATGGTGTTCGCATCTTTCAACACGATCAAGCACCTGTTCATAACGCACGGCCTGTGGCACAGTGGTTACATGATAATAACATCCCTGTAATGCACTGGCCTACACAGAGTCCTGTCCTGAATCCTATAGAACACCTTTGGGATGTTTTTGAACGCCGACTTCGTGCCACGTCTCACCGACCGACATCGATTCCACTCCTCAGTGCAGCACTCCGTGAGGAATGGGCTGCCATTCCCCAAGAAACCTTCCAGCACCTGATAGCACGCATGCCTACGATACTGGAAGAAGTCATCACGGCTAAGGATGGGCCAACACCATATTGAGTTTCAGCGTTACCGACGGAGGGCGCCACGCACTTGTAAGTCATTTTCAGCCAGGTGTCCGAATACTTTTGATCACTTAGTGTATGTTATTTGGCAGTGACACATCATGCGAATGGTATTTTTGCTCAGTGTATAAAATTATATAACTTGTCTTTCTTAACTGGGCGAAAACACCTATTATGATGCCTCCCAAGTGGATGCTGTAACGCACTAACTGTTCTTTATACACACATCAGAAAAAGGGTTGAATCATGTCGGTTCCGAGAGTTCCGGAACCTGTACAGAAAATTGGAATTGAGATCAACATAAACATCATTTCCGCCCTTTTTATTGCTCATGAAAACCACACATTGCATGTTGTACCATCATGCAGTGAGACCTTCGGAGGTGGTGGTCCAGATTGCTGTACCCACCTCTAATACCCAGTAGCACGTCCTCTTGCATTGATGCATTCCTGTATTCGTCGTGGCATGCTATCCACAAGTTCATCAAGGCACTGTCGGTCCAGATTGTCCCACTCCTCAACGTGGATACCTCAGAGTGGTTGGTGGGTCACGTCGTCCATAAACAGACCTTTTCAATCCATCACATGCGTGTTCGACAGGGTTCATGTCTGCAGAACATGCTGGCCACACTAGTCGAGCGATGTCGTTATCGTGAAGGAAGTCATAAGATGTGCACGATGAGGGCTCGAATTGTAGTGAATGAAGACGAATGCCTCGCCATTATGTTGTCGATATTGTTGTACTATCGGACGAAGGATGGCATTCACGTATCGTACAGTCGTTACGGTGCCTTCCATGACCACCAACTGCGTATGTCGGCCCCACGTAATGCCCCCTCAAAACAGAAGGTAACGTCCACCGTGCTGCACTCACTGGGCAGCGTGCCTAAGGCGGGTTGCCTCCAAACACGACTTCGACGATTGTCTGGTTGAAGGCATATGCGACACTCATCGGTGAAGAGAACGTGATAACAATCCTGAGCGGTGCATTCGCATGTTGTTGGGCCCATGTGTACCGTGCTGCATGGTGTCGTGGTTGCAAAGATGGACCTCGCCATGAACGTTGGGAGTGAAGCTGCGCATCATGCAGCCTATTACGCACAGTTTGAGTCGTACCACGACGTCCTGTGGCTGCACGAAAAGCACAATTCAACATGGTGTCGTTGCTGTCAGGGTTCCTCCGAGACATAATCCGTATGTCTGCGGTAAACTGCGGTATTAGCCCTTGGGCGGCCTGAGCGAGGCATGTCATTGACAGTTCCTGTCTCTCTGTGTCTCCTCCATGCCCAAACAACGTCGCATTGGTTCACTCCGAGACGCCTGAACACTTTCCTTGTTGAGAACCCTTCCTGGCACAAAGTAACAAGCGGACGCGATCGAACCGCTGTATTGACCGTCTAGGCATGGTTGAAGTACAGACAACACGAGCCGTGTACCTTCTTTCTGGTGGAATGACTGGAACTGATCGGCTGCCGGACCCCCGCCGTCTAATAGGCGCTGCTCATTCATGGTTGTTTATATCTTTGGGCGGGTTTAGTGACATCTTTGAACAATCATAGGGACTGTGTTTGTGATGTAACATCCCCAGTCAACGTCTATCTTCAGGAGTTCTGGGAACCGGGGTGATGCAAACCTTTTTTTTTATTTGTGTATATAACTGTAGCCAAATGCAGATAATCCTTCAGAGCATCGACGCTTCGTGCACCGAATAGTAAAAAATGTCGTATGGAATAGTTGGCTGGGATATCCCATACGGTGGGTTCAACCATCTGACGGAAAGCTAACTTTTCGTCTGGACGTATTTGCTTTCTTTGCAGATGTTTGAGAATTGTGTAACATGTGTACTTGTGGAGAGTAGGTGATTGTAATGGATGAGTGTAGATTGTATTGTAATGTTTATGCTGTATAACGATGTTGATAAGAGAAGGAGAGTGAAACCCAGTGCAGGAAAATAGCCAGCTTCTTTCGAATAGCACCAAGGAGGTGGCAATGTTTGTCCCCATCCGCCGGACGGATCACCATCAACAATGTCACTTGCCCTCGTCTCATGAGACACTGCGGTGAGGTCTGGGATTTAATCCTGAGTAGTTTCCTATCACGTGATGGAAGACATGACAAAGATACCCAAAACATATCAGGTAGGGAAGAGCTGGTATCCAAAAATTAAATCCTGTCATTAAAAAAGAGCTGAAAGGTTAAAACGCGGTTACACAGATCCATCGTGGAACCAGTATCACGTTGTGGGAGTGAGTGTTGGGAAATAAAAGTGACATAGCTTTAGAAATTAATCACTTGAGAAGAGCGTGTTGAATTTCTCTACTTGACTACGTAAGAAATGAGTAAATAAGAAAATGGACGGAGGGCCATCACAATACTACAGATAAAACAGAAGAAAGACAGCTAGGATGATTACGGCATGTCAAAAGAGTGGAAGAAGACAGGTGCCCAAAAGAGAGTACCTTGATGGCAATCCCCCTTGAAGAAGAAAAGGGAAACACAAATGGGGTGCCCAAGGAGTATGCAAGAAGCTATGGAGAAAAGACGAACAGAAGAGAATGAAGAAGAATGGCGAGAACAAGTCGTTCGGCGACAGAGATGTGGGAGGCGGAGACATGTCTAGGACCAAAAACGGTTCAAATGGCTCTGAGCACTATGGGACTTAACTTCTGAGGTCATCAGTCCCCTGGAACTTAGAACTACTTAAACCTAACTAACGTAAGGACATCACACACATCCATGCCCGAGGCAGGTTCAAAATGGTTCAAATGGCTCTGAGCACTATGGTACTCAACTTCTGAGGTCATTAGTCCCCTAGAACTTAGAACTAGTTAAACCTAACTAACCTAAGGACATCACACACATCCATGCCCGAGGCAGGATTCGAACCTGCGACCGTGGCGGTCGCGCAGTTCCAGACTGCAGCGCCTAGAACCGCACGGCCACTTCGGCCGGCCCCGAGGCAGGATTCAAACCTGCGACTGAAGCGCCTAGAACCGCTCGGCCACTTCGGCCGGCACCGCAAAATACAGAAGAATATCCGTTAAGAACGAGCTAAAGTGGAACGTCACTTAAAAATAGTTGTAGGAAAACCCAATGGTAAGGTAAGTCACTGTGGAGAAGTACTAAGAAAATGTAGTCCATCTACGAAAAAAGTTACTTGCAAAATGCTTGTTCGACCAAATCCTTTGCTCACAAGTCTGGCACGCCTAGTAAGTAGTATTAATACGCCAATTAGTAATGATCAAAAGAAAAGCAGTACGTCTTGCCACGAGTTCATTTAGTAAGCGCGATGGATTTACGGTGACGTTCAGCAAACTACAATGGCAGAGGCTACAAGAGATATACCTGAAAGGGAACTTTGCAGTTAATACTTTGAGAACGTACGTTCCAAGAACAGTCCAGCAAAGTGGTACACCCACCCGTAAGCGTAACGCTAAAAGATGACAGAAAAATCAGAGAAATTAGAGCTAATGTGGAATCGCTATTTCAACATTCGCGTATGGAGCAGAATAGGAAGAATGTGATAGTGGTCTCCTAAGTACCTTACATCACACCCCGTATTGTGACGCGAAATACACGTAATGTAGATGTAGAGCGCTACTAATACATGGGTCTTGTAGTTCAAGTGAGTATAGTAATATAAATTTGGCAACATTAAAAGATATCCACTTGGTGAATAGCTCATGAGGCATGTATCCCTTTTTTATTTATTTGTTGACCTTTGGGTAGACCAGTACAGCTATGCACAGAGTGCTCAAAGAAATGTTTTCTTTGAGAGGTGGTAGCATTCACCGAAACAATAAAAATAAGCTCAATAAACGTGGGTCAGAAAATGCATGCTTTCTGAGATAAGTCCAATAAACATGGGTTCGGAAATGCGTATTTTCTGCGATAAACTCGTGTTTACAATAGGTATTCAACGTGGTGTCCATTCACGACAAGACACCCCTCTGCCCTCCGGTGTAAGGAATGACGCACTCTTTGAAGTGCAGCCGGTTGTTGTTGTACCTGGTGGCACGCATTGAAGACGCGACCCTGTTGTGTCCGCACATCGTTGATTGGCGTGGCGTAGACCAATTCCTTCAAGTGTCCCCGTAACCAAAAGTGTAAGGGATTGAGATATGGAAAACGAGCAGGTCAAGGTTGGGCCTCACTCCAACCCCCCCCCCCCCCCTCCCCCGCCAATCCAGCGGTCCTGAAATGCCTGCGTCAGATATTCGCACACATTGTGAGGTGACGATCGTGTGCTGGTGCGCAATCACGCATGAACCACACATTTGTATTCGTTGCTGCAGAGGCCTACCCTCCAGATGCTGCGCGCCAGTTAACCTTTGTGGTAGCACTTATGGCTCTATTAATCTATCACCAAGTACTCGTGTCCATAAGTTGACTGAGAATCGCTATTGATATCCAGTTTCCTGCATTGCCTGGGGATTTACACCTGCCCATACTTGCTGGTTACGGAAATTCACAACACCATCTCTTGTTAATCCTGTCACATGGTAAATAAAATCTTGGTTGAGAACAGTGGATCTGCGGCACACTTCTGCAACAGCTATTGATAGAACCACCGCTGCCTTGATGATCCTCTGGTCTTAGAGCCCAAGCGCGCTTTAGATGACATTGGTACCACAACTGTCTATGAAGTACCCCCCCAGATAAGACAGTGAGACACACCTTCTTCTGCTGCTAATCGTCGCACACTGGTCCCAGGGGTTTCCTCCCCCGAATGCAGCACACGCTCCTAAATGTCAGGCGTGCGGACTGCGCTGGGTCTTCCACTGTCAGTCTTCCGAGGTGCAAGGATACCTGTGTCCCGCAGATGCTGGAAAAGTCTGCCGAATAGCTTATCAGTGGGCATTCTGCGCTGTGGATATTTTCCAGTGTAGAGGGCACGGGCTCGCAGGCTACGTCTATTTGAAACGTCCCCTTTGAACAATTATACAAGACTATGCTTAAACTGATACACAATATTTTTCAGCGCAACGCAATCTGACTTTCAAAAAATCCCTACAAAAGAATGGCCCTGACTAACATTACCTATACCTTTCACAAATCACTTACCTCACAAAAATCTTGCTTACTCGAGCTACTTCAATAAAGCGAGCACCACTACTGCCAGCTAAATAAAAGATTCAAACTACTGAAGGCACTAACCACTGATAGGCATAGTTAGCAAATGAAAGATTTTAATAGAGAACAAACAATGTATTTACCTTAATAGTCATAATATATATAGCAGTTCATGACAAATTTCAAAACTCCGCCATCTCTCTCCCCACATCCACCACTGCTGGCGGCTCACCTCCAACTGCGCAACGCTACGCGCTGTTCACATCCAGCTGCCGCTGCCCAACACTACAATGGCAGACAACAATGCAAACTAGCCACAGACTGCACACAGCACAGCCAGTGATTTTTATACAGAGGTGGCGTTACCAATAAAAAAAACCTTAACAGCCTACTTACATATTTGCTAAACCATAGCAGAATATCATATCCACCATTTCACTTACCGAGTAATAGGCTTCCATAGCTAACAAGTGGTGGAGTTCAAACAGCGCAATTACAGTAAACACTTAAGAAAATTCGCGTTTGGAAGAATGTAAAACACCATGACACGTACCCGGGGTTGACAGTACTGTACAATAAGGCACACAAACACGACGAAAACAAACGTAGCCTACAAGTAGACTGGAACCACGCAACTGACTGCAGACCACCTAATGGTAGGTAAAGCACTACCAGTCAAACAGAAACATTTGACGGAGCGCCAAAGCAACGACTGTGCTAATATCTCCACCCAAGCGTCGCGCAGCCCTTCCCATAAACGTGTGTTCATCTCGGAAAGTATGTTTCTGGACCCCTGCTTACTGGACTTATTTTTCTTGTTTCGATGAGTACTATCACCTCTCAAAGTATTCGACACTTGTATTTGAACACTCTGTATATTCTAAAGATGTCAAATATAACTTAAAAATAATCTCAAAAGGGGGAAAATGTCCGGCCACGATGAGTCAGTAAATCACAATTTTAGATCAGACGTTTACATTGCCCAAAGAGCTATGGTTTTAATGTTCAACAACATTCTTGCTGAATATCGACGCTTGTCTGGAGCTTAGGTAGATTCATTACCGCGCGCGTTTATTCCAGCAGGCCAGCCGGCTCTCTCCCGGACGAGAAAGATGGCTCCGTGTTTACTTTTCGAGTGGCGCCGCGGCGCAGCGTGACCTCTGGCTAGTTTCGGTAACATTAGGGAATGCGCAAAACTGCTTTCGTCGACGCATAAATCAGCCGCTGCAAATATCACACGGTGTTTATCTGTATAAATCCGACAGGATGGACGCAGCAGTTGTTGATGAAACGGCTCGGCGCTTCAAACATTTGCGCGCAAATGTAAATGTCGGTGTTGAAACAAGCGAGCAAAGTGTACGGTTTGTTTCAAGAGCGCGGCGACTCTCAGGTTCGGTTTCGGCCAATCGCGGCCTCCGAGAAGCTGTTTTCCTCCCTTTCCGCTGTTACCATCATGGTAAACCGCCAATAGCAACGGAATCTGAAAGCAGACCAGGGTACTAATTCATTCGCGGAACAACTTCCGTCGCCGCTTGTTTAAACTAGCAGCGGAGACAGGCGCCAGCCTGCGGATAAAAGTCCAAATATTGCACCCACGTCACCGCACACTGTTGCGATGGTTTCTGCACCGTAAGGCTATGTGCGAAGCTGAGACTTCTATCATACATTTTTATTCATTGCTTTTGTGTGCTACTGCGCAGCTTATAACTTAAGCACTAACTGGTTCATGTTTGTGTTCATTGCTTCATAGACCAAAAAAGATACTGAAAATTTGTGACTCCATCACCCCTGTACTTTTCCTAGATGATGTAGAGTATGTGTACAAAATGTGCACTAAAATAATTGTCGTGGATCCTTCTCTTAATCCATACAAAACAAAATCCGTCCGAACAGGTCTTATAGGTCCTGAAAGCCAATTGGTACCAATCAGCCGCAATGTCATCCTCAGCACACAGGCGTTACAGGATGTGGGTATGGCGGGGTACGTGGTCAGCACACCGTTCTCCTTTAATATCGTGCAGTGGTTCTGAATTTATCTTGAAATTGTAGTTATTTACAAAGAAAATGACGTTTTCAATATACGCTCTATAGTACCACAGATTCTTTCCGATAATATGGTTGAAAAACCTTCAAAGTAGATTTCGCTTCGTGTAGACTTCTCGGGAACATCAGACTGCGTATGTTCTCAATACCACCCTTTTGACGGCTGTCTTGTTTTCTGTCTTTCTTGGACTCTCACTCATATCCTTTTCGTTCATGTACTTACGTCCATTCTCTGAAATTGTCCATATCTATATTAATTTATTGTAGTGTCGCAGCACATTTGATCCACCTTAGAGGCGCCATTACCTCTCCTCCAGAAGTCAATTTATGGCTCGAGTGATGTTACCAGCTTCCTAGAGTTTAAAACCCAAGTCCCACCCAACATGCGTTAATGCTCCTCAACAACGAAAATTTTGAAAGATTGTAATACTTCAGTTCTAGTAGCATTTTCCAGCCTTTTAGCCAAAAACTGGATTATAAAACTTTTCAGTATACCAAAAATTTGAACACATGAAACTGCATTAGTTTTCAAGTCTTAGAACAGATTCGCATGTAACATACAGGTTCTCATAGTGAAAAAAACTTTGTTTCGAGATAAAGTCTTTTCTGTTTATTTTTCGCGGTATTTTTCCTTCTTTTGAGAGGTGGTATACTTCTGCGGTTCATCAAAACACTCTTTAAGAGGTTTTCAGCTTCCAGATAATTAATTTAGAAGAAGCTGATTCGAAGACACGAAAAATCCACTTGAAATGACATAGTGAACTGTGATCTAATTAACGCCTATAACCTAAAATTGACCCAAGTGTTTCGTAAAATTCAGTTGAAACATGTTAGCATCTGTACATTACCACACAAAATTGTCAGAGAACTTATACCTTAGTACTGATCGTATTTTACATATAATTTTAATCTCTGTGGTTAATCTTATGATGCATTTGTGTAAGACCTTTACCTAAAGACCAACGCAAGCCTGGAACTAGTGGGTCGCGAGAAGTTACTCATCGTGCTACTGGAGCTGGGGGCTAAGTGTGGACGTCGTGAGCCTTGACTTAAACCAATGTAGTTTAATCGTTTTGGGTGGTCTGTATTGCTATCCGTCATTCCCTTGCCTTCTTCTTCTGTATTTTCATTTTAGAATTGGTCAATCAATGAAAAGTGAAAGGGTCCGCCGCTCGTGGTCTCGCGGTAGCGTTCTCGCTTCCCGAGCCCGGGGTCCCGGGTTCGATTCCCGGCGGGGTCAGGGATTTTCACCTGCCTCGAGATGACTGGGTGTTTGTGTTGTCCTCATCATTTCATCTTCATCCAGGAAAGTGGCGAAATTGGACTGAGCAAAGATTGGATAATTGTACGGGCGCTGATAACCACGCAGTTGAGCGCCCCACAAACCAAACATCATCATCAAAAGTGAAAGGTGGAATATTTTACTCGTTCTTAATTACACAAATAAGGAAAAAACAATAAACAGGGACGGAACACGTCCTGTATTCATCGTTCCATTTTTTCCATATCATCCCCTTCGATTGCTGATAGTGCGGATGTCTTTTGTGGTCATATTATCTAACCAAACACAAAAAACTAATGGATAATTACAAAGTGTTCTGATAAACCAGAAACGTTGGAAACGCCTTTATGGAGCATTAAAACATGGCTCCTGTTTAGTTCCCGAGAAGCTAAAGCGACAGTCGGAAAAACTTGTTTTTCGTTGTCTTTCGTACTATCTTCAGGTTATAAGATAGATTCCAGACCCTTTGGAAAATACTCATAAAGCTATGATCAAAATCGCAGGTTATTACTATCAGCGTTCTAAACTTGAGCTCTGGTTTGCATTAATAAAACATGAGAAATTTTGCTATTCCTTGTGTAGCACTTAAGTACATTTCAGTGTATTTAGACTATGCAGCATTCACGAGCTGAGAAAAGATCTTTAGTACGGTAAAAAAGACTTCAATCCCACGTAAACCACCTCACCTCTCTTTTATGGCTCTTCATGAGAACGAAATCTTGTATGAGTACATGCGTATACTCACTTTTCCTCGAATCAAATTTGTTCTCCCAGATCTGAACAAATATGTATGCTGCTTCATCTGTCCTGAAAAATGTGAATTATACCTTCTGAGTGCCAATTCAGAATATTGCTATATAATTTATCTATATTTGCCATCCTTACTAAGGTTTTCAGTGTTCTCTGTAAACTATGATATTTCTGACAAATGCAGGAGTAGTTCCTACTATAAGGCCACGGCCGACTATCTCACCCTTGTCATACTAGACCTGTAAGTTTATAAATGTCTGCATATGTGAATTACATTATTTTTGTTTTTCTTAAACTGTAATACCAAGACATAGCCTTGTAAATGAGATCTACAGAGAAACAAAACTACTACTCCTACCACTAGTAATACTACTACAAACAATGGACAGCTTCATAATCGTGTTCGTAATCGACACTGTTGAGACTATTACAGTAAAATTTTCTTAAATCGTTTCGAAGGACAGAATATTCCGTAGATTATATTCATCAGGTAATCACTCTATCGATGTGTTAAAGAGAGCGTTGCATGGTGTCATTTATTAACTCCTGCCAGCTACTGTAACGACTTCGTAGCTTCGCACTACGCAATTAACCATCAATCACGCTTAGTAACGACGTGCAGACAACCGTTTGTCAGGCACAAACGGCACTTGAAGAATTTTATGGCTGCCTTAGCGATTTATTTCTCACGTGGCCTTTTATACACTGAAGAAGCTGTCGCGTCAACTTACACAGGTTAGGTAATAGGAAGACTAGATTGGCAAACAACTGCGACAAAGCCTCGACGGGCGTCCCAGACGTAAACATTCCCACGCGGCAGGCATTCCTTTTATTAAAAAACGTCATGCACAGTTTATAAGAGTTAATTAGATGAAGCATTGAATATGTAGATTTAAGTACCCGAGAGTCAAATCATTGAATTTTACATTTAACATTTTCCGTGACGCACTAACTAGGAAAAATGTCATTTTTTACCAAATCATTTCATTCTGGGATATGACGTATTATACTGAAATAGGTAGAAGGTACCAGGTAGAATGGTCTAACCAACCTCGAAGTATGCTTGCGAATAAATTAGCTACGGCCTTGGACTCAACGTTTTATGACAAAAGTGAAATCATTTCATTATACAAATTTATTTACACATACCGCTTTTGTCACTATTAGAGACTGCATTCCATAGCATTATGGTTATGTAATAGCTTCGGTCTATGTGTTTATCAAGTCCTAAATATATGAGGACAGCGACATGTTAAATTCTGACATCAATTGAATTTTCAATCTTTCCTGGTGTTTCCTTCCGGTATTCCTTTTCTTTTTTTCGAAATTGTAATTTAAATCATATGTTTTTTTGTCAAGACACTGCAATATTTTCAACGCGTTTTCTTTACGTTCACCTATAACCGCACCATCGGTATAAAATAGCTCACAGCTCGTCCGCATCTATTCTTTCTCTCTGGTTACAGCTAAAGTAACTACTTGTATATCTTTAAGAAATGTTCGTGGAAAGAACATTCCTCAGTTGTAACTTTTATTTTACTTTCCGATATCAGCGATTTATTACTATGCTGACCTCATGCCCATCACAACGTCAATGAAAATTTTATGTAAATTTTGCACTCAGGATCTAGTTCACAGTCTGTCCAACATTTTCTCAAAACCGTTCATTCTTTGAAAATTATGCCTGCAGCTGCTTCCCACCTTTGTTTAGACTTTCCTCCATTAATCTGTATACTTAGTTGAGATAGCTTTATCTGTTCCAATATTGGCGTTTACTTTTTCTTGAATGGTGGTATCACTTCCTGTATTTTCGACCCGAATATTTATGAATAGAATAATGTGAATCAACGCCATTGTATTGTCATTCCGCCTATTTAAGCAACTCTCAGTTAAATTTTCCTTTTCGCCCTGTTGTTGTACAGCTAATTTTTGTCATCATTCCCCCTTTTTTTTTTTAAATTTATTGGCCTTCTGGTCGTGCCCATACAGCCATATCACCTATGGAATGTCAGTTATGAAAATACAGACGTAATGACATCACAACATCCACTCCCCAAAGAGAGAAAAACTTCGACCCGGCCAGGAATCGAACACGGGGTCCTTCGGTTAGCAGCCAGCAGCGCTGACCACGCAAGTACCGAGGCGGTATTCTCCTTAGTTGTTGTGTTCTTACACAACCATCGAGGGCTGCCGCTGGCCAAGTTGCTTCTTTTTCCACTTCCAGTGCTTGTTCCTCGTTAAATCACATAATGTTTTACCTGAAGACTAGGGACGCAGTTGGGTAATACATTTTGAAAGACGGAAAAACTTGTGCTTCCAAAAGTACCTTCCCATTGTATAGCTGCTGGAAAGTAAAGTGTGAAAACGTAAAGAAAAGTTCGAAGAAAATGTTGTGATGTCGTGCAGTGTAAAAGAACACCAACAAACAGTGTGAGCCCAAACTAATTAATTCTGAGGTCAAGTTTTACGAGAGTCTGTTGAGTACTAAATGTATCAGGACAGTAAAATTGAGTAATTGTTTATTATTACATGATGATCAGATGACTATGGCTGTTCTCTCAGGGAGGAATTAGGCTACAATTTACTGCCAAAGCAATACATTACCTACACAGTTACATAGCATTCTGGCACTGCGACGCAACAGAAACGTTCCCGACTATAAATCACAAGGCTGGTGTTCGATTCCTGACTGATTCTCGGATTACTCTCTCGATTAAATTTATGTTAAGAATGATCTTTGCTTTGCAGAGATATTCCATTCCTGGGTTAAGTATTACATGTATCGCTGGATTCATTTACTGGTACTGAGGTGACAGGAAGGTAAGATCCAACCATCCTTTACTTAGCAATCAAGAGCGAAACTTCGAAATCTTGCTTATTTACAGTTAGAGTGTTGCGAATTTTTTAACATTTCTTATTTCTTACAGTAATTTTTGATAAGTACTTTCTTAACGACATTGACAACACTCTTGGGAAAGAAAAGGAAACAGAAAGCATGCTTCCAACTTAAAGGAGGGAGGTAGGGGCGTGGGAGGAACACTGATTAGAAATTAACGTCGAGATCATTAGCGACTACACGCTTCTTCTTCTCTTTTGGGCGTCTTGGTGCTCATTAAAATAAATAACTTTTTAGCGGACATCCTAACCTGCGCCGCTGCTCTGCCAATCTGGATCTAGTAAAACTGGAGTGAAATAGAAAATAGGCTACTGTCACGGAATGATGGAGCAAGCCGTTAAATGTTTTACTAACTCACTCTCGTCTGGCAAATGTTACACAGATTATTTTAATTGCCTACAGTAACTTCCAGTCTCATTTCTCACCACACAGAGAGAGAGAGAGAGTGATTTGTGTCATCTTCACATGTCTTTTCATCCTCTTTTGAAATAAAATGAAACTGATGTGCACAAATAAAATAAATAAACTCTAGACGGGAAAAAACGAATTTCATTTGTATAACACTCTCTTAAATCACAGTTCTTATAAATGCTCTAATCGGCGTACTGATACGTTTCAAAACCAAGTAGCTTTGGGTCGCGTGGTACCACGCAACCTGATCAATCCATACATATTGTAAAAATATATGTATGTATGTGTGTGTCTGTGTGTGTGTTCCATAACTCCTCATAAACCACAGGACCGATTTCAACCAAACTTGGTATACATATCCCTTACCGTCAGGCAACAATCACTGTGGAGGTGAGAACCACCCACCTGTCATCGTTCAGGCAATATGACGTCATAAACAATGAGATGTGTGAAAAACTGCCGCGTCATGCATGACTTTTAAATTTATTACTTCTGTGCTACTAACTCTATCCGCAATAAATTTCTCAGACAGGATCCACATGTGCCGCTAAATGCACCGACAAAATTATATCATGGTGCCATGCGTAGTTCAAGCGATATGATGTCACGAACACTGAGATGCGTGAAAAAATACCGCGTCACGCATGAAGTTTTAGTACAGTTAGTCTTTACTGTTAAGACACTGCTAAGGAAGTCCCTGACACCTGCCGACTCTTCTGGCAGCTTTCAAATGTTAACCCAAACGGTTACTGGCGAAAACAATAGCCGTCTATAGAGCTATCAAGAGGCGTTGCGACAGAGATGTTTACAAAATCGTGTTGTAGACACACAAAGCAGCTGCGACCAGTGTAGACTGTACAGGATTATGTTTCTTAATTTGGGTACTGTACTTACATGTTTGTACACTGTGCATATTTCGTAGTACGAGTGTTTTATAATGTCAAAGGTGTTCTCACGAATACAGGGAAATGAAACTTTTTCGGTACTTCACTACAAACACATTCAGTTTTTGTTTCCATTGCGAATAGAAAATTCACATAATGAATAACCGGGCAATGCCGGGTTTGCAAGCTAGTAAATAAATAAAAATACATTGAGGTGACAAAAGTCATGGGGTACCTGTTAATATTGTATAGGACCTCCTTTCGTCCGGTGTAGTGCAGCAACTCGACGCGGCATGGACTCCAGCAGAAATCCTGAGCCATGCTGCAACTATAACCATCCATAATTAAAAAAGTTTTGCCGCTGCTGGATTTTGTGCACAAACAGGGTTCAAATGGCTCTGAGCACTATGGGACTTAGGTCCCCTAGAAATGGTTCAAATGTCTCTGAGCATTATGGGACTTAACTTCTGAGGTCATCAGTCCTCTAGGACTTAGAACTACTTAAACCTAACTAAACTAAGGACATCACACACATCCATGCCCGAGACCGGATTCGAACCTGCGACCGTAGCCGTCTCGCGGTTCCAGACTGTAGCGCCTAGAACCGCTCGTCCACCTCGGCCGGCTGTGCAAGAACTGACCTCTCGTTTATGTAACATAAATGTTCGATGGGATTCGTTTAGTACGATCTGGGTGGCCAAATCATTCGCTCGAATTGTCCAGAATGTTCTTCAAATCAACTGCGAACGACTGTTGCCCTGTGACTTAGTGCATTGTCATCCATAAAAATTTCATCGTTGTTTGGGAACATTAAGTCCTTGAGTGGCTGCAAATTGTCTCCAAGTAGCCGCACATAATAATTTTTAGTCAATGATCGGTTCAGCTGGACCAGAGGAACCAGTCTGTTCCATGTAAACAGCGTCATACTATTAGGGAGCCAACACCAGCTTGCACAGTGCCCTGTTGACAACTTGGGTCCATGGATTCGTGGGGTTTGCGCCATACTCGAACCCTACCATCAGGTCTTACCAAAAGAAATCGGGACTCATCTGAGCAGGCCACAGTTTTCCAGTCATCTTGTATCCATTCGATATGGCCACGAGCCCAGAAAAGACGCTTCAGGCGATGTCTTGCTGTTAACAAAGGCACTCGCGTCGGTCGTCTTCTGCTATAGCCTATTTACGCCAGATTTTGCCGCGCTGTCCTAACGAATTCCACACAGTGTTGCTTGTCTGTTAGCACTGAGAACTTCCGCAGATGCCACGGTCGTTGAGTGAAGGCCGTCGGGCACTGCGTTGTCCGTGGTGAGAGGTAATGCCTTAAATTTGATACTGACGGCACACGCCTTTGACACTGTGGATCTTGGAATAATGAATTCCCCAACGATTTCGGAAATGGAATGTCCCATTCGTCCGGCTGCAAGTACCATTCCGTGTTCAAAGTTTGTTAATTCCGCTCGTGCCGCCTCAACTACGTGGGAAAGCTTTTTAACGTGAATCACCCGAGTACGAATGACAGCTCCGCAAATGCACTGCCCTTTTACACCACGCGTAGGCGACACTATCGTCCTCTATATGTGTCCATATCGCTGTTCTATGACTTTTGTCACATCAGTGTAGGGTCCGAGGAGAAGAGTGATGCGTAATTTTATTTTGAGAGTTCTGTCCTGCATGTTCCAGAAGAGCAACCTATGCCACTGCCCATCTCTTCTGACAGGGTTTTCCAACAGCAGGAATATGTCTAGGACTAAGAAAAGGTTTGCTCGTTTTTTTTATACCTGCCCCAGGAGGCCATATTTGCATCATATTTAAACAGTGATGCTTCATTTCTTCATTTGAGTCTCGCTCCCAGTTTTCTCACGAGATCGCGTGCTCGCTGTCGATTTAGCATCGGCGCAGACCGCACGTCGCGTTTTTCGTTTCCAGGGACGCAGGCGGCGGAAGCCACGCAGGCACAGCGGCTCCTGACTGACCGAGCAGGCTGACCGCGGCCAGCTACGCAGTCACGTCCACTCGTTGTGATTGACGAATCCGAGCGCCCGAATTACCGCAACTAATGCGGGCCCTAACTCACGCCGCGCCCGGCGAGCCGGCGAGTGCTTTCGCGCGTAACAGCGCCGGCCGCCGCCCGGCGTATCAATCACATTATGGAGGCATTAATACCGGTGTAGCCGCCGAATGACACTGATGCTCCCGTCGTTAAGCCCGGGTAGCCCCCACCTACGCGCCCGCCGTCGCTATTTAGCCCGTTGCACGACTATCTTCTCGGTATCTGCGGCGTGACTTTTTCCACCGGAAATCGCTTGAAACGAATTTAAGATTACAGTTGCCTGTGCGACTCGCATCGTGTTTGTAAAAGGGTATAACATCTGAGTTTCATGCTTCAGCGCAGAGAAGTCTGAAAGAGAGCAGGCTACGTAGTAATGGCATGTATCTTTTTTGCTCGTATTTTTGCTGTCGGCAAACTCTGGCGTTGTTG
This sequence comes from Schistocerca serialis cubense, assembly GCF_023864345.2. Classification (NCBI taxonomy): domain Eukaryota; kingdom Metazoa; phylum Arthropoda; class Insecta; order Orthoptera; family Acrididae; genus Schistocerca; species Schistocerca serialis. The sequence continues at coordinate 149,930,630 of NC_064642.1, forward strand.
GGTGTGTCTGGAAGACTTACGTGTTTGACGAGACTGCTGAATTGCGGGGGAGGTGACTTGGGTAGCCCTAGGTCTATTTTCATTTAATGTGTGACATATATACCACGATATAAAAAAGCTCAAAGAAACGCAATTACTAAAGCTGGTAGACTAAATATGGGACCAATCTTTTTCGCAGAGCCATTAATTAACTTGAATAAAAGCGATTGTGGAATATCAAAATTGCCCGAATGAAGCTGTCATATTACTACACATTACTGCAGTTATATTGTGCCTTCGATTTAAGAAAAATGTCGCTCAAGTGTCTACGAAACAGCTCAATGTTCCGTTGTGATTGCTTATAGAAGCTACCTATTACTCTTCTAAGGAGCGCCTGCTCACTTTTCTCAACTTCTATTCTATAGCTTGATTTCTAAGTAATCAGTAATGGTAGGTCTCTCAGACAGCACTTCTTTCTTCAAGAAACCACGTAAGAAGTCGTCAAGAGTAGTGACGTCACCAGAGTAAGGAGAGAAAGGATATTCCGAATGAAGGAAGGAAGGAAGATTAGAGTTAACGTCCAGTCGACATCGAGAACGTTAGAGAGCACTGTTTCAAGGATGGGGAAAGAAATCGGCAGTTTCCTTTCAGAAGAATCAGCCCAGCATTTACACGGAGGGATTTAGGAAAATCACGGAAAACCTAACTCTGGATGGTCGGATATGGATTTGAACTGTCGTCTTCCTGAAGGCAAGTTGACCACTGCACTCGGTTAAAACTGTGTGCCGGCCAGGGACTCGAATATGGGACATTTAGCCTTTAGCAGTTAAGTGGTGTAATCCTGCCAACAGAGCTACCCTGTATCCCTAAATGGGTAGGTATGCATCACGAGAAGAGTACGCGCAATGTGTCAATACTGTATATAAGATTCGTAGTTCACTCTTCTGACGTTAGACCTTTGGGTGATAAATTATTATTACAACCATGCATTGCAGGTAATGAATTCACCATTGTCCGTTTCTGGAACTAACGTCTACTAATACTTAAAACTCGAACCTTCATTCATTTCTTTGTAAATACCCAAAGAATAAATAGGCCACATTGTTGATGAAAACAGAACTACAAACCTCGAATTCATTCTCAATATTTTGAGGTAATTATCTTGAAGAACCTCTGGGCTCTTTCGCTTCACCTTTCAATAATTACACTCTAGACAACTAGGCAAATGAAGGTTGTCGTGGCATGTCAGCGCATTACATTGTCGGGTTTCTTTCAGCGTCGAGTCGCAGTGTGTTTGCGACGTTTCAGGAAGCATATACTCTCTTTCCATCTTAACATATTTCGGTACTTATTAAGGACTGTATGTTGCCCGCTCACTTGCAGTTTCAGTTCTTGCTCAGAATATTTTTGCTCTTTTTCAATCGCGAGTTTGTCTTTGCAATACTTCGCATGTTTTTGCTAGAGTCAGCTTCCATTAGTCCAAATAAGCTCTTTGAACCACCTCCTTGCGTCTCCATTGTTGCATTTTTGGAGGTCGGTTTGTGCCATCAGCCAATGGTAATCGCTCGCGGTTTTTGTAACCAAGAGATACTATAGTTCGAATGTGCATTCTCTGTTCTTGCTGATTGTCATCAAGTTCTGTAGTGTTTGATTTGAGCGCATTCTGACTTTATCTGGTATCGGTGTGAGATAGCTTGGGGTTTCTGTAATGATGAATAAAGTGGGTAAGATCTTTTCAAGTATTCGCCTTCATAACTATTAAGGGAATGTATAGGTTGTTTCAAAAGTACATTTAAATATCTGCAGAGTTAACTTACGACCAGTCGTTGTGCCTACTAGCGATAATATTCTTCCGCATGGTGAAATGGAAGATAGTAAGTTGCTCAGCTTTTTATTAAATGAAAGTTGATTATAGAATCAAATACTATCTTTGTAAACAAAGTTATCACCCACTCGTACATAAAAATATTGACCTGTTAGTAGTTGTGGATTGAGAACATATGACTCTGTTTACTCTCTGTGAGAATCTTATTTATATTTGCTACTTTGAGAACCCGTGCGAACAGGTGAAAACCTTTGAGAATAATACACGTACTTATCTGCAATACTTTTGTCTGAATTATTTCGTCCAAATCAAGTCATTTTATTCATTATCTTTACTTAACGCAGCTACATACGGCCATAAATTATATTTCATGCACATTTGTTGACGCTGGATTCATTACATCAGTACTCTGAGATGGCATGAACAGGTAACTAAACTAAATCACTTAAATTCTACAATTCGACCCATTAGCAGTACAAATCTGTTTCTTTGCATGGAATCAGGTTTCATATGGGAAAGGTAAGCTGTCGCTGCTATTCTGGAAGACTGATGATTTCTGAATGCAAATGTGTAGTGATCTGTCGTACAAGTGAAATATATTACGGAATAAATGGTATTACTCTCTAATTGCACTATTAGAAGAAGATAACGTTTTTTTTTTTTTTAAGTTGCGCTCTGATCTTAGTGGTTCAAATAAGTATTGGTTTAATTATGATTTCGACTCCAAGTCCAGCGAGAACAGATAAGAAGAAACATTCTCGTTTGCACCGATTGGTCTATAAGACGAAAACGAACACAGGCATTAATTTTTGTCCAGCTTATTGGTGGAAAATTACATATTACTTAGTGTCTGAACAGTTAACTTTGTAAAATTCATTTCTGTTGCGCCTACATTAAGTAACCGTATGTGTCTGTAACTATTCCATTAAATATTTGTGGTCAGATATAGTTTCCAGATATTGTTTTTTCCGGGATACAGGTCAATATATTACAGCATAGCTTAACAGTTAAGGGCTTTAGCTAACGTCTCATGGTAGCACTTCAGTTTTGTACCACACACACCCTACAGGATTCAATTAATCTATTATTTTATGACATGGATTACGTTTTCCCAAAAATATTTTGCATTCGGTAGAGACATATTACTTAAGTATAAGGAATTTTGCTCGTTAGTATTGAAATCTCGCACATTTATACAGATAGCCATACATATAGCTGCTTACATTGTATATTTATGTAACTTTTACTTTGTGCTGCATTTGTGTTCATGGACGAGGCGCAGAACGAGCAAATATTGGAGAGAGAGGAAAGATAGAAAGGTTCGTTAATGTTCAGTTTATTTGTTTGTTAGTAGAGTGCCATATGCCCTCTCGAAACGTTAATTGTTCTGCTTTCAGCACAATCAAGGTAACTCTATTCTTCTGATATTTCAACAGTCCTAGTGACGCCAGCAGAGATTCACGATGACAGACGTGTTTTGAGCTCACTGCTTTCCTGTTACGTAAGTTTTACAACACGAAGCAATTGTGAAACAGTAACGACTTTCTGTGTTCTTCTCCTCGAGGCAGTTACAGACAGCAGTAGCTATCCACTTCAGGCACACAGAGGCTGTTGAGTTCTCGTTTACCACCAGACTGTGCATTATCAATGAGCATCAGCAGATACCAGCATTCTTGAGACTGCAGTCAACTCGACAGTCTCTTGGCCACGTTATTTCTCAACTGGACGATCTGTTACGAGAAGATGAGTCACATTTGGGGCGAATCACATCTCTGACTGGCCATTTAGCTTCTAATTTTCGTAATGCCGTAGAGAGCTCATACAGAGAACGGAGTCAGAAAAAGCCAATATTTAAAGAATTTTCCTCATACACATCTGACTTGTTTTAGGGCAGCGCTGAAAGTGTAGATCATGTAGGCTGATATGCCTTTCGTGAACTCTAATCCCAGTGCTCCTAAACGCGAATCCATTGTCTTAGCCACTACTCGGTCACAATCGGTGGGGTGTGTATACAATTTTTTTTCTGTTTTGGTTATATAAAGTTTTTGAAATCTTTCTCAATTCGATTAATTTGGTACTATCCGACCATGATGTTATTGTCCTTGGCCTCGCGTGACTGCTATCGGAAACGCAGGATGACGTAAAACAAAAACCATATCCTGTTTTTCAATTGTCTTATAAGCAGTGGACGTCCAGTCAGCTTCACGAGCAAGTTGTCTAGTCTTTAGAACAGCAGAGCACAGACTGATGGGATTCAAGCGCACTTGTAAACACACGAACCGACCGAAGCTCCCTCATTTTCTGGCCCAATATCGTGGTCCACTAATACGCTTATAAAATACGAAGCTACTATAAAAATTGTATATTTAATAGCTCATAAGAACATTTTGAAAACCAAAACGCCAAAATCCACTGATCTGCCTATGGGCTCTTGACGAAGCCAGTTATACACAGTAGTGATTGGCCGTGACTTATCAAGTATCTCGAACATAAAAGAGGGTGAGATAAAATTTACTTCCCATAAAATTAACCATTCAGTGGCGCTCTTAAAAATAAAAGACCGTGAACAAAGGAAGTTCAGAATCTTGGTTTCTCTTGCGAGATCTAAAGACTTACCAAAGTGTAGCTCTCGTCATGTTTTGCGGGGCTTACGCGCCTGCATTTACTGACGGCGAAGAGTCTGCATGACAGCTCAGACTGACAGCCATAATAGCTTGGGTGACCATGGCGTTCCGCTATTCGGCGTCTCGGCAGAGATGAACTTTTAAACACGTCTTCAAATGTGGCACATCTCTTTATGCTTTATTGATTCTCTGGAGGAAGCGCCCTGTTACGTACGGTGCTTGTGATTCATCTTTAAATATTAGTATGCCACAGTTTAACTGACGGTGTTTTATATTCATTGTCCGTTGTCATCATCAGTGTCCTAACAGATCGTTAACCTATTTCTATTTGTAATTGTTCCTAAACATTTAAAATTCGTTTTTCATGAACTTTCTTATCATTTCCTCCAGGTACTCATAAAATACACAGATAATAATCTCAATAAGAACAATAATTTAGTCAAACATCTTGCAGAGTTACCAGCTTAAAGTTTCTGAATATTAGTGGTCTTAGTGCTATGGTTGAATTACTTCAAATGGTTCAAATGGCTCTGAGCACTATGGGACTCAACTGCTGAGGTCATTAGTCCCCTAGAACTTAGAACTAGTTAAACCTAACTAACCTAAGGACATCACAAACATCCATGCCCGAGGCAGGATTCGAACCTGCGACCGTAGCGGTCTTGCGGTTCCAGACTGCATCGCCTTTAACCGCACGGCCACTTCGGCCGGCCGGTTGAATTACTATTTGTATTTATATTGCAAAACTATTGACAGGAGAAGGATGAAACGATTTAGTTACAAAGGTACCTAGTACAAAATCTAATGCAACAAATTTGTTATTCATTACGTAATTTGAAATTTACGATTTCAAAAACACATTTTCAAATTTATGATGTTCAATTTTATTTTGTGTGATACTTTTTGACGGCACATTGATGGTAACCAGGAGCAACAAAAAGTTAATATAAAATTTCATTGAACTCAGATGAGATGCCGGCCTCGGTGACCGTGCGGTTCTAGGCGCTCAGTCCGGAACTGTGTGACTGCTACGGTCGCAGGTTCGAATCCTGCCTCGGGCATGGATGTGTGTGATGTCCTTAGGTTAGTAAGGTTTAAGTAGTTCTAAGTTCTAGGGGACTGATGACCACAGATGCTAAGTCCCATAGTGCTCAGAGCCATTTTTCAGATGAGGTTTTGACTAAAGGATGCCTTATGTAAGCACATGTATAAAGTTTTGGAAAAAAAAATGCAAAGTAAATGTACAAAATTCCGACAATATTTCAAACAAACACTGTTTCAGAAAAAGACACAAATCCTTTTGCTTCAGGTATGCCTTTCTTGCTACTATTTTCGCTGTACTTTCATTTCCTTCTAAGGCTCTCCATAGAGTGATATTCACAGTTTTTTATTCGATAGCATAAATTAATGGTAGAATTGTAGTGTACCAAAACCCCGTATCGACAGAGAAAATATTTTTGTTTTAGGGCTCCTTTCACATATAACTGAACTCAGTGCTCTTTTTTTTTTTTTTTTTTTTTTAACTGAATTCACGCTGCCAGTGCCAGTTCATAGAAATTTCGGAGAATGGAAGATATCGCGTTCATTCTGCGTCTACATCTATACTCCGCAGCCCCCTGTACGGTGTACGGCGGCAGGCACTTTGTTCATCACTGTTACGTACCCGCTGTTCTGTTCCGGTCGCGAATGCTACGCGGAAAGAACGGTTCTTAGTAAGCCTCCGTGTGTACTAGAACCTCTCTGATTCTACCTTCACGGTGTTATCGCTGGATATATCGAGGAGGCAGCAGAACATCTGTTGACTTTTTCAAAGGAACGTTCGCCTCAAGAATTTTAACAGCCTACCACACCGTGATGCAGAACGTCTCTCTTGCAGAGTCTGTCACTGTTGGATGATCAGCTCCGTGACTCTTTCACACTTACTAAACGACCCTGTGACAAGACGCGCTGCTCTTTCTTTTATCTTCTCTATTTCCTCTATCAATCTCGTTCGGGGCCCTGACTGACGGGCAAGACTCAAGTGTCGGTCGAACGAGGTTTTTGTAAGCCACCTCCCTTGTGCGTGATCTACCTAGTCAGACGCCTACCTTTCTCAGAGTAGTTTTATGCTGTTGTTACTCTTTAGATCTTTCAGTGTGCATACTGTCAGATATTTAATGAATGTGACTGCTTCCAGTAATGGTTATGAAATCGCGTAACAAATACTATAGTGCTGCAGTGGATGCATGGCCTCTTCAGGGTTGGTTACAATGTGATTGTCGTGGACAGTGGCTCTCTGCAGAAAAGGACGTGGCGTGCCACAGAAGGGGGTCCTGTTGAAGTTAAAATAACTTCTTTACTGCTGTTTGTTTACAATCATGGGACTTGTAAACCGCAAGTAATGATGGCTGGCGAGGTGAACGCTCCATCAAAGCGTCTCCCAGTACGTCAGTCTCTGGCTACTGGCTGTGGACCACACAGCTGCTGCCGCTCCTGCTGCATTCAGGGATTCCCATGGGCAGCCTACGGGCAGTGGCTGTCTGTGGGTCTGTCTGTGTCACAGTACACTGTCCCAGGTCGAGAAGTCCTCCGTTGACAATTCGCGTCGTACTTCCAAGACGGCGGCAAAGTGCTGAGTTGCCCGAGCATACAGGTGCTCAGGCGAAAGACAGTAGACGTGGCTGTGTCACTGTGACGGCGCGAACTGTCGTAGACTGGACCTGACATATCTGCCCCTGCTGTTCAACGACGACGAGTTGGTTCGGACGGACTTTAGTGCTGCTGTTGTCTGCCGACTTCACGGTAATAGCTGCGTTTGTGTGTCATTCCAAACGATGTGGAACAGAGGCCAAGATCTAGGCTGCTGTCGTAATCGACAGCAGGTCGGCCTGTAGAAACATCCTGAACACCAGCCCGTGCAATAGCACGCGGACGTCTGACGTCAAGGAGGCGGTCGCTTCAGCTGATCAAGCACTTTTTTAAGCAACGCCAGATGGCTGTGGCCTGATTACAGGTTCTGCTACAGCGCAATTCCCTTACAACAGAGTAATTGGTCTTTCCGTCAATTTATGCGCTTTAAGTTACATCTGTTTATGTTGAGAGTTGACTTCCAATCCTTGCGTCAAACATGATACTCTACAGGTTTGCCCGAATTTCACTGGAATTTTCTGTAGCTACGATGTCTTTGTATAAAACAGTCACAGGGAGTTTCCAGGGTTATTAATTATGTTACGTACACACATTGTAAGCAGCAACAGAAGCATAAAAACCCTATGTGGTACCTTTGAAGCTCCTTTTATGTCCGAAGATATATCACCGTTAAGAATGGCCTGCTTTGTTCTCTATTGAAGACATGAATTCAATAAACGAGTTCGTGATCATGTTATCGCACTTAATTTGTAGATGACCACCTTGATCACGTAAGTTGTAAAATTCACAATTAACAGTGTCGGCCATTACCACCTTCGTATCAGCTACAAATAGAAAAACAGTGGTGTAACAACCTAAGTTCAATTAGCACAAACCATTTCTGTAATAGGTTTAGTGATACATAAGGAAAATAAAAAATACTAACATGATCAACAGCCGTGCATACCAGCCATACATACGAGAAAAATATTCTTATGTAAGTGTCAATATCAATATCTGTATATCTAGGTTCGTAATAAATGCTGGTAATGGCGTGGGTGCGTCCTGTATTTACAAAAATAACTGTGGCCAGTAGAGGGCTCTGATGGTAGGGTGTATGAGTAACTAGTATGGTAAATTCAGTAGTTACGACGCAATATGTGTAGTTATTAATTACAATTATTTCATGTGACAGTTAATGTTTTATTGTCAGACGCTATGATTGCCATATGAAATAATTGTAATTATAGATCACACATATTTCGTTTTAATATTCAATTTACAATACTATCTATTCATGTATCCTAGCATTAGTGCCTTCTACTGGCCCCAGTTATTTGTATAAAACAGGGCGCACCTATGCCATTACCAGCATTAATTATGCACCTAGATATATAGATAGGCCTACTGATATTGACGCTAACATCAGAATATTTTATGATATGTACGGGTGGTATGCATTGCTGTTAATCATGATGGTATGTTTTATTTTTCTTAAATCTCACTAGGCATATTATAGAAATTGCTTCAGCTAACTGAACTTAGGTTCTTTCACCGCTCCTTTTCTGTTTGCATCAGATCGGAAGATGGCAATGGCTAAAACCGGTAATTGTGAATTGTACAATTTATGTGATCAATACTAACGTTTACAGATAAGCTGCTTTGTTCTGTTTCCTACGAACTCCTTAATCAAGTTCTCAAAGTTGATCTGACATTTCATATACTCGCGTTTTATGTATCAGTTGACCGAGAGGAAATATATGGAAACCCCTTCCGGAAGGCAATCAACACGATATCAGCTTGAGTGCATGTATCTTCTGCCTTGAGGTTCTCGTAGACGAAGAGAGCGAGCTTAGTTGCACACGGTTGTTGTTTACGAAATTTATGTTGATATCCACTGAGGGCATTTTCAGTCTGCAGTAAGGTCGTAATTAATTTAATTTAATTTGTGGTAATGTCTTATAGAACCAAACTACTTAGGTCATAGGTACCTAAGCGCACACACTACTTGATCTAACTTAAACTAACTCATGCCATGGACAACACACAAACACACACATGTCCGAGGGAGGACTCGAACCTCCGACGGGGGGGAGCCGCACGGACCGTGACAAGGCGCCTGAGACCGCGCGGCTACCCCGCACGGTTAAGGTCGTAACATACGAGGATAAAAAGTTCGTAAACACAATAGATTAACATAGGCCTCTAGTTGTATGTTTCTAATCGACAAACGATCCTGGAAAACGGTGTGACCTGCATATCTTTCCAATAACTAGTAACACTTTGCTCCTCCAGCGATCTATAGTAGACCTAGAGCAGTGGTAGTTTCTTTCCTTTACTCTTTGTCAGTAATACAGAAATCCTGTACCGTCCGTTTGTGGTCCAGCACTTGACAGCCTTAGTTCTTTTTCTTTTTCTATTTTGGAGATTATGGTTACAAAATATCTGGACGTGACTTTGCTTCGTTTGCTCATATAACTTAGACCAAAGCGTCTTAGGGTTTTCTGTCGGACCAGTATACAGAATCTGAGTTCGTTGAACGCCTCATGCACGGCTCTCCTGACGCAGATTTTGGTTTAATTCGGATTTTTTGTTTATGTATGAGAGTTTAAAAAGGGGTGAAGCGTTCTTGGCTTTCGGAGCAGTTTTCTAACATGACTGATGAGCCACGGTGGTTCTTTCCTATCCCTCATAGCTTTGTCCGTTTCCACTGAACATTTTCAGTCTCAGAGATCGATGTTTCATGTTGACTCATAAGCTGATCTAAAATCTGCGCCCTGTCTAACTTACTAAGCAAAAATATCTTCCTACCATTCTCAATATTACTATTTATGCTAGTATTTAGTGCTATAATGCCTTACTGATTCCCTGTTCCTCGTTAACTGAGTCGCAAAATAGTCTGCGTACATGTGACTACAGCCGCTGCGAATGTCTTGGGAGAGGTCTATGTCCTGCGTAGACAGCTTTTATTCTTGTAATAAACAATTTACCTCATACCTCTGCAGTTAACTAACTTCGCCACCTCGGGAATTTTCCAAGCTACCTCTATTAGTTGTTTCACAGTGAAAAACGGTAGTCATATATTCCCCATATTTTTATGGAGAAAGATCTAGCTAATGGTATCGTTAGTAAAGCGTTCTTATGATCATGGTTCTAATAAGCACAGCTACCACAGACATGAATTACGTATGCAAAATAAGAAATTGCAATCTTTGTGCAGGTACTTGTCACTGTGCCAGCGTGTAAAATCCGTTAGTTTCGCATTTGAAATACGATATATGATACACGTGACGTGGTCAATATGGTTTTTCTAGGATATTGTACTTTAATCGGTAAAAACGGAATCCTTACAGGAGCACTTTGTTCAAAAAAATGGTTCAAATGGCTCTGAGCACTATGGGACTTAACATCGGAGGTCATCAGTTCCCTAGAACTTAGAACTACTTAAACCTAACTAACCTAAGGACACCACGCGCATCCATGCCCGAGGCAGGATTCGAACCTGCGACCGTAGCGGTCGTGCGGTTCCAGACTGAAGCGCCTAGAATCGCTCGGCCACACCGGCCGGCGAACACTTTGTCGTCTGTCTGTCTGTCTGTTTGTCTTTTTCTCAGGCACAGACATATGTATGAAGTTGAAATTTACATCACGTACTAAGGTCTATGGCCCCTTGGCGATGTAGGAAACCTAAGCTTCTAAGTTACTGTAACCAAATGATACGACCATGTAACTCATATATTTTTACACTCGCAAAATCACTCGTTAAACCCTACAGGATACTTACGTAGACGCATAATCATTAAATCTGGCAAGAAGCAAGGTTTTACGCCACAACCAAAGAAAAAATCGGAAAATACTGAATCTGTAATCACATCATAGAAAAAGAAGTTGTCATTTGTTATTTGACTGTCTGTCCATCTGTTAAAGCTCCCCTTTTCTCCTGAACGAAGAGACGTATCGTGTTGAACTTTGTCACCTATAAAATCTACAGTCCGTAGGCTGTGAACGAAATGTAAGCCCGTAAGTCAGTGCAGTCAAAAGATAAGGCCGGTCATGTCACAATTTTTTTGATTCTCGCAAACTCACTCACTAAAACCTAAACGGTACTTCCTGTTGATGTAGAATCACGAAATTTGGCAAGAATCAAGGATTCATTGTGCAAGTAACAGGGAAAAATCAGAAAATAGTTGCTTTTGTAATTGTGTCACACGAAGCATTTCATTTGTTTTAAGACTTCTAACTTCGAACTGAAACATTATTGAAAGTCTTTGGAATCCCTGATACCGATATCTTGCCAGTATCGGTGCTGGTATCAGGCAAAAATCGTCGAGATTCCCGATTTCCAGAATGAATAAACTGTCTGTATAAATAACTAGCTTAACGCCCGTTGCTTCGCTCGTGTAGACTTATGGTCTTTCTGACAAATTTTCGTCACCTACTTCACTACCAAACTGGAGGAATTCCCAAAAACAGTGAAACATTCAATTTTTTTTATTCCCAACCGAGAAGCCAAATTAATTTTTTTATAAATTAAGCTTTGAAAATGTTGTCATAATGAAATGATTTCAAAAATCTTTTAATCATCTATTTAATTCCTTTAGGGGTTGAATTTCCAAAACACTGATCCACGTTTCTTTTTTATTTCTAATCGAGAAATCAAATTCAAATTTTCATACAGATAGCTTCAAAAATGCTTTAATAGTTGATTTATTTTTAAAAAAACTTTTCACCCTCTATTTTACTCCGAATGTAGTTGACTTTCCAAGTATGCTGAAACGCGTGTCTTTTAGTTCCTGGTTTTCGTAGTTCTAGCTTCAAAACTGCCTTATTGACGAAACATTTTCAAAAAGCTTTTAATCCATTGTTTGACACCCTTAGCAGTGGACTTTCGAACAATCTACTCTTAAGCTGGGACTAAAGTGTAAGATCCACACTCTCTGCAAATTTCAAGTTACTATCCTCAGCAGTTCGGGCTACGTAATGATGAGTCAGTGAATCAGTCCTGTCCTATTTCACATCCTTATGGACTGAATTTCCTGAAACAATGAAACACATAATTTTTACTTCCAACCAAGAAGCCAAATGAGATTTTCGTACGTTTAGCTTTAAAGAAGATTTCGCAATGAAATATGTTCATAAAACCTTTCATACCCTATTTCACCTCCATAGAGGTTAAGTTTCCAAAAATGATGAAATACGTATTTATTTGCGACCAAGAAACCAAATACCAATTTTCTTAAGTCTAGCTTCAAATTTTCCTTAATACCGATATTTTTCAAAAAAACCTTTCATCCCCTTACTGGTGGAATTTCGAAAAGCCCCTTCTTAAACATTGCCTGCAGCATAAGATCAACGCTCGATCTAAATTTCGGGTTTCTTTCCTTAGTGGTTTGGCCTGGGCGATGACGACTCAGTAGTCAGCACATTGCCTTTTATGTATATACCGGGTGATCAAAAAGTCAGTATAAATTTGAAAACTTAATAAACCACGGAATAATGTAGATAGAGAGGTAAAAATTGACACACATGCCTGGAATGACATGGGGTTTTATTAGAACAAAAAAAAAAAACCCGTATTGCTAGACGCGTGAAAGACCTCTTGCGCGCGTCGTTTGGTAATGATCGTGTGCTCAGCCGCCACTTTCGTCATACTTGGCCTCCCAGTTCCCCAGACCTCTCAGTCCGTGCGATTATTGGCTTTGGGGTTACCTGATGTCGCAAGTGTATCGTGATCGACCTACATCTCTAGGGATGCTGGAAGACAACATCCGACGCCAATGCCTCACCACGACTCCGGACATACTTTACAGTGCTGTTCACAACATTATTCCTCGACTACAGCTATTGTTGAGGAATGAAGGTGGACATATTGAGGATTTTCTGTAAAGAACATCATCTTTGCTTTGTCTTACCTTGTTATGCTAATTATTGCTATTCTGATCAGATGTGGGACATTTTTTGTACGTTTGTATTTTTTTTTATTTTTTCTAATAAAACCCCATGTCATTCCAAGCACGTGTGTCAATTTGTACCTCTCTATCTACATTATTCCGTGATTTATTCAGTTTTCAAATTTATACCCGGTAGATTAAGTGTGCACGGGAACCCTCAGTGCGCGACACCTATTCGCACCTGGCCAATTTTCTTTTCTTTTAATGGCATGGACAATATCTATGTAAATGTGATCGACTTATGAATGAAACTATTAATGCTAGTCATACTACTACGACTAATACAAAAAACAATACTACTATCATACCGGTCGTACTGAGGGGCAAGGACACATGGCTGTAAAGCTCTTCGGATGCGGTGTCGTCCAATACGCACTGCTGCCGGCGCACGTGTATTGGGTCTGCAGTAAAAGACCGCCGTGGCGCTCGGACGCCGCAAGTGCGCGATCTACATCCGGGTGTCGCTGCGACAGCGCTGGGCCGAGCTCGGAGCCGGGGCGCTGAGTTAAGGACCGACCCGAGGCCGGCCGCGCACAGTAAAACCCGCCAGCGTGCGCTCCCATTGTCGGCGCCCCGATTTATGGGTCGGACTCGCCGGCCGGCCAGCCGCGAGCTCTCAATGGTGGGCGCACTGCCCGCTCAATGGGGACCTGTCCGTCATAGCTCCGCCGCGCCAAACACCGACACAACAAATTCACGCCCGCTCTGAGCCAGTTCCGGAGGAAAATTTTCATTCATCCCGTCATCGTGTTCTGTTCCTCACAGGGTGGAAACCCTGAGAGCAGGAATGTACGAGGACAATGTAACGTACGATGTAACAAAAAGGCACTTGCGGAACGCATTCCTCACACGGCAACCGAAGGCATCGACTTCAGGGGACACAGCGACCAACGTCACGAATCTACAGAATAAACCGCCACGGACGCCGTACGGTTAGGTTGGCACTTAGGGTCGTAACATCTTGTTTTGCATGTTGCTAAGGGTATATTTATCGATTGTCATTTTTATTTATAGCTCCCTTTTGCTGTTTAATCATATGAAGATAGTGAGTGGAGCTGTGGAAGCTAGAAAATGGAACGCCAAGTCGAGAAATCGGCACATTTCCGACATATTATTCTGTCTGGGTACAGTAGTGTTCTATGCACCAGAGGCAACAAGAAACATTTGCGCCGTGTAAGGCGATAATGCTACTGGATAGACCACGGAGAGAAAATAATATTCTCGTCTAAATGAGGATCGCTTTTATATTAGTGTCGTTCAGGAAGAGCCGGCCGCAGTGGCCGAACGATTCTAGGCGCTTCAGTCTGGTACCACGGGACCGCTACGGTCGCAGGTTCGAATCCTGCCTCGGCCGTGGATGTGTGTTATGTCCTTAGGTTAGTTAAGTTTAAGTAGTTCTAAGTTCTAGGGGCTGTTGACCTCAGCTGTTAAGTCCCATAGTGCTCAGAGCCATTTCTTTCAGGAAGACCTTCGTGGTTTGATGAAGATAGTTTAATCCACAATAATCCGCGTCGGCGCACTCGAGAACTGACAAACGTGATGAACTGTGAACATTCCAACAGTGTGCGACATTTACATGCAATGGGGAACGTCGTGAAATCGGGAGTAGGTACTGCACGCTCTAAGCCACAATCACAAATATCAGCGTGTGGCCATATTCGTAGCGCTCTGCTTTCTCTTCATCAATTGGCTAGTGGTCAACACCGACCATTACTATGCTGTATAGTTACTGGTGAGAAGAAATGGTGCTGATACGCTAACATAGGAAAAAGAAGGGAATGGTTGAACCCAAACAAAGGAGCAGCTTGCCGGACAAAGCCCTTTGCGCGTCCACAAAAAATAACGCTATGCATCTGGTGGAAAGCCATGGTGCGGTATACTAGGAATAGCTTCCCCGACGTATAACCACCACTGCAGACGCAGTCCACGATCAACGACCAGGGAGACTGCCTGAAGTGATGATACTCGACAATAACGTCCGCCCGCATTCTGCTAGACTGACAAAAGAATACTAGGGCCTAAACAGGATTTGGGTTGGGAAGTCTTTCACACCCACCTTATTCACCTGGTCTTGCCCCCTCAGATTTTTAATTTTTCCGGTCTGTATCGAACAACCTTCAAGGAACTTAATTTCCACACGAAAAAGCGCTCCGTACATGGCTCGAATAGTTCTTCGCCTAAAAATGACGTGATTTCTACAGTCGCGAAAACGAAAAGTTGCCCCAGTTATGGCAGACTGTCGTAAACTGTGAAGGAGGATATGTCATTGATGACCAAAGCCTCTGTTATGTGTATCGGCTTCTTCATTAAACTTATAGAAAAACGCTACTAACTTAGGCAGCAACGTAATATTTGCTTTGACACTTTCGCTGATCAGATACTCATAACACTGGTAGCAACTCTGGTCGCAACACATTAGTTTCAAATCATCACTCGGCATCATCATCAGCACAGATTGCTCTGTCCAACTTTATGTTGACGATAGTGCCGAGCGGTGCTTTAAATCTCCAATTTCTCTAGCATCAGGGTGATGAAAATCTCAGGATACTCCCACCTGACGAGTGAAATGATGAGCGGTCTGTGGCGGTTCATCCGTAGATCCTCGTCAATAACAAGGTGATGCATAAAATTAAATTTCGTTTTGACACCTGTCTTTGATCAGCATTCAACAAATGCCGAGTCCACCTCTGACAAAGATTTATTGTCTTTAATTTTTCGGTTAAAATACGTCCTTCTCCTTTTGATAATATTTTATGCGTATCTAATAGTGGTTCTGATAAAATTGTATGTCTTTCTAATCGTGGTTCTTATAATATGAGGTTTCACAATATATTTTTCTCTGTTTGTAGCTCTGGAACATGTTTGACGTGGACCAAATTCAAGAGAAGTACGGCACGTACGAATTCAGCAGCACACTTATTTTCGTATTCTCATCTCTTCTCACAGCAATTTTGTACGACTCGCCAATCATGGATAATTTTCCGTAGAAATTAAATTCTACTACGTATCAAATTTCAAATGTTGAAGTCTGTTAGGCTGGGAGCAGCCTGGATCAGTGACTCAGCACTTATTAGATGATTACATCTCGCGATAATCGTGTGCAAAAATAATGGTGTCAATTTACTTCAGTCATTTTCAGATTCATTGATCGCACCCAAGAGTGAGATTCATTAGAGAAAATGGCTTGCTCAGAAATAATTTTTGTAAGGAATTCCTATAACAATGTAAGTTTTCACAAAACGGCACAGTCAAACTGAATAAGAGAAGTTTCTGTTAGGACTTAGAAATTATTTAAATCTTGTAATCAGCTAATTGTCAACAGCGAAGCTGGGAATGCTGGAATGACTCTGCACTAGTATCTAGTGGCCCTGAAGCGCGAAGGAACTGATTTCCCTAGGTTACTTCCAGAACGATTCAGTCGCCAATGTTGTGACCTCTTCCTCTCTCATTAGGTACAGATAAATATCGCATCTGCACTACTGCCATACCCGGATATTCATATCTCCTTCCTGCTCTCGAACTGCGTAAACTTTGTGGTTCGTATTTTTATCGTTCCGTTTATAATTTCATACCTCTAACCTGCATAAATGATCAAGTGAGTAAGCTGCTTGCTTTTGGTACAGATGAACAGAAAAAAATTTGCACACGCCCATGACGTCAGCAGATGTTCACTTGACAGCTCTAAGTGTGTTATTAATGTGACTTTCTGTTGCAGTTGACGCTAATAACTACCGATTTTGCTAATTAGAGACAAAATTTTGGAAGAAGCTAACGAACCTTTTGCAGATTCCACATAAGCCTTTACACACATGGACTGCGTACATGATTTTCATCTGTAATGCAGGATAAGGGGATGTCGTCGTGCATTATGCTGTACATAGAAAATAAGATTGTTAGATGGGCGGAAGTCTCACGCCCCGCCTGCAAATAGCGATAAACGGAGCAGCGGCGTTAATTAGACACGCGTTTCCGGCGGATTTTCTCAGCGCCTCATACATTAATTTCTACAACTGTTCACTCAACAGTAGTTAACAAAACAAATTATGTTTCCAATTATAAGAACTCTGTCGGGCAAAAAAAACAGTATGAGCGGCGAAGTGAAGACATTAGTTTCTTTTTTCAAGTAAAGCTTCTCCAGTCCACCCCTTCTTCACGCGTTTCCTACATCTTTCCTTCGTGTTTTTTTTTCCCTCTGAAGACCTCACTGTTACTACGTGTACTGTTTACAAACAAAATTTATGCTGAATAAAACTTTCACCCGACATCGGAGAACAGAGCATGACGAAACTTCCTGGCACATTAAGTTTCCCTGGTTTCAGAATTGTACAGGCAGCTTCCCTTGTCGTATACATTGTAGCACTATGCCCAGCTAGCTTTGCAAGACGGGCTGTGACGAGACTGAAAAGTAGAAAATACGAGGAAACCTGTGAGCCATATGGTGAGGCATGCCCGCATAACCAAAAGGAAAGGAAAAAAAAATGTGAAGAACATTGCATTTCTCAGGCAAGATTTTGAATTGTAATCCTGGACTTGATACTGGCACGCAGGAAGTTTCATCATGCCATCATTTAGAGAACGGTTTAACATTATTGGTTCGCAAAGCTCCCGGTTGATGTTCGAGCTTTTAAGAAAAAACACATTCAGGAAAGGCCAGTAAATAACTGCAGAATCCTATTGCTTTCGTTTTACTTTCATTTTTAAATGAACACAGCAGTAACAAGTCAGCTGTTCTTTTTAAGACCTTGGAATTGCATTGCTATTTGTCTGTCAGCAGTCCAATGAAAAAAGCGGATGTGACAGTGACAACAAGACTTGCATACCCAGTCCTTGAAATTTTGGGTTACCTCAGGTCGATCAGAATATCCAGATAAAATTGCGCGACCATGTAAATAACATAGATTTTAAGGTAAAAAATGGACACTAGCTACTACATACTGGAAAATGAGGAAATAGCGCGAGAAATACAAAACACCAATTCACACTACAATTATTCGGAAACGAAACTACGTTATTGACAGAAGCATTACGGACAAACTAGAGTGGAAAACTACTTACGGAACGTAACTGAAAATGAATGTTAGTTGTAAAAGTCGTTTTGTGGCTTTGTCTGTAGTGTTCTGTTTTTGAACTGAACACTAATTCGTTTTGCGATAAATGATCTTATCAACAGACTCTTTTCATATAATCACAATTTTTTTAATTAAACAATTTGGTGCTCGCAAATGCAGTTCTTAGCAATTGGGAGAACGGCCATTTCTTAGGATACTCAGCAACACAGGGTACGCTATCAAATAATATCATACCTGCTGATCAAGGATTTTGGCGGCTGGTCGTAATCAGAAGAATGTAAAAAAAGTGCATGTTAGCACCAAAGGTAGCCTACTATAAAAGTATGTGTTACTGCATACGACTGCAATATTTTGAAACCAACAGCAACTAAGTTTTAATAGATTCCGTATCCGCATTTACTGCGGTGAGGAAAGGTTTTTATTGGGTTCGTAATGTCTCGACTGCTACGTGACACATGTAAGCAACAAGAGTAGACAGGTGTAACAGAAATGCTGCCATTCGTATCGTTGCCTTACTGCATTTAAACAAACTATGTTTAATTTTTTATTTCATTTGTTTACCAGTGCTGTAGCGCACCTTGTTTAATGTTTACCAGTAGGGGGCCATTCGACGTCGTGTGCCCATATATCGTACGTTTCATAATCAAGAAGTTTCGGCGTTCATCCCAAAGCAAGTAGAATTATAAATAAACAGTGCGACAGTTTAATGGAAGGCCTCAAGAAAAAACTGTAAGCTATCGTTGCTACAACACACAGTGAACGTACCAAAGCATTCACAAAGTGAGCAGAGCCCAATGTAAGCAATTAGAATGTCCTGTCAATTAAGTGGATGGGCTGAAGAAAACTATTTTGGTTTGGGGCATAGATAGCAAGCAACATTGTTATTCGAACAAATGCGAAAGGAAATTTACGTTGTTCAGTATTAAGTACACAGCAGTAATACTTCATCTGATGGCAAAAATCTATAGCATTTTTGTTAAAGCCATCAGCTGCTACTGCTGAATACTTACGGTACGTTTAGGCTGCCAGTTAGAAATAACAGATTGGAGTTGAATTTGTGCTAACTTTCTACGCTAATCATTGATTTTACACCAATAACGGACTTTGTACTTCAATAACGAGGTATTGGTCAATATGTGTCATGAAAAAAATTTAAGTGTTTGATAGGTGTGACGTTCACCCAGCAAAGATGCTACCAGAATAAACATTTCGCTCTTCAGTATGAGTTTAAATGAGTATTTGTGATTTATTGGAGCGGTACGCCCGTGACAAGCAAAGCCACACAGTCTTAATCTACCAACTAATGCGTGATATTTGTACTACATTCCGACAGCGAAAATGCCGTTGTCGTATGACGCTGGACCCACTAATAGGTACATGCAAGGAGGGTACCGCAGTCCCTTTAGATGAAGCACTGGCCGATAACGTTACCGAGCTGTTGACTACGTCTTCGATACTGGCTCATCAGCGTTAGAAGAAATCAAGACAGTAGAGAGTTTAACTACCGTAGACGACTAGATCATTATAGACCGAGAGCAGTCATGGTAGAGGGAAAGATGCGGAGGGAAACCGACCGTTTCCTTTCGAAGGAACCAGTCCGACATTCGCCTAAGGCGTATTACGGAAATAACGGAAACCTAAATCTCGATGGCTGGACGGTGATTTGAACCGATGTCCAACGAATACGAGTTCAGTACCTTTCCACTGCGGGACTTAGGCCTGTCAGCGGCCTTCGAGCAAGTTGCGAGCAACTGGTTGTTGAAGTAGAACGTCTACTTCGGTCTTCGAACAAACGCACAAACCTTGCAGCTGTGACTCTTTTCTCCTCCCATAAAATGGTACGGCACCGTAATAGATCTTATGGGTTAAAATTTTGGTCACCTGATCTGTTAGATTTTAATGTAACAGTGAGCCAAGGGTATAAAACAGAAGGACGAAAGCAGTATAAGGGCTTTAGTTATTAAATTTTATGGTCAGTTATGGATATCACAAGAATGGAGGAAAAACGAAAGACAGAGAGATAGAGAGATCGAGAGAGAGGGAGAACGTGAAACATAGCCAAACAAGGGTAAACCAGCATCTGAATATTATTTTACGTAAAATGTATTGCTGAATCATCTACAAGTGATAGTCACGCTAACATTACGGGAAAGACTGCTGCAATATCACCAAAGAGAAACAAGAAATGTTAACAGACTAAATAGATGATTCATTCAGTTGATGACTGATTGGAGACGGAAAGAATCATAAAGTATACTTCTTGATAAAAGAAGACAAGGAATAGGAAGATATTACAGATGGCAACGAAGTTATGACTGTTTCATTGAACTGAAGACACATAGAATACAATACCTGAAATTTAGGTGTAAATTAATGAGAAACAGACGTTGGAAGTGGTATGTCACCAGACTTAAGATATGAAAAGGTTATGAGAAACAAAGGCATTGGCTGAAAAGAGAAAATCAATAATAAACGTAAAAAATGTGGCATACAAAGAAACAGAAAACAGAGGTACAAATAGATAAGGTAAATTAAAGACTCATAAGACTGGTGTTGAACGACTGTTGTGTAAAAAAAGACTCCATTGAAACTATTACTCACTGGAAACTGACCAAAAATAGCTTCATTTTCTTTAGAACGTGACTTAGTTTCGGATGAAAAAAAAGAAGCCTAGAGAAACAGAACAAGACTGGTTTTGATTTGTCTATAGGAAATGCCGGAATAGAAGATAATCCAATCCCACGTGACCATTCTCAACTATATCTGAAACGCTCACAATTGTCATCAATTAATTAGACGAAAATATTAAATATATCAAACACTGGAGAAGGACTAGTATTGCTCCTAGAATATGCGTGTTTACGACTTACTGTAAAAAATCCAAATTTTTCTGAAATTTATGGTAATTCGTTTTCTGGAATGAAGTTAATCTATGATGCTTTTAATGGACGGCATTCAGACCTATTTCATTGCCTTATTCAATGGTCTGGTAATCTGTCCAGGCCCCTGGCTCACTCTATAACAACGTCTTAAGGTACATGAACGTACAGCTTAATTTAATGATAACTTCTCAAAGATCTGCACGTAAATGACGCAAGTTTCATCATCTGCTGTAAGCATATGGTTGGACGCACAGGTGGTTTTTGAAGAGTCGGTGCAACTTTGCATTGCTGAAGCCTCAGCTCATGGAGGTAGCAACTCGATGACATCTCCAATGTACGTGGACCTATGGTTCATTATGGAGGGACCAACGCTTTTCCATGTCAAGTGGTGTAGCAGGCATGTCAAATTCTTTAACCGAAACAGTAGAATTCTGTCAGATGTCGCACGCAATAATTAGTGCCGGCACGCCAGTGCCGTTCTCCGCTAACTTACAAGTTGATCCAATCTGAGTTATTCATTTCATATTTCATTAATTGGTTCATTCTTTCAAAGCCATTACAGACGCTCACAATGTTTGACAACATCTGCTTTCTTCTGGAATTTTGTTTCTTTCCTTGTCACCCCCTTCCTCCCTCCACACGGCTTACTGAGCGTTCGCAACTGATGACTCATTGTTCGTTGTTGATTTCGAATATGGTACAAGAAGTCCCATTGTCACCTAAATGAACGCGGATAAATATCGCGTATACAATTTGTCGCAGCCATGTATATCCAATTCTGTGTTCTCATATTTGATCCTGCTTGCACTTAAACGAATCAGGGAAATCATGTAATAGCCAATCGACGCAGAGGTTTGATCCACGCCTGCCTAGCCTCCGTGTCCAGATCTTCTGATAGGAAAAACCCTCTAGTGAAAAAGACGAAAACTTGCTCAGTTTTATCGAATTGTGCTGTGATGATGACGTGCCCTTACTCTGTACTATGTGCTGAAGTCGGTGATAATAGTGAACTGTGTCATGATCACAGAATAGTTTTAACCGCTTGTGTCTGTTCTAAATGTACAAAATTATGTCCCGTGTACATCGATAAAGTTACAAAAAATTTTAATGTTTGGAATCGGAGAATTTCAATTCCACATCGTGCATTAATCCGGTTTCGATCAGAATGAAAGGTGCTAACCGACCATGTCCTTATTCAGGGTGTCACTCCAATATTAGTTTGAAGCGATGTAGAGGAAACGTATGGAGACTAAATAAATATTTCTTTTATCTTACATTTCTACCCCAGGTCACAATAATAGTATCATAATCGGTTTAGACTTATTACCAAGTCATCATCAGGTGATGTCTTTACAAGGAAAGAAAAGGGGGATAGTAAAATACCATAAAACTAAATTACAAGTTAAACTATATAGGTATATGTGCATGAATATCCTACACTCCTTTCCTTCATCCGTGAACATGAAGCGCTCAAGTACGTAAATATGCTACGTAGTAACTCGTCAGATATACAGGACCGGAGAGGCGGTCTCAGAGTAAACTGTACTCTGACTGTTGGAACTGAAAACTGTAATTATGTACGTAAAAGAATAAAACTGCAAACTCTTAAATTGGAAATCTGAAGTAAAAAATATTCGCAACATAAAATTGACTGTGAGAGAGAAAGTTTCACTTTGAGACAGTTTTCTCTCACAATGTTTTATGCTGCGAACATTTTCAATCTTATATTTGCGATTTAAGAGTTACAATTTTTATACTGTTCTGTAATTCGCTGTAGTAGTCCGTTCCAACAGCCGGTGCGCAGATGTTGCGAACCTCTCCGGGCCTGTTACTATGTAACGTATTCAGTACATGTATCTGTGTATAAAGACAGTTTGGTTTGTAAATTCGTCTCCTAGTATTTTACTATCTCTCTTCCTCTTTCTTTTTGAAGGATCGTTCGATGACAATAATAAATCGAAATCGGCAATGTTAGAGTCACGAGCTAGGGGTCGGGTGAGGGACGAGCATGTGGGGGTTTCCCCCCACTCCCAAGTAGAAGTTACCGTCAACTTCACTATAACGTCCCCACGAATTTAATAATAATATTAAAACAGTAATGAAAACATAATTATAAAAAGAATAATTTGTTTATTTCAGTGCTCAGTAAATGAACATAACGTAACTTCCAAGAAACAGCAATTGAGAGAACCATAGTTTCTGAAAAATTTCAAGCCACACTTTTCAAGCAGTTGTCATAGTATTGTTGGGAGTAATCCGAACAAAAACGAAAATAATGAGGAGTAAAAGAAATGAGAATATCTATAGACTTAGTAACAATATTGGGGACCACGAGATAGACGTTTTTATGGACCTCCGCTGCCTTAGAAGCAAAATAGCACGTGACGGATGAAACAAGGAAGACTTAAATAGCAGCTTAGCGTAGGAAAAAACGGCATTCCTGTCCAAGGGGAATGCGCTGGTATAAAACATTGTCCTTAATCTGAGGTAGATATTTCTGAGCAATGTACTACAGCATAATATGGTAGTGTATCAAGGACAATGAGAAAACCGGAAATGATAAGAACGAGACATAGGATGCTAAGGAAGGATGTAGAGACTTAGGTAGCCTGATAAGGAATTAGGAGATTGTCCGTAGAATCGGGGAAGAAAGATAAATATGGAGAACACTAGTGAAAAACATTGACAGGATGAAAGAACAGAATATTTTGACGCGTGGTAAGACATCAAGGAATAGGTTCCATGGCTCTTGAGAGAACTGTAGACAAAGATTAGAATACATCCAACAACTGAGGACGTGGGGTCCCTTTGCTACTCTGAGATAAAAAGGTTCGCACAAGAGAAGAATTCGTGGTGGGCACATCGAACCAGTCAGAAGACCGAACATTGGAAGGGAAAAAAAAGTAGCTACAATTTCTGAAAATTTGGTTCTGGTAAAACCGTTCGGCCTTTTTCCGTAGTGTAAGGTCTTTGCTTCTCTGTCGCCCCTTGTTCATATCTCTGTGGTTCGTAGATTCTACTTTGGACTTACGAACAGCTTTGAATTTTTTGTTGACTGCAGGCATGGTCATTCTATGTGCTTCTATTCCTGATTGCAGTGTTACCAGTCGTAAGACTTGTGTTACGACTGCAAGCAGCTGAAATGTACCCTGCATTACAAGTATGAGGTGTGATAAAAAATAACGAGGTTCCTTGTATTTCTTAAAGAATTCCATTTCTGTCACGTTCAAAGTAATCTACCTCAGATATAGCACACTTGTGCCAGCACTTTTCCCAGTCCTGGAAGCACTTCTTCGACTCAGTTTTCGATATGGTGTTCAGCTCATTCAGCGATTCTGCTTTTATTTCATCAGTGTTGGCAAAATGATGTCTTTTAAGGTTCTCTTCAGCCTCAAGAAAAGAAAGAAGTCGCAGGAGGCCATGTACGGCGAATACGGTGGCTGAGGCAACATGACAGTTTTGTTTTTTGTCAAAAAATCACGAACAAGCCTTGAGGCTTGAGCGGAAGCATTATGGTGATGTAATTTCCATGAGTGGTTTTACCACAAGTCGTTTTCATCAGATTTCTACACGGAAACGGCGCATAACTTCCAGGTAATATTCTTTATTGAACTCATGATACACTATCCCACTGCAGTCGAAGATAACGATCAGAAGAACCTTCACATGTGATCGAACTTACCGAATTGTTTCCGGTGTTGGCTTTCAGGCAGTTTCCATTGGGACGATAGGCTCTTGCATTCGACGTCAAACCCCTTATTTCGTCACCTTTTATAACCTGCTTTAGACGTTCTGCATCGTTGTCGAATTCCTGAGCGATGTTTACACGACATCGTTTTTGGTAAAAAATATAACGATTTCGGAACAGACTTCGCTGGTACATGTTTCAGGTCGAAACATCCGAAAAAAATGACTTGGTATGAACCAAAGAACATGATTATATCGTCAGCAACCTCCCTGATCGTGAATCGGCGACTTTTCAAAAACATTTCCTTACTTCTTCCATATTGTCGTCAGTAATTGATATGTTGGACGTCCAAGGCAGTTGTCGTCTTCAACATCTTTTTGAGCCTCGTTGAAACGTTTATACCACTCCCAAACACCTGTCTTACAGTGTATTCGCCAAAAACCATAGTCAACGTTTAGAATGCGTTTCTGCACTTTCTTCCATTTTTCAAGCAAAATTTAATGCAAAGAAATTCTTTGATTCACGTTTTTCGAAAGTAAAAATTCTCCAAGCACTCGAAAATATTTCCGACTGTCAACAATACACTAAATATTCAAAGCAGCTGACAATGCGGACATACATCAGGAAAATGTGTACCAACAAGATTTTTTTTAAGATCGGTTGTATGAAGCCTGCGAAATTAAAAACTTCTCATTACTATTTGACCACACCTTTTAGGTAGTAATAATATCTCTTTTTTGTTTGGACGGGGAGGGAGGGAATATTGAGGCAGATGATATGACCCCCTCTCCCCACCCCATCCCCCCCCCCCACCCACTTTGCATATGTGCTTGCCTGAGGCTAAATTATTGCAGCACAAGAACAGCAGCTCTCCTGATTCGCACATATAATACGAATGACAGGAATGACAGATGGCCAACGAAATCTTTATGTACCACTCACAGGAAGAAGGAAAAGAGGAAGACCGAAAGTTGTCTGGTTGTACGGCGTAAAGAAAGAACTGGTTGTACTGGATAAAGGAAGAAAACAGAGATAGAAGACGAGGAAGCATGGGACCAAGAAATCGATGGCTACTGATAACGTGGGTTGCAGCAACAGCCATAGGACCAAGCAGGAAAGAAGAGGACTGTTACTGTATTACCATAGGGCAGTAGGCCGAGCCTGTCTTAATGAGCATGTCAAGAGTGACTCGATTTCAAGTCCAAATTATTAAGAATTGCGCGAAGTTGGGAAACGAGTGAAGTTAAGAGCGGCGTTCAATAAGTAATGCAACACATTTTTCTTCTCAGCCAATTTCTGTTGAAAAACTGTGGACTTAGTTGTGGAGCATTGTGCAACATTCCCACTTCAACCCATATAGTTTCATTAAGTTTATGCATACTCAAGCCGTTGATCATTGCTGATTCTTCCATCTCCAGGAGCTGTACGTAGCCTTCAAAATTGCCTCTCGAACGGAGGTGTGTTCCAAGCGCAGAGCTATCACTCTTTTTTCAGAAAACCAGAGAATCACATATATTCATAAGCCCTTGCACAGTGTCTACGGATATCTGTCAGTAAATAAAAGCTCAGTGAATCGTTGGACGAGGGGTCTGACATTATCACAACTGTTCTTCCTCATCCACCCTACAGCCACGATCTCGCTCCTTCCGACCTATTATACACCTGTTTAGCCCAGTGAAAGATGCACTCTGCAGTAATGGTACGTGGGTGTTGGGGAGGTTATTGATGTAACAAGACTTTGGCTCCGTTGTCGGCAAGTGGAGTATTACCATGCGGGCATACAGACTCTCTCAGTGGGGTGGCGTAGGCCGTCGCATTGAACGAACGTTATGTTGAAAATTAGGGTCATGTAGCCGAAAAGAGTGGGATATAATATGGTGTATAGGAATCCTGAATAAAAGCAAACTGCTTTCAGGGGGAAAAATGTGTAGCAATACTTATTGAGCGCCTCTTGTAACTGGCGGTTTGATAGTTTGTCAAATTAAAACACCTCTCAGTCGTCAAGTTTCCAACCTCATATTATTTGGCAATCAGTTTACTACGCCATCTTAAGGCCCCTGACCGACATGTAGGAAGAATCTACATCGGTTGTGGTCAAAACAGGGGCCAGCGAAACTGGTATTAGCAAATTTTTGCTGTAGTGATCATTTCAACCATTACCCGTGGACATCTACATCTACATGGTTACTCTGCAATTCACACTTAAGTGCCTGGCAGTGGGTCCATCCAACCATTTTCATACTACTTCTCTACCATTCCACTCTCTAATGGCGCGTGGGAATAAAGAACATCAAAATCATTCCGTTCGAGCCCTGATTTCTCTTATTTTATTATGATGATCATTTATCTCTACGTAGGTGGGAGTCAACAAAATATTTTCGGATTCGGAAGAGAAAGCTGGTGATTGATTTCTCGTAAATAGATCTCGCCACAAAGAAAACCGCCTTTCTTTCAGCGACTGCCACTCCAACTCGCATATCATATCAGTGACACTCTCCCCCTACTGAGCGATAACATGAAACGAGCTGCCCTTCTTTACACGTTTTCGATGTCCTCCGTCAATCCCACCTGGTAAGGATCCCACACCGCGCAGCAATATTCCAGCAGAAGACGGACAAGTGTAATGTAGGCTGCCTCATTAGCGGGTTTGTTACATCTTCCAATTGTTTCGCCTTTCCCACAATATTATCTATGTGGTGTTTCCCATTTAAGTTGCTCGTATTTGTAATCCCTAGGTATTTAGTCGAATTGACAGCCCTTAGATTTGTGCGATTTATCGTATACCCAAAATTTATCGGATTTCTTTTAGTACCCATGTGGATAACCTCGCACTTTTGTTTGTTTAGTGCCAATTGCCACTTTTCGCACCATACAGAAATTCTCTTTAGATCATTTTGTAATTGGAAATGATCGTCTAATGATTTTGTCTGACGGTAAATTACAGCACCATCTGCAAACAGTCTAAGGGGGCTGCTCAGATTATCACCTACATCATTTATGTAAATCAGGAACAGCAGAGGGCTTATGACACTACCTTGCGGAACGCCAGATATCACTTCTGCTCTACTCGATGACTTACCGTCTATCAATATGAACTGTGACCTCTCCGAGAGGAAATCACGCATCCAGTCACACAAATGCGCGCAATATGATTAATAGTCGATTGTGAGGAACGGTATCAAAAGCCTTCTGGAAATCTAGGAATATGGAATTGATCTGAGATCCCTTGCCGACAGCACTCATTACTTCATGGGAATAAAGAGCTAGCTGTGTTGCACAAGAACGATATTATCTGAATCCGTGTTGGTAATGTATCAATAAGCCATTTTCTTCAAGGTGATTCATAATGTTCGAGCACAGTATATGCTCCAAAATCCTGCTGCAAATGAGGTCAGTGATATGGGTCTATAAATCAATGGGTTACTCCTATTTCCTTTCTCCAATATTGTTGCGACCTGTGCTACTTTCCAGTCTTTAGGAACAGACCTTTTGTCAAGTGAGGGCTTGTGTATGATTGCTAAGAAAGGCGCTATTGTGTCTGCATACTCTGAAAGGAACCAGATTGGTATACCATCTGGACCGGAAGACTTGCCTTTCTTAAGTGGTTTGAGTTGTTTCGCAACAGATAAGATATCTACTTCTATGCCAATCATGCTAACAGCTGTTCTGGTTTCGAATTCTGGAATATTTACTACATCTTCTTTCTTCAAGGGGGGTAGGGCGTCAAACGGGCCGACTTGGAGCAGGAGAGGCACCACAGGACATTTTAATTTCCAGTGTCTATACTTTTACATGTAAATTCTTAAAACTTTGTCAGCATGATCTTGAAGGATTCAGGATTCACACTCGTAGCAGCGGAAGTTCGAAAATATAACAAAATAATTTTTTTTCCATGTGAAATTTCATCATTTTTTCACTTACTATTGGCTGCATTTGTTGCTATAAGTACACTTTTCTTCATAAGTGAGAGAGACTGTTCGATGAATTTTGTACAGCATACAAACCATACTTACAGGTATCTGAAACTTTAGGATCTATTTAATTTATGAAAAAATGAATGAGCTGTTACGTTTTAAACTTTATGTTTAGAAAAAAAAATCAAATTTTATAGTTAATTATCTCAATTTTTACCACAGTTTTTAATAGATTTGGAAAATTCTAGAGTTTCATACACCTGTAAGTATGGTTTGTATGTTGTGCAAAATTCATCAAAGAATCTCTATTACTTGTGAAGAAAAATGTACCTATAGCAACAAATGCAGCCAACAGTAAGTGAAAAAAATGATGACATTTCATATCTAAAAAGTTTTGTTATTTTTTTCCACTTCCACTGCTGAGAGTGTGAATCCTGAATCCGTCCTGGTCATGTTGACAAAGTTTTATGAATTTATTTGTAAAAGTATAGACAGTAGAAAATAAAATGTCCTGTGGTGCCTTTCCTGCTCCAAGTCGGCGCGTCTGACGTCCTACCCCCCTTAAGGAATAACGGAAAACCGTCTTTAGTAACTCCGCTTTAGTGCCACCATCATCGATAACACGATGGGCCTGAAGATAGCGTAGTAAAACGCTGAAAGTGGGTGCCAAATAAAATAAGGTTGGAAACTTGACGCTGAAAGGTGTTTAATTTGACATCCTCTATCAAACAGCCGAGTTCAGCAACCTTCTGTAAGAAGATGGACATACACAGGTTTGGTAGCTTGTTTCGCCCTGAGCTGCTCATTCCGACATCAGCTGGTCGCTTCCCAGCAGCGCCGGCTTGGCAGCGCAGCCTCCACTCGCCCGCCGCTGCTTTCTGGTGCAGACGCGATGCGGGGCTGGGCCGCCGCCAGCGAGTTGACACGGCGGAAGCAGCGGCCGAAGCCGGCAGCTGGTGGCGCGGCGGCGTGGCGTGGCGTGGCGTGCTGGCGGCCGACTGCAGGTGCGCGCAGCGACGTGAATAAATTGGCCGTGAGCCGTAAAAATGGGCGCGCCCGCGACGCTGACACCGACGCCGACGTCGCGGCGCTTCAAAGGCGCCGGTCTGGCCCGGGCCGCCCACGTCGCCTCTAATTCCGGCCAAAAGGGCGTGACGCGCGGAGTCGTCTCGTCCGGCCTGTGCGCTGCGGGAATCACGGCGCCCAGAAAAAGAAGACGTGCGGTGGCGTGGCGTATCGCTGTGTCCGGCACTCCGACACCGGAGCCGCTCCGTACCGGGACGAGGTCAGCTGGCGCACCCCACAGGCGTCCACTCCCGTATTTCTGTACTCGCACGTGCGTCACGTACGCGTCCGCTTCCGTTCGAGGTCACTTGCCCACTGAGGAAGCAAGTGTTATACCACGGCTCACTTGTATGTTAAGTAAAGAGGACGCTGATACGCCGCGCGGGATTAGCCGAGCGGTCTAGGGCGCTGCAGTAATGAACCGTCCGGTTGATCCCGGCGGAGGTTCGAGTCCTCCCTCGGGCATGGGTGTGTGTGTTTGTCCTTAGGATAATTTACGTTAAGTAGTGTGTAAGCTTAGGGACTGATGACCTTAGCAGTTAAGTCCCATAAGATTTCACACACATTTGAACGCTGCTACGTCAAGTTATTTAAAACACGTGTGGATAAAAATCCTATATCAAGATCGTAAATTTTCTTTGTTGATTACCAGTTTACGCTCATTGCCGAGCCCTCTTCACATCAATCTAAAATGCTGTTCAGTGAGTGACACTCACCACACATCGTCTTAGCTCTTAGAGCTAAGCCGCCCTATTTAAATAAATAATCGTAAAGTGAAAATCTTATTTGCTTATGTAAACGGGCAGCGCTAATCATTAATCAAATGTAGTTACAGCGCCTATTTCGCCACACGTGTCAACAAACGATCTTCAGCAATGGTAGCTGCATCGCCCATGCGTCGATGTAAACAAGATACCACTGATGTCGATCTTAGTACACATGTGTGGCAAAAGGACACTTCTGAGGTCATCAGTCCCCTAGAACTTGGAACTACTTAAACCTAACTAATCTGCCCGAGGCAGGATTCGAACCTGCGACCGTAGCGGTCGCGCGGTTCCAGACTGTAGCGCCTAGAACCGCTCGGCCATCCAGCTCGGCGGACACTGTAACAGCATTTGATTAGTGATTAGTGATAATTTGCGTAACCAGATAAGATTTTCACTTCAGATACTTTATTTCACCAGGGCGACTTGGCTCTAAAAGCTAGGACGACGCTTAATGAGTACCACACTGACCAACATTTTATATAGGTCTGAAGAGGACACGGTAATGAGCTGGAGCCGGTAATTAGTAAAGAAAATTTGCTATTCTCAAGCAGCATTTTTATTCATCCATCTTTTAAAACAACAGATCTTCCCCCATTGATAATGTCAAAGAATGACATCAAATTATTTACTTAGTTATTGTGTCCCATAGATAAACAGCTGTGATGTGCAACGTGTCTCCTGAACGTACACACGTATTACATATTTTTCAAAACATGAAAATATTTATAACGCTACATGCTGGAGAATTGCAGCATTTTTTTCTGCATAAAGTATTATTTCCGTTCAACAATTCTTCTGGTATATAAGAAAGAGTTGTTAAGGAGGCGCATTTTCAGTCTACATTTGTAAACACTTCTGCCATCTTTCAGGTATTTTATTTCCTTGGGTATACTGTCAGAGGATGTTATAGTTGCATATTTCATTCCTTTCTGTCCCGAAATTAGATTCATTACGGGGTAACACCATAGTAACGCCCTAGAAAGAGCGTTTTCTTGACAGTTTTTTTGTGGCAGAAGGAAAGACGATAGAGAAATAATACGTGGGGTGTTGTTGATCATATATTTAAGTATATTACAAAACATTTTTATCGGAAAACATTACAAAATGGAGACACTGCAGCAATTCTCACAAGACATGTTCAATTTGAGGCTATCTGCGGCACTTACTGTAACTGGTGCCAATTTAAACGTGGAAAAAAGTATATGAAATCTTCATGAGTGTAGCTAGTGAACCACGTAGGGGCTTTTAAAAATATTTATTTTTGTGTAACTGGCGAGTTTTTGAATAGTCGCTCAATTTTCACCAAAAAAGGACTGTCATTTGTTAATAAATATTGCTTACTTCAAATAATCAAAAATTCCTACGTGGTTCAGTTTGAAATGATATTTTAAAGTTGTGGGAGTCAGGCTGAGTGCCGTTTTGAAACATCATACACTACTGGAGAAAAACGCGTTTGAACTCCTTAAATGTTTTATAGACATGGGAAGGACAGGCTTAGCGTACGCGGAAGGGGCAAACAGGCCCTTGTGGAACGCACTTAGTCTGGCCCCTCCCATCCGGACTGTCCCTACTGGATGACCCTTCTGGCAGCTAAGCTACCGCCGACCTAGCGCGGATCCAGAGCACGCTAATCTCCTTGCCCGCACAGACAGTGAAACGTTAAGGCGGTTTCCCGTAAGGAGGTGCAATAGACATGAAAAAATGAAAAAATTCTACTTTTAGAAAACAGTTACCATTAATCTGCTATCCCAGGACTGGCCTGTCGTACTTGTTACCGTTGCGATCGCAATCATATTCACTGGTTTATCAGATAACGATTGAAATATCGGTCGTGATAATTCCATGAACGCACGAAACTTTACAATTCCGTTTAGCCCTGCTCCAAGCAGGCGCATTGAAGAATGATTGGACGGTTGATTTCATATGCGTTCCGTATAAGTGTACCACTTGTAATAACAGTTTCCTGGCAGTTTGGACAAGAAATAATTATTGCGTAGCATATCCTCGAGCTCTTCGTTCTTGCACTGTGATGATTGTATTGCACGTTTTACGTTGTACGTATCGAGAAACAACAGAAAAAAACTGAAAGAAAATTTATGATCGTACAGCTCAATCCGTAATGCACATCAAAATACTGGTCACTGTTTTTCAGTTTCTTAGCAGAGGGACTGACTCCTTCCGTACTCCACTCAACCACATGTCTTTTCTTTGATGACATACTACTTCGACGCCGAGTTGGATGCGATGTTTCTTTCATACCGTCTCCGCCCGACTACACCGTCTTACAACTCAATCCTATTTGAAAGACAAAACTGTGCACTGTAAGATGAGAAACTATCAAAAGTCAATACCGCGCATAAAAACCAAGATTTGAAGCGAATGAACTGTCTTTTCTGTACACGTACTGGCTTTCTCACGCCAAGCTAACGTATCATTGTTCTTAAATGCTTGTAAGTATACCAAGACACTACAAGGGGATATCCAGTTGGCGCAGGGAGGCCTTTTCTGGTCATCCGAGGCCTTACAGGAGGAAATAGGAATTCCATAGTTACTCATAAAGTTTTAAACGGTCTCTGTTGAAGTCACACTTACTACCAAAACTAGTTTGACCATTTTGATATCACACTGAAAAATTTAAATCCTCAGTTCTTATTAACATATTCTTCTGTGTGGTAATATTACTCTGCAGTCCGATATTTTTGATCGGTTTGCAAATTAAGCTACGACTCGAAATGTTGTCGGTAGCATTATGAGGATAGAGAATACTAGTTTGACACACTCAAAGCGGGAAGAGAAACACCGCTTCATACAACTTCTGTGCACAGATGTTTATATTGCTACAAATAAGTGTGTACCACATAAAATAAGTATTGTTACAAACAATTTTTGGTGTTAAAACTCGCAGTAGTGTGATCTTTCGTTAATTTCTTAAGGCACTCGCCGGGGAATATTATTTTCTTGTGTATAAATTTAGTGATAATTACGTATTACGAGACATGATTGTTGCACAGACTCTGGGTCTACAGTTGAGAAACGCTATATTTATTTACATACCATTGTGCATGAGGGTGTGTGAGGGGATGTCGTAAATAGTGAAATATTTGCAAATGGGGAATCCCCGTGCTCCACTGCATGCGTACTGATACTTTTAAAAGTCTGATACATAAAACGTACATTTACATTATTCAGCTGAAATTGCATCTTCCAGAGACGTATTAAGTGTCAAAACTGTGACACTGAATACAGGTGGAAGCACGAGACCACGGTTCGAATACCGGCCTTGTCACAAATTTTAATTCCTTGCTTCGACCTGTATTCATTGTCGTACAGTACGTCGTTCGTTCGTCTTCTACGTGTTCCTATACCATTCCTCCGATTGAGACGAAACTTGGGGCAGTTGTGTGCATGCCTGCGAACTTTTATGAGGGGGTAAGAATAACCTACCCCTTTGAGGTGGGGGGGAGGGAGGGAGGGGGGAGGGGGAGGGGAAGGCGGTGACTTAGCAGCAGAACTTACGACAGTGTGAAGTAATTTCAGCCCAGTTTTGTGTAGTTATGGTTCATTATTTATATGAAATTACTGTGGCGGCAGTACACCCGTACTACATATAGTGGTGAGTGTGAGGTGAGAAGCAATTAGACGTAAAATGTTCGATATCGATCGATATTAGCATCGAACCCATAGTTTTCTGGAATGCTAGGATCACCGGTGATTATGCTGATAAATTTGAACCCCTCGGACACAGGGGCGAGTGGAGAGGGGTGCAACGACAATAACACACTAGTATATCTCTGTAAACACTTCAGCTGTTTCTGTCAGTCTTAGTACGCATATCACTGGGGAAAAAAATACTGTGAGAGTAAGACACTCGTAAAATCTCTATGGTTGAGGTGGGAAAGAATGGGGTAACATAAAAGCATACGTCACGAACAGCCAGAGTATTTTTAACCACATTTCGTATACACATGACCGACTATTTGTACAAAAATACTGTGAGAATAAGATGCCCCCATCATCCCTAAGGATGGGATGTCTGTCTCTTACTGGTGTTCTCCAATGCGTCAAGTAGGTTGTACATGCGTTCCTCCTTAGAAAGGAAAAAGAAGCATTGCAACGCACACCGGTCTCACCTTAGTATTACACAACATCGGTAGGTGCGCTACATACGTCCAGAAAGTCTTTATTCTCGTACACACACAGACTGACACTGGGCATTCTTATTTTTGTTTAGGACATGTTTACGCAGGCACAACTTAAAAATCATTGTAATCCACCTGTTTCGACCAAAGTTTTCGAGTGATTACGCTCGATTGCCAGAAAAATGGTAGTCCTTTCCAAAATGGAAGCCCCTCTGTTCTACCATCACTTGGTCTCAGCTTTGGCTGAGAAGTCGGTGGATGTACGAAAGGCCAGATCTCTTAATATCTCGCGTTGTCCTTGAGGGTAGAGAATGAAATTTAAAATTAATAATGTTCATGATAGTGACAAACATACCCACATATGTATTTTTAAAATTTTGTTGTCATTACCGAGGAAGGACGGCTGCAATTAAGTCACTGCTTTTGACATACTGCAATTTTTGATCTTGCTTCACTGCTGTGGGGACCGGTTCAGCTTGTTCACAGCAAGGCTATGGCAGTCTCGTATGTCCTCATAATTATGGTACGTCCTCTACTTGATACTCTCTTGAGAAAGCAACATGTGATAATGCTCATTGTCATAATGGTTTCGACAAACTAACCCAGATTTCATTTTTTATTAAATGCAGTAATGAGGGCAGCACAAAAATTAAAAACAGGATACAAATGTGATTAGCTAGAAAACAGAACGAGGTTAAGAAAATTACGAGACAAATAATTGTTGGTGAAAGAGCGAAGATTAACATGTATTATCAGGACAAGCGGAAAAACCTATAATTTAAATTATATCTGAAGGATTATATCCTGTAACGCTTTTTCTTGTCGTTATTCTGAAGAAAAATGCGTGAAATACGTAAAACAGGGATTTAATATTCCTACAGTAAGGTAGGAAACACATGGATGTTACTTTTTTCAAATTGGAGCTTCTCACTACGGCAATCATTACAAGAGGTTTTCTAAAAGAGCACTCTTTAATTTTAGAGAATTTCTGCGAATTTGTAACTATATATCCTTTATTTTCGTTGCTAAAGGTTCATTGTCGATGGTCTACCAATTGAAAGTGTGTAAACTTGAAAGCACCAAGAAAATTTAAACAGTTGCCGAACTGATGAAGTTATTGAGACTTTCATATTATTTATAAACGCTATGAATGCGCATAATATAAAATAAACCTTTTATGTTTGGTATTTACTTTGGTTCAAGGGCATATAATGCCCTATGGCATTCTTGAAGGCGAAAAATAGTGTTAAAAAAAGTGTGGTCCTTCGACATTTTCCTTCAGTTATTCACGTCAGATTTAGCGTACAGTTGTGAATCGGAGAGGTTGCCACATTAGCGTTTGGCTTTCAAAAACAAAAGTACAGTACAGTTATTGACATTAGCAATGATAAGTTAGTAGAGTGTTCACGTTTAAAAAGATATGCTGTTTTATTTTATAATACCCTCGTTCCAAGATAGTATGAGTGCTGGTTCTGCAAGTTCTGCAGGAGAGCTTCTA
The DNA here is from genome assembly GCF_023864345.2 of Schistocerca serialis cubense. Classification (NCBI taxonomy): domain Eukaryota; kingdom Metazoa; phylum Arthropoda; class Insecta; order Orthoptera; family Acrididae; genus Schistocerca; species Schistocerca serialis. The sequence goes on from NC_064642.1 coordinate 149,966,638, forward strand.
TAAACTTTAGAAGGCAGGGGACGAGGTACTGGCGGAATTAAAGCTGTGAGGAGGGGTCCGGAGTCGTGCTTGGCTAGCTGAGATGGCAGAGCACTTGCCCATGAAAGGCAAAGGTTCGAGTCTCGGTCCAGCACACAGTTTTAATCTGTCAGGAAGTTCCATATCAGCGCACACTTTGCCGCAGAGTGGAAATTTCATTCAGTATGAAACATGTCTAAAATAATTTTCTATATAATTTTAACGTGACTCTTTTTTGTAAGGATCCTGGTTCCACGTAAACTCACAATGCAACGTACTAAACCGAAAAGGAACTTTACGTATTTATATTCAATTACCCATGATTGTAACAAAATGAAGGTACATGAGTATAAATCGCCCACCCCCCTCCTCCGGACACAAACTTCGTATTTCTTTGTGTAGTCTGACATTTAGAGTCTAGAAACTCTGCACCTGGAGACAGGGTTTCATATGGCGAAACGGCATAGTGCATTGGCAAACGATTTTTTTTTTTTTTTTGCCTAAAGATTTGTGGACAGAGCTTTGATTGTGTTCGTATGTTTTGTCTGGGAGAACAATGATCACTATACACGCGGCCTAAGAGAGAGATTTTATTTGTCATTAGTATCCATGATGATACGTACATTACTCACTTCAAAACTGCAAAAATAGCAGGAAATACTTGTCAGTTCTTTTCATAGTAGTTATATTTAGCCTCACTATTATCGAAGTACCTGGGAATGGTGCTGCAGTACTAGTGGCAGTTCTCTTACCGTGGACTACCTTCGGCAGCCTCACTGATACGGGTGGCGTTTGGGTCGATACCGATTTCCTTACTTGCTCCTAGATGGTGTGTTAGTCGGGCGAGAAATATACAATTTAAAACATTCTGATGCTTTGTCATCTTTATCAACTGCAGCAACAGTTCCTGAAATTATTGTACAATGGGGTGGTCATAAACTGTCGGTAAAGCTTCTACGGGTTTTGTAGGGGACATTGCACTGAAAAATAATTATTAAGAAAAAAATTCGATACGTTGCGCCGTTGCCGGGCTACTTAGCATTGAACTCAACCAATCAGTTCGTTGCGCACGCACATTCAAGCGGCTTGCCAGATACAGTTATTAGCGTCAGTTTCTCTCGTAGCGTAGATGATAGCGTACGAAACTCCTCAGGTTCTGGCTCGGGTTCGATGATTACTACCATCCCGTGTTCCATTTTTGTATCGCTTTCTTGTTCGAATTTAGGAAACGAAAAGAAAAACACTTTTGGCAACACTACCTCTAGCAGGCCGCTTGACTTCCGGCGCGCAACGGCCTGATCGGCTAACTTCAATCCTAATTAACTCGGAAACGGCGCAACGTACCGAATTTTTTTTTCTGAACAATTATTTCTTAGCGCAACCTGCCTTCCAACACCCTTACAAGCTTTTCAAGCTATTTCTGACTACCCTGTACGTTGACGCAAGCGATTACACCGAGCCAGCCAGAAACGAGTCATGCTGCTGCTGCACTAAAATAACTTTCTCGACAAATGGCACCTCCCAGCACAAGAATTCGTTGTTAGAATTCCCTGATTATATTCTCTACGTATCTCGCCGATAGCCACGGAAAACTAATCCTGAGGCTTCACCCGAGGTCGCTCTTGAGCGCCACTCGCACACAGAATCCTGCGACTGATGTTCAACCAGTAAACATATGCCTCTTTGCAAAATATCCCAAGCTTTCAGTAATCAAAACGGCACCGGCAAGCAACAACATCAGAAGGGATAAGCGCTCATTTCTGGTGTTAGTTAAGTTCGACAAACAGCAGACACATGCAGCCCTATGTCCAAATACCGTACAGACTATAACGTGCGCGAAACCATTAACTCTAAGAGCGGACAGCCGAGAGTGGTAGAAAGCCCGCTCCCGGAACACGGAGAGGCGCGCCGGCCCCGGATCCTGGCGGATTAACAAGGGTCAAACGCGCCTGCCAATCTGTATGTGGTTTTTAGGCGGTTTCCCACATCCAAACAGGTAAACACCGGACTGATATCCACGTTCCGCCTCAGATAGGCGCTAACGCAAACATATAAATAACATTCTCACACTTGAGATAACATTAGATGCTAACAGATTGCAGTACACATACAGTGGCACCATAAAGTCTCCCACTATATATACATTACTAACAAATAAAGGTGATGCCAAGGCACTGTTACATTAATTTAAGAGTACAGTCTTAAAGATAAGTTGTAATATAATTGGTTTCTCACAACAAAAATATTGGTCTACAAAACGAAATCAGTTGCTCTACACATCAAAAAAGTACTGGTACACCTGAAATTCACGAATTCAGTTCTAGTTGGCTGTGTGCATACCGTTGGGATTGATGACAGCTTGTAGACGTCTTCGCACGGAGTGAACCAAGTTGTGAAAAATATCTGGTGAGATCTTCTACCATTCCTCTAACAGAGCCGTCTGGAATTCCCGCTTTCCTGTTTTCGAACTTTTGTATACAAGTGGCCCAAAGGTGCTCTATAGGTTTGAGATCAGTGCTCTGTGGTGGAGTGAAAACCCTTCTTCGAACGTTATATAATAACCAATCCTGAGTTCTCAGAGCCACATCTTTAGTGTCTTTGTCTTGTTGGAAGTAAAAGACGCCATCAAGACCCAGTTCCTGTGCACTGCTACGTAAATGGCCTCGCAACACGTAGATATCTTTACGATTATCCACGACACCTCCAATAATTGTCAAGTCACCAACACCAGAAGCGGCCATCCAACCCCAAACTCCTTTTCCTCTCCCATATTTTACTATAGGTAGGATACGCTGTAGTTGGCGCTCTGTATTTGGTTTTGCGCCACACTTTTCCCTTTCAGTCAGATCTAAACAAGTTAAACTTCCGGATTCGTCAGAAAACAGAACGGTATTCCCCAATTCAAGCGATTTATTGACTGCTTCGGCTAACTAAAAGCAATTTCTTCGGCTAGCTTCCGAAACGTATGGCTGTTTTCTGGAAGATCTGCCGTGAATATCGTCTGGTTTCAGAAGAGACCTGTTTGTTGGACGTTGACAGCGTGTCCGATACAAATAAGCGTGCACTTTCAAAGGGGTCTTTTCCTGCAAGGCGAACTATCCTTCGACGCTCTCCACGTGTATGAACTCTTGGACGTCCGCCTCTGTGTTTATTGTCTGTTGCAGCAGTCTCTTGAAACTTCTTCATCATTGTCCGCATTGTTGTATAATTAACAGAAAGTTCTTCACCGGTCTCACGGTAAAAACCGCCTTGTTGCGGAACGACACGGAATGCTCCTTCCCCTTCGGACTCATCGTGACAAGCGAATTCCGCTTACACTGGCCGTCAGGCAAATACTGAACTGCTGGTTAACTCAGACCGCACAAATCTGGTATGCGTGGCGCTGTCTGTCAGGTACAAGAACAAACGTTATATATTGTGCCAATACGTATTTAAGCAAGAGAAACCCCTCATTTAATAGATTACATGTATTTCTGTTGTGTTGGGAAAACATTAGTCTACAATTTTTTTCCTTTATTGAGTCAGCTTTAATGGCGTCCGTATAATGTTACTAATATTTATACATTTTGTGTCAGATGCGGAAAGATGTCTGTGCCAATACTTTTTGGTGCAACGGTAGCCCGCCCAGAGGGGAACTGTTGGCGCCAGAAAGGGCATCCGGCCTCTAATTATCACTAACACTGCCAAATCCTGAATGAGACGCTGACACCGTAGAGACATTGTGAAACACTAGGAAGACGAAGAAGAAAAAAAAGAAGAAAAGAGAAACTCGGTGGAGAAAAATTTACATCGCGTTATCAATTTACAAAAATTGTTCACCGTTTTAGAATTGTAACGCAAATAAATTATAGAAAATGTTCAAATGTGTGTGAATTCCTAAGGGACCAAACTGCTGAGGTCATCGCTCCCCAGACTTACACACTACTTAAACTAACTTAACTAACTCACGCTAAGGACAACACACAATCATGCCTGAGGGAAGACTCGAACCTCTAGCGGGAGGGGCCGTGCAATCCGTGACATGGCACATCTAATCGCGCGGCCACTTCGCGCTGCTAAATTATAGAAAAATAGGAGTAGACGAGTCCTCAAAATTACCGAGGACCTTGGGAGAGCGAACAATGACAAAATTTTTCCCCCTGGCGTGTGAGATACAGAGATTTGTTAACAACGCGAGAAATGCATGCTTGAACATAAGCGCAGGTGCTGGCCAAACTTGCAGCTTCTGCTGTTGTATTTGACCACGAACGGCATTTGTGCAGCGTTCTCAATATTTTGAAAGTGCCATTCGCGATTAGAACAGTGTTCAGCGTAGCTGTGCTTGCATAATGTTGGAACTAAGTGAATTCGAACGTGGGCTGCTTGTATGGTCGGTGCCTCCTTAATGAAGGGCAGCTGAAGTGTTTAGCATTTCAAGAGGCACCGTATCGAAGCTTATATCGCAAATAGGGAAAGCGGAAAAGCATCAGCCGCTAAGTCACAACGCGGACGAAAGTATGTATCGAGTGATTTTGACGGGCGGTCATTGAAGAGGATTACGACGAAAAATAAGATGACGACAGCTCCGAAGGTCACTGCAGAACTGTATGTCGAACCCTGTCAGCACCAAAACAACATGAATGGGGCTCCATAAACAGGGAATTGCACAGCGAGCTGGAATCCCAAAATCAATCATCAGTGATGCAGATACATGCAACAGGAAAACGTGGTGCTGAAGCCATAAAACAGACTAAGGAACAATGAAAGAATGTCATTTGGCCGGATGAGTCTGGTTTCACATTCTTTCCAACTTCTGGCCGAGTTGGCCTACCAAGTTTGAAACATGGGGGTTAGGTGATGCTTGGCGTATCCCATTGGGTCCACAGCTATTCTGCAAAGTTTCATTAGTGCCAAGGATTATGTGACCATTTGGCTGATCACGTCCATCCTGACCGTTTGGCTAATCACGTCCACCCCCAATGGAGCTGCTGTGTTTCAAGACGACGGAGCCGCTGTTCACGTAGCTCACATCCTCTATGACAGGTTTTGTGAGCACTGGGATGTATTGTCGCATCTTTCCTGGCCATCTCAATCACCAGATCTCAGTATTACTGAGCCTTTGTGGTCTTCTTTGGAGAGAAGGGCGGGTGATCGCTGTCCATCTCCATCACCTTTGCCACTATTTTACTGGAAGAATGGTATAAGATTCGCATGAAAACCATACAGTGTCTGTACTTATCCACTCCGAGACGACTGGAAACTGTTTAGGTGTCAACGGTTTTCCTACACCATGCTGGCCATGGTAAAGTGTTTTTGGTGTTTCTCTGTGTATGAGAAAAGCGATATTCCCCCAGGCTTCAAGAAGATTGCAATAATGCCAGTTCCAAAGAAGACAGGTGTTGACAGGTGTGAATGTTACTGAACCATCGGTTTAATAATATGTGCTTGCTAAATATTGACACGAATTTCTTTCCAGAAGAATGGAAAACCTTATACAGTCCAACATAGGAGAAAATCAGTTTGGATTGTCAAGAACTGCAGGGATTCGTTACGCCATACTGTCCCTACGACTTCTCTTAGACTGAAGAAACGCAGATATCATTTACAGCTTTTGTAGATTTAGAGAGAGGTTTTTCAACGTTGCCTGCGTTACACTATTTTAAATTCTGAAGAGAGCATGGAGAATACACAGGAAGCGAAGGCTATTTACAGCTTGTATCGAAACCCCACATAGTTGTAAGAGCCCTGGGACATGAAAGGGAACTCTTGGTTGAGAAAGGAGTGATGCGAAATTACACCCTATCCCCGAAGTAATTTAAATGTACATCGAGCAGGCAGTAAAAGCAACTGACGACAAATTTGGAGAGAGAATTATAAGCCCGGGAGAAAAAATACAAATTTTGAAGTTTGCCGATGGCATCGCAAGTCTGTCAGAGACAGCAGAGGACTTGGAAAAACAGTTTCAATGGAATGGATAGTGTCTTGAAAGGGGGATGTAGGATGAATAGTAACAAAAGTGAAACAAGGTTAATGGAATGTGGTCGAATTAAATCAAGCGTTGGTGAAAGAATCATATTAGGAACAGAAACACTACAGGTAGCCTAGTAGATGGGTTTTCCTATTTTGACAGCAAATAAGTGACTATTGTCGAACAAGAGAAGATACAAAACGCAGGCTGGCTATAGCACGGAAAGCATTTTTGAAACTGAGTAATTCGTTAACAAGTAACACGAAAAGTGAAAAAAAATGGAAATTTGTGGTAAGTTTCTATGGGACCAAACTGATGAGATCATCGGTCCCTACTTAATGTAACTAAAACCGTCTTACGCTAAGGACAACGCTGACACCGATGCCCGAGGGAGAACTCGAACCTCCGACAGGGGTAGCCACGCGAGCCGTGACAAGCCGCCCCAAACCACGCAACGTGGCTGAAAAGTGAAAGGCGGACGACAAACAGTTCAGACAAGAAGACAATACGGACTTTTAAATATGATGCTACATAAGAGTGCTGAAGGTTAGACGGGTAGATCGAGAAACTAATCAGGTAGTAAATTGGAAATTCATTGCAGAACTTTACTAAAAGAAAGGAGCGTTAGACGGGTAGATCGAGAAACTAATCAGGTAGTAAATTGGAAATTCATTGCAGAACTTTACTAAAAGAAAGGAGCGGTTTATAAAACACATCCTGAGGGACGAAGGATTCGCCAGTTAGAGGGGGAGGCGGGGGGGGGGGGGGGCAGGCTAAAATTGTAGAGACAGATCAAAGCATGAATTCAGTAATCAGGCTCTAATGGATGTAGCTTGTGGGGATGTAGAAGTTGTCGAAGTTGTCACAGGGCAGTGCAGCGTGAAAAACTACATCAAACCTGTCGTAGTACTGAAGAGCACAACAACCAACTCGCAATCTTCCCTGATGACAACGTATTTGTTTATTCGTTGTCAGTACTTTCAATCTCCTCCCAAAGTGTGTTGCCCTCGCTGCCTTCCAGGTCATTAGACACGCTGAACATTTTGAGCCCTTTGATGATCGAAACTGGTGATAGTGGGCTCCGTAAAGAGATAACCCACAAATTCCGTAGGTTTTTTTTTAAATTTACGACAGTCTTTAAGAGGCTTTACGGTCGTAAAGAGGGAATCCACAAACTCTGTACGACTTTTTTAAAGAAATTTCCGACAGTCTTTCCACAATCGTGATTTCGGCTTTGTAGTCATTCTCAAGTGCATGCTGAAATGTAAAAATATGTCTGAGCTGTCTGTGACATGTCACTGTCGTAAAAACATATTTCCGGTCCTATAGACCAGAAACACATTTTTTCGACGATGACTTGTCACAGACAGGTCAGACATATTTTAAGATTTCAAGGAGCACTTGAGACTGCTACAGACCCGAAATCTTGATTACGTACAATATATGAACAATTATCTGTCAAATGGTGGTAATTTTGCTTCAAAAAATTCTATATGACTCGGGTCTTTATGTGTAGGATTACCTTGAAGAAACGACAGTTTTCTGCTTATTCTGAAATGAGATCCAATACCGCTCTTTAGATTCGTCCAAGCCATACGTTTCGCTGCCTTCTCTATAAGATGAACTCTTTGCATAACAATTAAGTGCGTGTTTGAAATTGGCATCATAACTGTGTCGAATTCCAGAATTTTTTTATGATTTTCTTCCGACGGTGCTCCTCACTGGCGAAGACTAAAATTTACTGTTAGAGGAAAACTATTCGTGCCCTGTCGTCTAAAATAACGGAACATCAGCAATTGAGTACTGATACTCGCGATATTGTTGCTTCATTTAGAACCAAGGAACGAGCATTAGCCTGCATTTGAAGTAGCCGTGATGCGACACTATACCGTAACTTTGTAGTGTCACTAGATAAGCCACACCCGTAGTTTTCGTTACCTAATTATGGGAGAAAAATCGAGTCTCATAATCAGACCAGTGTGGTTACTACCAAAAAAATAAATAATGCATCACGGTCAAATTGAAAACTGTAATTTCCTGGATTACCAAAACTGTGAGATGACTGAAACTTCCTGTCAGATTAAAACTGTTTTAATCTGCCAGGATGTTTCATATCAGTGCACACTCCGCTGCAGAGTGAAAATTTCATTCTGTGAGATGACTGGTGTTTTACCCTCGAAAAGTAGGCCTAATGTTCCTGGTTCGAGTCCCGGTCCTCCCCACAGTTTCAACCTGCTAGAAAGTTTCAAAGCAGTGCACAGTCCTTCCCAGAGCTAGTAGTGAAAGTAAGTTTATTATCGGCATTCTTGTTCGTGAGTGTATTAGTGTTAAAACTGAATTCTGAACAGTTTCCATGGTACGTTAATCATTTTAGATAGCATTCTTTGGAAACAGCGATCTGTCAGTTAAATAGAATTAGTAAAAAACCCCTGCTGGTCGCACAGTTATTTACTAAAAATATGTCCGGTATGTGTCGCTAGTAGTAGGACCTCTTCAGACAATGCACCATGCGGCTGACGCCTAAGACGCTTGTAACAGCTAAACTGACCCCAGTCGCAAAACTGCTACGAAGAGTAGGCACACCAGAGTTTCACTTCTTTTTCTTAAAAACGAGTTATAAGCTGATATATTAGTGGTTTAGCCTAATCTAAGACCAAACAAGAATCGATGGTAGTTGCTTGCTGTTTAAATCTTTGGGTGGAACTGTGGAGAAATCTGTTTCGGAACGAGTTTTTCGTGTTCCCACTTTTCGAATTCCGCTAGTAAAGATCCCAATGCTGAAAATGCAGTTATACTCATGATATATAGTGATTATGCTTGTGTCATATGAAGACTTGAGTTGAAAATAAAGACTGGGTTTCCTCTTTTTCTCACTGGATATTTGGTAATTTTCGTGAAGAAAAAAATGTAAGAACAGAAGAAAAATGACTATGATTCTCACAGTAATTGGATCAATGACAGTTGTTCTGTCACACTGGACCCACCGAGTCCTACGAACGAAGTTGAGCATGTTTGGTTTTGCAGCTTACACTTGCTACTCTAAGATGAGAGAGACTCTTAATAGGAGTCCGCTTACACAATTTCAGGCTAAAACTGACTGTAGTGCTATATGAACTATGCCAGGCCACTTGTCTATTCCATAGGTGTGAGCGGAGTATTAAGTACGACGGATCGGTGTGTATTCATTTAGGCAAACTGTTGTCTGTTGTCCATTGAGGTGTGTATAATATTTTTCTTGGTTGCAATTCTCTCTTCTCTTCGCCCGCTCCCACCAATCACCTCTCTCTCTGTCTCTCTCTCTCTCTCTTTCTCTCTCTCGGTCTCTCTTTCTCTCACAAACACACACACACACACACACACACACACACACACACACACACACACACTCCTCCGTTATGATTAATTGTATAACTGGTTTTTGTCGGCATGATGAGGAACGTGATGCTCCGCGAGCGCATGGTGACGTATGGGAGGACGTTCCGGCACAGTGACCCACATAGGCGGCGTCCGCAGGGAGGAGCGTCCCGCCCCGGCGCCGCCAGACGCGGCTAGGACACCTGTCAGTCACCGCCACGACGCACGCCGCCCGCCCCCAGGCCGGCCACGTGACCACGCCGGCGCTGACGTCACGCAACCTTACAGCTCGCTTCGCCATAAAAGCTAGCGTCTTCTTTTTTTCCGGGGCGGGGCGTGACGTTCATCTGTCATCGGGCAGGCGGCGGTGGGCGTGGTGGTGGCGCGCCACTCCGACCAATGGCGCGCGAGGCCATATTGCTGGGTGGGCGGGGCGCCGCCGGGCTACGTCACGCGGCCACCGCCACCTGGCCTACCTGGCCATGTGCGCGGTCTGGCCAACCTGTCTTGTCGCTTCCTCCGTCACGTGACTCCGTCTCGGCTCATTAAACGTCTGTTGCTGTTCGACGGACCTTAAAACCGAAGGTCGGCAGGCAAGAGCGGTAACTGTCTCGAGCGATAAACACGGACCGCGATCTGCTGAAGGTCAACACAGTTCATAAGCTGTTCGTATGATGCTGACACATGAACATTATATTTAAAAATAAAAAAAACATCAGTGTCGAGGAAGTTAAGAACGTCGTAGTAAACTACTTAACCGAAACAGTATTATATGGTTTATAGACCCACCTCATAATTTTCATTTCCTTCCGTTCACTTTCATCAATGGACGTACCAAGCCGCTGAGCCAGCATGAAGGTTACAAAACCCATAAGATCAAACGTTAAATGCCTCTATGGCCTTCAAAGAAGCAACAGCCACACTCTTTCACTGACATTCTATGCCAGAATAAATACTTTTCTGTTTCTTCGTTGGACAGTGTCAAAATCTATGTATAAATAAAGGATTAAATCATTGAATGCCTTTGTATCGTCGCATATATGGTCAGGAACTGTAAGGTACTTAGTAAAACTTCGCAGATACACGCAGCACTAAAACTAATAATGCAGTCATAAGTAAACTGCTCAGTCGGTACTGAACTGTTGAAACTAACCAACGACTCCTACCAGAAAAAACAATTCCGATACCTAAGATAAAGTGCGGGATTAAAAAGCCAGTCCTTACGTACTTACTACGTGCCAAGTGGACTGCTAAAGTAGTGTTGATCATTTAGTCGAAACTTCCTGTTGTAGGCCCTATAGGGCTGTGGAGCTAAATTTCTATCAATTGTTCGAATTAGGACTATTATAACGCCAACACTGCAAAGCACATACGTTGAAAAAAGCCTAAGTTTTTATTTTGTTTCTGTTTTCCCCCTCTCTTTAATATTTCTTTTTTTCCATTCAGCATATCTTCAGAGCCGTGGATAGAAAAGTGCGTTTAGAATTTCGAAAAGCTTTTAATTCAGCACAATAAGAAATTCGAAGAAGGTACGTTCTTATTGGGTAGCAAATCACGTATGCCAACGGACAGGATTTCTTAACAGATAGGATGAAGTACGCTGACCTAAGAGGAGAGTCATCTACAGACAATGAACTAATATCCGGCTTAACTCAGGGAACTGTTACTACGCACGTTAAACATTAATCAACTGGAGAACGTTTATGGCGGCGCATTCAAAGTTTTCACGGATAACGAAATTCTGGCTCACAAAGAAAAGTAGTAGTCAATTATATCTTAACAAAATATACGTCTGTAGTTCAGGACGTGTAAAAATGTGGTAGCCTTTCACTACAGGATTAATGAGCCACAAATTAAACTAGTCAGGTTTTATAATAACCGGTGCAAATAATGTGTAGCACCATTTTTATTCCTCCATGAACCACAATTGCAAGGATATTGAGCATGTCATGATGTCATACAGAAAATTTTGTAGTCTATAGGATGGCATTTACATACTTACAGGTCTAGTTTGACAAGGATGGAACACATAGTTGGCCGCGGCTTTACAGTAAGAACCACCACGGCATATGCCCGAAGTAATTTAGGGGAACCACGGAAAACCTAAATCAGGATGTCCTCCCGGTGGAGATATGAAGACGAACCACAACAAAGGCTCGGTTGTAAGTGGAGCAAATAGGAGGCTGTAGTTCATGGGCAGGGTTCTGGGAAGCTTTTTTTGGCCACAAAAGAGGTTCATTATAGTATTCTTGTACGACCCGTATTTTTATACTCATCATAACAGTTGGTAACTGGTATGAGTAACAGCGGACATCGAGAATAAACAAAGAATGGCAGTGCGACTGGTCACACGCTCGTTTGACGGAAGAGGAAATATAACTTTCTACGCTCCATCAGAGAAGGGGATGGGAGGCAACCTTAATGTGAAACTTCCTGGCAGATTAAAACTGTGTGCCGGACCGAGACTCGAACTCGGGACCTTTGCCTTTCGCGGGCAAGTGCTCTACCGTGTGATCTACCCAAGCACGACTGACGCCACGTTCTCACAGCTTTACTTCTGCCAGTACCTCGTCTCCTACCTTCCAAACTTTACAGAAGCCCTCCTGCGAACCTTGCAGCGGAGTGAAAATCTCCCAGCCTGTGGCAAAGACATGTCTCCGCAATATCCTTTCTTTCAGGAGTGCTAGTTCTGCAAGGTTCGCAGGAGAGCTTCTGTAAAGTTTGGAAGGTAGGAGAAGAGGTACTGGCAGAAGTAAAGCTGTGAGAACGTGGCGTCAGTCGTGCTTGGGTAGATCACACGGTAGAGCACTTGCCCGCGAAAGGCAAAGGTCCCGAGTTCGAGTCTCGGTCCCGCACAAAGTTTTAATCTGCCAGGAAGTTTCATATCAGCGCACACTCCGCTGCAGAGTGAAAATCTCATGCTGGAAACCTTAATGTGTATTATAATGAAAAGTACGATATTCCATGCACTTTGCAATGAATCGCAAGCGACCGTGTGTGTGTGTGTGTGTGTGTGTGCCAAAGCTGACGAGAAACTAAATGTGTCTTCCTGGTAAAATGTAGTGGCGTAGTGATCATTTAATAGAGTCGAGAGTACTGACTCGGCATTCTACTGATTCCATTGAAACACTGGTGAGCCCAGAGCTTCCAAATAGGGGCCCTGCCTTTCCAAACCACTCAAGAGCTTCGTCCCTTGCCAAGATTCAGTTGCGTCCTGTTCATCAGGATTGAGATCTGGATCCCAACAAGACTGATTCTAGAGCTGTAGTCACAGTATGGTGTACTGTCATGCTGAAAGTACACGTTTCTCGGTAGTCACACCTGCCAGCAGGTAAATGAGAACACGACCTAGAAGGCGAGAGCCATTTGTGTCTAATCTCGATGAGCCGAAAACGATAATATGCACTCCAATATGGTTACAGGACTACTGTAAACGATTCATTCATTTCCAAAGCCCCATATTTTCCAAGGATTAAGGTAGGTGTGCCGAATGAGGCCATAGTCCCCAATAAGATTTCCTCCTTATTTCGGGAACTGTTAGTCAAATTTGTCTGATGGGACAACCTATATAACCGGAAAAGGCGACCTAGCGGCAAAAGAGAAGAGGCAGCATGTTTTACGTTATTCAACTACAGATGCGAATTTTTGACTACGTAGGTTTTTGCGAAGCTACTAATGTATTTCCTAAGCTCTGGAATGATTAACTTTTGTGGCTATTTCATTGGCTGATAATCTTTTGAAGCACATCTATAGTAGTTTTGAAACCTGTGTGTTATGATGGGCTAGTTATAAATGGCAAAAACATGCACGGGAACGACGAAAAACTGTGCGTAATCCTTTTAGACCACCCTGTTCCTATTGGGCTCTCACGCCTGCTTTTCCCCGCTCATTATTTATGAACTGAATTTTTATTTGTGTAGTTCGCTTCCCACTATTATTGTAGGTACCTCTGCCTGAAGAAGCAGATCCAGTCGATGGAGTAAAAGTCAACGAATCGATTTCAGAAGATCACAGTCTAACGCGTCCTGAATGGGAGCACTCCACACCTTTTTTGTCATCTGGCGGGAGATCATTCAGCGACATCTTAAAAACCCCTAAAAGAAAGAAGAGTCGCTCCCTGAGGAGAAAATCTTTGCATTACTTGGGGATCAACTTAATTCAAAGTTTATTACCAACGTCGGAAATGTCGGGGTAAACGTCCCAAGTGCTCTCCAGCATCTCAAAACCGGATGCATCTACATCTTAGTATGTTTTCACTTCGTCTTTGAACGTGGCAGAAGATATGATTCGCTGTTCCCTTTGAGGAATGTATGGCCACAAGCCTTGTATCAGGATCGATGAAAGAGACACTGTTGAGAACTGTTATTTTATGACCCTCCTGTGAAATCAAAGTCTCAATCTGTAATAAACTTTTTTATTCAGCATTTCACTTTCTCCAAGCCATTATTTCCAGGGCTTTGCCTTATTTGGGTAATTAGGGTAGCGTTATTGGGGGGCACCCTGCTAACCCCAAAAAGGACATTTACTACGTTTTTAAAATTCCAGTTTAGAACATATTTGAACTATTTTCAATGACCAGAAATTTTTTTTCTTGGTAGCTCAAAAGTTATGCTGCAGGCATGCTGAGTAGTTTGGTGATGAAAAATTGTCATACGTTAAGGTGGCTCTATTTGGCATACATACTATACATGTATAAATATGTGAATAGAGCGGTAAACTCACCAAGTTTCCATTTTGCACTCTACTCATGCTCTACGAATGCTCCCCTGGTCACACTAGCCACGTCCAAGCGGTAATAGAGTTCCGTAGTTACCTTATGTAGGAACATATTGTCAACGGTCATCGCATCAGCACTGATGCGTCCTCTGAGCCTTTCCACTGTTCTTGGAAGTGAGGGTACGTAAACACTGTCCTAATGTACCCCTGAAGGAAAAATTCACAAGGCGTTTGGTCAGGCAATTGGGGCGTCGAGTGAATTGAACCACATCATATTCACCACTACGCGCAATGCAGCGATGCGGAAGTTCGTCGTTTAGGTAACGACGATAATCGTTGCTCCAATGAGGGGTTCCCCGCCTTGTTGGAAGATGAAATTCTCGAAGTCGGCAGTCAGTTGTGGAAACAACTACAACTGCAACATATCAAGCAACATATCAAAGTTGGAGGTACCCGTCACAGTTTTCTCACAGAGGAAGAAACGGCCCCGACAGCTACTTCAGCGACACTGGACAGGAAACATTAACCTTCGTTGAACCTCGTTCATGCGCCACAATTTTGCGCAGATTTTTAGTGGCCTGCACTATCACTTTGACTTTTAACCTTAAATGGAAGGCGTCTTCATCGCCGCGTTCCAGCTACAACTAGGCTCGCTGAAAATCATCTTGGAGGCTGTCTTCTTGTTTTGTCGTCATTGTGTCTAGACACTGCACTCAAACGTCAACTGGTGGCCACAGACCAAACTAGGTGAGTGTGGGATTCTATTCATGCATGAATCACATTTGTACATGCAACACATTGGGCAACATGCATGGTGGGCGAGAAGTCCCGGAAACCCTGTAACCGCTGTTTAGTATCAAAGGTTGTTATACAGCTTGGTAGATATATTAGTCTTTATCAATTCTTGGAATTAGTTGTTGGAATTCATGTTTGTATGCTTTTGCAGTCGCAAACGGAGAGGAGTTTTTTAATTTCTAGCCATGGAAAATGTGAGTGGTCATAGTTACACTACCGAGGAGGGTTTAGCGATAGGTTTGTGGCTGCACGAACGACAACACACAGGGTGGACAACGGGACAGATTATGGGAGGATTTTAGGAAAGATTTAATAACGCTTCACTGTCAAAGGCAACATTTCTCGACTGCACAAGCTGCAACGTGGTCGCGAATGGAAGAGTGACCTGAAAATGTAGATTTTTTTTTTCTTTTTTCTTTAATTTCATGTCTGTAGTCACAAACATGTAGGTACTCACTCTACCGCTTTCGGTCAGCAATGACCATCTTCTGATCTGTTTCATAAAAAGATGTCCTATTGGAGCTATAGTATCTTTTGACGATGCCACTATGGCAGCAGTATATTAAGATATGTAATTATAAAGCAGATATGAAGATGGTCATGCTGACCGAAACGGGTAGTCTGAGGACCTACACGTTTGAGACCACAAATGTGAAATAGAAGTAATTTATCTCTCGACTGGAAAAGACGAGCTTTGTCTTTTGTCTGTGTTAGAGACAGGCTGCGGAATGGAAAGAAGAAGAAACAAAAAAGCATGTCCCGGAGTTTCTGCTTCGTTTTGAACAGTCTCCTGTGAAACAGTCATGTAAACGTGCTCGGTATACCGAGGACAATAGTGAGAGATCATTTAAAAAAAAGCTTTAAGATCAAACCTTTTCGACCGACTTTCGTAAACGAGTTATCGCATATGGACCGGAATGAGAGCTTATTAGCATACCGTGCTTTGTTAACTCAATTTGTAAATGCAGAGAACCGTACTAAGGTTATGTTTTCAGATGAATGTGCCATTTGTAGAAGCTCGAGTGCAAGAAATATTGTCGTTTGGGCCAATGAAAATCCTCACCACACTGTCGAGTTAGAAACGAACCCACCTCACTTAATGATATTGGCAGCGATGACATCACATCAGCATGGGCCAGACTTTTCTCAACGGACTGCGAATGGGACACATTATTTATACAGGTTACAAACATGGTAGCACCTGAGTTGGAGGATAGAAGTCTCACAGAACGCATGTGACTGCAGCAAGACGGAGGGCCTCCTCACAACGCACTAGTAGAGCGCGAGCTTCTAAAAGAGCTCTCTCCAGGAAGGTGAATAGGTTGTGGTTAACCAGCAATACCAGCTCTCTTCAAATGGCCCCCGAGTGGTTCTGATCTGAGCACACCTGATAATTCGTTATGGGGAATCATTAAGGCGCACGTATCTGCACGACGTTATGCTACAAACGAAGAACTGGGCAGTGCTGTTGAGGATGCATTTCGCACTATAACACCGGTAATGACTCAAAAATATGTCAAGAAGAATATGTAGGCGTATGGAAACACTGTATGTTTGCAACGCAATAGGGAACATACTGATATATTAGACACTTAATACGCAAGTAAGTACTTGTGACAATACAAATCAAATCAGTATTCGATACTAGGAGGAGGGGGATATCTGACCACCTTGTAGGTTAGTTAGGTTTAAGTAGTTCAAAGTTCTAGGGGACTGATGACCTCAGATGTTAAGTCCCATAGTGCTCAGAGCCATTTGAACCATTTGAACAGATACCATCTTTATATATATATATATATATATATATATATATATATATATAAGGCTCACCGGCCATTTGACCATCTTCAGTGCGGATGCACACACATCGCCCGAACATTTACGAGAATCGGTGTAGCCGAGAGTAATGTGTAATGGGCAGGGGCACTACGAATATAGTGCGGGACAATACGTTGGGAATGTGGGTCACACATTTTTCAACTGTCCCCGTTGACGTTTATCAACGCCTGTATGCAGGTAATGGTATTCATTTCTTCTTCTTCTTCTTTCGATTTTGGCCATCTTTGGACCACGTTCAACAATTCACTTGCCCGGCTTTTTGATCTTTTTTTCTCTCTTCCCAATATTTCCTCATCATTTTCGAGTGGTTCCTCCTCCGCTCTTCCGACCATTTCCTGTTATTATTCTTTAGTTTCGTTTCTTCTGGAAAACACTTAATTTCGTTCACTATTTGTCTAAACTTTTCCCTGTCCCTGATTGACTCACGGGTGACATTAAAATAGGCCAAATCCTTTTTCACCATCTGTATCCATTTATTGTTGGTTTTTTCGTTCCTGTTACTATGTTCAAACACTTTTCTTGTTAGTCTGTTTCCATCCATCCTCGACAGGTGACCATAAAACGTTAGTCTGCGTTTACGCATTGCCTCACTCACTTTCTCAATAGTTTTGTATATTTCCTTATTACTCTTTAGCTTGTACTCTTCTCCAATCTTTCTCGGTCCTAATATTTTTCTCAAAATTTTCCTTTCTTTCTTTTCCATGTTTTCTATTTCCCCCTTTTTGTTAAGAGTTAGGCACTCCGATGCATACAGGCATTCTGGTCTAATGACAGTTTTATAATGTCTTAATTTAGCTTGAATCGAAATGTTTTTTTTGTTATATATGTCTTTGGTTTTTAGAAAAGCAAATTCCATTTTCCTTGCTCTCGCCTGGTTTGCACTCTTGTCTAAACCATTCACTTGAATTATTTCACCTAAATACTTAAATTTTTCTACTCTCTTAATATTGCCGTATTTAGTAATAAGATTTTTCTTGTTATTTCTATGATTAGACATATACACGGTTTTTTCAAATGAAATCTGCAGTCCAGCTCTGGCCGAAACTTTTTGGCTCAGCTTTTTGAAATGTGTTGTCATTATTTTCAAGTTGAAATGCCTACATACCTCTATAAGCCTTTCTCCATTTTTTGAAGTTCTTTTGTGACCTGGGAAGAGGCCTACTGTTCCATGGTATTTTTTCTCCCTTCCTATTTGTGCGTTAAAATCGCCTACTAACATTTTTATGTTCTTCTTTGAGCATCTATCCAGTTCCATTTCAAGTATCTACCAAAATTCTTCAACTTTCTCCGGGTTATTTTTGTTGTCCTGGTTTATGGGTGCATGGCAGTTGATTATAGAGTATCCTTTGTTTTTACATTTAATCTCAAGAATGGATAGTCTCTCAGAACTCGAGTAGAAGTTAGTAACTGAATCTAAAATTGAGTGATGTACCAGAAATGCTGTTCCCAGGTATGGCATTTGTTTCATTAAGATTTTACCTGGTTTTCCTTTAAATAAACGATAGTTTTCAAAATCTAAAGCAGTTTCATCTAAAAACCTTGTTTCTTGTAATGCACATATTAAAATTTCTTTCTGGTTCAGCTTTTCAATCAATAATTTCAATTTTCCTACTTTAATTAGAGAGTTTACATTTAGGGTTGCAAACATAGTTGCTTTCTTAAATTTCAGTGTTGAGGGCTGCATACATGTTGGTTGGGGTCCTCCAAAATCCTTTGACCCCTTTGCATTGTTTCTACGAACAACGGAGGATTTGCCATTCGGTCTACCTCTTGGAGTAGTGTCTATCTTTGACGACGTTCCCATCATGCTTTGCAGTAATTGTTGGATAATAAATTGGGGGATCGGGTTGCCCCGAATCCGAAATTAAAACCAAGGTAGTAAGCCCTGGAGTTAGCTCTTCCGCTCTCTCTGCCGTTGGGAAATTGTTCCTCTTCCGCCATTGAGACCGTTGGCTGGGTTTCACCTAGTAACCCTAGGCAGGGGCCCTATGACAGGGTGCTACAATTTCATTGTATTGATTTAATTATAATTTCATATAATGTGTGCCTCTTCGAACCCTTCCATTCAAGGAGCACTGTCTCCGAAACTTGGCATCTAACGTTCAACAAAAACTGTTGGAGAGGCGAATGGAAACTTAAGCTCAGCAGACAATGAAGTATATTGGTGAGGCCCTGATAAGAGGCGCTCAAAATGTTGCTGCAACGTATCCCCAGCCCAGCGTGATTCTGATGCCAGTGTACAAACACTGATGTATGGGCAAAGCATTAGTGTGGCCATCTAACTGACCCCTTATAAAAGAGCACACTGGTCGCTTTGTAGTGCTGTATATAGTGTAGAAGCACTGAGTAGTTATGTGAGACTCTATCCCTGACCTAAGTCGTAAATGTGGTGTATGTACTTATGAGACTCCATCGCTGACCTAAGTAGTAACGTGGTGTATGTACGCCAGACGGTTGTACGGAAACATCGCAGTAAGATGGGCCCACGTAGAAGCGTGAGATTCCATGCTTGAATGTCGTCTACGACGCCGACGAAATTCACCGATTTGTTGGCGTATCAACGCCGATTGTGCAACGTGTCTACAAAGGATGGTGCTCCGTTTCAGTCATGTAACGCAGCGTAAGGAAAGTCGGAAAATCATCCTAACTTACGAGGGGCGTTTGGAAAGTCCGTGTAAAAATAAAAACTACTTACGTGTTTGGGGTAAACCTTTTTCATTTTTCGACATAGTCTCCTTTTAGACATATACACTTCGTCCAACGCTGTTATAATTTGTTGATCCTTTCAGAATAATAGGAATTGTCCAAGTCAACAAAATAGTTATTAATTGCTGCAATCATCTCCTCGTTTGAATAAAATCTTTCTCCCGCCAGCCATTTCTTCAAATTGGGGAACAAACAGTAGTCCGAGGGAGCCAAGTCTGCAGAATTGGGGGGATGTGAAACGACGTGGAATCCTGTTTTCATTAATTTTGCGACCACAACTGCTGAAGTGTGTGCTGGTGCATTGTCGTTATGGAAAAGGACTTTTTTGCGGTCCAGCTATGGTCCAATAACGATGAATAATATTCACCTGTAATAGCTTTACCCTTTTCCGGATATTCGATGGGGATTATCCCTTGCGAATCCCAAAAGACAGTCGCCTTAACCTTTCCGGCTGAAGGAATTGTCTTCGCCGTTTTTGGTGCAGATTCTCCCTTGTTAACCCATTGTTTAGATTGTTGTTTGGTCTCAGGAGCATAATAATGTATCCATGTTTCATCCACAGTGACGAAACGACGCTTTAAGTCCTGCGGATTCTTCCTAAATAGCTGCAAACCATCCTTGCAACACTTCACACGATTCCGTTTTTGGTCAAGCGTGAGCAATCGCGGAACGCATCTTGAGGATAGCTTTCTCATGTACAAATGTTTATGCAAAATACTATGTACCCGTTCATTAGAGATTCCCACAGCACTAGCAATCTCGTGCACCTTAACTCTTCTGCCATCCATCACCATATCATGGATTTTATCAATGATTTCTGGAGTCGTAACCCCCACAGGACGTCCAGAAAGTTCAACATCACTTGTGCCCATATGGCCACTCCAGAAATTTTGAAACCACTTATAAACTGTTCTAATCGAAGGTGCAGAGTCACCGTAATGTTTATCAAGCTTCTCTTTAGTCTCCTGAGGCGTTTTGCCTTTCATAAAGTCATGCTTAATCACCACACGAAATTCTTTTTCGTCCATTTTTTGACAGTTACTCGACTTCCTTGAGTCACACGAATGCCAAACACAAATAAATAGACTAATATGGATGAAACTTGGTGTGTGTTATTTCCAAAGAAGCTACTAACTAAACATGACCTAGATACGCGCCGATGGTGCCATCTCCTGGACTCTGCCCCTCGTATGGGGACCAGAGACGAGTGTTATGCCTTGTCGACGACAATTGATTTCAAACCCGAGATAGATGTTTCCTGTCAGTGAATGCAGGTCAATCACAACGACATTCGTAGAGAATGCAATGGACATTTGGATTAGGTACCTTGCAAATCACCGTAGCTCACAGCAACAAAAAGCATAGAAATCGGCCATCAGCCTTCTGGAGGCGTGTTTTGTCATCTGGCGAGACACGATTTTGGGTGTGTTTTTCGCACCATGACATGGGTCCAATTATACTGCTTACCGTGAAAATAAACCAGAATTTTTATTTTATGGTTCTCAGCGACCACTGTCTTTTACACAGTCCAGTCACATTAATATGACCATCCCTTATTTTCAGCATCAATGTGCAATAACAACTCACAGATGGCAAGTGGCAGCAAAAGTACAGGAGGGCATCTAAAGCGTGTCGGTGTGACGCGGAGAACAGAGCAGTAGTTGTCACAAAGCTGAAACGGAGTAATGTATCTGGTACCCAGAAGGGCATGATAATTGGCTTTCAGGCCAACGGTAGAAGCATTTACGAAACGGTTGTGTCTGTAAACTGCTCGAGTGCCGCTGCGGTTAAAGCATACTGTGCGTAGCAAAATGGCGCTATCCAAAACCGGCGCCGTGGTAACTATGCTGCATCACAAGCCATAGATGACAGGGGTGAACGGCGGCTGCAGAGATGTGTACGAGCGAATAGGCGTGCAACTATTGAGCAGGTGATCGCCCAGACGAACCAAGGTGTTGCCAACAGTGTCTCCCCAACGACCGTTCAGCGAACGTTGCTGCCTATGGGCCTCCGCAGCAGGCGCCTGGTTCATTGACCTATACTGACTGCTGCCCATTGGCGACGAAGGCACGCCAGTACCGCAACTGGATGTCCATTGAGTGCCGACACGTGGCACTTTCAGATGAATCACGTTTTATGTTCCATCGGACAGATGATCCTGGGCTGTAAGTTGTGAATCGTCTGAAAGGAAACACTCTACAACAATTGTCGTGTGGAGAAATCATCATTCTGAACAGCTCAATGGATCAACACAGGTCCTTGCGGACCGTGTCCACCCCTACATACCGTCTGTATATCCTCGGCATGTACCAGCGGGACAATGCATTGTGTCACCAATTTAGCAGTGTACGTGCGTGGTTCGAAGAGCACCAGGATGAGTTTACCGTACTCCCCTGTCCACCAAACTCCCAGGATTGAAGCCCAATTGAGAATCTGTGAGAACAGTTCGATTGAGCTGGTCGCGCCGTGAATATTCAACCGACAAATGTAGCGCAGCTAGCCACGGAACTGTAGTCGGTTTGGATCCACAACCCTTTCGGTACCTTCCAGGGATTCATTGACTATCGTCCTATACGTCTCGCGGCTGCCCGGTCTGCAAAAGTTCGTTATCAGGCTTTTGACCGTTGGTCACATTAATATGACTCGACAATGTATATCTTCATGATAAGTATGCTGTGGATATTCCCATCTTCCAAAATGTCAACAGCCGTGTTTACTGGGCTACACGCACGTGCGGTCTTGGTTTGACGGACATTCGCAACAAGACTGTCTTCTTCTTCTTACGTTACTGCCTCCGTCGGACCACGGGTAGCCCCTTCATGGACTGCATTTCCCTCTTCTTCTCCCAGAACCTCTTCGTTCTTTCTCTTCTTCTCTCCCGCTCTTCTTCCGAGATCTTCAGTGTCCTTTTCTCCTGTCGGCTCCACTGGTGACACTCTAATCTTTTCCTGTATTCTTCTCTATCGTTGATTTCCGGCATATTGGTCGGTGTATATTTGTTCCTCCAATTTTCCTTTCCTTCCAATTCCAACCAGTCCTTCCGAAGTTCAACAACCCACTTGGTTCCCGTCTTTCCCCTTGTCCTCCCTGTTGTCTCCCACACTCTCTTCGTCATTCTGTCAATACGCATCCTAATTATATGTCCAGCAAACCTTACTCTTTTGAGTCTGATTTCCCTGGATATTGTTCTCATATTCCGGTACAATTCTTCCCTAGGTCCTCGCATCCAAATCTCTCCACCTCTTTTGGGACCTAGTATTTTTCTCAGTATTTTTCTCTCTTCTTTCTCTAGTTGTTCTGCCCCATTTCTTCATAGTGTCATCGTCTAGCAGCATATAATACAGTATTCCTCACCGTTGCCTCGTAGTGGCTTATCTTTGCCTCTATGCATATATTCTTTTTATTGTATATCTCTCTCGTCATACAGAAGGCTGACCTCATCTTCATTATCCTCTCTGTTATTCCCTTGTTGCTCCTGTTTCTTCCTGTTATAAATTCTCCCAGGGATTTAAATTTGTCCACCATTTGCACAGTGCCTTCCTGTGTTTCCCAGCCTTCAGTGGTATTTAATGTCTTTGTCTTGTTATAGGCGATCCTCAGTCCCACCTTTCTGGCTATCTTACTTAAGTTGTTGAGTTGTGTCTTTGCGTGTTCTTCCGTCTCACTTACTATTGCTGTGTCGTCTGAAAAGGCTAGGCAGTCCACTTGAGCCCTGTTGTCCTTTTTGTCCCCCACATGGGTCTTTGGTATTCCCATTTCCTCTTTTATTGCTCTCCACTGCCTGATCACTTCGTCCAGTGTTATACTGAACAACAATGCTGACAATCCACCTCCTTGTTTAACACCAGTCTTCATCTAAACTTCTTCTGACACTGCTCCTCTGAATCTCACCCTTGCTTTTGTGTCTGTCACAATTTCTTTTATGAGTTCTTGTGTAGTTCTAACAAGTCCTCTGTTCTTCAGAATCCTAACAAGAGTCTGTATGTCGATGGAGTCAAATGCCTTCGTGAAGTCCACGAAGGTTATTACTGTCTTTTTGTTTCTTAAGGCCCTATGTTCTATCAGTTGCTTCAGGATAAATATCTGTTCTATACAACCTCTTCCCTTCCTGAATCCCGCTTGGTAGTCGCCAACTGTACTTTCTACCTGTTCTTCTACTCTCTTGAGCAATAGTTTTGACAGCACCTTGTATCCCACATCTAGTAGCGATATTCCTCTTTAGTTGTTTGCATCTCTCTTGTCCCCCTGCTTATGTATTGGTACTACAGTTGCATTCTTCCATCCTTCTGGCAATTTCTTTGTTCTCCAGATCTGGTGGATTATGTCGGTCATGTTGTCTATTGCTTTGTTGCCTTCCCACTTTATCATCTCGGATACTATACCATCTTCTCCAATTGCCTTATTATTCTTCAGATCGCTTATGGCATATGCGACTTCGTCCCTGGTTGGAGGGCGTGGCTCTCTCTCTCCTGTGTCAGTCCCCAGTTCCAGGTCGTGAAAGTACTCTGCAAAAATCCGACATTTCTCCTTCGCACTAACAGCCAGCTCCCCTTTCTTATCTCTTACAAATAGTTCTCTACCCTTGTATCCAATCAGACTCTTTTTGAATTTCCCGAAAAAGTGTCTGCTGTTGCTTTCCCTGAAGTTGGTCTCAATCTCGTCCAGTTCCTGAAACAAGTCTTTGTAGGTAGCCCGTCCGTTTCCGATGATTTTATGGACTGTTCATTTGCTTGATATTTTGTTTACTTCACTGATTCGTCATCCGACTAATTGTAGATGTCATTACCGGCCAAACTTGCACCCGAGGTGCACGTATTACTGTAACTCTTTCAATCTGTGTACGTGCGACTTTCGAGAGGCAAATCCACGAAACTGGTTAACGCTGATTATACTCCTTTGATCGATCAGGAGCAAACATTTAGGGAAGATTAAGCAACTGACCATCAGACCTGTATATACTGAATAAATACATCAAACGTAACCCTCTCCGACTGAATTGTCAATAAAACGTTGTGTCACCTTCCCACTTACGGAATACACAAGCAAACTACGAACTGAACATCACATTTAGAGATCAGGCTCTCCAATATTGCAGCATTCTGAAATGCCTAAAGCTTGGAACAACACAGGGGCTACTCAAGCAGTTAACAGAAACCGCTTGGAGTGCCGTAGTAACAGCCCTCAAGACATCACCTTTAACTCTTTCGTACTCGGTTGAAGAATACTGTTACTTCACCTGGATAAAAAGTGCTCACAATAAAATAATAGACAGACAGCTCAATCAAGGAATGCACCTCAAGCAGGGTGTATACGTCCTAGAAAAATGCTCTCGCAACTGGTTCTTAGTAGTATTCAGCCACCACGCATAAGAAAATCTCAGTCATTGCTGGGTGGGGAGACGAGAATTAAGAAAAAAGAACTGACAACTGCATATAGGACTTTCT
Source organism: Schistocerca serialis cubense (assembly GCF_023864345.2). Taxonomy (NCBI): domain Eukaryota; kingdom Metazoa; phylum Arthropoda; class Insecta; order Orthoptera; family Acrididae; genus Schistocerca; species Schistocerca serialis. The sequence goes on from NC_064642.1 coordinate 149,991,457, forward strand.
CTCTGAGGGTTTCGTATAAATTTAATTATGTATATAGTTATTTCGTCTATAGGTTTTGATGGGTGAATTTTGGAGTACCAAAACATGTGCCACACACGGCCGCATCTTTCGGTTACACTGATTTAGAATCTTAAATTTCTTACACCGCCATGGAACCAGACCCCTTAGCATTTGACGTAAATTTCAACTTGATACGCATACTCATTTCTGATGAAAAAGGGCCGTAACAGACGCACGGGCAACAGAGACGTCCCAGAAGGGCTCCGCTTTTACCAGCTGAGGCACGGAACCCAAAAAGTGAGCCAGAATTACCCGGTCATTTAGAACTTCCATCATCAGAAATCCAGCTGTGATCCTGTTATCAGTGGAGATGAGTAAGATCAAGTGAAACGTCCCCATAGAAAAATTAATGAATTACTGACCTGATAAACCTCTACGTTATTTGATTTTCAAACAGCTGAACAAAACTGAACTTACTCAGATATTTCTCTCTTTACTTATTCTGTTGATCATTAAACTGACACACAATGTTTTTAGCGCAACGCAATCTGACTTTCAATAATCCCTACAAAATAATGTCCCTGACTAACAATAACCTATACCTTTCATGAATCACGCACCTCACAAAAATCTTCGTTACTCAAGCTACTGCAATACAGCGAGCGCCAATACTGCCAGCTAAATAAAAGATTCTAACTACTGAAGGCACTAACTACTGATAGGCATAGTTAGCAAATGAAAGATTTTGATAGAGAACAAACAATGTATTTACCTTAATAATGTTCAAAAGTCATTATATTCATGATATCCAGTATTACAAATTTACTCTTTCTGATGGACACACGTCCAGAACGTCCGCTCTCTAAATTCTGCCGTCTCTCTCCCCACATCCACCACTGCTGGCGGCTCACCTCCAACTGCGCAACGCTACGCGCTGTTCACATCCAACTGCCCAACACTACAATAGCGAATATTCCAACAATGCCAACCAACCACAAACTGCACACAGCACAGCCAGTGATTTTCATACAGAGCGCTACGTGACGTTACCAACATAAAAACCTAAACAGCCTACTTCCACAACTTTCGATACATCATAGCGGTATTCTGTAGAAAAAAAATCGTAGATAAGTGACTTCAGTGGCTTGTGGGGTAGCTGAAGACTCAGATGGACTCTCTTCCCTAATGAACTGTATTATTATCAAAGCCAGACGAGGTGTTCAATTGTGTCAGAGTTATATCTCTTTGAGAAGACTAGTTTTCTGTCCGGTACGGTTAGAGTTGTTGGAAACGTTCTAAGATATGGGGAGCATCTGCAAAGGAAATCGCATACAATACGTTAGTGAGATCTACACTCCTGGAAATGGAAAAAAGAACACATTGACACCGGTGTGTCAGATCCACCATACTTGCTCCGGACACTGCGAGAGGGCTGTACAAGCAATGATCACACGCACGGCACAGCGGACACACCAGGAACCGCGGTGTTGGCCGTCGAATGGCGCTAGCTGCGCAGCATTTGTGCACCGCCGCCGTCAGTATCAGCCAGTTTGCCGTGGCATACGGAGCTCCATCGCAGTCTTTAACACTGGTAGCATGCCGCGACAGCGTGGACGTGAACCGTATGTGCAGTTGACGGACTTTGAGCGAGGGCGTATAGTGGGCATGCGGGAGGCCGGGTGGACGTACCGCCGAAGTACTCAACACGTGGGGCGTGAGGTCTCCACAGTACATCGATGTTGTCGCCAGTGGTCGGCGGAAGGTGCACGTGCCCGTCGACCTGGGACCGGACCGCAGCGACGCACGGATGCACGCCAAGACCGTAGGATCCTACGCAGTGCCGTAGGGGACCGCACCGCCACTTCCCAGCAAATTAGGGACACTGTTGCTCCTGGGGTATCGGCGAGGACCATTCCCAACCGTCTCCATGAAGCTGAGCTACGGTCCCGCACACCGTTAGGCCGTCTTCCGCTCACGCCCCAACATCGTGCAGCCCGCCTCCAGTGGTGTCGCGACAGGCGTGAATGGAGGGACGAATGGAGACGTGTCGTCTTCAGCGATGAGAGTCGCTTCTGCCTTGGTGCCAATGATGGTCGTATGCGTGATTGGCGCCGTGCAGGTGAGCGCCACAATCAGGACTGCATACGACCGAGGCACACAGGGCCAACACCCGGCATCATGGTGTGGGGAGCGATCTCCTACACTGGCCGTACACCACTGGTGATCGTCGAGGGGACACTGAATAGTGCACGGTACATCCAAACCGTCATCGAACCCATCGTTCTACCATTCCTAGCCCGGCAAGGGAACTTGCTGTTCCAACAGGACAATGCACGTTCTCATGTATCCCGTGCCACCCAACGTGCTCTAGAAGGTGTAAGTCAACTACCATGGCCAGCAAGATCTCCGGATCTGTCCCCCATTGAGCATGTTTGGGACTGGATGAAGCGTCGTCTCACGCGGTCTGCACGTCCAGCACGAACGCTGGTCCAACTGAGGCGCCAGGTGGAAATGGCATGGCAAGCCGTTCCACAGGACTACATCCAGCATCTCTACGATCGTCTCCATGGGAGAATAGCAGCCTGCATTGCTGCGAAAGGTGGATATACACTGTACTAGTGCCGACATTGTGCATGCTCTGTTGCCTGTGTCTATGTGCCTGTGGTTCTGTCAGTGTGATCATGTGATGTATCTGACCCCAGGAATGTGTCCATAAAGTTTCCCCTTCCTGGGACAATGAATTCACGGTGTTCTTATTTCAATTTCCAGGAGTGTATTTTACAGTACTACACTGGCTTTATAATGTAAGAGTCGCAGTTGACTACGAATGAATTCAGACACGTGCTCATAGAATCATCAGGTCAGTGCAATCGATGCGAAATTGTACGAACGGTGCTCAGAGAACTTAAACGGTCATATTGAGAAGAAGGGAAACGTTCTGCTGGAAAAATTCTGTTGGATAAATTTGGGAAAGTATTACCTGAGACAGACAGAACGACCATTGTGCCGTTTCCACCACATATAACCGGCAGAATATAATGGCCCGGAAAATAGGAAAAAAGTTTCTCTTTTTCGAAACCTCGTCATTTTCTCCCATTGCGACGCATAGTTGAAAGTTTGGTTCAAAGGTCCCTACAGTCTTCTTCTGCACTGGTGCAAAAGCGTTAACGCCCTGAGACATCATACTCGAGCGCGACGACGTTTGAAACAGCCAGGTGTCAACACATGAAAAAAAAAAAAATGCCACAGCACAGAAATCCATGTGAGGTGTAAAGAGGGTTAATCATGTTACATTGGCACCAAATTCCACCGCAATTTGCACAACGCCATCGTAAACATGTCATACGACAAGAAAGGCGTCATATACTATTATCCTCATTTCACCACTATCTGCAAGAGTTTGACGCCTCTGTGGTGGAGGTCAGAACCGCGACACCCAGCGTTGAAATCAAGCGGTTTCCTTACGGGTGGCTGTGGAAAACAGACACACCGCCGATCAGAATCGACTCGAAAAGTCCTCAGGAGATGGCAGAAAGGGCTTCACTGTAATCACCCCTCGTTTGGGGCGTTGTATCCCATGCATTTCGCAGTCGAAAACGACAGTTCGCAGTGCAGTGAGCAACTGGAAGGACGTTCTTGATAATGTTCGACACTGCTGACATCCCCACTCTAAGGACATAGTGGTCCCGCAACCACAGTGAAGGTGATGTGGTTCCTTTGGGGGCAACTTTCTGGGAAGGACAACCGCAGCTCGAACTCTCAACGTTCAATAACCGTTCAAGTAATCATAAAAATTATAAGAATTAAAATGTGAAGAATAATGAGGAGTTTCCAAAAGCTGCATCGCTGTATGAACTTGCTTTATTTGCAACTGCCGGTTTCACGTCAGTATACACGCATTTTCAGGCTGTTAGGGTTATGTTTTCATAGCGTAGGTGGACAAATACAGAATCTAAGCATTCGGGAAGCTATACACGTTAAGAGTCAAACCACAGTGGTTGGTTGTCATAATAAAAAAGAGTTCTGAGGGAAGGTCATGCTAGGAACAAATATTTAATCTCAAGTCAATAATTCGCCACAGATTACTTAAAGGACATTACAGCTGGTTTGTGAATCTCACAATGGCTTTAAGTCTGTTGACAGAGAAACTATACATAAAATAGTTCGAGAATTTGGCGTAAAGTCTAAACTGGTAAACCTAGTCCGTGAAACACCTACAGATACAGTCTGTAAAGTAAAAATTTGTGGGAGAAATTTCACAGCCTTTCAAAATAAAAATAGGTATACGACAAGGTGACGGTCTATCCCCAATTCTTTTTAATAGTGTGTTAGAGAAACTAATGAGAACCTGGAACGGAAAGCTTATTGAACTCAGCAAGGTTAGGAAGAGGAAGCAAAAAGATCGAAATCAACTATCTCGCAATTTGCAGATGATTTTGCTATGCTTTCCGAAAAAGGGCATCTGCGATAACACAAGTAAATCTCCTGAAAGAAATAGCCAGCAGGACTGTCTTAAGAATTTCTGCAGGAAAACAAAATTTTAACAAACGTTACGGATGCTAAAATTCCTGAAAACTGGTATTGGCCAAATGGAGAGGGTAAAAAAAATTAGATATCTAGGGCAAATAATCCTAGAAAATGCTTTTGAAAGATCTTCAAAGGTTGCATAAAATGGGGAGAGTATATGGTATCACCAAAGACCTCTACAATAAAAGTTTCCTGTCCAAAAATGTAAAAATAAGGCATTACAACTTAGTAGTGAAGCCAGAATGCCCGTATGCAAGCGAATGCATGGCACTGAACTATAATTCAGATATATTAGTAGTACTAGAAAGACTATTTATGAGAACCTCAAAACACAGCAGAAGGTTGGACATTGCGAATAGTGCTGCAACACACCAAAATATGGAAAACACTTCAAACGTAATGAGAAAAAGAAGACTCATGTTTTTTGAACCTTTATTTCAAATGCAAGACAGTAGATTAACAAATGAGATTTTCAAATATTTGTGAGGTAAGAATACACAACAAGCCGGGTCAACGATGTAAAAAAAAGATTTAGAAAGAAACAATATAAAAACAGAAGAGATAAACAACAGAGAAGCCTTTCGGAAAAAAGTATTGAAAATGAAGGGATTCGAGGGAGGGTACCTGAGAACACTGGTTCAAAATGGTCTGAAGTCAGAAAGAGGAAACTTAGTGAACAGATGAAAGCATACTGAAAGAAAAGAAAAGAACAAAGAACAATGAACTGCTACTGGAACGTAGTCCTCAGATGGCCTATTCACAGCAAGTATGCCAACACCGAAAAGTTGTGTTTCGAAAGTGTACGAAACATGACTGCTGAATGAGCCAGGGTAGATAAGACCCCGTGGGATATATACCTGGGAGACACCAGCTGTTTAAAACAGATGTAAGAAAAGTGTTTCTACTGTTATTCACAGTTACTCATATGGAGTGTAGTGAGACTGCAATTTGTGCTGTTGCATACATGGTGGAACCACTAGGAGCCGTTCAAAACCATTGGACGAAAATTAAAAGTGATCAGAAGTAGCAACAGGAATTTATAATTTTTCAAGCCTCCTGTTTCGCACCCTCTTGTTGTGTGATGGCTGAGGGGTGAAACACTGGCATGTACGTGAATACGGCGGCAAAGACACGGCAGTTCGGCAATTCCCTCGATGCCTCTCACACCCCTTTGTGGAGCACTTTAAAAATGCACCTGTCAGAGAATTCAAGACCCATTATTCAGGTGTCGAAGGAATAGACTGCCCCCGGCGCTAGAGCTGTTAGGAGGCAGCACTTAGCTGAATAGGTGTAGAAGCATAGCAGGTACATTTTCACCGTGTTCAATGAAGGTTTGCGGTTGGCACTGAGGGTGTTGCCGATGTGGAAGATCTTACAGGGACACTTTGCCGTTTTATTCACGCAAATGTCAATGTTGCATCCTTCAGTGATTCTGCCACAAGAGGGTGCGAAACAGGCGTCCTGAAAAGCATAAACACTTTTTGCTGATTTGTATCACTTTCAAATTTCATTGAGTACTTTTGAGCGGATCCCAGTGGTTGCACTTTGTCTACAAGAGTAAAAGTTGCGATAGCACTGCACTCCGAAAGGGCCACATCACGTTCAGTTGAGTTGCCGCCTCATGATGTCAATCAGAGTATGGGTGAAACGTCCGGGGATAGGGTGTGGTAGCACTGCCAGACGTTGTCAAGTACGTCCATTCTGTTGCTCTAAGCTCTGCGAACTGACGTTTTCGACCCTGAAATGCTTGAGAATGAAATATCCAAGGAAAGGGGTGGTTTCATTGACGCTTTTTCTATCTCCTACTGAGGGCTTTTCGTATCGATTCTGAGCTGCGGTGTGTCCTGAAAGCTTTCCTCGGCCACCCGTAAGAATGCCGAGTGATTTCAATGCTGTGTGTCTGCTGATCTCACCTCTATCACAGAGACGTCAAACGAAGGGGGTAAATGTGGGGAAGAGGGGGTGTGACGACCTTCCTATCGTGCTACATGTACAGCATGGCTTTGAGCAGAACCGTGGATAAATTTTCTGCCAATGGAACATCATTAACCCACCTCACATCTCACATGAACTCCTGGCCCCTGGTCTTTTTTTCCACATATATCGACACCTTGCTGTTTGAAGCGTATCCTATCTCGAAGGTAAGGTCATAGAGCGCCACGCTTTTTCATTGTTACAGAGGAAGATTGTAGACTCCTTCGAGCCAGATTTTATACTTATGCATCGCAATGGAAGCTGTTACGGGGTTTCGAAAAAGTGATACTTTTTGTGGAGTGTACTCGTATTTTACAGTTTGACGCGGAACTGACGCTTTTTCATGGAGAACTGCCCATCACAGACAATATCGGAAATTATGATATCGGTGCACCAACTGGCTGCTGTCATTAGCCCATCCTTGCATGCTCACTCCTGGGTACTCCTCTGTGTCATTACGATTCAGTGAGTGAGAAGAGCAGACCTGTTTCGTGGCCATTTACATGCAACACAAAATGGTGCACAGGATAAAATAGCCTGTGTTCAATGTCGACTGTTATGGGGTACAGAATTCGTTTAAGACGTGTCCGCAGAAGTTTAATATTGGAATTGTTGTATCAAAATCTGCAGAAAATTCCTCAATCCAAATCTTAGTGGCAAAATTGCAAAATTAGCCGGAACGAGCCCCTTTTTTTTTGGGGGGGGGGGGGAGAGGGAGGGACACGTCATCAGTCTTCTGATTGGTTTGATGCGACCCGCCACGAATTCCTCTCCTGTGCCAACCTCTTCATCTCAGAGTAGCACTTGCAACCTACGTCCTCAATTATTTGATGAATGTATTCAATCTCTGTCTTCCTCTACAGTTTTTGCCCTCTGAAGCTCCCTCTAGCACCATGGAAGTTATTCGTTCATGTCTTAACAGATGTCCTATCATCCTGTCCCTTCTCCTTATCAGTGTTTTCCAAATATTCCTTTCTTCTCCGATTCTACGTAGAACCTCCTCATTCCTTACCTCATCAGTCCACCACCTAATTTTCACCATTCGTCTGTAGCACCACGTCTCAAATGTTTCTATTCTCTTCAGTTCCGGTTTTCCCACAGTCCATGTTTCACTACCATACATGCTGTACTCCAGACGTACGTTCTCAGAAATATATCTTCCTCAAATTAAGACCGATATTTGATATTAGTAGACTTCTCTTGGGCAGGAATGCCTCTTTTTCCGTAGTTAGTCTGCTTTTGATGTCCCCCTTGCTCTGTCCGTCATTGGTAATATTACTGCCTAGGTAGCAGGATTCAACAATCCTGATGTTGACATTCTCGCTGTTCTCATTTCTACTACTTCTCATTACCTTCCTCTTTCTTCGGTTTATTCTCAGTCCATACTGTGTACTCATTAGACTGTTCATTCCGTTCAGCAGATCATGTAATTCTTCTTCACTTTCAATCACGATAGTAACATCATCAGCGAATCGCATCATTGGTATCCTTTCACCTTGAACTGAACTTCCACTCTTTTATTTCCATCATTGCTTCCTCGATGACAGATTGAAGAGTAGTGGCGAAAGGCTATATCCTTGTCTTACATCATTTTTAATACGAGCACTTGGCTGTTGTACGTATTGTAGATGACCCGTCTCTCCTTACAGCTTACCTCCTACTTTATTCAGAATTTCGATCACCTTGCACCATTTTACATTGTCGAATGCTTTTTGCAAGTCGACAAATCCCATGAACGTGTCTTGATTTTTCTTTAGCCTTGCTTCCATTATTAGCCGTAACGTCGGAATTGCCTCTCTCGTCCCTTTACTTTTCCTAAAGCCAAACTGATCGTCATCTAGCGGATCCTCAATTTTCGTTTCAGTTCTCCTGTATATTATTCTTGTAAGCAACTTGGATGCATGGGCTGTTAAGCTGATTGTACGATAATTCTCGCACTTGTCAGCTCTTGTCGACTTCGGAATTGTGGGGATGATGTTTTTCCGAAAGCCATATGGTGTGTCGCCAGATTCATAGTTTCTACGCACCAATGTGAACAGTCGTTTTGTTGCCACTTTCCCCAATGATTTCAGAAATTCTGATGGAATGTTCTCTGTCCCTTCTGCCTTATTTGACCTTAAGTCCTCCAAAGCTCTTTTATAGTCTGTTTCTAATACTGGATCCCCTATCTCTTCTAAATCGACTCCTGTTTCTTCTTCTATCACATCAGACAAATCTTCCCCCTCATAGAGGCTTTCAGTGTATTCTTTCCACCTATCCGCTCTCTCCTCCGCATTTAACAGTGGAATTCCCGTTGCACTCTATATGTTACCATCCTTGCTTTTAATGTCACCGAAGGTTGTTTCGACTTTCCTGTATGCTGAGTCTGTCCTTCCGACACTCATTTCTTTTTCGATGTCTTCACATTTTTCCTACAGCCATTTCGTCTTAGTTTCCCTGCACTTAATATTCATTTCATTCCTCAGCGACTTGTATTTCTGTATTCCTGAGTTTCCCGGAATATTTTTGCACTTCCTCCTTTCATCAATCAACGGAAGTACTTCTTCTGTTACCCATGGTTCCTTCCCAACTTCTGTAAGAGCCCTTTTTAGAGATGTCCATTCCTCTTCAACTGTACTGCCTACTCAGCTGTTCCTTATTGCTGTCTCTGTAGCCTTAGAGAGCTTCAAGCGTACCTCGTCATTTCTCAGTACTTCCGTATCCCACTTCTTTGCGTATTGATTCAAATGGTTCAAATGGCTCTGAGCACTATGGGCTTAACTTCTAGTTCTAGTCCCCTAGAACTGAGAACTACTTAAACCTAACTAACCTAAGGACATCACACACATCCATACCCGAGGCAGGATTCGAACCTGCGACCGTAGCGGTCGCGCGGTTCCTAACTGTAGCGCCTAGAACCACTCGGCCACTCCGGCCGGCGACAGCGTATTGGCGGAGCTGTCAGTTATTCTTATGTGATTCATGTCAAAAGATTTCCGACAGTATTATGGACGAACGATGAGAATTAACAGAGTTTAAACGCTGAATGGTAGAGCGAGCTAGAGGCGTGGGGCCTTCCAGTTCGGAAATCGTTAGGGAATTCAATATTACGAGATTCACAGTGTCAAGAGTGTGTCGAGAATATAAAATTTCAGGCTCTACATCTCACCACGGACAACGCAGCGACCGACGGTCTTCACTTAACAACCTACAGCAGAGACGTTTGCGTTGTCAGTGCTAACAGACAAGCAACACTGCGTGAAAGAACTGTAGAAATCAATGCTGGACGTATGACGGACATATCCATTAGGACAGTATGGCTTAATCTGGGGTTAATGGGCTATGGCAACAAATGACCGACGCGAGTACATTCGTTAACAGGCGACATCGCCTGCAGCACCTCTACTGGTTTCGAGATCATATCGCTTGGACCTCAGGCGATTGGAAAACCATGACCTGGTCGGATGGGTCCCGATTTCAGTTGGTCAGAGCTGACGGTAGAGTTCATGTGTGGCGCTGATCCCACGAAGGCATGGACCTAAGTTGTCAAAAAGGTTCTGCGCAAGCTGATGTGGCTCCATAATGGTGTGAGCTGTGTTTACGTGGAATGTAATGGGTCTTCTGGTCCAACTGAATCGATCATTGATTGGATATAGTTATATTCGGCTACTTGGAGACCATCTGCAGCTATTCGCGGACTTCATGTTCCATGAAAATGCGCCATGTCAGCAGAGCACAATTGTTCGACACTGGTTTGAAGAATGTTCTGGACATTTGGAACGGATGATTTGGCCACCTACATCGCCCGATACGAATCCCATCGAACATTTATGGGACATAATCGAGAGGCGTTCGGGCACAAAGTTCTGTACCAGCAACACTTTCACAATTATGGACGGCTATAGAGCATAACGGCCTTGCTGCAATGGTAACACCGCTTACTGTCGGATCAGCGAAGTTAACCGCTGTCGGGCTGGGTTAGCACTTGGATGGGTGACCACCGGTCTGCCGAGCGCTGTTGGCAAGTGGGGTGCACTCAGGAGGCAAACTGAGGAGCTACTTGACTGAGAAGTAGCGGCTCCGATCTCGGAAACTGTCATTACGGCCGGGAGACTGATGTGCTGACCACATGTGTCTCCATATCCGCATCCCGTGACGCCTGTGGGTTGAGAATGACACGGTGGCCGATCGGTACCGCTCGGCCTTCGTAGCCTGTTCGGGAGGAGTTTGTTTTAGTTTTATAGAGGCAGCATGGCGCATTATTTCTGCGGGGGACATCCAATGACTTGTTGAGTCCATGCCACGTCATGTTGCTGGACAACGTGAGAAAAAAGGATGTCTGATACGATATTAGGCGCTACCCCATGACTTCTGTCACCTCTGTGCACACCAATGAACAGCCAGTCAACACAGTAACCCGATTCCTCATTTATGCAGATGACACAGCTGTCGTTGCGCAGGGAGCGACATTTGAAGAAGTAGAAACCAAACTAACAGCTTTTCTCGAAGAACTTGCTTTCTAATATGGTAACAACCACTTGAAACTCAGCCAGGATAAAACTCAAGCGTGTGCGTTCCACTTACGCAATAAGGAGGTAAGCAGAAAACCGACCATCACCTGGAAAGGACCTGGAAACACCTGGGGTTAGAGATGAATCGTGTCGATGCATCACTTTTATGTTACTGTCTATATGTCCGACCGAATGTCTTTCTCTGTCCAAATGTGTACCGAAAGCGCTCTTATTTTGACTATACATATGACGTATAGGGCGTCAAAGGGACAGTTAATGAACCTGCTTGTAGAAATGGAGATTTATGAGCACAGAAAACAACAACTGGAATTACTGCTGAATGAAGAGAACGACTTTAACGTGAATACTTACTTTGATATATTCAGAGACCTACTAGTTTTAATAGCGTGGAGCACCCCAGCGGATTGGCGTGTGCCGGCCGCCGGCGACGAGGAGACTGGACCGTCCTCCGTTAGCTCAGCCACAGGAAAACAAGGAAGTCATGCAGAGAAGCCATGACATATTCGCCATCGATAACGCACTCTAATATAATATCGATTATAGATTTTCTCTTTTTAATTAAGGTCACTACTTTATTAATTGTATTATGATTACGTTCACTGTTAACTGCTCTCTTAGGATAGAAGATTTTGTTATTTTTTTATACTTTTTATACTGGCATTCATAAAAGGTTGTATGTTAGCTAACCAGGCTGATGTGTTACGACCCGTGGCTCTACCCTTCATTCGATCCCTGCGAAACCCTACATTTCAGCAGGATAATTCACCACCGAATGTTGCAGGTCCTGTACGGGCCTTTCTGGATACAGAAAATGTTCGACTGCTGCGCTGGGCAGCATATTGTCCAGATCTCTCACCAATTGAAAACATCTGGTCAATGGTGGCCGAGCAACTGGCTCGTCACAATACCCCAGTCACTACTCTTGATGAACTGTGGTATCGTGTTGAAGCTGCATGGGCAGCTGTACCTGTACGCGCCATCCAAGCTCTGTTTGACTCAATGCCCAGGCGTATCAAGGCCGTTATTACGGCCAGAGGTTGTTGTCCTGGGTACTGATTTCTCTATGCACCCAAATTGCGTGAAAATGTAACCACATGTCAGTCCTAGTATAATATATTTGTCGAATGAATACCCGTTCATCATCTGCATTTCTTCTTAATGTAGCAATTTTAATGGCCAGTAGTGTATAATACTGTCAGAGATCAAGGTTTACACATTTCGGTACGTCTTTCACCAGGATATTAAGTATTACAGTTTTTGATAGTTAAAACTAACAACTTTCAGCAGTACACATAAACTTCAACAAAAAATAGTAGGCTATATCTTAATAAAGTAGCTTTGGAAGTAGGCATGAAGAAAATAGTACGAATCACTCGTGGAAGCTTCTGATGAGTTTTTGTAACTAGGCCAACTGAAAAATAGTTTATGGATGGACAGATATTGCTGTGGGTGGTTTTGATAAGACAGAAAGGACATTTAAGCCTACCGAGTTTGCAGAGTTAAGTTTGCCATCAATTCGTATCAACCGTTCTGACTTACGGCAGTGAGACTTAAGCTGTTAATGTGGAAATCATCTATAAGCTATGAATTAAGTTGCTCATCAAGTCTTAGGAGATACAGGAAAACAAGAAAATGGACCAGAGAACTGTCGTGGAGACGTGACGACGATCGTAAGGACAATGTAATGATTATGTGGGCAGGCGAATGGATGGCCGGCGGACCAAGAGATTTCTTTGTTGGATTCCAAGAAAGAGAGAAAAACTGAAACAATGAACTAATGTAAGGTAAACACGTAACGCTATATAATATGTAGAAGTAATATGATGCATCGAGAATACACCCAGCAGTGATTGTCAAATAGCTAAAGATGTTGGCACTTCTCCATGCACTTCACAGAGAATTGTGCAGCATACATAAGAAGTACGTGAATGAATGGAGAACACTCTATGGCAAGTCATAGCTGTGACTAGCCAACGTTTACAGGTTAGAGGATTGCATATAGTACCAATGAAGATTTATAAATTTTTCTGTAATGCTGAAGAAAAATGTTCGTAGTCATTGGAGATGGTTTAATTAGAGCATCTACACGATTACGAAATGGACACATATGCTACTGGAAGCAGTGACGAAGAAGTTATCTCAGAGAGTGTAAATGAACGCAAGAGAATCGACATCAGATTTGTGGAACCTCAGATCATCACTCCCTCTCTCGGAAAAGAGGCAGGAATGCGATGAGGTATTTCCACACGAGTTTCGAATGATATAATGCGCCTCATTCCAACATTTTGTCTGCAACTTTAGCTGTACATCAATCTTCCTGTGGCTCGAGGTGACTAAAGTAAAAGCAAAGTTTATGTTAGCACATACCGACTGAGTTAACTTAGGGGACAGTGCACTGATGTCGTAGAGCGAGAATGCTATGTAATTGCGACTTGGTTACAACGGCACGTATACGATCCTGATGAGAAACGGCAGTGTGCACGGTGATAGAGTTGGTAGAAGTGATCCTGGAGGTGCATGTTGTGTTCGACCTACCGTTGGGCTGCCTCTGTCCTCAGAAGGAATGTGCTGGGTGGTTATGATCTTTATTACGTAGCCTTTTCCGGACGCAATACCGTGGAGACCACGACACGTGCGACACACGTAGCTTTGCAGGTACTAATGGTTCAAAAAAATGGTTCAAATGGCTCTAAGCACTATGGGACTTAACATCTGTGGTCATCGGTCCCCTAGACTTAGAACTACCTAAACCTAAGTAACCTAAGGACATCACACGCATCCATGCCCGAGGCAGGATTCGAACCTGCGACAGTAGCAGCTGCTTGGTTCCGGACTGAAGCACCTAGAACCACTCGGTCACCACGGCCGTCCGATACTAATGGTTTACGCCAAAACAGCAGTTCGGCTTCACCTAGAGTTGAGGAAATAGAGGATCTATTAGATGGCATTCATTGTGGGTTAATGCATGCTAACGGAGTAGAAATGTAGTTCTATCGCTTTGCTTGTTACAGAGAGCAATACTTTTAAAATGTCTAGACATTTTCATATGAGTTCTTGATTTATGATAGCAAGTGATGCAAGATATTTGAAATCCTCAGGAAAATAAATATACGCTATAGGTCAAAATGACATGTACGAGAACAAGAGGGAGCAATAAGAATGGAATATTAGAAGAGACGTTCTCGGATTAAAAAGAATACAGTGTTTCTCCTCTGCTGTTCGACCTGAACATCGAGGAAGCAATGATGAAAATAAAAGAATGGCTCACGTGTGGAATTAAAAATGCAGGTTGAAAGAATATAAATGATTAAAATCGCTGACATGTCTACCCTCTGTGAAACTGATGAGGAATTACGGAACCTGTTGAAATGAATGAACAGTCTGCTGAGCACAGATTACGAACTGAGAGCATACCAAAGAAAGAAAGAAGTATGGAGCAGTAGCCGAAATGAGATTAATAACAAACTTAATAAACTGGGGGCCGCGCAGTAGTTGAGGTGAAGAAATTCTCCTGTCCTGGAAAGATGACAACACATGGTGGATGGAACAAGGATGTTATGGGAAGAAAATCTATCGCAGATAAAGCGAACATTTCTCTTCACAGCTAGTCTTCTAATACCGGACGTAAGCCTCAATTTGAAAAAGAATTAAAAAAAATACATCTGGAGTGCAGAAATATGTGTAAGGGAATCAAGGACTGCGTGAAAACCAGAAAAGAAGATAATCGAAGCTGTTGAGATGTGGTGAACCGAAGGGTGCTGAAAATTTAATAAATTAGGAAGATGAGGAAATGAGGTTCTCTGTAGAATCGATGAGGAAAGGAATACATGGAGAGCAATGACCATAAGAAGGGTCAGGCTGACAACAAATGTTAAGTAAGACTTCCAAGACACTAGACGGAGCCATATACAACAGTAATTGCCGGGAACTAGAGGGCGCAACACAGACAACAAATAACTGAAAATTTTTTGTGTCAGTGCTTCTTTGAGGTTAAGAGTTTGAGACACGAGAGGGATTTGTTCAGGATCACTTTAAAACAGTCAGGAGGCGGATGGCACAAGAAAAGGAACAGCATAAAATGTTCAGTGTCATTTTAGAGACCAATAAATGGGAACCCATTCTTTCTGAAGGTCGAGTCTGTTTACTGTCTTGTACGTCAGATGGTGGCAATGTGCCATTGATTATCAGGGCGCCGAGTTCCTGTTACATCCACGTCGGCGTCGTAGGAGGGATTCCAGTATGTAGGAGGGATACCAATATGATGAGATTGCCAAGTGTATGGTGAATAGGAAGTGGAACGGTGCGCATTACCTCCTAAAAGTATTGTTCGGGTCCTCTTTCTGATGATCATCTCTCACAGTGTAAGGAACATGTCAGAGTTCTGTGACCATTTCCTTAAGTGACTTCGCTCATTCCGTTAACGTACTGAAAAAATAGTTTTATAAAGAAGCAGAGTCTACAATTAATGTTTTGCCATAGTTTGGACCACTTAATTAGGATCCTTTGGCTCATAATACGTACTCTAGCAGCAGATAACGACTATTGTTCCTTATTTTTTACGCTCATATTGACAATAAAAGTGGCTATAAAAGCCAAAACAAATTGTGCACAACCCGTAGCCAAAAGAAGCCTCAATAAATATTACATCCTGAGCCGGACTGTATTGCCTTCATCCAGTAACTTTTCAACTCGTACAATAAAGAGGCTAAATAAGGAAACGAAAGTACTGGAATGTACGCAGCTGTACTCACCCGCACGACAACCTAATGAGAGGGAGAGAGACCAAACGTGTGGCGTAATTGACAGAAAGGTAAGATAGTTCAGAAAATCTGGTAGAGAAGAAAACCTGAAAATTCGTGATTTGGAGTGGGAAAAGGAGGCGGATCAAAAGGGACAACGTGGCCTCGGGAGAAAAGTGAGACAGAGTAACCATAGCAGACAATACCGTATGTCTGTGGCAATAGTGATTACTTATAACATGTTCACTCTTCAAAAAGCAACAATAGGAGTTAGTGAACGTGGACAAGTCTCGAATGACCAGAGAAGTTGCCAGTTGTGCGACTTCTTCTTTTGATGAGAATTAAGCATTCGATATGTATCACTACAAAGTATTCTAAGGGCAAATCACAGCCCCAGAGTGTTGAGAATAAATAGGTGGGAAGAAACAAAGAAATGGGAGACGAAAGGCAAACGAATGCCCTGCATCTACATGCACAGTATGTGTACCAAGCAACGACAGAGCGCATGGCGGCGAGGAAATATAAATTCTCAGAAAGCTAATATTTTTGAGCGAAGCCCGAAAGGAGAGAAACGTAATAAGAAGGAAAGATTGGAAGGAAGAGCGTGAAGAGCTAGAAGAAGAAAAGTATCTGCGCTTGGTAGCAACAATGGATATGGTAGTTCGATTACAGAGATGTAGCTTACAAATTTTCATTACACTGGTCGAAAAGTCTGCTATCTGAGTGTAAATGCTTAAACCAGCCCTGTAAGCAACAGCCGACACGTAATGAGAAGAATCCAGCTGAAAATACGGCAATTACATTAACAATCATACATTACATTGACATTAGAACAACACAAAAAGTTTTCAGCACGATTTATACGTTGCTGGTAACGACACACATGTCTCATGGTCAGGCTACACGCAAACATCTCACAACTACAGTTGGCAGAAGCCATTTCCTAAATCACTACCAGTTACCATGATGATCCACCTACTCATCTCGGCTGCGTCTAGTAAGTCTCGAATGAAACTGAACATCAAGTGTGAAGAGAAATGTCTTTTACTACTTAGGTACTGGAAGTGAATATTACCTCTTTCTTGCAAGTGAGTGGCACCAAGTCAGCTAGATGTGAGAGCAAATGATGGTCAGAAAGCACGTTAAGTGTTGTGCCACTCACAGAAGCCCATCGCCGCCAGTGTTCCAACCTCCTGGGTGGTCAAGTTCTGGAAGTCAGAGCGGTGCCTTTGATGTGCAAGCGGTATCGCTCTCACGCGGCACACGCCCTGCCCAGCACGCAGAGAACCCACCGCACAGAATCCAAGCCCCCAGCATCATTAATTTAAACAGCTACACTAGAGGACTGTATCTTTAGAAGCTTAGGCAAATGGACATTCAAAGAATGTGCTGCCCCAACTTTGGCAAAATGATGACTCTGCTACTAACGGATGGAAGCAAACTGCAGAACTCCTTCGCAGAAACCCTTCGTCAACGACGATAGAAACACAGATAAACAATAATCTGAGAAATGTGCAAATTATATAATACATGGATATTGCCAATATTAATATGTTGACTTAAGTAGAGACATAAGGAGATTATCACAGGCAAGCGAGCATTTCTCTCCAAAACAAGTCTACTATTGGCTTCAGTTTGAGGAATAAACTTCTGGGAATTAACGTTTGGAGCCTTAAATTTGTAAGTAGGCTGTTTAGGTTTTTACGTTGGTAACGTCACGTAGCGCTCTATATGAAAATCACTGACTGTGCTGTGTGAAGTCTGTGGCTGGTTGGCATTGTTGAAATAGTCACTATTGTAGTGTTGGGCAGTTGGATGTGAACGGCGTTGTGCAGTTGGAGGTGAGCCGCCAGCAGTGGTGGATGTGGGGAGTGAGATGGCGGAGTTTTGAGAGCAGATGATCTGGACGTGTGTCCACCAGAGAGAGTAAATTTGTAAGACTGAATGTCATGAACTCATATATGTATATATTATGACTTCTGAACGCTATTAAGGTAAATACATTGTTTGTCCTCTATCAAACTCTTTCATTTGCTGACTATGCCTATCAGTAGTTAGTGCCTTCAGTAGTTAGAATGTTTCATTTAGCTGGCAGTATTGGCGCTCGCTGTATTACAGTAGTTCGAGTAACGAAGATTTTTGTGAGGTAAGTGATTCGTGAAAGGTATAGGTTGTTGTTAGTCAGGGTCATTCTTTTGTAGGGATTTTTGAAAGTCAGATTGCGTTGCACTAAAAATATTGTGTATCAGTTTAGTGTTGATCAGAATAGGCAAAGAGCGAAATGTCTGAGTACGTTCAGTTCTGCTCAGCTGTTTGAAAATCAAATACTGTAAGAGGTTTATCAGCACAGTCATTCAAAAATTTTTCTAAGGGGACGTTTCACATTGTGTGGAGGTGAATCGTGGATTATGTGAAAGTGGGAAAAAGAAGAGAATCGGAGAGTTTGAAATGTTTGTAATTAGGTGAACTGCTGAGGTAATAATTGAGGAAATTTTCGCAGAATCTAGGAAAAGAAGAACATGGGGGAAAAGACTGACAAGGAGAAGAGACAGGATTATAGGAAATGTGTTAAGACATCAAGAAATAATTTCCATGGTACTTGAGGGCGAAAACTTTAGTGGAAAACAGGCACTGAGATACATCTAAAAAATAAATGAGGACGTACGGTGCAATTGCTACTCTGATGTGAACAGGTTGGCGCCAAGACGTGGTGGACCACATCCAGTGAGTTAGCTAGTCAGTAGACTGATAACAACTCCGCCACTCCCGGCTCCAGAAAGGAACGAAAGTGGAACTAGTTATTAGCCAGCAGTTGGAGATACTTGCGACAAAAGAAAATCACAATCACAACAACAGAACAGTGGTGCTCAGAAGTGTTCCAAGGGTCGGCCTGAGGAGGTAACTAACATAAGTTTAGGTGAGACAGGCAGTCAATAATAAGACTAAATATTCGGTTGGCAGCCCGACCCAGGGACGGCTGAAGGACCGACCAACAACCTAATCAATTCCCTTCCGCCGACCAACGGCATGACAACCGAAAATTCCAGCCGAGCACGAAGATACCAACAGCACTATGTCTTCAAAATTGGCGTTTAAATAGAGCCAAGACAACAATAGCCACTCAAAAATATAAACAAATCCCAGAGGCTGTCGAACTACACGCCGTGCCGGACAGCATCAACACGGCGAGGAAACACACACTCGCCGCTCTGTTCCAACCGACCGACTGCCTACTACAGTACGCAGACAGCATTCATAACTGCTCAGTGCAAATCACAGAAGCTACACACATTTCCTCGTAAACACTTGCACCAAGAGTTCCGACAACGCTAAAACCAATCACTGTGGAACAACAAGGAGAAATCACAAGTCGACACACACAGAGTTTCCGCAAGTGGTCGGCGATCAAATACACGTCGTCCGATGAGACGAATGACCGAACGGCCAACCAAGGTCGTCACCACTCAAGTTATGTGTGTCGGCAACGGTCGGGCGAGTCATGGCTGTGCGGAGCTCACTGCAGCTCCATCCCGACTCACTTGATGTCCGTTCGGAACTCGGAGACACCGCGACCCGGGCACAGCCATGCATAGGGAATACTTGCCCATTGGCCACCTCGACATCTCTGCGCAAGGAAGGAACCAACCCACATCCGGCAAGATGACCAACTGACGAGGCCCACAAACGGTCAAAAGACTAAACACACGTCGCCCAATGAGACGACCAACCGGCGGTGGTTCCCGCTCCAATCTCCTTCCGCCGGACAGTTCACGTGTGTGGCCAGCGGTCGGCAAGTACTGGCTGTCCGCGCCTCACTGGCGCTCCGTCCCCACTGAGCTCCAGACACACGACGACCCGGAAATACTAGCGGTCGCTCGAGAGATAGTACGACAGTGCACTTATCGATAAACGCTGCTGCTGCCACTCACGGGCAAGCAAACCAGCAAGCTAGTGACGCTAGTAAATTGAATTAAAAGAAAAAAACGAGGGGACAGAACCACAAAAACAAGATGACGAGCAATAAACCGTATGACCCCGAGCCGCGCACGGCTCAACAAGTACTGTAAATAATTTTCTATATCCATTTATTCTGAATTGCACACAAGAGGTGGAGTCCATCATTTAGTGCTGTAACACCTTAGGTCGTAGTTACTAGATAGCAACTGTATCTGGCTCATTCAGATGGCACTGGGTTCCATTTGAGATTGCATCATTTATTTTATATCTTTTGCAATGAGATTAATATGTTATATAACTTGAAAATTGTAAAAATAAAATTCACAAACATTTGCTAACGTAACAGAAATTGTCAATGTAATCGAGTCATCTCAATGTGTGAAAACATTATGTTATGACTCTTGCACATTGTTTCAAACAAAATTAGTTCCTAGTTCAAATTTTATTGCATTTTTGTGTTTTACACACAGGTTTTGTATAATATAATATGGAAATTTGATTGTTAAGTTGATGATCGACACTCTGTTCCTAGTACCAAGCCTGCACTGTGAACCAAGGCTAAAACGTTACTTTAGGATTAATTATGTGATGCAAAGATTCCTGGTAATATGTTAATGTTGCTAACATATGTTAATCTATGACCAAGCTTGAGCTACCACATTTATCCTCACTTCACGCTTTTATTATGAATCAAGCAGTTAATATGAAGCCTCGCCATTTTTTTTTTATCGTGACTGAAGACTGTTAGTAGTCCTTTTCTAGTTCCAGTGGTTATATGAGCTAGCTAATTTCTTAGTTGCCTAAGCTGTGTAACAAAGAAGTATTGCAGTTTTAGGAATTTTTATTTTTAAAATTGGCATGAAGCAGTGATGTGATGTTACTGTCATATGTCGCTAAGCGATATTGTTTCATTTTTGTGCCACTATTTTGTAGTTATTTTACTGAGAGTAATAAAAGTAAGCGGTCATTGAATCTCATTAGGAGAGGCAAGCTTCCCCAGGACAGTTTTGATGGAAGTGGAGCTGTGGCGTGCTTCATGCTTTTGTGGGCGGGGCCGGCTCTCTCCCCGCTATGGGACTTAACTTCTGAGGTCATCAGTCCCCTAGAACTTAGAACTACTTAAACCTAACTAACCTAAGGACATCACACACATCCATACCCGGGGCAGGATTCGAGCCTGCGACCGTAGCGGTCCCGCGGTTCCAGACTATAGCGCCTAAAACCGCTCGGCCACCCCGCTTGGCTAAGTAAAGTTATTACCGACATTAAAATACTTTTAGGAAATGTAGGACTGACTCCACAACTTTTTGAATCATGAATAGGGCCGTTTCTTTTTTGTTAAAATTATCACCCAACACAGCTCGACGTACTGGAATCAGTCATGTGGTGTAATTATGTACTCACTTTTTCTAACCGTTGTGTTTCTTCGAGCTGCGAAACAATTTCATCTGGTAGAAACAAACGAAGCTTAATTTTCCCAATCAATGGCGAATAAGTAGATAAGTAGGCAGTCAAAAAGTATTAGAAAATACGCTGAAGTACCGCTGACGGGTAGCTGGTCATTTTGAAGAAATTACAGGCTCGGAATAATCACTGTGATTCTTCTTCAGTAGGTACCTTGCTGTCCCTTATCTGCATTTCTGTGTACACATACTGAAAAATGTATGTTTTATTCGTCCACGCTATGTATTTATATGCTCAATTATCAACAGTACTCACACAGTGATTAAGGCAGTTATTCGATCTCATATAAAACATAGCGTTTATTCCTCTTACTGTGTTGTCACATTCTCGGAAGACGGCATATCGAGTGAAGTAAGCACTTAATTGAAATGTCAGAGCTCACAAACCGTCACAACTGAAGAATTATGTGCGCTAAACTGCCTAGTAAAAACTATTTTTAACGGCTGCACGCTGTATTTTGAATTACGATATTCCTTCTCACTGCAAGTATATGCTTACAAACGACTGGGTAGTTACCTTTAGACTCTAGTACTGACATTTGTGAGTGCTGCTTTGATATGTTGTTGAACGTACAGCAATGTTGCTATAACCCCGTATCACTTTCTCAGAGTCGGCATCTTGGGATGTTAAAGTCTCGCACGTTTTATCCCTCTGCTGCCGTTGCATAAGCAGTTGCTACCGCGCTGAGCACACCATGCACAGCTTGAGGAACAGCATATTCTTCTCTGCTGTTGGTGTGACGATAGGACTAGAGTTCAGTCGCTAACTGCAGCACAAATAAATCAGAGTGCGGATATGTACTTGTTTTGCGAGACATCAAAGTGATCACTTCATGGTCAGTGGTAGGTAACTTCCAGGGAATTACTCCATGAAATGTAAAAGAGTAATTCAAACTAATACATAAAATTAATAATCAAAATTCTAAATACCTATTTCAACGAAGATTTGTAGTGTTTATAAAACCTACATATTATTATTACTTTCAAATCTGCCTTTTGATTTTCGACAGTACGCAGTCCGGAACCGCGGGACTGCTACGGTCGCAGGTTCGAATCCTGCCTCGGGCATGGATGTGTGTGATGTTCTTAGGTTAGTTAGGTTTAAGTAGTTCTAAGTTCTAGGGGACTGATGACCACAGAAGTTAAGTCCCATAGTGCTCAGAGCCATTTGAACCATTTTTTTTCGACAGTAGAGAATTTGTCACTGTGATAACAAGCATAACATTCTTCATTCATCTAAGTTTCGATTTAATATTATTTGCACGGAGAAGTATTTAAATCAAGATAATGAATACAGAAAAATCTCAAATGTATTAATAATGACGCCACTAGGTACAGATCGATTACGAAACTCCAGTTAATGACTACATATTTATTACTGTTGTAGAAATGTTCATCATTATCTCAGTCAGGCAGAAAATTACTAGTCAGTTACCGGACATTTTATGTTACTATATCTAATCAGTTCGGTATCCTCCAGATTTGACATATTTTTCCACTAGTCACGACGTGGTAAGATCGTACAAGCTATCGCTACTCCAATACTACCTTTGCAGACTAAACGTTACGAATAGCATGTGTACAATGTGCTGGCACTAGATGGGATATGCTTACAAATTAAGGGGACGTGGACGTGAACGGCCTGTGTTTTTACGCTTCGCTTTCGGTGTGCGTTACCCGTGACCTGCAATCCGGAGGAAGCTGCAGTTTTGTACCAACGCTGACTGACATTAACTGAAGCTGTACAAGGAAATTTATTAAACTATCGGTTATAGTTTAAGAATTACAATATTTTGTCTAATAGATGGTTTTATAAAACTCGTTTCATTTCTGGTAGTATTTTCTGGTGCATCATCAGTCTAACAGCATTCATACTGTGGTAGGCTGCTTTCAACATTCATAAGGACACATTGTGCCTCTCGTTTTGTAGTTTGTAATGCACGTGAGAAAACAGAAAATTCTTTATTATACCACATGATTATTTTCCTCAGAATTACCGCTAAAATTATATGCAGAATGACAAACATAGAAACTTTCTGCAATGTTTTAGGCGTAATACAATGAAACTATACCATTCTTCACTTGGGAAAAATTTGGTGAACATAACTAAAACCATAGTGAAGATATATGTACCTAAATTTCGTAAAACGTAGGTTCGAGAAAATGAGAAAAGACTGTTCACAGTGCTTTTGACTCACCGAATGCCTCTTTCAGAATATTCCAGTAGCATATTCTTGCTTTCCAGCTGTTTCTTTACCTTTTACGCTTTTTCAGTCCTTTCCTTACTCTGAAGTCTTCGGTGGTGGTCTCCGCGGCCTTTCAGCTTCAACTACTCGCTGACGATCTATGGCAGTCGGAGGAAATATCATATTATTCCCTGGTTAGAAGGCCAATTTGTCCGTTATTTTTGTCCTTCTAACTGCACCATCACTGAAACAGACGACAGCATCCATCACACCTATTTTGAGTACCGTTCCTCCAACAAACACTGTTTTTGGTGCTTGTTACCCCACTGCTGAATAATTTTGTATCTGCAAAGCCCCTGTATATTGAATTTATTGTTTGCATGACTGTGGCAGTGCAAAAGTGAACTGAAAGGAGACGTGGCTGGTGTACAGACATTTGTTCAAAGAGGTTTTTAAGAACAAATAAACAATTTGGAAGTTGATAATGCACACATTTCTGGAAAGGGGAGAAATTTGTCTTTCAGATGGAGATAATGTTTTTTCTATTTTTCAATAGTTTTCACGTCCAGGTCCGCTTTGTATTTTAATATATGTCTGAAATATCTCTTAGTTATGTTGTTCAACTGACATGGCTTGAAGCTCTGTTCACTTCAAATTTCTCTTCCAAAGTCTCTGTATCTTCAATGATCTGTACACTGAGCTGACAAAACACACGGGATAGCGATATGCAAATACATTGATGGCGGTAGTACAGCGTAGAATAAATTTAAAGGGCAGCTCATGGGATGTTTCATTTCGGAAACAGTTACGGAACTCAATATTCCGAGATCGACAGTATCAAGAATGTGCCGACGACATCAAATTTCAGGCATTACCTCTCACTAAGGGCAACGTAGAGGAAGGCGGTCTTAACTTAACGACCTAGAGCAGTGGCGTTTGCGATGAGTTGTCAGCGCTAACAAACAAGCAGCACTGCACGAAATAACCGCAGAAATCGATTTTGGAGGTACTACGAACGATCCAATTACGACAGCGTTGTTCTCTTTCGCATATCTGACACAGATTTCCTCTCACCTAACTAACGGAGCAATCAAGCATCAGACTTCCACGTCCTGTGATGAACTGTGGACGTCAGACACCCTGTCGCTTACTAGTGGTTTAGCGCCCTTCAACAACTTTTCCGTATGAACATAGGTTTCCACGGCCATTGTCAGAATCAATAAAATTTTTCTGGGTTTCTGATCGCATTGTCAATATGTGAAACTCGTGACGTTTCGGTCACTTTTGCAAGTGACCGTCAAAGGATGTTTTTGTTTAATTTTCCATAGATGCTCACTACAATAGCACACGAACAGCCAAACAGCTTTGCCGTTTCCAAGATGCTCATTCCCAGGCGCCGGACAATAAGAGTCTGTGACTTCTCAGAGTCGCTTATGTTTGTGAATATCCTCATTTGCGGCCCATAACGTCGCTGGCTGACTCCTCATTTGACTTTCTCTGCTTACATGCTTTCCTGGCCGTGTCACGCGCTCTAACCTTACCACGTGGCTGTGACGTTCAGTCTCGTACTGGATAGTGGTCGTAACGTTCGGCTCATCATTGAATGATAGTTGTTGTGCCAAGCAGGTGCTTATCCTACCACGCTAGACAACAGCGCCACAGCCTAGATGCTTAAGTTATTAGTTTCGCAACATCATTATCTACCTGTATTTGAATTATGATTGTAGAGCCTTGGTCTTCTTTTTTTATTTTGACAATTTAAATGATAGCCTAACGATTAGCTGAAGCTCGAGACGCGTAGCTACACGCTTTAACTAATGGTAACATGCACGTAGCACCAAGTAACGCCTTTTTTTGGGACTAATGCCAGCTCTAAAAATTTAATTTTCATAGCACATCACAAGCTGTGTAATAACATGGTTCCTTCAGTGTTTGCTTCCATCCTTTCAAGTGGACTCTGCATGGTATCTTCCAATCGAGCGTAGAAGCCAAACAAAATTGCCTCTTCCAACTCGTTTTTGCCGTTACCGGCAGCAGATACCTCACACGGGGTTAGGGGTTAAACGTGTAACAGCAGTATATAATACAAATACTAAACAAAGGCTCACAAAGTGAGTTTTACAACTCACATAATAATATTTAGTGAAAATGATTAAATTTATTCTATTTCTTCTAGAAACAAACACCTCGATCCTGTTAATTTCTCCAGGTGAAAAGTGACTACTACAGCAACTTGCTGTACGCTGCTGATACAAATGGAAATTATTCTAAACCGCGACGCCAAGTGAATACATAACTACACCTTAAGTACGTTGTATAATAATGGTTGGAAACCGAATATTAGGTCACTCTGCTGTAACGAAGTTTTAATCCGATACCAGTTACACCAAGAATGCTTACAGGTTTGTCCCTTCATCCGAGATGCGCCCAAGAAAGTCACTGTGCACTAGAGCAGAGAAAATCAGTAAGTAGCTAAGCCAACGAAATGACGGCATTCACCCACGTTTTCACTCTTAATGTAGTTTAATTGTTGGTTTTCATGTAAACTTTCTAATAAGATAAGACAGCCAGCCTCTCGCTGATTATACGTAACCATCTTTAGGTAACAGAGGAATTCCGCCAACATCTTTACCGTCTCCACATGACCCCACCTTCTTCAAGTTAATGTGGCAACGAGAAATAAATTAAGCACTTTCCACCGGTTGCCACAGAAGATACTGAGAAAAATGTATACTGTTGCCGCTTGTTATGGCCTCCATCATTAAATTACCAACGAATATTCAAACCTTTTTAGCGACAAATACTTAAAAGTTTATGGAACCCTATAAGATTTTATAGGAAAAGAACAAACAGAATTATAGGAAGAGACGATATACATGACAATATAGTGCATTAATGAGTATGCTTTCTGTTATAATCGTCCTTTTGTATTAAGCAGTTATTTTACTTTTCTAAGGTCATGAACTTGATTGCAGGTAAACCAATGCAATTTTTAATTTTAGTTATAATGCTAATTGTATAGTATATTTCATTTCAACCGTTACATGCTATTACACTTTTCAGTGTTAAAACTCATACTGAGGCTGGATGTATGTGTGATGTCCAAAAAAACATTCATAAATCTAAAAAAAAGTCCACGAGGATCTTCTATGCGTATTCCTTAAAACTTTTTCTCTGGAATACTTCAGTGTGTCTAAATCTTGTTACATACGATCGTTATATGTAGACTAAACAAGGGGATCAAATGGCTCTGAGCACTATGGGACTCAACTGCTGAGGTCATTAGTCCCCTAGAACTTAGAACTAGTTAAACCTAACTAACCTAAGGACATCACAAACAGCCATGCCCGAGGCAGGATTCGAACCTGCGACCGTAGCGGTCTTGCGGTTCCAGACTGCAGCGCCTTTAACCGCACGGCTACTTCGGCCGGCCTAAACAAGGGGAGTGCGTCTAACACTGCATTAATTCATTGGTGAATATTTTTGTGTTGCCCTGTTTTTTCCAGAAAGACTGCATATCAAGATAACTATCAATGTCTCGTAAACAAGTATTTACATTGAAATTACCCGACCGCCGTCCACCATCTTGAAAAGTAACGACCGCCACATCCATGGATGCAACGTAAAGACATAATGTATCTGGCTAGAGTAGTGAGCTGTCGAAATCGAATGCGCCAATGGAAAAATATACACTTTTATTGAGTTCGCATGACTGCCAGACGGGGTTGCAGTTTTTATGAGAGGCTGGAGGTGATTGTGCGTTGCGGAAGTGCTCGGCCGTAGCTGGTGCCAGCCGAGGTGACCTTTGCGGGCGACTCAGACTGAAATTTACATCGCGTCGCAGCTGCCACCGCAGGCTGTAAATCAGACTACATCCGAGCAGTGACACACACGAACGCGGAACTTCGAAACCACAACGATGACGAGGCACTGCGTATGGAACGCGGGAAACTTGTTGTGGAAAGACACTCAAAACATTCACAAGTGCTATGTCAAATCCACCGACAATAGAACTGTTATTCTGATACAGAACCAAGTAACCGATGACGGCAATATTTGGACGCAGACTCTGCCAACGCTCCAATGTGCACCTTTGTAACCGAGTATCCTGCTACATTAAATCATGTTACCTTTCCTTCGGCGACGTGAGTAGCTACTACGTCTGGCAACAAATACACATCGTAAATGGCAGGCCAATAGATAATAAATATAATGGTTTCTAAGTTGGCTTGCGTCAGTAGTAGACTACAATTCATGAATCTGTTTTGTGAAGCCTTCCACTGTCGAGAGGAGACCGCTGCGAAGCAAAAGTTAGTGGACTGTCTTTCTTGAATCTAACAAAACAACAAGAGGGATCACGGTAGTATGAGTTTTATAGTAGGTCAGTCAGTGAAATTATTCATGCAGGGGAGAGCGGAGCAAGTTGATGAGCGGGTTAGTATCCCGACGTCCGTACTTATAATTAACATTATCAACAGATACTGCCAGAGCTTCGTATTGTACGATACTAAAAACTGACGCAGTGAAACCGCTGCAATTTGTTTACTATGCGTTACGTAACTGTCCTGTTCGTGGACTGGTGCGCCATAGCTTTCAAAACATACAGCATTACCTCTTAATGAACAACTAATAAAATATTTGGTTATTTTTCGCTATAAATAGTTAAACATACAATGTGGGTTTAACAATCCCTGTTCATTCCGTTTCTTATTCTCGTCAATCCTACTCCAAAAATCAAACCAAGGCAAATTGACGAGCACGTCATCTATTGAGCGCAGCTTATATCAAAGCAGCTGTAGATGTTAATGCAGTTAATGGGTTCAAAGAATGCAAGATCGAACCGTACGATCCCACTGTCTCGTGGGAGCTTGATTCCGCTGAGACGAAAATCATAGATCGTCTTCTTGTTATGGTCCTATTAATCCAAAACGAAGTATTTTCGATCTTAAATCATCGCCTAAAGGAAGATCATGTGTGAAAAGAAAACAACAAAATAGTCACATTACGCAATGTGCAAATGTTTTAATAACCTCATTGTAAAACCTGATTTTGACTGCTAAAGAAGCACGAAAGGTGAAACAAGAACATTTAAAACGTGGGGATTAACAATCCTAGTTCAAGATTGCAGAGATACCTTATTTAATAACAAGTATCAGCTCACTGACAAGCCATCTTCAGGTCAATACAAAATTATTTTGTTCAGCCAGTATCAGCCATCAGGCATTACACATCGTCAAAATCTGTTAAGCTGAATCGCTCTTATTAAACTGAAAAATCGTGCGGATATCCATGTACATCTAAAGCAAAAGACTGTTGTTTGTTATAAAAAGTGGACCTTTTTTAAAGACCCATCGCTCCTGTGGGCTTTAATTCCCTTTTATTATTGACCTGAGGCAGACTTTTGAGGTTCAAGGAGGTCTATCTATAAATCTTCCCTTATGCTGTTGTTTATGCAGTGGTATATATATTTCCTACACTATTGGCCATTAAAATTGCTACACCACGAAGATGACGTGCTACAGACGCGAAATTGAACCGACAGGAAGAAGATGCTGTGATATGCAAATGATTAGCTTTTCAGAGCATTCACACAAGGTGGCGTCGGTGGCGACACCTACAACGTGCTGACGTGAGGAAAGTCTCCAACCGATTTCTCATACACAAACAGCAGTTTACCGGCGTTGCCTGGTGAAACGTTGTTGTGGTGCCTCGTGTAAGGAGGAGAAATGCGTACCATCATGTATACGACTTTGATAAAGGTCGGGTTGTAGCCTAGCGCGATTGCAGTTTATCGTATCGCAACAGTGCTGCTCGCGTTGGTCAAGAATCAATGACTGTTAGCAGAATATGGAATCAGTGGGTTCAGGAGGGTAATACGGAACGCCATGCTGGATCCCAACGGCCTCGTATCACTAGTAGTCGAGATGACAGGCATCTTATCCGCACGGCTGTAACGGATCGTGCAGCCACGTCTCGATCCCTGGGTCAACAGATGGGGACGTTGTCAAGAGAACAACCATCTGCACGACCAGTTCTACGACGTTTGCAGCAGCATGGACTATCAGCTCGGAGACCATGGCTGCGGTTACCCTTGACGCTGCATCACCGACAGGAACGCCTGCGATGGTGTACTCAACGACGAACCTGGGTGCACGAATGGCAAAACGTCATTTTTTCGGATGAATCCAGGTTCTGTTTACAGCATCATGATGGTAGCATGCGTGTTTGGCGACATCGCGGTGAACGCACATTGAAAGCGTGTATTCGTCATCGCCATACTGGCGTATCGCCCTGCGTGATGGTATGGTGTTGCCAATCGTTACACGTCTCGGTCACCTCTTGTTCGTATTGACGGCACTTTGAACAGTAGATGTTACGTTTCAGATGTGTTACGACCCGTGGCTCTACCCTTCATTCGATCCCTGCGAAACCCTACATTTCAGCAGGATAATGCACGACCACATGTTGCAGGTTCTGTGCGTGACTTTCTGGATACAGAAAATGTTCGACTGTTGCCCTGGCCAGCACATTCTCCAGATCTCTCACCAACTGAAAACGTCTTTTCAATGGTGGCCGAGCAACTGGCTCGTCACAATACGCCAGTCACTACTCGTGATAAACTGTGGTATCGTGTTGCATGGGCAGCTGTACCTGTACACGTCATCCAAGCTCTGTTTGATTCAATGCCCAGGCGTCTCAAGATCGCTATTACGGCCAGAGGTGGTGGTTCTGGGTTCTGATTTCACAGGATCTATGCACCCAAATTGCGTGAAAAAGTAATCACATGTCAGTTCTACTATAATATATTTGTCCAATGAATACCCGTTTATCATCTGCCATTCTTCTTGGTGTAGCAGTTTTAACGGCCAGTAGTGTATCTGTGCTAAGGCGTTACATCGATGACTCCGACATTCTGTAGACCTGTGTTTCCTAGTTGATCTCGTTTTTGTAGGTGGAGTCGTGCAGCCGGCCGCTGTGACAGAGCGGTTCTAGGTGCATAAGTCCGGAACCGCGCTGCTGCTACGGTCGTAGGTTCGAATCCTGCCTCGGGTATGGATGTGTGTGATGTCCTTAGCTAAATTAGGTTTAAGTAGTTCTAAGTTAATTCCCACAGTGCTTAGAGCTATCTGAACTATTTTTGGAGTCGTACATCCGCTTATACCCACGTTTGGCGAATTGATGTCCACTATTGCGTGACGTTCGGAATAAGCGCAACATAGTCCACGCTGTGCGCGCCCTGTATGACATCTGACAGTGACTATGTCGCACACTTCTGTAGGCTGGCCGTGCTGTGTGGCGCCCTCTCTGTGTATGGCGGTGTGTCTGGCAGACACGTCGTTGTGTATTTCACCTTTTAAAATTCGTAATAACAATAACAAAGCCAAAGTCCTTGCCGCAGTGGTAACACCGGTTCCTCTCAGATCACCGAAGTTACGCGCTGTCGAGCTGGGCTGGTATTTGGACGAGTGACCATCCAGTCTGCCGAGTGCTGTTGGCAGCTGGGTGCACTCAGCTCTTGTAAGGCAAACTAAGGAGCTACTTCATTGAGAAGTAGTGGCTCCGGTCTCGTAAACTAACATAGGCCGGAGAGCTGTGTGCTGACCACATGCCCCTCCGTATCCGCATCCAGTGACGCTTGTGGGCTTAGGATGACACGGCGGCCGGTCGGTACCGTTGGGCGTTGATGGTCTGTTCGGGCGGAGTTTAGTTAGTAATAATAATAAAAGTCAACTAATTATAATGAAAATGGAGAGGGAGGGAATGCAAATAACAATAGGAAAAAAGAAAGAAACTTGTAATTATTACAAAAATATATGGAGGATGCGACAAGTATTGTTACAGTTTTTGAGTAACTTTAACTAATCTCAGAGGCTAGCGTGTTAAACATCCAGTTTCGTTCTAGTATTAGCTTTAAGAACCTCATGGATCGGGAAAATAGTCAATGTTGCACTGAAGTATTTCCCGTTCATGTGTGTCGCGCCTCCATAGCAGAAGTCGATAACACAAACTTGTGCTGTGGCGGTAGATTCGGAAGCACGCCTATTCAAATCCCGATATTGGTAAATTTTCACTGCCAGTATTTGGTCAGCAAGAGAAGGAGAGCTGGTGTCTCAACGTTCTTGATCAGTCTTCGCGCCAAAATGCTGGATTAAATTCCGAACCTCCCCACAGCATCTCATGAAGCGAGAGCACGTGACACTGCTGATGTTGACCCTTCCCACGGGAGGAGATGTTAAGGTCGGCAGCCCCCTTCGTGCTATTCGAGAGGAGCTGGCTGTATGCCCTTACCAGGTTTCGCTCCCTCCCTTCCCTACTTCCATAGCAACCCATGTTTTGATGTCCGTGGTAGACAGTATTTTCAGTATAATATTTTTCTCTTTTACAATCACAGAACATGTATTACAAGAAGTTTACAATAAGTAAATCATAGATATCAGCATTGTATCAAATCAAAGATGTAAATGTATTTGTCTACTTTATTTTCCCACGTCGTTCCCACACTGGTCAACTTCTAGTGGGTGTAGCCAGCAGAACCAGACGTGCTACCTGTTGTCCCTAAGTACGCATTATTACCGTCTCTCCCCTCAATGAATATTTTCATTTTCCCATTCCTCCAGACACGTCATCCACTTGAACCAAAGTCAGGTCAAACATGCTCCCAACTTTTCTCAAACGTGCTCCCAACTTCGTAAAAGCTTCTAAATTCAATGAAATATTCCTGATTCGATTTTTTCCAAGAGTTGCCTGTTAGCTTCTGTCGTAATTTGAATTCTTTGGTCAGATTGTGTATAACAACAGCTTCGGGTCCCGTGGACACAATTTGTAGTCTTTCACCGACCAGAAAGTGAGCTGGTGTTACAGGTTCTACGTCATACCGAGGACAGTTGGACCTCGAGTATAAGTCATGTAAAAAAACAAGAAAAAATGTTTTTTTCGTAACCATCTCACCATACTTCCCGACATACTCTCCTTTGAGGGAGATCAAGTGATCCTCCAGCTTTCTCGTCTCATCGCAAAAATAGCTTCTGCCAAATTCTGCAAAAGACTCGTAGACTACAACTATCACTTCCTCATTTGATGAATGTTTCCTTCTAGCAAATCAAAGTTTCAAGGTGGCGAAAAGGAAGAAGTCATTTGGAGCTATGTCTGGCGAATACGGTGGCTGAAGAACCAATTGAAACCCCAATTCATGCACTTTCACCATTGCTATGGCAGATATGTGGGATGGTACATTGTCCTGGTGTAGGTAGGCTGTCTAGGTTCTTATATTGGTAACGCCACCGCCACGTAGCGCTCTGTATGAAAACCACTGGCTGTGCTGTGTGCAGTCTGTGGCTGGGTGGCATTGTTGGAATTTGCTATTGTAGTGTTGGGCAGCTGGATGTTAACAGCCCGTAGCGTTGCGCAGTTGGAGATGAGCGGCCAGCAGTGGTGGATGTGGGGAGAGAGATGGCGGAGTTTTGAGAGCGGATGATCTGGACGTGTGTCCACCAGAGACAGTAAATTTGTAAGGCTGGATGTCATGAACTGCTATATATTTTATGACCTTTGAACACTATTAAGGTAAATACATTGTTTGTTCTCTATTAGAATCTTTCATTTGCTAACTATGCCTATCAGTAGTTAGTGCCTTCAGTAGTTTGAATTTTTTATTTTGCGGCCAGTATTGCCGCTCGCTGTATTGCAGTAGTTCCAGTAACGAAGATTTTTGTGAGGTAAGTGATTCATAAAAGGTATAGGTTATTGTTAGTCATGGCCATTCTTTTGTAGGGATTATTGAAAGTCAGACTGCGCTGCGCTAAAAATATTGTGTATCAGTTTAGTGTTGATCAGAATAAGTAAAGAGAGAAATGTCTGAGTACGTTCAGTTCTACTCAGCTGTTTAACAATCAAATAACGTAAGAGGTTTATCAGCATAGTCATTCATAAATTTTTCTAAGGGGACGTTTCACTGGTAAGAGAGCACTTTTGTTGCGTGTCAGACTTGGTCTTTTTCGGCCAATGCTGTTTTAAAACGATCGAAAAATGAAGTATGATGAGGTCCAATTTTGATTATGCCTTTTTCCAAGTAAACTACGAGGATTATTCCTTGGGAAACCCTTACCACTTGACAAAATGATCTTCGTCTCTTTGGCGCACTTTCAGCGGTCTTTGTCCACTGTTTGGACTGTTGCTTTGACTCTGGTGCTTAATGACGGATCTATGTTTCATCAACAGTCACAAATCGACCCAAAAAATCTTGCAGATTACGATTATTCATCGCTAGACATGGTGTTGAAAGATTATACAGGTCGCGATTTTGGTCGACTTGAGCAATCGCGGCATCAACCTTTAACGCAGATTTTTCAGAGCCAGTTGTCCGTGCTGGATGTCATGCACTCGCTCAGTTGAGCTGCCTACAGTCCCAGAAGTTTTTATTCTGCGGTCTTGCGTTACCATATCATGGATTCTGTCGATGGTTTCCTTTGTGTTGATCTCAAGCAGAAGGCTGGAGCGCGCATCGTCTTGGGTGCTTGTTCGACCACGTTTAAATTCCTTAATCTAAAAGTTAATGGCTTTCAATAATGGTGCAGAGTCCACGTGAACATCATTCAATTCTGTTTTGATTTGTGCGGCAGTCCCACCCTTCAAATGAAAATGTTTAATAACATCACGAAACTCGGTTTTCTCCATTTCCAATCGCAGTCGACACATTGACCAACTCAAATGGCTGTCAACAATGAAGAGTGTGCGCTGCATGTTGTTGAAATTCTTTATAGGGTCCTTAGATAATCAGGCTTAGCAAATATGATGGTGCAATGAAATTATTCCATTCTTTCATAGAAATTTCTCTGACGTATCAATCCATCCTTGTACTGTAACTGACCAAGGTGTTTGGAGTTGTTCTGCATTAATATTTCTCGTTTTAATAGAATTGAAGGAGAGATCTATTTTACTCGCAAAATAATTCAACAGCCTGAATCGCATAAAATGTTTTTGCTTATTTAAGACAACTATTTTAGACACACTTTACTGTTACCTTCAGGTCTTGAAATTCTTTTTGTTGTCAAACGTGTTCATTTTACGTTGGACCTCACGCCAAGACGTCCAACGTAAAAGGAAAACGTTTCCAACCAAAAGATTTTTAAGACCTGAAGATAAGAGAAAATTTTGTCGAAACCGGTTGTCTTCAATAAAGAAATATTTTATGCGATCTAGGCTATTGAATATTTTTTGCAAGTTGTTCTGCAGTTAGTCTTAATTGTCTCAACATTTTCCGTAAGTATTGCTTGACGGTGCCCACCATCCTTCCCCCACCATCCTATCCACCAAACCACCGGCGGGAGATGAATTTCCAAGCGTTTACATTTTTGGCGAGGAGGTGACAGGCCTCTGAAATGGGCAGTAAGTTCCATAATTCATATAGTTCTGCGTTGGTGCCCTGATACATGTTAGCGTTGTAGGTGTCTAATGTTGTGCGACAATCCATGCCTGCTAGAAAATCTCTGTAAGTGCACAGAAATGTTTCGATGCTCATAACGGAGCAGAGATCTAAATGTAGTGTGCATGTAGCTAAGCAAGTGACGAGCGTTATATAGGCCTTTCTCTTGGTCATACCAATCTGGATGTGGAGAGGCCCTACTAAGTCTGTGCCAGTAATGGTCTTTGATCGTCTCACTCGATCTGCAGGTGGGGGAGCCTGTTGTGCTCTCAGAGTCTTCATAATCTTGCATGATAAACATGTATGGTACAATTTACTGGTCTGGCAACCTTTTCGTGTCCGAAAGTCTTTCCTAAATTCGAATAACACAAATCTAACACGAAGACGACGAGGATCAATATGTCTTTGAGAGGTAAGGTGAAGTGACATATCAAGGATTACTGACGTAGTTGCTCACTGGCGAAGTCTGCAAACCGTAATCTACCTCACAGACAAGGGAGTCCGGTTTCAATGAATGGATGAATGCGACGAAATTTAGAGTTTTGTGGAATCGCTTTACTCTTCTGCTGTGCGTGGTTTTCCCATGTGAAACAGTGTCGTTAGTCTATGTTAATCCAGTAGGTACGTGGGTCCGCGAGGATGTTTACTGTATCTGCTCTCCAGTCCTCACTACCTGAGTAGAAGACTACACTGACTAGACGACCTAGAGGTAGATTAAACACGGATGGTAAAGTCAGTCGTTCAGACTGAAGTTCGGATAAGAAAACAACTCAACTTCGGAAAAGAAGACAAGCTGACAGTTTCCTAGGGTCAGTTCCCTACATTCACAGCCTGATACAGTGTCGTAGCCTTCCCTCACATCTGTCACATCCGCCCTCCCTAGGCACACATCAACTGGTTAGTATGCTTTCGTTTGGCTGCCTGAGAAAACTGCAACTATTTCTGTCTCGTACACAGGAATGCCTTGAAGCTGCTGCCCACCCCTCCCCTCCTTTCCACCATCAATGACTCATAAACTGAAAATCTCATCAGGACGTGCCCAGGTATGTCTATGGTTCCGGAGTCAGCGCGGAGTTGAGTTTTCTCTGAATTTCATAAAAATAACCGGGATACAGCCGGCCAGTGTGGCCTAGTGGTTCTAGGCGCGTCAGTCTGGAACCGCGCGACCGCTACGGTCGCAGGTTCGAATCCTACTTCGGGCATGGATGTGTGTGATGTCCTTAGGTTAGTTAGATTTAAGTAGTTCTAAGTTCTAGGGCACTGATGACCTCAGCTGTTAAGTCCCATAGTGCTCAGAGCCATTTGAACCATTTTTTAACCGGGATACAGAGTAGTATGTCTTGTCAGATAATGCACAAGAATAGCGGTTGGTTGAACGCGGTATTTGGAGTCCCCCCTGACATTTGAAGAGAAGCAAATCTGCCAGTCTTCAAGCGGCAGAAGAGCGCTATATCTCGTGCCACAAATCCATAATACACTTTCGACGGATTTCCAAGTATTACATTATGTAAACAGTTTTGCCACATCCAATAGGCACCTGCCCTTACTTTGAAACTCAGAACAAGAGGCAGGGTGCTAAACACTACATTCACTATGTCAGCTAATGCTCTAAAAATGCACGGTCAAAGAGAGTGGACACAGTTTATCCGATAGAGGACCAGCTAGTGACTACGAGAGCAACACTGCCATCAACAATGAAGCGTTCGTTTGCCTGAAGATCGCATTGCCTCCCTGTAATTGCTGATCTAAGGATTGCTAAAGACGAACCGCATACAAAAATAGTAAAATGACATTGGGGTAAGCAGCAGCACGTGGAGATAGAGCTGATCAGCAAAAGCAAGAATAGAGCAGAATGTTCGCCAACTAGTAGACCTCCTGAAGACATTTCCCGTTGGTGGATTTGAAAAGGGAACATAATGGTTGAAGAAGAGGGAGCTTAATCAGCCAGGTACAACCTCATAGAGGTGGAGTCGACGTGTCGGTACTAGAAAACGAATGACTGCCTAATTGTCGGTTAAGGAGAGGGCGGCAAGTGAGTTTGTGGGTCTGGGCGAGTGCCAGACGGCACCGGCGAGAGGTCCGGAGCGGTGTCCATTCGGCGACTAATTCGTCGTGTGCAGCGCGTAATACACTGCAGCAGCCGTTATCTGCACGGGAACACGTGTCACGCCGAACTGTGCTCGTGCTGTTTGCCAACCCATTAACGAGTTACTCGCGCGTCGCAGAGGGCCCTGGGAGCAGGGCGCAGGGCCCAGAGGGCAGAGCCGCTCGCCCACTGTTTGGGCCGCACATGTGTGTGCTTTATTACAGAACTGTCGATCCATCACCGAGTACGTGTTGATTTTGCAACAGGGCAGGCGTTGCTATCGAAAAGCACACTTCATAACCCGCCTGCGACGCTGACACGCGGCACCTGACGGTTCTCGCTGCCAGTTCCCGAGGAAACGTGAACAATTGTGGTCGTGTGTGCTCGTGCGTGTGTGTACACGCACTCCTCGCCGCTCGCTTTCTACTTTATTGCAAAATTTATCTTATCCCCGGATTACTTGTGGAAAATTACCCGTCTGAAATGGCAGGTGACAGGTACAACTCGGCCTTCACGTCCACCAAGTAATTGCTGCCAGTGGGTCCTCCAACAGGTGTTACGTTGCTTTGATAGGGTCTCCAACATATACAAATTAAATAGAAGTAACTGCTGAGCAAATACAACGTTATGATGCATAGAAGTTTGTTTTTCTTCTCTCATTATTTATGATAGAAATTTTCGGTAATGTTATTTCTAGTACTGACACTGTGGCCATCAACAGCTTGAGCAATAGTAATAATAATAATTCTTGAGTTATACCTTTTCGTTTTTTTTCTGTCAGCAAGAAATTTTATTTCCTGTCGTAATTCACCAGCTCTGGTACACAATATGGTAGGTATTGCCATAAATATTGACTCTTATATACCCTGTCTCTCAAAAATTATGTTTGGTCCTAAGATTACTATAAAATTAAAAAAAGGAAAACAATAGTTTATAAGAATTTACAAGGTATATAAAACATATGACCCACACCAGAAAATCAAATACATCTCTACTCTTGTAATGCGTCGACCTGCTTACTTTTAAACTAGAAACAAACAAAAATCGCAAAGTGGACGCTGCAAGACATCATTATCGTTCACTCCTCTGCGTGAGTATTCTAATAGTATACTATATTTCATCTCACGATGCAGATGCTCTTTCAGCAATTTCCGCGGTAACAGCGAGGTACAGAACAGTCCGCAGTCATAGTTTCGTAATTGCATCGTAAATACTTGTATACTAAAGGAGCAATGCTGTCAGTCTATTAATCTATTATTATATGTTTCAAGAATAAGGTGCGGAGATTATATGTCGAAGTTGTTTTCACATGCAGATGTCATTTTGCTACTGCATTACTACCTCGAAGACTTTCGTTGTACTTACCGACAATGCGCTACAGACGTACCACGCATTGGCCCCTGTGAGGTCTGCAACCCAACCAGCGCACCTCGGCGGCGGGCTGGGAATTATCTTTATCGGCTATCAGAAGCAAAATTCCAACTCACTCATGGGTATATTCCTATGAATAACGCACGTGTGGTGTAACGCACAAGCTCCTACGTTTTCATAGGTATCGTACGCTGACATGTTGTAAATTTGTGCTAGTACACTTTGTAGAAAACATATGTATTATTTTGATCGTTCGAGGTTCTTTTTTTTCCAGTTTTTAGAGGTCCATTAAACTAACGCTAAAACTTGTGAAAAACGCACAGGAAAATCACGAAAGCCATCACGACATTACTTTGTACAATATCTTCAGCGCGAATTAGGCACATTTCTCTCTCTTATCGAAAACCATCTCTCTGCTGACGACTACATCCCCGACATCTGAATTTCCGAACACCAAATTCACTAGAACCTGACACTGCGACGCCAGTCGTAAGTATATTGAAGTGCCAATTCCGGCCTCACTCTTCTACCTTCCGTATCCAAATAATAGCATCAAAATCATAGTTATTTGCAATACTAACGTAGCAGATTCTGCACGTCAAGGATCTCTCCCCTGTGATCACTGCTGAATGCTACAGAAAATGCCAGCTCTGTAATTCAGTTCTGTTATTACAAAACTCATGACTACTAAACTTTCCTTTCCTTGCAGCCTCAAACTCAAAACCATTTTACACAAAATTAAAAAATGGATTAAATGCAAATTGCAATGGTAACAGAAAATTACGCCGCTGATCTATAAGCTTACAGAAATATTTTATGGTCTACATGATCATCTGATATGATCCCCTTTCAAATCCCAAATTTTTTTTTTTTTTGCTTTTGGTCATCAGTCTACTGACTGGTTTGATGCGGCCCGCCACGAATTCCTTTCCTGTGCTAACCTCTTCATCTCAGAGTAGCACTTGCAACCTACGTCCTCAATTATTTGCTTGACGTATTCCAATCTCTGTCTTCCTCTACAGTTTTTGCCCTCTACAGCTCCCTCTAGTACCATGGAAGTCATTCCCTCATGTCTTAGCAGATGTCCTATCATCCTGTCCCTTCTCCTTATCAGTGTTTTCCACATATTCCTTTCCTCTCCGATTCTGCGTAGAACCTCCTCATTCCTTACCTTATCAATCCACCTAATTTTCAACATCCGTCTATAGCACCACATCTCAAATGCTTCAATTCTCTTCTGTTCCGGTTTTCCCACAGTCCATGTTTCACTACCATACAATGCTGTACTCCAGACGTACATCCTCAGAAATTTCTTCCTCAAATTAAGGCCGGTATTTGATATTAGTAGACTTCTCTTGGCCAGAAATGCCTTTTTTGCCATAGCGAGTCTGCTTTTGACGGCCTCCTTGCTCCGTCCGTCATTGGTTATTTTACTGCCTAGGTAGCAGAATTCCTTAACTTCTTTGACTTCGTGACCATCAATCCTGATGTTAAGTTCCTCGCTGTTCTCATTTCTACTACTTCTCATTACCTTCGTCTTTCTCCGATTTACTCTCAAACCATACTGTGTACTCATTAGACTGTTCATTCCGTTCAGCAGATCATTTAATTCTTCTTCACTTTCACTCAGGATAGCAATGTCATCAGCGAATCGTATCATTGATATCCTTTCACCTTGTATTTTAATTCCACTCCTGAACCTTTCTTTTATTTCCATCATTGCTTCCTCGATGTACAGATTGAAGAGTAGGGGCGAAAGGCTACAGCCTTGTCTTACACCCTTCTTAATACGAGCACTTCGTTCTTGATTGTCCTCTTGGTTGTTGTACATATTGTATATGATCCGTCTCTCCCTATAGCTTACCCCTACGTTTTTCAGAATCTCGAACAGCTTGCACCATTTTATATTGTCGAACGCTTTTTCCAGGTCGACAAATCCTATGAAAGTGTCTTGATTTTTCTTTAGCCTTGCTTCCATTATTATCCGTAAAGTCAGAATTGCCTCTCTCGTCCATTTACTTTTCCTAAAGCCAAACTGATCTTCACCTAGCGCATTCTCAATTTTGTTTTCCATTCTTCTGTATATTATTCTTGTAAGCAGCTTCGATGCATGAGCTGTTAAGCTGATTGTGCGATAATTCTCGCACTTGTCAGCTCTTGCCGCCTTCGGAATTGTGTGGATGATGCTTTACCGAAATTCAGATGGTATATCGCCAAACTCATATATTCTACACACCAACGTGAATAGTCGTTTTGTTGCCACTTCCCCCAATGATTTTAGAAATTCTGATGGAATGTTATCTATCCCTTCTGCCTTATTTGACCGTAAGTCCTCCAAAGCTCTTTTAAATTCCGATTCTAATACTGGATCCCCTATCTCTTCTAAATCGACTCCTGTTTCCTCTTCTATCACATCAGTCAAATCTTCACCCTCATAGAGGCTTTCAATGTATTCTTTCCACCTATCTGCTCACTCCTCTGCATTTATCAGTGGAATTCCCGTTGCACTCTTAATGTTACCACCGTTGCTTTTAATGTCACCAAAGGTTGTTTTGACTTTCCTGTATGCTGAGTCTGTCCTTCCGACAATCATATCTTTTTCGATATCTTCACATTTTTCCTGCAGCCATTTCGTCTTAGCTTCCCTGCACTTCCTATTTACTTCATTCCTCAGCGACTTGTATTTCTGTATTCCTGATTTTCCCGGAACATGTTTGTACTTCCTCCTTTCATCAATCAACTGAAGTATTTCTTCTGTTACCCATGGTTTCTTCGCAGCTACCTTCTTTGAACCTATGTTTTCCTTTCCAACTTCTGTGATGGCCGTTTTTAGAGATGTCAATTCCTTTTCAACTGTACTGCCTACTGCGCTATTCCTTATTGCTGAATCTATAGCGTTAGAGAACTTCAAACGTATCTCGTCATTCCTTAGCACTTCCGTATCCCACTTCTTTGCGTATTGATTCTTCCTGACTAATGTCGTGAACTTCAGCCTACTCTTCATCACTACTATATTGTGATCTGAGTCTATATCTGCTCCTGGGTACGCCTTACAATCCAGTATCTGATTTCGGAATCTCTGTCTGACCATGATGTAATCTAATTGAAATCTTCCCGTATCTCCCGGCCTTTTCCAAGTATACCTCCTCCTCTTGTGATTCTGAATAGGGTATCCGCTATTACTAGCTGAAACTTGTTACAGAACTCAATTAGTCTTTCTCCTCTTTTATTCCTTGTCCCAAGCCCATATTCTCCTGTAACCTTTTCTTCTACTCCTTCCCCTACAACTGGATTCCAGTCGCCCATGATTATTAGATTTTCGTCCCCCTTTACATACTGCATTACCCTTTCAATATCCTCATACACTTTCTCTATCTGTTCATCTTCAGCTTGCGACGTCGGCATGTATACCTGAACTATCGTTGTCGGTGTTGGTCTGCTGTCGATTCTGATTAGAACAACCCGGTCACTGAACTGTTCACAGTAACACACCCTCTGCCCTACCTTCCTATTCATAACGAATCTTACACCTGTTATACCATTTTCTGCTGCTGTTGATATTACCCGATACTCATCTGACCAGAAATCCATGTCTTCCTTCCACTTCACTATATCTATATCTAGATTGAGCCTTTGCATTTCCCTTTTCAGATTTTCTAGTTTCCCTACCACGTTCAAGCTTCTGACATTCCACGCCCCGACTCGTAGAACGTTATCCTTTCGTTGATTATTCAATCTTTTTCTCATGGTAACCTCCCCCTTGGCAGTCCCCTCCCGGAGATCCGAATCTTTTGCCAATGGAGAGATCATCATGACACTTCTTCAATTACAGGCCACATGTCCTGTGGATACACGTTACGTGTCTTTAATGCAGTGGTTTCCATTGCCTTCTGCATCCTCATATCGTTGATCATTGCTGATTCTTCCGCCTTTAGGAGCAATTTCCCACCCCTAGGGCAAGAGAGTGCCCTGAACCTCTATCCGCTCCTCCGCGTTGGCAGAATGAAGCTGACTTCTTATGCCAGAAGTCTTCGGCCGCCAATGCTGATTATTTATCAAATTCGAACATTTGAACAGTAAGAAAGCCCATCCCTGAAGTCTATAATGATGTGCAGTATCAGATCCCACCACACAATCGTAGGGTAACATTTACGAGGGGCATCGTCTGTTGCTTGACATACTTTAATCAGTAAAGCTAAGGCAGTTCGTGATTTTAGCACATACTGGACGTTCATCATTGCTGGTGATTTTTATGAATTGAGGAAGACTGAGAACTTCGTTTAGCCACGCCAACTTTTACTGTTACCGTACGATATTTAGTAGTCGAAGGTCTTGTCTGCGGGAAAGCATTGTCATTGGACGATCGGAAGAGAATATAGAAAGTTCCAATTGTGCAAAAATGTAAGATAATCCCTGTAACAAAGAGAAAGAACGCGATAGTATCTGAATGCCAAAACAGTAATGAACATCTTCGGCAAGTCACGTTGGTTAATACAGAAAGTATACTGAGACGTGACATGAAACAAATATGAAGATCAATGTAAGGAAAGGGGAATGGAAGACTTAGATTTGCTGCAAGTTGTTTGAAAACAAGGCAGTGATTCTATAAAGTGGATCACATACAAGAAGCTAGTGCGACTAATTCAGTGATCGTAGCCCTGCCTTATCAACTAGAAATAACAACAGACATCCACCGAATACAAAGACTTGCTGATAAGATGGTGTACCGTAGACTGAAATTGGACTCACGAAAGTGAAAAGAAAGTGTATCACTTCGCAAACCTTTGGAAGAAAGTCGACGTAGTTCTCTTGATATCCTGTAGACTATATTTAGACACTCTTTGTTTGAGGAAGACTGTGAACCATCTTTTGCCACCACCTTATATCTTGTATAGGATCAAGAGAAGGAGAAAGGCATTCTCTTACCATTGGGACCCGGAATTTACATGAATAAGGACTATCATTGTGTGAATTCTGACCTGCCCCTGTGCTGGCCGAGAGCAATTCACCCCGAGAATACCACAATCAAAGCGCTACTGACTGTGGAAGGCCACTCGCCTCACAGCGCTGATCCTGATATGCTAGAACTGGCTGGTAATCATGTACTGACGTGCTGCATCCTCGCTTGGCACATTACCTTCAACCCCTACATCGTGTCTTCATACCTTCGAAATATTTTTTTCTACAGCTTGATGGGAATTTGGCTCCATTCTCATCCTGGTACAACAGTTTTACGATTTAAGTTTAGACCTCCGGT
Organism: Schistocerca serialis cubense; assembly: GCF_023864345.2. Taxonomy (NCBI): domain Eukaryota; kingdom Metazoa; phylum Arthropoda; class Insecta; order Orthoptera; family Acrididae; genus Schistocerca; species Schistocerca serialis. The sequence continues at coordinate 150,034,950 of NC_064642.1, forward strand.
GAAACAGGCTTGGCAAAAAGGTGCAACTGCATCAAATGCTTATAGTTGACTCGAGGCTTGTGTTATTTTCCCATATAACACACAGAAAATACCAGAAGGAGCCCTCTCAAGTTGAGATGAGAAGTACTCCTAGCACTTCCAGTGTAGATCCCCTAGCCACCTTCTTAAGACGCAGACTCTACAGCACCTGCAGTGTTGAAGGATAGCAACATGCGAGAAAGAGTAGTGACATACGCTCAGCAGGTTTCAAGTTCAATTTGCACTGAATCATCATTTGCAGACATTTTACCTGTGCCAATCCTAATGCCGTTTCAAACCGAAGCAAGAAAACAGCAGCTGTACAGAAAAACACAATTGTGATCGGCTCACTACTAAAAAGAAAAAGAGCGGTGGGCTGTAAAAGGACTAAATGCTATGTTTCGTAAAATAAGTTACACTGAGTGACCTCCTTTTGCCCGGCGTAGTTCAGCAACTCGAAGTGGCATGACTCCTCAAGGTGTGGGAAGTCCTCGGCAAAGATGTTGAGCCATGCTGCCTCTATAACCGTCCATAATTGCCACAGTGTTGCTAGTGCAGGATTTTGGGTACGAACTGACCTCTCGATTATGTCCTATAAATGTTCGATGCGATTCATATCAGGCGATCTGGGATCCCATACCATTCGTTCGAATTGTCAAGAATGTTCTTCAAACCAACTGCGAACAACTGTGGCCCTATGACATGACACATTGTCATCCATAAAAATTCTATCGTTGCTTGGGAACATGACGTCTACGAACGGTTGCAAATGAAGTAGCCGAACATCCAGAGGTCCCAGTCCCTTCCATGTAAACATAGTCCACACCATTGTAGAGCCAACACCAGCTTACACAGTGCCTTGTTAACAACTTTGGTCCATGGCTTCGTGTGATCTCTGCCACACTCCAACACCACTATCAGCTTTTATCAATAGAAAACTGGACTCATCTGACCAGGCCACGGTTTTCAAGTCCTCTAGGATCCAACCGAGGTGCCTAGAGCCCAGGAGAGGCGCTGCAGCCGATGTCCCGCTGTCAGCAAAGCCACTCGCGTGGGTCGGCTGCTGCCATAGCCCATTAACGCCAAATTTCGTCGTACTACAATAAAGGACATGTTTGTCGTAAGTCCCACAAGGATTTCTGCGGTTATTTCAGGCGATTTTGCTTGTCTGCTAGCACTGACAACTCTAGGCAAACGCCGCTGATCTCGGACACTTGTAGTGCTACAACGATGAAAATTAATATTACGACGATGTCAAACCTTATTTTCATGATTTAAAGAAGTAATCATGATATTACAAATGTAATTATAATTTTATTATTTTCATTTTTGTGCTCAGTGTATCAAAGACTTTCTAGTGCACGGAATAAATTAGCATTGTTTGTACTACGAAACTATATATAATTGTTAAGGGTTAAGCATGTAATAATTCGATGTCAGACATTTTGTGGAGTCTGAATTTTGTTCTCGTACTGGTCGGTAGAGAAGGAAAAGTTCCTTAATCGATGTGAAGGTATAAAGGCTGTAAAAAGGAGAGAGAGAGAAGATAAATACAAGTTATTCAAAACAAATATCTCTAAAGTGTAACGTCTTGTGATTTCCTATAACTAAAAATTGCAAGGTCTAATCTGAGCCTGTCCTGAATAACAGCGAAGAACATTTATGTTGTCATATATTTTCTTCGTCTGACCACGGTTGTGATTCGCATGTTTCTTTTTGTTACGCGACGTGTTATGAATATTTTCATTATACGCGCAAAAGTGCACACAGCTTTAATCGAACCTGCGTCTTTCGGAAACGATAACTTTTAATCAGTACGATTACGCGAATACCGTCAAATCGCAACCGTGATCGCAAAAGTGTTTCCTGGACCAAATAATTGTTATAAAATGTGTATTCTCCAAAGCGAGCAGCATTCCACTATAGCTGACTCGCAACAATCGAAAGAGTAAAAACAGTGCTTGAATAAAATTGCCACCTTTTAATAATTATTATTATCCCATTAAATAAATAAATAGCAATTCAGTAGTTATCCAATCAATAAACAGAGAGAGCAATTCAGTGGCAACCTATTGACAGGACTAGCTTATATGTGTGTGCTAATGTGTGTTTTTTCTATTTGTTTCATGCTGTAATGAGCGGAAATCTACGACGTCCCTAAGCAGTACCATTCCATCCCAGCGGCAGCGGAATGAAGCACTGTATAAGGTAGGCACAACATCTTCTTCAACCTGGTGCTGTAACTTACTATTACAAAAAACAAAGAAAATTTTACATTTTGTGAGTGTGTCCTCTTAGGAAGCTGTAAGAGTTAATTATACTTAATTAACTGCGAGAAGGATCAGTAAAATACAGCATCAAGTGTTTTTAGTAGAGGTTAACTGAACGAGATTGGAACTGAATTATAATCAAACGAAAGTGAACATTTATAGTACTGATTCCAATCTGGTGCAGTGTAGTAATTATTTTATGTTTTGTGTGACGGAATAATTGATGTGTTGCGTGTGACGTTTTCCCGATTAGACTTGTACCCAAACATTTGCAAACATGGTGAAAACAGGGCGACGTGTAAGAAAAGCTACACAGCAGGAAGTAACTGTAGAACATTCAGAGGAGGAAGGAATAACTAGTGATGTAGAAATTGATAATATTTTTTCAGATCAGACAGAGGATATAGAACAGGACACTAATATTAAAGTCAGTGATTCATCTGCTGTAGAACACTTAGGCAGAATACAGACGGTAGTTCAAGTGCATACTGAAGCAGAACCACAAGAAACACCAGTTACAGTCGATTTACCACCGGTAGAGCCAACACAAACAGTAATGGATCCATTTTCTCTCTTAATGATGAAAATGGAACAGATGTTTAAAATACAGGAACAATCACAGATACAGCGTGAACAAGAAACTGCTGAACAGCTTGCAACTGAGATTAATAATAATATTAGCAGAGTAGATGAACGGATTAGGACCTTGGATGAACGCATCAGTCAATTAGACGAGCGTACGCAGTTAAGCTTTTCACAGTTCTCAAAAGAGATAGATCAAAAGCTTGAACACCGGTTAAAAGAACACAATCGCCAGCTGCGACAGCAAATAGATGCCCAGTTGTCTGCTATACAGAACAACATTTCAAGTATGCAACAAACATACCATGACTTACCACAGAATGTAAAGCAAGTAACCCAGGATGTGGACAAATTACAACAAACACACACTTCTTAGGAAGCAGAAATACGCAACATAAGTACACGTACAGAAAACCTTACGGTTGATAATCAAAACGTAATAGAACAAAAATGCAAAGAACAAGAAGAACGCGTTGTGACCACATTCAACACATGCTAAATGACAAAGATAAACAATTTAGTACTGTTATACAGAAGAAACTACCTGTGATGTTACAACGAGCAGGAACACAACTGATACATGAAAACAACACAAAGATTCATGAACTCCAGACTGAATTACAAAACGTGCAGAAAGCGCTTAATGAAACACATATGCAAACGTCTCATAACAGTTCACCGGAGTGTGTTAGTATCACAGAAACACACCCTGATCATTATGAAACGCCTTTAACTGAAAGAGGGGGGCAGACGGGCGATAATTTCAATCCAACACGTGGAGTAACATCCGTTTATCAAGACCATACACAATCATTGGTGACTCAGGATGCTTTAGTGAAGAATTCACAGTTTCAGAAGTTTACCAATGATAAGGACGGACCCCATCCAATTGTGTTTATCAAAGGGATCCGCGGAATAATGCCAGAAAGTTGGAACGAAAGGGAGAAAATTGTCTTTACCATCACCCATATTCAAGGTGAGCCAGCGTTGTTCGCGACACAGAAAGCTGAACAATGCACCTCCTTCGATTTGAACAAGAATTTTCTAAACAAGTATTGGTCGCGTGGGGTACAAGAACGATTAAGAAAAGAAGTTTATAGTCCTGAGCCATTTAATAGAAAAGGCGGTACTTTGCGGAAATATTTCGAAAAGTATCTGGACAAAGTGAAATATTTATCCACACCAATTCCTGAGTATGATGTTTTAAAAATATTAAAGGAGAAGTTACCGCGTGATCTAAAGGAGAAATTGTTTCATATTCCTGAAGACAACGTGGAATATTTTCTATCTGTACTAGACTCTTTAGATTTGGTTATCAAAGAGGACAGACACCATTATGGGAATAATTCGTCGAATAATGGTAATGGTAATGGCAACGGGCGAAACCACAAGAACAATAGTAATAGAAACACCTACTATGGGAATCAAAATCATTGGAATAGTCTGAATTTTGTTCTCGTACTGGTCGGTAGAGAAGGAAAAGTTCCTTAATCGATGTGAAGGTATAAAGGCTGTAAAAAGGAGAGAGAGAGAAGGTAAATACAAGTTATTCAAAACAAATATCTCTAAAGTGTAACGTCTTGTGATTTCCTATAACTAAAAATTGCGAGGTCTAATCTGAGCCTGTCCTGAATAACAGCGAAGAAAATTTATGTTATCATATATTTACTTCGTTTGATCACGGTTGTGATCCGCATGTTTCTTTTTGTTACGCGACGTGTTATGAATATTTTCATTATACGCGCAAAAGTGCACTCAGCTTTAATCGAACCTGCGTCTTTCGGAAACGATAACTTTAATCAGTACAATTACGCGAATACCGTCTAAATCGCAACCGTGATCGCAAAAGTGTTTCCTGGACCAAATAATTGTTATAAAATGTGTATTCTCCAAAGCGAGCAGCATTCCACTATCGCTGACTCGCAACAATCGGAAGAGTAAAAACAGTGCTTGAATAAAATTGCCGCCTTTTAATGATTATTATTATCCCATTAAATAAATAAATAGCAATTCAGTGGCTATCCAATCAATAAACAGAGAGGGCAATTCACACTGTGTTGTCCGTGGTGAAAGGTAATACCTGAGATGTAGTATTTTCGGCACAGTCTTGACACTGTTTATCTCGGAATATTGAATTTTCGAAATGGAATTTCCCATGTGTCTAGCTCCAACTACAATTCCTCGTTCAAAGTCTGTTAACTGCAGTCGTGTGCCCATAATAACGTCGGAGACCTTTTCACATTAATCACCCGAGGACAAATAACTGCTCCGCCAATGAATTGCCCTTTACACCTTGTGTACGCTATACTGAAATTTTGTCATATGATGACATGGTTGGAGACCGTGGCTGTTATTTGAAGACAGATGTTGATGGTGTTGAGACAGCTTCCAGCCACAAATTTATTTTAAGTTCCTTTATTGAAAAGGTACCGTTACCGGTTTCGAATAATTACAATTCATCGTGATACGGCTTTCATGCTTTCATTAGAACATGTGGCGAGTTTTATATTGATTAGTTGTCCTAAAATATAAGTAATTATAAGCACGCCACACAGATGGTTGCGTTACAGACTTGCGTTGGGATGTGACTTACGTGAAATGTCGGTGTGGAGTTTTTGTTTTCATAGTCTTAGTCCAACAAATGATGTTCGTAGTTTTCGCCACATTCTTATAGTTGCACTCATAAATTTGTGTTATTGGGCACTTTAAATTTGTCACTGAATATATTTCTACTACATTCTTATCGTTGCACACGTAAATTTGTGACACTGAGGACTTTAGATTTGTCAGAGAATAGATTTCTAACATGCATCGCATGTTTTGATAGATACAAAGTGTTTACAAAGAAATGAGTGTCAAAGATGCTATGATATGTCGTAACATTATAAAAATTTCCTTTGTTTGGAAAAGTATCATACATTCACTTATGCAACTGAAACGCCTTTTACACTAGTACAGACAGACATGGATTTTGTGAATTTTGGAGCGAATACTGTTACATCATAAAGATGTTTTATTTACATTTAGCATCAGCAGAATTTTAGTAACTTATAAATTTGCTACTTCATCTGCAGATAGTTGTAGGAATATTATTTGCTTTGGAGGGTGGAAAATAATTTTTGGAAATTTTGCAGGAAAGGGATGTTAGTTAACTTAGTTTGTTCATTAAGGATATAGTCTGGGGTGCTGCTTTAGTGTGTGTGTGTGTGTGTGTGTGTGTGTATTTCTATTTCTTCTAATGTATTCATAGTGGCCCCTTTCCTGATAGATGCAAAGTTTTTAAGTTGTTCTCAATGTTTCTCACTGAATGGTTTTCTTTAGCAATCTGGGCTGCAAATGCAGATTTATTCAAGTTTCCAAGCATTAAAGCATCAATGTGTTCTTTGTATGTAACTTCAAAATGTCTGCCTGTCTGTCCAATGTAGAATTTTGGGCATGTATCACATTTGAACTTGTATATTCCTGGTTTACTGCAGGGGCTGTTGGAGGTATTTACATCATGGATTACTTTTTGTTGTAATTTATTATTTGTGGAAAAGCTGACTGTGATACTTTTCTTTTAAAATAAATATTCTATTTGGTGATAGTGAGTCTATGTATGGGAGGGCAGTATATTTAGGTTTGGCTTCTGTGGCACACTGATTTGTTTTGGAGTGCATGTTGTATGGAATGCTGTTAAGTGGATCTGTGATTTTTTTTTTTTTGTATTTTGTAGTGGAGTTTTTCTATTATTATGGGTTTATATTCATTATTATGACCAACTGTTTTAATTATATTGATTTCATTTTGTTGGTCTGTGTCACTCATTGGTACTTTTTTAATTCTGTGTCCAATGACTCTGAAATATGCCATTTTTTGTTGTTGGGGGTGGCAAGATGAGTTGTCAATACTGACATCTGTGGTGGTAGGTTTTCTCTAAATACTAAATTGATGTTTATGGTTACTATTACAAATCTTCAGTATAGAAAGTTAATGATTTTTTTAGTTTCATGTTCAACTGTGAATTTGATATTATTGTGCATTTTGCTTAGATCTGCTGCTAATGCATCAATTTCATTGTTTGTACTACCAAAGCAAGATTGTATCAGCAACATATCTTCTGTAATCGATTATTTTGTTTGAGATGTGCTGTATGGTTAAGAAGAATTTTTGTTCTGTATGGTTGATGCAAATATCCCAATATCAAAGCGAAACCTCCAGACCGACGTTTCACGTAAGTCACATCCCAATGCAAATCTGTAACGCAGCCATCAGTGTGGCGTGCTTATAATTATGTATTATTTATATTTTAGGCCAACTAATCAATAAAAAACGCACCACATGTTCTAATGAAAGCAGGAAAGCCGTCTGATGATGAATTCTAATGATTCGAAACCGGTAACGGTACCTTTTCAATAAAGGAACTTAAAATAAATTAGTGGCTGGTTGTTGTCTCAACACCATCAACATTAAGTCTCTAAATTACACTCCTCAATCTACCTCATAGTAATAACTCTTGCTGACTAATGCAATACTATTACCGAATATAAAAGGGACCAGAAACTGATATGGGATATTAAAATCACAGGTACTTCGTTAGCACTGACAGAGATGTTCAAGAGTATTATATATACTTGCATACCACAGAAAGACTGTTTGTTGAAATCCCAGTTCCATATTCCCACTTTAAATTTAAACTAGTAATGGGTAATGAATGTTAACATTTTCCAGAAAGTGATGGTGGGAAAGCTTTACTGCGGTATTGCTGTCCTGGGCAAGATGTTTGACATTACCTTTCTCGGACGTGTCGGGAAGTGTCACATGTGTAACTGTGTCCTGTGGATGAGTGTGATTAGTGCTTGTGTGCTGTAGCGTTTTTGCGTATGAAAATATAAAGGAAAGAAGGATAAAGGAGAAACTCGATGCACTACTTCTGCCAAATATCACCAACTAGTCTGTGTATCTTAACTTCCTGTTCTGAAGGACAGGTCATTTAATATTACTCTCTAATACATTGTGAACAAGTTTTTGGTTCGTGTCCGAATTTTGACGCTTATGCTGGTTGAAGCGTGTTTCGGCAGCAGCCTCACCTTTTCGAGCTAGCGAAATACTGGTGGCGTGTCCAGTACTGGATCTGGTTACCCCTGGGTAGTTCACCGCCGCCAGTGGTTTAGCATCGTCGGTTAAATAGGGCACCTACCCCCTAACGTCATCCAAACAAGCGGAAATTTCGCTTCAGCTTGACCAGTCACCACACCGCACACCATTAGCTGTGGCTCATTTCCAGTGCAGACTGGTGTGTAATCAGCTCAGTATCTTGACAAAGTTTTCAAATCTCATACTTAACGCAAAACACGGTTAGCAGTTCAGCTGAAGATGAATGGACATCCATAAAAAGAATAATAACCTAAGTAGTAGGTTAGATAAAATAGATGTAACGAGGGTAGCTACGAAGAAACCTTGGATAAAAGAAGAAATTTTTTAATTCATCGTTGAAGATAGAAATTTAGAAATGTTCAGGAATGAAATAAAAACAAGTACAGGGAAACTGAAGTAAAACAGGTGCAAGAAAAATGTGATGAAACCTAAAAGGAAAGACAGTTTCATCACATAGAAACTTTCGATGAAATTAAAGTCAAAGGCGCCAACATAAATAGTTCAAAATAAAGTCCACCGTTAAACGCAAAAGAGACAGCGAATAGGGGGAAATAGTACATTGAAGGCTTCTTTCAGTGAGATGATGTGATAACTTGATAGAGTAAGAAATGGGTTTTTATCTGGAAGACAAACGGGATCCACTATTAAGTCGCAGTGAGACATTTCTTTGGAAAGCTGCAGTCAAACGTAGCTGAATGCGTGGACAATATTTCTTCGGAATTTCTAAAATCGTTGGAGGACGTGACAACGAAACGACTACTCAGCTTCGCGTGTAGAATCTATTAGAATGGAATGTAGCGTTGGATTTTGTGACGAATATCATCCACACATTCCAGAAAATAGCAGAGGCAGATAAATGCAGGAGCTATGCAGAATCAATTTAAAAGCTCATGTAGTCCTCCCCTAGTTGATGTCAAGAATAATACATAGAACAATGGAAAAGAAAATTAAGGATCTGATAGATGACAATCAACTTTAAGAAAGGTAAAAGCAGTAGGGAGGATCTACCCGTAAAGCATAGCGTGCCGCGTGCTAGTTTTCGAGATAGGGATCTGATTCAGACCTGGATGGAATCGGCGGAGTGGATTAACGAAGGCAGTTGGTGCACTTGCTACTCTGAGAATGGCTTTTGGACGGTTTCCCTCGCACGTTTAGACATATGGTGGGCTAGTCTCCATTTTCCGCGCTTCGAACTTAAAACACGATCACAAACGAAACGAAGTCACACAATGCACACGACTTCCCTCCCGTAGGTACCCCACGACTACGATGCAGGAAGGATACCCGGCCACAAAGTTAAACAAAATCATATTGCCACAGCGTGAGTACGGCTTGTCTCGTCGATACTGAACGAGGATGAGGAGAAGAAGAAGAAGAAGAAGAATAAAGCCACTAGGGTGGCAGATCTGACGCTGTATTCGACAAGGGGTTCAAATGGTTCAAATGGCTCTGAGCACTATGGGACTTAAATTCTGAGGTCATCAGTCCCCTATAACTTAGAACTACTTAAACCTGACCTAAGGACATCACACACATCCATGCCCTGAGGCAGGATTCGAACCTGCGACCGCAGCGGTCGCGCGGTTCCAGACCGAAGCACCTAGAACCGCTCGGACACAACGGTCGGCTTGACAAGGGGGAAAGACTGAAAAAAATCAAGGCATTGGAGTTATCAACCTAGGAAAGGCGTTCGATAATCTTAATTGGTGCAAAAGTTTAGTAATTCTGAGGCAAAAGCTCTCGGGAAAGACGGATAATACGTACAAGGATCAAAAGGGAACAATGAAAATGGAAGACCAACAGAGAGGTTGTACGCCTCCCCCTCTCCCTCTCCCTCCAACTAAACGGTTATGCGATAATTCGACCGTCATCGCATAGGCCTAAGAGCTTGATTTTCGATCAGCCTGTCGTCTACGAAGAAAATTTAACCGGTTACTGGGGAGAAAATTGTAGTAAGTCATTCTAAAGAACAACATATTCTACTCCTGTACTTCCTACTCATTCGAATTTTGTTGAATACTTAAAATCGTGGCATCACTGACAAAAAATACGAAACGAGAAGTGGTACCACATAACAAAAACTCATTGAAATAATACAGAAATTAATAAATACGGTCGCCAGTCCAATAGGGCTCTGTCTGTCCAATTTCTGATCAGTAATGCGGACCACAGTGCATACTTAACATAATATGTTACGAAATACTAATGAACCAAGAAAGCAGTAGTTAATACTCAGATATGTTAATGTGGAAAAGATATTTTAAATTCCTTATTGAAAGGTAAATGACTGACTGGAGGCAGCTCTCCTGTTAGACAGTGATTCACGTAATCTCAGATTGACGTTTAATTACGTGCATTCGATTACTGGACATGACGAGCTAAGTACTCTCGTCGTGCTCTTGTTGCCACTCTAGTAACAATTACGTCCAAAGGCCCGACAGTGCACTCCAGGTGCATTCACTCTCACGACTCACAGCGAAGTTCGCGCTCTCTGCTCTGACGTCACACTCGCGTCCAGAGACAGCGCGGCATTAACCCAGAATATTTACATCACAATACAAAATAATCTGTGCAGGTTACAGTACGTACCACATTTCTAATTAACACATAATATCTACAGATTTACAGAATAAAACAATTACTGTACATCAAATACAAGCATAATGGGCAAATATTTAGGTAGGACATCAGTATTGTAGTGTCATAAGGCGCTCTAATTAATTACTCTGTTGTCAGTTCATAAATAATTCTCGCGCGATACAGCTCTGCTAAGCTGCATAGCAGTAATACGTACTGTCTTATCCAGTACGTTTGTAGATGTCTCGCTTACAGGATCACTTGAAATTAAGCCTGTCGTTGAAATCCATAGCTCATTACCAAAAACCTTTGGACCCCAAAACACAGTAACTGCTTCTCTTGCTTGAAGTCATGAAGTTCATCTACAGTCTTCTTTGGTTCGTTATAAGTTTAAAAGAGTAATGTATGTGTCGGACTGTGAAACACAGAACACTAAAATTTGAGTACTGGTATCTTATGGTTGGCCTATTGAACGCTTTTATCATTGACAGGAAACAAACCTTCCATAGTGCATTTCTGATGGACATTTGCTGAAGAACGGGAGGTTTTCTGGATCCTGCACTTCAACTCGGGTACTTGCCCATTCTTCGGCATAGACCCATTTGCCCATCTTAAATTTGCACTGCGTCACTTCTGTTCCGAGTCAATTGGGTGCCTCCCAAGTCCCAGATGAAAGTTGGAAACCGGTCTCAGTAACCTCCTTTGCATCCTAGAAAACTTCAGGCATTCCGATATTCCACTGTGTTACAGGTAGGGCAACGTGTTAAAACAAAAACAGAATCGAATTCGTTGTGTTCAGGAAACTATTGAGATCTGGACATTGGTGTGTCTCCTACTACTGTCTTATCATTCCTGCCCCTGCTGTTCTTCAGATATTTGGAGACGCTATGCTTATAGATGGGAACAAATTATTGACAGCAGTTATGCTTTAGCCTCTATTTACTATAGCCCTGTCTCACTAAATGCATCAACTACATGAGCGCGGATTCAGTAGCTCCAGACTAGTGACTCAGTTGTACCAGTCTGAAACTACAAGTTACGTACTTTTGTCCTGGTGGCTGTATACATGGATTGAACAAAAAGTTGTGGAAACACGGTTATAATTCGTATCAGACTTTATTGACATACTTTCACCGTAATACATGCCCTCAGTATAATGGCCCCGCATCTCGATCACCTTCCCCCACACAGATGGAACGCGTCGTCCACCGTCATCTCTGTCGGTGTCTCGCAAGGAGCGCCCTATGCCCCAATTGACGTCTTGTGTTGTAGCGCGTACCACGAAGAGGTCCTTCATTTTGGCGAACAGGTAGTAATCCCGCGAACGCATATCGGGTGAATATGGTGGATGTTCCAGTATCTCGCAGCACCACGTGCTCAGAAGATCCTGCACGAGGTTCGCTGTGTAGCCCGGTGCATTGTCATGAGGGATGATGCAGTGCCAGACGGAAACATTGTTACGCGCTCCGATTACGTGCCACTTCAGTCTTTGATCCACGCACGTTGTTCGTATTTTCTAAACATTCTGTTAAGGGTGCCCGAACGTCTCACACATTCAGGCGGTACATACAGCAACTGACTCAAACGCAGCCGTCGCCGCTTGGTGCACTACTTCAACTGACCTTCTGCTATCAGCTAAAGACTGCGACCAAGGTCTTTCATGTTATGGCAGTGTTGCCACTACTTTGTATCCAACATTCGCGCATGGATTTCATTTTATGATTTTCCTATAACTTCTTCAAGGAATTGCGGTTTCTGTGAAGTAATTCCGTAAAAAAAAAAAAAAAAAACTTCACAATAGCCATCAGCAGCTGCCACTCAAAGGACCCTGTCACGGTAAAATATCAAGCAAGGTTGCCTCACAGAATTTTCTTATGAACAAAACAGATTGGTTAGTTTGGTAACTGTTGTAAATTAATATTCGTAGTATAAATATTCCACGATGTCTATAAAGTTCTTTCACCATACTGATGTTCACGCGGCGCGTTTAATCCGCTAGACGTCCAAGTATGAAGCGTTTACGAGCAATTTTTCGCTTTTTATAGCACAGTAGGAGAGGGAATGAAATAATTAGAAACACATTTTTTAAGAAAAAAGTGACGCTCCCACAAGGAGAGGTTTAGGGCGAAATGAGATTTCAGGGTTGAGAGGGTATTTCATTGATTACAAAATGGAGTCATAGTTAATGAGAAACTTTGCAGCGTGAGTCCACTTATAAGAACGACGGGCGTTTCCTCCGGCCTGGGTGCGTGCACTAGTAAGGTTTTGACCCTAAATAACGAAAAGTGTGATGTCACCCACATGGGTGCTTAAAGGAATTCGTTAAACTTCGGTTACACGATAAATCAGTCAAATCTACAGGCCGTAAATTCAACTAAATACCTAGGAAATACAATTTCGAACAACTTAAATTGGAAAGAACGCATAGAAAATGTTGTGGGGAAGACTAACCAAAGACTACGTTACATTTGCAGGACACTTAGAAAATGTAACAGATATACTAAGGAGTCCGTCCTCTTTTAGAAAACTGCTGCGCGTTGTGGGATCCTTACCAGATAGGACTGAAGGAGTACAACGAAAAAATTCAAAGAAGGGCAGCACATTTTGTATTATCGCGAAATATGGGAGAGAGTGTCACTGAAACGATACAGGATCTGGGCTGGACATCATTAAAAGAAATGCGTTTTTCGTTGCGACGGAATCTTCTCACGAAATTCCAATCACCAACTTTCTCCTACGAATGCGAAAATATTTTGTTGACACCGACTTACATAGGGAGTAATGATCACCACGACAAAATAAAGGAAATCAGAGCTCGTGCCGAAAGATTTAAGTGTTCGGTCTTCACGCGCGCTATACGAGATTGGAATAACAGAGAACTGTGAAGGTGGTTCGATGAACCCTCTGCCAAGCACTTAAATGTGATTTGCAGAGTATCCATGTAGATGTAGATGTAAAGCCATTGCAATCTTTCGTGAGGCACGTTGGCTCACAAATATTGTGTCTGCTGCTCTAAGTCCTTGATACTGACAGTGATACGAAATTGGTGCCGAGTTGGTCCTACACATGATCTATCGGGGACAGATCCGGAGATCTTACTGGACACACGGGTGCCTCAGCACGTCGCAGACAGTTCACAGAGACACATGCCATGTGTGGGCGAGCATTGTCCTGTTGAGCAATGGCATCAAGATTCTGCTGCTTCAGAGGTAACATATGGGGATTCAGGATATTCGTGATCTTCCCTTAGTCACTACCAACAGTGATCTGATATCGTACCCGACGGCTGCCCACTAAGACGACAGGAGTAAACAGCGGCACCTCCTCAAAACATTATAAGAATTTCCAGGTCACCGTAAGTGCCAATGATCGTCACCGGGGTAGTGCTGGAAGGAGACTGATCGCTGAACACATTGTGATGCCACTCATCAGCAGTCCCAGCTTCCCGGTCTTGGCTCCTCTCCAAATTCAGCTGTTTGTGTCGTGTTGTTAACAGCAGGCCACTCATGGAACGGTGATTCACTAGCCTCATGCCAATGGTAAGGAATGACACATAATAATGAGGGAATCCATTACCTGTTCACGTACTGCAGGTGCAGATATATGTGCTTTGTGCACAATATGGCGATCCTCCCTTGCAGTGATCATAACGTAGTCGGCTGGAACTTTGATAACGACTGTACTGGTTCTCACGTTGCTATGCAGTCGAACATCGGGTCACTGCCACATCTGATGCTCCAAAACTTTATATATTGCACGATTCGACCGGCAGGTCGAATAAACACCCATAATCAGGACCATTTTAAACTCTGTGATCTGCTAATAAAACTGTCTTACACCTATACGCGGCAGCTCCATGTTCTTCATACCGATCATTCTGCACCTTACGACTTTCACGCTCTTTACACTGAGGTGACAAATGCGATTGGATAGCGATATGCACCTACACAGATGACGGTAGTATTGCATACACGAGGTATTCCTTGAATTGGCGGAACTGTCATTTGTATCCAGGTTTCTGACGTGACTGTGTCCGCACGACGAGAATTAACAGGCATTGAACTAGGAATTGCAGTTGGAGCTATAAGTATGGACATACCATTTCGGAAGTCGTTAGGGAATTCATTGTTCCGAGATCCATAGTATCAAGATGATGCCGAGAATACTAAATTTCAGGCGTACCCTCCCTCTACGGACAACGCAATGGTCGATGGTCTTCACTTAGCGATTGAGAGCAGCGGCGTTTGCTTAAGGTTGTCGGTGTTAGCAAACAAGCAACACTGCATAAAATAACCGCAGAAATCAATGTGGGACGTACGCCGAACGCATCCGCTAGGAGATGGCACGAGTGCCTTTGCTAACAGCATGAGAGCGCCTGCAATGCCTCTCATGGTCTCGTGACCATATTGGATGGACCCTACACGACTGGAAAATCTTCATTTGGTCAGCTGAGTCCAGTTTTCAATTGGTAAGAGCTGTAGTATCGTTCGAGTGTGGCGCACACACCACGAAGCCATGAATCAAAGTTGTCAAAAGGCACTGTGCAAGCTGATAGTGGCTCCATGATGATATGGCCTTTGTTTACATGGAATGGACTGGTTCAAAATGGTTCAAATGGCTTTGAGCACAATGGGACTTAACATCTGAGGTCATCCGTCCCCTAGAACTTAGAACTACTTAAACCTAACTAACCTAAGGACATGACAAGAAGTCGCGCGGTTCTGGACTGCATCGCCTAGAACCGCTCGACCACCGCGGCCGGCGAATGGATTGGGTCCTAGTTATTTGGAGATCATTTGCAGCCATTTATGGACTTCATGTTCCCAAATAACGATGGAATTTTTATGAATAACAATGTGCCATGTCACCTGGCCACAGTTGTTTACGACTGGTTTGAAGAACATTCTGGGCAATTCGAGTGAAAGGTTTGGCCACCCAGATCGCCCGATATGAATCCATGGAACATTTATGGGACATAAATCGAAAAAGAAATGCTTGTCGGAAGGACTAACTCATCACTTAGAAAAGTGCAAAAACCTTTAGTGAAATTAAAATCAAGGGTCGTAACATCAAAAGTATAACGGGAATTCCACTGTTAAATGCAGAGCAGAGGGAGGATAGGTGGAAAGAGTACATTGACCATTGACGGCCTCTATGAGGGAGAAGATTTGTATGATATGATAGAAGAACAGACTGGAGTAGATTAGAAGAGATAGGGGATCCAGGATTATAATCAGAATTTAAAAGAGCTTCGGAAGGCGTAAGATTAAATTTTTAAACTCATTGGAGGAAGTGGGACCAAAAGTATTATTCACGTTGGTGTGCAGGATGTACGACTTTGGCGGTAAACCATCCACACAATTCGAAAGACTGCAAGAGCTGACAAGTGAATTACCGCACCATCAGCTTAACAGCACATGCATCCAAGATTCTGACAAGAATAATATACAGAAGAATGGAAAATGAAAATGAGGATGTGTTATATGACGGTGAGTTTGGCTTCAGGAAAGGCAAAGGCATAAGAGGGGCAATTTTCACGTTGCTGTTGATAATTGAAGAGATGCTAAGGAAAAATAAAGACACGTTCATAGGATTTGTCGACCTGGAAGGAGCGTACGACAGTGTAAAACGATGCAAGATATTCGAAATTGTGACAGAAATTGGGGTATGGTATACGGATAGGCGGGTAATATTCCTTATGTATTAGAAAATTTAAATTTGTGGTAAGTTCCTGTGGGACAAAACTGCTGATGTCATCAGTCCCCAGGCTTACACACTACTTAACCCAACTTAAACTAATTTACGCTAAGCACAACACACACTCATTTCCGAGGGAGGACTCGAACCTTCGACGGGGAGAGCCGTTATGTGTTAGAACCGAGAGGGAACAATAAGAGTGGAAGATCAAGAACGAAGTGCTCGAATTAAAAAGGATGTAAGTCAGGGACGTAGTCTTTCGCTCCTACTGTTCGAACAGTAGGGCAGTGTGGGCGTAGCAGAGGATAGGGCGGATGAGGGATTTATAGGTGTGGAGAATGATGGAGGGGTCCAGACCCCATGTACTGCCAGAAAGGAACTTGAGGAGACAGTTCGAACATCGAAGAAGCAATGACAGAATTAATTCAATCTCGGAATTAAAATTCAGGGTGAAAGCACCCCGTCTTCAGGCCACAAGTGGCCTACCGGGACCATCCGACCGCAGTGTCATCCTCAGGTGAGGATGCGGATAGGAGGGGCGTGTGGTCAGCACGGTCGTTACGATGGTATTCTTGACCGAAACCGCTACTAATCGATCGAGTAGCTCCTCAATTGGCATCACGAGGCTGAGTGCACCCTGAAAAATGGAAACAGTGCATTATGGTCACCCATCCAAGTGCCAGCCAAGCCCGACAGCGCTTGACTTCGGTGATCTTACGGAAACCGGTGTATCCACTGCGGCAAAGCCGTTGCCCCAGGGTGGAAGGAAAACAACGATAAGACTCGCTGATGACAATGCTATCCTCAGTGAAAGTTAAGAAGAATTACAGGATATGATGAATGGAATGAACAGTGTAATGAGCACAGAACATCAATTGAGCCGTAATCGAAGAAAGACGAAAGTAATGAGAAGTAAAAGAAATGAGAGCGGAGAGAAGCTTAATATCAAAATTGAAGGTCACGAAGTAGATGAAGTTAAGAGATTCTGCTACCTAGGCAGCAAAATAACGAATGGCGGAGGGAGCAAGGATTAAACCAAACACAGACTAACATTGGCAAAAAGGGCATTCCTGGCCAAAAAGGGGAAAAGGTGAGGGAGTAGGGAGAGGGAAGGGTGTAGATGCCAGTGGCAGGAGAGATGGGAGGGAGAGAATAGAAGGTAAGGGGGTTAGGGAAGGCCCAGGGGAGAGGAGGGAGGGAGGAAGGGAGGAGGGAGAGAAGGGAGAGAGGGTGCCCTTGGAGAAAAAAATCACAGGGGGTGGATGGGGAGGATCAAAGTTGGTAGGAGGGGTAAATAGAGGGGATGAGGGCATCATCAGGGAGGGGAAGTTTGTGGAAGCCACCTTGGGCGAGGGTATGAAGAGTGGAGAGCTGGAGAGCAGGTGGGATGTTGGAATGGAGGCGCAGCAGTGGACGGGGTGGGAGAGGATGGGAGAGACAAGCGGGTGAGGGGAATCAAGTTTGCGGGAGGTGTAGAGGATCCATATCCGTTCGAGGAAAAGGACTAGGTTTGGGAACAGGATGAGGTCATATAGGATCCGCATGGGGGATGGGAGGCGGATGCGATAGGCGAGGCGGAGTGCATGGCGTTCTAGGACTTGAAGGGATTTGTAAAAGGTAGGAGGGGCGGAGATCCATGCAGTGTGGGCGTAGCAGAGGATAGGGCGGATGAGGGATTTATAGGTGTGGAGAATGATGGAGGGGTCCAGACCCCATGTACCGCCAGAAAGGAGCTTGAGGAGACAGAGGTGGGTGCATGCCTTGGCTTGGATTGTCCAGAGATGAGGGGTGCAGGAGAGGCGACGGTGAAGCGTGACGCCATTATACTTGAGGGTGGGAGTGAGGGTGATAGGACGGCCATAAATGGTGATATAGAAGTCGAGGAGACGGAAGGAAGGGGTGGTTTTGTCTACGATGATCGCCTGGGTCTTGGGTGATTATCGAATGGTTGCCATCCTTATATAGCCGCATCACCTTCAATGTTCACTCCAGTGCCATATATGGTAATGTTTTCGTTAAGCGCCTGACACGCCCGCTTCAACCTTCCGATTGCCGACTTCCAAGCTGTGCTTAGCTGCAGGCCGCCGCTTTTACTGAGCATGTTGCGAGAAATTTTTTTTATCTCGAACGCTTCTTTTATGACGATGACCCAGAAACTTTTAGTTTATGTACTAACATGTGTCTCAGCGTATGCAGTATGGCATCCGTTATCTATAGCATGCTCTGCTAACGCCGATTTTTCAAGATAGCACAAGCGAAAACACCTCTCGCGTTCTACACGCCGCTGTTAAATAGTATGCGCTGTGTGTTCGACATTTATCTGTACGCATTTTATTTTCAGTCAGTCGGCGCAGTGTGCACTTTTCAAATCTTTGTGTGAAGCTGCGATGAACATTAATTGCTTGGAACTGCTATGTTGAAATCAGTTATTTTGACTGTGGCATTGAAGCGAGAGAAAATTTTTGATGCTAATCTAGGGCCCTGATAACAATTTATATAATGGTTAACACAATATTTTGAGTAGAGCCGTTAATGGGGTGGTTAACCTGAGTCAAATTATGAAAAATATTCGGTTTATGCTGAACTACAGCACTCGGGATTCTAGGCTATCTAACGACATTCGGATAGAAACCGATTTCTTTTCTCCAGTTAATGCTCAACACAACACGATATGCTGACGATCTCTGATTTAGATAAGCGGCATCGACCTGTCCGTATCTAGAAGAGCGACGAACTGAACAACGACTGCTGCGGTGTCCGACGCATGTGCTTATTTTGGATGGGCGCCGTTCCTGGCAGTGCGTGCGAGCAGGCCAACGCCACAGGCCGCGGCTACCTTACAGCGAGCCCCTTCAGAGCGCCACGCCGGCGGCAGGTCCGGTGCACACTGGAAGCCGAGACGGTGGCCCTGGCTGGCTCGGCCTGGCTCGGCTCGGCTCCATGGGGGGCCAGGTCCCCCGCGGTCGCTGGCCGCCGGCTCCCGCGTATATATTACGGAAACGAATTAAACGGACGGCCCAGCAGGAAGCTCCGTCTGGCATCCACCGAGCCACGGCTCTGACGTATTTCCAGGGGGCTGTCGTCTTTAAATTGTTAATTATAACCTGAAAATGCCCCCGGAATTCTTATCTGACCCGAGATTTTTTACAAGCTGTGCCAATTTATTTCGTGTACGTGGCGCAGCAGATGGACACCACTTCTCTTTCCAGGTTGTTTACTGCGGAGCAGTAGCCTGTGCATAGTCTCTCTGTTATTTGCTATGTCGAAACTTTGTGAAATAAGTTTTAAAATCATGACAGTTCCCGTCAGTTTCCTTAATTTCAAATTTTAAGAGGCTAAACGCGCTGTCAGACAAAAAAAGTATAGTCTCCAGAAGATACGGTCAGATGTTAATATAACTTTGTACATAAAGCTGCTATCGGTTATTTATGTTAGAGAATAGAGTTGCGATTCTCTTTGATAGAATGACCTCCAAAACACATTTGTGCTGTTCGTGTTTAGTATTACTAGGTCTGGTAGGGAATGCACATTGAGGTGACAAAAGTCTTGGGATACCACCTAATATTATATCGGACCTAATTTTACCTGTCGTAGAGCAGCAACTCGGCATGGCACGGACTCAACAACTCGTTGGAAGTGCCCCGCAGAAATTCTGAGCCATGCTGCCTCTAAAGACATCAATAATTACGAATGTATTGCCGGTGCAGAATTTTGTGCTCGAACTGAAATATCGTTTTTTTTTTTTTTTTTTTTTTTTTTTTTTTTTTTTTTTTTTTTTTTTTTTTTGTAGTCTTCAGTCTTCTGATTGGTTTGATGCCGCACGCCACGAATTCCTCCTCTGTGCCAACCTCTTCATCTCAGAGTAGCACTTGCAACCTACTTCCTAAATTATCTCCTGGATGTATTCCAACCTCTGTCTTCCCCTACAGTTTTTACGTTGTACAGCACCCTCTAGGACCATGAAAATTATTCCCTGATGTCTTAACAGATGTCCCATCATTCTCTCCCTTCTTGTCAGTGTTTTCCACGTATTCCTTACCTCTCCGATTCTGCACAGAACCTCCTCATTTCTTACCTTATCAGTCCAGCTAATTTTAAACATTCATCTGTAGCACCACATCTCAGACGCTTCGGTTGTCTTATGCTCCGCTTTTCCCACCGTCCTGCTTCACTGGTGTGCTCCAGACGTACGTCATCACAAATTTCTTCACATTTACTGAGGATAGCAATGTCATCAGCCAATCTTATTAGTGATAACCTTTCACCTTGATTTTTAATCTCGGTCTTCAACTTTTCTCTAATTGATTCTTCAATGTATAGACTGAACAGCAGCGCAGCGACTGTATCCCTGTCTTACACCTTTCTTAATACGAGCACTTCGTTCTGGGTCTTCCACTCTTATTCTTCCCCCTTGATTGTTGTATATGTTTCATATTATCAGTTTTTTCTGGTAGTTTATTTGTATTTACTCAGAATTTCGAACATCTTGCACTATTTTTCATTGTAGAACGCTTCTTATAGTTGGACAGGTCGACTGAGCGTCCCTCCATAATTCTTAAGTTTATATCCATTATCGAGCAAAGAACCAGAACTGCCTCCCTGGTGCCTTTTATTCCTGAAAGATAAAGCGTACTTACTGAATGGCATGGAGAGTCTAGTAAGTAGAGAATTTGGTTGATACTAAATGGAAGAAGGACAAAAGTTACGTTATATACCACAAATGAGAACAGCAAGAAACTTAACAAAAAAATTGGTGATCACGAAGTAGATGAAGTTAAGGAATGCTGCTACCTAGGCAGCAAAATAACCTCTGACCGATGGAGCAAGGAGAACATAAAACACAGAACAGCGCTGGCAAAAAGGACATAGGCGTTAATCTAACTAAGAAACTTCTGAGAATGTACTGTTGGAGCGCACCTTCTGTGGTAGTGACTCGTGGATTGTAGAGACGGCAGAAAAGAAGCGAATCAAAATATCTGAGAAGTTTGCTGCTGAAGGAAGTTGAGAATTAGGTGGAATGTTAAGAAATGACAAGGCTCTCCGCAGATTCAGCGAAGAGAGGCACATATGGGGGACACAGGCAAGAAGACGAGACAGGATGAGAGGACTTACGTTACGATATCAGGGGATAGCTTCCATGGCACTGGAAAGACTTGTAAAGAGTTAAAACTGCAAGGGAAGAGAGAGATTTGAACACCTCCGACAAGTACCTGAAGACATAGGGTGTTACTGAAAAAAAAAGAAAGTTCCCAAACTCATGAACGGTATATCCTGTGTTGGGATATAACTTTGATAACCGAATATTTTGTATAATTTTTGTCTAAAACGATATTTGTATTGCAGGCATTCTGGTTTTATGATTACCGTCTTGTAATAGTTACATGGAGCTCTTTTATACGTTTTAACTCATACATTTCAGGATCTTCATCCTATCGTGAAACGACAGAGTGCGCCACAGTAAAGTGTGCCGTGCACACCAGTGCAACTGGCATGCAGCAAGTTATCGACTCCGTTTTGTTCGTGACCTTATCTTTGACGGAGTCACGGCGCTTGCTGTGGGAGGGAAAGCCTTGAACGTGTATTTAAGACACGAGTGCGCTTGGATAGAGGACTTGTTCCCGTGTAAGTTTAAGTTTAACGCCACGAGGACGCCTGTACGCACCCGGTATCGGTGTCAATATGCCACTCTGTCGCAGAAGATTGAATACTGCCACTGGTGGCAACCGCTGGAAGCAGGAGCTGATGGGAATCGCATCAGTTTCGTCGTGTGGCAGCATGTACCGGTGTCACCAGGAAGAGATGGCTTTATTGTGTTGCTAGTGGACTAAACCTTCCATTTTCAGTGCTGCGGTGGTGTAATGGCTAGCGTCTCTGTATGGTAAGCAAGAAGACCCAGGTTCAAGTCCCGGTCGTTGCAGAATTTTTAATTCATTTCCTCAGTTTCCATTATTATCGTAGAGAACTTTACTATTTTAGCCGATGGTTAGGCAGTGCTAAATCTTGATTTTGCGCTGGCGCTGTGTGGTCTGAACGTACTTTTAGAACTGTATTGTCAGTTTCACGTTTACGTTTAACTGACAATTCTGCTGTACCTTACACCTAGTTGTTGGCGGTCGCGTGCCTTGAGAAAGTGGTGTGGCAAGTCATGCGACCATTCTGCGTATCTCCTTTGTACCGCTGAGTGTTCAAAGTTAAACAACCAGTAACTGTTTGCTTGTTTTCGCGTACTTTACTGGTTTAACACATGAGATCCTTCTGTAGTTCCGTCAGAATCTTTTTTAAAGTTGTTTATGGTTGTATGTATTGAGTATATTGTTTGGCAAGTCAGACGGCAGTTTTTAACTCCTTTCTTTTCTGCTGAGTGTTCGGAGATAAATATCGACAGGCTGAACACCTGCGTTTTTCTTGTTTATTTACTGGCCTTATGTATATGTGTTGCAGTTGTTTTACTGCAGGACTGCAAGGGAGCTCATCTCTCCGTGAGACTGGCGGCTTCTGTTTAAACGGGGCGACCGACGCATTTTACTGGCTAGAGAATTTTGAGCAACTGTCTTGAGTAAGGACGGCCGCAGCTAACTAGGTATTTTCTGCGTAAATTTATATTGCTTATCCTGTTGCGTATTAACTGGCTGCTCGACATTAAGGGGCCGGTCGCTGTGGCCGAGCGGTTCTAGGGGCTTCAGTCCGGAACCACGCGGCTGCTACGGTCGCACGTTCGAATCCTGCCTCGGCCATGGATGTGTGTGATATCCTTAGGCTAGTTAGTTAGGTTTAAGTAGTTCTAAGTCCAGGGGACTGATGACTTCAGATGTTAAGACCCGTAGTACTTAGAGCCATTTGAACCATTTGACACTAACGGTTTTTGTACTTGCAAGGGGAGGCCGCCAATTGTGAAATTCAGATTCAATTCATACTGCGCATGATAAAAGCTCATGGCCAGAGGTGTAATGTGGCAAAGCACCAAGATGCACTTCTCAGCCGTTGTCGAGAAAATCGACAGTTAAAATAAACCGTTGCGGTGAAATGCCCTCTACGGCTAATAATTTTATACAGCGTCGTGGCGCAGCGGTAAGCGCTCGGGTTTGTAATCGGAAAGTCTTCGGATCGAATCTCGCGCCATACAATTTTTTTTTTTTTAGTATTTGTTTTTTGTTATTCAAATGTGTCTATACACACACGCACACACACACACACACACACACACACACACACATATATATATATATATATATATATATATATATATATATATATATATAAAATTCCCGACAATCAGTTGCAACAATTATGCATATAATAATTTGTTTACAGTCGTTTGTCGTGGAAAAACTGGCGACTTCGAACATCATTATGTTTTCCGCAAACAAAGTTGTATTTCACAAATGTTATTAATTGTCTTCATAATGTTAACCACGTATAGTTAACGGAAGACGTAGAAATGATATTCCGAAACGAATACGTATAGCGTAAGTCAAACGTTCGAATTAGAATAGAGACCCCACGAACACAAATTTGCTGTGGCAGGTATGAAATATAAGCTCCGTTACTCGCTCGTTACACTTGAAGGACAGATGTTGAATGGGCCGAAACGAGCCGCCGCATAAAAGCGTAGTTGCCTGCTAACTTCGAAAGAAGGTAGATGCGGTCCCTAGCGCAAATTATAACATCGTCGAAAATCAGTGCGGACGTGAGAGCTTTGGTACACCCTGTTAAACAAACGGAAAAATGGAGGCGGTACAATTGGAGAGCGATCCACCTTCACCAACATGCATAAACAATTCATTAATAGTATATATATATGAATTACAAAAAACTAATTATAAAAAAGAATTGCATGGCGCGAGATTCGATCCGGCGATCTTTGTATTACGAACCCGAGGGCTTACCGCTGCGCCACGACGCTGGAGAAAATTATTAATCGTAGAGAGTATTTCACCGAACGGTTTCTTTTAACTATCGATTTTCTCGACAACGGCTGAGAAGTGCATCTTGATGCTTTGCCACATTACACCTCTGGCCATGAGCTTTTATTATGCGCAGTATGAACCGAATCTGAATTTCACAATTGGCGGCCTCCCCTTGTTAGTGTCTCATTTTGGAAAATTTATGTTGTAATTTGTGATTTACCGGTGTGTAACTTGATTCTGTTTATGTTTCAGTACGTTCAGTTGTATGTGTAATGATGTTATTCGTTGGTTGGTTGATTTTGGGGGAGGGGACCAAAGAGTGAGGTCATCGGTCCCATCGGATTAGGGAGGGATGGGGAAGGAAGTCAGCCGTGCCCTTTCAAAGGATTTAGGGAAATCAAGGAAAACCTAAATCAGGATGGCCGGACACGTGTTGGAACCGCCGTCCTCCAGAATGCGAGTCCAGTGTGTTAGCCACTGCACCAGCTCGCTCGGTGACGCTACTAAGGTTGGAGTCGTGTTCTGGCTGCAACGTTTGTCAGTGGAGAAGGTGAAGCATTAAGCAATGAATTAATTTGTAAACAGGAGTCTTTCACCTTAGGAAGAGCACTCCCACCCAAAGGAAAGCACATTTTTTTATCTAATCAAGTTGCTGAATGAGTTGAAGTTGTGTTACTCTTTTGATTGCTCTGTTTCATAACACGGCTTTGTGTACAGAGATTAATATGTCACTTTGCCGAAATATTGGTTTACCGATGGAGTGCGTGTCTTAAACTAGTACTTATTTTTCGATGCAGCAGTTGTAATAGCCAACCAGTTGCAACAAATAGTCGTTTACAAATAACCTTTACCCAGGTTTCGTAGGATTTAAACCCATCCTCCACACAATGGCAGCAAACTTCACAGTACCAATCAGTCAGTAAAGCTCTCTCCATAAGACATGTGTCGGCAACAGTCTATTTGTATATATGTAAAAGTTAAGGTCCGTAGAATCAAAGGCTTGTCACATTAATAAAACCAACTCACCCCGGCACGTACTACTAAAACGGTATGTTATTTTAAGAGACTGGTTTTCCTGAAGTGAGAAGTTCTTGATTCCAAGGGCCGTAACTTTTTACATAGGGACACACAGGCCGTTGGCGAAACATTTCATGTGGAGATAGTTTTACTGACTAATTGATAATGTGAAGTTTGTTGTCCTTTTGAGGAAGAAGGGTTTGAATCTGTCGAAACCATGGTTATTTGAAAACCATTAGCTATTGCAACTGGTTGGCTGACTATTACACCTGCTGTTCTGTAACCGTTGCTGTGGTGCAACCATATTCAAAATATTGATTCTTCGATGCTTTAACGACAAAGTGTTAAGTATATGGACGTTTGTTTGGTCCTGTTTTCTAACATGATAAAATAAACAAACACAAACAGACAAACGCCGTTCGAACAGGCCTTGAAGGCCCAACAGTACCGGCTGTCTACTGTGTCATCCTCAGTTCTTAAGCGTTACCAGATGCGGATATGACTGTTGTCAGTTTTTGTGACCGGTGCCGCTACTTCTCAATGAAGAAGTTCCTCAACTGACCCTACAAGGGCTAAGTGCAACCCACTTGCCAACAGCACTCGGAAAACCCAAACGGTGATCCATATACGTGCATGTCAAATCCGACAGCGCTTATCTTCGGTGATTTGGCGGGAACTGTTGTGACCACTGTGACAATGCCGTTAACTTTGGGACATAACACAGTTCCGTTATTAGATTTCAATTAGCGTGCCTTGAAATTTTCTGTGCATGTACACTGATGTATAGCTCTTGATGTGTGTTTTTAAGGTTCACGTCTGGTGTGCCGTCTTACTGCTAGGTTTTAGTCTTGGCGCCTGTTTGAATTCCTTGATCATTTTCTTGTTTCTGAAGTCTCTACTTGTGTGGCCATTCGAAAGGCGTTTCACACGCGCAATCAAGAGTAGTATCTTATAGCACCTTTGTGAATGAGACTCGACCCTGCACTTTCTTAGTTCGAGGCCAGTGCTGGTCAGATAATTGTTTTAAAGGTTGTCTTACTGAAATCCTTTTTGCTCGCTCCGGTGACAAGGTCAGATATAAAAAGCTAATTTACTCCTATCGATTACTAGTTAAACTGCCACCAACCTGGCGTAATCTTTATTGTACTGTGTACTGGATATATTGAGACTTTTGCTTTGTATTTCAGATTAGGAATATCTCTGACGTGTGTTATCCACCCTTGTACCCAGAAAAGGAGCCATTCACTTTTTATTCATCTTTGTAGGGTAATTATTGTTGTTTTGATTGTCCTATTTGATCATTGAGTCCAAATTTTGACAGCCGTTAATTATTGTGTTGCGGCTCCACAATTTAAACTTTTCTGCTGACACCTTACTAAAAATTTTGGTATAGTGTGGTCAAGTTAAACTGAGATATATTTTGGCTGTTTTTATTATATTAGGTTAAACTTTGTGCTCTGAAATTTATAGATCTCTGGAAAGAATTTCTTTTTTTCTGAAATTGTTAATTAATTTATTGTACGACTGTGTCTGTTTAGGTACCAGCACCTTGCTGCTCCAGACATAGCTCCCTATCGCCGCAAAAACTGTTAGGTGCTGGTGGTGCTGGTGGGTAGTGTTTAACGTCCCATCGACAACGAGGTCATTAGAGACGGAGCGCAAGCTCGGGTTAGGGAAGAAGTGGGAAGGAAAGCGGCCGTGCCCTTGCAAAGGAACCATCCCGGCATTTGCCTGAAACGATTTAGGGAAATCACGGAAAACCTAAATCGTGATGGCCGGAGACGGGATTGAACCGTCGTCCTCCCGAATGCGAGTCCAGTGTGCTAACCACTGCGCCACCTCGCTCGGTGACTGTTAGGTTTTAGCAGGTACATAGACATCTACATCTGGTCGGAAGTAATGACAAAATGTTTGGAGCATACTTCTTCTCTGGCACATCGACAAAACACTGCGTAGCGCTTATATATGAACCAATTGATGTTTGTCATTTGAGTATCACCCATTGTAATTGTAATATCTCAACGAGACTATGTGTCATTCTGTTAGTGTATAGTTCCTTAAGCCTATATTGTTATGTTTCCTGGCTCAACATTTTAATTTCCATGCTCTTTTGACACAACAAAATCACACAATGTTCTGCGTGTTTGTTCTAAGGGATAATATTAGAGAGCCTCTGTGCCAACAAATATTAAACAGAGGGTATGCATCGTCAGTGTCTCGTTACGTGGGGTACCTTTATTGAACTTCTGCCCCGGAATATTCTAAGTCACGGAATCACCCACCAGTTACACTACTTTTAAATTAAACGCAACTGCATATTTGTGTGCAGATAACTAATTTGGGACCCTAACAGTGAAACTGAAGCTGAACAAAGTGAAATACTCCAAAACTCTCCTATTTCCATCTATCTCCCACATAAATGAATTTAATTAATAAATGACAAAACAGTGCTTTTGAAAATGCATCGACAGCAATTAAGAGAAATATACCACATAAATTAATAAGTGATGGTACCGACCTCCATGGTACACAAAACGGGTCAGATCGTTGTTGCAGAAGCAACGAAAAAAGAGTGCCAAATTTAAAATATCGCAAAATCCCCAAGATTGGCAAAATTTTGCAGAAGTTCAAAATATGGCGCGTACTTCAATGCGAGATGCTTTTAATAATTTCCACAACGAAATTCTGTCTCGAAATCTGGCAGAAAATCCAAAGAGATTCTGGTCGTACATAACAGGACAACGGCAAGACGCAGCCAATACCTTCACTGCGCGATAACTACGGTGAAGTCACTGATGACAGTGCCACTAAAGCAGAGTTATTAAACACGGCTTTCCGAAACTCCTTCACCAAAGGAGACGAACTAAATATTCCTGAATTCCAATCAAGAACAACTGCCAAGATGAGAAACATAGAAGTAGATATCCTCGGTGTAACGAAGCATGTTAAAGCACTTAATAAAGGCAAGGCCTCCGATCCAGATTGTATACCAATCAGGTTCCTTTCAGAGTATGCTGATAAAATAGCTCGATATTTAGCAATTATATACAACCACTCGCTCACAGAAAGATCCGTACCTAAAGACTGGAAAATTGCTCAAGTCACACCAATACCCGAAAAGGGAAGTAGGAGTAATTCGCTGAATTACAGGCCTATATCACTAACGTCGATTTGCAGAGGGTTTTGGAACATATACTGCATTCGAACATTATGAAGTAGCTCGAAGAAAACGATTTATTGACACATAGTCAGCACGGTTTCAAAAAATATCAGTCTTGTGAAACACAACTAGGTCTTTATACTCATGAAGTAATAAGCTCTATCGACAGGGGATGTCAGATTGATTCCATATTTTTATATTTCCAGAAGGCTTTCGACACCGTTCCTCACAAGCGTCTTCTAACCAAACTGCGTGCCTATGGAATATCGCCTCACTTGTGCGACTGGATTCATGATTTCCTGTCAGAAAGGTCACAGTTCGTAGTAATAGACGGAATGCCATCGAGTAAAACAGAAGTAATATCCGCCGTTCCCCAAGGAAGTGTTAGAGGCCCTCTACTGTTCCTGATTTATATTAACGACATAGGAGACAATCTGAGTAGCCGTCAGATTGTTTTCAGAGGATGCTGTCATTTACCATCTTGTAAAGTCATCAGATGATCAAAACGACTTGTAAAATGATTTAGATAAGATATCTGTATGATGCGAAAAGTGGCAATTGACCCTGAATAAGAAAAAGTGTGAAGTTATTCACATGAGTACTAAAAGAAATCAGCTAAATTTCGATTAAGCGATAAGTCACACAAATTTGAAGGCTGTAAATTCAGCGAAATACTTAGGGATTACAGTTACAAATAACCTAAATTGGAACGATCACATAGAAAATATTGTGGGTAGAGAAAACCAAAGACTGCGATTCATTGGCAGAACACTTAGAAGGTGCAAGAGGTCTGCCAAAGAGACTGCTTACACCACGCCTGTCCGCCAAATTCTTGAGTATTGCTGTGCGGTGTGGGATCCGCATCAAATGGGACTGACGGATGACATCGAAAAAGTACAAAGAAGGGCAGCTCGTTTTGTATTATCGCGAAATAGGGGACATAGTGTCACAGACATGATACGTGAATTGGAGTGGCAATCATTAAAACAAAGGCTTTTTTCGTTGCGACGGGATCTTCTCATGAAATTTCAATCACCAGTTTTCTCCTCCGATTCCTAAAACATTCTGTTGGCACCCACCTACATAGGGAGAAATGATCATCACGATAAAATATGAGAAATCAGGGCTCGTACAGAAAAAATTAAGTGCTCGTTTTTCCGTTCGAGAATGGAACGGTAGAGAGACAGCTTGAAGGTGGTTCATTGAACCCTCTGGCAGGCACTTCATTGTGAATAGCAGAGTAATCACGTAGATGTAGATGGAGAAATAATAGATGGCATTCAAGTTATGAGAGCTTTATTAGGTAAAAAACACAGTATGTGATATTAATGCTTAATAAAGTTGGGGATAGGTGAAAAATTAAATATGAACCCGACTTCAACTTTGACACCACTATATGACTGCATAGCTGCAAGCTGCCACGGTACGCATAAAGACAGCGACTGCTGATGTTTGCAAGGGCACGCGATCGATTGTAAAACTTCATTTTTAAGGTTTTTAATGCATCAGAGCTGTGGAATGCTCACCATACAGTTCCAGGAGTCTGCAATACAGCGACCTGTTCGTCTCTGCATCGACTTGAACTGTGGACATCTTCTCTTGGCCCAGGATCCACAACCATATCTCTGGATCAAATCGAACTATACGATCAGACTCGCCTCATGGTCAACACCTGAACAAATGAAAGCACCAGGCCAAGATCCCACAGCAATGTACTCGTGGCCACAGCCCAAATCTATCTCTCTCCTTCTCAGTCCACTATCACTACCGAAAACACTGCATATTGAGTACTCTCGGAAAGCTAAAACAACCAATCACAACGCAGCGGTCCCTCTATACACCAGTCGCATACTTGTCCACTCACAATACAGCCTCCCTCCAGAAGATGGGCAATTTCTGTTCCTCCAATTCTACAGTTTTCCGTGGTATACACCAGGTGCCTACCAGTGTGCCTTCTGACATCACAGTCGGCGTCCAAGTCAAGGAGGCACCTTGGCATGGAAGCCTGTGTGACTAAAAACGTGACGGCTATCCCGGCGACATTGTGCTGGGTGTCCTGCCGCAATGGCCGACTTCAGCCTCTGTGGCGAAGTCCTTTCACGATCCTAAAAGATATGGACCTCGCAGGAAGTTCAGCAGGAAAACATCAAGTGAGTACCTGCAGAATGAGAAAATGTACTCGCTCGAGAGCACTTCTCTACCCATGGCTAGGGGACCCCTATGGCTCAGGCCATGTCCGCCAGCGTGCATTCTTCTGTGTGAAAGCAGTGACTTCCCAGGCCCAGTCGCTATACCTGTGTCCACGTCCCTTCTTTGTTCATCGAACTGACGACAATAAAGCAATATTTGCGTCATCTACTCCCAGTAAGTTTCCTTGCGCCCAGTTCCTGAGGTGACTTCCCAGCATAACGTAAACTCAGTCCTGTCAAATCAAAATACACCACGCAATTAACTGCCAGTGAACTCAGCACACAACCATTGTCAACCCTCTTTAAAAAAATATCGTATTGCTCACAGTGTCAACCTAACACTGTACAAGAGCCCTAATTGCATTTGTCCACACGAACTTAATAAATAAAGTGAAAGAAAAGCGAGCCCAAAGGACTTGCCGCCTTCCTCAACTCTCCGTTCACAGTAAATTTTCGTGTGGACAGTTTGGTCAATTGCAAGTAATGAAATAAATGTGAAGCAAACTGTCATCAAATTATTAATTGAAGATGAAAATAAACCTCAACAGTGCCATGACTGCGAATACATGGTGAAGAAAGTGAATACAAAGATGTCATGTGTCAGATGTGGACATCTTAAATACAAGTCTATGATGAGCGTAAACTGCAATAAAGTACAAAACCGTTACAACAGCATGTTTCAAGAGAGAATACAAACAATGATACAAAAAGTTGTCAACAGGTTCATCCTGAAAAACTATATTCATGGTATATAAGGGGTCACAAGGGCACATTGAAAACCTCAACTGTCAGTGCGATGACCTGGTGTTGGCAAACACCAGGCAGATCAGATAGCCCACTGCCCAGTGCAGCATGAATGTGTTGCTCTTCCTTTCAGCTCGCCAATGTCCTGAGAAGCATAACAGCTTTTTGACCAGACTATATCTAGCCCCACTATTGCGACGTTATTCTGCAGCAATATGCTTCAATACACGTTGGTATCGTCTTGTCAATTGATTTGTTGTAACTCATCCATTCAGCCAAACTGAAATTCTATGTTACAAAAATAATCTAATAAGTACATCTTCTTGTTTTCTGCTTGTGAGTCAGATAGGCAGCGCTACACAGCTCGGGAGTCCCCCTGCGACATAACCTGCTGTATGCAGCTCAGAATGTGGGTCAGCAGTGGCCTACTATCAGCTGGGTTACATTGTGTTCCAGTTCTCTGCTGCGAAATGCCTCCCCATCTGTGTTAGGCTGACTAGGTGTGTCACATACCAGTTAATTAATGTGGTAAGTCCAAGTCTGCACATACCTTATCCACAGCATCTCAGAGACTGACTTACAACAATTTTTCATCTCATTTTAAACGAAAACACTCAGTTTGACATTATAAAGAAATATGAATTCACTATGATATAATAAAACAATGAAGATGTATACAAAAGCTGATAGCTATTTATAATTGTTCGCCCCTAGTCCACAAGACTAGAATCTGAAGTGATATGCACGAAGTAAGGCACCTGAATCTTTCAAAACTGGTATAGTGTGCATATACAACCCTACCCAAACCCATTACCAACTATGTGGTAGGGCACATACAAGCAATTAAAAACACACCTGCATGTTTAGGATCACTTCTTTAAGTGCTAACCCTGATTACCTCCACCACCTCTAGTGTAAATCTTGCTTATTCTGACATGCAACTAAATATCAAAAACAGAAGATACCATTACTTGAAATTACAACATATCACCCCAGATACTGTATCAGACTACTCAACTCTATCAAGATCCAAATGTTTCCCGTGGTGCTGAATCTGTGCAGTTGCACAACCTGTGAAGATTTTTGAACACACACAAACAAAAAAATATTCAGGGCAAAAGTTACTAATTGTTATTAAGCCTCCATGACTAGATTATGTCTGATACTAGTCACACTGTTGTACTAATATGGCTTAAAAATTATAATTGAAAAACCCAGGTTACATACCTTCATGTAATACATCCTCATGACTTCTGCAGGACTGACTTGCCTTGGTGACGATACCCTCAGTTTGTTTGACAGATCTCCTGGCACAGTACAGCTGTGGTAAAATGGGATACACGTTTTTCAGTAATTATCATCCTCATATCCCCTCCATCCAGGAACATGTAATTGTATATTAATGATAAGATACAGACTCTCTCAGATAAAAGAATAATTTGGTGGGCTCTGGTCTCCACTGACAGTAGGTACATTAGTAGGAAAAATTCCTGCCATTCGGAGAGTGTGGTCTTCGAGATACCTACGCTTAATTTAACAATTACTTGGATGCTGCATGATGAGTCGCCACTCAGAACGACTCACAATGTCTGTGCTACCGGTCTCAGTGCTCCATGAAACTGGCACACATACTCTAACACAGGGCACTCCCAACAGTTTCTCTTTGAAGGGGTCCCTACGTTACACTAGCATGGACGATCACAGCTGAGATCAAATCAGATATGCATCCATGGCATGGGCACAAAACAAACACCTGCGAAGACACAACTCAACCAAACACACAACTGAGGCACGACTAATCACAGCATACAGAAACAAAGCAGCTGAAAGACAATCAAATCTAAGAAAAAAGGAAGACATGTACACTCCATACTAGGAGTAGAATGATAAATTTCCCTGCTCTAATAGAGAGTAAGAATGATAGAATGTAAGAAGCACACCGCCATTTGACTTCATCACTTGGTTTTATTACAGAAACTGCTCAGGTGAGTCTACAGCACATCCACTCACTTTCTTTAGCAATGGGATCAACAAGGAAGCTTGGCAGTTATTGTTCAGACTCAGATTCTTTCGAAATGAATGATATAACGCTTAATTAATCATTACAACTTCAGATAACACAAATTATTAGTCAAAGGCAACCATATACTAAGACCAAAATTCCTAGTAAACAACAACAAACTAAACAAAGTTATCCTATCGTATCTGAGTCTATACCATTTCTCTCTGTTCAACGAAAGGCTTGTTGTGATACATGTGATGAATGCCCATTGATTTCTTACTCATAATCCACTCCAGCTCTCTCATGTTTGGGTGGGAAATCCATCAAATACAAACTGGTCCATTATAAACTGATATAAATTTATGTTGACTCTGTTTTTGTTTATTCAAAATTCTGAAAGACTTCACAAATACGTTCTGTCCAACATAGAACTCATGCACATGTGCTTTCTGTTTTGAGTGTTTCTTCTGTTCCCTTGCTTCTTCCTTTATCTTGTGGAGTGTCTGCTCCACTATTTTCGTGTATGGGTCCTGTCTTCTTGGTGGAAAGTCAACACCTTCTCTAATAAGATCTTCCAGTGGATGGTTTCATAACGCTACAGTTTTCAGTACTTGTGTCAGCTGTAATTTCATAGTCAATTTATTGGCAATTGGTTTTGATGATACACTTCACCATCAGGCCATAAATGTAATGTGAAAACAGCATCACCACCACCTCAAAAGCAAAACCGTATCTAAATTAAAATATGTATTACATAGTTATTCTAGTGCTCAAAAACGATCTATATACAACGGTAATAAATGTATTGTAAAATATTGTAATGGAACATACGATTTGAGGTTGTACTCTATGTCAGTATTGGTATGCACATGGTCATCTACAGTAAAACTCAATCATTAGACAAACAAGGTAATGTGAAAATAGAATTGGGTGTCTATAAACAATTAAGGCCCATTACAGAACCAGTTATATACATATTTGTAAAGCTAAAACAATGGAAATTAATGTATAAAACAATAAGTGACACAACTGAAGATATGTGGTTAACGACACAAAGCAAATCCATATTCACTTAAATTCTTCACATGTATCACATCAAATCTTTTGTTGAATAGAGAGAAGTGGTATGTTTGTGCAAAGAACATAATCTCATGTATGTGGTATGTACACCTATACAACTGGTCTATGTCATAACCAGCAATAAAATAAAATGCATGGCCACATACAATACAGAAGCTACAATAAGAAACCAAGATAACCAAGCAGATATAGAGGACAAAACCAGTCAGAAGCCAATAAAAACTTGTATGAAGACAAGATAGGGAGAAAAGGACCAAGTGATGAAAAAAGAACCATTCCTCAATACTGTCACTCTGTTTGGCCATGAGATATAAGTGGATCATGTAGGCATGACCCAGTTACTAAAGCATCAACACCATTTTAACACAGTACAATGTGGCTGTCCACATTAATATGCATTAATGAAAACATGTATGGATACTTGACATATACAAGTCATAAAGTGGGATGAGGTCTCAGCAGGTAAAACAACAAAAAGTAGAAAGGAGGCATGGCCACATATTATGAGATACATGATATGTTGACAAGGCAACTAGCATCATAAGTCTCATCAAAATATATCAAGAAAGAAGGGTGTATCAATATTGGTTTGACATATTAAATAGTTAAAACATCTACCATTCATAATGGCAATATAGCACAATCGCATCACGCACTTGCAGATGTATGTGAGAATAGTGAACTAACTACTCCAAGGACTATGTAGGAAAGGGGTCTGTATGTCAGAGTTCGTTAGTAGTTGTTCCAGACACCTGAATAAGGCCTGTAGACTGGAGGCATGAGATAAAATCATCATAATATACCAACTGGCCAAAGATGACAGTAAGCAGCATGAGAATAGTCCAAATGTATGTTGCACGTAGCACACAATGGGTAAATTACAAACAAACTCATACTTCTTGTGCATTCTTATATCAGGAATATTAGACACAAGCTGAAACTGGTGACACCCACATACTGACTATGACAAAAAGCAGTTGTGTTGAAGCTACTACCTGTGGTGAGTGCATATATAGGGAATAACAGCCTTCATCAAAACTGTAAAAAGGAGGGTGGTGGGAGAGCTCTATTACATATATACAGTATGGGTTATTAATGTCTAATGTATTTCTTATGCAGAGGATCAAGGTAAAAAAGTGAATGTCATCTAGAATAAGGGTACTGTAACATAACTAACGTGATTTACCAGAAAATTTTGTCAGCTGAGTGGACAAAAGTCTCATATGTTTGGTGGCACAGATAACAAGAAGGAGGAAGGAAGGATGATGGGAAGGGGCTAGGAGTGGAGGAACCATTACATTAATAAGGCCTGTGTATAATGAAAAATAACCAAAATGACAAAACTACCACCTAAGCCACTGATATCTCACATCACACATACATAGTGAGTCAACATAATAGATAGTTGCAGTCTAGATATAAGGAAGCACAACAGCTTATAACTGCAGCAGGTTTGAAGATAGGGAATAGCAGCTTAGATCAAAATTAGAAAAATGTACCAAAATGGGAAAACTAGAAGTTATATTATGATATTTTCATCTTATGCTTATGGTCTACAGGATTTATTTTGGTGTCTTGAACTGTTAGAAATGAATTTTGACATATAGTCCACTTTGTTGGCTAAAACTTGAAATTGTTAGTCTGCTATTCTCATATATGTCTACAAGCGTGTCATGGGATTCCACAATATGGACATTATGCGTGGTTAATGTTTTAACTACTTAATATGTCAAACCAATATTGATATGTCCTTCAGCTGGCCGGAGTGGCCGTGCGGTTAAAGGCGCTGCAGTCTGGAACCGCAAGACCGCTACGGTCGCAGGTTCGAATCCTGCCTCGGGCATGGATGTTTG
Source organism: Schistocerca serialis cubense (assembly GCF_023864345.2). Classification (NCBI taxonomy): domain Eukaryota; kingdom Metazoa; phylum Arthropoda; class Insecta; order Orthoptera; family Acrididae; genus Schistocerca; species Schistocerca serialis. The sequence continues at coordinate 150,071,182 of NC_064642.1, forward strand.
TGATGTCCTTAGGTTAGTTAGGTTTAACTAGTTCTAAGTTCTAGGGGACTAATGACCTCAGCAGTTGAGTCCCATAGTGCTCAGAGCCATTTGAACCATTTGATATGTCCTTCTTCCTTTATATGTTTTGATCAGCCTTATGATAGTAGTTGCCTTGTTATCACTCATGCATCACATAATGTATAACCACAATTCTTGCTTACTTTGCATTTTTTTAGCTTATCAGGCTCCATCCCACTTTATGACTTGTATATATCGTATACCATATATGTCTCTTCATTAATACATATTAATGTGGAATTTCAAATTGTATTGTGCTCCAATAGTGTTGATGCTTAATTAATAGGGTCATATCTACATGATCCACTTACATCACGTGACTCAAAAGAGTGACAGTGTTGAGGAATGATTCTTTCTTCATCAGTTGGTCCTATTCTCCCTATCCTGTCTTCATACAAGCCTCTGTAGTGTTACGATTGATTTTGTAATCTATATTTGCTTAGTTCTTTAGGTGTTTGACTTTGGATTGTATACTGTATATGGATATGCATTTTCATTTTTATAGCTGATTATGACAGTTGTACAGGTACATGCACCTCATACCATTAGACTATGTTTGTAATTCTTTGTTTGCATGTTCATGCTCAAGATTGGTGGACATCTATTTAGTTGATGTCTTTAAGCACATATTTTTTACTATGTCACTTATTTTAATATATGTTGGTTTTCATTGTTTCAGTTCTGCAAGTACATATGTAATTGGTTCTGTAATGGATGTTAATTGTATATAGGTACTCAATTCTATATTCACATTACACTGTTAGCACTATGACTGAGTGGATAGGTCATGTGTATAGCATCCCTGAAATAGAGTTGAAGCCCAAAATAAATATATTTCATACTTAAATATTTTACATTACATTTGTTACAGTTATATATAGATCGTTTTCAAGCAACATAATAACTGTGTGTTACATTTTGAGGTACAATTTGGCTTTTGGAGTCATGATGGAGCTAATGTTGCTGTTTCCATATTAATTTTAGGGCCCTTTGATGACAAAGTGTATCTTCGTAACTGGCTGCCAATAAACTGGTAATAAAATTGTTGCTGAAGGTAGTGTCGAAAACTGAAACATTCTTATCAGGTTTGATCCTCCCTACTCTTTAACGAAGATGGATATGCCAAAGTTCCATAATACAGTGATTAGGACCATAATGCGGTGGGGCACCTCCTTCATCACATCACACACATCATGTGGGAAAATATCCCATGTGGAGGGCAGTTTTGCACAGTAAATCCTACTCAAGTTCCCTACATCTTTCATCACTCATCCCAGTGGGTTCGAGGAGGCTGGGAGCTATATATATAGTGCACATGCACCTGTGGGCAGAAGCCCTTGCTCAGTGCTCTTGACGCCCTTGAGGCCATAGTATTCTTCAGTGACAATAATTTCAGGAATTTTGAAGTCAGTTCCACAACCACTACAATGTAACAAAACCGTCCTTGAGTGGATGGGATGGATCCCATCAAATCTGTTGCTGCTAGTTGTCCCCATTTCGTGAGTATCATGGTGTACAATGGCACCTGCATGGTTACTGTGGAACGTTTTTCCTTTTGGCAGGACGTAGAGACGGCTAACACTCTTCTGACCCTCCTCTCCATATTGTTGAAATAACAGAGTGTCCACAACATTAATAAATACCTTCTGGGTCCAAAGTGGATGTAATTCAGATGTGTGTACCATATAACTTCATTGATGAGCTCCTCAGGTATACATGAAAACCACAAGTAATCTCCTGTATTGCTCTGGTGGAACAGCATTTCCTTCATAACATATACAACTGTTTGATGGCTGCTTCCGACAGATCTTTCCATTTACTCTTCAGTGCTATAAGTGCAGGGTCCCTGTCATGTTCTTTTCTGATATCTTTGATGCTAGCTGTTACTTAGTTTTCAATTGCCACTTTACGCACGTAAAATAAACTGAAGTAGTTCTCTTCAAGCTCCTCGTTCACACCTTCACCCAAATAACAGGCATGTGTGACAGTGCATTCAGAATAATATTAGTCTCTTCAGGTACATACGTGATGGAAAAATCAAACTTCTCAAGGCGGAGTGTGTTAGTTTCGTAGTTAATAAATATCCAACTGCCTTATGATCAATGAAAATTCTTCTCTTTTTGCTGTACAAGAAAAAAATGAATTTTTAAAACCCGCAAACGACAGCCAGTGCTTCTAACTCGATGACAGGATAATTCTTTCTGCACTTTGATAAAAACAGCTCCTATATGCTGTTGTATTGTGGGCTATACTTCCCTTTTCTTTGTTTTGTTGAAACATCATAACTCCTGATCTCTTATAAGCACTGTCTGTGGCCATACAGAATTTCTGCAACAAATTAGGGTATGACAATATAAGTGCTCTTCTCGATGCTTCCTTCAAGTTCAAATGGCTCAAATGGCTCTGAGCACTATGGGACTTAACTTCTGAGGTCATCAGTGCCCTAGAACTTAGAACTACATAAACCTAACTAACGTAAGGACATCACACACATCCATGCCCGAGGCAGGATTCGAACCTGCGACCGTAGCGGTCGTGCGGATCCAGACTGTAGCTCCTAGAACCGCTCGGCCACTCCGGCCGGCGTACCTGTATGTGAGCCATATAGAATATGGTGCTACAAAGAATTTCCTGTGCTCCCGCACACTTAATGGACACTCATATTTCTTTATAGTGCCGGCTTTCGGCCTCCGTGTTAGCTAACAAAATGCCTCTTAATTCCTCTATCTGTTTTCCTGTAATATTCTGCAGCTCCTGTACTTTTTCTACGACTGCATCTTTCACATCTTCCCTCATCTTTTCCTCATCTTGGTCGCATATTTCTCGATTGTAGCAACGGCACTGGTCTTCTTCCTTATCTTCTCTATTGGTATAATCAGCTTAAGACACATTGAAGGAGTCTGCACTCTAATATCATGCTCTTCAAGTCGTATCCGAATGACAGCATCCTTCTGCGTATGACTTCTCCCCTACCGAGATCTAATATGCCCTGTTTTTCTTGCAGGAAATACATTTCAGGAAGTAGGTCAGTCGCTACATTCGACATGACCGAGAAGTTTTTTTGACCCTGTGTCCCTAACACTTGAATTCTATGTGAGATTGGAGTTGTATCTCTGTATATTTGCCGACTAATATGCCTTTATCCTCATATTCCTGACTTAACGGATCAGTTAACAGTGACTTAATGAACTTTTATGATACGCTGATTCTGACATGACAGTGATGTGGCAACCGCTGTATAAAGCAACCTTCGGTCTAACGTATGCTATTGTAACCCTTATAACGGGAAGCAGATCCTGTCTTGTGACTTTCTGTTGTTCTTGTAACAGTAGCTGACCTATACAGTCACTTCCAATAAATTTATTCGTTGTTATGAGTACCGATGCAGGTGCGTCTTGAGCCTATTCCATGTCTATATTCTATCAATTGTGTGACTGGTTTCCATTGCGGTGCTCATTTGATGGATTTGAAAGGAGCACCTCTACGATTTCCATCTGCTGATGCTATCCAGTTCTTTCCAGTTTAGTTCAAAATAACGAGTGTTATTCCTCCCACGAAAATTGTTCCAGTTGTTTCTTGTCTCAGATAGTACGACTTATGATGGCTGTCGCCCATAATTGTGAGACCCTGATGATCCATCTCTATGTCATTCCTCCAATAGTTCCTATTTAACAGCTTACAGAAGTTTCCATAATGATTCCTTCTCTTCTCTCTCATGTTGTGTGCTCTCTGGGAACACTTCTGAATCCCTGTATATTATCTCCACATACTCCCACAAGTAGTTGCTGGTAACTCAATAATAATTACATGTAGCAGAAGCGGATTGTTTTGCATCCACAACGGTTCACCCAGAGAATGATTCGTTTTTACTAATGATTAAAAAAGTTACATAGGGTTTCTGAATCCTGATGATCGTGGTCCCCTGTTTTATTTTGTCCTGTGTCTAAAGTGGTCCACAGCTAGCTAGGAAAGCATCTCTGAATTCCTTATGCGTTCTACAGGTGGTCGAAATACCTTGTAGTTTGTCGGCTACTGATACTTCCACGTACTCACAAACTCTAAAGGCCAAGAGGTTGGCATCGATGTATCAGATTGAACTAACGAAGACTTAGGATTTAATGAGCTGCCATAGTCTCGGTATTTCTGGAAATTCTGAACAGAGATAAAATCTCACATCGTAACTTGTACTCGTTCTTACCCTTGCTTCAAATACCGTACGAATTATTCTACCATATGCTGGGTGACCTTATTACGCAAGTTACTGCTATTTCTTCCCACACTATCTTCATCACTAATGTGTGGGACATATCCCTGGAACTCTGTAACTGTTCGTACTCTGATTCGTGTCACGCGACTGACAGTGTGAACACTTAACAACTTATCGACATAGTGAGGATTCTACTGTATGTACGGGTTCAGTTATGTTGGAATGCAATTTGCCCTTCCTCATTTCCTACTCGACGTATTTTAAACGATCAAAGCCCTCTTCAGATTTCTTCTCACATTGGCTTTCCCCATACTTTATGCAATGGCGAAATTTCTTGACATCTTTATGTATCTTTGCTTCCTGTTCACTAAAGCACTAATGATCTTCCCACAATTCTGTTAGGTCTTCCTGCTGCAGTTCTCACTAATACATCCTCTCCGAGTTTCTCGATACTTTCTCCTATGTTTCTTTCACTATCTTTTCGCCCAGTGCCTGCAATGTGTCAAGCCCCTATTTTTTATTTTACTATCTGTGTATTTAGCTTCCTTTGCATGTTTCTTCGCTACTAGTATTTCTTTTCTTCCTCCTAATTCTTTGGTCCTAGCTACTGAAAATGTAAGTAAATTATTAATTTCAACATTTTGTAATGTACCACTGTCTACATGATGTGTTTGTGCAGTTCTGTATCCACACTCCGTGCTTCATTTTTCTGTTCTTTTAACTTTTGCAATACCATTTGAAAATGGCCCAAAGGTCAAAATTTAAATTGTGAAATAAATAATTTCTACAGTCAATGGTTGATATGATGTCCTTTAAAAAATATTGTTGCGTAATTCTTCGCATTAATTGCTATATGTTTTGACTCACCTGCCAGCCTCTCAATTATCGTCACCTCGTCTTTGATTTTTTTTATGTCTTTTGCAATTCTTTCTCGAATTCCTTTTTATTCCTTACTTTCTTTCTTCCTTATCTCTTTTTCCTTTTGCCTCCTCTGTTAATCCGTTTACCTCCTATATTTCCCCTGCTTTAAAAATTCTAATACTGCGCCGATCTGCTTATTCTTCCACGTCACTATTTCTGGTGCGGATGTGCATAAACGCATTATGATGCGGCACTTTGCTGGCGATACCGACACATCACTATTTATACCTAGAACAATGGCCCTACTTCCAGTGAAGTCATAGGAACGAGGAAAATTCTGTACCACAATCGAGCTATTTTGAACTTCCCACCATTTCTTGAATTATCTCAATTTTATACATAGGGCAATTCGCCTTTATTTCAAAGGGGTGGGGGAAATCGGTCAATGTTGCATGACTTCATTGATGACATCATGGGCGCGGATGTGGAAGGGGGATGTCTGGGAACAGTTCAGGCTGTCCTCATATGTCTCACATTACGTTTTCTACGGTTTACTTAAATCGCTAGGCGAATGCCACGATGGTGCCTCTGAAAGTGCTCGTACTCCGTTAATCCACGCTTCTGCTTAGTCTCTAATGACCTCGCTGTCAATGGGATGTTGAACACTAATCTTTCATCCATTTCAAACAATTCAATATAAATCATTGTTGTGTTGATCAGTAGCCTTTAGTCAAAATTCTTAAGTCACTAAAACAGACACAATATCCCACATGTTACGTTGTTTGGAAAGCTATATACTGCTGCAGCTATTGTATTACAGCTATTATCGCATTTTCCTCTCTTAGGCTTGTGGCACTGTAAGAGCTGTTCTCAACGATCTCAGTTAAACAGCAAGCACGCACATTCAGACATGAATTCTCTTTGTCTATCTCTCTCTTACATTCACTTATAAAGACTTAAGCACACAAAATGTACGTAACTGTACACACACCACCAATGGAGGCCGTACAGAGCTAGAGGACGTTTAGTCACTGCGGCGTATATACGCTTATTCCTTCTCGGAGGAAAATTACAATGCTGCAAAAATTTTGAGTGTTTTCGTCATTCTACGAATTAGCGTCGTCTTCGAATCTAGGAGATAAATTTCGAGGGAACTAAGAAGAAACATCGTAACAACGACTACGTTGGAGCTAACTTATAATATCTGGTTAGTAGAGGTATACCGATGAGCTCGTGTAGCGATGCAAGGGGTACCAAATTAGTCGTAAAAGTCAGTAAATCACTACACGGACAGTATTTTTCAGTACAGGTATTTCGTTCATTCCAAGCAAGTGTCGATTCGTGACGCCATCGTCCAGACACGAGTTGACTGTTATCTGAATCCGTTTTAGCAAAATAATGGTTTCTCTCAGGTGATAAATTTTATTGATTATGAAGTACAAGTTCTTGAAGTTTATTCAGAATCGGAAATGATTTATTAGTAATAGCATGCCATAATTTATCTGTTTAAGATAAAGGTGTTTTGATTTTTGTACGCATGAGAAAAGTGTGAATTTATGTGTGGCTTTTACTCTGAGACAAGTTGTATCTTATAGTGCAAAAGTGCGCGTGAACAGTTCGCTAACCTGTGCGGTACAATATTTTATGATTTTGACAAGGATGGAGACAAATCCAGTTCCAGTTAGACTTTACCTGAGATCACGTTGTTACAAAGGATTCGTTTAGCCCATTAGGGAAAACTGAAACTTGCTCGCTCGATTTGATATTCGTTACAAGCCAGTGCGTGATCGAGCTGTCCTGTAAATCGTATACAATAGTTGCAAATACCCTTGGACTGAATGCACTAAGATGGAAATTAATTTTGAGACAAGTACTGATTCTGACAAAAATGAACCGAAAGTTTATTTAAAATATCAAGGTTCCGTTTTAATTGAGACACGTTGAAACACGTATGTAACATAGCAGCGATGGCGAGGCATTGTAGCATCTGTGACCAGAGAGTATGCGCTTGACCGCGCGAGTGTTGCGAGCGGTTCTCAGTCTGTCAGTCAGTCGTTGCGAGTCTGTAGCTCTGTCTAGTTGAGGGCAGTACTCTGTCAGTAGTCGTCGCGAGCAGTAGCTCTGTTCAGTGGCGTGCAGTACGCCAGTAGTCGTCATGCAGAGCGGTCGGTCAGTGGTAGCAGTCCAGTGGGATTGCGTGATGTGGTCTGGCGACAACACTGGTCAAGATGCTGAATGAGGTATACTGTTAATTAAGATAATCATCGGATAATGTAAAGTTTAACTATTGTAACTAATTTTCAACAAGTGCCCCCAATAATAACTTTGATTTCAAAAGCAATTTTACATAAAATTTTCATTTGATTGAAGTAACTATTTCGTTCCACTCCCCTTAAACAAAAGTTTCAGTTTTCAATTAGATTACAAAAAAAAAAGGAATATTATTATTTGCAATGCAGTTCCTCCAAGCGGTGCGCAACAACAAGAGCAGAAATTTGACTAGGTGTTGCAATGAGGTAAGAATTTAATTTTGATTTTTTACACAGGGCCAAAGACCGATATTTCGGTTTAATTGAATCATTATTATCACTGAGATTTTCTTATCACTGAATGGACTTTAATTTTTTATGAAGAACTTGTACTTGAGTCAGATTGCGATTCTCACTTTTATTGTCATTAAATTTAATTGCAGGGAGGTTACGTTTGGCTCCCATTCATTTATTATTTCTGTCTTAAAAATTTCAGTGGAGAGGTTACACTTAGCGCAATGTCCATTAGCATTTCTATATAATATCACCTTTTAAATTTTTGTGAGGAGGTTACACTTGGCGACACCCAGTCCAGGATCGAATTTCGTTGAGAGTCTTTTGAGCAACAGTCAGATATCTGCTATTATTTGCTTCGATATAATTAGGATTTGGCGCAACGCTTTTATTAACTTGTGACTTTCTTTCTACAGGTCAACGGCAATTTGTTGCTCTATTGTATTTGTGTGTTGCCTTTGCATTTGTGCTTATTTGTTTTTGAATAATTGTGACTACTGTAAAAATGCCGCGAAAGACTGTGAATAGTGTATCGCGAGGTATTACGAACGAAACTACTGATTTAAACAACTTTACCGATAGGACATGTGACACGCAGTGTAATGATGACAATCCTGCGTTCACTAACAATCAGTGCATTCCAACCACTAGTGATGATTTTTACCCTGATAATGAACAAACGAACTCAATTGTCTCGTCTGTTAATTTGACGACAATTGATGACGCAGAACGCTCTATAGTAATGAGCGCTGCCGAGCTTAACACACCCGATTTAGAAAATCCAAGTAATGTACAGACAAATTTTTCGAATGAAAATGGTCAGTGTAGTGAAAGTACGACGGATTTATTTAATTCCGAAATAATGTCTGACAGTGTACATCCGACTGACAAACGTTTTTCTAAATCTGAGAATAACCAAATGGTTACAGTAAGCGAGAAAGTTCCAGATCCACCACTAAACAGCACAGAGAGTATAAACGCTAACTTTGGCTTTGAACAAATTATGGCAAGATTGCTACAACAACTATTTAGTGAACAGAACAAGAAACTAGACAAACTTATTGAACGGATCGGACAACAGAGTGAAAGTTTCGACAACCATTACAAACAACTTAGCGAAACAATTGATAAAAGTTTCGAACTCACAAACGAAAAACAAGACGATCTTAAAGAACAGAACAAACAAGTTAGTGAGCAGATTACAGCTGTTACCGTGCAATGTCGGGACAATAAAGTACATTTACGTGTAGATACTAAGACTTGTGCTAATAACAGTAATGAAGAAGTTGGCACTGTTGCACAAGAATTAAGTAGCACACGTGTAGACACAACAGAATCACATAAAGACGGGATGATTGCAGTCACCGAACAATGTTCAGCAAACGAAACACAGATACACGAAATTAATGCAATCACTGAACAATGCCCTAAAAACGCAGTACAGATTCGCGACGAAGTTAATTTAGGGTCAGTGGAAGTTTCACACACTCCGAATACGGAAGTCAATAATAAAAGTGAACGACAGAACAACCAAAATGTCGCAAGTTTTCAAGTAACAGAATTAAAAACTATTTCAGTCACCAATACGTTACAGAATCCGCCACGTTATGAGCATTTGTCAGAGTCACGCAGCGTGTATAATGTGAACAATTTACAGAGACTACGCGAATTAAAATCTGAAAAGCTACGCGACTTAAAATCTGAAAAGTTACGTAACTTGAAGTACGAAATGACACAGACAAACAGATTCACACACAAACCCGAACGTGTTTTTAAATTCAATGACGAGTACGTAGATTTCGAGCAATTTGCATTTGTAAGAAAATGTAAAGAACTTAATAATGACAGCGTACAGGTACACGCTTTGCACTGTATACGACAATTTATCTTTGTACATTCACCGCTATTACCTGTAATGCAAAAGCTAGCTTTGAACCAGATGCGACAATTTATTATTGTATTTTCATCAGCATTACGTATTATGCAGAAACTGGAATTAGCAAGAATACAGCGATTTACTTTTGAATTTTTACCGCTATTGCGTGCAACGCAAAAGCTAAAATTTAGTTGCAGTGCGTGATTGACCTCAGGGGATTCATTACGCTTTAATGAATATGTGCCGTAGCGAGCATAGGGCCCCGAACTGTAGTAGTGCTGTTTCATCTTTAGTTTTCTGCACTGCTGCCTTTTCTTCTACTATCCTTTATATCTATCCAAACTGCTCTTTAACTATTGCTCTACCTAGTATTAAGAAACGAGTAATGAAAACAGGATATGAGAAATATTTTACCGAATGTGACAATTTTCAGTAGGCACTCCCGTAATGACAACTACCGCCGTAATTTTAATTACAGATAAAATCGTAATCATCAGTATGTATAAAATTTTGAGAAGTCGGAACCATATTTTTGTAACAATAGATGTTTTTCACCACAATAGCATGAAAGTCAACCGCTTAGCATACCTAACCAACAATGCAGTCTACAAGGTCAACCAGGCTTTAATGTTTCGCCGCGTGCACGTATAGTCCCAGCTCCAACAAATGGTAACGCATGGCAGCAAAGAAATAACTACGTACAGACAACACTCTATTTCAACTCGTATCGCAATACACCGTATAGGAATGACTATCACGACAGACGTAAAAATAATGAGCACAATTCTCGGCGTACAGTTAATAACAGTCGATCTTATGAGCAGCAACAACGTCAGCAACAACAAATAATCATGAATGAAACAGACAATAGGTGTCATCCATAGCGTAACACGTCAGTAAGAAATAACAAAGCAGTTCATATAGTGGATATGCCACAATATTCTCCCGTAAATAACAGCACGTACGATAGAATTTGACCAGACACAGTACAGATTGCATATTCCAATAACGTAAGCAATAATTTAGGCACGCAGAATCTTGTTCACGAAAATGTTATTAATTTTGACGCCATCCGACACACGTTTGCATTAAAGACAGAATCACGACGTACGTAGACGACATTCTTATTGCAAAAACTAACTGGTCTGAACACAATATGATTCTTGAACAACTGTTGCAAACTTTTCATGCTCAAGGACTCACAGTTAATCTTAGTAAATCGCACTTTGGTAAAACTTCTATAAAATTTCTTGGACACGTAATTTCAGCAGAAGGCATTGCACCTGATCCGGAAAAACTTCAGGCTCTACGTGACATTACTGTTCCTACGACAAAGAAACAACTACGCAGTTTTTTGGGCTTAATTAACTTTTTTCGTAAATTTATTCATTATTCCGCTTTAGACACACCCAGATTATGCCAATTAACAGGTAAAAACAGTATTTGGTCTTGGGATAAGCAAGCACATTCTGAATTTGTGAACCTGAAACATGCTTTGTTGAATGCTCCACTTTTATCGCACCCAGACCTTACTAGAAATTTTTCCATTGCCACCGACAGTTCTAACACCGCTTTAGGCGTACATATTTTCCAGGAAATTGAAGAAGATGGTTCAACAGTTATTAAAAACATCGCATTTGCAAGCCGCATTCTGTCACCTGCTGAACGAAATTATTCCGTTACATAATTGGAAACATTATGCGTTGTATGGGCTTTTACGAGATTTAGGCACTTTCTTTATGGCAGACATACCACCGTCTACACAGACCAAAGAGCAATACAATTTTTGCTTTCAGCTAAATTTACTCACGACAGATTAAGCAGATGGAAACTTTATTTGCAAGAATTTAATTTTACGATTGTTCACATCCCCGGCACACAAAATGTTATAGCAGACGCACTATCGCGATCTCTCGGCAACAATCAGCAAGACGTAGCAACCAACTTCTGCAAAGCAAATTTCAGTGTCATGTACATTCAGCAAGTCGCATTTGAAAACTTTATTTCATCGTCACTACAGGACATAGCGCAAGAGCAAAATAAGGACAATGTGTGGAAAGAAATTAAAAACCTTTGGCAAGATAGGAAAAATGTTACGATTAGGAACCACTACACTGTACGCAATGACATTCTGTTTCGCCGCTTTCATCCTGACAGCAACAATTGGTTATTATGCATTCCTGACGAACTGGTTAACAAATCAATTTGGTACACTCATTTAAGTTACGCACATTACGGAGCACGAAAATGTTTTCTTATACTGAGACAGAACTCTTATTTTTCTAACATGGAGAAACGTATACGACGAGTTTTAGCGTCTTGTAAAATTTGCCAGAAAGCTAAATCAGACACCACTTCACATTTTCCTCCATTATATCCCATTATACCTGTTAAATTAAGACACATGGCCGCAGTAGATATTTTTGGTCCGATTCCGAGAACTAACAGAGGTTTTTGCTACATCTTTGTCGCTGTTGAACTCACTTCAAAATTTGTTACTTTCACTCCGTTACGTAAAGCTACTGCTAAAACTGTTTCGAAAGCATTTGTAAAACATTTTCTATTTCATGTAGGGCATGTGATGAAAGTAATTTCTGACAATGGATCTCAATTTCGTAGTAGCGTATGGACACGCATGTTACGAGCTAGAAACATTTCTCCGATTTATATATCCAAGTACCACGCTTCTTCAAACCCTGTGAAAGATTAATGAAAGAAATTGGTAAACTGTGTAGAATATACTGCCACAAAAGACATATTGATTGGGATACACACATACTCTCATTCCAAGATGTAATTAATTCCATTCCAAATGAATCCACTATGTTATCTCCGTCTATTATACTGAAAAACGTTGAACCACCAAACAAAATTAAAGAATTAGTAAACTTCCCTAAATGTCGTCGACTAAGACACCACGAAATAATTGACATTGCGCTGAACAACATCAAACGTGCCGCAGAGCGCCGGAGAAGACGGCAAAAACAGGTTTGTAGACGCCGAGACTTTCACGTTGGACAGAAAATATTAGTACGTACACATTATTTATCCAGTAAATTAAAAGGTAAGTGCAGTAAATTTGAACTTCTATACGCAGGTCCATATCGGATTCGCAGCATCCCCCACCCCAATGTTGTACACGTCGAAACTTTGAGAACTAGAAAATCGAAAGGCAACCACCATATCTCAAACATTAAACCGTTTATTGAATGAAGACACTTTATGATTCAACACACTATGATGTCATTTATTAATGCAATTATTTCACTTGACTAATTACTGATGATTATCGCATTTTTTCTTGGCAAGTGCCCGGCAAGGTAAGGTTAGCAGGTCGCTTTTCTTGTCGTTACACATCAGACCGTGCACATTTTCAATTTTTTTTGTATATGATTGTACTCCAGTTTTGTTTGTATGCACTGTGAAATAGTTAAGATATAACACACCTGTGACTTTGACATTTTTTGCCTTATGACATCTCAACATCGTGACTGTTTTACATTTTGCTGCTGCATTGTATTATTCTGTGTACATTTTTGCATCTGAACACTGTCAATGCCTTTGACATATTACGTTTTCTGTCATGTTATGCTGTATGGTTAATTATGTTACCATAAACCAGTCATTATCTAATGGGTATATGATTTAAATGCAGGACATTAATCTTTGTTCATCAATTTCAGTAAGAAATGGTGCGTGTAAGAAATAAATTCAACAGAAATGGGAATTTCACCTACGGAATAAACGATAGAAGATGCAATAACTTTATGAGGAAGAGTAAATGGATCAGGATTAACAAGCATTAACAAGAATATACTATACTCATCGTAGAATAGCAGTCTTAACTAATTATTTCTTTCAGAATACAAGGTGATTGATGCAGGCTGTCAGACTGAACTACACATCTTAGTTTTAGTGATGAAATATGCTAGAGATAAGGAATAGTTGTATATTGAGTAATGAAGTGATTTTTTGCAGATGATAATGAATACTGATGAATAATGATGAAGGATATGGTATTATGAATAATGAAGTTTTTATTTACAGGTGATGATAAGAATGAAGTTATGATAATATGGATAATGAAGTGATTGATAATGAAGTTTTTTCTTTACAGATGAGGATAATGTTGGAGTTTTATATTTATGCTATGTAGTTATTTAAGTATTTGTTGCAGTTTATTTTGACAGCAGGTGTTATGTTGCATAGTAGGATGACGGAAAGTTTTGGAAAGGACAGCTATGGAACACATTTTATACACATTTCACTACCTGTTAATTCGAAGTTCACTACTTTTCAGCATAGTGTGCGTTTCTTCTTTCAGGTCAATAATCCATTTTGTATTTTTTCCAGGAGATGCTTGTCATGATACTTACTAAAACTGTTACTTATTATACCTGTTCTAGTACTTGCATTTTTATTTTTTTTTTACCCATTTGTGTTTACCATTTATAAATGTAATCACATTTACTGCCTTGTTACATAACCTTGCTACAGCTGACTCATGACGAATGACGTTACCTATCCTCATTTGCAGCAATAGGTCAAAAGCAAAAAGTGTTATGCCTCAGCAATTAATTATCGATCCCAACGCAATGCATTGCTAACAAAAAAAAAAAAATGTATTAACAGTCCCAAATAGTGATACCAGTTTGAGAAAATTCTGAATAATACTGATTAGCTCTGAATAGTATGTCACTTGAGTAATGACTTCTTAATGAGACAACAAAAATACACATATATATAAAATAATGCTTAGTAACTGGCTAGTAATTGCCACTGTTATTGTAATGAGACTACTTATAATCCCCATGATTATTAATGCTATGACTATAATTAACTGATTTTTAATATGAATGAGGAACAATGCTTTATACTATTCGATACCTGATGGCCACTGAGTGCCAATAATTAGTGTCACTTAATGAATTGTTATTAATTATGCCATTAATTAGTTCTTGTTTTCAATGTTAATACTTTGTAACTGGAAAAGAATGTGATTGTTTCATAATGCTTTGTAATTAGAAGGCTAATGATTATTACTATTGAAATGACAAATGATTAATTAACTATGCTTTATAATTGGAAATTAATGTGACTGTTTAATAATGCTTTGTAATTAGGAAAAAGTTAATGACTAATATTGGAATGACAAATGATTAATTATTGTTTCATGATGCTTTGTAATTAGGAGAAGGTTAATGATTAATACTATATTGAAATGACAAATGATTAATTAACTATGCTATACTTTGTAACTGGAAAAGAATGCGATTATTTAATAATGCTTTGTAACTAGGAAAAGAAGATTACTGATTCTATGTAAAACAATTAATGAACATTTTTCTGTAATACTACATACATGGTACAGAAATGTTCAATAACTGGGCTATGAATGCCGCAAACTACTACTGTAATTGACAATATTATGTGACTTAATGTCCTTCACCTTATGAGCTAACTACCCTGAATTACTGCAATGTCCATTTGTCCTGTTTATCCTAGTGATCATGGAGCACTATATTTGGTTTTGCACTAATTCTACGTTGATGTGCCGTGTAAGAGCGTGGTGTTGACACGACATGCTGTCCACCACCGTGAGCGATGAAGACGTTATTATGGTCCCACTGTTTGGTGTACCTAATATACTGCCAAAATAAAAAAAAATGGAATATTACTACGACAGTTCAGTGTCTTGGCTACGCTGATAAATTCTGAGGGGAAAAGAACTTCAAGTTGTGTCACTTGGTGTTGTACTTCTGTGGAAAGATATGGACTTTCAAAACAGCTGTGTGCAATCTAAAGTGCTACAACCATGATGCAATCCTTCCCTTTCCTATCCTAATTCTTGTCACATAGTGAAAATCATTTTTGCTAACATTATTTATGTTCATGGCTATACATTTTTCAATTCGCTAAACTCCAGTGCGAGTACACTTATGTCACTGGTCGACATGATTTTTTTTGCTATTATGTTTATTTATTGCCAAAATGCTAAAGACATTTTTTTGATTTGTTCTGAAGTACAGTATATGTGCACTTTTGTCTTTTATATTGTATATACATTTTTTATTTTCTGAACTACAGTGCATGTGCACTTCTGTTAGGTGTTAATATGTTTTCTACTGAACTTCAGTGCCTGTACACTTTTCTCATTTTTCAATATGATTTCTACTATTCTGTATATTCAATACTTTAATGCGAATGCACTTATGTCATTTGTTACTAATTGTACATACATTTCATCAATTACTGATATGTTCTCAACTGCAGTGCATGTGCACTCATGTCACTTGTCAACATAATATTTTTTGCCAGTCTGTTTATTTGTTCTGAATATGCTAAAGAATTTTTTTCAGTGCCTGTGCACTTTGTT
The DNA here is from genome assembly GCF_023864345.2 of Schistocerca serialis cubense. NCBI lineage: Eukaryota > Metazoa > Arthropoda > Insecta > Orthoptera > Acrididae > Schistocerca > Schistocerca serialis. The sequence goes on from NC_064642.1 coordinate 150,087,105, forward strand.
ATCTGTCAAATAATTTGTATATACATTTTTCTGATTTGCTACTATGTTTTGTACTCACATTTTGTCTTTGTCTGATATATTTTGTACTTGTGCGTGTGCACAACATTTAAATATTCTGTAAGTTGTAGAATTTTGTTAATTAAAGAAAAATTTTGCCGCGCTTGGCAAGTCCAAATGACTCACCATCGCTGCCAAATTTTTGCCCCCCCAGTGGAGGGTTATGAAACACGTATGTAACATAGCAGCGATGGCGAGGCATTGTAGCATCTGTGACCAGAGAGTATGCGCTTGACCGCGCGATTGTTGCGAGCGGTTCTCAGTCTGTCAGTCAGTCGTTGCGAGTCTGTAGCTCTGTCTAGTTGAGGGCAGTACTCTGTCAGTAGTCGTCGCGAGCAGTAGCTCTGTTCAGTGGCGTGCAGTACGCCAGTAGTCGTCATGCAGAGCGGTCGGTCAGTGGTAGCAGTCCAGTGGGATTGCGTGATGTGGTCTGGCGACAACACTGGTCAAGATGCTGAATGAGGTATACTGTTAATTAAGATAATCATCGGATAATGTGAAGTTTAACTATTGTAACTAATTTTCAACAAGTGCCCCCAATAATAACTTTGATTTCAAAAGCAATTTTACATAAAATTTTCATTTGATTGAAGTAACTATTTCGTTCCACTTACCTTAAACAAAAGTTTCAGTTTTCAATTAGATTACAAAAAAAAAAAGGAATATTATTATTTGCAATGCAGTTCCTCCAAGCGGTGCGCAACAACAAGAGCAGAAATTTGACTAGGTGTTGCAATGAGGTAAGAATTTAATTTTGATTTTTTACACAGGGCCAAAGACCGATATTTCGGTTTAATTGAATCATTATTATCACTGAGATTTTCTTATCACTGAATGGACTTTAATTTTTTATGAAGAACTTGTACTTGAGTCAGATTGCAATTCTCACTTTTATTGTCATTAAATTTAATTGCAGGGAGGTTACGTTTGGCTCCCATTCATTTATTATTTCTGTCTTAAAAATTTCAGTGGAGAGGTTACACTTAGCGCAATGTCCATTAGCATTTCTATATAATATCACCTTTTAAATTTTTGTGGGGAGGTTACAACGTATCACAGTGTTGGTTACGTTGCCTAGCAACACTTTAATGAAGCTTAATTAATTTATCAGAGCGATTTGCGACGCAGTATGTCCCATTATACACACAAAATATTACAGTTGACCGCATGAGTATTAGAGTGTTTTTCTTTCCATAAATTCCAATAAACCGGCAGTTTCAAAAGTTAAATCACCAACTGTTGCGTATCTTCATTGTATCACTGAGGAACTTGTTATATCGTACCTCTTCATTAAGAGCTCTCACGAAGCCGGGACAAACAAGAAGAAGACTAAAAGAAGAGGCATCAGTAAACTCGACAGGGGTAAGAATGTGACTGTACATCGTAGCATTATTGGGTCATAAAGTCGTCGTCTCTTAGTTGACAGAACTACGTAATACTCCACGAAAGAGAAACTCGCTTCAAAGTTTTCATCTTATTCGTGAGAGAATTTTAAATCAGTGTTGACCTTTTCTCTCTTGTAAGTGTAGCCGTTTGACTTCTTGAATTTGAAATCACACTACAAGGAATTCCAGCACAAAATAAGACTCTATTGAGGAAATGAAATTCAATTTTTCTTTGGTTATTAATGAAGTTTTAGAAATATAGGCATGTAAATACATTGGAATAGGATGATAACTGGGAAAATGCAATTATAGGTACTTCAACTCTTTCTTAAATCACCGCGCTTTCGAACGTAGATGCGCTGTCTTCAGAGAGTGCTCTTTATTTACTAATCAGAAATTCTGCCAGACACTCGTTACAAAGATATAAACACCATAGTGTAGTTTCCTATTAAAATATTATTAGCAGTTTTAATAATTGGATGTCACTATGTAATGGCTGCCCTTAGTGTTACTGACATTTGTGCTACTACTTAAAATGTTTTGTTTATTGTGTTGGAATACATCGCCTTAAATTTTTCTTTGCTCTTGCATGTACCTAGGCCTACTGCTATAGAATGCAGTATGAATACTTCTCTTATCTAAGATAACTTGCTGAAAGCGTTTGTTGCTATTTACTATATTTTTTTAGCATTTCTCTTTTAGGCCAGTGTCAGACAGCAGCGTGACGGACGTAATGCATGTTTACGGAGCTTCCTAGTTTCGCTCTGTACGGAGATAAACTAATTTCTTGGAAAGGTTTCGCTGGACGGTATATTAGTCCTTCAGAGTGCAAGCTAGTCCTCTTATCAGCTGAGCAGCTCACTTAGCGGCAAGATAAAGTCAGCGAGAAAGCTGTCTCGCTTAGCAAGTGTTTGTACTGCGGAGATTAAGCAGTTCGCCGCACCGATATATTGTTCTCGCTGACGACTCGATTAAGATTTCTGCCCGTATCTCGAAAGTGATCAGCAGAATAATGGTTGCGAGAGAATATAAATGCCCCGCCACTGTGCGTAGCTTGGCGTGGACGCCACAGTCGCGATTCTTGCCAAGATTTCTCTCGTTTCCTCACTCTCTGCTCTGAAGAATACGTTTTATTCCTGCCTGCCTGTAAAAGCCCTTTGTAACAACCCTTGCTCTGTCATTGAAAACATATGTCACAGCATATCTTAGTTCTTTATCAGTACTCAGAAAATTAGTGGGAGCTTTTGCTGGGTTAGATTTCCTGTAACTGACAAGATGGGTACAAAAATGATGGTTATTTTAGTTATTATGTACCTCACCTGGACCAATTTAGATAACGATTTTCATGGGATTGTTCAGGCTCTCTCACACATGTACGAAGCGACCATACACATGGCACTAAGTTCGTGGATTTTTGGATTTGTAAATGGCACCTGACAGTAAATATCCTTCGTACTTAAATTCTAACGACGTCACTGAAAAGGGAGACGTGTAAGTTACTGTTAAACCCATTTGGAACTCATTTGGTCGTCACTTAACGATACGTAGCAAAGGCCTTCCAATTATTGCCGTGAAGTTGCCCACTGCAGGAATTTTGCTTTCTGAAACACCAACTATACCGTTGCTTCAAGAATAAGCCATTACGATTTACAAATTACTTGTTCACTCGATACGTAACTGTCTCGCTATTTTTGAACTGTCATTCTGTTCTCATAGTGAGTGCTGCAATGTCTGTGTTTTTCTCGTTTGCCTCCAACGTAGCAAAATTAATAGCGATACATAAACATTAAATTTATTTTACCACCTACGACAAAGTAGTGCAAAGATTTACATTACTTCTTCTACTCTTTCCTCCCACTTTTGAAAGACGGAGACTATGAGAGTGGAGTTCAGTTCCAGTTCATTGAGAGCATGAAGGCGCGTGTTGTAATCAGCTCCCGCACTGTCTGATACCCGCCATCACATGTGGCATAATTAATACCAATAATAGGGAAGTAATTTAGCGTACTTATCTAAAGAGCTGTAAGTAAGTGCACACTCGGAACATTATTGTGACGTTCAAAGAATAATAAACGAGTCAAAAGGTAATTCGAAGATAACTTTTGTGTCTTCTGTAAGTTATTAACCAAGAAAGATCTTTTACGTTCCCAGAACATCATCCAAAGAGGGCTGAAACATTAACATTACGTTTTCTGTTTTCCTTTTCCCATATAGCGGATTGCACGATATATGATTACGTTATTTTTATGTGGGATAAAACCAAATGACAAAATTTCTAATTTCAGCCTACCAGCCAGAAATAAATATTTTTTATGAAGGAATATTATAGTGTTACACTGATTACTTGAACAGAATATAAAAAGCCAGACATAGTATTTGAGATTCTAGTAACTGGTTTATAATAATACATAAACTTGCGAAACAACAATAATTCGTCTATGAAGGTAGTAATACGTCTGAACTAATGAAAATTAGTTCCCTAAAGTAGAATATGGGTCTACACGCTATCAATACTCGCCACCGTAATCCTCAAGCTTCCTGAGCACGCCCGTATAACTTTTTTTTTTAATTCAATGTAAAAAACGAACAGTAGAAGGTGCAACATGACGTTATTAAAACGGATAATGTAAAATTGGTGACAATGGCTGGTGGGGTCAGCGGTTCGTGGTCGATCTTCACAGGCTTGATGGCCAGCTCCTTGTAATCTGATGAATGGAATTCGATTACGAGTCCACGAATAGGAAGGTGGATACTGAGGAGGATCTTTGGTGGATGTGAGGCAGCGCTTCAAAGGTGACTGTGCAGTTTTAGTTTGGCTGTGACCAGTGATGACGCTGGCAGTCAGCTTGATGGCTTGGCTGATGATAAGAATGACGAACCGCTTGGGAATGGGGCTGTGACCCAAACTACACAGCGAAACACAACTAAAGGCTCACCTTTTCGAAACACAGTAATTATTTCCCATTGCAAGGTAGAAGAATTTGGCTCAAAGGTACTTCTAAACTTCCTCTGTAATGGCACAAAGACATGGCGCCCTGCGACATCACACTCAGGCTTGGCGACGCTTCAGACATCAAGTTGTCGACACATGCGAAGAAAAGGCCAGAGCTCAGAAGTTCATGTGAGGAGGCTCGGCGACGCTTCAGACATCAAGTTGTTGGCACATGCGAAGAAAAGGCCAGAGCTCAGAAGTTCATGTGAGGAGGCTCGGCGACGCTTCAGACATCAAGTTGTCGACACATGCGAAGAAAAGGCCAGAGCTCAGAAGTTCATTTGAGGAGGCTCGGCGACGCTTCAGACATCAAGTTGTCGACACATGCGAAGAAAAGGCCAGAGCTCAGAAGCTCATTTGCGGAGGCTCGGCGACGCTTCAGGCATCAAGGTGTCGACACATACGAAGAAAAGGCCAGAGCTCAGAAGTTCATGTGAGGTGTAAGGTGGGTCAGTGATGTCACGTTAGCCCCAAATTTCATCCCAATTCTGCCCACCACCACCGTGAACGTGTCACTTGACGGAGAGGTCGTGACACCCACTCTTATCCACACTCGACCCCTTGTTTTGACGCCTCTGCGACTGAGGTCAGGACCGTAATACCCAGAGTTGAAATGACGTGGTCTTCTTACGCGTGGTCAAGGAAAACGTCTCAGGCGTACCAACGCTCAGAATCGACACGAAAAGGTCTCAGGCTGTGGCATAAAAGATGTTTCCTTTAAGTTCCACAAAATTCACCAGACAAAAAATTATGGTCGGACTGCACTCCAAAGGGTTAAGATCACGTTCAACAGGGTTCCTGGTCCACGATGTCTACATAGAAGGGCTGAAGCGTCCTTCGGGTGTTAGCAGTGTCAAAGGTTGTCGAGAACGTCGACCTGTTGCTCAGCACATTTCGAACTCACGCTTCCGATCGCAAAATGTGTGGGAATCAGCGCCTCAGGTGAAGGCGTCGTTCCATTGACGTCCTTTGTGCTATCCCCTGAGTCCTTTCCGTGTCGATTGTGAGAGGCAGTGTGTCTCAAATATTTTCCTCGGCCACACTGGGCCACATATAAGAATAGCACGTGATTTCAACACTCGGCGTCGCGGTTCTGACCTCCATCGGAGAGGTGTCAAAAGAAGGGTGAAATGTGGGTAAGAGGGGGTATGACGACCTTCTCATAGTGTGACGCGTCCACTGTGGCTTTGGGCAGAATTTTGGTGAAATTTGGTGCCAAACTGACATGATTAACCTGTCTTTTACCTTACATGAACTGAGTTCTCGCCTTTTTTCACATGTGTCAATATCTCTGCATCTGGAGCGTTGCCGAGCCCTAGGGGTGACGTCCAGGGCTCCATGCTTTTGCATAATTATGGATGAAAGTTGAAGGAGTCTTCGAGTAGCTATGGGAATTAATTGCTGGGTTTCGAAAAAGTGAGCCTTTAATTCTGCTGCGCAGTGTAGTAGCAAAGAACCGATGACGAAATAAATTAACAGCAGGGTGTATGCTTGGAAACCTCTGTTTGCATAACTATACGTTATTTACCCGTCAGCAAATTTATCCTCCAAAAGTTGTGGAGAATATCGTGAAAAATAATAGATATTACTTTGGGGAGTAGACTGAAAGTTGTGACATTGTTTTAGGTGGCTGGATTAAACCAAGGAGACAGAAGGGCGTTCCACATAATAGGATAAGTGGTCTCGCCGACAGTTTATACAGTGTCCAGTCACACTAATGTGATCACCTGTAAACAGCCTGAATAACCACATTTTGCAGCGCGGACAGTGCGAGATGTGCGAGAAGAGAATCAGTGAGTTCCTGGGAGACAGAGACGGAGACGTGGGCCCATGTCGACTCCGGTATCGTGGCCAGCCTGCGTTCGGCCAGAGGAGCACAGTAAACTCATCTTGATTCTCTTCGAACCACGCAGGTACGCTGTCAGCTGTGTCTCACCTTACATTGTCCTTCTGGTAGATGCCATCGCGCCCAGCAAAAACAAACTGCATGTAGGTGTGGACATGGTGTCCAAGGATTGATACATTGTGTTGATCCGTTGTGCCTTTCAGATAACCCAGGAAATGCCCTCCAGGCTGGTTCCTTCCGACGATTGTTACAGGGCGTTCGCTTTCAGATGTTTCACGCCGTACACACCAACGGCCATTTGTCAGATGGAGCCTAAAACGTGATTCATCTTAAAAGGCTACCTGTCGCCACCCAGTGGACGTCCAGTTGCAGTTCTGTCGTGCAAAGTCCAGCCTTCATGGCCAATGAACAGCAGCCAGCATGGTTGCATGAACCGGGCACCTACTGCTGATGCCCACATGAAGCAACGTTTACTGAACGGTCGCTGAGGAGACACTGCTGGTAGCCCCATTCATCTGGCGACCAGTTGCTCGACAGCGGCAAGTCCGTCCAGTCGTACACATCTCTGCAGCTGTCGTTCACCCGTGTCATCTGCAGCCCATGGTGCACCACAGTGCCCTCGACGTTAGTTTTAGTATACTTTAAACACTGCGGCACGTGAACAACTTACAAACGTAGCCGTTTCGGAAACGCTTCCACTCTTGACCCGAAAGGCAATGAGCATGTCCTTTTCTACGTCAGATACACCGCTCAATTTTCTCATTACGACCATGACTGCACTGTTTTCTGCGTCCCTCCGGCGTGCTTTATATTCCCTCTGTACCTAGTACTGCCACCTGCCTCCTGTTAGTGATTATTCCACTGTGATCTCGAACATAGGCGGAGATCATGTTAATCTGACTGGATCGTGTATGAGCTGATCAGCTCCCTCTCTGGACCGAGACAATCTAAAGCCGTCGACAGACGGACCGTACTCTCGAACGTTAACGTTGAGCTGCTGAACGCTCAGGGACGATGCTACTTGTGCATACGGTACGTGGACCCAGACGTGGTACACGCGATCGCAACGCACTCCAGCGGCAGTTTGAGGGATGTTTCTAGTTCGTAAATCACACTGTTTACTCAACGGGCGCGCGTAAAATTACCACGTTAGCTCTATTCAAACGCACATTTCCTCCATCGTCCACGAAAGGGCAAGTACCGTGTCCAATCAATAAGGTCACAGGCTTAGAAAAGTTCCATTACAAACAGTGAGGTATAAATTTGGAATACTTCTCCGAATAAGATAAACATTATTTCATCATTCCCACATTTTAGCAAAACCCCAAGGTCTGTCTTACTTGATCACTGTTCCTACCCTGTAGCAGAATCTTTGCAACATGTGAATTACGAAACGTAAAAGAAAAAGGAGCAAAATATCTTTATACAAGTAGCGCAAGCTGTCCTGTAGATGAAGCAAATCGAACAAAGTGACCCTGTAATCTCCCTCTCACTTATCGACCTTAATGACAGTGAAAAATTAAACCGCATGTACCTAATGGGAATTTGGGAAAAGCATTCGTCACCGAAGTTAATCTGTCGGTAAAGAGGGAGGAAAGGGTTACATCTAAATGAAAGGAAAAATGCAAATGAAATTGGTGGAAATTAATTTTGAGAAAAGGGTAAAATTAATAAAGAAAGTAAATGTGCGGTCGTCACGTTAACAATTAATTGGCGTTAATTAGATATTTGAGATTTGGGGAAAATTACGGTCGCCAGTCCTATGGACAACTACTATAATAACTGATAAAGAAAGGTTATTGATCATATATTTAGCACTAAAAGCGTGGCAACTGAAGGTTGACGCGTGTTGTGTGAAAACTGAAAGTTTGTCAGAAGTAATAAATTTCGCTACACTCTGACTTAATTTAGCAAAAGAATTAATAAAACCGGAAAATTGAAAGTTAATTTAGTGACTGAAATTAATAGTGAGATTTGTTTCTGAAGCACTACGAAATTCAGTAAAATAAGGTTAGTCTTGGGCTACCTCAACAATCATTTCAAAAGCTACTTGAATCTACACAATTTAGAAATAAGAGATTTAACTTTGAACTTGAGTTAAATGATTCTGGACAATTAACATTTAGTACGTACCAAGCTGAGCTCCAGTCACAGGTAAGCTAAAATATGCTACCAAAACTCGCACTCTTAATTTATGCTTGTGTAATCTAAATATTGTAGCCAGCTATGAATACCTTAACTGAACTTTGAAATTAAAGCAGTGAAATGGAATGATATTACTTTAATGCTGGCGTCTGAATTCCAACGACACTCGGGTTCATTTCGGAAAAGGAAGGCACCCTGCTTGGTAATGCAATTGGGACAGTGAGCAGAAAAGGTTCATGCTAAGTTGCTGTACTTTTGTGATGCAACACTTTCAAAAGTTGAGGTCTGCCATACAGTTCTAAAACTTTACGTGCTTCCAGTCTTCCTTGTTGGTTGATTGAAGGTTTGAAGCCGTCGATCGAGGAGGTGGCGACAGTCACTCATTGTCGGCCGTCGCTGTTGCAGAAGCTGGATGTTGGCGCGCCTCCATCTCGACACGGTCACCATGCGAAACGGGCTCTTGATGTGCGCCAGCTAATGCTTCCCGTCCGCGACACCGTGTCAGAAACTATCACAGCAAGTCGAGCGCAATTACATGCTGCCAAACCCCGAAAGCGCGGCAACTCGCGGGAGCGTCACACAACACACCTGCTCCACTGCACTACTCCAGCCAAACTCCCCTCTACCCACGCTCCACGCGACAGAGTTAACGCTACCAAAGATCCTAAACACTTTGGTTCTCCACACGGCCTATCGATGTATTAGTTCGATAGCATAATTTTCCCTAGGCCAGACCCAGCATAAAAATACAAATAATATTCACAAAACAAACCAATTATACATCGATATAAATGCATAAATATATATATACAAATAGTAAAACAATTACAATATATAAAGACACAGAAATGTCATATCTTCGGGTAACAAAATAAGGAAAAATCTATAGTATAATAGATGGAAATAGGATGATATGCATTTCCGGCGTTACAACCCCTCAAAAGAAGGTGAACTTATATTTACATAACATCAAATACTATAGCATATACTAATATTAAACTAATAATAAAATATCAGAACCTAATAAAAACGCGAATGTTAGGAAAAAAATTGGTAATGTTAAGACGCAAACCACTGCCTCAAGAAAAACTCATTATTGGACTTAATCATATTATGTTAGCCCATACTGAAAACGTTAATCGTAGATAATTAAGTTACTAATTGAAATTTAATTATAACAAATTGTACCAAGAACAATGCATTTTGGGTGGATCTTCAGTGTGTCACTGCCTTCAAATAGCCTACTCTCATAATATGCAATAATTCTTTTGCCACGAACATGATGTTTCTTACTATTTTATTGGAACGAATTACGCAACTAACAACGGGTTTTCCAGTGATTCTCAATCTGCTGATGCTCAGAAACGGCATATATACATATAGGCTTGAAATGAATGCCAATATGGCATAACTCTGTACTGAAGAGAGACGGCGTGCGTGTGACGTAGGTGGCGTTGTGCCATCTCATTGGTCAACCCTCAGACGCACGCTGAGAATATCTGACATGCCAGATATCGCTCTGCACGTTCAGAAAGATTCCCGAACGTGCTATTCCACGCTATGACGTCAGGAACTCGGCACGCTCAACGCTCAACGTTCGGATGGACGGCCCGTGTGCCGACGGCTTAAGAAGAAACTCGCTACAACTTCTGTTCGTCTTGTGTATAAAACCGATTGAAAGACACTACCCTGCAGTCGCTCCAGATCCTTGAGCGTCATGCACTCTCCCTCGCCTTCCGTATACGCCTCCCGTCGCCCACATGGACCCTCTATGACCTCTTTCCTTTCCCCCATCTGCTCCTGTTCCTCGAACATATCCGCATCCTCTACACCTCCCGCCGCTTGATCCCCATCACTCCTTGGTTGCTCCTCTCCTCTCCCGTCCCTGCCCCCTGCCACGTCTTCACTGTTGTGTCCTGCCTACCCTCCATCTCTACACCCTTCACCTCCTTTCCCAAGGTGGCTTCCATCAACTCCCCCTCCCAGATAATGCCCTCTCTCCCTCCATTTATCCCTCCTCTGATCCTCACCCCCCCCTCCTTTCCTCCGTCCTTTCCCTGGGCTCCCTCTCCCCCCCTTCCATCCTCTTTTTTTCCCCACCTACCCTCTCTCTGCACCCCTTCTCTCCCCGAGTCCTTTTGCATTTCCCTCCTCTGCCTTTTCCCATTCCCTCTCGCCTCTGCCTTGCCCCTCCCCCCCCCTTATGAGTCCTCTCCCTCCTTTGGTTCCCTCCCTTTCGTTTTTCCTCTCTTCCCTCCTTGTTCCCCCCCCCCCCCCATCTTCCCCGGTCGCCCCCCCCCCCACCCCATCTGCCCTCGGCTATGGTGTGTTATCTTTGTGCCAACATTTTAGTACAGTGTTTACAGTGAGTGTTCAGTGTTGTGTGTCTTCTCCACAGTGTTGCGAACGGACATCATACTTTCGCTGGGTGTGATTTTTATATTTCTTGCGAACAGAAACCAGACTGTCGCCATGGTTTTTAATTGTCTGTCTACTATGTTCCCTGTGTGCTTCCTGTGTATTTTATTAGATCTGCCAACCCTTTGCTTTAAGTTTTAACTTTCCACAATTTTCCGCCGTTTTACAATTTCAGTCACCGTTTTATCGCCTGATTTTATTTTTTCTTATCTTCTTTCCTACGTTTTAAAAAGTCTCCAGGCTGCAGAGCAGCATAATAAGGTGCTGCCAGCCCGCCCCATTCGGGGGAATCGAAATACAATAAAGGGGAAACAAACCTGCGGTCACAGGAGGCGTGGGAGCCAGGCGACGGGGCGGGCACCCCGCGACAGAGCTCGCGGCCAGCCATCGGTCGCCCCGATGCGACGCCCGCCGCAGTAATTGGCCGTGCGGTGCGCGTGCGGGCGTGGCCGCCGTCCCGGTCTCCTGCGCCGTATTTCGCGACCAGCCCTGTGGCGCCCCAGGCCGCCTCGCCACTGTTACCACTGCCGTCCACAAAGTACCGGCCACTCTGCCCATTGTACGAAGCCTCGTTCCTCTTAGCAGCTTCGCTAGTTTCGCATTCCAGCAACTTCCCTCCGTAACAAGGCACTCAGATCGTTACTCTATCGCTGTAATATATATAACAGAGGCGTTCCCTCTTGCAGCCACTAACTTAAAGAAGAAACACGCGAAAACTGTTCAGGAATTCCTCCTGCTCTACCACTTGCGAGACATACCCTTTTATTATGTTTGTACTCTCTAACCTGACCGATTTAATTCCAGATGCATATCTCTCCTCACGATCCAGTGCTAATTAGTGCAGTTGCACTCTAGACAACGTGATCTGCCATAAGCAACCCAGAGCACTCTTTCACGGGTGGGATCTCTCTGAATCTTCTAGCTATGAAAGCACAATCATAGAGCACAAGATGCAGATTTTGTTTCAAAAACAACGCTGAAATTCGCAAGGATTGGACATATATTATTCGCAGTCTCATCTCAAACCGCATATGGTAGTTTACATTAGTAATCGTCACTATTGACTGGCAAGGTCCAGAGATGAAGAAGGACATGCATGAGTCAGGTTATGACGCAGTCGTATCGTGCTCACAGAATCGCGAAGTAGTATGGTAGGTATGCTGTGATTGCTTGGCAAGGAACCGACAGCGCCGACCGGATTGGCCGAGCGGTTCTAGGCGCTACAGTCTGGAACCGCACGACCGCTACGGTCGCAGGTTCGAATCCTGCCTCGGGCATGAATGCATGTGATGTTCTTAGGTTAGTTAGGTTTAAGTAGTTCTAAGTACTAGGGGACTGATGACCTCAGAAGTTAAGTCCCATAGTGCTCAAAGCCATTTCGACCATTTTTGAACCGACAGCGGTGTTAACTCTCGTAGTGGGGCAGAGCGACCGTTCTGCAGACCGCCGCTTTTATCCAAACGAACGAATTAGTGTACCCATATATCCCTGGCATGCTGCTGCGGCGAAATAATCTCACAGTGACCTGTGTGCTACGTGGCGTCAAACCGTAGTAACTCGGGGTAGCGCTCCGTTACTGCTGGTTGTGCGCGCACTCCTCTGAGGTCCTCCGACTCGGAAAGTTGCTTACTCGGCCGCCGGATCACGCATATAAGTACTTCTTGCTTTTTCACCCGCTTGATTCCCTTTTACCGAAAGTACTTGCTTGCCTGCTCAATTGCGACTCCTGAATCTGAATATCCCTAAAAAGTTCGCTGGGAAGATATCACAGCCCACCTACCAATGGCAAGCCGTATTCTTCCCGTCAGCGCAATCTTACCACCGTGGGAAAACTAAAGTAAAAAACAGTTTCTGCTCTTTTAACATCGGCTGCCAGGGTCCCCTACTCTGCAATAACGGCACTGACTGTGGTGTTTCTTGGTCAGCTTTCTAAAGATGTTATCTACATCCGGAGCCTATACTCCTGCAAGCCGAGAATAGCGTTTCTGTGAATTTTCTCAAGCCACCTACTAAAGCTTTATGCTTTCCACATGTTGGTCTGGTGGAAACCGTGAGGGGTTCGCATTTTTATCGCCGTAACTGCGTCCTACCACAATGCCATAGGCGAGGAGCTACCGAGACCCAGCGCTTGGCCATCCGCTTTTTCCCTATTGTGAGCCCATGGCCCAATTATGAAAAAGACGCCGCTGCTTGTGTCCTAAGGGAGTGTTCCCTGCGACTCTGCCTTTTCCACCCCAGATATAAAATTCCAATAAAGAGAGAGCAAGCATAGGTAGTTAGCGCGGCCCGTGCAATCACTTCCATATCCGACCTTATGAATCGAAGTGCCTTTGTTACACTCGATCTGTCTCTAGCATTTTACTCCATGCTGTCACGGGTGAGATGAGCTGGAAAGGTAAGCCACCTCTAGCACTAGCGCGTTGGGATCAGGCTGAAAAGAACAAAGAGAATGCTAAATAGATCTTCCATATCTCGGCCTTAATAAACAATGGACCAGAAGCTATTCTAACGCTCTGGCGACGTTTGAAACGAACAGAAACATGCTCTGTATGTCTCTGCCTTTTTTTCAGTTTCCCTACATGTTCTCTACAAGTAAACTACTGTTTACTTCTCAGTCAACTGCAGTTGATATCAGAGTTGTGGTAAAACCAGCGGAGGCGCCACCCAGAGCCATGGGATGCGGACCGATTGCTGTGTGTTCCATAGTAACTTCTGTACAAGAAGTACAGGACATCAGTTAATGTTATCACCAATTGCCACTCTGGTCATAGAAGGCGCACAACATAAGCAAATAACTTCGCAATAGCAGGAGATTTTTCAGCGTATATGTGGTAACATCGGTTCCCGCCATATCATCGAAGTTCAGCCCTGTTGGGCTGGGCTAGTAGTGGGATGGGTGACCATTCAGTCTGCCGAGCGCTGTTGGCAAGCGGGTGGTGCGCTCAGCCGTTGTGAGGCAAACTGAGGGGCTGCTTGATTGAGAAGTATCGGTTCCCCTCTCGTAAACTGACATACGGGCAGGAGAGCAGTGTGTTGACCACATGACACCCCATACCCGCATCCAGTGACCTTTTCTCCTTTTCTGGCTGATGATGACACGGCGGCGGGTCAGTGCCGTTGGGCCTTCACGACCTGTTCGCGCGTAGTTTAGTTCAGGTTTTATTTTTTTTATTTATTTATTTTTTTAAACGAGTCAGTCACAGAGTGTGAAGAACTTAACTTCCGAAGGCTATGAAGCGTCTGACGTCTGCCTAAGTAAGTCCACAGCTGCATTGCCCGTCTAGATCTTGCCTGCGTATTTCAGAACTCTACCAAAGATAGGTAGCAGTCAGATCTATTCTTAATACAGTATCAGTCGTGGATCGCTTGAATGTATTACTTGCGTAATTCTCTCTGCTTAGTATCAATCGTGGGTCGACTAAGTAAAACCCCAGCAGAATCATTGTTTAGTGGATTGAGACGTCTTGAAAAATGAAGAAACTGCCGGAGAGTTGCTAATGCACGACCTTTTATTGTGTACCCGACCAATTTCATCTGGTATAAAAAGAATTCAATAACAATCGTTGTTATGGACCTTTCCTTTTTTTTACACCAGATGATGAAACTTCAGGTGTTTCGAAACCGGTCGTGTACACAATAAAAGATTGTGGATTAAGCCAACTGTTCTGCGGTTTCGCCATTTTTCAAATTGGACTTGTACAGCTGCGGCTGCCCCGTAAGAAGAACTCTTTGTACATTAAAACTTGTTATATCAAACTTAGTTCTGCTCTTGAATCACCTTTAAAATCTCCTGAGTTTCCAGTCGAGTTCTTATCAGCTCAAAAATCTGCTGGTGTATTTAGCTCTCCTCGACGTGGACTATATGAGACGCAAATTGTCATACATAGACTAAGTGGCGCAGTTGACCTGTCGATGCTTTGTTCGGTTTCTGGTTTCTGGCTTTCGGCCAGTGACAAGCGTAAGTTGTTGATTTCGATCATGTTCCGGCACTTATTGATTGAATCGCATGCCACATACAACTTGTGATCGTATATTGACCAGCTCTGCTGTGATGGAGATAGCTTCTGGCTGAAAAATGCTACGGGCTACCAATGATGGTCTGCGTGTTCCTGATGCGCAGCACTTATCGCAGTCGCAGACATCTAAACCGTTAAGGCTAGGGTGCTTGGCAGGTCAGAGGTTTTCACGTTGTTGAAGGCTGTCTCAGCTTCGCTTGTCCATGGCAGTCTGTCATTTGGTTTTGGTGAGCGATGTAAAGGTACACACAGTGGGGGCAGTCAAGAGTGCATGGTTGTGCACGAAGCGGCGATAGAGACTTGTGACTCCAAGGTAAAGTCGTAACTCACGGACAGTCAAAGCTGCGTGAAGTTTGTTATATCTTCTCCTGTACCGGCTGTATTCCTTGGACGTTGATGGTGTAACTCAGGAAGCGGACTTCTGATACCCCAAACATGTGCACTGACGGAATCATGAGTATGTTCCAGGTGTTCAGTTTGGGAACTGGACATCACTAAGACATCATCAGTATCAGTGTAACAGAAGTCGAAATATCGTGTAGTTTCATCCATAAACACTAGAAGGTCTGTGCAGCATTGCATAGTCCAAAATGCATTTAAGTAAATTCGAAACGACCGAACAGAGTACAGACTGTGGTTTTACCCATGTATTCTGGAGCAAACAGTACATGGTAAAATGCACGTACCAAATCTAACGTGTAAAATACGTGCTTCTTGTGGATGCTGACTGCAAACTCTTCTGTGCGCGGTGCCAGATAGCGACCAGGAATTGTTCTAGCTTTGAGCTGCCACTAATCACTGCACAGACGCCATCCATTGTTCTTTTTGGGAACTAATGTAGCGTCGAGACCCAGCTACTAGTTGATGTGTGGCAGATTCCTAGTAAGCGTGGGAGAACACTGGTTTCGCTACCTTCAAACTTTCTGGTGTTAAGTGACGACGTCGAGGGTGAACTGGCTGTCCTGGTGTCATTAACTGGAGTTAGTGTATGCAGCTGTCAGGTTACCTCCGGGAACTGCTTGAGAAGTTCTACGTATGGAGCTTCAGCTGCGATCATTCGTACAGCAATGTTGTTCACACAGCTTACGTGTGTATGGCTCGCCAAATAAGTGTTGATGTTGAGACGAAAATTATGGAGGTCCGTAAAACGACAGAAAGTCTGCTCCGAGTATAGAGTGCATCACATCTTCCACAAGAACTTCCAATCAAACTTGCCTTCGTTAGTGCCAGTGTTACACGACCATATGTCCACATGGTAGAACCACTGGTGTGAAAGAGATACCAGTCATCACTACTGCGGCGAGACAGACGGTAACACTGATGCACTGTGACATCGGCTCCTGTGTCCTCTAAGAACTGTAGTTTCATACTAGACTTGGTGTCAAACAGTCACCGTCATTACTGACCTCTGGTAACGTTTCGCATCTCGCAGGCAGGACTGCATTTCCACGCTTCAGAACCAGACCTCCCGTGCAGTCAGCAAACCTTTGCGGCTGAGAGCGATCGGCTGCATTTCTTCGCAGTGGGGGCTTCATGGCTCGCGACTAGAACGCTATGTTTGCAGATCAGAGACTTGCGTAGTGGGTTCAACTATTTGAGCCTGTAATGATGGGATAACATTGTCCGACTTTGAGCCAGTGGCTGCTACATCTGTGAACGGGTAAATTTCTCTCATACTTTCTGCAGTTTGTGCAAGAGTGTCAAGTTCGCAGGCGCTCACTTCGAGTATCTTCTGAGCATCTGGTGGTGGGGGCGACAGCCTGATGTTCCGTAGAACACCCTTATTGACTGCGTTTATTGCTACAGTCAGTAGCCAGTGCAGTAACTGCGAGGGAGTGTGGTCACCAGACTCCTCGGTACGCAGTAACTTCTCTAGACGCTTCTCTTCGGGCTGTGACGGGAGAGTGGTCAGGGCGTTTCTGAAGATCGAGTGCCAGTTGGTGCTTGGTTTAAAGGCTAAAATGTCCTGTTCTTCCACAGTCATGGCCATGTCTTCGTTTAACGTAGCGGTGACGTAACTGTACTTGGTTTCATCAGCGGCGATGTTCACTAGCACAAGCTGACTCCGGAGCTGTGCTAACCACAAGACTTGATTTTGTTGCCAGAATAGTGGTGGTTTGGTCACGATCCTGTTAATCACCGTGCTCGGAAGAATGTCAACAGATGTTGACTGATCCAACATTGGAAAACTATGTTTCAGTACACGGAAGACAAGCTCGTGGTAGAGCTGGTTCGTGCTTAACTTTCAGGACGAGCCTGCTGTTGAGTGCACGGATGGTGCATGGTGCCGCTGATGCTTTTGATTCATGCTTGACGTTGGAAGCTGAGCGGTAGAAAACACCGATCGACTCCCGGGGATCACGTCGGATCACAAAAATTTTGCAACATTTTGGAGTAAATTCCTTCATTGCAACGTTTAATAGCACAGAGTGAAAATGCATAAAAGCAGACTACGAATATACAGAGAGAATCAGTACGTGGAGTAACTATACACACCAAAGAATAAACGAACGTCAGCGATAATGTTGCTTAGTATAAACACTTTGCGTTTCGAGCATGTTTGAAATATGATGCATAATCACTGCATATCTCAAGGAAAACTTGCTCTTAAAATCATTAATTTCCCTATTTCTCCTATTGAAAGCAACAGAAATAGTCCGTCTCAGAATTCAACCAAAAGAATGAATACTATTCTTAAAACCTATTTTGTCTTTAAGCAGAACTTTAATATTACAAATATATTCCAACTGGTAAAACAAACTTACAAAATTAAGATTCCTATTGACGCAAGGTTTTCATCATCAGGTGCCACCGGTCTTTACACTAATATCCCTATTATCGAAACTATTTCTGTTAGACAGGATAATTTTATGAAGCATAGAATCATGAAATTCCTGAATTCGTTGAACTCCTTAATTGTATACATGTGAAGATAGTAACTGTTCTTAAACGAAAAAAATTTTTCGTCAGAATCATGACCTGTAAATGGGAAATTCCCCTGCATGCACAACTCGAGAAATTTTTTTGAGTAATTTAGAGGTACATTTTTTAAATATAATCCCTGTGTAGCTAGTAAAGTCACCTACTGTAAGAGATACTTAGACGACACAGTCATGTTGAATGAGGATTCACAAGAAAAATCTGCTCCCTTACATGCATCGTAAGTTGAAGGCCTCGGATGAACGAACATGAGCCCAACGAAAGCATCAAATCTCTAGATATTACTATAACCAGTTGCAGTAGTAAACAGCAGTTTTCCATTTACAGAAACCTACAGCTGTAGATATGACAATCAACGCCTCTTCTTATGACTCATTTCGACAAAAACAAAACAAAAAAAAACAAAAAACTCTTCCAGACCACGCTCTAGAATTTCAAACCTACTCTTAAGAACTGATGCTGTCAAGAAAGAAATAAACATTCTCAAACAAATTGTTGTAGCTAACAACTATGACCAGATATGTTGATGTCCTTTTCAATAATTTAGAAAACTCTCACCAAAGCTTAGCTCAGATTACAAATAATAATAAAAATAATTAGTACACAAAAATGGTATCTCTGGGAAACATTACTGGCAGAATAACAGTATCTTTAAAAGCACTGAGCTTGCTATTTTATTCTTCGCATACAGCCTTTTACAACATAAATTAAAACACGACATTCTCAATCAGGACAGCAAATTCTTAAACTCTGTTGATTCTAAAACAGCTTGTTACACATGTGATGTTCATTACGTGGGCCACGCTGGCAGAAATTTTCAGTCGGATTTCATTAACATATCTCCGGAATTTCATGAACATATCTCCGGAACAACTAGAAATAAATCTGTTTACCGACAACACACTAGCCAAAATAGGCATTCTGAGTGATCATTGGTTAACAATCTCAAAATTCTTTCCACAGTTATCAAAGATATGTGGCTTAACACGTTATAAGAATTCGATCTCTAAATACATCACAAAAGGAACCTGTATTTCTCCTCAAAAAGCAATTAGACTTCAGAGAAAAGCTTTACTTCCAGTTTTTTCAGGAAGTTCTTTAACGACGTTCCAGCCCTTCCGTTTTATTTTATTTCGGTTTTATTATGATATAGTAAACCTTTTTTTCTTTATTACGTTTTATAAACTTTAATTTATATGCTTTTAGTACTACAGACTACTTCATATTTTACTGAATGCAAAAATATATCTTCAAAATAAACTACTTTTTTCATTAGGTATCCTATACAGTTATGTTATTGATAACAAATATTATTCTTTTTCCTTCAGACCATACAGTTTTTCTGTGGTTGGTGTTCGTTTCCGTTGACCAAAATTGAAATTTTGTCTAAGTCATTTTGTATCATCCTATAGTCACTTATCTTCCACACCCTCAATGCCTTGACAACCGGTTCTACACCTACATCTGCATACTTACTCTGCAAGCCAAAGCACGGTGCGTGGCGGAGGGTACTCTGTATTACTAGCAGTGGTTCCTCTTCCTGTTCCACCCGAAGGGCTGGCCGCTGTGGCCGAGCGGTTCTAGGCGCTTCAGTCTGGAACTGCGCGACCGCAACGGTCGCACTTTCGAATCCTGCCTCTGGCATGGATGTGCGTGATGTCCTTAGGTTAGTTATGTTTAAGTAGTTCTAAGTTCTACGGGACTGATGACCTCAGATGTTAAGTCCCATAGGGCTCAGAGCCGTTTGAACCATTTGAACCACCCGAAGGTAGCGCAAGGAAAAAACGACTGTATAGGTGCCTTCAGACGACCCCTAATTTCTCTTATCTTCGTGGTCCTTACGCGACATATATGTTGGTGGCAACAGTATTGTTCGGTAGTCAGCTTCAAATACCGATTCGCTGAATTTTCTCATAGTGTTCCTCGAAAAGAACGTGGCCCTCCCCCCAGGGATTCTCATTTGAGTTAAGGGTTTGTTTTTCCCAATCATCCACATTAATTTACATTTTTCTGCATTTTGAGCTAGCTGCCATTCATCACCCCAACTAGAAATTTTGTCTAAGTCATTTTGTATCATCCTATAGTCACTTATCTTCCACACCTTTCCGTACACCGCACTATCATCAGCAGACGGCCGCAGGTTACTGTTCACCCTGTCCGCCAGTTCATTTATTTATATAGAGAATAGTAGCGATCAAATCACAATTCCCCTGGGCACTCCTGAAGATACCCATGTCACCAATTAACACAGTAGAGTTGAATTTTTTTGATGCCGGGATCTGTGCATTTGTACAAATACTTCTGATGGGTTGTGAGTGCTAGCGCCTTGTTGCCTGGATAAGCAGTTAGCGTTTACATGATACCATGCTTTATACATTCGCACAAATTCCTATGTATATTTTATTGTACATGCTCTGTCAATAGACAAGAAGCGATATATCGATTTAGTTCTTGCTTCTTAAGTAACGGTTGACGTTTTTGTGATCTCTATTATTACCATTTGTTATAATTGTAAAATGTCTATTAGTCACGCATACTTCATTATACACACTTCATTAAATTGACATATGAATATGTAACCTCCATTCTGCTTATAACGCTAGAGATCACATTTTAGCTTACGCACCTTTACTGTCAATTTACGATATATCACGTATTCTGATGCACATTGTAAGCTATTATTTCCTCTTTTTATAACTGTAAAATATCACATATTCACGTAGGCTTCATTACACATCTTTTGTTACATTGCCAGAGGAATATGTAATCCTCACTTCTGATTATAATGCCACAGAATACATTTTTAACATAGGCAATTTTACTCGCAGTTTGCGACTATCACGTATTTTGACGCATATCTTAAGCTTAATAACGTTGTTATTAGTAGTCACATACGATCATATCTGATGCTAACCTATTTCCTGTTCATTTTAGCTTGCGTCACGCTACCATTGATTCCATAATATTACTGATCGATAACTGTATTTACACTCCTGGAAATTGAAATAAGAACACTGTGAATTCATTGTCCCAGGAAGGGGAAACTTTATTGACACATTCCTGGGGTCAGATACATCACATGATCACACTGACAGAACCACAGGCACATAGACACAGGCAACAGAGCATGCACAATGTCGCCACTAGTACAGTGTATATCCACCTTTCGCAGCAATGCAGGCTGCTATTCTCCCATGGAGACGATCGTAGAGATGCTGAATGTAGTCCTGTGGAACGGCTTGCCATGCCATTTCCACCTGGCGCCTCAGTTGGACCAGCATTCGTGCTGGACGTGCAGACCGCGTGAGACGACGCTTCATCCAGTCCCAAACATGCTCAATTGGGGACAGATCCGGAGATCTTGCTGGCGAGGGTAGTTGACTTACAACTTCTAGAGCACGTTGGGTGGCACGGGATACATGCGGACGTGCATTGTCCTGTTGGAACAGCACGTTCCCTTGCCGGTCTAGGAATGGTAGAACGATGGGTTCGATGACGGTTTGGATGTACCGTGCACTATTCAGTGTCCCCTCGACGATCACCAGTGGTGTACGGCCAGTGTAGGAGATCGCTCCCCACACCATGATGCCGGGTGTTGGCCCTGTGTGCCTCGGTCGTATGCAGTCCTGATTGTGGCGCTCACCTGCACGGCGCCAAACACGCATACGACCATCATTGGCACCAAGGCAGAAGCGACTCTCATCGCTGAAGACGACACGTCTCCATTCGTCCCTCTATTCACGCCTGTCACGACACCACTGGAGGCGGGCTGCACGATGTTGGGGCGTGAGCGGAAGACGGCCTAACGGTGTGCGGGACCGTAGCCCAGCTTCATGGAGACGGTTGCGAATGGTCCTCGCCGATACCCCAGGAGCAACAGTGTCCCTAATTTGCTGGGAAGTGGCGGTGCGGTCCCCTACGGCACTGCGTAGGATCCTACGGTCTTGGCGTGCATCCGTTCGTCGCTGCGGTCCGGTCCCAGGTCGACGGGCACGTGCACCTTCCGCCGACCACTGGCGACAACATCGATGTACTGTGGAGACCTCACGCCCCACGTGTTGAGCAATTCGGCGGTACGTCCACCCGGCCTCCCGCATGCCCACTATACGCCCTCGCTCAAAGTCCGTCAATTGCACATACGGTTCACGTCCACGCTGTCGCGGCATGCTACCAGTGTTAAAGACTGCGATGGAGCTCCGTATGCCACGGAAAACTGGCTGACACTGACGGCGGCGGTGCACAAATGCTGCGCAGCTAGCGCCATTCGACGGCCAACACCGCGGTTCCTGGTGTGTCCGCTGTGCCGTGCGTGTGATCATTGCTTGTACAGCCCTTTCGCAGTGTCCGGAGCAAGTATGGTGGGTCTGACACACCGGTGTCAATGTGTTCTTTTTTCCATTTCCAGGAGTGTATTTAAGTTTCATCTCCTAGGTAACCACTTGGCGTCCTCTTAACCATATTTCGGATACGTGTAGCTGCAATATGCATCCAGACACCCCCAGAACATACGTTTTTCATATTAGGTGCATTGTGCTGCCAACTTCTGCCAGGTACTTCATCTCAGCGACTTCAGTAGTCATTAGACATCGTGAGAGAGCAGAATGAGGCGCTCCGCGAAACTCACGGACTTAGAACGTGGTCAGCTGATTGGATGTCACTTGTGTCATACGTCTGTACGCGAGAATTCCACACTCCTCAACATCCCTAGGTCCACTGTTTCCGATATGAGAGTGAAGTGGAAACGTGAAGGGAAACGTACAGCGCAAAAGCGTACAGGCCGACCTCGTCTGTTGACTGACAGAGACCGCCGGCAACTGAAGAGGGTCGTAATGTGTAATAGGAAGACATATATCCACACTGTCACAAAGGAATTCCAGACTGCATCAGCATCCGTTGCAAGTACTACGACAATTAGGCGGGAGGTGAGGAAACCTGGATTTCATGGTCGGGCGGCTGCTCATAAGCCACACATCACGTCGCTAAATGCCAAATCCTTGGTGTAAGGAGCGTAAACATTAGACGATTGAACAATGGAAAAACGTTCTGTGCAGTGACGAATCACTGTACACAATGTGGCAATCCAATGGCAGGGTGTGTGTATTTCGAATGCCCGGTGAATGTCATCTGCCAGTGTGTGTAGTGCCAAAGTAAAATTCGGAGGCGGTGGTGTTATGGTGCGGTCGTGTTTTTCATGAAGGGGGCTTGCACCCCTTGTTGTTTTGCGTGGCACTGTCATAGCACAGGCCTACATTGATGTTTTAAGCACCTTCTTGCTTCCCACTGTTGAAGATGACGATTGCATCTATCAACACGATCGAGAACCCGTTCATAATGCACGGCCTGTGGCTGAGTGGTTACACGACAATAGCATCCCTGTAATGGGCTGGCCTGCACAGAGTCCTGACCTGAATCCTATAGAACACCTTTGGGGTGTTTTGGAAAGCCAAATTCGCGCCAGGCCTCACCTACCGACAGCGATGCCTCTCTTAAGTGCAGCACTCAGTGATGAATGGGCTGCCATTACGCAAGAAACCTTCCAGCACCTGATTGAACGTATGCCTGCAAGAGTGGAAGCTGTCATCAAGGCTAAGGGTGGGCCAACACCATACTGAATTCCATCCTTATCGATGGAGGGCGCCACGAACTTGTAAGTCATTTTCAGCCATGTGTCCGGATACTTATCATCACATAGTGTATAGCAACCTCCTGCAGAGAGCAGGCTACGTTGAAACACTGTATGTTACAGGTCAGATCTTCCTTTCGATTCTATGTCGTATATAAAGTTTCTGTCGCTGCATAATTTAGATATAGTCTCATGTTAATATTTTTTTGCTATTACACCTATAATAATTACATTTTATTGGGATCTTATTACGAGATTATGCCATACTCGGTAACCATCGGCTGTAAATGATTTTATGTAGGCGACAGCGGGCGCAGGCTCCGCTACTTAACTGCAGGCGGCCATGTGTTAGCCAGCGGTGTTTATCGACGCTGCATAGCGAGCTACTTCTCGCCACACACTCTTCAGCCTTCATCGTGGGTAGACTTGGAAGCGAACATTACATTACTTACATTACTTAAATTAGTTTATACTTAGATCTTGTCCTCTAAAACTTTGTATTATTCTTTTCACAGTGTGATAAACGTCTGAAGATGATCGTATCACTATCGAGACCTCTCACCCGTTAAATACATTTTAAATTTTAATAATTTACATGCGATCTCCGACTGTTTTTATTTAAACATGTTTCATTTCAGTTTTGATCCCTGTTTTCAATGATAGTGTTCCAGAAGGTACTTAAGCCATTCTATATTTCTTTAACTAGTATTAACGTCTGATGCATATGAATAAATAATTGTAATTATTTTAAAGTGAAAAATGCTAACAAAGAATATTCTGTTGTATTCGTTTTTATTTTTAGTCTGTTTACTTCATACCAGGACAAAGGTACTCATTGCACAAAGACAAGCAAATGTAATTGTGTGTTCACATACCTGATAGACATTAGGCATTTGAGAAAATTAACCACAGTCTCAAAACAAACAAATTGACAGGTAAAATTAGCTGTCTGCAGCTCATTTTGCTTCTAAAATAATATAGATTTTCGCAAAAACGATAACAGAATGAAAAAGAGATCTATACTATCTCCAGTGGAATAAAACGATGACACAGAAAGTAGAAATATATGCAAAACTCTGTAACAGTCCATCTTCGGAAGTAAAGTATCGGACAGGACAATTGTTTTCAAAGGGAGAGTAAAGTTGTTCATCTCTGAAAACTACATCTAATTTCTACAGTTATTGTGATATAATAATAAGGAGACACATACACTCACGTAAATGATCAGAATGTAGCAATTTCAATTTACGAAACGTGTGAGTATTTTCTTCACGTGACATGTTCCACAGTATACCGTTAATCTTTAATACTATCGTTTCTTCTTATTTGGTCGTTATTTACATTTCGCCTGTAGTGGGCGGCCTACTGGTGCCAGATCATGACTGAGGTGTATGAATTGGTAGGATGAAACGTGAAGAGGGCGGATGGACCCTTGAATTGGGATAGAATGAGTGCGGAAAGCTACCGTTGACAGAATAGGTCAGGTCACTGTCGGGAATTGTTGTACCCGATAGGAAAGGGTGTTTATTAAATGTGCGCTGGGAAATTATACAGACTATTTAAAGATGAAAGGAAGGTGGGATGGGAAGAGACAGGTGTAGTAGTAGGTCAGAATTCTCGAAGATGGGGAATTATAATAGATGTAGCACGGGTGTAGTTGTTCTATGTATGTGACGAAGACAACTAAATGAACCTAAAATCAACGGATAAGAACGGATTATCTTCGTCAAAGAGAAGACCGTGTAAATAAATAAGCCTAGAAAAGAGAAATTTCAATCTAATCGCACGCTTGGAAACTAACAATATAATCTTTCACAGTGTCTTCTCAACGCCGGTGTCTCCGGCATATTTACCAACCCACCTAAAGCGAATGCGTAATTATCTAGACCAAACTGCTCCAGTATATTTGCGTAGGCTTCGCCGTAGGAGACAGATGACACAAAATTTTTCAGCGTGTCGTACTGGGCCATAATGCAAAAAACTACACTGGACAAACCAACGTTTCGGCCAAGGGTCACAGTGGCCTTCTTCTGGGTCTACTCAGAGGAAGGTCATTGTAACCATGTCCAAAACATTGGATTTTCCAGTATAGTTTTTTTTTTTTTTTACATTATGATGCGGTACGATACGCAGAAAGCTTTTATGTTATAGCTGTTCCAGATTAACAATGATTTCCATTCACATTAGATAAAGTTTCATTTATTTCGAAATTTGAAAAATGACAGTTACATTGGCAAAATGCATGTGGACGATGGAAGATTTCTACTGCACACTACCCTACGTTGCTGGAGACAAGTGCGGTCTTATCAGGTGGCTTGTATCAACAGCGATGCGTCATGGTTTCCAATTGCGAGGAAACATTTATGCTGACAGACGTGGTTGGAAGATACACGTCACAGAATTGCAAACTTCTGATTGACCCTATAGGCCGGCCGTACAACGACAGCGGTCGGATAATTTCACCATGGTAGGTATGTGTTGGGTTGAAGAAGTGCTTCGCCGTTGGTGAAACTAATGAGAAGGGACAATGCATTGAAATCTTGCCGGAAGAAAGCAAAATCTTCACTTCCTTTAATAGCAATGCAAAATGGAAATGTGCTTAAATGCTGGATTAATTTTTGCCAAATTGGTTGGTGACCTCACCCTTAACATACGACACACTGTATATCGATTATATGCTAATTCTTTCCGTTACTAAGAGCTTCAAAAAATGGTTCAAATGGCTCTGAGCACTATGGGACTTAACTACTGAGGTCATCAGTCCTCTAGAACTTAGAACTACGTAAACCTAACTAACCTAAGGACATCACACACATCCATGCCCAAGGCAGGATTCGAACCTGCGACCGTAGCGGTCACGCGGTTCCAAACTGACGCGCTTAGAACCGCACGGCCACACCGGCCGGCCTACTAAGAGCTTCGACTGGCCCTTCCAAAAGGAGATTCAATTTCAACAAAGCTTACTGGCTTAAGTTTCGTGAATGTTTGAAGCAGTAATAACAAACTCAACCCATTTCCATGCAACTACAGATATTTTCATTAAAGATGTTCTTTAATCAGCACTGCACAAAATCCCAAGTGGTTATAGAAAGGCATGCATGCCTAATGTGGATCCTGATACAGCCAACTATAACACGCTTCATCAAATGCAAAGGATCCTTTCAGTGGCACTATCAGTAAATGAGGAAAGGTGAGTAATTCAAGTGAGACAGTTGAAAGCATGAAGTTTTGGAACAATCAGAACACTTGGAGGGTGCTTAAATGGAAAAAAGTAGTTGGAGGAAGCACTGAAAAAATCTAAAAGCGTCAATAAGGAAAACGACTGAGATAGTAAACGGACAGATAAAATATTTGGGTGACAGATCAAAATTTGGTTAACTACGTTGTTAAATAACTGTGTGAGGCAACATGAAATGCCTAATGAATGCCTCAGTGCTAAAGTAATCGCACTATCTGAATCCGAAACCTGCTCGGCCCCCTCCTGCGGAGATTCGAGTCGTCCCTCGGGCACGGGTGTGTGTGTTGTTCGTAGCATACGTTAATTTGTTTACGTATTGCGTAGTTCTAGGAACCGATGACCTAAGCAGTTTGGTCCCTTAGGAATTCATATACATTTGAATATTTTGAACAGTTTTATTTCACCTGTGAAGAGGCTTGGTATGTACAATCCTACGTCATCTCCAGCCATAGACAGAACTGGAATGTTTAGCTCTGCAATTCGCCTTCACTAGGGGTAAACCAATTACACTACAAATGTTTAACCTTAGCCAACACACTTAAACTCCTTTTTGGTTATTCTTGGTTTCCATTACTACTTGCTCAGTTTACTGAGTGAATAACATGGTCATGGCTGTCAAATTTTATGAATAGTGGCTTCGATACTACAAAAATAAAGAAACTTCATTAAGAGTAAAGTTAAGACAACGCACGAGACGACACATGGTGTCAGGTGGACACCAGGAAGCGGGTCATAAGTGAATATGAAGTCAGATATATAGACAGCCAACTGTGAAAGTGGCAGCGCAGTAACTAATGGCGAGGAAAATACTCTTGGAATAGCAGGGAAGGGCCAATGTGATTGTACCCAGCAGCAGCCATACCATCCCGAACGTTCTAGAACGTCCTGAAAACTCTGAGTCCCCAGGAAGACCTTCTGGAGAGTTAGAGGAAAGCAACATTAGGGGACAAACTTATCTAAGAGCCCTGAAAAGTTACTAAATAAGCGGTTAGTACGCAGGGCCAGAGCGATCATTACCAGGAAGCGATGGCAGTTAGCAGTATTCAGGAGCAGCACCACAGCAGAGTCTTGAAGCCACTATGCCGGCCGCGGTGGCCGTGCGGTTCTGGCGCTGCAGTCCGGAACCGCGGGACTGCTACGGTCGCAGGTTCGAATCCTGCCTCGGGTATGGGTGTGTGTGATGTCCTTAGGTTAGTTAGGTTTAAGTAGTTCTAAGTTCTAGGGGACTTATGACCTAAGATGTTGAGTCCCATAGTTCTCAGAGCCATTTGAACCATTTTGAAGCCACTATAGTGACACTTTGATGCTGCAGTATAAACTGGGAAATATCTGTACACATTAAAAGGACCGCAACTCAGTTACTGGTAAGTATCCAGCAACACTTATCATGAGTTTTCTTCCAATTAAAAAAGGAAAAGCACTATAGTGTTTGGATCTGGTAGCTAATATTTTCTGTGTGTCAGATTAAAGGGAAGAACAAGTGCTGCCCCACACTTTCTCCAGTGGCGGTTAAGACATTTGACTGTGTATTGTCAGAATGAGTTACAAGCAAACGCTCATCTCTGATAACCAAAGGTAGAACTCCGGAACAGGAAGTTGTTGGAAAGGCGTAACATATGGAGTGCTAAGGTGACTCATTGATTTACGAAGATATACAGCTACTGTAAGATACCATACTAAATAAAATTAAACTGTTGATAAAATAAACTGTTTTTTAATTGAATCCTTAAGTGACTGCACATTATTCACTGTCTAAAATCACAAGTTCACTTCTCCACTCATCCTACGCCAATTTCTCCTTCTCACTCCGTTAATGGTGGCTTAGTAGACCTCAGTCCACATATTTGTAAACATACATGCAGGCCACACCTTCTTTGAATGTGGTGATAGGAACTGTGACGAGGTGCGACCACATTCCAGATTCTCTATTCAGACTTGAAACTTACTGTTATGGATATCAATTAAAAATACCATTTACTGTAAGCAGGCATATTTATTATATTAGACACGCCTCAAAAAAAAGTTTTGCGTCACCCCTGTTCCCAGAACTCCTGAAGATGGACGTTGACTGTGGATATTGTATCGCAGACACAGTCTCTTCGACTGTTCAGAGATGTCACTAAAGCCGCCCAAAGTTGTAAACAACCATGCTTGAGCAGCGCCTATTAGACGAAGAGGGTCCGACAGCGATAAGTTCTGGTCATTCAACCAGGAAGGAGGTACACGGCTCTTGTTGTCTGTAGTTCAACCATGCCTAGACGGTCAATACCGCGGTTCGATCGCTTCCGCATTGTTACTTTGTGTCAGGGTAGGTCTCTCAACAAGGGAAGTGTCCAGGCGTCTCGGAGTGAACCAAAGCGATGTTGTTCGGACATGGAGCAGATACAGACAGGCAGGAACTGTCGATGACATGCCTCGCTCAGGCCGCCCAAGGGCTACTACTACAGTGGATGACCGCTGCCTACGGGTTTAGGCTCGGAGGAACCCTGACAGCAAAGCCACCATGTTGAATAATACTTTTCGTGCAGTCATAGGACGTCGTTTTACGACTCAAACTATGCGTAATAGGCTGCATGATGCGCAATTTCACTCCCGACATCAATGACGAGGTCTACCTTTGCAACCACGAAACCATGCAGCGCGGTACAGATGGGCGAAACAACATTCCGAATGGACCGCTCAGGAGTAGCATCACATTTCCTTCACCGATGAGTGTCGGGAAAAAAAAAAAAAAGTTCAAATGTGTGTGAAATCTTATGAGACTTAACTGCTACTTAACCTAAATTATCATAAGGACAAACACACACACCCACGCCTGAGGGAGGACTCGAAACTCCGCCGGGACCAGTCGCACAGTCCATGATTGCAGCGCCCTAGACCGCTCGGCTAATCCCGCGCGGCGATGAGTGTCGCATATGCCTTCAACCAGACAATCGTCGGAGACATGTTTGAAGGCAACACGGTCAGGCTGAACGCCTTGGACACACTATCCAGCGAGTGCAGTAAGGTGGAGGTTCCCCACTTTTTTGGGATGGCATTATGTGGGGCCCACGTACGCCGCTGGTGGTCATGGAAGGCGCCGTAAAGGCTGTACGATACGTGAATGCCATCCTATGACCGATAGTGCAACCACATCGGCAGTATATTGGTGAGGCATTCGTCTTCATGGACGACATTTCAGGACCCCATCGTGCACATCTTGTGAATGACTTCCTTCAGGATAACGACATCGCTCGACTAGAGTGACCAGCATGTTCTCCAGACGTGAATCCTATCGCATGTGGCTGGGATAGAGTGAAAAGGGCTGTTCATGGATGACGTGACCTACCAACCACTCTGAGGGATCTAGGCCTAATCGCCGTTTAGGAGTGGGACAATCTGGACCAACAGCTCCTTGATTAAATTGTGGATAATATGTCACGACGAATACAGACATGCATCAATGCAAGCGGACGTGCTACTGGGTATTACAGGTACCGGTGTGTACAGCAATCTGGACCACCACCTCTGAAGGTCTCGCTGTATGGTGGTACAACCTGCAATGTGTGGATTTCATGAACAATAAAAACGACGGAAATGCTGTTTATGTTGATCTCTTTTCCAATTTTCTGTACAGGTTCCGGAACTCTGGGAACCGAGGTGATGCAAAACTTTTTTTGATGTGTGTATTTTCCACACCATGTTTCAGAGGATTGCACCTTTACCGTCAGGTGGATTTGTATCAGCAAGTAGGGCATGGATGTTTTTACTAATAAAGGCTAGTATAAGGCACTGTCTTCCGCTGAGAGATAGTCCCTTTTTAATCCACACATTGTTAATTGATATAAATACACATAATGGTGGATGTGTGAAGGTCAGTTCAGACATTACAAAACGTAACGGGACGGAACGGAACTTAAAACAGCCCAAAATTCGTTTTAAATCGTGGCACTTATAATGTTTGTCAACAGAACGGGACGTCAACGTCAGGATTTCTCGGGAGAAACCACGTTCACTTTGGTGGGAAGGACGGTGTCATCGCCAGCTAATATCGAAAGTCAATCTTTCTTCGTGCGATCACTCATTTTACAGCAGTGGATTTTATTCTTTTGCGTCTGTTTTATCTTTTTTTGGTTATTTTAATTTGTTTTCTTCATTCTGCAAATATTGCAAGACAATTTGGATATTTCTTCCATTTAGTTATCTTTCACAAGAGAGGCCACATACCTGAGTGCGAAAAACAATTTAGGTTATACAATAATCGAAAAGAGAAAAAGGATACACACTGCATACTTGAGAACATAAAACGATACAGCAGTTTTCATTAAAAATATTTCTTTAACAGACGAGAAGTCAACTCTATTCAACGAGAAAAACACATTGTCTTTGACGTTATTTCTTACTTTTGAGGAAAAAACTAGATGGAAAAACCTAAGCAGGCTTTACGTATTGCCTTATACATATTATTTCACTTGTTTCTATGTATGTATTTTCGCTAACAAAGAAATGTGAATGACTGTAAATGTTCGGACGAACTCCTACTGTTGCTTCACTTATCAGCAGCTTATCGTACAAACGTTACCAAGAAAGGCCATTATGATGTTTGCTTTGGCCAATAAAATACTTTATCTGAGCTAGTTCCTTAATTCTGATGCTATACTCCGAATTTATGTATCACAGATGGTATCTCATAGCCTCTCATTCATCCTTCGGTATCGTAATAAATAAAGGGATATCGATGCAACGTTCCTCTAGTCTGAACACTACACCATCTGACGATGACGTCTTGTACGAAGTCGCTTAACGCGTAGTGGAAAGTGTAATGCAATAAGTAAATACCTCTTCCATGATGGACTGCTTGGTAAGAGGTGCAACTGTTCGCACACAAAAAATTATTGGTACGCTGCTTCAGACAAGTTGTTTTTCCTTTTAAACACCATTACCCGTTTCCATAGTCGTACCATCATCTTCAGGACACATAGTGACAAGCTTATTAATTTTGCTGTGGTAGCGTATACTAATCATATTTGGCCAGACGTTCATGCATGAGGAGACATTAAGTCTTTGCCACAGCGCTGTCTGCAACATAGTCACCACATGTGCATGTCACAAACAAATTGAACCAGGTAAAAATACCATAATCCACCTGAAGAAGATGGTATGACTATCGATACTCATAGTGGTATTATAACGCGACATCCTCCTCCAGCATTACTTTTCCTCAACAGTAGTTGTCGATACCAGTATTATATCTCGAATTTTGGACAGGTCAATATTATCTCAGCTGCTTTTCTGAAAAATTTCATACAATTTTATACACAATATGTTATATTTCAAGCTAAAATTTATGAGAAGGAATTACTTTTTTATCCATGTTGCAATCGATAAGTACTCGCTCTAAATGTACAGTTAAAATTATTTTTTAGAGACATTTGAAATTACGAATTATTTGGCACACTTAAAATTTCTATTATTATTTACTCAATCTAGTACTGTTATTATGTTTATTCCTGGATTCATTTATGAAATAATAATCGAAACAAACAGAAATTCATTTGTCAAGAAAAATTGTAAGCCCTTTGGAATACTGTTATTACCGCAGTATGAGGGAATAGTAAGCATGCTTCTGTTGTGATAGGATGTATTTTTGTAGTTTGAGAGAACAATGTAATTTCGGCTTTGTTAACTTGAAAATTCAAAAGACTGTGTGATATACTAAAATGTGACAAAATAAATTAATGCAAAAACAAAAATTTTGCAACAACAATCTTCAAAGTTATTTAGACCAGTTCAACCATGAAGACCTAAAAATGAGTATTTCAGCTTCAATAATCAGACCCCTAGACAAGAAGAACTAGAGCCAGCTGTACAAGAAAAGATGACTAAACTAAAAAGTTTATTGTAATCTTGCTCCTCTCTAATCTTCAGAAAAGACTGCTCATTGTGAACAATAGCGGCAACTAGGAAGGAGGGGGAGATTACAGTATTAAAATGAAAGTAAAATTTACCGAAACATTGTTCCAGTAGTTGTTAATAAAACAAATGTCATAATTCTCATTTATTGTGCCGTTTTAGCCGCACATTTTTGATTAGATTACATGTTTCAGTAATTCTAGACCATCTTCAGATCTAAGTAATTGCGTCGGCAACCCTCCTTGTCTGCTCAGAATCACATGTCAAAGTACTGCAATCTAATTCAAAATGTGCAGCTGAGACGGAACAACGAATGAGAATTTTTATGTAAACACTTGCTGAATCTCACAAGGCTATTAAGTCGACTATAGTGACATTAAATGTCAGTAGTTGAAGTAGTATTTTCAGTTAATAAATAAACAAGCGCAAATTTTGATCTACGGACGAAGTGACGCGTGCTCGCACGGCATCTTAAATTTTCGCCGCCGCCCTGACTGAGTCGGTAACGGAAGACGTGTGGAGGTCGCGTTCAGGGTGGCGACAGGCGACGCCGGAGGAGGTCGGCGGCCGAGGTCGGCGTCAAGTTGCGATCGGCGGCGGAGTGTACCCCGCCCCGCGTCCCAGCTGTGGAAAGGGGGCGCACTCGATCTGCAGGCCCGACCATAAATCACGGCCGTCCTCGGGGGGTTGCGGGTGCCGCCGACCTCTTTAGGAAGGAAAAAACACGAAAAAAAGGGGCCAGGGGAGGGACCGAACCTTCCTCCATCATCCCCCGCGCGCGCGGGCGCGCGCCTAGCGACAGCTCTATATAACGCGGCCCTAGTCCATCTGTGTGGGCACGCCGAGCGGCTCGCAGGTTCAGCCCCAGCCTGGCGCGGAAGAAGAGTGTGAGGGAGTAATGGGGGGTCGGAGGGAGGGAGAGAGAAAGACAGAGTAGAAAGCAGGCGGAGAAGGCTTCCTTCGGCGGGCAAATTGCATTCTCCTCCTCTGCTGCCTAAATATATCATTAAAGTGTCACTGCTTGTATCCCGACCGTAACTGCCGATGGTATTAAAGGCCTTGGGACAACTGCACGAGTCGAGGCTCCGTCGCAGGCAGTAGAAGCACAGCAACGGCGGCGCCGGCGGCGGAGGCGTTTCTAAATTAAATTCCTTCGGAGTGCAATATAATTACGGTCGCTCCTAACAAGGCGGCCCGCGCCAGTTCCCTCGGAGCTCGTTTGCCCGCTCGCCCGCGTTCATTTTATAACGGAATGCGCAGAATTCTGTTCCGCCGTCTTGGATGGCGCCGGCGTCGGCGTCGCAAGTGTCAGCGGCGGCGGCTGCCAGTCCTTGCGTCCCCGCATAGATAGACACCATCGTTGGCACTGCCCATAGTGCGCACGCTCAGTTGTTAGGTCCCGAAGTGAGGTGTACGCGGAGTTACGATTAGCGTTCAGTAAGTAATTCAACACTTCTTTTCTCAGCAAATTTCCGTTGGAACAATGAGGAAGATCGTGGAAAATTTCCGTTACAACCCCAATAATTTGATGAAGGTCCCCCAGTCTATCAAAGTGATGGCTAATTAATTAAATCGATAGCCTCTGTGTTTCTTTTGTTTCCTTTACTGCTTGCTCAATATACAGATTGAATAACATGGGAGATAGGCTACAACCCGGTCTCACTCGCTTCCCAACCACTGCTTCCCTTTCATGCCCCTCGACTCTTATAACTGTCATCTGGTTTCTGTACAAATTGTAAATACCCTTTCGTTCCCTGTATTTTACCACTGCTACCTTCAGAGCTTGAGAGTATTCCAGTCAACATTGTCAAAAGCTTTCTCTAAGTATGCAAATGCTAGAACTGTAGCTTTGCCTTTCCTTAATCTATTTCCAAAGATAAGTCGTAGGGTCACTATTGTCTCACGTGTTCCAATATTTCTACGGAATCCAAACTGATCTTCCCAGAGGTCGGCTTCTACCAGTTTTTCGATTCGTCCGTAAAGAATTCATGTTAGTAATTTTCAGTCGTGGCTAATTAATTTCCACATCTGTCAACATTTGCTTTCTTTGGAACTGCAAACAAAAGAAAAATTCGAAGTATGAATTAAAATCGATGGAGAAGAAATAAAAACATAGAGGTTCGCCTATGACATTGTAATTTTGTCAGAGACAGCAAAGGACATGGAAGAGCAGCTGAACGGCATGGACAGTGTCTTGAAAGGAGGATATAAGATGAACATCAACGAAAGCAAAACGAGGATAATGGAATCTAGTCGAATTAAATCAGGAGATGCTGCGGGAATTAGATTAGGAAACGAGACGCTTAAAGTAGTAAATGAATTTTGCTATTTCGGGAGCAAAATAACTGACAATGGTTGAAGTAGAGAGAATATAAAATGTAGACTGGCAGTGGCAAGGAAAGCGTTTCTGAAGAAGAGAAATTTGTTAACATCGAATATAGATTTAAGTGTTAGGAAGTCGTTTCTAAAAGTACACTCCTGGAAATTGAAATAAGAACACCGTGAATTCATTGTCCCAGGAAGGGGAAACTTTATTGACACATTCCTGGGGTCAGATACATCACATGATCACACTGACAGAACCACAGGCACATAGACACAGGCAACAGAGCATGCACAATGTCGCCACTAGTACAGTGTATATCCACCTTTCGCAGCAATGCAGGCTGCTATTCTCCCATGGAGACGATCGTAGAGATGCTGGATGTAGTCCTGTGGAACGGCTTGCCATGCCATTTCCACCTGGCGCCTCAGTTGGACCAGCGTTCGTGCTGGACGTGCAGACCGCGTGAGACGATGCTTCATCCAGTCCCAAACATGCTCAATGGGGGACAGATCCGGAGATCTTGCTGGCCAGGGTAGTTGACTTACACCTTCTAGAGCACATTGGGTGGCACGGGATACATGCGGACGTGCATTGTCCTGTTGGAACAGCAAGTTCCCTTGCCGGTCTGGGAATGGTAGAACGATGGGTTCGATGACGGTTTGGATGTACCGTGCACTATTCAGTGTGCCCTCGACGATCACCAGTGGTGTACGGCCAGTGTAGGAGATCGCTCCCCACACCATGATGCCGGGTGTTGGCCCTGTGTGCCTCGGTCGTATGCAGTCCTGATTGTGGCGCTCACCTGCACGGCGCCAAACGCGCATACGACCATCATTGGCACCAAGGCAGAAGCGACTCTCATCGCTGAAGACGACACGTCTCCATTCGTCCCTCCATTCACGCCTGTCGCGACACCACTGGAGGCGGGCTGCACGATGTTGGGGCGTGAGCGGAAGACGGCCTAACGGTGTGCGGGACCATAGCCCAGCTTCATGGAGACGGTTGCGAATGGTCCTCGCCGATACCCCAGGAGCAACAGTGTCCCTAATTTGCTGGGAAGTGGCGGTGCGGTCCCCTACGGCACTGCGTAGGATCCTACGGTCTTGGCGTGCATCCGTGCGTCGCTGCGGTCCGGTCCCAGGTCGACGGGCACGTGCACCTTCCGCCGACCACTGGCGACAACATCGATGTACTGTGGAGACCTCACGCCCCACGTGTTGAGCAATTCGGCGGTACGTCCACCCGGCCTCCCGCATGCCCACTATACGCCCTCGCTCAAAGTCCATCAACTGCACATACGGTTCACGTCCACGCTGTCGCGGCATGCTACCAGTGTTAAAGACTGCGATGGAGCTCCGTATGCCACGGCAAACTGGCTGACACTGACGGCGGCGGTGCACAAATGCTGCGCAGCTAGCGCCATTCGACGGCCAACACCGCGGTTCCTGGTGTGTCCGCTGTGCCGTGCGTGTGATCATTGCTTGTACAGCCCTCTCGCAGTGTCCGGAGCAAGTATGGTGGGTCTGACACACCGGTGTCAATGTGTTCTTTTTTCCATTTCCAGGAGTGTATTTGTATGGAGTGTAGCCATGTATAGAAGTGAAACATGGACGGTAAATAGTTTGGACAAGAAGAGAATAGAAGATTTCGAAATGTGGTGATACAGAAGAATGCTAAAGATTATATGGGTAGATCACATAACTAATGAGGAGGTATTGAATAGAACTGGGGAGAAGAGAAATTTGTGGCACAACTTGACTAGAAGAGGGGATAGTTTGGTAGGACATATTCTGAGGCATGAAGGAATCACCTAGTTAGTATTGGAGGGCAGCGTGGAGGGTAAAAATCGTAGAGGGAGACCAAGAGATGAATACACTAAACAGATTCAGAAGGATGTACGTTGCAGTAGGTACTGGGAGATGAAGAACCTTGCACAGGATAGAGTAGCGTGGAGAGCTGCATCAAACCAGTCTCTGGACTGAGGATAGATCACAGCAACAACCCTCTGTGTGAGGACAGTTTGTCTTTGCATCCTACTGGTGGGTACTAGGATTGGTATATGTGGTAGGAAATTTTGGGATTCAATTCGCAACCGCTGGTTTCCAAACTTTTCCGGACTTCTGTGTACCTCCTGTTGGTGGATACTAATATGGCTAGGTCGTTTGGGAGGAAGTCCATTAGGTTGGAGGTGGCTAAAATTTAAAATTTCAGCTCAATTGCGCCATGTCCTTAAACACTTTGTGGGAAGCGTTGGACAGATGCGTGCCCGCAGGAATGAGGAGGAGGAGGAGTAAGGGTTTACGGTGTGATAGATTAGTTCCCAGCTTTCCGCTGCAATACAGAGTTCACTGGACTGTGTTGACAAGCAGTAAACACCACACACTTAAATCACTTTCCATTCCATAGTAGTAGTTGTCACAGTTAGATGTCAGAGATCGCTGAAACACTTGTACATCCTGCTCGCTAATGTCTCAATATCCACTTGCAGCGCCCCGGGCCTTAGAGTTACGCAGCGCTAGTTACCGCTGTGTACACACATCTCAGCGATCGTGCCATGTCAGCAGCCGGACTCGGTCTGGCGGAAAGGATCCCACGGCTGTGGAGGGTGTCTAGGATGACCAGAGTGATTCTAATTCCGATGTTATCAATACTCCCAGTGCTAACACTTATTCATCGATATTGATTCTTCTCAAATATCCATGTAAAGATGGGAGAATGCTCACATCACACGCGACCATGAAGCTCCCCAACATATAGTGATTATTATTTCGCTATTCACCTGCCCAGTGTGCGACAAGGTTGTACCCAGTCTGACTGGTTTGGAGATTCTGCAACGCCCCATGCCTTAGGCCACAAATATCCATTCATTCTGGTCACCAGTTACCCCTGCCACACGCTCGCATGCCATGCAAAGTCGTCCTAGGAAACTAGCCACATATTTATCAGTGTAATTACAATTTAATATTGCAATAGAAGCACCAATCTGGTGACATTAAACAATGAGCGAGGTATCGGAAATACCTCCTCCTGACGACTGTGCCTCTGTAGATAACGATATCTATACCTTTCTTATGACTGCACATAATTTTCCTCTTAAAATCTTTCATCTCTCTTACAGCTATCGATGTCTTGAAATCGCTATTTTCCGCGTCAAATCCATACCTTCCTTATGACCGGACATGGTAATTTTATTTGCACATGCCGTAACACTGACCACAGTATTGTACTGAATTGTATGGAACTGGGGACCTAGAAACGACAGAGAGCCTTCGTCCCCGCCGCAGCCCGCAGTAGTACACAACCCCACAACAGGCTACAGCAGTCCACTCACCACACCGCCGCCCCACACCGAACCCAGGGTTAGTGTGCGGTTCGGTCCCCAGTAGACCCCCCTGGGAACGTCTCACACCAGACGAGTGTAACCCCATTGTTTGCGTGGTAGAGTAATTATGGTGTACATGTACGTGGAGAAATGTTTGGGGCTAATTTTCAAGCGCCAAGCAAAAGGGTTAGAGTAGCATGGAGAGCTGCATCAAACCAGTCTCAGGACTGAAGACCACAACAACAACAACAAGGAAAAGGGTAGGTTATGTTACCGCAATATCCGCTCCATATCCACTTAACACATTGGAGGAGCAACGTTCTGAGACGGATCTGTTACAGCTGGCAAAAATAAGTTTGTTACGAACAAAAGGAATCTGTTTTAACATGTGCGAGAACACAGAAAAATTGCGCAGTTGCGGTAAGTGTTGGCAGCTGTACGACATTTACAAGCTATTTTAAAATATGTAGTGAGAAGTGATTTCATCATCACATCAGCAGAATTGACATAAAAACGGTGAAAAATGGTGAAGTTACGAAAACTGATGGAAAATAAACATAAATTAGGGGAAAATACGCCAAAATGGGGGAAACGGAGGGAGAATGAGGAAGTACTTATATGCCTAACTGGTGCAGCAAAATTCTTGTACATGGGAATAAGCATGTGACAGCAAGAGGAATACGAGAAAAAGCTGACGTGGAAGCACTGGGAACCTGGGAAACAGTCATTTTTCGTGGACAGCGATAAGACGGCTGCTGCCGGAAAAGATTGTTTAACGTGGATGACCACCAAACGTAGAGTAATAAATTTATATATGTCGGTTCACAAGCCCAGGTGTGACCCCAAAGTTACCGTCGACCGCCTTATAGATTTTTTTATAAAGTATACTTAGATAGAGAGCTTTGTATTACCAGTTTGGGGACTGCAATATACAACTACAGAAAGGATCACGTGTTTGACCCTGTGCAAGACTGTTTAAGTGTTTTAATCTCTAAGAAGCAGTATTTACACTGTGCTTCTTTTTACTCTCTACCAATCACAACCATGCAGTG
Organism: Schistocerca serialis cubense; assembly: GCF_023864345.2. Classification (NCBI taxonomy): domain Eukaryota; kingdom Metazoa; phylum Arthropoda; class Insecta; order Orthoptera; family Acrididae; genus Schistocerca; species Schistocerca serialis. The sequence goes on from NC_064642.1 coordinate 150,126,357, forward strand.
TCAGTTAAAAACTACTTTATGGAACAGTTCCTCCATGGTTTCTAACAACATGCCACTGTACGACTATTGAGGTAATAGGGATGCATACAAGTTGACTGCTGTCTTTGATGATTTCCTGGAAAAGAAAACCATTTGCCTCTAAACTGACATGGATCTGCATTCAAGTATGATAGAAAGCACATGGAGTAATCGGTTGAGATGGGTTGTAATGAGGTATGTTTTAATGGTAGACTTATGATACATTCTGTAGAGAGGGACATATATAGGCAGGTCGTTTATCACACAATTAACTATTTTTCCAATTGTTCTCTCGGGGTGTATCAGTTTTTGGCACAACATGCATTCGACTCGTATACAACTGCGTGTTCTGTGGGTGACTTAGAGCGCTATCCACCTGCGACCGTTAACAACAAACTTGTCCATACCACAGACAGCAGAGGACTTCCAATGCATTTGTGATGAATCATGTCCTCCAAACCGATGGAGAACCTATTTCGGTACCCTTCTCTAGACGAGAAGATGTATATGAAGTGCTCCATTCCACTGCCACATCTCAGATATAAACAGAGTCTCCAGTTTCATAACTCCAGTGATTCTAAGTCAGTGGCAGGAATTTGTGAGGTACTGCAATCACTGCGTACACATTTGTTTGGAGATGTTGTGTATGTGCTGAAGATACTTTGCTCTGTTCACTAGTTTAGTGCAGTATGGCGTGTAATTTCACATGTCAAACACCACTGTTAGGCATTCGTCTATTTCCTCATAAGATGTAGTAGTGTCAAGCATCTCCCATTTCTTACAAAGATTTTATAGGACCGATGGCAGCATAGTACAATTTCTGAACCCTAATCTGATGTGAACAGTGAGTACTACACACCTCGAGAAACTATATAGTACCATGTGCCATAAAGAATCTATTTTTTTCCTTTGGTGTAGAAGGTAGCAGTTTTATCATTTACATTTCCTCGCCATAGTGAGTGAGATGGAAGCAGAGGCAATGTATGTCTGGTATTGGAATAAAAATTCCTGCATTTGGGTATTAACAGTGACATTCCATGCTACTAATATGTCAGAAACCACACTGCTTTAACTTTGTAGCATGTCTACGTGCAGAATTGTGTAGCCTTAGGAATGTGTCTTTATGTTCAACAATCATTTCTCTCTTTCCACCATCTTCCTGGTATCAAATCCAAACACTAAAACAATACTACGCAACTAATAGTACAATTTATTTACGTAAAATTTTTCAAACTCCTTCTGTCTGGAGTTCCATCATGCATAAAGCATTCATTTATTCTTCTTCTTCCTCTTAATCATCTGTTATATCATCACTACACTCTAAAATGTATCAGGTTCGTATCTGCTGTACACCAATAAACGGGCGAACCTCCTCAGCATGCATGCATGCATCCATGTATGATCGTGTGTAGTTGGGTGAGTGACATGAGTAAGATTGGTGCAGAGTAGTCTTCATGGGACGATAGTCATGGTATTGGAATGAGAACACCGGTCTATATCACAGGCTTCGGTTGGTTGTGCAAGTTTGGAGTATGTGTGATTCTCTTTCCGAAAACATAATATCAAAGCCCAATGATTAACTGCAACTTAACTCGTTCTGATCCTTCAGGAGACGTCGTATGTAGCGTGTATAGTGCCCTCCTACGTCTGGTTAGTTCCAGATTAAATTGGAGACAATGTTACAGGGAGGGTTAACTGAACACAGAGGAACAGTTAAAAGATGCATAGAGAGACCATCTAGAGTTTTGCTCAGGATCCACAAATGAGAGAATATTTTGACGTTCCTATCCACATAGGGAAAGATGGATAATTGTAATAAAATCTTAACGAATTTATAAAGATTTTTGGCTAAGAAACGTAGTTTTTACACCTCCTCTCTTCTTGCTGGCTATTTCCTGCATTAATAAATAGTATTTGTGATAAGTGATGTAGGCAGTGTAACTGGGTTCGCAGTACATCCACATTTATATGAGCATCGCAAATTGACATTGCTGTCAATAAGAAACACCGCCTCTGTCTTTTACTTCAATAATCCTGTGTGTTGTGGGAGCCCCAAAACTTACACCAGTGATGGATCGAAACGTGTTAATGCAGTTATAGCACTTGATGCAGACATCAAATTCGTGGTGGGAAAACAAAGCGTATGGTGGTGTACAAAGCTGTAGTCATATGCAGTCCTATACTTCTTGTATGCGTTACAGCAGAAAAAGAATGTATCAAACTGTTTATTAAAGAACAACACAGGGACCATGTCTTGTGACTGATATACTGTGGGATATGGTCCTCCTACAGTACAGACGGCAGAACTTTACACAGAAGTGTGCAAATGACTTCGATCACTGGCCACCTGCTCCAGTGGACCAACACGTGTATATTTAATAGGATCACCATATATGGTTCGATGTCAGCATGGAGACATTACTTTTTTTCGATATATCGGAAGAGAGTAATGCAGTAATATCTTATCGAGTTCTCTAGCAAATGATGTTAGCGAAATATTTATATTGCGTAGTTTTACTCCGCTGGATATTATGAATAAAACGAGGAGAGAGAAAGAGAAAGAGGGAGACAGTGCTGTCAATGAAGTCTCTGACACCATTAAATTGTTGTATTTCTAATGTGGTAATCACAGGACTATGATAAAGGGGATCAGGACATCTACAGAGTGATATTCGAGGTGTTATGATTTTTAATTTCCTTGTGCCACCCATGTATACTCCGCATGGTTGTGAATTTCCTCCTGTATGCTAGTGTGCTACTTTTCTCGTTGTGATAGCTCTCTACCTAGGCCTTGGTGGGTGAAAGATTGGACAGCATTCTAACTGATGAAACAGTGCTGTTGGAAAGTGATAGGATTTCGAGGGAATTATCAGGGCTCTGTGACTTAGCAAGGGACATCTCTTACTCATGGATATCATGTATATTAAAATGCTGTATGTCGAAGGCTGGAAGTTTCGTGAGAATACGGCAGGTAAGTGGAGTTGAAAGGCGAGCACAACGTTTCTTCTAAGTGTTGTGCGTACGCATATTACAACCTCTCACGTACGTCTCAGCCGGCCGAAGTGGCCGCGCGGTTCTGGCACTGCAGTCTGGAACCGCGAGACCGCTACGGTCGCAGGTTCGAATCCTGCCTCGGGCATGGATGTGTGTGATGTCCTTAGGTTAGTTAGGTTTAACTAGTTCTAAGTTCTAGGGGACTAATGACCTCAGCAGTTCAGTCCCATAGTGCTGAGAGCCATTTGAACGTACGTCTCACAAAGTGACTGCAATGAGAAAATTGGAGCCCAGTACTAAGATTTTTACCGCGAGACAATCACCAGTAGAGGTTCCATCTTTTCTCTATAAATGGGAGGCAACATCTTTTCGTAAGTTTGTGTGACTATAAAATGGATGGAATGACACCTTAATAGGTAGACTAAATTTGCGTTTACATCTATATGCATACTTTGCAAGCCATCGTACGGTGTGTGGCGGAGTGTACCCTGTACCACTACTAGTCATTCCCTTTCCTATTTCACTCGCAAACACAAGAAGGGAGAAAGACTGCCTATATGGCTCCTTAAGAGCTAATTTCTCTTATCTTATATGCGTTGTCATTATGTAAAATGTATGTTGGCTGCGGTATATTCCTTCTGCGGTCAGCTTCAAATGTTGGTTCTCAATAGTGTTCCTAAAAAAGAATGTCGTATTCCCTCCAGGGACTCCCATTAGTGCTACCTGGCGAGCATAACCCGACAGCTTGAAATAAATTACAAACTGTGCAAAGTGACTCTAAAGTTCAGTTTAATTAATTAGTCTATCGATTTGATATCAGTGACGTGCCAAAGGATGTGTGGAGACGAGGACTAGAGTACCACTGATATGATTCGGGAGTTGGAGTGGAAATCAGACGTTTTTCCGTCGCAGCGAAACTTTTCAACTAAATTTCTATCTCCCACCTACATTGGGAGAGATAACCAAGGTAATAAAATCATCTACATCGAAACACCAAGGAAATTGGTATAGGCATGCATCCTGAAATACAGAGATATGTGAACAGGCAGAATTCAGCGTTGCAGTCGGCAACGCCTACACAAGACAACAATCGTCTGGCGCAGTTGTCAGATCGGTTACTGCTGCTACAATAGCAGGCTACCAAGATTTAAGTGAGTTTGAATGTGGTGCTATTGTCGGCGCACGAGTGATGGGACACAGCATTTCCGAGGTAGTGATGAAGTGGGGATTTTCCCTTATAACCATTTCACTGGTGTACCGTGGATATCAGGAATACGCTAAAACATCAAATCTCCGACACTGCTACGGCCGGAAATAGATCCTACAAGAACAGGACCAGCAACGACTGAAGAGAACCGTTCAACGTGACAGAACTGTAACCTTTCCGCATATTGCTGCAGATTTCAATGCTGGACCTTCAGCAATTGTCAGTGTGTGAACCATTCAATGATACTTCATTGATATGGGCTTTCGGAGCTGAAGGCCCACTCTTGTACCCTTTACGACTGGACAACATAAAGGTTTACATCTCGCCTGAGCCCATCAATACCGACATTGAACTGTTAATGACTGGAAACATCTTGCCTGGTCGGACGAGTCTCGTTTCAAATTGTTTCGAGTGGATGGACATGTACGGGTATGGAGACAACCTCGCGAAACCATAGACCCTGCATGTCAGCAGTGGACTGTTCAAGCTGGTAGAAGCTCTTTAATGGTGTGGGGCGTGTGCAGTTGGAGTGATATGGCACCCCTTGTACATCTAGATACGACTCTAACAGATGACACGTACATAAACATCCTGTCTGATTACCTGTGTCCATTCATGTCTATTGTGCACTCCGACAGACTTGGGCAATTCCAGCAAAACAATGCGGACGAGTGGCTACCGGAACACTCTTCTGACTTTAAACATATCCGCTGGCCACCAAACTCCCCAGACATGAACATTAAGAGCATATCTGGGATGCCTTGCAATGTGCTGTTCAGAAGAGATCTTAACCCCCTTGTACTGATTTATGGATAGCCCTGCAGGATTCCCTCCATCATTACTTCAGACATTAGTCGAGTCCATGCCATGTCGTGTTTGGGCAGTTCTGCGTGCTCGCGGTGGCCCTGCACAATATTAGGCAGGTGTACCAGTTTGTTTGATCTTCAGTTATAATTTGATACGTAGTAAAACCTGGTATTTACAACTTCTCTATGCTGTTACCTTAATTTCGTATGAGATGAAGAATTTGATTACTTTGAGAAAGTTTGAAAGTGAGGAAGCATCCTGTGGCAGAGGTAGATCTTAGCAGTCTGTCATGTTCCAAAAATGAGTTTAATATTCTATTGCTGTGGTGGAGATTGCAACAGATATTAAGCTGATTAGAACAGATTTTTTTTACCTGATAAGATAATACGTAGAGTAAACATGGCTTATGCCGTGTTGTTTCAGGATTTTCACAAGTTACGATACTTCAGCAACGTGAAGACAAGTGTAAGCCCCGATTTCCTCTGTCTTCGAAAATAACTCGTACAACGGAGAGAAATCTACATTTTGCGCGAGAAATTCGAGGTTTATAGTCAACAACACCTCTGTCTCAGATTGGGTAAAGTGAATTTTTTAAACTGGGGAGAGACTAAGTCGGTGCAGAGTTGCAATTAGAGCTACACATCCAAGCCATTCTGCTTGTCTCTCAATGTGCCACAGCTGGCAGCAGGTGTGGGCAGAAGGCTTCGGTCGTCGGGAAGTCCTGGTTAGCTGCAAATAATGCAATGAGTGTCAGCTCTTGGCCACGGCAGCGATGACAAGTCCTGGCGGAGGCTTTCTCTTGATGACTGACTAGCAAAGTGACTAGTATGCTAGGTGAGTGGCGACAGAAGTCAACGTGTGTATTGCATAAGAAGATTCAATATGATGTGTGTTTGCACTTAACGATTATTCACCCCATGTAAACTGATCAGTTGACTGCTTGATGACAATCTCGCCAACCTCTGAGTATTCAGTAGGACTAGCGTGTGGATTCTGGGGGTAATGCGCGCAGCTGCCAATGTATGTGCGGGTTTCTCCTGACCAGTGCCCGAGAGACGATGCGGCACACCTGCAGCCCTCAGCAGTCTGCAGATGGTACACTCTTCAAGTGTGTGTGATTAGTAAGGTTTTTTCACCAGATATGTATGGTGGAAATGTTGTGGTAGAGGAGGGTGCTTGTTTTCTGAAACATTGGTGCATACAAGACCTCAGATATATTTAGCACTATGATCTCTTTGTGGTGGGAATTTAATTACTTGACTTGCATGATGTTTGTGTGTGATACTCAAATGTTGAAAATAGATTTTTGTTACAAAGAAGGATCATCGTAAGATGCGAGCAGGTGTTTTAAGTGATCTGTTTCACCCCTGTAAATCGTTAAAAAATTAATTTGCTATGGTAATGCAAATGGACTATTTCCCTCTATTTTTCAATTTTAAATTGCATCAGCTCTCGGTATTCTGAAAAAGAGACGAAAGCCTCCTCCTGAATTGTTGGAAACACGGATTCACACACAGCAACAGAAAGAAACCACTTCAGAGAGACAGCGACAGGAAGTGAGTCCGGAATTTCCCGATCAACACAATGCGGCCACTTGATGCTTTGCTCAGTGTTGCGAGATCAAAGGAGGGTGACATACGGTCCGTGGTCAGTAATATTTAGTATCATAATCTGTATTTAGCACATAGGTGGTTTTTGAACTGCATGGAGGAACCCAGAGGCCAGACACACGTGTGGAAGACCCCAACATGGGGCTACTATACCACACTTTATTCCATTCCTCGGTGCTTGTAGTTATTATGTTAGCGCAAGTGGAGGTGCAGAGATGAGCTCTACCCAAGTGGGGGAGCCGTTCTCCCACAAAGTGATTAAATACAGAATATGCATTAATATATTATGGACACTGATTTGAATTTTGTGTTGTGATTCTTCTACAGCATAGACTAGAAAGTCTTTTTCTCGCCCATTTTTTCCGGGAGGGCTGGGGAGGCAGGGGGCGAAGGTTCTGGGAAGGGGGGGGGGGGATGGAATGTCTCCTTGTGATGGCGTTGTGCACTAGCTCAGTCGATCCCTGCATATCATACACGAAAATTTTCAAATAAGACAACATTTACAATCTGGAGCAGTGGAATTATGTGTTTAGGACATGCATTTGTTGGATGTGAGCTTTTCCCGCAAAATAAAAAGATTCAACCCATGAGCAATGAATTTTATTAATAAATAATATATCTTCTGATATGTAATTGAATTTCATGTCATGAGATCCTTCCTCTCTGGCAGAGAATGAGTCCTTTTCCCACCAGTTTCCAGACGGGGGACGGGAGTGGGTATGAGAGAGGAGGGATGGGGGATTTCCCAGAGAGGGACGAGTTAATTAATTGATAGAGTTAATTAATTAGTCAAATAATTTGATGTAAAAAATAGGTTAAGGGAGGGGTTACATAAAAATCATGAAGCAGAACAATAGGTTAAGGTCATAAGTCAATCATCTGTCACAATTTAATTAATTTGCACAGTAATCTGGTATCAAAAGTGCTGTAGACCACAGTTTGATCCACTACTTGTAACCGTTCCACGAAGATCACGAAAAACCCCCTTTAACATGTACAGGGTGATTATAATTAAAGGTAAACTTTCAAAACGCTGTAGAAATAACACCACTGGTCAGAATAACGACAAATTGCAACGGAATATGATCAGAGAATGGGGAAAACTTATGGCAGAAGAAAAAAAACAGTGTGAGAATTGATAAACAGGTGGCGCTGCATGTGTCACAATACGTAAATGAGAACACCTGTCATGCGCAGGACCCATTGAAGTTGTGTAAATAACGCCGGGTACAAGGCTTCTCCTCCTTTCGCGTCTGCCACGTTAGCCATGACCGTTTCAATGCAGGATCGCGCTCTGCTTGTAAAGCTGAATTACAACAATGATGACTGTGCACATGTCGCTCTGCAGAAGTTCCGGACACTGAAGGTTTGAAAAAAGGAGTTGGTTCGGTGACTGCCGGGGGTCTGGAGAAAATGATTTGGAAATTCGAAAAGACGGGTTCTTTTGGTGTGCAACCTGGTAGAGGGAGGAAACTAATTGATTCGACGTCAGTGGAAGTACTGACCACGGTAGTGCAGGCGGAGACGAGTGGTGGTGTGTAAATGTGTAGTGCACGGAGAATTGCCCGAACATTGGACATATCCGCGAGCACGGTACATGAAATCCTACGAAACATCCTTCTTTACATATGTGCACGACTTGCTTCCTGTTGACATGCCTGCAAGAGAGACCTTTTCTTCAGAATTTCCTGCTCGCATGGAAGTGGACAATGATTGGCCGTGGAAGATTTTGTGGACAGACGAAGCCCACTTCCATCTGACAGGATATGTGAACACATAGAATTGTCGAATATGAGCAACGGAAAATCCACTCACAAATCAACCAGTAACTAGCCGTGCGTGGCTCGTGTTCCCGCCATCATGTATTTTACACCCTGTTTTTAACGTACTTCCACCTCACTACGTAAATTGAAATTACTACCGTCACTGAGTTGCTGCTTTGCCTGTCCGTGAGCGGCGTTAGCAGCGCATATCGATATATCCCCTCTCGTAGTATCTTTGATCGACTCCTATTACTTCCCGGTCGTTGTCTGTTGTAACCAGTTCTGGTCGCGACTTCCGATTTGCTAGTCGGGGAGTTGCAATGCGGCACTAGTGCAGTCGGGTTGGAGCAGCAGTGAGGTCTGCGTCGACATGGCTCGCCCGACCATTGCCGCTACGCATCTCTTGAGCTGGGCCACGGTCTTGGTGGATCGTCGGTCGGTCGTCCCACCGGACGACCGGACGACGCGTTTTGGCTCGCCTATCGTTCATGAGTCGGCTGTGTGTGTGTGTGTGTGTGTGTGTGTGTGTGTGTGTGCATCGTTTCCTGATTTGTCTTCGTGCGTGCTTAGCTATTGTTGGGTATCGTTCAGGTCTTCGTGCAAGTGTTTGTCAGTTTGTGTTTGTAGTTGGCGTTATTTCCACTGACCACTATTTTAGATGTTGTCGGCATTCTGAGGGAGTCGGTCGTTTGCTGTGGACCAGGGAAGTTATCTCCATGCAGTGCAGTCGGCTGGGTCCGCTGGCGGTCCCTGGGCAATTTCGGAGCGTGTCTGCAGCTGTCCGATCGCTACGAGCTTCGTGGTTCACCAGCCCAGGACGTCAAAGTTGAGTAGTGGTTTCAACTACCCAAGCCACGTCTATACATGCTGTGGTAGTTCGTTTCGGTGGTTTGCCTTTGGGGTGGTTTTCTTGTGGGCAACACCGACTGTTTCTATTGGCTGAAATTTAGCCGCCATGCGGTGCAGTAAACTACTTTGGTTGGTTACAATTCGAGTGCATCAGCGGAATTTTCTGCCTTGTGGCCGTTAGTGTTCTGGTTACCTGCTCTGGGCACTAACGTAATTTCCAGCAGCGTCCTTTCCTCACCTGTTGTCGCTGTCCAACATGGTGTGTAATTTTGACAGCTAATACGTACTTCATTGTGGATTATCACGCTTGTAAACTTTTGTGTTTGAGTTTTCATGCACTGATTGATGGGAAGCAAGTCATTGTGTCGGGTGATCCGTGGCTGTCCCGACCTCCCTGGAGGCTTCCGAGTTCCGTTGTCTTATTGTCCTTCCCACCGGTGTTAAATTATCTGTTTTCAATTACTTAAAATGTAAGGCTTATGATTATATTTTCGTTTCTTTTTTAATTTTGCCAAATTAAATGAGGGCTTACAGCCTTGCAACTTTATTCCTAAAATTTTCTTTCAAGCTTAAACATTGCGGCCTTCTGCCTTTAAAATACTATGGTAATATATTTTAAAATTTTGAAACTTAATTGTGTTCTTCAGCCATTTGTATTGCACCTTGCATATGTTTGTTGTATCCACTTTGCCTTGAGGGATTCCACCTAGTTGTGATATATGTTTTTTTATTATTTTATTTGATACTTTAATTGGATTTTTATCTTGTTGGTTTCTTAAGATTTTTTGTTTGGAGGCTTTCAGCTGTGATAGATATGTATTTGGTACAGATTCGGCTATGTGCTGCTTTGGTTGTAAATGTGTTATTAAACTACAATAAACTACAATTAGAAGGTGAAACTGACCCCAACCTTCTTTGGCCCTTTCCACAATTCCAATTACCTGTTCTGCCCAGTTGGTTTAGCGGGCGTATGAAATACCACTTCATCCTGAAAAGGTCACTTGTGATGCGGGTTTACTTCATCATTTATCATAGGGCCATATTTCTTCAAAGAGACAGGTGCTTCCGGTCCTGTTGCCTGTACCGTCACTGGTAAGTGCTATGAGTGTCATTTTCGCAACCACGTCATTCCAGCTCTCCAACATCGTGGATGTGTGGATGGCATCGTTTTTATGCAAGAAGGCGCACCTCTGAACATTGAAAATCCAGTTAAACAGCTGCTGAAGCGCCATTTCGGAAATGCTAGAATTATCGGCCGTCATTTCCCTACAGCCTGGCCGTCACGATCACCTGATTATAGTCCGTGTGACTTCTGGCTGTGGGGATATCTGAAAAATGTGTTCAGTGTTCCGATTGCAAAACTTGGCGGCATTGAATGCATGCATTGCGCAACACATTCTGAACGAGACTTCGGAAACACTTCTATCAGTTGTGGAACATGCTGTTTCTGGTTTCAACTTGTTGCAGAAAACGGTTGACAGCAAATAACATGTTTTGCGCCAGTCACATGGAAATTAATAATCCGATTTGATTTTGATTCATGCTTTTTATGCCGTTTTTGGCCTCAGGACAATTAAAAACCGATTTTTCCCATCCGATGTGACATGACTTTGCCGTAGTGGATGGCCTTACGTAACTAACTGTATCACACCTGTACACTCTTGCACACTGAGTACCACAGTTTCTTTAATGTCAAACGTACACCTTAGGCGTTGTTGTATAATTCATTTGTCATTTGTAGTCGACCACTATTAAATTAGGATGGTTACAGCGCCATCTATTGCAACATTTTGTTACTATTTATTTTTCTTCTGGCATACGTTTTCCCCCTTCTCTGATAATATTCCGTTGCATTTTGACGTCATTCTGATCAGTGGTGTTATTTCTACAGCGGTTTGAAAGTTTAACTTTAATTATAATCACCATGTACACCACAAATAGACTCTATAAAACTTACATCCGCTAACAGCTCCTAGAAAGACAACTCTCTTACTGCATTTCGCTGGGACAGTCGTGACAAGGTGTCTGCTTCGCATGGTATCTAGAAGTTTTGTGCCCAGGCCCATGCACGACTAGTGAGTGAGTGATCCCAGCACCCAAAGTGCCATCGGTGGGAACTACTGACTGGTGATCACACCACAAAGAGTAAAGTGGCCCATCCCCACTTGTACAGACAGTCGAAAGCAAATAAAATAATTAAATTTCGAAAATGCTTGCCATATATTGGTGTGTTGTAAGCAAAGACGTTTGAGAACACAAGCACCCTCTTCCATGTGTTGCCCATAACCCACGTGATCATGAAGCCAACAAAGTTCATACTAAGAAGCAGTTCGCTATTCATCCACCCACATGGCCCTTCGAGTGTCACCACCTGGGCAGTCATGCGAACACAGACCACAAGTCAAAGCCCTTTGTTATTAGATACCTGGGAAACCACCTCTGCTCTCTGTCAAGTGGCTGCAAAGCCGCGGCTTCCGGTCGGCCGCTGGCCGAAGACACTGTGAGACAAACAGGTACTGCTGGGACATATAGTTCTAACTACAAGTCCACCCCCAACATAGCATCTCCCCCAGTAAAAGAAACCCATGTTACCCAGTCCGAGACAGGGATTTTGTTGACCATACTCCTCGAATCTATCATTCTAAATGTAGATTCCTCCCTTTTATATGAGTTTCGTCGAAGACAGAAGAAACCAGAGCCTACAAGTGTTTTCACATCGCTAAAGTATCGTTACATTTCGTTGAAAACTTCTACAACAATATAGCATGGGCTATATTGCCTCCAAATACCCTCTCATCAGGTATAAAAATATATGTTTTTATCAGCTTAATATCTGCTTTGTCCGCCATCACAGGAGTAGATATAAAATTAATTTTTGGATCATGACAGAATGCTAAGAGCATGCTCTACCTCTGTCACAGGATATCTCCTCACTTTCGAACTCTCTTTAAGAAGCTAAATTCATCATCTCCAACCAAGTCTCTTAAGGTAGCAGCACAGAGGAGGCGTAAATATCAGGTTTAAGATTTGTATCACTTCACAAATTCGGTACTATAGTTAATTTTATTACGATGGTCATCTGTTCCAGTGTAGGTGGGAAATTGAAATTTCGTTAAAAAATCGCGCACCAAAAAAAAAAAAAAAAAAAAAGTCTGATTACCGCTCCAGCTCTCGAATTGTATCCATGGTAGTCTCGACCTCGCTTCCGTCCACCCAGCGGCAATCATTGATTCAAATTGATTGACTAATTAATTAAACTGATCGTGAGAGCCACCTTGCGTGGTGAGCAGTCGGATTGCACTTTCCAGGTAGCTGAAACGGGAATCCCTTGAGGAAAGACGATGTTCTTTTCTAGGAACACTATTGAGAACAGACATTTGAGGCAGACTGCGGAAGTTTTCTACTGCCGTCAACATACATTTCGCATAAGGACCACGAACGTACGACACGAGAAATAAGCGGTCGTATATAATCATATAGACAGTCTTCTTCCCTTCGCTCTATTTACTAGCGGAACAGGAAAGGGAAATGACTAGTAGTGGTACAGGGTATCCTCCACTACATACCATACGATTGATTGAGAAGTATGCATATAGATGTAAATATACAAACTTTTAACTCACCTGATTTCGACGAGTTAGGGATGTCCCCCACAAAGTTACAGACCCCTGCCAATTCTCTTGAAATCCTCTTACGTTCCAACAGCATTGTTCCATTAGTTGGAAGGATTCTAGTCATCCACCCGTCACTGATTAGGTAGAAAGCTATCACAACGAGAAAAATACCACATTAACATACAGGAAAAAATTTACAACCATGCAAATCATACGTGGATTGCATAAAGAAGGTCAGAAGCATAACACCTACAATTAATCGATATAGGATGACGGTCTATAAATATCACCCTGTACATATCCTGATCTCCTTTGTCGTATTCCTATGACTGCTACATTCGAAATACGACAGTGTCATGCGTCAGAATCTTCATTGACCGCACAGTGTCTCTCTCATAGTTATTTTTGTAGCATCCAGTGGAGTAAAACTACGATCTATAAAAACTTCGCTAACGTCATTTTGTAGAGTACTTGATAAGATGTTATCATGTCTCTCCCTTCTGATATATCGAAAATAAATACCGTCTGCATGTTGACTTGTCAGTAATGGAAAAATGTTTGAAATAGTGACATATTTTGAGGAAATTGACATAAGCATAGCAGCGGTGTTTGACATGTGAAATAACACGAGAAGCTGCACTAACTCCATGAACAAAACATAGTCTCTTCCACACAACATCTATCACCCAAATGTTTCCATGGGGATTGCAGTACCCCACAAACCCTGGTCACTGACTTAAAATCGCTATAGTCATGAAACTGAAGATTCGATATATGCCGAAGATGTAGGTAAACGGAATACTTCGCATACACCTTCGTTTGTCTAGTGAATGCTGCCTAAATATGTTTCCGGTAGGTTTGGTGGTCGTGATTCATCATAGATGCGTTGTAAGTCCTGTGCTGACTGTGGCATGGGGAGGCTTTCTGTTAAAGAGTGCACTAGATAGCGCTCAAAGACACGCACAGAATACTCAATAGTATATATGTCGAACACAGGTTACACCACACAACTCATGCAGTCCAAGAGAACAATGGAAAAATTGTTAAATGTATGATAAGTGACATACCACAACAACTCCCTCTCCCTAGAATGTACCATTACATCCTACCTAGTTACAATTCCTCTCAACTGCACCTGCTTGCTATGATCCCTAGGAGAGCACCCAAGACAACAGTGAACTAACTTTTACCCCTATTACCTTAGCAGACATACTGCATAGTCCTGTTAAAAAACATGCAGTAACTGTTGTGTAAGGTATTTGTTAGCTCACACCGCGTAGTTGTGATTGGTAGAGAGCACAAAGAAGCACATTGTAAATATTGTTTGTTAGAGTTTAAAACACTTTAACAGTCTTTCACAGGATCAAACACACAATCAATTTGGTAGCTGTACATTGCAGCCACAAGCTGGTAGTAAAATGCTCTTTAGCTAAGGAGGACGTAAAGTCTATCGAAGTCTCATGTCTGATCACTGTATAAAAATCTGTAAGGTGGTTGCAGATACCTTTGGGTCTCACCCTGGCTTGTGATCTGACATATAAATTTATTACTCTACATATGGTGGTCATCCACGCTCTGCAAGCTATTCTGGCCGTCTTACAGCTGTCCACGAGAAATTACTGTTTGCTTGGTTCCCAGTATTTCCATTTCGACTTTTTCTCATGTTCCTCTTGCTGTCAGACACTCGTTTCCAAGTACAAGGGTTTTCCTGTACCAAGCAGACGTGGGAGTACTCTCTCTTTCTCCCTCAATTTTCCTACATTTTGTCATATTCTCCCTCAATTTATATGTATTTTCCATCAATTTTCTAATTTTATCGACTTCATGTCACTTCTTTCCATGTGATCATGACCTCACTTCCATCCACGTTTTCTAAAATTGCTTGTAAATGCAGTACAGTTGTCAACATTGGCGCAACTGTGCTATTTTTGTGTCTGTATTGGTTTCTTGTAGGGAGACCCCTGGTACAGGGTACATTCATGACAGGGCCAGGATACAGCTCTGTCCAAGTAGGAGAGCCTTGCACAATTTGTTATTGACACTCTCCTGAATTTCGTGTCGTGAGATCCTTCCTCTCTAACACAGACTGACACTTTTCCCCATCAATTTCCAATTGGTGGAGGGGAGGGGTGAAGTGAGGGAGGGAGGGGACAGCAGGAGGATTTCCCAGAAAGGGGAAAAGTAGCCCAGAGCTGACCAAGTAACTCTTTTCCCAGAGATATTAAAGAGGAGGAGAGGCAGAGAGATGGGGTGAGTGGTTTCTCAGAAGGACAGATTATCCTAGGGCATCATAAATCTATTAACATGACAGCAGGTATCCCCAACTTGCCACAAACCACTTAGCAGAACGATATGTTAAGGAGAGGGGGAGAGGTAGTTTAATTGATCAGTTTAATTAATTAACATATGAGTTTGATATGAAAAAGTGTCCCAGGACCTGCTTTGTCCTACTACTGGTGGGATTCAGAATGTGAAGCACTCCACAAGAAGGGAGACGTTAAGAAAATACAACAATGTCCCTAATGACATAACCTTTCATTCCTTTAACAAAAGCACAAGGTGCAGTCAACAATAGTGCAAAAAACGAAAATCGTGGCAAAACTTCTGCACTGCAGTCTGCAAAGAAACACTGTTAACCAGGATCTGGCACAATATATGGAAAAATAAAAGTCGGTATGACAATGGACATCCACATATCTCCACCAACCAATGATCTTTCATAATCGTCCTTGTGACCTTGACTTAATGGACAAGGAAGATGAGGCGGAATATGAAGAGGACAACAGTGTCATTGAACACCCCTTTTCATGGAAAGGACTCCAAATTGCGCTCTCCCAAGCGAAGAGTATACTGCGCCTAGTTGGGATTACGTTGACCACCATCCCTACAGAAAGAGAAACTTCTGTTGCTTAAAATTTGCAATAGCGTATGGACACAAAATCTCAAAATTGTGTCGCTGAAAGCATCTTGTGTCGTCCCTTCCACAAATCGAGGAAAAAAATATGATAAATGAGAGTCGTACTGACCTACCACCTTATTAATGTGTTGTGCGAAAATAGTGGAAAGGGTGGTTTGAATATTGTTGTGAAAACAAGAAAACAGTAAAGGGTAAACAACTTCAGTTTCGAAAAGGAAAAGAGATATGTGAAAGCCCTGTATGGTCAGTTACTGACATACAGCTAAATTTCTCTCGGAATAATAATATGACAGTTGCATTCATAGAGTTGACGAAAGCATATTAATACGTCGTCTTGTCAGTCTTAGGGAAAAAATTGGAAAATCAACAGATTCCAAAACCACTCATGTGTGACATTATTAGCTTTCTGAGCAATAGGAAAGTAATCACTTTGAAACACAGAACTACACTGGCATCCAGAGAAACTAGCAGAGGAACACAGTATTCCGAGGAGGGATCAGAACGATCATCTGCGGGTTTGGAGACATTGGCTTGCACACAATGAGGAAGCGACTCTGAAACTTCCTGATAGACAGAATGCCGCCACCTGATGCTTTATTCGAAGCTGCCAGATCAAAGGGTGCTGATATGTGATCAGTGGTCTGTGGTTTTTAGTGTCATGATTTGTAGTTATGATATTGGACGGTTTTTGACTTCTATAGCATCACCCAGACAACAGACACATGTGTGGCTGAATTCAAATGGGGGCTAATATAGTGCACTTCATACCATTGATTGGTGCTTACAGTTATACTTAATGGGAAGTGGTGGCAGACGTGAACTCTACCCAAAAAGGGGAGCCCTGTCATTTGCATACTGATTAAATAAAGGATATGCGTCAATATACTATTGACACTGCTTTGAATTTCGTGTCATGAGATCCTCCCTCTCTGGCACAGACTGAGTCTTCTTCCCACCAGTTTCCAGATGAGGTGGGGAGGAGTGAAGTCGTGAGGAGATGGGAGGTCTGGGGGAATTCCCAGGGGGAAAACTGGCCCAAAACTGAACAAGTGTCCCTTTTCCCAGAGGGTTGGTGGACAAGAAGGGAGAGAGGGTTGGGGTGAGGAGTTTCTTGGACAGATTATCCCATGGGGTCATAAATCAATTAGCTTAACAGTAGGTGTCCCCAAGGACTCACAAAGCTCTTAGTGAAACAGTAGGTTAAGGGGAGATGGAGTCAGAGAGGTGGTTTAACCGTTTGTTGCCTGACGGTACTTAAAAGTACCAGTAAGTTTTGACTCTCATTATTTTCTCGTGGTGCAGTTTCGTGATCTGAGAGCCTGTCGGTACGTAACAGTAACTCTGCTCTACTGTTTCATAGATGTCATTGTGCAATACATAGATCTCTCTGGCGGTCAGAGCTTGAAATTGTTTTTCGCGCGCTGCTGTGAAAACAGAAGATTGTATGTGCTTGTTTCCATGGCGTTGCCTGAAATTGCGAGTAATTTATTGAAACTTCCGTTGAGTTTTCCATTGTACGTACTTACCTTCTTTGATTTTTTATAATAGTTTGAAGCATTACGTTACAAGTGAATGAGATAAAGTGGAAAACATAAGGCGGACTTATTAGTACCGTCAGGTTGTGCGAACACTTTATTGTAGCAACAATGCGTTACCTCTCACTAGTTGTTCTGTCCACTTTTTCTCACACAGAAATCCGTAAATACATTTGCCTGTGGAACAATTAGAACAAACAGGAAAGGTTTGCCAGGGAATTTACCTAAAGAAAAATGTCTAAATCAAATCACAGGGAGTCATCTTTAGACCTAACAGTATTTCAATGGAAGGAAAATAAAGTAGTGTATTTTGCGTCGAACTTCCATGGCACTGAACAGAGCGTAGTGACAAGAAAACAGAAGGATGGAACTAGTATGACAATACCATGTCCAGTTATAGTGTGTGATTACAATAAAAACATGGGTGGTGTAGATCATGCAGACAGATTACGCTCAACTTATGGTCTTGACAAGCGATCAAAGAAATGGTGGCTCCGTCTCTTCTGGGGAGCAATAGAAATTGCTTTTGTCAATGCTTCCGTCGTTTTCAGTGATCTACATGGGGCACTGCCACTGCTGGAGTTCAGGCGTGCTGTGGCACTAGGGCTAATGCATGAACAGCAAGTGCCAAATCTCAAAAAGAGAAACTCTGGTAAAGATGAAATAACTCTCCCAAAGAGAAGGAAGGATAACTTTTCTGTTCCGAAGGATGTACGTCTTGGCAACCGAGGAAACCATTTTGTAGTGTTCAGTTGTAAAAGAGGATGATGCGAAATGTGTGCGAAAAATAAAATTCAGTCGAGACCACATTCACAATGTAGTACATGTAAAGTGTATTTGTGCTGCAATGAGAAAAAGAACTGCTTCCCACAATTTCATGAGGTATCACTAAATATGTGATATGTATATACTGTCAAAAATGTATACCTAAGTTACTATGTATTATGAAGTTGCTCTAGAATAAATTTATGCGAAATTTTAAAAAAATCAGAAATATCATATTTCTGTTAATTAATTTTCTAATGTAAAAATACTTAATATTTATGTGGAATAAAGTACAAGTTATAAAAATTGGAACATTTTTCTGCGCATGTTGTGATTCTGTCCATGGAGTCTGATGGTACTTATGAGAGAAAAAAGTTGTGAAAAATAAAATGAAATTTTACAAAAAATCCTACCGTCATTTGAGGCCACAATAGCATAAATTCTGCAAAGAATATGCTAAAAAGTAAATTTTTTCTTATGTCAGGAAACAAAAGGGTTTTGATCAGTTTAATTAATAAGTATATCAATTCTACCTCTGGTGTATAAATTTTACATCAGGGGTGTCTAAGGACCCACTCTGCCCTACTACTCACGCTAGGCCAAGAGTAGTCGGCTTATGTCCTTTTTGGAGACTTCCAGTGCTTCATTGATAAATGCTACCAATACCCCATAGTCTCGTTTGGGATTCACAGTTTCGATGATCGATTCAGTCTGTCTTCCACTGGTGTTTTTTGTAGCTTTGTTTGTGTTTCTTTTTTGACCGACTGCATGTTTCACAGTCTTCCTAGGTTATACATTAAGTATGACTTCTATTGGCAAGCTATCCAAACCTAAATTATCCTGTATCTCCTCCCATATCGTTCTACTGGACAGTGCATGGGATATTGTGCTCAAGTCCACTGGCACTAGAGCTTCATTATGTTGGACTATTCACGTGGGTGAACCATCGTGGAGTACCACAGGGTTCACCAATTCTAATAAATCCAGTAGCGCTTTTTCCCACTTCGTTGGCATTTCAGCAGCCCCACAGTACGTGATGGCCGTTAAATTCACCTAGCAGCAGAAATGGTTTCCCGAGTGAGATGATGATTGTTGTTAACTGCTGTTTGGAAACTCTGTCGTTAGGTGCTTTGAATGCTGACATCAAATTCAGTTGTAGATCCTTGATCCACAGGTAGATGTCCACCATTTGCAATGGATCGTGCTGGAAGCCAGTACTGACAACGAAAAAGTGGATATCTTGTCTTACTTACAACGCTTCAGTGCCGTAGTCATCATCTCTGTCTTCTCTGATCACAACAGCTGGGAGTACAAACGGTTCGTTCGGTTTTAATCATGTTTCAGTGATGACACTGATGTCTATGTTAGTTTCTAGCAGATAATGAAGAAGTCTGTTTTTGTTTGTCTTGAGCGATCCTGCACCCCATTGCACGATTTTACAGGGCATTTTGAGGTATAAGGAGAGAGGTCAACGTATTGTGGATTGACATACGGATCGAATCTGTATGCAATACTGGAATGGACCCATTGGTAGCCTGCTGATAAGTCTTAATTGTGCTTCCAATTTTGTCAGAAAGGTAGTTCTCAACATCATTCTGCTGGTTGAGAGTGTGAAAGTATGGTGGGTAGTGGTTGAGACCCATTGGATCAAGAGGAAGACAGAGTTCTGGTTGGTACAATTGGTCATACATGACTATGCTTGTGTGGGGTCCTCTATGTTCCACAGAATTTATGCGTTGCTGGTGGGGCAATTGCGCATGCTGTGTTAGAAGAGGGGACGGTGGTATCGGCAGTGCATGCAATGGATCCAACGTGTCAGCATTGTTTTCGTGACATGAGTTGGTTACTACAGGCCGTAGGTGGCGGTGCTGATAGTTGCATTGAATCGTAGTTGAATCGGGAGGCGGGTGGAGCATGCCTGTGTTTCTGCTTCCAACAAATAAGATAAAAAGCCCTTTGTCAGTAGCTGTGCAAAAGTTAGTAGTGCAACTTATATGTTGGTGGAAGATGGCTTCTTCTTGGGTGGCGTCGGGAAGTAACACTTCTCCATTTTGTTCCGTTGGTCGTCTTGTCCTTCCTCCTCTGTGCGGTCCTGTTGGCGTTCCTGCAGGGACTGCAGGTGTCTTACTGTGGTTGCATCGACAGTTGGGACATATTAGTGTGTGACTGCGTTGTGGAACGCGATGATTGCGTCGCTAATCACTTAACTGATGGAGTGCATCAGTACCAATTGCGACTTTGTACGGCTGCTTTTGTCAAGTTTGTCCGGTAGCGGTGATCACCGGAACGAACTATCACTGCACACAGATCTGAGTTCTAGACGTCCTTATCAACGATGGAACGATATGAGATTTATGTTATTATTTCTTTGTTTGTTCGCAGATACATGTCTGCAGTCCCGTGGTACATCTCCGCGAGCCAGCACCGTACACGTGGATTATTTATGGAAATTAAAACACTTTTTTTTTTTAAATATCAGTACATGGACATTCTAACTGTATAAGAAGGAGTGTGTGTTATGATGTCTTGGGAGCCCAAATTGAACGTGCGTGGGATGGGGTTTAGATTTATGGAATTTCGGAAATTCTTCCGAAGACCATGGAGGAACTGAGTACCTGGGCCAGAGTAACTAAAGTGATTTCTGGAATTTTGGAAATTCTTACGAAGATCATGGAGGAACTGAGTACCTGGGCCAGAGTAACTAAAGTCACTGACAGTCGAGAACAGTTGAGATTGGAATAGTGCATAAGAACATAACCAAAAGGCAACAATTTTAGATTCATAACACTCAATTACAATATTTTCCATCAAATAAATAGCTGTAACCCACAAAACGTTATTAATTACGAGGGCTGTTACGAACGCCAGGCCTGTGACAACAGCGGCCGCCTGCCATATCATGAACACTGATTACGTGTTGGTACAGGAAACTTCTAAAACAAAGAATGAGCGTACATGTAACAACAAACAATGATTTCACAAGCCCACAACCAGCCCCGAGTGCGGGATTGTAAAATAGTATGGCAAAATTTAAACTGAACATCAAGGAACTTTAACAAGCCCATTACTAAAAGCAACCAGCACATTGACATATGAAAATCCAATAAGGCTAACAAAGCTCAGTGCTGTAAGGAGCAGGGCAAAACACTAAACAATCAAAGCACAGGCAATGAACGATGTTTTACAGACTTATAGCTGTTCACCCATATCAAGCAAAGCCCAGTTCTGTTCAGTCACACAGAATAATTTCCCATCACCTCAGTACGTTCCCTTATAGCACTAACTAAAGGCGCTTAGCATTCATCGTATTCCACTTTTAGCCAGCCACAGATGTCGCCGCCCAGTACGTTTATTGCAGCCAACAGCAACGAGCAACTTCCTTCACGCCGCCCGCTGCCTCTCGATGTAAGCCCTCACACGACGGCTTGATAACACATCACAGCGCTGCTCGACTGTTGTCTACCTCAAGTTTTAAAGTATACATCTGCACCATACCTGCAAACTCAGCGTCGAGGAAGCATTGCAATCCACTCGGTGGTAAACCACCACACTCACTTGCCCGTCTGCAACTGTCCCCACCAATCCCCACTTGCCTCCTTTAAGCTTTGGCGCTGTACAGTCGTCACCTAGCGGCGATCGATACATCGCAGGCTATAGCAAGACTCTTTGCAGTCGACTAAAGACCGTCTCATAGACGACGGAAACGATTTGGTTCAAATGGCTCTGAGCACTATGCGACTTAACTGCTGAGGTCATCAGTCGCCTAGAACTTAGAACTAATTAAATCTAACTAACCTAAGGATATCACACACATCCATGCCCGAGACAGGATTCGAACCTGCGACCGGAGCGGTCGCTCGGCTGCAGACTGTAGCGCCTAGAACAGCACAGCCACTCCGGCCGGCCACGGAAACGATTTAAAACTAGGTGTGGTTAAGAGCAATATGATTGGTGGGCTGTATGGTACCTGTACAATAAACTAGTGGTTCATCATTTTGTTCTTCTGAACAGTTCCATTTATTTTTATGACGTGTCTAGTTTGGATCAAAGTTGATCATCTTGTGAGCCATGTAGCTGATTAAGCAAGCTCTCGTATCTACACAGAATTACAAAATAGAATACACCATTCTGACTGAACTGATCATCATCAGTGCTACATAGTTGTGTAAGCAACCTGTGGCATCTGCTCCGAACTACGCATGAAAAGACAGTAGACTTCCGCAGCTCGTGGTCTAGTGGCTAGCGTTGCTGCCTCCGGAGCACGGGATTCCAAGCTGGGTTGGGGATTTTCTCTGCCCGGGAACTCGGAGTTTGTATTGTCCTTCTCAATCTATCATTATCATCATTCGTGACCGTGGCTAGATTGTATGGTGAAAAAATTGGATTGCGTAAAAAATGGCACTTTGTACCGGCGCTGATGACCGCGCTGTTGATAGCCCCACAATCAAACATCATCATCAGAATACAATATTCTATCTGGACTGATCATAATCAGATCTATGTAGTGGCGTAAGCAACTTGACTTTTTAGACATAACTATACATAAGAATATAGTATTTTTACGTGTAGTGTAAGTTGCTTACGTGGCGACAGAGATCTGAAGACGTCGACTTCGATCCAAACTAGTCTTGTCATAAGAATAAATGTGCAACAGAGGCGCAAAATAAATGGTAAATTGTATGAACACAGTTCTGGAACCTCTTGCGACAATACGCCAGCAACAGTGAAAAAAATAATCACGTAATTTCGTTTTTGCGACAGTAGTGAAACTTGAAAGTTGTCTATCATAATCAGAACTTTCAGTACTAGTTTTCTGCAAAGATAAATTCTGTACCGCTGTACCGAGTAATCGATCTCTGAAAGTATGATTCTCTTCGAAAAATAGGAGTCCATACAGAAGTACTTTGGCGGCGCAGTTGCAGTGGCCAATGAGAAGGGAAGGCACCGCGTGGTTCTCTGGGAACGTTCATTTCGAGTGCACAAAAGGATCTAGTCGCACGCTGGCGAATGGCATGGGCTGGTATGGTAAACCGCTGTTATCTTTGAGTAAGATTTAAGTAGAATTTGTTAGATTTTTGTCCTCATTCTCACATACAGTGCTGTACATGTTTTCCTGTCTGCTGGTTTGTATTGTTTGTATTGTATTTACAGCATTTTCAGAGTTTTTGAAAGTACTTATGTTGTGCCGGTACTTTCGTCGTTTGGTGAGATGGATGACTTTTGAAGTACGATACAGAATTGCGTTCACATTAATCCATTCGAATATTAGGGAATTTGAATTCATGACATCCTTGCCTATTGATATTCTATCAGTATCTTCAGATGCACTTCATTTGGACCGTTTTATTGCACCACGTGTTTCATGCATGGGCTTCTTAATGAAGTATTTTATGGTTTATTCGTGATTCTTTGTCACTAATTTAAAAATTAGATATCTTTACAGTTGAAATGCACTTTTTAACCGGCATCAAACTATCTTGCTTAACGTTGCGAAATTTCTGCCCTCAGGAAAGATACTAATTTTCGTGAACTATTGTTGCAGTCAACATATACGTTCAAAACCTGCAGTCAGCAGTACATTTCGACTATTTTCTTTGCATGTTCTTGTAGAACAGCAGGTAAGTCGGCACTTAGAGTTGCGGATGCAGCTGGCAGTTCATCAGTTCGTCTACAACGTAACTGATTTGCGTCTTTGAAATTCAGATTTGTAAATACAAAAGCTAGGCTAACAGGCTGGGCCCAGTACGTCCACTGTACGTAATTTAGCTATAAGCCGAGTTACTTACATGATATTGCTGTTAGTTCATGCGCTTATCATGAATCAGTTCTTTCAAGGAATCCAGTTAAGAGTCTGCTTATGCTCATTAGTACTGCGGTATGCATGGTAACCTACTCTTGTTGAATCCCTTTAAAAAATGTTGCAGTTAGACAGTATTACTATATGATTTTATGGGTCTAAAATTTTTATAAAATGGGAATTTTATCCAGTGCATGTTGTTGAATTTGAAAACAAAACAGAAGACTTACAATGGTAACGACTACACATTATTATGTCACACGTTGTTCCTCCTTTCTTTCGCCGAGTCATCAGCGAAGAACCATATATCTTGGCCTAATCTCACGCCGTTTTCAAAGTGCGTCAATTCATGACTTAAGACCCTCCCATACTCCAGTGAAGGCTCTTCCTTCAAACAGTAGCATACTTCTACGTTTTTTCTACGTGAGTTATGCTCTTGAGATCTCCTGTAAGAACCCGATTAATTTTCCACGGTGAATTAAATATGTAGTATTTAATACACAACACTACAGGTTTTGCGGTCCCAAGCATAAATGCCAAATTAC
Source organism: Schistocerca serialis cubense (assembly GCF_023864345.2). NCBI lineage: Eukaryota > Metazoa > Arthropoda > Insecta > Orthoptera > Acrididae > Schistocerca > Schistocerca serialis. Next base: position 150,150,778 of record NC_064642.1, read on the forward strand.
AAAAGCAATGTACCAGGGGGAGACGTGTCCGTTAACTCACTTGAAGAACATTTTTGACTCAGTGTGGATGAACAAGTTTTAAGCAACCACGGTTTTGTTTAAAAAAAAAAAAAAAAAGAGGATATCAGAGGCGAAAATGGACTCTACTTTTCTAACCTGCGTGTTCGTAATTTAGCATAGAGATCGATTTCTTCCAGTCCTATCCATTAAAAATTATCCTAAATAAAACAAGTTCTTTACATAGTCAAGTAGCAGAAGATACCGCTGACACCATGTGCTATGCCGCGTACAGTGTAAGAACTGAAGGCTGGAGGTAAACGTGCGTGAAGATTGGTATACCTCCTCGAAATCCTTCAAGGTTTCGATGAATAAATTAATTTCACAAAATGAGCAAAACCTGCAAGCAAAGTAGTACCGTTGCAGCGGCTCCTTCCGTAATGGGTTTTAATAAAGTTTATAAAACGAGTTAAAATTTGAGATGTGTATATTTTATGTAGCTAGTACGTCAGTTCCCTGTTGTTCGGCCTTCTGTCACAGTTCATTCAGGACTACTGTATAATGATTATACAATAGTCTTGAATGAACTGTGACAGAAGCCTGAGTCTGGAACCGCGCGACATCTACGGTCGCAGGCTAGAATCCTGCCTATGGTATGTAAGTGTGTGCTGTCCTTAGGTTAGTTAGGCTTAAGTAGTTCTAAGTTCTAGGGGTCTGATGACCTCAGATGTTAAGTCCCATAGTGCTCAGAGCCATTTGAACCATTTGAACAGAAGTCCGAACGACAGGAGTCTGGCTTACTAGGACATGTACTGAAATTACGAAATAGTGCAATGATAATGGCTAGGCGCTACCCGAAATCTAGATACGTTTAAAAAAAACTGAAAGGAAAGTACGACTGATTGCTGTACTCCATTATTTTGAAAGTCATATAATCATGTCTATTTGTTACTGCTTACCAATCTGTGTGTGAACGGCTCGATTTAAGTGCACTCTAAGTATTTTGCTCGTATTCTAGGTTCTGTTCGCATGCGGTTTTCGTACTTTCAAGCGTTTACTGGAGACCTCTGAGATTTTCAATAGAGAGGATTATTCTAGTAGATTAATTCTGATAAAATGTATTGTTTTTAGAAGCCTGTTAATAATGTCAGTACATTTGTATAATTACTGTTTGATTTTTAGCATTTGCAAGAAGGAATCTAATTGTCACTAGGGCTACGAGTATTGCTAATCTACATCTATATACATACTCTGCAAACCATTGTGAAATGCATGGCACTAAGTGGCCGAAAGAGGAAGCAACATCATTCAAAGCAGAATTACGAACTCATTCTGTGAGAAGATATAATGAAGTTGAATACCAATTCTGTCGAAAGCTACGAACATCGAGCACTTCGTTAAATGTGAGAAATTACGGAAAACAGATGCAAAAAATAACATAGAATAAAATCAGTATATGAGGAATCAAGCAGAAAATGAGCATCTTATTTACAATGCAATTTAAAGAGTTCAATACTCACAAGAAGCCGTAATCTAAAACACAGTGCTATGAAACCAGCTTTTGTTTAATAGGAAATAAGAAGAAATATGAAAGACTTAAAATCACGCAATAAGAAAACGAGTGATGAACTGATAAACTTGCACTGCTTCATTTGGCCTGGCCTGGTAACGGAAGTCCGTATATGAATTTCATCCCCGAGCCAAAGAAAACTAACTATTAAAACATGGAATAAATAGAAGTCGTAATTTCACACAGCGAACAGGCCACTAGTAAAAACTGCAGAGAACACTCAGTTGAAAATAATCTCACTTTTACCTTATTTAGTTTGCAAATAAAGCGATGAATTATTAAAACAAATGCAATTACATATTCTATAGAGAAAAATAAAGGCACTGAGTCTCGAAATATTCAGTCTTATCATTTTTAAATCAGCATTAACAATGATAGCAGTGGCCCTAGCCTACCGTAATCATCAATACTCGGTCCTAAGTAACTGAAAATCAATGAATGACGAATACGTTTTGTAATATAGTTGTAGTTTCTGCACGACAACAGCGAGGTGCGGTCTGTGCGCTGTTGAGGCAGTTGTTCCGCGTCTCAACCTGACGTTCGTCACTCGTCAGTCTTGTGGACACTGCGCTCTCTGAAACTCAGAGCTGGGTGGCCGCTCCGAAACTCGTTGGTGACAAAATGAAATAGATGTTTTCCAGAAATATTAATAAAGGATTTTTCGCCAAGCGCTGGACTCCCTCATCATTCAGTAACAGTTTCGAATTAAAACTTTATTAATGTTGAATGAAAAAATGTATGTAACTGGAACGTATAACATATCATGTTTATCTTAAAGAGTCCAATGCAAGAAAAGTAATTTTATTGAGATATAGTATAATATAATGCCCTGTGCAATTCTTAGCAAGGCAGCGATTTTCTCTGTGGTCGATCGTTTGTCTTATTCTCTGCGAAGATGCGGACGTTGTCAGAGGTTATTCATAGCCAGTTGACGGGTGTTGTAATAGGCTCAGCTACTATTTTGTGGAAGCATAATATGATTAATTATTACTGCGGTTTCTAAGGTATTTAGCACATAAAGATAGAGTATCTGAGGTGTTTCTTGGCAATCGACAATTTATAGTGTTCGAAAGTCGAATAACAGCTAAAGCAAAACAGTAAAAAAAGCTTTCTCTTTATCATTTAATAGTCACTACTACACCCCTCATATTTCCATGTTTGCAGAATACGCTGGATGATAGTGTCAAGGTTGTGGAAATAGAAGTTTGTTTTGGTAACCCATAATTTCAACAGACACGATCACAATAACAACGTAAAAGGGATTTAAAGTCTAACATTATATTCATTTACTAGATCCCAAACGTTATATTCAACGGCATACGAGAAACGTTATACCATGAAGTCACAAAGCTGTGTCAACTCTTTTTGCCAGCAGGTTCGAAAATTCACACGTGCCATGTTAAATTTGCTTAATGTTCAGTTTCTTCCATTCGTATCCACCAATGTGTGCATTTCATTTCATTAACACAGTTAAGAACCAAATCTTAAACAGTTGCATTAGTTCCATTCTTGGTTAGTTCTGGGATTCTTCAGCCAGGTAATGTGACATTCCCTTCTGGCAATACTTTATGTATCGGTTCGAGTTTCACATAAATTAACATGTATTTTTGTGCTTATGTCCGCAGCCTCGTAAAATTTCTTGTGTTTCGATGTTTATATGAAATAGATATTTAGCTACCTCAGCAAAGTATTGTCAAATAACATTCCACAAAATCCAAAGAATTTCTGGTCCTACGTGAAGTCTGTTAGTGGCACCAAAGTTAGCATCCACTCCCTTGTCAATAAGACAGGAACTGAAACTGAGGGTAGTAAAGCAAAACCTGAAATGCTTATCTCCGTTTACAAATGTTCCTTTACAAAGGAAAACCCAGGAGAACTGCCCCAGTTTGATCCTCTTACCACTCAAAAGATGAATGAACTAAGTATTAGTATCAGTGGTGTTGAAAAACAGCTGAAATCGTTGAAACTGAACAAAGAACCAGGACCTGATGTAATCCCCGTCAGATTCTATACTCAATTTGAGGCTGAGTTGGCCCCTCTTCTAAGTACAATTTATCGTAGATCCTTCAGACAAAAGGCCGTGCCCAGCTGTTGGAGAAAGGCCCAGGTAACTTTCTGCCACAAGATGGGTGTAGAAGTGATCCACCAAACGACTGCCCAATATTAACATCGATTTACTGTAGAATCTTATAACATATTCTGAGGTCAAATATAATGAGGTATCTTGAACAGAATGACCTCTTCAATGCCAATCAGCATGGATTTCGAAGACATCGATCATGTGAAACCAACTCGCACTTTTCTCACATGACATAATGAAAACTTTGGATCAAGACAACCAGGTAAGTGCTGTGTTTCTTGACTTCCGAAAAGCGTTTGACTCAGTAACACATCGGCGATTATGGTCAAAAGTACGATTATATAGGGTATCAAGTGAAATTTGTGACTGGACTGAGAATTTTTTGAAAGGGAGGACACAGCATGATATCTTGTATGGATAGTCATCGTCATATGTAGGGAAGTGTTTCGGGACCCTTGCTGTTCATGTTGTATGTTAATGACCTTGCAGGCAATATTAATAATAAAATCAGACTTTCTGTAGATGATGCAGTTATCTATAATGAAGTACTATCTGAAAGAAGCTGTATAAATATTCAGTAAGATCTTGATAAGATTTCAACGTGGTACAGAGATTGGCAACTCGCTCTAAATGTTCAGGAACTTAAATTTTGCTCTGCCCAAATCTAAAATACGTAGTATCCTATGATTACAATATCAATGAGCCACTGATAGAATCGGTCAATTCGTACAAATACCTGGGGGTAGCACTTTGTAGGGGTATGAAATGGAACGATCACATAGATTCGGTCGTCGGTAAGGCAAGCGGTAGACTTCGGTTTACTGGTAGAATACCGGGCAAGTGCAATCAGTGTACAAAAGATGTTGCTTTCAAATCACTCGTGTGACACATCCTAGAATGTTGCTCAAGTGTGTGGGAACTTTACCATACAGGAGTAACAGAGGATATTTAACGTATACAGAGAAGAGCAGCACGAACGGTCACAAGTTTGATTAACCCGTGGAGCGTGTCAGAGAGTGGAACTGAACTGAAGAGAGACGTAAGCTGTCCAGAGAAAGTCAACTAACAAAGTTCCAAGAACGGGCTTCAAATGATGACTCTAGGAAAGCATTAAAATCCTCTACGTATCGCTGAATAATTACTGCACGCACAGAGGTATTCAAACAATCATTCTTCCCGCGCTCTGTACGTGAATAGAACAGGAAGAAAGCCTAATACCTGGTACAATGGGACGTAGCCTCTGCCATGCACCTCACGGTGATTTGCAGAGTTTGGATACAGATACTGAAGTATCAAGACGGAGTACATTCTAGTCGAAGGATACACGAATTTATTTTTGTTTTAATGAAGCGCAATTGAATACGTAACTATTTCGACGAAGATTGATTTTCATTGTCTTCGGTGATTTACCACCAGTGTGTGTCATCAGTTCGAATAAAGCGAGAAAACTTATTCCGGCACAATCTTCTTCGTTTTGAAAGTGAGTACGCTGCTGTGTTAAGGAATTTTTTCTCAAAATGGAGATACTCTTCATATTGTGTCTCGTGTAGTTTGTCACATTATTTGTTACACTGCTAGGGTAACCTCCAATCTGTATCTCTTAGTACTTTGTATGACAACACAAAATGAAGCGTGCAGTGCTTTACGAGCGGTTCTCGCGTTAGCCCCCATAAAACTGTCCTCCGAAGTAAATACAGCCCAATAATGCTCGCCTTATCTCTGGCTTGTTATCAAAGTATTCCTGCAGCAGAGGTTAATAAAGTAATTTGGAATCGTTACTGGCGCTTCCACCCGTTTTATCAAGACTTGGTTGATAAAAAGGGCCTACGCACCAGTAGATACGAGGACCACCGTGAAGTCGGTACAAAAACGCCTGTCACATGGCTGCATTCCATGTTAACTGCGTTTATGTAACTCCCCGTTGATGTATGAGTTGTCAGAGTTCTTTAGTCTGCCGTGGTATAGTTAACGTGGAGAAAGATGAAATAACGGAAGTCCCAGCATTTCCCAAACCCTTACAGACAAAGTTATACAGTGGGCTGGACGTTTCGATATGGAGAAACAGCGGTCACTAATGAATATTTCATTCGGTACAAGGTCTAGAATCAGCTCTGTGCGTACGTGTGTGTGTGTGTGTGTGTGTGTGTGTGTGTGTGTGTGTGTGTGTTGGTACCACGTGCTTGTAAAGTATGTCTCATAACAGTCCACTGCCTGCCGCATCGACTTTGGTGGCACTACCTCGGCGGGCAACACACAGTCGCCTGTGATTTGTCTGTTCATCAGAGGTGGTCGCGGCTGGATCATTAGTCGTTACAAGAACTAGAAGACGTGCGCTAAATACATAATGTTGCGGAGTCTAATGTGCGGAAATCCACTGATAATTGTTGATATAGACTGACACTCAATTTTAATCCAGCTTCTGCAACTTTCCCTTATTTCCACCACAGTTTCTTCGATTTACAGTTTGAACAGTAAGGGGAAGAATACAGTATCCCCACCTTACATCTTTTTTTAAACCTAACCCCTCTCAGTTGGTCTTCCACTGCTATTGTGGTGGGCCGGCGGGGGAGGGGGGGGGGGAGGGGGGGGGGGGTCCAAACTGCTGAGGTCATCGGTCCCTAGGCTTACACACTATTTAATCTAACTCAAACTAACTTACGCTAAGGACAACACACACCCATGCCCGAGGGAAGACTCGAACCTCCGATAGGGAGGGGTAGCGTGAACCGCGGCAAGGCGACTGAGACCGCACGAAATGGCTCTGAGCACTATGGGACTCAACTGCTGAGGTCATTAGTCCCCTAGAACTTAGAACTAGTTAAACCTAACTAACCTAATGACATCACAAACATCCATGCCCGAGGCAGGATTCGAACCTGCGACCGTAGCGGTCTTGCGGTTCCAGACTGCAGCGCCTTTAACCGCACGGCCACTTCGGCCGGCAGACCGCACGAGCTGCAGTCATGGACTGTGCAGGTGATACCGGCGTTGGTTCGAGTCTTCCCTCGGGCATGGGTGTGTGTGTGTGTGTGTGTGTGTGTGTGTGTGTGTGTGTGTGTGTGCTTAGGATAATTTAGGTTAAGTAGTGTGTAAGCTTAGGAACTGATGACCTTAGCAGTTAAGTCCCATAAGATTTCACACACATTTGAACATTTTTTTTAGACCACACGGCCTTGATACTTTCCAGTGAAGCCAGTATGTGATATTCACCTAATGCAGACTCCACCATCGGCACACGGTGAATGTACAGCTAAATGTGACTGCCACCCTGCATGGGTCCCTGGTAGGTGGGATGTGGCACATAGAAGAGCGAAGATTAGCGTCGGACGTTCCCATCATTAGACATGTACCACGATCTCAGATAGGATAACGATGGCAGATGAAATCGGCTGTGTTCTATTCAAATTAATCGTCCCAGAATTCTCCTTGTCGATTTAGAGAAACCACTACTCTAAATCCAAATACCCAGTTCATCGCAACTGCGAGTCCAATGCTACAGCCACTGTGCCACCTCGTTCGACGATCATAGTTCAGGTACCGCTCACATCAATCTTCATCATCATCTTCATCACCTTCTTCTTCTTCTCTTCACTGCCTGTTCCGTCTTCACACTGTCTCCGACCATCACCACCACTGTCTTAATGCATCTCTTTCTTCTCTAGTCTTACATTTTCATAGCTGGCTCTGGAAGAGAGACGTCCTCCATTCTCTCGATATGCTGCGTCCGTCTGCGTGTGTTTCTAAAGGAAAATAGAAACATTTGTAAGTGTGGACAGTTTTGTCGCAACTGCATCCTAATTATCACCAAAGCACTCTGGTTTGCACAAAGTGTGCAAGGGTACTAAAAACAGCAACAATTCGCGAATAGATAACGCACACGGAACAACAATGTTCAACCTAGCTTTACTTAGGGAAAGAAACATTCCAAAAGATAGAAGGCTCAGTAGTGAAGAAAAGATGTATGAAGCTAGAGCAAATAAAAACCTCAGTAGTGCCTGAAAACAGCGGAACCAGTAGAAAGTACCCGAGAAATAGGCACAACACAATCGAACAAATATGTCCAACTGCTATACGGTAGTTTAGACAGAGATGGTTTGGAGACCAGGAAATTGTGGCTGTGAGAATAGAAACTCAGGACAGGTTGTGAGTCGTGCCTGAGCAGTTCATTCGGCAAGAGCAATGTCTGCGAAACGCATTATCTTGCACTCGAATCACAATTCGGCATACAGTTTCAATTTGACAGGTAGTTTCAGATATGTCTGTATTAACATACTAGAACACAGGACCTGTCCCATGCAGTAAAAAGCAAAGTACTCCATCCTAAATGGAAAATTTGTTCTTTTACCATCAACCCATCAAGATTCTACAGCTACAAACAGGAAATCTGCACACAATCCCGAAGGAGCTACTGTGGCGTCATGCCGTGAATGGCGTCAATATAGCGTCGAGAGTCCTTGTGCAGTTAAAATGGTTCAAAAATGGCTCTGAGCACTATGGGACTCAACTGCTGAGGTCATTAGTCCCCTAGAACTTAGAACTACTTAAACCTAACTAACCTAAGGACATCACAAACATCCATGCCCGAGGCAGGATTCGAACCTGCGACCGTAGCGGTCTTGCGGTTCCAGACTGCAGCGCCTTTAACCGCACGGCCACTTCGGCCGGCTTGTGCAGTTAATTTCACATCCGAACGCAGTCATCACATCGGTACATTAACGGTAGGTATGTTATCCAGTGTGCTCTCTACGACGCCATGACGCCGTCAGACGTTAAGATCATAGCAACATTTCAGCTGAGGCCGCTGACACTATCACCTATTTTCTACGTTCTAAGCTCAGCGATGTAGGCTTTGTTTCCTCGTAAAACCTATATATATGAATACTTTACTATCACGGTCACTAACACTAGCTGTAAGCCTGATAATGTAACACAATTTACACCGTTATGGAACACAAGGGCTATTTTCATACCAGTTTTCCGCTCAGGTGTGTTTGCCATTTTCTTTACTGGCAGTTGGCTTTGAAGCCGTCAACGGTCATGCCAAGATGGTTACACCGGTTCCCGTCAGGTCACCGAAGTTAAGCACCGTCGGGCCTGCTCAGCACTTGTATGGGTGACCGTCCAGGTACTTCGCGTGCTATTGACGTTCAAACGGCTCTGAGCACTATGCGACTTAACTTCTGAGGTCATCAGAACTTACAAGGGGAGGCCGCCAATTGTGAAATTCAGATTCGATTCATACTGCGCATAATAAAAGCTCATGGCCAGAGGTGTAATGTGGCAAAGCACCAAGTAGCACTTCTCAGCCGTTGTCGAGAAAATCGACAGTTAAAAGAAACCGTTGCGGTGAAATACTCTCTACGATTAATTATTTTCAACAGCGTCGTGGCGCAGCGGTAAGGGCTCGGGTTCGTAATGAGAAGGTCGCCGGACCGAATCTCGCACCATGCAATTTTATTTTATTATTAGTTTTTTGTAATTCAAATATATATTTATACTATTAATGAATTGCTTATACATGTTGGTGAAGGCGGATCGCTCTCCAATTATACCGCTTCCATTTTTCCGTTTGTTTAACAGGGTGTACCAAAGTTTTCACGTCCACACTGATTTTCGACGATGTTATAAGTTGCACTAGGGACCGCATCTATCTTCTTTCGAAGTTAGCAGGCAACTACGCTGTTATGCGGCGGCTCGTTTCGGCCCATTCAACATCTGTCCTTCAAGCGTAACGAGCGAGTAACGGAGTTTATATATCATACCTGCCACAGCAAATTTGCGTTCGTGGGGTCTCTATTCTAATTCGAATGTTTGACTTACGCTATACGTATTCGTTTCGGAATATCGTTTCTACGTCTTCCGTTAACTATACGTGGTTAACATTATGAAGACAATTAATAACATTTGTGAAATACAACTTTGTTTGCGGAAAACATACTGATGTTCGAAGTCGTCAGTTTTTCCACGACAAACGACTTTCAACAACTTATAATATGCATAATTGTTGCAACTGATTGCCGGGAATTATATATATATATATATATATATATATATATATATATATATGTCTCTGTGTGTGTGTTGTGTGTGTGTATGCATTTGAATTACAAAAAACAAATACTAAAAAAAAAAAAAGGTTGCATGGCGCGAGATTCGATCCGGCGACCTTTGGATTACGAACCCGAGCGCTTACCGCTGCGCCACGACGCTGTGCAAAAGTGTTTGTCGTAGAGAGTATTTCACCGCAACGGTTTCTTTTAACTGTCGATTTTCTCGACAACGGCTGAAAAGTGCATCTTGGTGCTTTGCCACATTACGGCTCTGGCCATGAGCTTTTATTATGCGCAGTATGAATCAAATCTGAAATTCACAATTGCCGGCCTCCCCTTGTTAGAACCAATTAAACCTAACTAACCTAAGGACATCACACACATCCATGCCCGAGGCAGGATTCGAACCTGCGACCGTAGCGGTCGCTCGGCTCCAGACTGTAGCCCCTAGAACCGCACGGCCACTCCGGGCGGCTGCTGTTGACATTTCACACTTTGCGTCTGCGGTGGAGGAGACAGGAGGGGGCGGTGGCGTCAAGACCCTGATCACCAGTCTTTGTGTCAAATGTTCACTAGTCTTTGCGTCAAGTGTCCTGGATTCAGTCCCAAACCTCTCTGCAGTGTCTCATGAAGTGCGGGTGCCGTAAGGCTCGGAATTCACCTTGGTGCTCTTCGAGAGACTCCCTCATCACAGTCACTTACACTTAACAAATATGCTTACATACACAATCTCATACTTCGCGAAGGAAAGGGACCTATGGGCGCGAAGGATAGAGAATACCTTACCAATTAGGTGGCTGAATCTGCCCTCCCATCCATTTCTGCCATACGACCTTCCTTTACTTGGAAGCCTTTTACACCTTCATCTAAAGGCACTTTGTAACTGTTATCGAAAAGGATAAACCCTTAAGTACAGGGTGTCCAGAAAAGGACTCCCTGATTTCAAAATTAAATATCTCGAAAACAAAGGTCGATAGAGGAATGCTGTAAACGGTATGTTTATTGTGAAAGCTGTAAGAAGTTTATACTGCAGTTTGAAATAATAGTTACAAAAGCTGCTAACAGATGGCGCTGTAATCGCCATATGTAATGCCTAGTATAAATAGTGATCCGAAGGCCAGAGCGATTAGTTCCACTATTGAAACGTGAAAGGAGGTTAGCGTATCGAAGGAAGAGATTAAAACCGTGTACTCCATTGAACAACGCGTTTTTCTGGTGCTAGAGTACCACAGGTTAGAAGAGACTCCTACGGCAACAAGGCCAAGTTTTCAAGCACGATTTGATGATGCAAAAGGACCCCATGCGAAAACCGCTCGTACGCTCTTCGCAAAATTTAAACGAACAAGCAGCGTAACTGATGATCTAGTGGGGCATGTTGGCCGCAAGCAAACCGCAGTTACGCCTGAAAATATCGCCACAGTTTCTGGAATTATTCAGCGAAATCCAATGTCATCCGTCCGTAGAATTGCATCTGAGACTGGTTTGAAGCGTTCCAGCACGCAGAAAATACTGAGAAAGAGCCTACACATGTTTCCATTCAAAATTCAAATGCACCCGTACGATCTGTGCAACAAAGGGTTGCCTTTGCTAATCAGATGCTCACAATGATTGATAGTGAAGGATTTGATGTTGGCTGTATCCGGTTTACAGATGCAGCACACTTCCACGTGAATGGATACGTGAATAAGCAGAACTAGCGATTTTGGGGTTCCGAAAAGCCATATTGGTGTGAAGCAAAACCCCTGTATTTTCCTAAAGTTACTGTGTGGGCTGCAGTATGCAGCAGAGGCATTATTGGCCCTTTTTTCATTCGAGAAACGGTCACTGGTGCACGTTACGTTGTAATTTTGGAACAATTTGTCGCCACACAGCAAGCGTTAGAGGATCGACCAGGTACTGAATGGTTTATGCAAGATGGAGCCCGAACACATCGGACCGAACAAGTATTTTGAGGAATACTTCGGGAATCGAGTCATTGCTTTGGAATATCCCAAATTTACTGGTGCAGGCATGGACTGGCCTCCATATTCGCCGGATTTGACTCCCCATGACTTTTTTTTGTGGGGCACAGTGAAAGACATGGTCTACCCGAAGCATTCCGCCACGCTGGACGAGCTTGAATCGGCGATCTCTGTGGCATGTGAATCCATTTCCGTTGAGACACTACGAAATGTGATGGCGAATTTCATTCTTCGTTTGCGCCACCTCTGTAGTGCCAATGGTGAACATTTTGAAAACATTGTGATGTGATTGTTTGCAAAGATTGTTTTCATACGATTATTTCACTTATGTATGCTGATATGACCTGTACAGCGTACAGCGCCATCTGTTAGCAGCTTTTGTAACTACACTCCTGGAAATGGAAAAAAGAACACATTGACACCGGTGTGTCAGACCCACCATACTTGCTCCGGACACTGCGAGAGGGCTGTACAAGCAATGATCACACGCACGGCACAGCGGACACACCAGGAACCGCGGTGTTGGCCGTCGAATGGCGCTAGCTGCGCAGCATTTGTGCACCGCCGCCGTCAGTGTCAGCCAGTTTGCCGTGGCATACGGAGCTCCATCGCAGTCTTTAACACTGGTAGCATGCCGCGACAGCGTGGACGTGAACCGTATGTGCAGTTGACGGACTTTGAGCGAGGGCATATAGTGGGCATGCGGGAGGCCGGGTGGACGTACCGCCGAATTGCTCAACACGTGGGGCGTGAGGTCTCCACAGTACATCGATGTTGTCGCCAGTGGTCGGCGGAAGGTGCACGTGCCCGTCGACCTGGGACCGGACCGCAGCGACGCACGGATGCACGCCAAGACCGTAGGATCCTACGCAGTGCCGTAGGGGACCGCACCGCCACTTCCGAGCAAATTAGGGACACTGTTGCTCCTGGGGTATTTGCGAGGACCATTCGCAACCGTCTCCATGAAGCTGGGCTACGGTCCCGCACACCGTTAGGCCGTCTTCCGCTCACGCCCCAACATCGTGCAGCCCGCCTCCAGTGGTGTCGCGACAGGCGTGAATGGAGGGACGAATGGAGACGTGTCGTCTTCAGCGATGAGAGTCGCTTCTGCCTTGGTGCCAATGATGGTCGTATGCGTGTTTGGCGCCGTGCAGGTGAGCGCCACAATCAGGACTGCATACGACCGAGGCACACAGGGCCAACACCCGGCATCATGGTGTGGGGAGCGATCTCCTACACTGGCCGTACACCACTGGTGATCGTCGAGGGGACACTGAATAGTGCACGGTACATCCAAACCGTCATCGAACCCATCGTTCTACCATTCCTAGACCGGCAAGGGAACTTGCTGTTCCAACAGGACAATGCACGTCCGCATGTATCCCGTGCCACCCAACGTGCTCTAGAAGGTGTAAGTCAACTACCCTGGCCAGCAAGATCTCCGGATCTGTCCCCCATTGAGCATGTTTGGGACTGGATGAAGCGTCGTCTCACGCGGTCTGCACGTCCAGCACGAACGCTGGTCCAACTGAGGCGCCAGGTGGAAATGGCATGGCAAGCCGTTCCACAGGACTACATCCAGCATCTCTACGATCGTCTCCATGGGAGAATGGCAGCGTGCATTGCTGCGAAAGGTGGATATACACTGTACTAGTGGCGACATTGTGCATGCTCTGTTGCCTGTGTCTATGTGCCTGTGGTTCTGTCAGTGTGATCATGTGATGTATCTGACCCCAGGAATGTGTCAATAAAGTTTCCCCTTCCTGGGACAATGAATTCACGGTGTTCTTATTTCAATTTCCAAGAGTGTATTATTTCAAACTGCAGTATAAACTTCTTACAGCTTTCACAATAAACATACCGCTTACTGCATTCCTCTATCGATCTTTGTTTTCGAGATATTTAATTTTGAAATCAGGGAGTCCTTTTCTAGACACCCTGTATATTCTCTTGCTATACCACAACATCTTCTGTGGTAAACATACGATTTTAGGTCTTTGTGATATCAGGTCTACCATCCACCATACCCAATAAAGGCGGCCTTCGAAGTATCGATGTAAATATAGAACTTGGGCTCCAGCAATGGAATTAGTTTATCAAGTTCATGTCACTTTTAACTTTGCAACAACAAGTTATACTATTTAGTGATTTTATGTAGTTGCTGCCATACCACATCTTTGACACACCACAAAAGCCACTACGTATCTCCTAACTTGTCACAAGCACATGCTAAAAGGAGGAGCCATTTACATCCAATGTTTTCGTAACTGCTAACAATTTATAAGTGAGATCTGCTCTGCTGATTACAATGGTGATGTTTATCCAGTATGATTATATTCTACTCCAAAATATATCTCAATATAACAAAATACTTAGAGAGTTCATGTCTTTATAAACCCTATTTTATTTTCTGATACAGAGTGTCCCAAAATTCGTAATTACAAGCTTCTTTGGACCGTTCAGGAGACCTACCAGATAAAGACTTTTAAGGAACACAGGTCCATAAATGTACCGTTTGGGTGTAAAATAAGATTGCTCATCGGATTACGTAGAAATCTTCCGCTTCACGATACACACACAGCGGAAATAATGATAGCTGTGAGTTCCACAGGAAATGGCGCAAGTGGTGCTCCTGATATCCGTTGTACAAGGTTTATCTGCGACGCAAACACTGATGCTCGTCCGTGGAGAATCACAGTCAACCCTTCTAATTGCGAGCGTACCAGTTTCCAGCAGCCGGGCGAAAATATCATATGATGTACTGCGGTGATCTGGGAAACGTTATCGGTACATACGTTGTGCAGTTGTATCAGTGAAGTGATTTGATCTTCAATTTATTTTGTATCCAAACGGTGTATGTCCGTACTAAAATTTTATCCAGTAGGCCCTCTCTATAATCCCTACAAGCCTGCAATATTCACCACAATTTATGCAGATAAAATTACAAGTATGTTACATTAAGAATAAAATAAGCACGTCGAAATGAATAAATAGGTTTTTATTTACGTGAACATCTCACATTTTATGGCAACAACTTTAATCTTATAGCTACTGTTCAGATCAATGACCGAAAGTGTCAAAGCATCCATTACAACTAATCCATTGACAGAATTGACTTACACTTGAAAAATCATTTGGCCTCACTGCTTGCGTGTTTTCTTGATCACAGAAGTGTAGCTGCTGTTTTATTCGTAGTCTTAGAAATGTCTATTTCTAGGGAAATTTGACGACTACCTATTCATGAATCGTCTCACTCACGATCCAACATCATCTCCTTTAACTACAGTATCTGAAAAGTTATAGGACGAAAACCGTTGTCTATTCTCTGTGGCTTCAACGAGACGGTTTCTCGTTAGTCTCTATCAAGGGCGGTAATTTTAAATTAAAATGGCCCCTACAGCGACACTTTTCTCCGGACATTCGTCCAGCGGATCCTCAACAAACACAAAGTCAAAGCGATTTTTCGCCCTCCACCAAAGGCAGGAACGCTCCTAGGTTCCGTTAAAGGTGATTCTATGCTTCGCAAGCCTGGGACCTACAAGATCCCCTGTGGGTATGGCCGTTCATAAATAGGACAGACGACACGTACGGTCAATGAGAGATGCATAGAGCAATGAAGGTACTCCAGACTGTTTCAGCCTACTAAATCGGCGCTGGCAGAGCACTGTACTGACACTTGGCACTCTATGGTGTACGATAACATCGAAATTTTAGCCTTGACTTCATCTTTCTGGGACTCAATAGTGAAAGAAGCAACCGAAATTCGGTTTGCGACGAATTTAATCAGTAGAGATAGCAGCTTCAGCTTGGACAAATCATGGAATCCGGCACTTTCTATCATAAACTCACAAATACGTCGAAACGGTGCAGCTCGTAGTGATACATCGATATCACCGTGTGGATCTAACTTCCTGCGTATGTTGTTCCTCTGTGCCACCAATCAGTATGAGTCGTCGCATGTCATTTATCTCACTATTTAACCTGTAAGTCTATTCGACTGCTTATCGCCATTGTTCTATCAGCTGATAGTCCCCCTTACATCCAATCTCCTCTTTAGGAAACAAAAAGTTAGGACTGTTTCCTCCTTCTTTCTCTACAATGAGTAATGTACTCGCATTAATCAAAAATTGCTATTGTTTAGAATGGTATCCCCATCTCACAATTACCACCTGCCACCCGTATCCTCCGTTGGGCATGTGAAATTAATTGTGTGACAAGGTTTTAATCTCTGAATTCACATACTTCATCAAAAAATTTCTACTGTTCATAAATGTCCTTCCCACCCCCCCAAACCGCCACCACTAACCCCCCCCCCTACAACCCCCCGCCACCCCCCCACATCTTCCACTGGACGTGTGAAGTTAAAAGTGTAATAAAGTTATACTCTCAATGTTACTGTTATAACATATTTTCGTATAGCATACTGCATGAGGTTGGCTTTCTCTTTATTCACACTGTACATGAAATTTTACTTAATAGTACATGCTATTTTGATTTTTATCCGTTAACATAACAACATCCTAAGCCAGTTGTACATCTTGTTGACTTAGTTTTCCTTAATTACGATGTTTTGTAATATACAAAATTTCGCCAGTGTGGTTTTACCTGGTGTACTGATGTCATTAAATGGTTTCCTGTGGTTTAAGCTGATTTGCTTTCGGCAGTTAGGACAAAGGACGTCAGTGCGGTATTTCTTGATGTATTGTATTTGTATATACGGAATTTCACAATCTAGCTCAGTAATGTACGATGTTCACTTGGAATCAAAGATTATAATGTAACTCTTAGTAAACTGATACTGCAATTGCTAGCATGTACTATAGTTCTATGTCTGACACGGCGTTGTCTTTGACTGTTTGGCCTAGTTACAGTCGTCAGAGTGTAACTAGCTGTCGACTGGACTTGCTGTTGACGGAAATTATCGTACACAGTTAATATTCTGAGAAATTATTTACGTACTATGGCGAGCTTAAGAGGGCAAATTACTTTTATTCAAATTATGGTATAACTTCCCTAGCGTTTATGCCAGTAAGTGAAATGCTGTTTAATCTCATATTTCCCTGTAATCTCTAATTGTTTGAGTTAACCCGTTTAGACTAAACTTGAAAATGGTCATTGACCGAAAATTGTAGTGAATTGTGCAAAATAAATGACAGCTGAAGGTTTCTCCATGAATCGTTTGGACCCTTATTCACTTTCTACAAATGTCTCCTCTCCGTTTCAACATCATCTCTGCTAAAAATCCTAGGAGACTTGCCCCCTCTCACTCTATTAAAGGAATGTTAGCAGACCTCAGCCCACAGTGCCGTCAACGTTCGATTCCCGGCGGGGTCAGGGATTTTCTTTGCCTCGTGATGACTGGGTGTTGTGTGATGTCCTTAGGTTAGTTATGTTTAAGTAGTTCTAAGTTCTAGGGGACTGATGACCACTGCAGTTAAGTCCCACAGTGCTCAGAGCCATTTGAACCATTTTTTTGCCGTCAACGTTCCGACTGCGCCACACATGTGGAACGTGGCATTATCCTCTGTATGTGTGAATAAACAGCAGAATTCTCGATGATCTATCTCCCGGAAGCAGTGATCGGGCTAGTCGCTGTGTTCTTAGTAAGATTAGAATTAAGCCCTTAAGTGGACATCACTTCCTGCTCGTTGTTATTGCTTCGAAGGAAAGATCCATCTGCAGCATTCTGTGGCTTGTAGCTAATGGGAATTGCGAATTAAAGGACGGGATGTGTTGTAATGGTGTTAGTCAATGCTTCTCCCACTAGATGGTACCACTCGTCAGTCAAGATAATATATTTTCGGTCAGTTACAATGTTTTTCTGTGTTCATACTGATAAGCACATGAATTTCGGGACTCTATGCTGACAACAAGTTCTCGAACTGTTTTGGAGCTTGCTCACTATTTAGTCGGGAAATGTTGCTGTATTTACCTCGAGAACTAGTACATATCCTAGATTTGGTTGACGAAGTAGCGAGTAAGAACACTGACGTTATCGTCGCAATGCGCCTAAAAGGAAAGAAGTTCCCTGGATTGATGAAAAATTCAAAACTAAAAAATAACGGGTAGCTAAAGGCGTACAAACACAAGCGCGTCTCGATTAAATGGAAAGAGAAAAGAGACATCGTGATGGTCGGCACGTTTCATAGCGAAATATTTCAAGAAGTAAATTCAAAGAAGAGCATTGTTCAAAAGTCAAATGTTGTCGTGGTTTACAACGAGAATGTGGGAAGCGAGAATAGGAGCAATACCAAGTTAGAAACCACCAAGTGCCCAGTAGCTGCCTGAAAAAAATATCAAAAGATTATCCGTCATTCATTGCACTTTTTATGGATCAGTACATAAGTTCTGTACAAAAAATATTCCGAAGAATAAAGAAAATTGGACAAATTTAAGGAAACAGCTGCGTCCTCCCCCACAAAACGGAAGTTTGCCGAGGGTAATGCAGATATTACCAAGAAGGGGGCGTGGGGTACGAACGAGAGGCACCGTTCGAAATGAGACAATTTACTGATGTGCAGAAGGTTAAGTTGTTCACTGACCAGCGTTATGTTTTAAAATACTTCACACAAAAAACTACCTGTGGTAACTTCGAAGAGTGAAAATAACTTTTAAAACTCTACTTTAAAACATTTTATTCGGTCTTAATCCATTTTAGTTTTGTTCCATAAGCTAAAAACCAACATGTGAGCAGGGCAATTGGTGCTACAGTGGCAGCCAGTGCTAGGGGAAAATACCCACTGAAGCAGAGGAGCGCCCACGAAAAATACTCATTTCTGGGGTTAAAATAACAGTAGTTGCCAGTGTTTTCATCCAGAGGCTGCAACATACTTGGATAGATTCTGTAGTGCTAGTAAAGTATAGGAATGGGAAAAACCGACCAGTTAAAACCTGTATTTTAGTTCTCAATAACCGGTATTTTTCGATATTTATTTGTTCTAGGTTATAACTGGTGTTTTTTATTTTTTATTAATAACCGGGGGGAAAACCGAAATATCAATTTTCCATAGTAGCTGTGCTAAAATTTTTGGTTTCAAATAAATCTTTTTAAAGAAAAGAGTAATTTTTGTTCGTGAAATTTCCATTGACTGGAAATATTGTGTTATTACAGGAAATGGGAAAAGCGAACAGTGCTCTTTGAATAACAGAGCCGAAAGAAACGAGCAACAAACACATGGCGTAAGAAATGGTACAGCACTCCCGAGACAATAATGTGCCTGTTACGTTGTGTTGTGGCCTCTTAGATGGTATGCGTGTACATGCAGGGTATAAAACTAGCAATATCTGATCTGTATGGTAGCTTTCCGCTGTCGTCATCGCTTAACGGTTGTATCACAGAATGCCACCATACCCAATGTGGAATTATTTTACAAAGCTTGTTATCAATGAAGTATAATGCCCCATTTGCTTAAATATTAAAAACATAACAAACCACAACATACTTGCGACGTCATATAAAGAGAAAACTTAAAACTTTCAATTCTTTCATAGTTGCAATAAAAATAAAATGTACATTATCTGCTGTCTGTGTCTACATAATATACCTTCATCTGCTTGTATCCTTCAGAACGGAAAAGTTAACATGAAAAATAGAGTCCTTCAACTTCACTTTTCACCCTTTTAGCGCCGACTATTCGTAGTGCCCAAACACTGATATGATCCTCGATTACAACATATTATTTCAGCAGAGTTTCAAACAGTTAGAGTCAATAGGAGAATACTGGTGATTTTTGTAGTATTCAGCAACTTACCGCTTTTCAAAAAAGCAGTAAGCAGTGGACAGACAAAGTTTTCTTTTATTTCTCCATTTAATTTTAATATTTTGATTCTATGTATCATACCTCGATACCTCGACTGAGGGACTCACTATTTTTCAGTCTTTGTTCGACATCTATTTTTGTTATAGGACGTTATACAGGGTGAAAAGTATTTAAACCGACAAACTCTGAGAGGTTGTAGGGGACATCAAAACAAATATTTTTCACCAATGTCAGTTTTTCCTACGAGGAGTATTTAAACCAGTAGAGGAAGATTTCTTTGGCGATATATTAATTAACCCAATGAAAAAGTCCAGAGGGGAGATATCTGGGGATCGAGCAGGCCATGGTACAGGATCACCTCTGCCAATCCACGTTTCTGGGAACCGTCGGTCCAGGAATAGACGCACACGACGACTGAAATGTGCCGGCGCCCGTCATGTTGGAACCACATGCGTTGTCTTGTAGCGAGCGGGACTTTTCCAGCAATTCTGGCAATGCTCTGGCGAGATAATTGTAATAGTGCCTGCCATTTAATGCCCTAAGTAGCAGATACGGCCCATTTAGACAGTCCCCAACAACACCGGCCCACACATTAACGAAGAACCGCACTTGATGAGCGCTAGTAACTGTAGCATGTGGGTTATCCTCACTCCAAACATGCGAATTGTGCGTGTTGAAGACTCCATCACGCCCGAACGTTGCTTCATCGGTAAACAACACAGAGGATGGAAATGTAGGACGCAATTTACAGTGTCCCAGGTACCTGCGAAAACTGTGCTCTGTGGTCTAGATGGATAATCAACTGGGTCCAGCTTGTGGACACGCTGTAAGTGAAATGGACGTAACAATTGCTCTCGAAGGACTGTTCTTGCATTCGTCTGATTCGTCCCCATGTTACGTGCAATTGCACGAGTGCTGATTGAAGGATCCCGTCTCCACATGCTGCAAGACAGCTTCCTCAAATTGTAGCGTTCTTACCGTGCGACGGCGTCTCTGTCCAGGTAATCTGCTAAATGACCCGATCTCACGCAGACGTTGGTACACAGCAGCAAAGGTTGCATGATGCGTGGTACGGCGATTAGGATATTGCTGTTGATAAACCCGCAGTGCAGCTCGTCCGTTGTGGTGCTCTACGTAGTACGCACCAAGCGTGTCAGTGTACTCACTCCAGGTGTATTGCTCCATTAGTAAAGAGAGACAATGCACTACTACATTGGTGGACAGCAGTTGCCTACAACTGGAGAGCGTAATACGGCCTCTAATAACTGAAGAGCGTAATACGGCCTCCACCGGTTTAAATAATCCTCATAAGAAAAAATGACATTAGGGAAAAATATTTGTTTTGATGTCCCCTACAACCACCCACAGTTTGTCGGTTTAAATACTTTTCACCCTGTAGAAATAACGACCCGAAAATCGGTTATTTTAAACTGTTTTAACGGCCAGGCTAAACTGGTATTGAAAGAAAACCAGCATAACCGAAAACTCTTTGTTTCAGCGACAACTGCCGTTCCTAGTACAGTATGTGAGACCGTGCGGAGACAGGCTGATGGGGCGGCGAGAGCGACCGGCAGGTGGCGGCCGGTGGCCGGCGACCGCGTGTGATTAATGCGGCGTTGCCCGGGTGTGCCTACCCGCAGGCGCTGACATCTGACCCGGCCGGCCGCGCCTGGCCACGCCGCGCCGTGATGTATGGCGTCGCCCCGGATTACGCCGCTCCGGCAGTCTTCGCCATCTGACGACCGGCCGGCTGGTCCGGCTGTCGCTGCCGACCCCTCAGCGACCTCCGTACACCCTGCGACAAGGGTCGCGGATCTGAAACAAAGGTGACCACCGAGGCAGTAAAGAAGTAGGTGCGTCGAACAGCGGCAAGGAGAGTGATACAAATGGAAGTTGTCAAATTGTTCACAGAATGTCTTCGAAAACTGCAACAGTTTTGTAACGCCCCTCATTCACTGGGAGTTATGTAAAGCTATCATGAGTCGGAAGGTTGGTTTATAAAACTCCGTGCTTTACTGGGTATGGTCCTACTGAACTTTCCTTTGTAGAGGACCGCAGTCATATAGCATTTTCTAAATCAAATTTCCATCATTTGACCAGTAATTGTTCATTTATTTTACACAACCATGATTTCGGCTCAATAGCAATTCTCAAGTGCTGGATGAAATGTTACAATATATCTGACGTGCCTGTGACTTGTCATCAACGAAAAAACATATTTCTGTTTTTGTAGATCAGTTGTCTTATTACAAGATATGAGAATATATCGATGATACATAATATGGCTGACATAACGCACATTGGAAAACTGTTAAAACATTGACGTATTAAACAGCTAATACACAACTGGCCATTAAAATTGTTACACCACGAAGATGACGCGCTACACACGCGAAATTTAAGCGGCAGGAAGAACACGCTGTGATATGCAGATGATTAGCTTTTCAGAGCATTCACACAAGATTGGCGCCGGTGGCGACACCTACAACGTGCTGACATGAGGAAAGTTGCAACCGATTTCTCATACACAAACAGCAGTTGACCGGCGTTGCCTGGTGAAACGTTGTTGTGATGCCTCGTGTAAGGAGGAGAAATGCATACCATCACTTTTCCGACCATGATAACGGTCGGATTGTAGCCTATCACCATTGCGGTTTATCGTATCGCGACATTGCTGCTCGTGTTGGTCGGTTGGTCGAGATCCAATGACTGTTAGCAGAATATGGAATCGGTGGGTTCAGGAGGGTAATATGGAACGCGTTGCTGGATCCCAACGGCCTCGTATCACTAGCAGTCGAGATGACAGGCATCTTATCCACATGGCTGTAACGGATCGTGCCACCTCGTCTCGGTCACTGAGTCAACACATGGGGACGTTTTCAAGACAACAACCATCTGCACGAACAGTTCGACGACGTTTGCAGCAGCATGGACTATCAGCTCGGAGACCATGGCTGCGGTTACCCTTGACGCTGCATCACAGACAGGAGCGCCTGCGATGGTGTGCTCAACGACGAACCTGGGTGCACGAATGGCTACACGTAATTTTTTACGGATGAATACAGGTTCTGTTTACAGCATCATGATGGTCGCATCCGTGTTTGGCGACATCGCGGTTAACGCACATTGGAAGCGTGTATTTGTCATCGCCATACTGGCGTATTACCCGGCGTGATGGAATGGGGTGACATTGGTTACACGTCTCGGTCACCTCTTGTTCGCATTGTCGGCACTTTGAACAGTGGACGTTACATTTCAGATGTGTTACGATCCGTGGCTCTACCCTTCATTCGATCCTTGCGAAACCCTACATTTCAGCAAGATAATGCACGATCGCATGTTGCAGGTCCTGTACGGGCCTTTCTGGATACAGAAAATGTTCGACTGCTGCTCTGGCCAGCACATTCTCCAGATCTCTCACCAATTGGAAACGTCTGGTCAATGGTGGCCGAGCAACTGGCTCGTCACAATTCGCCAGTCACTACTCTTGATGAACTGTGGTATCGTGTTGAAGCTGCATGGGCAGCTGTACCTGTACACGCCACCCAAGCTCTGTTTGACTCAATGCCCAGGCGTATCAAGGCCGTTATTACGGCCAGAGGTGGTTGTTCTGGGTACTGATTTCTCAATATCTATGCACCCAAACTGCGCGAAAATGTAATCACATGTCAGTTCTAGTATAATATATTTGTCCAATGGGTACCCGTCTATCAACTGCATTTCTTCTTGGTGTAGCAATTTTAATGGCGAGTAGTGTATATTCCCGTAACATTAACGTCAGTTGAACAGAAGTGACGAATGCAGGGCTCAGGAATGTATTGGCTGTTAAATGCGCTGCAATGTGTGTTAATGGTTTGCCACCGTGCACAATCTCGGCCATAGTATGTATCTTCGATATGGTGTACAAGAACAGACATGTTTTTCCTACGATGACATGTCAAGATAGGTCAGACAAATTTAAACATTTCGGCATGCACTTAAGAGTAGCTATAAAGTCGAAATCTGATTGAACAATTAACGATCAAATGGTGGAAATTTATAACCGTCCTACTGAAGGTGTTATTATGTTGTTGCCTGCCTTTGACGTTTGAGGTGACTTGCCCAGCTAGATATAGCCTCCGAACTGCAGTCCAGTAATTTATTTTAACATAAAAAATTATAGGCTTATCAGTCTTCTCTCTGAAATGTACAACATATTCTCTTTAATCGTTTCCAACAGCAATGGAAAGTCTATGTATTGAAATGAAGTAAAAAAGTTTGGAGTTTGAAATGAAGCACGAAATAATTTATAGAACAGAATAATAAGTATGATTACCAGTGTGATGGGATTCATAGGATTCAAGATATGCTTTGAGTTGGTACTGACAGGATTTGGTAAAAAGGTTTGATTCGGTACGAATTAGTATACTAAAGAACATTTACATCAGTGTTACACTTTTACTAAATTCAGGGAAGTGTAAAACCGAGGCTTGAGAGAGGAGTGATGCAAGGAGATTTCTTATCACTTTAAGAATTGTCAGCAGACCCGGAGGACGTTTCAGATTCTTGGTATAGGAAAAAGAACAAGAAACACATATTATTGCAACACATCTGGATTACATTCCTTTTGCCGATGATGACATATTGCCTCCAACACAGACGAACTTCGAGAGTGAATGGAAGTTTAATACAGCTTGTTTATCAGCACAACTCAAAATCAATTACAGTTCTGTGTATGTAGCTCAAGAGGTACACAGAAGCACCACGAGTGACGACAATCACATAGGCACACCATTCGTCATACACCCTCTCACTTCCGTACAGCAGCCTTGCCAACCGGGACTACCTTCTGCTTCCGCAGCACGTCCGTCAGGGATTCATCTCCATCCGCCAACAGTGTAGCCAGCTACCAAAAAGATCGCTGTCGACCGTGAAATACTTCGCTTCTGCTAAGTATATGTACAGATGGAGATCCTTCCGCTAACATGAACGAAAGACGAAGATCCGCCGACACTCGCTCAATTCCACAGCAGCTCCACCATAGATTCTCCGATGACGCTATGGAACACAGTTCCTGCAGTTACCACAGCCGCGTCTCTTCTACTGACTGTTACAAGGTTCTATAGTGACTACCGTTCCGACATAGCAGTCACTATTTATTTAATCGTATGGCTAGAGCCCCCCGTCGGGAAGACCGTTCGCCAGGTGCCGGTCTTTCAATTTGACGCCACTTCGGCGACCTGCAGTCGATGAGGATGATAGGGTGATGACGAGGACAGCACAACACTCAGTCCCTCGGCGGAGGAAATTCCCCGACCCAGCCGGGAATCGAACCTGGGCCCAGCCGTCACGCTGACCATTCAGCTACCGGGGCCGGACAACAGCAGTCGCTATCTATAGCGCAATAGGAACAGTTAACTATGAATGTCTGAAAAGCGCTTTCACTCCTAATGACTAAATCATAGACTGGTAAGAGACAGCGAAGTTATTTGAATTCATTCCATTGTAGTAATGACAGAACTTCAAGTGCCAGTCATCAAACAGAAATGTTTGCAATTCTCATGGGGAATGACACCCAATTAGAGAAAAAAATAATAATTTTTTGAAGACAATGGCGAGATTAGGGGCAAGTTGAAGTATTGTTTTGTTAAAATTATTGTCTAAGAAATTGACTTTAATTACACGTACGTCAGGTTAATTGTTAAATATAACTGAGGACATTCTATTACCTCTTTATTACGATGAACAATACGTCAAACGGCAGTAAAAGACCGACGTGGTACAGGGGATATTGGTAATAGTCATATGGTCGTAGATCTTAATCCTCTCTCGTTCGCCTCTGTGTAACGTCTGTACCCCCAAATAAATGATTTCCAAGATTCTTTATCAAAAATGGCGACCACTAAATTCATATTCTAAATATACCGGAAGGGGGAAGGGGAGGCAGGTGGTGAGAAGCGTTACAATCTGATGAAATCTTCATGGGTAATCAGCCGAGTGGTGGTATCGTTTTGTCGCAACGTTTCAATGAGTTTCGTAGTCAACATCTTCAAGTGAAGTGTTAGAAGCTGGTGACAGTAGCAGGATGGCCAGGAAAAGAAATAAACACAAGAGCGAAACAATATACGGCCGTTTGCTAAACTAGATACTCTTCAAAAGTAAGCTTCAAATTTTTCTCAATAGGAAAGCTTACAACACTTTTTGACATGATAGTGAGATATGGATTATAAATCAATAACCGTTACAAAATAGGAACTATCAACCAAGCAGTGTCGCGATGCATGATGGGAATTGCTAGGTGAGACAGGAAGACAAACAACTGAAAGGGTTCTGGGAGAAGTAAATGGTTTGAGGACAGACTCACGATATATTTTGCAAGATTCGAAGAAAAAAGCACTTAATGCAAGACAAGTAGACGAAATGCACGTTGCTAAAGATCCCCATGGATGGAAATTGGCAGAAGGCATGGATATCTAGTAAGACGACGAAGGACGGTAAAGACCTACAGAAATTCTTTGAACTATGTCTCATTTTATCACGACCAGTTAAAATTCTCTTGTTTGTTGTAGAAACGGATAAGAGAAGGGCTTCCAGCCGGCATCGAACCCTGTACAGACCGTGTATTGGACTAGTGTTTTGAGGAAGACTCGGATATGGCCCTATGAAAGAATCTTGAGATTTTAAGGCATACTTCCGAGTTTAAGAGAGACCGTTTCTCACTGCAATTAATTGTGCAGAAGCAGTCTTAAAACTTACGACCCGCCAGGGTAGCCGAGAGCGCTAACGCGCTGCTTCCTGGACTCGGGTAGGCGCGCCGGCCTCAGATCGAATCCGCCCGGCGGATTGACGACGAGAGCCGGTGTGCCGGCCAGCTTAGATGTGGTTTTTAGGCGCTTTTCCACATCCCGCTAGATGAATACCAGGCTGGTCCCCACGTTCCGCCTCAGTTATACAGCTCGCAGACATCTGAACACATTCACACTATTTCATAGATTCCACTAGACACAGACAGTTGGAGTACACTAATTTCGTCCTGGGGGGTACGGGGTGGCGGCAGGAAGGGCATCCGGCCACCCCTTACAATTAACATGCCAAATCCGATTTACCACGGTCGACCCTGCGTAACCGCGGGACAAGGCGCAAGCGATAGAATAGAACAGAATAGTTTTAAAACTTCCAGAAGAAGTCTGTGTATTATGCACATCGAGAAAGACCGCCGTAGTTTGGTTGAGATTTTGTTTTTCTTCTTTCAGGGGAACAAGCAGCAGACGCTTCCGTAGGTTCTCCGAGCTAGTTGCAAAGATAAATGGAGAAAAGATTTCCTCTATTCGCATCTGTTAGCGGATAGGTGCTGCCTCAGCGGTGTAGTAGCTAACATTACAGGCTGTTAACGTGGATGTCATAGGTCTAACTCCCTGCGACCAGCTGAGATTTTCCTATGATGACACCTTCGAGGACTGAGCCTCGTGAGGGCGTAAGAGAGTCTGCTTGATCAAATAAGTAGCGACGTCCACTCGCAAGCAGCCGACATGGCGTTAGTAGAAAGGCTTGTGGTAGGCTGGTAGCCTATTTGCCGGATAGGCGGACTTTCACTAATATGAGAATGACTTTTGGCAGAGGTCTGCGTTGTTCATAGAGTATTCCTTACAGCGCACTCTGGGCTTACTTAAGTGGTCAAAGATTTCCAGTAATCATGTAACCACGATCAGTTGCAGGACGGTAGTTTTGTTCTGAGACGCAAATCAACACTGATTTTGATAAGTCATTTATTTATACTGATGTCTCTACACATATCTCACTAAATTAATAGAGAATAATTTTCCAACGAAATTAATGTAAAGATTCGCAATGCTGACTGTGAAACTGCCCCAACACAGCGAACACAAAGTCACCTAAAACACTGAAACACTAAGCTCTCTAGAAGCTCAGTCTGGAGGGAGAAAGAGATTAGTGTTTAACGTCCCGTCGATAACGAGGTCATTCGAGACATCTCAGAAGCTCGAATTAGGAAAGGACGGAGAATGTCTGTGCCCTTTCAAAGGAACCATCCCGGCATTTGCCTTAAGCGATTTAGGGAAATCAGAAAAAAAAGGTCTCACAGGCCGGCCGCGGGCTTGAATTGTCGTCCTTCCAAACGCGAATTGAGTGTGCTAGGCACTGCGCTACCTTGGTCGATAAGCTCAATTCAGGCATGAATGTCTGGATAACGCTAGGGGGGGGGGGGGAGAGGTGGAGGAGGTTCCTCATGTATGTGGAAGACTGCTTGGAAAATGCTAGAAGATTTCTTAATATGTGCAGCTCACAAATGTAATGTACTCCAGTCCATGGTCCATGAAACAATATAATTAATCTGGCAACACAAGGTGTGTAGCAAATCCTGCAAATTGTGAGCTCCTTAAAAAGTGGATACGGCAAAAATGAACTGCAACACTTACTCCAAACTCAGCAAACGGTGATCTAATGGTCGCCAGGAACAGAAACCTCTCGCTCTCTCTCTCTCTCTCTTTCTCTCTCCTCTCTCTCTCTCTCTCTCCTCTCTCTCTCTCTCTCTCTCTCTCTCTCTCTCCTCTCTCTCTCTCCTCTCTCTCTCTTTCTCTCCACTGCAGAACCGCAAGTCTCTCTCTCTCTCTCTCTCTCTCTCTCTCTCTCTCTCACTCTCTCTCTCTTCACGGCAGAACGGCAAGTGCCCAAAATTATTCTCCTCTATGCCAAGCTTCTCACTTTTAGACAAATTCTACATGAGCGGCAAACACCCAGCCGTCGTTACAGTAACCAGCGAGAATTTCACTTTATTTATGTGAATACAGGGGAACCCTGCAGAAATGTACCATTCTAGTCTTGCAGAATCAACTGCTAGCCACGTTTCACTGATTGGTCGAGTCCTTCGAGCCTAAGCACGGTGGCGAGCAAGACACATTTGATTTGATAACAAGATCTGGAGGGAAAGGTCACGAATTTCCCCAAAGTGGCTGAGCTGTGCCGTGGCCTCCCGTTCTTAGATCCGCATACGGGTGAATTCATCACGTACAGTTATACACTAGGGACTTGGGTGACATAGCGGCAGCTGCCTTCGAAGAAGGCATTCGCGGCCAAAGCGCGAAGCAGGCGCCTACTGCAACCGCTTCGGCGAACTGCAGTACCCTGGGGATACAGTCCTTTCCCTAGACCCTCTGTGACTGAGCTCTTGTTGTCAGCCAGACCATTGGACCTAACAAAATTTGACGACTTCTTCCTGAGTTAGCAAGCCTTACACTCTCCTCAAAAATAACCAATAAGTGAGCAAGAACAAAATCAAACATCACTCAGTGATATGTGACAGATATGTCACAAAAGCTACACTGACAGCAGACCACGTCTTCCAGTGCAGTTTGTAACGCTCGATCATCGCCACATGCCGACAGTGGATTCATGAGATAACTCACTTTGCACGAGGACACTGCGGGCACGACAGTGGTATTTTTTTTTAATTCGTGCCAAAGGCATCACTTACAAGGGAATTAACAGAAATTAACAGTTATAAAACATATAAGTAGACAATGGACATTAACATGAAAAAGGACAAAGAAATCTATAATTAACTTGCTTTTGCCCAAAAGTTATCTACGTTCAAAGCATTACAGTTAGCATACAATTAGATGTAATTGTACATAAATGAACATACATAAATTCACTTAAGTGTAGACTAACCGACATTGAATTAAACTGTCTTCGCCCAGAAGCAGGCAACGTCCAAGGCGTTAGAGCTGGCCAGCATCAACTCTTCTTCGGTGCATGATGATTGGCACAGACGGCAGCTGTGCAGGTGAGACATCGTCTGCTCCTCTCAACACTTACAAGTTGAGGATTCTCTAGCCTATCCCCATTCTTCAAGAGCTTCTTTGCACCACCCAACACCAGTTCGTAATCTGTTCAGGGACTTCCGGGTACACCAGCTCTCATTATCACCGGGAGGTACGTCTTCTTTACGTTGTCTCCAGCCTATAGGAGCATCTCTATTTCTCCACATGCTTAGCCTTTGGTTTGTGTTATTGTTGTTTACATAGACCCTTACAAAACTTTTTCTGGACTTCAAGCGAGACGGTGCTGGCGAATGGCCAAATAATGGGTGAGTGTCAGATGTCACGGCTCTACGTCCTTCTGCTTGAGCAACTGCTTCACGCCTGATGTCGGGCGGAACTATACCTGCTAGATGGTACAGCTGTTCCACTTTAGTGGGTCTCAGGCACCCCGATGATTATGCGGCACGTCTCATTCATAGCGGTGTCTACGTGCCTAGCATGGCAGGAGTTACGCCAGACAGGAGCTGCATATCCGCCCGCAGAGTAGCACGACGCCAGAGCCTAAGTCCGAATAGTGACTGCTGTGCACCCCAGTTAGATCCCCTTAGTTTTCGTATGATATTATTCCTTGCGGACACTTTCATTTTGGTGTTTAGACAATGTGTTTTGAACGTTAGTGTTCGATCTAAGGTCACCCCAAGATACTTTGGGGAAAATGAATGTTCAAGTTGAGTGCCATTCCATGATATATTTAGTTGTTGGTTTACCTGTCTGTTTTTTAGGTGGAAAGCACAGAATTGCGTTTTTGTAGGGTTAGGCCTTAAGTTATTATTTTTGTAGAACCGTTCTACTTCTTCCAGTGCCTTAGCTTATTTTCGACGTCATGGAAATCCTTTCCCTGGGTGGCCAATGCAGGATAACCCGCATACAGAAAACTCCTGGTGTACAGCGGGAGTGGTTGATCGTTCGTATACATATTAAAGAGTATAGGGGCCAGAACACTGCCCTGGGGTAGTCCATTCCTCTGTAATACCCATCTACTGTGCCGTCCTTGAAATTCCACGAAAAATCTCCTATTGCTAAGGAAGTTGAATATTAAGGTGGTTAAAACAGTGGTGGTATCATGGTATGTAATGTTTATATATCATGAAACAGAAGTCCAAGATCAGCTGCAATTGCTCTTCACATACAAACTATACAACAATTTAAAGTTAATGAGTAAAAAGTCACACAAAAACAACACATTTCATCTTTCCAAGTCTGTCACGTTCATTGAGAACAACCTCCATTTCACTAATGGCTGAACACTGCGATGTGGTTCTTTTTCCTATAGAAAATGTGCGCAGTCCCTATAATATAATACTCACCTAGAAACCCGGAAAGTACCGAAGCCGAATCCACACCTTGACATAGTAACACACTTAATTATTTCAGTACGAATTGCGCACTGGAAAAATTTTATTGGTAGCAAAGACACTGACTACTGATATCAGAGCCGTTAAGTAGCTTGTAGGCCAGCTGCACTCCAGAGAGCCTACAACTTGCCTCATACAGAGATAAGGGCTTCCAGCTGACTTCTTGATTTCCCGAGTCCCGGGCAATTCAGAGTAAATAAAGTATATTAAATTCCATCAGATAGAACTACACTACGTCCTTTAGTCTCAAAAACTAATGTCTATCTTGGTTATAAAAAGGTAAACTAATTATGCTGATCAATAAAATAGTTATAAATAAATCATTGGGGGAAGTGGCAACAAAACGACTATTCACGTTGGTGTGTAGAATATATGAGTCTGGCGATATACCATCTGACTTTCGGAAAAGCATCATCCACACAATTCCGAAGACGGCAAAAACTGACAAGTGCGAGAAGTATCGCACAATCAGCTTAACAGCTCATGCATCGAAGCTGCTTACAAGAATAATATACAGAAGAATGGAAAAGAAAATTGTGAATGCGCTAGGTGACGATCAGTTTGGCTTTAGGAAAAGTAAAGGGACGAGAGAGGCAATTCTGACGTTACGGCTAATAATGGAAGCAAGGCTAAAGAAAAATCAAGACACTTTCATAGGATTTGTCGACCTGGAAAAAGCGTTTGACAATATAAAATGGTGCAAGCTGTTCGAGATTCTGAAAAAAAGTAGGGGTAAGCTATAGGGAGAGACGGGTCATATACATTATGTACAACAACCAAGAGGGAATAATAAGAGTGGACGATCAAGAACGAAGTGCTCGTATTAAGAAGAGTGTAAGACAAGGCTGTAGCCTTTCGCCCCTACTCTTCAATCTGTACATCGAGGAAGCAATGATGGAAATAAAAGAAAGGTTCAGGAGTGGAATTAAAATACAAGGTGAAAGGATATCAATGATACGATTCGCTGATGACATTGCTATCCTGAGTGAAAGTGAAGAAGAATTAAATGATCTGCTGAACGGAATGAACAGTCTAATGAGTACACAGTATGGTTTGAGAGTAAATCGGAGAAAGACGAAGGTAATGAGAAGTAGTAGAAATGAGAACAGCGAGAAACTTAACATCAGGATTATGGTCACGAAGTCAATGAGGTTAGGGAATTCTACTACCTAGGCAATAAAATAACCAATGACGGACGGAGCAAGGAGGACATCAAAAGCAGACTCGCTATGGGAAAAAAAGGCATTTCTGGCCAAGAGAAGCCTACTAATATCAAATACCGGCCTTAATTTGAGGAAGAAATTTCTGAGGATGTACGTCTGGAGTACAGCATTGTATGGTAGCGAAACATGGACTGTGGGAAAACCGGAACAGAAGAGAATCGAAGCATTTGAGAAGTGGTGTTATAGACGAATGTTGAAAATTAGGTGGACTGATAAGGTAAGGAATGAGGAGGTTCTACGCAGAATCGGAGAGGAAAGGAATATGTGGAAAACACTGATAAAGAGAAAGGACAGGATGATAGGACATCTGCTAAGACATGAGGGAATGACTTCCATGGTACTAGAGGGAGCTGTAGAGGGCAAAAACTGTAGAGGAAGACAGAGATTGGAATACGTCGAGCAAATAATTGAGGACGTAGGTTGCAAGTGCTACTCCGAGATGAAGAGGTTAGCACAGGAAAGGAATTCGTGGCGGGCCGCATCAAACCAGTCAGTAGACTGATGACCAAAAAAAAAAAAAAAAAAAAAAAAAAAAAAAAAATAAATAAATAAATAAATCTTTCAATGTACGGGCGATCCAAAAGTATTACAGAGCTTTTTGATTTAGCCTTTCAGCCAATCAGCTCCAGAAGTAGAATGTGTGCTTTTTCATTGCTTGTTTCCTGCTCTTCTTAACAGCTAGTGCTACTTCGTGCGAGGAGGTTTTGCAATTTTATTTCAGACAGGAGCTGGGAAACACCAACTGTCTTGGGAAATTCCCTAGCCCTCTGGTAACCTCCGTCCACAAACCACTTAAGTCGTATTTTGGAAAGACCGACCCACCAGCTCCGGCCTGGACGATGACACCCGAGCACAAAATATAAGAAACGAGCTCTGGCATCCCAGTTGCCAAGTGGACGACCCCAAAATGTGGCCAATAATGATATATTACCCTGTTAATTGGTCTGAATGTTACAAAGAGTTCCCTCCTAATTCCTTTGCAACTGAAAATATTTAGTGCAGTCAGTCAGCAAACTGATGAGCGACAGGTGCTATTAGTAGGGCAAATGATCTTCCCGGGAAGGACCTTACAACTGCCCTACAGGCACACCCAAAATCAGTTTCCCCTTCCCTGTCCGAAAGCGTTTCGCAGCGTGCGGTGATTTACGTCGATTCTGCTCGAGCGCTTAG
Organism: Schistocerca serialis cubense; assembly: GCF_023864345.2. Classification (NCBI taxonomy): domain Eukaryota; kingdom Metazoa; phylum Arthropoda; class Insecta; order Orthoptera; family Acrididae; genus Schistocerca; species Schistocerca serialis. Next base: position 150,183,762 of record NC_064642.1, read on the forward strand.
CTTGTTATTTTGTGATATGCTTAGTTATTCAGAAATGATTGGTACGCGCACGACATCGTAATAAAAAGTGCACAATACCAAGAAGAGACGTTTTCGGAGTAAACAACGTTCTAATTTTAATTTTAATTATTAACAGCCTAAGTTGCTCCGTTTACCTAGAATCTACCTAGGTTTCAGTCGGGATAACCCAACCTTCTTCAGAATAACAGTAACTACCGTTTGTCCATAGCTTGACACAGCCTCAGTTGCACCGTTTACTTAGAATTTACCTAGATTTCAGTCGGGATAACCCCACCATCTTCAGAATAACAGTAACTACCGTTTGTCCATAGTGGACATCGTCAAGCTATGGACAAACGGTAGTTAATGTTATTCTGAAGAAGGTTGGGTTATCCCGACTGAAACCTAGGTAAATTCTAGGTAAACGGTGCAACTGAGGCTGTTAATTATTAAAATAAAAATTAATATTTACACAGTTGCTGACATGACCGCGAAATGTTGAAGATCTTTAAACAACGTTCAATCGTCTCTAACGTAATTAGCGCCTGCTTTAAAGACTTGAAACAAGACGAACTGTTGGTTAATGTTGCCAGTCTCAAACAAAGGACTGCAGTTTATACAAAAGTTAGCCATGCCACAGTAGAAGCATCAGAAAGGAACGCGAATGTAAATCACATGGTTTACTGGAATCACCAAGATACAGCGCTAAGAATTTTGGAAAGAAAGCTATCGTTAAAGACAGTTTTAAAAATAGGTAATTCGGTAAGCAATGGAGAACTTTTAAACCAATCAAAAAAATAGTGTCGACATTCGGCAAATTATTTAGTCCAATAAAACAAAAAGAATCCATTTCTCTTGTCAGAAAGTTTTTTGCACGAGACACTGCGCGAAATGGGATATCTCTGGAAGAGATCTGTAAGTTCAAAAGGAGGATTTTGGTAGAGAGAGCTGTTGTAATTGACTGTCGATGCAAATACTTGTTACAAGCAAGAAAGTGAAGAGAGCAAGGTGAAAAACTCTTTTATATAGACGAAATTTGGGTGGGCAATATTAATTATAGAAAATGTTATGTTGATGGTATCATGGTTCAGTGTTAGTGAAAGCAACAGGATTATTGTGGTGAACACTGGATCTAATGCTGGCTTTATTTACTTGTCTACATCAGTGTTATTCTCTTCGAAATATTCCGCGTTACATACGATGCAGTTATGTCAGCACTTCTTCAAGAACCCGGAAAGCTTCTGGAACTCTAACTTTGGAGCAGCTTTCAGTTCTCTCAGCGAAGCGTTTTTAAACTTACCTATATTTGTAAAAGACTGTCATTTAAAGTGAATAGAAAGGCACATGATTGAATATGGAGGCTAGGGCATCATTACAATATTGTTCTTGGGCAAAAATTCACGAAAACGCAAAGAAACATAATAGGCGCATTATCGTTGTGCAAAAACCAAGAATTCCTCAGCCACAAATCCAGATTTTTTTTTTTTTTAAATTGCTTCACGCCAACCACATTGAACTTTTCACTAGTACTCCTTACTGTTGGTTTCACCTTGTGGCAAGAACTCATACTACAGTATGAAGTTCAAGTCGAAGAACGCTGAGAGCATAACCTTCACATTTTGACAGCACTTGTCGAGTTTTTTTTTTTTTAGTCTTGGCGATCCACTACGTCGACTGAGCCTTAGTTTTAGTGTCATATCGCTCATCTCATGTTTTTTCACCTAGTCTGACTTGTTTCAGTAGCTCTATACCGTTGCTAACTTCATCCAGTGATCCCTGACCAACTGACATCCGCCATTGTTTTTGTTCAAAAGTCAACAATTTTGGAACAAATTTATCTGAAACGTCCGGAACTATGTCATGGCATGAGACAATTGATATGCCAACATCATCGCCGACTTCTATGACTGCGATTTGGCGAGCTTTCGTAGTCATTTCTATCACTTTTTCACGATTACATCGGTTGACGTGTTGAGCGTCGTGGGTGGTCATCTTCAGCGCCCTCACGACCTTCTTCCAAACGCTTATGCCTATTGTAAACCCGTGTTTTAATCATAGTAGGCTCACCAAAACCAGTATTTAACATTGCCAAAACTGTTATGCGCTTTATTCCTTCCTGATGACAAAATATAGTTCAAGTTGTGTAATCCATTTTTATACAAAATAAATAATCGCAGATATTACCAAGAAACCTGTAACCTTTCTGACAGCCAACAAGAGACTAAATATCCATCATGCCTAACACTGTGCAGATACGAAATTATAAATTCCTCTTTAGTTTTTAAAAGGTACTCGTGTCACAAAAATTGTTGCGTTTCAGCGCAGCCCTTCGAAGAAAACTTCTTCGACTTAGCACAAACACAAAGTAAGCACAACTCTTAAGACAGATGGTAGAACATGCATTCAGATGAACAGGTATCCGATTCTATATCTGTAGTGGATGTACGAATCTTGATTTCGATTCGTACGTTAATATAATTTACTCTATAATACTGTTTTTCGGAGGAAGGTAATCGTCTCTTGTGTTCCGTATGTTGTTAACGCTTGCACCTAAAAATAAAAATAAAAAATAGAAATAAAATTAAACGCTGTCAGTACGTATCTGTACACTGTGTCACTACAGATTTAAAGCTCAAGCGCGGCAGACCGCTACAGTTTTGTGAAACAGCCTGCAGTAGCATCTGGTGATATAGCTGGGTGGGCAAACTGGAGCTCGCTCGTTCGCTTACGAGTTTATAGACTATACACTGAAAACCAAGACACTATGACCACTGCCCACCGCGAGGTTGAATGTCGCCTGGTGGCGTTGCAGGAACGCGACGCGGTAAGGAAAGTGTATAAGTGGGCCAAAGACTGATGGTGAATCATACTGGCGACCTCACGGGCCGCATATGGGTAAATCTACTGACATAAGCGACTTTGACAAAGGTGATGTTATCACCCGTAGCCTGTGGACGAGTATCTCTAAAACAGCATATCCGGTCGAATGTTCAAGTACTATTGTAGTGAGCATCTGTGGAAAGTGATAGAACGACAGTGAAACTACCAATGTGCGACGAGTTGTTGGACGTCCACGACTCGTGAGATTCGAAGGCTTGTCTGTAAAGTAGGATAGGTGGCAATCTGTATCTCTGCCGAAAGAGCACATTGCTCGTGCAAGCATAAGTGTCTCGGAGCACGACTTTCAATGTACTTGGTTTTGAATGTGGGGCTCCGCAGTAGCAACCCCTATGTGTTCACATGTAGGCCCAACGACAGTTACGGTTGCAGTGGCCACGGGAACATTGTGACTGGATTGCGGATCAATGGAAAAGTGTCGCCTCGTCGGATGATTCACGTTTTTTGCCACATCAGGTCGATAGTGATCACCACAAACGCCATCATCCACATGAACGGCGGTTCGAAGCGTGCACCGCGCCAAAGACGCAGGCTGGTTCAAAAAATGGCTCTGAGCACTATGGGACTTAACTTCTCAGGACATCAGTCCCCTAGAACATAGAACTACTTAAACCTAACTAACCTAAGGACATCACACACATCCATGCCCGAGGCAGTATTCGAACCTGCTACCGTAGCGGTCGCGCGGTTCCAGACTGTAGCGCCTAGAACCGCTCGGCCACCATGGCCGGCGCAGGCTGGTTTTGGCGGAGACATTTTTCTGCGCTTGCGTGGGACCTGTGAGCACCTGCGTCGCTTCATGCTTAATGACTCCCCCGACGGTGACGTCATCTTTGAGCAGAATAACTGCCCGTGTTTCAAAACCAGAGTATTGCTACAGTGTTTAAGGGAACATGATAGTGAACTCACGTTGATATCTTGGCCACCAAATTCGCCTGATGTGAATCTAGTAGAACCCATCTGGGTCATTATCAGGCGCCAATGTCGAGCCTACAAACCAGCAGCCCATTGGTTACGAAAATTACATGACTTATGCGTAGAAATCAGGTGCCACATACCTCCAGAACCGATCAACAAACTTTCGGATCCATGAAACGTGGAATCGGTGATGTATTGCGTTCCAGTGATAGCCCAATAAGCTACTGGAAAGGTGGTCATAATGTTTTGGCTCGTCAGTATAGTTACAATAGTTCTTGTTACACTACTGGCCATTAAAATTGCTACACCACGAAGATGACGTGCTACAGAAGCGAAATTTAAACGACAGGAAGAGGATGCTGTGATATGCAAATGATTAGCTTTTCAGAGCATTCACACAAGGTTGGTGTCGGCGGCGACACCTACAACGTGCTGACATGAGGAAAGTTTCCTACCGATTTCTCATACACAAACAGGAGTTGACCGGCGTTGCCTGGTGAAACGTTGTTGTGACGCCTCGTGTAAGGAGGAGAAATGCGCACAATCACGATTCCGACTTTGATAAAGGTCTGATTCTAGCCTATCGCGATTGCGGTTTATCGTATTGCAACATTGCTGCTCCAGGTTCTGTTTAAAGCATCATGATGGTCGCATCCTGTTTGCGACATCGCGGTGAACGCACACTGGAAGCGTGTATTCATCATCGCCATACAGGCGTATCACCCGGCGTGATGGTCATTGGTTACACGTCCCGGTCACCTCTTGTTCGCAATGACGGCACTTTGAACAGTGGACGTTACATTTCAGACGTGTTACGACCCGTGGCTCTACCCTTCATTCGATCCCTGCGAAACCCTACATTTCAGCAGGATAATGCACGATCGCATGTTGCAGGTCCTGTACGGGCCTTTCTGGATACAGAAAATGTTCGACTGCTGCCCTGGCCAGCACATTCTCCAGATCTCTCACCAATTGGAAACCTCTGGTCAATGGTGGCCGAGCAACTGGCTCGTCACAATATACCAGTCACTACTCTTGATGAACTGTGGTATCGTGTTGAAGCTGCATGTGCAGCTGTACCTGTACACGCCATCCAAGCTCTGTTTCACTCAATGCCCAGGCGTATCAAGGCCGTTATTACGGCCAGAGGTGGTTGTTCTGGGTACTGATTTCTCAGGATCTATGCACCCAAATTGCGTGAAAATGTTATCACATGTCAGTTCTAGTATAATATATTTCTCCAATGAATACCCGTTTATCATCTGCATTTCTTCTTGGTCTAGCAATTTTAATGGCCAGTAGTGTAAGTAGCAAATGCGAAGGGGAAAGGGCAAGAATGGATGTTTTCACAGATCATTTCCGCCCTCTACTAACAGCATTTCTCTGCGTAGTGATGTTTTATGTCAGGAGTGTTCACAGTTTTATTGTAAACAGAACCTGAAGGCCAATGTTGTCGTGGGAAAGTTGCTAGTCTTCCGTGATAATACACCCTACATTTCTAAGCCAGGTTCCTGAGACACTAAGAGGGTCGGATAGTGTGATATCGTGTCGCTGTTCCGGTTGTCTTTGTCTACGGAAAGAGATTCCCGAGTAGAGCTTGTCTGGGGTGACAAATCGCGCATCGGGCATACCTGCGGCAGGGAACATGACGGACGCTCGCGGCGCGTCTGTAAGCAAGACGGATGAGCCCCCAGGAGCGGCGCGGAGGGCGAGAGGCGCCGATCTGCGGCTGTCGGCCGTGTTTGCTGACACCGGCACGCAGAGGACGGACGTCTGCACATCTCGCCACTGACGAGCTGCCGGAACCCGGCGCTGAAGCGGAAGCGACGTCGGCAGCGAAACGGACCGCCACCTTTAAACCGAGAAGGCCCCGGCTTCTTAGCATTGATGGACACCGACAGCCACCAGCGTTGAAAATCTCTACCGTCCTGCGTTGGGAATACTAATATTCTTCATTACCTGGCTCTTTGCTTTTCTTATGCTTCCGCCTTTTTCTGTGCTTCCTATCAACAAGTCCTCTAACTCGTCCTTATTTTCGGCCAGGAGAGCAATGCAGTCTGTGATGGACCTTGACATCTGTTCCCACTGCAAATTAATCCTCTTCCGACATTATCCTTCTTTGTCAATTCGATGTACAAGGTGAACAATAAATGTGATAAATTACTACTCTACCTTAGTTCTTAACAGGAACCAAGCGAGGGAGGTGGCGCAGCGGTATTGTATTAGACTCGCATTCGGGAAGACAGTGGTTCAGATCTTCGTGATGGCATTCAGTCCTTCACAACCCTACAGGTAAAATGTTAGTCACCTCCGTAAAAGAGCTGTAGATAGAGCATAACTTTCACCAAATGGTCGTATGAACCTCCGCCGCTGACATAAGCCATGGCAGTGAAGTAGTTTGTATGTGCCAGTCGGATACACTGAATCAGCGCATTAAGATGGATCGGCGGAAAAAATGGTTCAAATGGTTCTGAGCACTGTGGTACTTAACTTCTGAGGTCATCAGTCCCCTAGAACTTAGAACAACTTACACCTCACTAACCTAAGGACATCACACACATCCATGCCCGAGGCAGGATTCGAACCTGCGACCGTAGTGGTCGCGCAGTTACTGACTGTAGCGCCTAGAACCGCTCGGCGATCGGCGGAAAGATGTGATAGGCTAGCAGAAAGTAAAAATACTGAGAAGTGATGGAAGACACTTTTAACATCAGTTACAATGTCCTTGGATGAATTTATACACAACTACATTCAACAGAACCCCAGAGTCGTAGTAGGCGGGCGCCATGAAGACCTGGGGCGTTACTGGGCCGGTATATGATGGCTGAAGTGGTGCTGGTGAAGACCACGACGCACTGGACTGCGTCTGCAGCATGGAACTGTGTCCGCAGCATGGAGCGCTGAGACGAAACTACTGGTGTTCTCAACTAGCAGTGCTGGAGATGAACTACTGATATAGCCGGACGAAAATCTGGTATTACTGTCTTGAGACATAGGGCGAAAATGACTTTGCACGGGTCGACGATGGCATAAATAGTCGGGAGCGGATAGATATCCACGTGGCGCTGCGAGGGCTTCGTGAACTGGCTTAGCAACATAGTGTCCTAGTGTCCTGCTGGCAGCACTCTCTGCTGCGACAGGCACGACATCTGTCGGCGAGGTTAGCACCCCAAACGCAGTGGAAGCGACGTATAAATCCGTAATAAATTGCCCAGGCCATACAAGGAAATATTTGGTTGTCTCGTAAGTTCGACGCTTCTCGTTACAGTGCAGTCACAAAGAACGTCTGGGAACATAACTCCCTGCAGCACAGCAATGATAAAGTGGTTGCTGGCCTGTCTGCTTAGACACTTTACACACAAGGTTGTGTACAATATAACAAAACAAGGCCGGTCGGTTTTGTATGAAAAATATTTGTTTCCTGTAGTATATACCATTATTGCCGAAAATACATTCTACATCTACATCTACATGATTACTCTGCTATTTACAACAAAGTGCCTGGCAGAGGGTTCAATGAGGCCAACGGCCTTGCCGCAGTGATAACACCGGTTCCCGTCAGATCACCGTAGTTTAGCGCTGTCAGGCTGGGCTAACACTTGGATGGGTGACCATCCGGTCTGCCGAGCGCTGTTTACAAGCGGGGTGCTCTCAGCCCTTGTGAGGCAAACTGAGGAGCTAATTGATTGAGAAGTAGTGTCTCCGGTCTCGTAAACTGACATACGGCCGGGAGAGCTATGTGCTGACCACATGCCCCTCCATATCCGCACCCAGTGACGCCTGTGGGCCGAGCATGACACGGCGACCGGTCGGTACCTTCGGGTATTTATGGCCTGTCCGGGAGGAGAGGAGATGGTTCAATGACCCACCCTCAAGCTGTCTCTCTACCGTTTCACTCTCGAACGGCACGAAGGAAAAACGAGCACTTAAATTTTTCTGTGCGAGCCCTGATTTCTCTTATTTTTATCGTGATGACCATTTCTCCCTATGTAGGTGGGTGCCAATAGAATTTTTCCGCAATCGGAGAAGAAAACTGGAGATTGAAATTTCATGAGAAGAACCCGTCGCAACAAAAAATGCCTTTCGTTTTAGAGATTGCCACTCCAATTCACGTATCATGTCTGTGGTACTATCTCCCCTATTTCGCAATAGTAAAAAACGAGCTCCCTTTCTTTGAACATTTTCGATGTCATCCGTCATCCCACCTGATGCGGATCCCACACCGCACAGTAGTACTCAAGGATAGGGCGGGCAAGCGTGCTGTAAGAAGTCTCTTTAGCAGACCTCTTGCATCTTCTAAGTGTTCTGACAATCAATTGCAGTCTTTGCTTTGCTCTACACACAACATTATCTATGTGATCGTTCCATTGTAGGTTATTTGTAGTTGTAATCCCTAAGTATTTACTTGAATTTACAGCCGTCAGATTTGTGCGACTTATCGCTTAATCGAAATTTAGTGGCATTCTTTTAGTACGCACGTGAATAACTTCACACTTTTCTTTATCCAGGATCAGTTGCCACTTTTCGCAGCATACAGATATCTTATCTAAATCATTTTGCAATTCGTTTTGGTCATCTGACAACTTTACAAGACGGTAAATGACAGCATCATCTGCAAACACTATGAGGGCTGCTCAGATTGTCCCCCACGTCGTTAATATAGATCAGAAACATTAGAGGGCCTATAACACTTTCTTGGGGAACGCCAGATTTTACTTGTGTATTACTCGATGATTTTCCGTCTATTACTACGAACTGTGATCTTTCTGACAGGAAATCACGAATTCAGTCGCACAACTGAGGCGATATTCAATAGGCACGCAGTTTGGTTATAGTTCCCAGCTCGAATTCGACTAAGCCACTTTTGGCATACTCGAGCCGTAACTGCATCGCCCCCGTATACAGCAAAAACCTTCGCCGGCATCGTAAGGCGGTTTTGCGCTTACGATTGTAAAACACAGTAAGATGCCGGAAATGTTTCTTCTTGCTTTTCATAGCTTGTAAACACACGTTCACGCTGTTCCATCCAACATCAGGACAAACACACACTGAAAAATCCAATGGCGCGTCAGGTTGCCGACCTGTACGTTGTAAGGCGATTAGCTAACTGTGTTACACTGGATGGAAGGTGCAATAGATGCAACGCGCCAGCAAAACGAACGACTCACGAGACAACCCAATATATCGGTGGTGATGAAATCGGTTTACCCACGTTCTCCTTGCGGTATGACTGCACACACGGCCTACCTGGTGTGTGGTGGAAAAGACTATCTCATGGATGCAACAGAAAGGAACCATCGTTTCTGGACGTTCCAGAGACCACACCGTTAATGCAGCTGCCCGATTTGTAGGTGTATTTAGCGTGAATTGACCTACATGTAATGGTGTACCACTCGAAGCCTTGTAATACTTCATAACAACAGTGGTCCTACAAATACTCTATCTGACAGCAACTAGAAACGAATTCCACATCTTATCAATGAACATGTCCATCTCGACTAGCTTCCGAGCATACGTTCGAAACGGAACTTCGTGCATCAACCATTCGGAGTCACGGACCACGCAAGAGATCATGGTCCACAGCTACGCTTAAACCTGCTTATCTTCAAAGGGCCAAACAACACAGAAGCTGAAAAGTAGCTGACTGAAGACGCGTGTGCGGTCCGACGAGTAGCGAATTACCTTCTTTTAAAATGATGCACGGAGTCCGGTGAACCGAAGGCTCAATGAGCTGTAGAATTCGGAATAGGTGGAGGCTGTAATTGAGGCCAAGGTGATTCTGTGAGGTTTTTTGGGGGGTTTTCGTACCACTAGTTACCACCCCGCCGCCCCCCTCCGCCCCCAGTCACTCATATTACCTAGTACGGGATATCTGGTGCAACATTCCTGATGCCCAAGTGTTGCCCTTTCTTGTGTAGCTTTATGATGATTATGCTGTGGATACTCGCGTCTTCGGAGATGAGGACAGGTGTGTTCATAGCGCTGTACACATACGTTCCTGGTTTGACAAGTATTCAGCACCCTGTGGTACTATCTAAATGAGCGAATTTAACCCCAATGAAAATGTTTGGCACTGTTCGTAACAACCCCGTAATATGGTACCTCTATGGGATCTAATTGTCGATGAGCGCCTTCAGCCGTAACCTCTGTTCCTCACCGAACTGAGGCCATTATTAGGAATAGAGGCGGTGTCATGCAGTATTAGTGTGATGTCTCCTGCGGACCCGGAATGGGGCGGGGGAGGGAAGGAGGGAGGTTGACTAATGTATTGATTGTTGTGCTTCCACTGAGGAGCCAAAGTATTATGATCACTTGCTTAATAGCGTTTGAACAACCGTTAAAACACAATACAGCACCGATGCTACTTGGCATGGATTCAACAAGTCATTGGTAGATTTCCGGAGGTAGGTATCAGAAGATATTAACGTAAATGACGTTGCGTTGGTTTGTGTGCGAGGACGCAACCATACGTGTTCTAGATGGTTCAGATCAGGCAAATCTGACGCCCAAGACTTCGCCGTGAGTTCACTACCGAGCTCCTCAAACTACTGTAGCGCGATTCTGGCTTTTGACATTGACATTATCCTGTTAAAAATGCCATCAGTGTCCGAAAGATATCACACGTAATGGAATGGAGGTGGACCACAATAATTTTTACGTAATTTACAGCTGACTAGGTCCTTCGATTACTACCGCAAAGCTTATGCAAGCTCAGGTGAATGTCTCCCATACAATAACACTGTCCCCACCGCCCGTGTATGTAGTGCAGTGTGTGGTTTCAGCAGTCGCTCGCTTGGATAACTGGCGTAGCTGGACACTCCCATCAACCTGGAATCAAGAAACGCGATTCATCCAACCAGACGACACGTTTCGGTTGGTGCATGACCCAGTCATTACGATACTGTGACAACTTGCAGTAGTAGTAACTGACGATTTCGTTGGGTGAACATGCCAATTTGTAGCTGTCATCTGCTGCGGAGTCTCATTATCAACATTGAGCTCTAAATGGTGTTATCAGAAACACCGACATTGTATTCTGTCGTTAGCTCTGTCACAGATCGTCGCCTATCCTACTGGGAAAGCCTCCGACCTCCACATTCCATGGTGGCGCGCCATGTCGCCTTCTCGTGGAGTCGCCGTTCTTCAACACATTCCGTAGATGCTCAAGACAGTAGCAAGGGCATAGTGAATCAGCTTCGCTTGGTCATTCCAAGGCTCCAGGCCACAACAACGTGCACTTTGTTAAAAACGCCTATGGGAGTGCATGTCCTCATTTGTGTGTCGCTAGAATAAATCCCCATTTCGCTTCTGGAACTACATGGAGTATCTCGGCCCTCCGAAGATGGTGGAGTTTGCATCTCGAAGTGCTTTGCCTCCCACGGTCGTGATGAAAGTGGTCTTCTGATTTCGATTGTCATCTGTTTTTTTCATCTGTTTGCTTTCGCCTCCCGAGGCTTCCTATGCAGCAAGGGGATGTAGTCAATAGTCATCTTGCTGCGACGCGGCGCAGAATCTTTTGGCTCTTCGTGTTCCTGGACTGCCACTTCTTTGACTCAGAGGTACGGACAATCGTTCGGAAACGATCTTGCAGGGGTGTGACTGCTGCGACATCGTGGAGTGTTCCGGATGGAAAGTCTCTTGGTAGAAGCAGGGCTAGGGGGAGAGGGTGATTCTGTACAAATTGGAGGCTCTGCTTGTATTCTTTAGCCTTCCCCCGGACGATGGCTGCATAGTCAGAGCGGGGCAGCGCCTTGTACAGTGTGACTCCAGGATACGGAGAAAGTGTCGACATCGGGTTCAGCAGAGTACACATCTTGCGTAAACGTTTTCGGAGCCTGGATTACACTTCCTGGATGTGTTGGTGCCAAGTAAGCCGACGAACCAGAGTGACGCCAAGATGCGTCCAGCGTATAGGGCTGCTGCCGACGTTGATAGATCCACATAATCTAGAGTGGCGCGAAGTGTGTCTCCGCGTCGTTGAACTTGAGCTGCCACTCGGCAAGAGTGTCGGGGAGACGTCAGTGTAGAGAGCCAGCTGGATGTGGTCAGTCTTGGACGTGTCGGTCATGTAGAGCGTATAAAGGAGCTGTCCTAAGAGGAAGCCCTCTGTCACGCCTGCTCGGGTTCGACGAATTGTATACAGTCCATACTCCGCCCATTCATGGAAGGTCTTAAAGTCTAGGTACGAGCGAATGAGCCAGATGCTGTCAAACACTCGTGAGACGTCCAATAACATCACACCAAAGTAGTCAAGGTGTTCCATCGTATCGAAAGCCTCTTCAACCAGTCACAGTAGTTGACGTTCTGTGAGAATCATTTGAGGCAGACTACCTCGAAAACCTTGGAGAGCGTCGGCAGAAGACTAATAGGGCGGCTACTATGTGTACGACGAAGATCTATCCACATCTTTGGGATGGCAACCATGAATACGCTTCCGTCTCCGCTGCGGTTATGGATTCTCCTTGCCGCATCACGTGCTCACAGTGCCACAAGGAGGCTTTCAACCTCACGGTGGGAGATAGAGATATAGTTTCTCCATAACAGAGTACTTTTTCTTAACACTCCTTGTCTTTTTTATCTTTGACTTCAATTATTCCCAACTTGAGAAATGTACAAAAATTTACCCTATTTGACGTTTTTGGCGTATCAGCAGTTGTCATTCACGCCTTCTCTGACCGTTAGGCGCAGTAGTGGAGAAAATAGAAAATGACGTGGAACACTGTCGCATAGCATGCTGCAATAGAGAACGCGCCTGCCTGTAGGCAGCGGCGCTAATGAATCCCGCCAGCTGAGCCGGTAGTCTCTCCAGCTGAGTGGAGGCGGCAGCGACTGTACGGCGCGCGGCCTATAGAAACAAATCCGTGCCGTTTGCGCGCTCGTCCATCATCGTGTCGTGTCGCAGACCCCGTGGATTATGTCGCGGCCGCTCTCCCACTCGCCGACCGGCCTCCTGCGGCGCTTCTCCCCTCCCCTCCCCCGAGGAATCCGGCTTCCGCCTATTGAGACCACATCCCCCACCGCATCCGCATTCGCTACATTCTACAAGTCCTTTTCCACAAATGCCAGTTGTCGCTTCGCTGCAGGTGGCTTTGGCTGCAAACAAGTTTGCATAGAGCGACGTATGTCCAGTGATTCGGAAAAACGGAGATTCTTTTACTGAATCTTACCTGCACACTAAAAGTGTGTTCCATAACGGGATTCGAACTCGGATTCCTGCCTTTCGTGGACAGTGCCCTTACAAATGAGCTATCCATGTGTCACTCACAACCTGTCCTCACATCTTTCATTCAGCCTGTATCTCTGTCCTACATTCCACATTTCACAGAATCTCTCCCACATATCTTGCAGCACTTGTACTTGTGAAAAAAACTATATCGTAGACAAATGGTGAAGATATTGTTTTCAGAACGCAAACAAGATGAGAGCATTGTCTTCGAAACTTCGAACTTTGAGCTTCAGGTCTTGGGCCATCTCACAGCTTTAATCCGCAAAAATGTATCAAACCAGGGCCTGTTCAGTTAGAGAGTGAAATCTTTACTCCAGGCCTTGTTATTAGTGCACTTATGGTTTCAAATTCTGAAGTTGGCAGGAGTAAAATACTGGGAGCGAAAGGCTATTTACAATTTGTACAGAAACCAGATGGCAGTTATAAGAGTCGAGGGACATGAAAGGGAAGCAGTGGTTGGGAAGGGAGTGAGACAGGGTTGTAGCCTCTCCCCGATGTTATTCAAACTGTATATTGAGCAACCAGCAAAGGAAACAAAAGAAAAATTCGGAGTAGGTATTGAAATCCATGGAGAAGAAATAAAAACTTTGAGAATCGCCGATGACACAGTAATCCTGTCAGAGACAGCAAAGGACGGAAGAGCAGTTGAATGGAATGGACAGTGTCATGAAAGGAGGGTATAAGATGAACATCAACAAAAGCAAAACGAGGATAATGGAATGTAGTCGAATTATGTCGGGTGATGCTGAGGGAATTAGATTAGGAAATGAGACACTTATACTAGTAAAGGAGTTTTGCTATTTGGGAAGCCAAATAACTGATCATGGTCGAAGTAGAGAGGGTATAAAATTTAGACTGGCAATGGCAACGAAAGCGTTTCTAAAGAAGAGAAATTTGATAACATCGAGTATAGATTTAAGCGTCAGAAAGTCATTTCTGAAAGTCTTTGTATGGAGTGTAGCCATGTATAGAAGTGAAACATGGACGATAAATAGTTTGGACAAGAAGAGAATAGAAGATTTCGAAATATGGTGCTACAGAAGAATGCTGAAGATTAGATGGGTAGATCATATAACTAATGAGGAGGTATTGAATAGAAATGGGGAGGAGTTTGTGGCACAACTTGACTAGAAGAAGTGATCGGTTGGTAGGACAAGTTCTACGGCATCAAGGGATCACCAATTTAGTATTGGAGGGCACCGTGGAGGGTAAAAAATAGTTGAGGGAGACCAAGAGATGAATACACTAAGCAGATTCAGAAGGATGTAGGTTGCAGTAGGTACTGGAAGATGAAGAAGCTTGCACAGGATAGAGTCGCATGGAGAGCTGCATCAAACCAGTCTCAGGACTGAAGACCACATCAACAACAACATAGTAAATAAAAGTTATATTTTAAATGTAGACTTTCATAATCAATATAATTATCCTGTATACTGAGGAGAAAGAGTAGACTATGGTGCCAGGACCCTCCGAACGTAATGAACGTTAAGTACGCTCACTTGTTTTAGAGATCCATGAACAGACATGAGATGCAGCCATAGTATATGCCCTACTGTCGCACTGCAAACAGGTGCAGATACAGGATATTGGAAAACCGACAGCGAGTAGTCGAGGTGACCATCAGAGGCAAGGCGGAGAAAGAGCAGTGGCCTATGACGACGATCTAACATCTATAATGGCTCTGCACTAGTACATATAGAATGCATTCGTGTGACAGTACAGAGAATTTGTGTGACAGCATAAGGCGAGGTAACTAAAACATCTTAACCAAAATACACCCAGAACGATTAAATCCTAAATGTATCGAGCGGTGGTTTCGCTAAGTTATAGTGGACAATGCGGGAAATCTTCTGAGGTAGACAAGTATTTTTTGACACTTAGCTCTATATAAGACACATGCGGCGTAGCGCCATTCATCGCTCGTATAGACACTACTGGCCATTAAAATTGCTACACCAAGAAGAAATGCAGATGATAAACGGGTATTCATTGGACAAATATATTATACTAGAACTGACATTTGGGTGCATAGATCCTGAAAAATCAGTCCCAGGAAAACCACCTCTGGCCGTAATAAGGGCCTTGATACGCCTGGGCATTCAGTCAAACATAGGTTGGATGGCGTGTGTAGGTACAGCTGCCCATTCAGCTTCAACAAAATACCACAGTTCACCAAGAGTAGTGACTGGCGTATTGTGACGAGACAGTTGCGCGGCCACCATTGACCAGACGTTTTTAATTGGTGAGAGATCAGGAGAATGTGCTGGCCAGGGCAGCAGTCGAACATTTTCTGTATCCAGAAAGGCACTTCCAGGACCTGCAACATGCGGTCGTGCATTATCGTGCTGAAATGAAGTGTTTCGCAGGGATCGAATTAAGGGTAGAGCCACGGGACGTAACACATCTGAAATGTAACGTCCACTGTCCAAAGTGCAGTCAATGCGAACAGGAGGTGACCGAGACGTGTAACCAATGGCACCACTCACCATCATGCCAGGTGATAGGCCAGTATAGCGATGACGAATACACGCTCCAATGGGCGTTCACCGTGATGTCGCCAAACACGGATGCGACCATCGTGATGCTTTAAACAGAACCTGGATTCATCCGAAAAAAATGACGTTTTGCCATTCGTGCACCCAAGTTCGTCGTTGAGTACACCATCGCAGGCGCTCCTGTCTGTGATGCAGCGTCAAGGGTAACCGCAGCCATGGTCTCCGAGCTGATAGTCCATGCTGCTGCAAATGTCGTCGATATGTTCGTGCAGATGGTTGTTGTCTTGCAAACGTCCCCATCTGTTGACTCTGGGATCGAGACGTGGCTGCACGATCCGTTACAGCCATGCAGATGGTTGTTGTCTTGCAAACGTCCCCATCTGTTGACTCTGGGATCGAGACGTGGCTGCACGATCCGTTACAGCCATGCAAATAAGATGCCTGTCATCTCGACTGCTAGTGATGCGAGGGCCTTGGGATCCAGCACGGCGTTCCGTATTACCCTCCTGAACCCACCGATTCCATATTCCGCTAACAGTCATTGGATCTCGACCAACGTGAACAGCAATGTCGCTATACGATAAACCGCAATCGCTATAGGCTACAATCCGACCTTTATCAAAGTCGGAAACGTGATGGTACGCATTTCTCTTCCTTACACGAGGCATCACATCAACGTTTCACCAGGCAACGCCGGTCTGTTGTGTCTGATTAATTGGTTGGAAACTTCCCTCATGTCAGCACGTTGTAGGAGTCGCCACCGGCGCCAACCTTCCGTGAATGCTCTGAAAAGCTAATCATTTGCATATAACAGCATCTTCTTCCCGTCGGTTAAATTTCGCTTCTGTAGCACGTCATCTTCGTGGTGTAGCAATTTTAATGGCCAGTAGTGGAAATCTTACGATAGCAAGGTACCTTCATACAGATGGTGAGCCACGGGTCCTTTGTGACAGATATTCACTCAATTTGCTAATAGTACCGCTCTGACCGAGACGTATCACAATCGAACAGGCGACAAAATATTAAGTATACTATTGTAAAATTGAATGCGACGTTTGCCATATAGCAGATAGAATAAAAGTTCACACTATACTTACGTACTTCAATATAACAGCGCCAACGGCCGTGCCGCAGTAGAAACACCGGTTCCCGTCAGATCATCGAAGTTAAGTGCTTTCGGGATTATCTAGCTCTTGGATGCGTCAACGTCCAGGTCTGCTGGGTGCTGTTGCCAAGCGGGCTGCACTCAGCCCTTGTGAGGTCAGTTGAGGAGCTACTTGACTGAGAAGTAGCGGCACCGGTCACGAAAACTGACAACGGCCGGGAGAGCGGTGTGCTGACCACATGCCGCTCCGTATCCGCTCCCAGCGAGGGATAAGGGCTGGGGAGGACACGGCAGCCGGTAGGTACCGTTGCACCTTAAAGGCTTCATCTGGGAGTGTATTAATAGATAACACCAAAGTAAGCTGCAGCCTAATACTTGTTATACCTTTAGAGATACGAAAAATCACAAAAAAATCGGAATTTTAAGACATATGAATCAGTAACTTCTTATCAAGTACTAAGTATTAGGTAACCAGTGGTAAAAAGGTTTGAAGGCACATTTAGCTTTTAAGCAACAAGGGAAAACACTTTTAAGTAAAACACTTTATTTTTCGCGTAAGTTTCATCTTCTGCTGATATTGTTTTCTGTTAAGTACTGCCAATTTCATGTGTTTGATTATTTGAGTGAATGAAAGAGTAAATGCGATGGCCGTCATATGTGAATATTTGTATTTGTGTTAAGTGAGTGTATGACAGCGTGGGAATATCCATGTGAATCAGGCGAGTGAATCATATACTTCGGAAAAATCTATGGTTTGTTAGTCGCCAGCTTACAGTTTATAGCACTGAGAAAACGAGAAATATACTTCGATATTCCAGTTATGTACAGGAGAGGTCAATCTGTTATTATTCAGTTTACTGAAACTGATTTTTTATATTTATTTTATTTTAACTGCTGACTGATTTGATGCTCTCCGCCATGAATGTGTCTCCTGTGCCAACCTCTTCATCTCAGAGTACCCCTTACAACCTCCCTTCTCAATTATTTGCTGGATGTATTCCAACATCTTTTTTCCTCTACAGTTTTTTCCCTCTACGGCTCCCTGTAGTATCACGGAGGTTATTCCTTGGTGTCTTAACAGATATCCTCTCATTCTGTCCCTTCTCCTTGTCAGTGTTTTCCACATATTCCTTTCCTCTCCGATTCTGCGCAGAACTTATTCATTCCTTACCTTATCAACAGACCTAATTTTCAACATTCGTCTGTAGCACCACATCTCAGATGCTTCGATTCCCTTCTGTTCCGATTTTCCCACAGTTTATGTTTCACTTCCATACAATGCTAATCTCCAAACGTACATTCTCAGAAATTTCTCCCTCAAATTAAGGCCCATGTTTGATACTGTTAAACCTCTCTTGGACAAGAATGCACTTTTCGGCAGTGCTAGTCTGCTTTTAATGTCCTCCTAGCTCCATCCATCATTGGTTATTTCGCTGCCTAGGTAGTAGAGTTCCTTAACTTCATCTACTTTGTGGCCATCAATCCTGATGTTAAGTATCACATTGTTCTCGTTTCTGGTACTTCTCATTACTTTCGTCGTTCTTTGATTTACTCTCAGTACATATTCTCTACTCATTAGACCGTTCATTCCGTTCAGCAGATCATGTAATTCTCCTACACTTCCACCCAGGATTGCAGTGTCATCAGCGGATCGTATTATTGATATCCTTTTACCTTGAATTTTAATCCCAATCCTGAATCTCTCTTTTACTTCCATAATTGCCCCTTCGATGTACATATTGAACATTAGGGGCGAAAGACTACGTTCCTGTCTTACATCCTTTTAATACGAGCATTTCGTTCTCAGTCGTCCTCTCCTATTATTCCCTCTTGGCTCTTGTACATATTGTGTATTATCCGTCTGTCTCTACAGCTTACCCCTATTTTTCTCAGAATTTCGAACATCTTGCACCATTTTACATTGTCGATCGCTTTTTCCGGATCAACGTGTAATCCTCTTTCTTTAGTCTTGCTGCCATTATGAGCCTCTCTGGTGCCTTTACCTTTCCTCTAGTCAAAACGATCGTCATCTAACCCATCCTCAATTTTCTTTTACATTTTTCTGTGTATTATTCTTGTCATTGTCTCGGATGCATGAGCTTTTAACCTGATTGTGCGATAGTTCTTGCACATGTCAGCCCTTACAGTCTTCGGAATTGTGTGGATGATATTTCTCCGAAAGTCAGATAGATGGTAAGACTCATACGTTCTACAAACTAACATGAATAGTCGTTTTGTTGCCACTTCCCCCAAATTATTTTAGAAATTATTTAATACATTGCTATAAATATATGTTGATTACGCGACAGTGCATAAAGAAGCTTATAACTGCAAGCTGGTTGGCTATGATGGGTCCAAGCCAGTCAGAAGAGACAGGATTCGGGCACATTTCATTCAGGAGGGACCTTGCATTCTGTAGTGTAGAGAAGATTCGAGTCTCGGTCATCATAATGGTCAGGCATGTTAATACCTAGCTCTGAAAAAATGTTTTAATTTTGAGCGATCGTAATTGTAAAAAGACATTGGACTGTCGGAAAACCATTGCTAGGCGAACGATAAACACGAATGCACAAATTCCAGATTTTCTGTTTCAACTGTGGTCTTTTCGAATATATAAATCCACTTGGTGTACTGTAAAATCGTAAACTAGAACTGACAGTTTGAGATGACGTTTGTGGAATACTGAGCGAGGAATATATCCACAAACAACCCGTGTGCAGTTTTCCGGTAACGGGTTTGAGTATATACCAAAACTGGTTATTCAGAGTGACTGAGCTTGAGAGGCCGGCCGGAGTGACCGTGCGGTTCTAGGCGCTACAGTCTGGAACCGAGCGACCGCTACGGTCGCAGGTTCGAATCCTACCTCGGACATGGATGTGTGTGATGTCCTTAGGTTAGTTAGGTTTAATTAGTTCTAAGTTCTAGGCGACTGATGACCTCAGAAGTTAAGTCGCGTAGTGCTCAGAGCCATTTGAACCATTTTTTGAGCTTGCGAGTGAGCGACGTAATTTAATTTGGTGCTTGAAATTGTACCCAAGGAGTGAAAACGTATCACAGTTTTCGTATAGTGACTTCCTGTCATTGGTAGTTTGCCAGACATGAACACGTAAATATTTGGTGCAGCCAGTTTCCACTACAGCTACTCTCGTCAAAGCGTGTGATGCACAAGAAGAAACCGAAAGGAGAGTTAGCAGTCCTGTCTAAGGGAAACACACTGTGCCGCCACGACACCGACTTTTCTTTAGTGTAGCTTATACCTTTTGCTGTGACTCCGGGAAGAGTCTTTGAAGAGTACTTCTTCGAAATAGCATATACGGAATATGATCAACAGTAAGAAGATAAAAATGATGAGCACATGCAAGAGCAGAAGACGTCCAAACGTCAGCTCAAGTTAACAAATTTAAGCACACACGTAACTGAGGAATGAATTCTTTTCTCCGTTTACAACACAGTGGCATCAACTTAGCGTCTTGGTCACACATCTTCCGTCACATAATCTATCTGTGGCGTCAAGAGGTTTCTCTGTATGCTTAGCGATTCGCACACGCGTAATCGACTTCTAAGGACAACCTATGTTTAGTTCGTTAAATGCTGCGTTTTTCCCATAGTGAATAGCCTCAAAGTAAGGTTGAGCTGTAAGCGTTCTGCGCTGCTGTTGGTTGATGCTATGGCTTCACTGAAGAACAGCTTCAGAGCTATAACAAGTGGGCCTCGAATTTAAGCGATGTATTTGTGGAGTGATTTAGTTTCTTCTGAAATAATGAAATGTAAATAACTATTCTGTTGCTGGCAGAAAGTTATTGCTAAATCCTGTGTAAATTGCCCGTCTTTTAAACAGAGACCAGAGACTTAAAAAAAATCAAGTAAACTACCGTATCAAAACACGTACAGACCTCTGAAAGCGTGAAACATAGTTCGTTTTTCGCATTTTTTTGCCAAATCGAGAGTTGGAAATAGGCACGAAAGTTTCTAACTTGACTCTGAGAAAAGTTTTAATCAGAAAAAGATTTAGATAATCCACTTTATTCATGTTATGTGCACCATAAGATTAAAAAGCTTCAACTGATAGGTGGACACTGTCGTTTTCATTCAAGTAATTATCCAAGGACCTTAATTCTAGAAAGCATTTGAATTACCTAATATAACCGCTGCACACTCTTCTACATCTTTAGTCACACTACTGCCTATTGCCATTTTTTTTATCAAAGTGTTGATCCTGGTTGTTGAAATTCACACACGTAGGAAATTAGCTGACAACTTAAAAGGCGATTTACCAGAAATACAAGCCAGTTCACGTACGGTTTCTTCCGTTCAACAAAGCTGGGATGTGGCATGGGAAATATGTCAAATCTTAGCACTATCAGTCCTGGAATCTTACCTGCGTGAGTTGGTGGTTGAGCAGTACAGCATAACGCTAAGATACTACAAGTCCGATCCCTGGCGACCTAGGAAAGGGAAGCTCCCCGTAAGTTTATGCACATTTTAAGGAAATATCAATGTCACAAAGTCTTATTTAATGACAACTAATAGGGCTGGCCCAAGAAAGCATTAAAATATTGGTGCCATACCAAACGTGGATATATTACTATCAAGGGGGGCTCATCTATCTACAACAGAAGTAAGCTGTCACTGTAACAATCAGGTTATCATAAAGCATAAACATATGAATTACTCACTGAGATACGTAACTGAACATTTAATAAATGATAAGAGATTATAACTGGGAAATCTAATCTTGGCATAGGTGGGTGAGGTCAATGAAACCACAATGAGATAATGCTTAAAGAATGGTTAATGGTATTGCTGTAATTATCTGGTTGGTTCAAATGGCTCTGAGCACTATGGGACTTAACAGCTGAGGTCATCAGTCCCCCAGAACTTAGAACTACTTAAACCTAACTAACCTAAGGACATCACACACATCCATGCCCGAGACAGGATTCGAACCTGCGACCGCAGCGGTCACGCGGTTCCAGACTGTAGCGCTTAGAACGGCTCGGCCACAACGGCAGGCTAATTATCTGGGAATATAACTAGAAACACCAGTAGAATCGCCAAAGTGCCGGATGGAAGCAGCTAGCTATCTCTGAACGTTAAAACTGCAACAATCTCCTGATGAAATTCAACTGGAATCGTATCCCCCAACTCAGTATCTGCATCGCCAGCTCAGTCTACCATTCTTATAGAGCGTGAAGCCGGAAGACGGAGGCAGTAACGGCTGGCAGTTCTGAGTCCAGGTCACACTGTGTACTCAGTACTAAAGGGGAGACATCCTTCTGCACCACAGCACGTCTCGTCTCGTCAATTTTCAGGTAGTAAGTCTTTACTCTTCTAGCTTCCAGCAGCAAGTGTTGTCTATTTTAAACGTTTGAAAGGTGGCTGTTTCTGCCAGTTTAGGAACATTGCCGGGTAACTGCAACAGACCCTGCGACTTCCAACTCTCTCCCACTCCATGACAGGATATTAAATCTGATGAATCAGAGCGATTGCACGTTAAAACACATGGGAAAGCACGCGTTCTACAAAAATAAATATTGTGAATTAATCAGAAACCCCATTGTAAGGATTTTAAACGAATATCCTTCCGTGACATGGATGCTGAGAAAAATGTTGGGTCTTATGCTCTACCATTTCAGATGGACACACCCAGCTTAAATGTTATCTTTCCTAAAACTTACCTGAAATGATTTCTCCTAGCATCTGTAAAGATATTCTTTTATGGCAGGTAGCCTCTGGGCCTCCCGGCCCTTGGAGGTGGAACGAAGCAAATTCTGCTCGCCTACCTGCTCTCAAAGGCAGCTTTCACCTCTCCCTTGTCCATTCAAGCAAACTTCCCGGCTGCAGTCCAGCTAGAAAAAGCTCTCCAAGGCTTCAGAAAATGACAGGCATCAGAGCATAATAAAATGAGGCGAGCAGAAGAAGTAAATTAGCTGGGCACTCACTGCTAGCATTGAATATTGTCTGCAGTTATGCAGTGTTAAACGCTCGATTACATTGACCATGGGGACGCGCATATAACATTATGAAACATGTTGCATGACAGTTCGGTGACCACCTGGCACGTAATATCAGCTCCCCATTGCAAGTAAAATGGATGTCGAAGAAAATGTGCTGTGATTCATCACTAGCACAAGTTAATCAAACACATTTTGAGTGGGGTATGGATACAATTATTGTTTTTTGTTTCATTGTCTGATGAATATCACGCCATGACTTGAAAGGGTTAGCCTTGTGCCAAGGTAAACAATATGAAAATGTGCGACCACACTTACGCAAAGTCACCCACATCCATTCACCTCTAATGATGCAAGGCTGTATTTATTCGTGGGAACACATAATAAGAAGGGGAGATACCTTGGTGGCCAAGGCAGGGTTTGGCAAGCACTAAAATAAGAAGTAGAAACTCTCACTATGTCCAGATGGACATTATTTTACTGAAATGTAAGCCCATTATGGTTTGCCCAGAAGAGCAACAAAATGGGACGTAGAATATCATAGAAGCACCGCTACGCTGTAAGGGTGTCTCAGATGACGAAGAAAGGGGTCCAGATATAAAAAGAAATTCACCCCAGACCATCACTCCTGATTGTCGGACACTATAGTGGGCAACGATCAAATTGGTATCTAACGTTGCCTGGGGCATCTCCAGACACATCTTTGCTGTTTATTACGGGAATCATCACTGAAAACAACACTTCTCCAGTCAATGAGATACCAGGCCAAAGACGTGCCTCGTAACGCCCCAGACAGCGGTCGAACACCAACCTTAAAGACACAAACTATATTGTCCGACACCCAGGAGTGATGGTGTTGGGTTCCATTTCTTTTCATAGCAGCCATACCTTTGGTGCTCATCTGCAGCACCTTTACACGACATTCTACAACCTGTTTTGTTGGCCTTCATTGCAAACCATCTTGCCTTTAAATTTCAGTAAAGTAAAGTCTACCTGCACACGGCAAGAATTTCTACAGCTTGTCTTCATTCTTACCAAACTCTGTCTCGTCCAGCAAGGCCGCTGTATCTCTCCTTAATTGATAACGTTAGAAACACTATAGGCTGCGCCCTCCAATCATCTTGGGATTTTGACACTCTAACGCGCCAGTTGGACATAATTTGGCATGATATCCCTCAGGAGGACATACAACGATGTCAAGCCGAGTACCTCATTACACAAGGGCCAAAGGTAGACCACTGTGTTCTTGACTTGCTCAGTTTCTGAAGCTCTTTCTCATGAACAAATCATCCAATTTCTCTGAAATTGTAATTATTTGTTTTTCAGTACTTGTACATCACTTCCACCGATTTCCGTCCCATTTCAGATGGTTCCTTCGTGGTGCATCGCTTTTTTGTGTTGCGTTGTACTTCGTAACAATTTTTTTTATATTTTCCAAAATATTTTGTAGTAGCTTTATAGAAACAACAAGCTAATTTTAAAATTATTTCATCAAGCAACAGCAATTTGCCTTCATATAATTAACCTATATTTGTAATTGCGCAGTATTTGCTTCTCATAAATAATGTGGCGTTGTAGAAATATCCAACACCAACGATTGCAATTATGTGAAATGCTGCACGGTTCTTTTAGCACAGAATGCATATTACAGCGTTGCACTTGAGTGCATTTGTCAAAATTATGCAAACTCCTGTCTCTATGTAGGCGCAAAAAATTCGGAATGAAAATTTACACTACTGGCCATTAAAATTGCTACACCACGAGGATGACGTGCAACAGACGCGACATTTAACCGATAGGAAGAAAATGCTGTGATATGCAAATGATTAGCTTCTCAGAGCATTCACGCAAGGTTCTCGCCGGTGGTGACACCTACAACATGCTGACATGAGGAAAGTTTCCAACCGATTTCTCATACACAAACACCAGTTGACCGGCGTTGCCTGGTGAAACGTTGTTGTGATGCCTCGTGTAAGGAGGAGAAATGCGCACCATCACGTTTCCGACTTTGATAAAGGTCGGATTGTAGCCTATCGCGATTGCGGTTTATCGTATCACGACATTGCTGCTCGCTTTGGTCGAGATGGCTCTGAGCTCTATGCGACTTAACTTCTGAGGTCATCAGTCACCTAGAACTTAGAAGTAATTAAACCTAACTAACCTAAGGACATCACACACATCCATGTCCGAAGCAGGATTCGAACCTGCGACCGTAGCGGTCCATCGGCTCCAGACTGTAGCGCCTAGAACCGCACGGCCACTCCGGCCGGCCTGGTAGAGATGCAATGACTGTTAGCAAAATCGGAATCGGTGGGTTCAGGAGGGTAATACGGAACGCCGTGCTGGACTCCAACGGCCTCGTATCACTAGCAGTCGAGATGACATGCATCTTATGCATATGGCTGTAACAGATCGTGCAGACACGTCTCGATCCCTGAGTCAACAGATGGGGAGGTTTGTAGCAGCATGGACTGTCAGCTCGGAGACCATGGCTGTGGTTACCCTTGACGCTGCACGCTGCATCACAGACACGAGTGCCTGTGATGGTGTACTCAACGACGAACCTGGGTGCACAACTGGCAAAACGTCATTTTTTCGGATGAATACAGGTTCTGTTTACAGCACCATGATGGTCGCGTCCGTGTTTGGCGACATCGCGCTGAACACACATTGGAAGCGTGTATTCGTCATCGCCATACTGGCGTATCAATCGGCGTGATGGTAAGGGGTGCCATTGGTTACACTTCTCGGTCACCTCTTGTTCATATTGACGGCACTTTGAACAGTGGACATTACATTTCAGATGTGCTACGACCCGTGGCTCTACCCTTCATTCGATCCCTGCGAAACCCTACATTTCAGCAGGATAATGCACGACCGCATGTTGCAGGTCCTGTACGGGCCTTTCTGGATACAGAAAACGTTGGACTGCTGCCCTGGCCAGCACATTCTCCAGATCTCTCACCAATTGAAAACCTCTGGTCAATGGTGGCCGAACAACTGGCTCGCCACAATACGCTAGTCACTACTCTTGATGAACTACGGTATTTTGTTGAAGCTGCATGGGCAGCTGCACCTGTACACGCCATCCAAGCTCTGTTTGACTCAATGCCCTGGCGTATCAAGGTCGTTATTACGGCCAGAGGTGGTTGTTCTGGGTACTGATCTCTCAAGATCTATGCACCCAAATTGCGTGAAAATGTAATCACACGTTGGTTCCAGTATAATCTATTTGTCCAATGAATACGCGTTTACCATCTGCATTTCTTCTTGGTGCAGCAATTTTAATGGCCACTAGTGTATTTGCACAGAATAACTTAATATCTACACTACGCAACTCTCAAAAAATAGGGAGAGGTGAATTCAATGTTCTTTACTTTTCACCATGCTTAACTCAAAAACTACACAATATTACGCTAAGCCCATGAATATAATGGATAATTTACCGTGATAATGAATTTTGTGTTTGCAGTTTTAATAGTCTCAGTTTCAATTAAACATCGATAAAAGTTTAACAACTTCTGAACTATAGCTCGCAGGAGTATAAAACTTCAGAATTTGGTGTATTTATGCATTCCAAACACTAATCCTCAATCTAAATAATGGGTAATCATTGAATGCCATTTCAACAGTGGCTGATTCGCGGACCATTAAATGATTCAAACGGCTCTGAGCACTAAGGGGCTTAACATCTGAGGTCATCAGTCCCCTAGACTTGGAACTACTTAAACATAACTAACCAAAGGACGCCACACACATCCGTGCCCGAGGCAGGGTTCGAACCTGCGACAGTAACAGCAGAGCAGTTCCGGACTGAAGCGCCTAGAACCGCTCGGCCACAACGGCCGGACGCGGACCATTAGCTTCTATAAGGTCGCACCTGTAGACTTGGCAGTTTACTGTGTTTCTCACCTCACCAACATGTCACCTCATGGGTGTCTCGTCAAATATCTGCCAGCCCGTTTGAAGAAGTCAGTTACTGTTCATCAGACTCCAGGCATGTACGTTGCACAGTGTTTCGCATACGTAGCAAATGCTGTTGACACTTTTAGATGTAAAATTTTCTCTGGGCACCTTATAAAATCGACATCTGTATTCATTCCTAATCTATAAACATTCACTGGAACTCGTTCAAGGTCAACAGTCTATTATGATAAATAGTACAGATGTCGAAATAATGATACAATTGGTAATAGACGAATTTGTTATAATTTTGTATGATTCTTATCTCTAACATTGATGATTTATAATGGGGGAGGTAATTTTTTAAAGATTTGTGGGGATAATAATGATCGATTGCCAACGCCTTACCGAAGTGGTAACACCATATCTCGTCATATCAACGAAGTTACGTGCTGTGTGGTTTGACTAAGCACAGGGATGGGTCACGTTCTGGATCTGATGATTGCTGTTGGTAAGTGAGGTACACTCAGCCCTTGTAAGGCTAATTGAGGAGCTACTTTATTGAAAAATGGCGTCACCTATCACGAAAACTGACAATGGCCGGGAAAGAGGTGTCCTGACTACAAGCTCCTCCTTATCAGCATCTATTGACGCCCACAGGCTGAGGATGATACGACGGCCGTTCGGTACCGCTGGGTCGTCAGGGCCTGTCTCTGGACGCGTCATTGATTCTATTGGTCGGTAACTAGAGTCAGTTGACATGGCGACTGCCAACGTCCCCAAACGTCATGACATATTTGCGACACATAGGGCAATTTCTTTGATACTTTGTTTGACGCTTATCTGGAACCAAATATAAAATGAAGATGCGTGGGGCAACAACGTTTGAAATAAAAATCTTTTAGTGAAGTACAAGACAGTAAGGAGACCTTCTGAGGCCGGTCGCTGTGGCCGAGCGGTTATAGGCGCTTTAGTCCGGAACCGCGCTGCTGCTACGGTCGCAGGTTCGACTCCTGCCTCGGGCATGGATGTGTGTGATGTCCTTAGGTTAGCTAGGTTTAAGTATAGGGGACTGATGACCTCAGATGTTAAGTTCCATAGTGCTTAGAGACATTTGAGCCATTTGAAGACCTTCTGTGAAGTCTGGAAGGAAGGAGTTGTTTCAAATGGCTCTGAGCACTATGGGACTTAACATCTATGGTCATCAGTCCCCTAGAACTTAGAACTACTTAAACCAAACTAACCTAAGGACATCACGTAACACCCAGTCATCACGAGGCAGTGAAAATCCCTGACCTCGCCGGGAGGGAAGGAGTTGAGGTACCCGCCGAAGTAAGCTGTGAGGGCAGGTCGTAAGCTGTGCAAGGGTAGTTCAGTTGTCAACAGAAGGAAAGGTCAAAGGTTTGATTCCCGGTCTGGCCAAAAGTTTTAATCCGCTATGAAGTTTAAAATCAATTCACACTCAGCTGCAGAGTGAAAAGATACGAACGAAGCATACTTCGAGTACGTTGCAGAAAGCCCTTACATATCTTCCATACGGTTCTGATATCTCCCTCATGCGATTTCCATATGCTTCGAGCCCTGAAGGAAAGCGGTCAGGATCGTTGATTTGCTTAGGACAAAGAGGTTCATGCCTGGTTCTGTAGTCAACAGCAAACATTTTTTTTATGAAGGCACTGACCGATTGGTTACACACTGAGGTAAATTTGTTTATAGCTAAGGCGACTATTTTCCAACAGTCATTTTCGTTTGACTGCCCCGTATATCTAGACTTCCACGGTGTGCATTTCTCATTTCTGTAATCAAGTTTTTGCTATTTATCACTCTCTCTATCCCTCTCTCTCTCTCTCTCTCTCTCTCTCTATCACTCTCTTTCTCTATGTTCTGGTTTTCGACTTAGTTGTTTTTACTGAAATCCTTGATATGTTATTCATGAGAAATACCTGGCCTACAGCTGGAAGGAAGCTCTCGAAACCGTTGGCAATGGTGAGTAGACTAATGTAATTAATTTGTGTTTCTTCTGATTTATGATGTACTTCCATGTTAAACTTCACAGAAGGGCTTTCACTTACTATCAACCTCTCCTGCCCCTCTTTTATTAATTATACCGGGGACTAGACAACAGACTCCTGTAAGTAACGAGGACGAATTCCTAAGCGGTCAAATGGCCGAAGATCAGTAGATGAGTGACTCCGTCACCATCTGATAAGGGAAAGGAGTTAGGCCATCAGTCGTTGTTTTAAACTCAGTCGCCACTGACTTGACAACCACTACATTCACTGTAATAATCCGTTACGGCCAACTCATCAAAAGCTCCATTTGTTACAAATTATGGTAAGATGACATAATAAGATTGCAGTAATGACGCTATTTTCAAAATTTCGTAATCATATTTCTGTAAAATATGTTCTTACACCCAGAAAATCAGCGCTTCTAGTGTAATGTAGGTACTAATTTGGTGTACATCTACACTATTATGTCTTTCATAGTTACAAAATAACAAAAATATTTAATGCAAAAGTATCAAGTGAAATGTGTCTGGACCCTAAGCTCTTGGGTTCTAGGCGCGCAGTTCGGAACCGCGCGACTGCTACGGTCGCAGGTTCGAATACTGCCTCGGGATGGATGTGTGTGATGTCCTTAGGTTAGTTAGGTTTAAGTAGTTCTAAGTTCTAGGGAACTGATGACTACAGCTGTTAAGTCCCATAGTGCTCAGACCCATTTGAACCTAAGCTCTTGCGCAATATATTTGTTGCTCTTTATTTTAACGTGACAACAAACTTCATTGTGAATCTATTTTTTGAAGTGTTCTCTGACGTTAATGACATCAAAGTACTATATGCATGGAAATATACATCGCTAAGAACCACTCGAGGACCTAAAGACCACTATGTAACAACAGTGGATGAAAATGAAAATACGAAACTAGCACTGAAACCATGCACACCACACAGATAATTTACGAGCTTGAACTTTCAACTAACAATAATTTATTCATTAGATGATAATGTCAAAAATACTAGTAGTGAAACACGGATAACATCCCACGAGAAATTTCATCAATAATATCACAAGATTTAGGTTAACCTTAATGCATTAATGTAATATGGAAATTTATGTCAAGCTAAACATATAAACAAACATTTATTCCGAACGATCGCCTAATGATAAGACTCGGAACACCTGGCGACATGTATTAATTCATATAGCTTAAAACATAGCTTGATCGGTGACTAGCGCATAGTATAATGAAAATTAATAAATTTTCCATTTAATTGAGTTATTTAGTGAACACTATGCATAAAAAAGGAAGGTAACATAATTCGCGAGATATAATCCTGATTGACTTCAAATGATATCGAGTATTTTGTAAAAACAAAGACAATGACATAGACTTTGACATCTGAGCCACCTGCATTTGGGAAAGCAGGTGTAATGAAAAGGGAAAAGCAAACAGAGTGGGATTAGCTGGACAGGACCACCCTGTGATTCAGCGCGGAGTTTCTCGCGCGCCGACATCAACGGCTCGTCATTCGTGAATTAATCTCGGCGCCGCTGAAACAAATGCCATCGATCAAGGCCCCCGGTGTGCTATCTGCGCTTAAATCTGGTGCGAGCGAAGCGCCGACCAGCCGGCGATCGACTCGCCTTCCTTTTTCCCCAGCCTTCCAGGCCAGCGTGCCGTAGCGTTTATGATACGCCGTCCCCTGATTTACGGTCTGTTTGCTCTCAGATTGGCCTTTCATTTGCTCGCGCCGTGTATTTATGGCTTGCTTGCTCCTTGGCCGCTGTCAATCGAGGCCATTTCACCGCGTTTGCTTCACGGCCACCCCGGTGGGCCGTGTTAGGAGGGCTCGTTTCACAGTTTTGTTCAGCAGTAGCTGCGTGCGCGCCGAGCACGTCAATCGGTGTTCCTCTCACAGTTTTTACCCTTACTGTGATGGCTCTTTAACTTATCTTGTACCACCATTATGCACACATACCAATTCAATTGGCACTTGTGGCAAAATTCCCTTAAAAGGCTCAACAAGTCCTAAATGGGCAATGGAAGTTGTTGCCGGTATCTTAACTTCACATTCACGTGTGATGCGATTTCTGTGACTTGGCATGTCCCCTAATACCGCGTACCTTCTGTGTATATGTATTCACAGGCATAACCCAATATCCGATTATACAGTCACGTACTTTAACACGTCGTCCTGGGTCGGGTTAAACAATGTAGAGGCCCGAGGCTAGAAAGCATGCGTGGCCCCTGCTTACTTCATGTAGGCCTAATACATTTCTGTGAAAGAACAGTAGGCAAGGTAAGGGAAAGCACGTACATCTGCGACATCAACCATGCCATGCACTGGATGATATTACACCAAACGGAGTTTTCGAATTGCGATTAAAAGAACCATACATAGCTACCCTACTAATTAAATGCAACAAATAAAAAAAGACTACCTTACAAATTTCCTTTCCTCCATTTCATCCCAACAAAGTCCTTGATCACATCCTGGAAGTCAAGAGAACTGATCATCTCATGTTCAGTTGGTAATAAGGTGAGAGCGGAAATGCGTTCTTCTTGCATTTCAGCAAGTAATTTGTTGTTGATAAGGGCTTGGTTTAAGAATCATGAAAGAAGGTTGTATACATGGAAGAACCCTGGAGATACTAAAAGGTATCAGATAGATTATGTAATGGTAAGACAGAGATTTAGGAACCAGGTTTAAAATCGTAAGACATTTCCAGGGGCAGATGTGGACTCTGACCACAATCTATTGGTTATGAACTGTAGATTAAAACTGAAGAAATTGCAAAAAGGTGGGAATTTAAGGAGATGGGACCTGGATAAACTGAAAGAACCAGAGATTGTACACAGTTTCAGGGAGAGCATAAGGGAACAATTGACAGGAATGGGGGAAAGAAATACAGTAGAAGAAGAATGGGTAGCTTTGAGGGATGAAGTAGTGAAGGCAGCAGAGGATCAAGTAGGTAAAAAGACGAGGGCTAGTAGAAATCCTTGGGTAACAGAAGAAATATTGAATTTAATTGATGAAAGGAGAAAATATAAAAATGCAGTAAATGAAGCAGGCAAAAAGGATTACAAACGTCTCAAAAATGAGATCGACAGGAAGTGCAAAATGGCTAAGCAGGGATGGCTAGAGGACAAATGTAAGGATGTAGAGGCTTATCTCACTAGGGGTAAGATAGATACTGCCTACAGGAAAATTAAAGAGACCTTTGGAGATAAGAGAACGACTTGTATGAATATCAAGAGCTCAGATGGAAACCCAGTTCTACGCAGAGAAGGGAAAGCAGAAAGATGGAAGGAGTATAAAGAGGGTCTATACAAGGGCGATGTACTTGAGGACAATATTATGGAAATGGAAGAGGATGTAGATGAAGATGAAATGGGAGATACGATACTGCGTGAAGAGTTTGACAGAGCACTGAAAGACCTGAGTCGAAACAAGGCCCCCGGAGTAGACAACATTCCATTGGAACTACTGACGGCCGTGGGAGAGCCAGTCCTGACAAAACTCTACCATCTGGTGAGCAAGATGTATGAAACAGGCGAAATACCCTCAGACTTCAAGAAGAATATAATAATTCCAATCCCAAAGAAAGCAGGTGTTGGCAGATGTGAAAATTACCGAACTATCAGCTTAATAAGTCACAGCTGCAAAATACTAACACGAATTCTTTACAGACGAATGGAAAAACTAATAGAAGCCAACCTCGGGAAGATCAGTTTGGATTCCGTAGAAACACTGGAACACGTGAGGCAATCCTGACCTTACGACTTATCTTAGAAGAAAGATTAGGGAAAGGCAAACCTACGTTTCTAGCATTTGTAGACTTACAGAAAGCTTTTGACAATGTTGACTGGAATACTCTCTTTGAAATTCTAAAGTTGGCAGGGGTAAAATACAGGGAGCAAAAAGCTATTTACAATTTGTACAGAAACCAGATGGCAGTTATAAGAGTCGAGGGACATGAAAGGGAAGCAGTGGTTGGGAAGGGAGTAAGACAGGGTTGTAGCCTCTCCCCGATGTTGTTCAATCTGTATATTGAGCAAGCAGTAAGGGAAACAAAAGAAAAATTCGGAGTAGGTATTAAAATCCATGAAGAAGAAATAAAAACTTTGAGGTTCGCCGATGACATTGTAATTCTGTCAGAGACAGCAAAGGACTTGCAAGAGCAGTTGAATGGAATGGACAGTGTCTTGAAAGGAGGATATAAGATGAACATCAACAAAAGCAAAACGAGGATAATGGAATGTAGTCGAATTAAGTCGGGTGATGCTGAGGGAATTAGGAAATGAGACACATAAAGTAGTATAGGAGTTTTGCTATTTGGGGAGCAAAATAACTGATTATGGTCGAAGTAGAGAGGATGTAAAATGTAGACTGGCAATGGCAAGGAAAGCGTTTCTGAAGTAGAGAAATTTGTTAACATCGAGTATAGATTTAAGTGTCAGGAAGTCATTTCTGAAAGTATTTGTATGGAGTGTAGCCATGTATGGAAGGGAAACATGGACGATAAATAGTTTGGACAAGAAGAGAATAGAAGATTTCGAAATGTGGTGCTACAGAAGAATGCTGAAGATTAGATGGGTAGATCACATAACTAATGAGAAAGTATTGAATAGGATTGGGGAGAAGATAAGTTTGCAGCACAACTTGACCAGAAGAAGGGATCGGTTGATAGGACATGTTCTGAGGCATCAAGGGATCACCAATTTAGTATTGGAGGGCAGCGTGGAGGGTAAAAATCGTAGAGGGAGACCAAGAGATGAATACGCTAAGCAGATTCAGAAGGATGTAGGTTGCAGTAGGTACTGGGAGATGAAGAAGCTTGCACAGGATAGAGTAGCATGGAGAGCTGCATCAAACCAGTCTCAGGACTGGAGACCACAACAAGAACAACAAGGGCTGGTTTGCAGAATCCTCTCTCGGCTTCACAACTGCAACACGTGCCACATCAAATTTATCACGTCCACTCAATTCTTCTTGTTTTTCTCCATAAGGGATTCTTCTTATTTTGCGATTCCTTTCATCACTACATTATTGTTACATATGCTCACTTAAAGTGCTAGTTTGGTTTTCATGTTCATCAAAATTTTCTCTAACACGGCTGAAAAACTGAATCAATGATCGCAACGCTTGACACCTGCTAGTTAGACCCAGCCCAGGGTTTCCAGAAATTTGTTACTTTTGTCCATTTGAGGCAACATATTATTCCAGAAAACAACCACTATTGCTGTCTACAGTTTTCATAGATTTTTCCGAAGCGTTTCTGCCTCACTTCTTGTTTCTACCTTTTCTTCTGAGTTCTCGACATTGGTTTCAAGTGACACGTACACAGCATCGAAATTCTGTCAATCAGTTGATATTTCTTCCTCGCAGCATGACCATCTAGTCATCGGACAATGTCTTAAGTCGCCAATTATTCTTCACAAAAATTTGCCAACGATGAGAAGAAGCTACAAAAAAGACCTTTAGTCGCTGCAAAACTTGAAAACAACCAACTGATTCTCAGGAGTCCTCTTGACTGTTTTGGACTACAAGGACTACAGGACACATGAAAAGCTAATGAATTCGATTCTCTATCCTTGCAGTTAAACCAGAATATTTCCCATTCATGATGATGACATTGGTTTGTGGGACGCTCAACGGCGTGGTTATCAGTGCCTGTACAAATTTCCAGTCTTCCCACATCCCATTCTCGCCGTATCCCGAATGATGGTGAAATGATTAGGACTACTCAACACATTGTCCCCGTCCGGCAATCGAAGCCGGGACTCCATGATCCAAGGGCGGCAGTTTCCCCTCTCCTGTTACTGGCATTGCCATAGTACTCCGAACGACAATACCTAACATTCTATTTACCAAAGGGATCTAGGAGGACCTTCCTCACACTTTCTCCCGCATGACTGTGTACAGGGATAAAACACAAAAATCTTTCGTGAACGCTTCCATCGAAGCAGTATCTTACTACAGCGGCTAGGTGATTTTCATGCATCTACATCTACATCTACATTTATACTCCGCAAGCTACCCAACGGTGTGTGGCCGAGGGCACTTTACGTGCCACTGTCATTAGCTCCCTTTTCTGTTCCAGTCGTCTATGGTTCGCGGGAAAACGACTGTCTGAAAGCCTCCACGCGCGCTCTAATCTCTCTAATTTTACATTCGTGATCTCCTCGGGAGGTATAAGTAGGGGGAAGCAATATATTCGATACCTCATCCAGAAACGCACCCTCTCGAAACCTGCCGAGCAAGCTACACCGCGATGCAGAGCGCCTCTCTTGCAGAGTCTGCCACTTGAGTTTGTTAAACATCTCCGTAACGCTATCACGGTTACCAAATAACCCTGTGACGAAACGCGCCGCTCTTCTTTGGATCTTCTCTATCTCCTCCGTCAACCCGATCTGGTACCGATCCCACACTGATGAGCAATACTCAAGTATAGGTCGAACGAGTGTTTTGTAAGCCACCTCCTTTATTGATGGACTACATTTTCTAAGGACTCTCCCAATGAATCTCAACCTGGTACCCGCCTTACCAACAATTAATTTTATATGATCATTCCACTTCAAATCGTTCCGCACGCATACTCCCAGATATTTTACAGAAGTAACTGCTACCAGTGTTTGTTCCGCTATCATATAATCATACAATAAAGGATCCTTCTTTCTATTTATTCGCAATACATTACTTTTGTCTATGTTAAGGGTCAGTTGCCACTCCCTGCACCAAGTGCCTATCCGCTGCAGATCTTCCTTCATTTCGCTACAATTTTCTAATGCTGCAACTTCTCTGTATACTACAGCATCATCCGCGAAAAGCCGCATGGAACTTCCGACACTATCTACTAGGTCATTTATATATATTGTGAAAAGCAATGGTCCCATAACACTCCCCTGTGGCACGCCAGAGGTTACTTTAACGTCTGTAGACGTCTCTCCATTGATAACAACATGCTGTGTTCTGTTTGCTAAAAACTCTTCAATCCAGCCACACAGCTGGTCTGATATTCCGTAGGCTCTTACTTTGTTTATCAGGCGACAGTGCGGAACTGTATCGAACGCCTTCCGGAAGTCAAGAAAAATAGCATCTACCTGGGAGCCTGTATCTAATATTTTCTGGGTCTCATGAACAAATAAAGCGAGTTGGGTCTCACACGATCGCTGTTTCCGGAATCCATGTTGATTCCTACAGAGTAGATTCTGGGTTTCCAAAAATGACATGATACTCGAGCAAAAAACATGTTCTAAAATTCTGCAACAGATCGACGTCAGAGATACAGGTCTATAGTTTTGCGCATCTGCTCGACGACCCTTCTTGGAGACTGGGACTACCTGTGCTCTTTTCCAATCATTTGGAACCTTCCGTTCCTCTAGAGACTTGCGGTACACGGCTGTTAGAAGGGGGGCAAGTTCTTTCGGGTACTCTGTGTAGAATCGAATTGGTATCCCGTCAGGGCCAGTGGACTTTCCTCTGTTGAGTGATTCCAGTTGCTTTTCTATTCCTTGGACACTTATTTCGATGTCAGCCATTTTTTCGTTTGTGCGAGGATTTAGAGAAAGAACTGCAGTGCGGTCTTCCTCTGTGAGACAGCTTTGAAAATAGGTGTTTAGTATTTCAGCTTTACGCGTGTTATTCTCTGTTTCAATGCCATCATCATCCCGGAGTGTCTGGCTATGCTGTTTCGAGCCACTTACTGATTTAACGTAAGACCAGAACTTCCTACGATTTTCTGTCAAGTCGGTACATAGAATTTTACCGTGTTCTACCATTGAATCTACAACTAGTCCGTAGAATTTTGCTGTTTGAATCTCGCCAACTACTTAACTCAATACCTTGTTTGCCATGATCTCTTCACAAATAGTCTTGGACAAATTTCAGTGAAAGTCACGATCTGTAGAGCCATACTCTTGGATGTATTGTTTCAAAAATGGGTTAAAACGCGCAATTAGCTCAAGGGAATCTAAATAGTTACCATTATTTGGGGCACCAATAATTTCGTTATCACCACGAAATGCAAGTCCTCCTATTGTAAAATGTTTAACTACTTCTAACATATGCCGAAGCATTTTTTGTCAATAATTTTCCTCGGTTTTAATGATAAGCTTCAGTTCACTGTCGATACATCCCTCGTTCTTCGATCGCAGAAGTCACGTCACTAAAACTTTGCGATGATAAGCGCTGTTTTCATCAGACACCACTTTTTCTGCCCGCTTCTTCCAGTCAGAAAGTCAACAGGTTGAAAATTGAGTACGCAAGTGCGTAGGTCCATGCTGTCACTGAATAGTTTACAAAAAATACGAAATACATTTCCTGTAGATTCGGAACATAGCAGACATTTTGTTTCATTTTCTCCCCATTTAGCAGCTTTCTAAAGAGCAAGTTTTTAGATGCGTTTTTTATGTGGTTTGAGACACGTTCAGATTTATGCACACCTTTCGCTAAACACGGTTCCGCGATTTCGTTTTCACTTTTTCCATTTCGCCGGATCTTTCTCCAGTTTTGGAGACTTCACTTATTCACTGTAAATATTGTCATCGGTTTCGGTTTATACTCGCCTAGTTCAACATTCGCGCTCATCACCGTCTTACTTACAAAATTCTGCTCCACAACAATTTCAGATTTACCAGAACCTGTCAAACACTCTTTGGAAGAAGTAGGCACAGGTGCAGGAGGTTCTTGTTCAGTACATACTTCGCTAACGTTGACAAAGGAGTAACCTTTCTTCGTAAAACACAAAGTCGCTTTTGACAGTTTATTCACAAATTTAGCTGCCTCTTTCTGTGGTTTTCTTTTGCTGGTACCACTGGCAACTATCTCACCTGATGAATTCGATATCGAGTCCCGAAAACGAGAAATCTAACTCAAATATGAGTTATGCACTAATTGATATAATAAGCAATGTCACCCCACGTACTAACAACTGCCAATCTACACATCTTTTGTACGTTACAACGCACTGAACAATACTGCCACACGAATTAACAGTTCAGCTCTACAACAATATAAAAGAGATAGGAGCACCAAACAAAGGAAGAAATGGGGGAGGGGTGAGTATCTCACAGGTAACAAAAGTGTTTGAAGTAACCCACCTACTGTTGTGGTCAAAAAATTATACCCGGCTCCACGCATACGGAGTTTGTAAATAGACGGAACTCGCTGACACGGAAGAACTACAAAAAATGGTTCAAATGGCTCTGAGCACTATGCGACTTAACTTCTGTGGTCATCAGTCCCCTAGAACTTAGGACTACTTAAACCTAACTAACCTAAGGACATCACAAATATCCATGCCCGAAGCAGGATTCGAACCTGTGACCGTGGCGGTCGTGCGGTTCCAGACTGTAGCGCCTAGAACCGCTCGACCACTCCGGCCGGCAAGAACTACAGCTTACTGCATAATTACGCAGTCACTTAATTTTTTGCTGGATTGGACCTGGGGATTCTATAACTACATGAGCCTGCAGGACACGTCTGTTCGACGAGAAAATATGAATCAAGATTTTCATGTACTAAACCGATTTACGCTAATTTACTAAGATGCTGGACGTAGCAAATGAAGAAATTTGTTTCATATTTTTGGTCATATTTCATTCTATGATGATGATTGTATCCTGAATGACTGTTATTAGACAGACAGTTGAGAACTCAGAGTGAAGGCCTCCCATCCAACTGAAAGTTCAGGTCTAGACCTCCCTAAGTCCGCTCTCCTTAATTCGGCCCTGCCCTTGTCCCACATGCTCTTGCTGCTCGAGGGCTTTTGTATTAACTTTTTTTTTCACCCGTTCCCATACATGCCGTAAAATCTTCACACCATTCTTCACTGACTCTCCATTTTCCCCAAATTTAGGTTTAATCACTTAAAAAGATGATGGCAGCTTTCTACCATACATCACTTTGTGAGGTGAAAGCACAACACTGTGATATACTTCAGTAATGTATACAGCTACGACAAAGGTAAGGTAAAAGTCCTAGTTGTTATGATGGCACTTCATATAATAACATATTGTCAAAAGTGCAATGGGTGCATTACATTCTTCTGTTTGATTAAGGATGGAGGGGACTGGGATCTACACAGTTATGAAATGTCCTGATCAGTACATAATAATTGTGTCAGGTACGCTAAAATTCAATAACTAGCTTTTTACCATTGCCATATGCCGCTGGACTCACGTGTTGATTCGATATTTCACTCATTGCCACATGTTCATTCCCGACGTTTAAGATACCTTGGAGACCTCTGGTAATCTTTGTAACGGTATGCTGTAATGACAGATATTGGCTTATTGTGCACTTGCTATAGGATTTCTCATATACTGGCCAACTCCTTGTCCTCCACCAGTATTAATCAGCTATTGAAAAGTCAGTTGTCCCGTATCCTCTTTGGCCTGCTAACACATGACTGTGCACTTCATGCAGCATTTTGTTTTTCAAAGCTGCAGATACCGAAGCGCATGGGCAGAATTTCATCATCCTGCATAATAGACCCACATGTATCGAATTCGCAAAGTGTGGCAGTCTGTGTCAGACGTCTGGGTCTCTTGCCATTGTGCAAGGCTTCTGCCAAACCCTCATATCACCCCAATCTTTCTGCTCAAGCTGTTGGCATTATGTTTCCAGCCAGGTTTGTGTACTGTCTTGTGACGAATTCACTCAACTTTAATTCCCAATGAGTTAATCTACTCAAAGCACCATTGCTTCATACATTACAACTTTGCATTCCTAGTTTACAGATAACAATGGAAATAGGTAATACCATATATGACACTCGACATCTCTACCTCTGTGATTGATGTTGAAATCGCTTTAAGCACTATGGGACTTAACATCTGAGGTCGTCAGTCCCCTAGACTTACAACTACTTAAACCTAACTAACCTAAGGACATCACACACAGCCATACCTGAGGCAGGATTAGAACCAGCGACCGTAGCAGCCGTGTGGTTCCGGACTGAAGCACCTAGAACCGCTCCACCACAGTGGCCAGCCTCTGAGATTGAGTAATTGTGCTTTATTCAACTGCCTTGATGTCTATGCTGCTGGGTGTTCCTAGCCATTTATATCCTGACGCAGAATACATCCAGTTGCCTGGTTACCTGTGGCACAGGGTACGATGATTTTGTTTTCGTAATTTGGTGATATTAATATAGGGATACTTGCAAGGGCCTCTTTCAATTTCCCAAATGTAGTTTGGCAGTTAGTTGTCTGCTAGAATTCCACACCTTCTTGTAACACATGAGATAACAGTTTAGCACTTTCAGCAAATCCTATGACAAATATTCTACACTCCTGGAAATTGAAATAAGAACACCGTGAATTCATTGTCCCAGGAAGGGGAAACTTTATTGACACATTCCTGGGGTCAGATACATCACATGATCACACTGACAGAACCACAGGCACATAGACACAGGCAACAGAGCATGCACAATGTCGGCACTAGTACAGTGTATATCCACCTTTCGCAGCAATGCAGGCTGCTATTCTCCCATGGAGACGATCGTAGAGATGCTGGATGTAGTCCTGTGGAACTGCTTGCCATGCCATTTCCACCTGGCGCCTCAGTTGGACCAGCGTTCGTGCTGGACGTGCAGACCGCGTGAGACGACGCTTCATCCAGTCCCAAACATGCTCAATGGGGGACAGATCCGGAGATCTTGCTGGCCAGGGTAGTTGACTTACACCTTCTAGAGCACGTTGGGTGGCACGGGATACATGCGGACGTGCATTGTCCTGTTGGAACAGCAAGTTCCCTTGTCGGTCTAGGAATGGTAGAACGATGGGTTCGATGACGGTTTGGATGTACCGTGCACTATTCAGTGTCCCCTCGACGATCACCAGTGGTGTACGGCCAGTGTAGGAGATCGTTCCCCACACCATGATGCCGGGTGTTGGTCCTGTGTGCCTCGGTCGTATGCAGTCCTGATTGTGGCGCTCACCTGCACGGCGCCAAACACGCATACGACCATCATTGGCACCAAGGCACAAGCGACTCTCATCGCTGAAGACGACACGTCTCCATTCGTCCCTCCATTCACGCCTGTCGCGACACCACTGGAGGCGGGCTGCACGATGTTGGGGCGTGAGCGGAAGACGGCCTAACGGTGTGCGGGACCGTAGCCCAGCTTCATGGAGACGGTTGCGAATGGTCCTCGCCGATACCCCAGGAGCAACAGTGTCCCTAATATGCTGGGAAGTGGCGGTGCGGTCCCCTACGGCACTGCGTAGGATCCTACGGTCTTGGCGTGCATCCGTGCGTCGCTGCGGTCCGGTCCCAGGTCGACGGGCACGTGCACCTTCCGCCGACCACTGGCGACAACATCGATGTACTGTGGAGACCTCACGCCCCACGTGTTAAGCAATTCGGCGGTACATCCACCCGGCCTCCCGCATGCCCACTATACGCCCTCGCTCAAAGTCCGTCAACTGCACATACGGTTCACGTCCACGCTGTCGCGGCATGCTACCAGTGTTAAAGACTGCGATGGAGCTCCGTATGCCACGGCAAACTGGCTGACACTGACGGCGGCGGTGCACAAATGCTGCGCAGCTAGCGCTATTCGACGGCCAACACCGCGGTTCCTGGTGTGTTCCCTGTGCCGTGCGTGTGATCATTGCTTGTACAGCCCTCTCGCAGTGTCCGGAGCAAGTATGGTGGGTCTGACACACCGGTGTCAATGTGTTCTTTTTCCCATTTCCAGGAGTGTATAATAATTACACAAGCCGAAAAACGATGGAAGTTGTTTCACTATTTGCAGTGGTAAAAAATCATGAAAAAGTCATACCGCTGTCTTGGCTACTCATGTGACTGAGATAGTCATATGTGTACACAAAATGACAGTTTTCAATGCTTAAAATCAAATGTGCCAAATGCATTCTCTTCTAAATTTCCTGCAGTTGCTGCGAGTGCACCTCTAAATATTTACAAAACACAATAAAGTCATCTAAATAGACTTTACACTGACATAGTTGTGATTCCCCTAGGATTCCATGCAATAACCTCTGGAATGTGACTGGCACATTCTTAAGCCAAAACGCCTTCAGCGGATACTGGTAGTGTCTCCGTAGAACAAAGAATGCGAACTCCAGCTGGCCTTCTG
The DNA here is from genome assembly GCF_023864345.2 of Schistocerca serialis cubense. Lineage (NCBI taxonomy): Eukaryota > Metazoa > Arthropoda > Insecta > Orthoptera > Acrididae > Schistocerca > Schistocerca serialis. The sequence goes on from NC_064642.1 coordinate 150,225,375, forward strand.
GAACTCCTTCCACTTGATGATGTCCAATTTTTACATCCACTGTGGAGAAGAATTTACATTGACCTAGTTTTTCCAATCTTTCTTTTATATTTGCTGTAGGATATTTACTCATCACTATTCATTCCTTCAGATATTGATAATCGCACCAAAACCTATATTTCTTCACCCCATATGGTGGTATCTTCGACAAAATGACAATAGATGTTTTCCATGGACTATCGCCCTCTTTAATAATACCAGCCTGCAACTCTTGACTCACGAATTTCTCCATTAACTGATCTGTCTAAGTCATTCTTGTCTAGGACTTCCGAACTGGCAACCATTAACCCGTTCGCAGCTGCACTTCATTAGAGCCAAGTTATCCACACTCACTGGAACCATGTATCTCCATTTACTTTCCACATACGTGTCATGCTTCTACATACAAAACAAACTGAAGTAACCAATTCCTCATGTGTTCCAGTGGCTTTATAACATAGCAGGTCAGTACCTACACTCACGCAGATTAATTATCTCAATCCTATTTATTCTTTATCATGCGAATTAAGATTTAATGACAGTGTCTGCAGTTCACTCGTATCCACTTTCATGCCTGGCGAACGTATAGACAATGTATCATTTGTGGATATCGTTTCCAGCTTCAACAGTGTTCCACCAAGTTCAAGAATGTGTGCAGAAGATCAATTTTTAAATGATGCACTGTACCCCTCCCCAACAGGGGACAAAACTACCACATATTCCCGAAAATTCCTTGCTACAATGCCGAACTGTCACATCATTATCCCCTACTCCACGTAATCAGTATCGTTCAGAATTCAGTCCCTTCCTACCAAGGAGGTCCAGACTAGTCACCTACATATGACCCTATGTCAACTAAAAACCATGTTCTGTTCCATTTACCAAGCCTACAAGCAGCGTCCTGCATGTGCATACCGCTTCATAACATTAGACTCAACTGGGAATGCCATCTGGCAGTTGAAGAAGTCCAGATTGAATTTATTGAACATTTACCATGATGACATCCACTTTGCTTTCTATTTCAATAGTCTTCTACATGATGCCCCACAACCACACATTCATAGCACTTACTTTAGATGCATTGTTTCCAAATGTGGGCCACATATCCACACTTATAGCACTTCACCTCTGGGGAAAAAAACTCTATTTAACCTGCACCTGAGCTCCTACGTCCTCTTCCTCTAGTTGTGTAGCAATATTAATGGCAGTAGCCAAATCTTTTGAATTCTCCATCCATACTCTTCTCAACATACCGAGTGAAAGTGATCTCAAAAAAAAAAAAAAAAAAAAAAAAAAAAATAGCACTTTGTGTTCTGGAATGCCATCTGCCTCCTCATTTTGTGTTAACTCATATGTTTGTGCTCTGCTTTTCTTGATACTACCTAAGAATACCTCCACTGACTCGTTCTGTTCCTAGAACATAGAATTTAGTTCTTCCCTGAAGTATCTAGCACTGTCCTCCTTGTGGAAATGCTTATAGAGTCCCTTTTTAAGTTGTTCAAATGTACGTTCATTAGTCAATCCCCCACGATACATGATTTATCTTTGCTTCACTCACTGGCCATAACTTGGTCGTGTGCAAATCTTCTTCGACCGACGAATTACTCAGAATAGCTGCAGCTTCCAGATTGTTAATACACGCTGACTCATCTTCATTTGGCTTACCCGAACAAGGAGTCACAATACTAGATACAATGGGATCTATAGAAGGGGCAGGTATACAGAATGAAGTTTTTTGTTTCTACTATACCACATAATTCACCGTGTATACCCTCATTATCTGGTGTTGAAGTGTCTATCTGCATCTGAAACACGGCATTCTTCTCCAGTAGGTCGACATCTGTTTCACTTAAGTTTCAACTGCTACCTGTATCATCATTGCTCTTGGTCCTGGCATTTGTGCAACCTCTGTCTTAAAGCGCAATATGCTTAAAGAACACCGCACAACAACAAAGCAAGGACAGCTACTGCAAACACTTGGGTGGAGGTATAACAAAAATGACATTATCTCTTAAGATGGATCAAGCCCATAGAGACTCTAGACACTGATATATCTCATGCCCATAACGTAACCAAGTACCAAGTGTAGCTTGTACTGCCTGCATACACAGCAACTTTTTTCGACCCGCTTAATTGCAATATTGACAAAAAATGGCTATAAATTTCATTCTCAACAATTCCCTCTAAACAGCGACACACTCACTGGTCCCTCTGGTTTCACAAACAGTTCCCAATAATTCCTATGTATCTTACTTCCATCCACGATAGCGGTACACAGTAACAACACAAAAATCCTCTCAATGGATGGAAGGAGCTGATGCCGCAGTTCGATATCAGACAGTTGTGGCTGGGAGACGACACTAATAATTATGAAGAAAATGGTAGTACAAAGGTCAGTACGAAGCACCATTTCCTTCGTCTGAACGTGCGTTGAGAGAGTTTGAAGTGACTGAAATCTGGTGAAGGGCCCCTAGTAAGACATCCCGGAAAGAATTAGACTTTTATTCGTGTTAGGTACAGAGATATGCTCGTTGTTGGATAGTAGGCCATTGGATCCTGGGATGACGTAATGATCCACAGACGCTCACCGAGATGCCATCAGAAGGGCCACCTGGGCAATGACGTCCTTAGCTAGTATTACCCAATGATCATAGCAATAGCTGAGAGGGACCACGTGGCATCACCAATTAATGGCAACCAGGCATAGGCTCTTCGCCAGTTAGGGCCATGGAATACAGCACAGGGAAGATTAGTGTCAAACTACAACCCCCAGCACGATCAACGTTGAAGGTGCGTGCCCACCCTGCGTGATGGTCAGAGACTAGGTAGACAACATGGACTGGAGTGCTGACTCCAACACATGTCCCACCAGGAGGATGAACGCCCTCAGGAGGTAGTCACACCAAAGGTGACACAGCAGTGTGAAGACACCAGGTTGCCCGCATACAGCCTTCTGCTCAGGTGGATGCCTGTATCTTCTTAAACCTAAGTCCAGAATAAATGACTGCCTGAATCACCATGTATTGCGAATGGTCCTCATCTTCAAGATAGAGGCTGGCACTTGTGGCATAGCGTGGCATAACATATACCCTTCGATACAGTCTCAAAACATTTTACCGCGCCGGCCGGTGTGGACGAGCGGTTCTAGGCGCTTCAGTCTGGAACCGCGAGACCGCTACGGTCGCAGGTTCGAATCCTGCCTCGGGCATGGATGTGTGGGATGTCCTTAGGTTAGTTAGGTTTATACAGTTCTAAGTTCTAGGGGACTGATGAACTCAGATGTTAAGTCCAATAGTGCTCAGAGCCATTTGAACCATTTTACCACAGACAGGGAGAATGAGTCTGATTGAAGTACAGTTTATGTGAACCAGGTCGACTAGTGTTTCATCGTCACTTTAGCTAAGAAACCAAAACAAGCTAACGTGATCGCTCGCCTCCGTGAAGCAATTGTAAGTGCCCTTGGTCTGCTTTTCTCGCCTGGTCAGCTTTCCTGGACATCCTGTCGCAGCTGAAAGGGTTCTCAGCTTCACTTTGTAGAAGTAGTGAAGAGAGTATTTTGTGGTGTTGATGTACTGAGTAAGCACTCTTTCACTTTGAATATATCTTCTTATTCAACAGTGCATGGTTACCATAATGACGGCACCTCGCTCCATTTGACGTCGTTTTGCTGTATTGGCGCCAGGCAGTTCTATGGTACAGGTTAGGTCGTGGCGCAACAATACGAAAATTGAACCCAATGAACGTACATAATTATACATGAGAACACCAAACTATGGTCACAATTCCATGAGTCCAACGCAGCGTTTGTACGACGCTGTGTGAACTCTAATTTTTGTTGTTGTTATCGATTCTCAGACTATGACTATCTACCAGCTGTGACGACTGATATTGCAACTGAGGCAGTGCACTTTATCTTTCAATAAAACAAAATAAAATAATTATGCTTTTCTGATCAAGTTCCATACGAAAGTTTTATCTTATCGGGTGGTTGTTCCAGGTAGCTGTTCGAAAACACGCAAACACGTGATCTGGACCGTCATAACTGAGAATGCGGTTAATGGAAGTAACAAATCCTGACCTGACAGTCGTTCCTTGGTGTAATAATCAAGATACGTGTTCGAGCTTCGTCACTGTAGGCGCATGTTTAGTTGTAAAATGAAAAGAGAATTTTAATTGACTTAACAAATGGAATGGACCCTTTTTTTTAATTCTTCTATTACACATTTTACAAACAGGCTTCTTCGTCGTCCTCGCCATCTATGCCATCACATGAGTCATGAGCCCACTGCTTGCACTTGGGGCATGCAATCCAACCTTCAGTGGAAGTGGGATATAAGTCCTTGCAATATGTACATGCTGCATCTTCGTCGTTTCTAATATTTCACTCTCTGCAGAGTCAATTCCTTTTTCTTTTGTCCTCCTTCTCTTTGAATGAAGAGCTTTTCCTTTTCTTTTTATATTCTTCTTCTCTTCTAGAGCTAGCAGTTTGACCTTTGCTCTGTTCTCTTTTGCTTCTTTAGTTTCCATGGATTTTTTGACCGCTTCTTGTAACTCATTCTTGTACAGACATGATGTGACAATAGTGGTTTTACCTCCCTTCCTGTCACTCGTTTCTACATTGGGGTGACTGCTTCCTTCCACCTTACTCTTTTCTTCTTCTTCCTGTCTGTCTCTGTCGTTATGTGTATTTACTCCTTTTGTAAATATTGATTATCTTTACAATTATTCTAAAATAAAAAGATATCGTTCATGCACTACTGTTAGGCACTATGTGAAAGTATGCCCATGTAGGGGAGACTCGATGGCGCTATCTCTCGGTGGAATTTTATGCTACGTCGTGCTTATTTTCCAAGCGTCCGTTGAATGTATGGCGAGATGTTTTTACTGGTTTTTTTTTTCAAACTAACAGAAAAAAATCGACTTTCTGTAGAATTGGAGTAATGGAAGGTCAATTTTATTGTGTCATTAAATGCGATTTACTTTTGGAGAACTTTTATTTAGAGTTAGTGTTTTGGTTTGCTGCATCTTTAACTTAAGTCACTACCCGCCAGGTTAGCCGAGAGCGCTAATGCGCTGCTTTCTGGACTCGGGTAGGCGCGCCGGCCCCCGATCGAATCTGCCCAGCGGATTAACGATGCGAGCCTGGATGTGGTTTTTAGGCGGTTTTCCACACCCCACCAGGTGAATACCTCGCTGATCCCTCAGTTACACGACTTACAGACATCTGAACACGTTCGCACTATTTCATGGATTACACCAGAACGTCGACAGCTGTGGTACACTGTCCTGAAGAGTAAGGGGTGGCGGCAGGAAGGGCATCTGGCCACCCCTTAACATTAACATTCCCAAATCCGTACCTAACCATGCCGACCCTGCAAAACCACGGGATAAAGGCATAAGCCAAAGGAAGATCTTTAACTTAAGTCATCATTATGTTTCGAGATTTTAAAATGGGTTAGACATCTTGTAGCGATCTTTTTCTAGTCTGAGAGCGTCTGGAGCAAGATGGTCTTACTTTTCTTCAAGGGGACCGCTTTGCCCTAAACATATTCAAACCGATGACACGAGTTTTCTCTTGGAGAAAAGTCTTAAAAGGCTAGAAATCGACCTCGCAAGACTGCACAGTAATACTGGAGTCCAACAAAAATGCGACAGATTATTAAAGCAGTGAGAAGTGGCGAAGTGAGCTGCAAGAAAGCAAATAAAACATTTATCAATCGAAGAATGACATTGAAGACACAAGCGAACAATTTAAATCAAGCCAGAGCGGAAGACAAAAAGGACCCTCATTCAAAACGAGTTGTTTTGATCCCTGAACAGGAGAATAAACAATGTCGTTTGGCTTTACATTTAGAGAAATCAGAGTTCTTGCTTTTTATCTGGCCAAGAAGAACAAAATTGAAAATTCATTCAACAAAGAATCAGGTCTTGTTGAAGAAGACTGGTTCTATGGATTCAAGAGTCGTCAGCCAGAACTGACACTGCCATCGCCACCAGCAACATTATTGTCTGGTAATTTTTCAGGCTGGATGCAACTGGAAACGTTTTCTTCGTGGCTTGATCATTTCCTGAGGCATTCTGAGCCATCAAACAAGGATCCTGCTCTTCCCTTGCTTGATTGTCACATGACACACACCAAGAATCTGGACGTCGTTAAGCGTGCTAGAGAAAACGATGTGACGTAGCTACAATTCCGCCTCACTGCAGCCATAAATTGCACACAATGGATGTGTCACTCATGTTTTCTATTAACACATGTTATGCTTCTGCTACAGAGACATTTCTCCGCAACAATCCTGGAAGAGCAGTGACTCGATATCAACTGAGCAAGCGTTTTGGACAAGCATACCTGAGGGTGGTAACAACTACGAGTATAATAGCCAATAATGGATTTAAGAAAAGTGGCATTTGTCTTTTTAACCCCGATGTTTTGAAGAAGCAGACTTTGCTGTCTGCTGACAGACCTCTTATTCCTACACACAGACCTATGTTTTCCAATTCTGAAACACTGCAAATTGAACCAGTTCCGCCTACATCCTCTAATAATGCACCACTTATTCCAGCTCCAATGTCACCGCAACCTAGTCCGTGTTTTGTGGTTACTCCCGAAGGTATCAGGCCGCCACCCACATCAGTTCAAGTTCGTTCCTAGAAGAGAAAAGGGCTCAGCTGCCATCCTAACAAGCAGACCATATAAGCAACAATTGACTGAATAATTTGAAAGAAGCGAAACAAAAGGAAAACGAGTGATGAGGAATGTGCAGACACGACAAACAGAAAAGGGAGGAAACATGCTGCTTCAGATAAGTAAAGGGAGACCAACAACAAGAGGAGGAAAGCTTTTGCTCTGAAGGGTACAGGCAGCGAGGTTGAAAATGGAGATGGCGCTGAGTGCATGTTCTCTAAGGATAAGTGGTCGAAAAGCGTTGAAGGATGGATATGTTTTTCATCATATTGCATGTTCTGATGAAGAGTGTGCTGGAGTTGACGATGACTGCGACCATTTAACTTGTGATCTTTGTAAACAAATGTAAAAGTAAACTGCATTTCCCTAGAGGCTGTTGTGTGTAAATATTAAATTCAATTCCAAAAAATTATTTTCAGATTTGTTTGTGATAATGTTTTAATTTCATTTAGTTACTTTTTATAGGCATATATAGCCTATATTTGTATTAAAATTTATTACTACAGTCAATTATGTTTTCCTTTACGTGTAGCAGCATTCATTTAATATTGCCTTTCTTCACCAGCGGACCACATTACACAGGGTCCTGTGTCAAAGTGGTCACTGTGCAGACATTAAAATTATTGTTAGTAACATAAGTGTGTTTAAGTTTAAATTGGTAAACAAAATGGTTCAAATGGCTCTGAGCACTATGGGACTTAACATCTGTGGTCATCAGTCCCCTAGAACTTAGAACTACTTAAATCTAACTAACCTAAGGACATCACACACATCCATGCCCGAGGCAGGATTCGAACCTGCGACCGTAACAGTCCGAGGCTCCGGACTGAGCGCCTAGAACCGCGAGACCACCGCTGCCGGCATTGGTAAACAATTCAATAATATTTTTTTTTGTTTGTAACCACTTTGTAATTTGTAAAAGTACCGACTTTTCGGTCCCTGTTGCAAGTAATACCCTGAAGAAGCTCACTTGAGACAGGGGCCGAAACGTTGGTAGTTTTACATATTCACAATGCGTTCACAAACCCAGAAAGAAATTTTATTGAATGTGACAATGGCTGCGGAAGCCTACTTTTATATGGTAAACAGTTATTTAAATGTATATACAATAGTAGTTCGAATGGTGAAACTGGAGATAACAATTCTGAACGATGTAACTTGTAGTGCTTTATTCCTTAAGGGCGGCCACACTGCCCCAGTCTCCCTTATATTGTAAATGTGAAACGTGTGCGACATGTTTCAAGCTGGAGTCAGAAGCTGTAATCCGCTCAAGTAGTATCTCTGGATATTGATTCAAATTATGAACTGATGGAAAGCTCCCAGCTGCAAGAGGTGACTTTGCACGACAAGCGGCAGCAGGGAAATGGGAGGAGGAACTTGTTCGTCATGTTGGCCTCACTGTTAGCTGCAGCGAATCCGTAACAGCGTGGCGCTAGCAAACGCCACTCACTCAAAAGTTGATTAATTACTTCCAGATTCCTTACATGACGATGCGTCAGGCCTGAAAGGGGATAATGAGTAGCCGATACTAAAACAGTGTTTACTAAACCAGCTCCTGCAATAGCACATGTTAAAGGCACTGGTACGTACCAGTCCGATATCTGCTCTGTTCTAAAGATGGTCGTTGGTCCAACGTGGAAAGTGTTTTAGTTTTATCAATAATTTCCAATCTAGTCTTAACTATTTTGAAAGACACGACCCTGTGCTCAAATAACATATTTTTTATGGTCAAAAGCGAATGGTTCAGAGATTGCAACAAAGCAACTAACACTGTTAACAAAATTACATGTGCCGCATTATCGTTGAAATGGCTCTGAGCACTATGGGACTTAACTTCTGAGGTCATCAGTCCCATAGAACTTAGAACTACTTAACCCTAACTAACGTAAGGACATCACACACATCCATGCCCCAGGCAAGATTCGAACCTGCGACCGTAGCGGCCACGCGGTTCCAGACTGAAGCGCATAGAACCGATCGGCCACTCCGGCCGGCGGCGCATTATGTTTGGCAAAATGTACTGTAGATAAAACAGCAATCCACTGCGCTCACATCTCCCATTACAGTATAAGAACTGTTCTAGAGAGGAGGAATCCTAATGGTAATGAACAGCCTATGTAGCAGTAATGGTGAACCAAACCCAAATAATCTGTTTGCAGAGTGAAAAAGAGGGGCCAGTGATTATATACATTGTCAAGAATTTTGACGAAGCTCTCTACAAGACCACATTCCATCTGATAACAAGCTAGAAGCTAACATTTTATCCGACCGTATAGGTACAGTCTAACGAAAATGAGTGTTCTGTTCGTACAGCATTGAGATGTATTCCTCAATTCCTACAATTATGAAATTTACTAATAGCTAGCGTCATTCCATGGACACGAGGACACAATTTCATACCTATCGAAGGGTCCAAGTGACCTGTTTAACCAAAAGGACTACGGATGTTTTGTGTTGGACCAAGACTTTCAGAGAATAGCAACCAGAACTTTCAAAACAGATTTACAATAGGAAGACTTCGCAATCATATTCGTAACTACCAGCAGTTTACCCATAAAGGTTGAAATTGTGCTCTTCAGGGATCTCTGTAACATGTCTACTGAATAAGTAGTGTCCATACCAGCATTCCTTCACTTACAACCCTAAAAGAAGCAGGGAAGTTCAAAACTACAGAACACAAAAAAGTTGACCTACATGATGTCTACGGAAGCAGCACTAACAACTTTCATCAGTAGTTTCAGGGACACACCAATGTCCAGGTGAATCCCTGCCGTTACCCGTGGCAGACTGTTCTTACAATGCTGTGTAGTTCAGACATAGGTGAAATGTATTTTGTTGACCACTTCTCAGTAATGTCACATACGTCTTGCAATAGTGGTCTCTTTGTATAGTCTACATATTATTTTGTTTGTTCAACATATCTAGTTCCGTAAGGCCAAAGGGAGTAGGCTGTCTTCATGGACTTGGAAAGAGCCACTACATGAAATTGCATCAGAAAAGTTAATAATAATAAATAAAATTTACACGAATCCTATGCGGACGACAAGCTGCAGAGTATGTAGTCAACAATAATAAGAAGTTGCTTAAATTGTTTCCAGGAAATGCCCAGCAGAATGGAAACAATGAGCCACGGGAAATTCTTCAACTTAGAGTTGAAACTGTGAAGTTACCTGCTAATATTTTTTTTAACTCTGGTGGTAGCTTATTGAAAGTAGGTGCACCAAACAACTATGAATTTTTGCACAAGAGTCAAGGAGAACGTGATACGACTACAGATCGGATGTCTGCCTTGTGTGAGCAACAAATTCTTGAGGATAAACTCATAATGTCAACAACAAATGACACTGAAGATAATATATATTGAGAGACCAATGTCGGAACTCTCAGCCTCCTGAACAGGGGTATTTTCGTTATACATTAATAAACACATAATCCGACAAGCATAAGAAATGAATAAATATAATAGCGAGTATAAAATCTGCAGCAAAAGAAAACGTAATTTACGTTGTCTTTTCTTCGCTTTATTTACCATTTTATGGTCATACCACAGCTTAACGTTTCTATTCCATTTTTTTAATACACAGCGAAAGCTGGGTGGATTCAGGTTACCTTATCAACAAGGTTGAGGTTACGGATATGAAAGTAGCTAGGATGATTGCAGGTACTAGTAGATGGGAACAATGGCAGGAGGGTGTCCACGATGAGGAAATCAAAGAAAAACTGGGAATGAACTCTATAGATGTACCAGTCAGGGCGAACAGGTTTAGATGGTGGGGTCATGTTACACGCATGGGAGAAGCAAGGTTACCCAAGAGACTCATGGGTTCAGCAGTAGAGGGTAGGAGGAGTCGGGGCAGACCAAGGAGAAGGTACCTGGATTCGGTTAAGAATGATTTTGAAGTAATAGGTTTAACATCAGAAGATGCACCAATGTTAGCACTAAATAGGGGATCATGGAGAAATTTTATAAGGGGGCTATGCTCCAGACTGAACGCTGAAAGGCATAATCAGTCTTAAATGATGATGATGATGCACATTTCGTGTTATCCTGTATCTCTTAGACATCTACTGACATAGGCAGACACAGTGCAGTGTTTTTTGATTCGGAGAACTATAAACCAAAACCGCTCTTACTAAATTTTAAGAATTCAAAGAAAACACTAGACTTTTTTCTTACAGCAACGTTAGCCTTCATTTATTGATAAAATACTTTTTGTACGGGACATGAATTCATACAGATTTAAACTACAACACTTGTTGTACTTTGTTGACGCTGAACCTTGTAGTACGATTACTAACGTAGCGAGCCTAAAACTTCTTTACAGCTGCATTAGTAATGTATCACAGTAAGCATAATATTGTCCCAAACTTGGGTGAAGGTGCAAACATACATGTAGGGTGATAGCATTATGCAGGCATACAAGTAAGTTAAATATTCATTATTCACAGTTTGTTAGGATAACAACTTTTGCAGACCTTTGCGTATTTCGTCAGCTATGAGCATCTACATAGAGAAATAAATCCAATACATTTCTCACCATATAATTTATCTTCTACAATTAAATGTTTCTCGATTTATTGTGTACGCCGCAATTCAACTGAAACAAGGAAAATATTTGCACATACATTTTCATACATGTCATTTTATTCTAGTTGCTGTAGATCACTTTATTTACTTCCAAGCTATACTACTCGTCAAACTCGTACATACACGTGGTTTCAGAAAATATCACTTACTTCTAATTTGGCTAGTCAAGCATGACAGTCAATATCTCAGCACTCTTTCTTTATGCTCAGACTGTCTTATGAATAATGTAGACGCTTCAAGGCAGACGTCTGAGACGTCTCTAGTACACGGACAGCTTCCCTAACCAGAATTCCCATTTAATACCCATAACTGTGCTTGAAGGCCGCCGCTGTAACAGTACCATCACTTGGTTCACAGATAATTTCTTTATAATGAACAGTATTGGGTATCTGGAGACTTTCTACCTCAATGTGTATATTGTGATTACAATGCAATGAGTATATATGAAATGATACTTAACTGCAGAAAATCAAATGACAATGATAAGACAAGTACACTACTGGCCATTAAAATTGCTACACCACGAAGATGACGTGCTACAGACGCGAAATTTAATCAAAAGGAAGAAGATGCTGTGATATGCAAATGATTACCTTTACATAGCATTCACACAAAGTTGGTGCCAGTGGCGACACCTACAACGTGCTGACATGAGGAAAGTTTCCATCCAATTTCTCATACACAAACAGCAGTTGACCGGCGTTGCCAGGTGAAACGTTGTTGTGATGCCTCGTGTAAGGAGGACAAATGCGTACCATCACGTTTCCGACGTTGATAAAGGTCGCATTGTAGCCTATTGCGATTGCGGTTTATCGTATCGCGACATTTCTGCTCGCGTTGGTCGAGATCCAATGACTGTTAGCAGAATATGGAATCGGTGGAATCAGGAGAGTAATACGGAACGCCGTGCTGGGTCCCAACGGCTTCGTATCACTAGCAGTCGAGATGACAGGCATCTTATCCGCATGGCTGTAACGGATCGTGCAGCCACGTCTCGATCCCTGAGTCCCCAAAGGGGGACGTTTGCAGGACAACAACCATCTGCACGAACAACTCGACGACGTTTGCAGCAGCATGGACTATCAGCTCGGAGACCATGGCTGCGGTTATCCTTGACGCTGCATCACAGACAGGAGCGCCTGCGATGGTTTACTCAAAGACGAACCTGGGAGCACGAATGGCAAAACGTCAATTTTCAGATGAATCCAGGTTCTGTTTACAGCATCATGATGCTGGCATCCGTGTTTAGTGACATCGCGGTGAACGCACAATGGAAGCGTGCATTCGTCATTGCCATACTGGCGTATCACCCGGCGCGATGGTACGGGGTGCCATTGGTTACACGTCTCGGTCACCTCTTGTTCGCATTGATGGCACTTTGAACAGCGGACGTTACATTTCAGATGTGTTACGACCCGTGGCTCTACCCTTCATTCGATCCCTGCGAAATCCTATATTTCAACAGGATAATGCACGACCGCATGTAGCATATCCTGTACGGGCCTTTCTGGATACAGAAAATGTTCGACTGCTGCCCTGGTCAGAACATTCTCCAGATCTCTCACCAACTGAAAACGTCTGGTCAATGGTGGTCGAGCAACTGGCTCGTCACAATACGCCAGTCACTATTCTTGATGAACTGTGGTATCGTGTTGAAGCTGCACGGGCAACTGTACCTGTACACGCCGTCCAAGCTCTGTTTGACTCAATGCCCAGGCGTATCAAGGCCGTTATTAGGGCCAGAGGTGGTTGTTCTGGGTACTGATTTCTCAAGATCTATGCACGCAAACTTCGTGAAAATGTAATCACATGTCAGATCTAGTATAATATGTTTGTCCAATGAATACCTGTTTATCATCTGCATTTCTTCTTGGTGTAGCAATTTTAATGGCCAGTAGTGTATATATCACCAAACGGTATTTTCTGCAATTTGTGAAAAACATTCAATTGTATGGTTCAAAGAGCTCTCAGAGACAAATTTAGATAATACGGTAGCAGGCATCTTGCTGGAAACTAGATTTCATCCTAACGAAAAGACTGTACGAGGCATGATGGAACCCAGGTAGTCTGCATATGACAACAGCATCGTCAAAATGGAGAACAATCACTACAGTGTTTCGGGAGGAATCAGTATTACGTCTGCTCTTGTTCTTGTTACACACAGTGGCATTCAGCTGCCTGTAGCGATTCTTTTATGCAACCTGCACTAGATCTGTCTCAGCAACGGTATGCAGACGGCTGACAGCCACGTAATCGATGTAAGTTCCCTCTTAGAGCTTTGGGCACTGGGAATCATACGGTAAAAACTTCAAGTCAGGACTGGCCATAACTTACACGGTATTTTTGGACCAAGATGTATCTTACGTCTGCGGTACCTATCCAACTCTCTCCAATCTTTCTTTGTGTAAAAACAGCGGTTTAGTCATACAGATTTTGGACGTCTCTGTAAGTTTATCCCTTTTATAGAACTTAGTCTTTCGTATATGGTTCAGAAACTTTGCCTTACAAACCATGTTTCACCATCGGAAACGGAAATTAACAAGAGATATCCCACTGAGAAGCGTGGAAGTGACAACTTCCCGGTATATAATCCAATGAAAAGATTGTATGACTCGCTCTGCTGATACGGTGCTAAAATAGTTTCATAAAGAAAATTTGTACGATAGGTCTGAGATGTGTTTGTATACTTTACCAGTTATTGTCTGACATTTTGACAATGTGCTTCACATCTCCAGAGTGAAATAGCCAACCTCACTGTTCTGTCACGTGGGAATGCATAAAACGAAAGCAGTAGGGACAGGTAAGTCACCATGTACATTAATCTTTTCATTTGGATATATACCATAAAATTGTTACTTCAAGACTTCCCACTTTGATGTCTCCTATTAACTTCGTTGTTTTCGATGATGAAAAACACTTTATCAAGCAAACCAGTTACGAAAGACTAAGCACTACAAATGGAATAAACTTACAGAGGCATCCAAAACATGTACTACTACATCGCTAATTACGTAATGAATAATTGGAGACGTTTGGTTAGGTGTGGCCATAGTAAGATATGGCTTGGTGCAAATATATAACGTAACTCATGGTCATTCCTGAATTGTATTTTTTACAGTATGATTTCGATTACTTACCGTCGCCCCATTCCTGATACAAACGTAGTGCGGGTTACATCAAACTGATCGATCGGAGGGGCTAAATAACACCATACAAGTGATACATCATCATTTATCTTTGTAGTACAATTAAGTTTAATGGACAAATTTCAACAAAAATCAGATAAAACTTTAGTGACAGCCAGTGAGTCTGAACCTACATCAAACACAACACTTACAATTCTCTTCTGTCACATCGTTATGAATGAAACAGAACATTCAAAATTACTAGGTATTTATATTGGTGGGAATATTAACTGTAGGCAACAAGCTACAGATCCTAACTATTTAATCTCTGCAAATTTTACATTCCTAAAAGGCATAAAAACAAGAGGCATTCAATCCAAAATTAAAGCCATAAAACCATAGAACCATTAAAATTAAGAAGTTCTCATTCAACAAAAACTCTATAATCAATTATTAAATAATAGATACATAAAACAAAGATTATAATTCTTCAAAAACAACAAAGAACAAACTCAAAGAACAAAAAGAAAATAAATACACGGCCTAAGATAAAAAATTTCATATCATTGATCCCACAAAACAATATTTTAGTTAAAATACTTAAACCATTTAAACATAGAAATATTCATCCTTCAAACAAAGAATATTTAAAGGCAATCAGTGCAAAAGAAAAAGATGATATTCCCGAAAATAACCAAGAGAACAAGTTTAACCCCCAGAATAACAATTTCCATGCTGAGAATAAGAATATACACCACTGGCCATTAAAATTGCTATACCAAGAAGAAATGCAGATGATAAACGGGTAATCATTAGACAAATATATTCTACTAGAACTGACATGTGCTTACATTTTCACGCAATTTGGGTGCATAGATCCTGAGAAATCAGTACCCAGAACAACCACCTCTGGCAGTAATAACGCCCTTGATACGCCTGGGCATTGAGTCAAACAGAGCTTGGATGGCGTGTACAGATACAGCTGCCCATGCAGCTTCAACGCGATACCACAGCTCATCAAGGGTAGTGACTGGCGTATTGTGACGAGCCAGTTGCTCGGCCACCATCGACAAGACGTTTTCAGTTGGTGAGAGATCTGGAGAATGTGCTGGCCAGGGCAGCAAAAGTCCTGCACAGAACCTGCAACATGCGGTCGTGCATTATCCCGCTGAAATGTAGGGTTTTGCACGGATCGAATGAAGGGTAGAGCCACGGGTCGTAACACATCTGAAATGTAACGTCCACTGTTCAAACTGCCGTCAATGCGAACGAAACGTGACCGAGACGTGTGACCAATGGCACCCCTTACCATCACGCCGGGTGATACGCCAGTAAGGCGATGACGAATACACGCTTCCAATGTGCGTTCTCCGCGATGTCGCGAAACACGGATACGACCATCATGATGTTGTAGACAGAACCTGGATTCATTCGAAAAAATGACGTCTTGCCATTCGTGCACCCAGGTTCGTCTTTGAGTAAACCATCGCAGACGCTCGTGCTGTGATGCAGTGTAAAGGATAACCGCAGCCATGGTCTCCGAGCTGATTGTCCATGCTGACGCAAGCGTCGTCGAACTGTTCGTGCAGATGGTTGTTGTCTTGCAAACGTCCCCGTCTGTTGACTCTGGGATCGAGACGTGGCTGCACGATCCGTTACAGCCATGCGGATAAGATGCCTGTCATCTCGACTGCTAGTGATACGAGGCCGTTGGGATCCAGCGCGGCGTTCCATATTACCCTTCTGAACCCACCGGTTCCATATTCTGCTAACAGTCATTGGATCTCGACCAACGCGAGCAGCACTGTCGCGATACGATAAACCGCAATCGCGATAGGCTACAATCCGACCTTTATCAAAGTCGGAAACGTGATGGTACGCATTTCTCCACCTTACACGAGGCATCACAACTTTTCACCAGGCAACTCCGGTCAACTACTGTTTGTGTATGAGAAATCGGCTGGAAACTTTCCTCATGTCGTCACATTGTAGTTGTCGCAACTTTGTGTGAATGCTCTGTAAAGCTACTCATTTCCACATCACAGCATCTTCTTCCTGTCGGTTAAGTTTAGCGTCACGTCGTCTTCGTGGTGTAGCAATTTTAATGGTCAGTAGTGTAGTCGTCTTCGTGGTGTAGCAATTTTAATGGTCAGTAGTGTATATATAAAGTACAATCAGCTCTAAAGAAAGATAAAAAAATTAGAGCCGAAGTCTAAAAGAAGACCAAGACATAATTCTATTTAATAGCCTAAGTTCAGAAACGACATCGTCAAAATATTGACTTACTATCCCTGTTTTCATTCACTGAGTCTTATGACATCATACTCTGGTGAAACAATTCGCTGAGTAAGGGTTTATTTCATAAAATTATGTAACAAGAATATGAGGTGTGTACTTTAAGCCTCTAGTAGACGTTTCTGTTAACAGGTGGACATACTGTCGAAATCCTCACAGTACGTTTACTTCTTTATAGAGCTTGTTGTCATCCATCAGTTTCAATTCGAAACGACAGTAACATCCATAAATACAATAATAGAAGGCGGTACGATCTAAGCTATCATTCACTCAGCCTTACTGACGCACAGAAGGGAATGTGGTACTCAGCCATAAATGCCTTTGACCACTTACACAGGCATGAGAAAAGTAGGTAAAAAATGTTACAACTCTGAAGGCAACTTAAGAGTGATGTAAAAGACTGTCATCTTCCACACAGACTGCTTGATGATAAAATACGTCTACTGACTTTTCAGTAGCGCCCTTTACTTTGCCCGTGTATGACTATAAGGCATAACTTTGCCATGAGTGCTTCAGATGTTACGTAAGGAGTTTCAATGCTGCGTCGGCACGTCAACGCACCAGAAACGTGTACTGAACTCCAGTTTATGAGACTATGATGGAACATATAGCAGAACATACGTACAGTATGGTTAAGACTTTCAGTATGTCTGTAAATTTTGCTGATTTTTGTAATGTATGCATACTTCACAATGAAGTAACATTATCCTTACTGTTTACACACTTTTCAGACATGACATTAAAAGTTTCGAAGAGCGTCATGAATAACATGAATATTGTAGGGGCACAATAATAAAAAATAACTACATGTTACACAACATAACTGTCAGACAATTTTTTTCTTGCTTATTCTACAGAAAAATAATTCTTGTCAATGAAATTAAACATTCACGCTAGTATTACAGGCTACAAAACATAAATGAATTATTTTATAACCATGTGGCTTTCATACAGGAATAACTACTAACACATTTTTCAGGAAAACAATGTGCAAAAAACATTTGACGCAATGTTGTGGAAATAACCATTCACTGATGTTAAGCGGGCCGGCGTGGCTGAGCGGTTCTAGGCGCTTCAGTCTGGAACCGCGCGACCGCTACGGTAGCAGGTTCGAATCCTGCGTCGGGCATGGATGTGTGTGATGTCCTTAGGTTAGTTAGGTTTAAGTAGTTCTACGTTCTAGGGCACTGATGACCTCAGAAGTCCCATAGTGCTCAGAACCATTTGAACTGATGTTAAAAATAATAATGTTTATTAACAATGAACTCATAGGTGTAACCATATCGACTACTATGAGAGACGTAGTAGCTGATAGGAAAGATGAGAAGTTGCAAGGAGAACAGAGGTACTGTAAATCAATTTCAGGTAAAGTGTATGTGTGTGATGAGTGAGTGAGTCAGTATAAGTGTGTGTGTGTGTGTGTGTGTGTGTGTGTGTGTGTGTGTGTGTGTGTGTGTGTGTTTGCTTGTGTGCGTCCATTGTGCTGTCTAGGTTTTAACTAGAACTGCCACCATAACATCCACGAAATGTTAAGAATTTTTCCATTTTTCACCCTTTGAGAAAATGTATGTTCTATGAGAAAAAAAAGAACGACGCACTACGAAGGAATTTCCCGAATGAGGCAGAAATCCGTACATGTGATGTACAGTACATGCACAGAAAAACAAATGATTGCAATTTCAGAAAAAAATTGATGGCGTGTTCAAGAGAAAGAGCTTCAAAAACTGAGAAAGTCATTAACGCATTGATCCACCTCGGCTCGACATTGCTTGATAGAGCTTTTGGATGTCATCCTGAGGGAGATCGTGCCAAATCCTGTCCAATCGGTGAGTTAGATGTCAAAATTCCCGAGGTGGTTAGAGGGCCCCGCCTACAGTGCTCCAAACATTCTCGACTGGGGAGAGATTCGCCGACCTTGCTTGGCAAGGTAGGATTTGGCAAGCACGAAGATAACCAGTAGATACTTTCGCCTTCTGCAGGCGGACGTTATCTTACTTCAGTGTACACCAATGAAGGCTTGCCATGAAGGGCAACATAACGAGTCGTAAAATATCATCGACGTAACACTATGCTGAAAGGGTTCCAAGGATGACAACCGAAGGTTTCTTGCTATGATAAAAAAAATGGTACCCCAGATCATCACTCCTGGGTGTCGGGCCATATTATAGGCGAAAGTCAGGTTGGTATCCCAACGGTACTCGTGGCGTCTCCAGACGCATCTCTGCTGGACATCGGTGTTCAGCTGGAAGCGGGACTCACTACTGAAGACAATCCTAATCCAGTTACATTCCAAACCGAAGACGTGCCTTGAGACGCACTGGGCATGGGTGGGATACCAACCTGACTGTCGCCTGCCATACGGCTCGACAACCAAGAGTGCTGGCCTGGGATGCCATTTCTTTTCGTAGCAGGAGGCTTTTGGTTGTCATCCGCCGGGCTCTTACAGCACAGCGGTACATCATCATCATTCTACGCACCGTTTTGTTGCCCTCCGTGGCAAGCCATCCTGGACTTGTTTTAGTGGTTTCCAAATGCTACCTGGGCCAGCAAGGTCGACGAATCTCTGTCAAACTGAGAAAGTTTGGGGCATTAAGGACAGGGACCTTCAACCAGCTCGGGATTTCATCAGTATTATTCGCCATTTGGACATAATTTGCGTGGACATGCAAAATCTCTATGAATCAATACCAAGGAGAGTAACAGGTTGCATTAAAGCCAGAGGTGGAACAGCGCGACAGTGAGTTGCTCACTTTTTGATATTCTTTCTCGTGAATAAGGCATCCAATATTTCTGAAAATGTTACTTGTTTGTCTGTACATCTACTGATTTCCGCCCCATTCGGATGATTCCTTCTTGGTGCGTCGTTTCTTTTTTTTAATTTTTATTTTTGTGATCGAGTGTATCGCAGCAGTGAACGAGTGGCGTCGTATAATAGCGGGAGAGGGCCGTTATTGAGCATGCAAATAACGAAGCAACCATGATGACCTCCCTTAGTTCCTGACGACTCGGTGAGGTGGTTGCTCCGCCCTTGACCGCCGCAGCTGCTACGAGCGGGCTCGCCGATAGCTGTGGAGAGCGGAGTTTAGCGATGATTTCTAGCGCCGTTTCTTGGCGATCTCCCGCGATCGAGGAGCAGGGGCCCGCTCCGGGCCACCCCAGCGGCTCGCAATTAGAGGTCTGAGAAGTGCGCAGGTGGCCGTGACGCGGTAATGGCGGTCGGCCGTGATTTAGGGGCGTCGCGACGGTAAACAGTGTTCAGGCCTGGCCGGGGGGCGCCGCGCCGTGCCGTTCCGTGGCGTCGCTTGGCGTCGCGGCGCCCGCCGTCGCTTTATAGCGCCGCCAGCTGGCGCGCCGCCCCGGCACACCCCGTGTCCAGTGCCGCCTTACACCTCCACCTAACACCAACCGCCTTTCTTCCAGGAGGAAATAGCAGGCGGTGTGGCACAGTGGTAGAAACACTATACGCGCATTTAGGTGCACCGGCATTCAGTTTCCCACTGGACCGTTAATCTGAATGCTGGGATGGTCCTTTTGAAAAGGACACATTAGCAACTCGCAATGCACGTGCACAAACACTATATATATATATAGTGTGTGTGCACGTCCTTTCAGCCTCTCTCTCTCTCTCTGTCTGTCTGTCTCTCTCTCTCTCTCTCTCTCTCTCTCTCTCTCCCTCCCTCGCTCTACCTCCATCCTCCTCTTCGTATTTACCATGATTAATTAATTTATTTATTTGTATACTTTATTTGATACTTTCCTAACAGACAAGCTACTGACTTTCCTAACTCTCAAAACTCAATACAACCACCCAAATAAAACCAGCACTTTCTACCCCTTCTCAGCCTGATATCACATACATCTGTTTACATTATTAAGACTATATCTACCTGGATATCTTTATTTCGTTGTCATTGTATTAATTTAACATTTACTTACGTGTAACAGATCTATGTTCAAAAAGACACACAGCTTTATCATACTCAGAATACCGAAACTATTATTTAGTTATACTTCAACATTTAATTACATGAAACGGATCTAAGTTTAAAACAGCCAACAGCTTTAGCGTATCCAGAATGCCAAAACTGTTATTTAATTATATATTCGTCACTGTTGGTGACATAATTATTGCACCTAAGGTTTTTTAACATGACACATGATTATATAAGCGAGTACGAAATTTACTCTACACAGATTTGGCAGAGAAAGATTCGTATACCATTCGCAATATTTGCTCTAACACATGTATTCGACAGCTCAACCAAATGTTTTAAGACTTACTCTGAAAAAGTGATGTTCGCTATGTATTCTTCGTACTTTGTAATAGTGTTTCTGTCATTGCTGAATATTGTTTGCACCTAGTAATTTCCAGACACCATCTTTGTAATGTATTACGACAGAGAAAGCAGCCTGTGGCTACTGGAGGAATTCTACTTTAGTTATTTTATTTTCACATTTATATTTACTTTTAGTTTTTAGTAAAAGACCTTCACACACAAATGTATTATTGACTCGTATAAATGCGTTGCTATTTGATACTGTCAAATCGGAAGAAAGGTGATGTGTTACATTGAAATATCTGGATGAAAATCTTAGCTCAAGACCACTAAAATTCCATTACTGATCACCATCTTTAGCTCATTAACAAGCCGCCTTCGGATCAATAACATTTATTACTTAATTTAGTATTATCAGCCACCGGGCTTTACACTTGCTCATAGTCTTTTGAGCTGGATCGCTCTTGCGCTACACAAGACAAAAACAAATTCCATACACTAGAAACTGTGCTTTCTTTCAGCTGTCATACCACGTCAAAACATTTTTCGAATATCATTAGCACTTTTCTTACTAATGCACCGGCCGGCCGCGGTGGTCTAGCGGTTCTAGGCGCGCAGTCCGGAACCGCGCGACTGCTACGGTCGCAGGTTCGAATCCTGCCTCGGGCATGGATGTGTGTGATGTCCTTAGGTTAGTTAGGTTTAAGTAGTTCTAAGTTCTAGGGGACTGATGACCACAGATGTTAAGTCCCATAGTGTTCAGAGCCATTTTACTAATGCACCAGGGTCCGTGGGGCCATTGGGAAGAAGGCTGTTTAGTCATGGAACGAATCACTACATAGTTTACAACATCTAGATTAGAAAATATATAAAGAAATAAATCGTAGACTGAATGACGCATGAAAAAAATTGTAAGAGGTTTTACGGTCAAATAACTCTGGACAGAGCAGACGTAGTGTGATCAAAAGGAAACTTTTCAATTTTGATATGAACACTTGGAATTCATCAATCAACTTTTTCACTGCTGCTAGAAGCCTAAGTAGATCGGTAGTACACATATATCACTACAATGCTTAAGGAATTTTTATCAAAATGCAAATAATATTCATATCTACTGAGTGAATATAGCATTTTGTTTTCTAAGAGTAAATATGGTCAACAATATATTCCATGATGGGGTTTAAACGCAGGTGAGACACAGTTAGAATTGCGAGACACCTCAAAGATGGCCTACGCAGATTTCGCCAACTACCAATGCAGCCCAGTCCGACCGCCCCTTTCTGCGTTACGAATATTGTTGTTGAGTGCAAAGAGTTGCCACAGAAAAGAGGAAACATTTCGGCCACCTGCTTAACTGCGTTTTAGTTCATCTTTGCAACGCAGTACAGCGGCGATCCTGCATGGTTTGGGTTTGACAGAACTTTGGTATGTTTCCAGAGATACGTGGCACCAGATGTACACGCACAGGTCAAGCATTTACTGTAAACTACAGGTTGGTGGAAACCGAGTTGGCACCCGATAGCACCCTAAACGTGTTCCACCTGGTTCAGATCAGGTTAATTTAGTGGCAAAGACGTAAACATGAGAGACCTATCATTGCTGTCAGATCACTGCAGCACAGTTCTGGCCTTGTAACACGTGCAGCTATTCTGCTGGAATATTCTATCGCCATCAGGGAAGACATCAAGCATGTAGGGATGTTAGTGGGCTGCAATAATGTTCACGTTTTTGCCTTGTAGCCACTTCCGACGGCAATGTTACGCATTGGGGAAGGTGTGGCATGGGTTGCACTGTCCCCCACTCCCACCCCTCTGTGTATCACTATCTTAAGTAGTGACGGCATCTTCCGTCCATACACGCCCCCCTACGGCTAAAGCTCCATACTCTAGTGTATTTTTGAACTGCACACTGCCACTATGTCAGCTAATACCATATCCTAGTCAATATAATTACTGTCGAAAATGACTCATCCTCTTCCCTATCTTCCTGTGAACCAATTTCATTCTGCCACTTGCTCGTGACTGTAATGCACTTCCTCTTACTTTACGAATCTCTTGCAAAAGCAAGATTGTTGTATTACCGCTAATGTGAGGTTACTACCTTGGACCATAATCGAGGTCTCTGGAGCGCCAAACTTAAATGACAAATGGTTATTCGTGGCTTGCACCACTGTGATAGCTTCTTGATTTCGAAAGGCTATTATTTCCACAAGGCATGAAAAGTAATATGTTATTACACTTCCTGAAAAAAATGTTAAGTCCTAGAATGGTAGGAAGAATCGAAATGAAACTGCACTTGTGACAAGATATGTGATGTTATTTCAGTAATTGCAAAATCAGCTCAAGTTAACAAAAATCATGGCAGTTTGTACCCATTTATCAATATGACATTGCACGACATCTGACCCAGATGCATGGACTGATTAGGTAGTGAATGGTGTCATAAAACCATTGTATCCTCTCCTGAAGCAGTTTATCAACAACTGTTGTAACTGTTCCTTAACATCCTGGAGACTGGTAATGGGGCAGAGTTGATGTCCAACCTAGTCCAATACATATTCCATCCCAGACTGATCTGGGATCTTGCTGGCCATAGGAGTACTTCAACATCACGTATACATTTTATAGAGACAGAAGACATATGTGGGTAGGCCGGCCGGAGTGGCCGTGCGGTTCTAGGCGCTACAGTCTGGAGCCGAGTGACCGATATGGTCTCAGGTTCGAATCCTGCCTCGGGCATGGATCTATGTGACGTCCTTAGGTTAGTTAGGTTTAATTAGTTCTAAGTTCTAGGCGACTGATGACCTCAGAAGTTAAGTCGCATAGTGCTCAGACCCATTTGAACCATTTTTTATGTGGGCGAGTGTGTGCTGATGAAAGATGGCTCATAATACTATCACTTGGAAGGTAAAATACATTTTGTGTTGAGGCCTAATCTGAGGATCATACTGACCATAGGAGTACTTCAAAATGATGTAGACAGTTCATAGAGACACATGAAATGTGTGAGCGAGCATTGTGCTGATACTACGACATGACACATAATCATTAGCATGTTGGATGTCCATGGTTTGCTATTGTATTGTATGAGATCACTCAACTGTGCCTAAGTCACAGCCAATGGTTACCCACACCCCTGTACATGTCTGAACCGTTGGAAGAATGGGACTTCTCTCCAGGCGGCCGCCATACTCACCGATGATTGTCATTTAGAATAGTGCAGAACTGCAGTTCACTGCTGAAGACAATGCAGTATCACTCACCAGCAGTCCACACTACCTGGTCATGGTACCAAAACAAATGCAGCATCTTATGTCGAGGTGTTAACAGTAGCCTATGCATGGGACTATAATATCCTAGTCTGCAGCTTCTAGTCTCTGATCAGTTGTGCAGGATGACACAGAGTGTTGGAGAGAGTCCATCACTTGTTCTCCGCTATCAGGCATAGATTTGAGGAGCTACAATACCCTTGGCGCACAGTACCGAGATCCTTCCTTGTGTTGGTCAGAAGTGGTTGTTCAGAACATTGACGATGAGAATGCCTGCCCTCACATTCCTGTCCAATCCAACAATGGGCCACTGTCACAAACAAATGCCTCATAAATCTGAATACTGAGTGATTCAAGCAACCATCTAAAGGGAGATCCACAATGAGAATCCCTTCAGACTCTGTCAGGTGAAGAAAACGACATCTCCCGCAAGAACTTTGCATCTCTGTTTCCTTCAAAGCCATCACTTTACATCTACCAGGTCTGGTAGTAACACCAAACATGAACAACGCTAATGTGATCCGGTGGCCATTCTACCTATCACAGAGAACAATAATTATTTATATACCCACCAATGGCGTGTACGAGTATGAAGCCACAATGACGTCCAATTATGTGTTCTGGGTGCTTAATTTTTCTGTAAGGAAGTGTATATTAACATGTAAAGATATCCTATCAGTACCTGTCCAGATGGGGCTGTGATGCCCAAATCAATCATCTCAAACAGTTCACTCACCTCTAGTAAACTCTGCATAGGAGTATGGTGGTTACTTAATACAGGTCATTCTGTACATTGTACATAGTTCCTTCTGTACTGAGCTATCCTGCATTGGCGGAGCACAAATGCATTTCCATCAGGTAGATCAGGTAGCTGATGGGGGGATGCATCACTGTTGCACAGTGAGAGTTAAAAGGAAATATGTACATCTGCTGCTCTGTGCATCTCATTTTATGGTGGAGATACTGTATGGGCAACTGATAAGGCTAGATACCCCTAGCGCCTTTTTTTTAAAAAAAAACAAATTATCTCCTGTAACAGCATAAGCATTTTTGTATTATAGGTGAACTCTGTAGATAAATAAACATAACTCTCTTCACGGCATTCATAAAGTGCTGGGGAGCAGGTTGCGGAATGGAAAGTTATTGTGACCACTATATAAGGTATACTAGAACAGCAATTTTCTGTATATTTACTATGAGAAAAAACGCACTTAAATAGAAGCATTGGAATGCACTGAGAGTAAGATGGCAATTAAAAAAGCAACCAAGGTCACCACACATTGATGGACCAAAAAGGAGTTATCAAATAATTCAAATACTAAGCAGTTGTAACCAAATTATTAATCACCCTATAGCATCGCCCATTAACAGATGATTCAAGAATATCAATTGACAATATTATCAACTACACAAAAGCTTTAAAGCCCATGGGTAAACATCCTTCACCAAGAATCCAAAAAAAAAAAAAAACATTTTAGGGGTTAATTAGTGTCAGTACAAGTGGTTAACAAAGAATTACATGTCAAAATAAAGCAAATAATTATTCTTAGCAACTGCACACCTGGGCAAAAACTCAATGATAAATATCTACCACAGAAAAGCTGTTTCAGGTAATACAATTTTACGTACAATTTTCTTTATGGACATGATGAAACTTAGGCGAACAGAATTACACTACAAGGAACCATAATAGCTTTTAGAGCAGATGCAGGGCAGCTGAATTAACGGCCGGCGTCCATCTAACAAACTTTATCATTGGTGAAGGTGCTTAAATAAAGATTTACAGAAATTAGTAGTTATTTTGGAGATCTTAATCTACAACACGGAGAACTTTGCAGGGCAACAGCCTACCAAAATATGAGATTAAACTTCTACTAAACGCCGCCTCTCGACACTGTTGCTTGGATTTGCTTAAGCGGGTTTTAGAAGAGATTAGCTGCATTAAATCATACACAGTTGAAACATAAAACACCAAAGCAAGACAAACTATTACTTTCAGAGGTTACAGAAAAGCAAACACAGGCAACAGATGACCTAATATATGATGGAAACAACATAGCCTGCTGCACAGAAACGTCAAATAAACAAATCACACTTATCACACAGGTGGCTAGACAATAGTCTGCAATTGATGAACTACGTGTTATACTCTCGCTGTGGATGGCGAACGGAAAATTTGCTGTTAGAAGCTTCCAGTGCCACCAGCAATGCCCAACAGCATCCTCTTTGACTACAATATCAGTATTAGTTGAACACTAACACCGATCCCAGTTCTTGCTCAGTAAACCTGTACACTGTTAATGTCATGCAAAATTCTCAACTCGATAATTCTAATACTCTGTCTTTCCAGAATTTTTCAAATGGAACTAAGGGTAGATGACGTCTTCTGAACTGTCTCTTTCCTAACTTTTATACCTCAGTTAAATTACAATATTATCGTCAAAATTGGTACACCTTCATTAACACATGTATTTAATATAATAATGTAATTTTTGCTTTGTAGTTTAATTTCAGAAGTTAGTTAATCTAGCTCGTTTTTACTATTTTTGGTACAGAACTTTCTTATATATAATAAGTAAAAAATTAAAAGAGATAGCTTCTTGAAATCCTCTACAGAATGTTTTTAGAACAAACTGGACATAATTCCAAAAGTACAACTTCCTACATGTAATATTATGTGCTTTTAAAATTTCGTAAAAAGCTAATTTTTGAGGAGACTAACTTGTGCATTGTACTGACACTCCAAAAATTTGACGCTGACTTAGGTTCACATAATCTGGTCAAGTCTTGTAACATTATTTAAACATTTATTTTTACCCAACAGCCATAGCGCAACCCTTTGTTCGATGTACACAGTGTGCATCAGGCGCTGCTGGCTTGACCTTGGCTGAGTAATGGAGGGAAAATCTATCTGTCACTCATCATTGTAAAGATACAATTGTTTCCTCACACTATTAGTCCTGTTTGTTTATGTTTGCTTAGTAAGAATTTTTATCAGTCGAAGTTTGTAAGATTGAGTAGTGTTCTGTGGAAATGCCAACATGAATATTGTTACGAAAATTACTAGTGCTTGTCATTCTATTTTGTAATGTATACACTATAAATCACACTTGAATATTCTGTAATGTTTAACATACAGTGAAGTAATATCTGAAAACTGTTTAGACATGCACATTACATATAACTGAAATGTGTAAAACTGTAACACTTGTATTCAGTAGAATACTCGCCTGATGGTAGGATCTGATCACAGGACAGAAGTGTTAAATAAGCAGGCAAAGCATGGTTCTTGGTTTTTTTTTATGCTAGGTAAGGTTCTTCGTAAGGTCTGGGTCTTCAATCAGCGGCATGATTTTAATTAACAGTTCGATGGTAGGAATAGTTCGATGAGCATCCAGTAAGTAATTTCCAACAAATTATTTTAAGCATTAGAAAAACATTTCAGCAATGAGTGGTCATGTAGCTATTAGTGACGGAACTCAGCTATGCGGAATTGGTTGTAATGTGCACTCTTGAGTGAACCTACTGAACTTTAGTGATTATTCAGTTTGAGTGATTTTGGTGCTCTACACAATGTCTTTGTCTGACAGTTATCATCATTGCCTGTGAAGGTTCTGGTTGAACTACTATACAAGTATCAGTTATTTCAGACCTTATTTCCTTCAATGTCAGTAAATAATATGGCAACAAATGGATTTGAACTCGCAATATTAACCAGTAATTTAAAATTCCGAGTACAGTTGCCACTGAGTTGGCCTGACCAGGATAGACCTGTTGTGTTCAGTCCACACTAAGATTTGTCCATTTACAGCTTCGCGACACTGCTTCTATCCGTATTGCTCCCACCCTACCACCTCCTTGCTATCTCCCCACCATGCTGCCATCTTCATACCATGTTACCACTGTGCTGCCACATCCATGCTACCTCCATGCCACTGTATCCATGTTATTTTGCCTCCATGCCCCCATCTTCATGCTGCATCATACCCGCTTTGTTACCTCTGTGCCACATGATCATGGTGGTACTGTCCCATGTTGCATCATCTCCATGCCACAAACTCCGTGCCCTAGTGTCTCCTGAAAGCAAATGAGACGGGAATGTTATGTGCATTGCGTCACACCATATTAGTGACAATTTGGATCGAGGAGGACGACGTGCCATGGCAATCTGTGCAATACTGTGAACCGTTGAGCCAGGGTGGCATAGTGGCTAATGCACCTGCCTAGTAAGCCAGAGACGTGGGTTTGATTCCCGACCTTGGTACCTACTTGCGCTCGCAACTTCAGTCCATATTTGTACATAAAATTGTTTGTTTGTTTAATACGAATTTTTCTAAGTCAATAGCTCTAAGGTGGATGTTTCAGTAGCATAGCGTTGAAGCAGTAAGTTGAATAATGTTACAAGCATGACTAGCACATGCCATTCCGTTTTGTGGTGTACAAAATATAAATCACAGTTGAATATTCTACAGTGTTTAGCGTATAATGAAGTAAAATCTGTCTGCAAAGTGTCTAAACATGTATCTTATATGTATTTGAAATGTGTAAAATTGTAGCACTTGTATTCTGTAGAAAGGTGATCTAATTTCAAGATGCTCACTTGACTGTAGTATCTGGTCACAGGACAAAAAAACTAAATAAAAAGACAGTTTATGGTTCCTGGTCTTTTGATGTTGAGCAAGTGTCTTGGTAAGTTGTGAGTAGCTAATGAACTGCCTGTGTTAATCGACAGTTCGAGGGTAGAAATATTTCGATGCACGTGTATTCAGGGCTTACTTGTTTTGAATTTTCAATGTAAAATTTTGGAGTTTAGAAGAAGATGTAGATAGTGAGAGCTAGTGCAGTTATCAGTGACTAAACTTTGCTAAGGTAAACTGGTGATTGTATACAGTCTTGAATGAACTGATTAAACTTTAGGGGTTATTCAGTTTGAGTGATTTAGCAGCACGCACAATGCCTTTGGCTTACATTCGTTATTGCCTGAAATAGCTCTGTTATACCGGTATCAGTTATTTCCTACCTTATTTGCTTCACTGTGTATAAATACTGACCTGTGTAAGGCAATCGTTCGCGGCTGCCTGTGTTTAGTAGCAACAAAGTGACAATGAACGTTAATCCTGTCTTTAGGATACATCTTTATGTTGAGGGATCATTCCTTTCTTATCTCTTTTATTTATATATTCGTTCACTTATGTGCTTTTGTAAACTATTCACTGGGTGTTCATTAGGCTGGTCTTATGATTTATCGAATCTTCTACAGTGGTTGAAATCAACTGTGCATAACCGAACTCCTAAATTTTAAAACGATCCATAGACAAAAAAAATTGCTCTGAGCACTATGGGACTTAGCTTCTGAGGTCATCAGTCCCCTAGAACTTAGAACTACTTAAACTTAACTAACTTAAGGACATCACACACATCCATGCCCGAGGCAGGATTCGAACCTGCGACCGTAGCGGTCGCGCGGTTCCAGACTGTAGCGCCTAGAACCGCTCGGCCATTCCGGCCGGCCGATCCATAAACAGATTTAGAGTTATGGTTACGTAACTGGTTGTTAGGTAGCTACAAACTGATTGCATCAGATGACTGATCTCACAGTATTCACTAGATATCTGAAACCCCCAGGGTATGCTGGCCAGTACCGCCCGTAACCATCTTGAATGCAAATCTGTCAAGAAATAATAAAATTCAAACAGTACAAAGTAATGTCTTGGTACCGCTATGTTGACGACATAATTTCCTCCGTAGATAAAACACATGACTATAGTTACTAAGAGGCATCAGTACTGCCCATCGAAACTAGTGTTACAAATCTAAAATTGAAACAGACAAAAAAATACTCTTCCTAGACATCACAATAGGATAGAAGAACAACCAATACTGGTTCCGAATATGCAGAAAACCCACAACAACCAGTAAAATAATACGTAACAAATCTAACGGTTCTATAACAGACAAACACGCCAGTATCAAATACTTCCTACACAAACTGAACAGTACTCCAATGGATAAAGTAAGTTACCTACAAGATCTTAATATAAGCAGACAGACAGTCACAGAAGATTGTTGCAACTTGAACACGGCATACAAACTGATCAATAGATAAAAACACAATTGACACAAAACACACACATGAATATTACAGCACAACAAGCTAATAATGATCAAACAGCTATGAAAACACAAGGTGAAGAAACCACAAACAACGGGAAAACATGTTACACATTGATATTGACAACAAAATAACCTGTAAAACAGGTAACATTATGAGAAAATAAGGAATACTTACTTGTACCATACAGAAAGAACATTATACTGCAGTAAAAAAGTAAAAACATCCGAAGCTACCACATATGAATTCAGCAAAGTGGGTATATATACCAGTTGACCTGCAAAGACTGTGAATCGGTTTATGAGGAATATAGACGTAGAAATTTCACAGTAAGATATTCTGAATATATAAGAGCATTGCAAAGCGACAGTACACATTACTTTTGCAGACCACTCTACTGAAAGCAACCACCTCCCTATTGGCACAGAAATATACCTCCAGATCTTAAAATACAGTAACCACCCGACCTACTTATTAACAATAAAATAAAATTACCATACCAAAAAACCTATCAAACAAGGCAAAAATGTCGTCAAGGAATAAAGGGTTCTCTACACTAGAGCATTATTCATCACTCTAAGCGAACTATCAAGCTAGACACAAAAAAGCTCCCACCAATACACACAAACACACACACACACACACACACACAAATACACGCACTCAGCACATACATACTAACATACGTATACAAAATGATAACACATCGAAACAAATTGAAACTTTGCGTCCATCAGTCGAAAACACATAAGCACACACACACACACACACACACACACACACACACACACACACACACACAAATACACGCACTCAACACATACACACTAACATACGTATACAAAATGATAACAAATCGAAACAAATTGAAACTTTGGGTCCATCAGTCGAAAACACATCAGTGAAAAAAACTACTGTCAATAACGTATCTAAAAATTTCAGTCGATCTCAATATTATTGTACCTGGGAGTATGGACGCTTAAGTGACCTTGCCATGAATTTTTATCGTGATGGTTCACGAGGACACGTTGAACTACTTGATAGTATAAGCACAAATGTCTTTAAATCGTTCACAGTGCGATGATACTGTTTACCTTTACGTCAAGGCCTGTTTGCAATAACGGCCATCGGAGCCAAGTGCAATAATATCGAGGTCGAGTAGTAAATGTGTAGTGAAGGCTATGTCTAAGTCACAGCAACAAAGTAGTATGCAGAATTCACCAATGACCACGATAAATTTAACCAAACGACGTTAAAAATCCACAGCACAATCTATAAATACCTCACGAAATTTTACCTATATACAGTGTCCATTTTAAATTTAAAAATATTAACATCAACACAATCAACAGGCAAATAAAAACCAACTACTGCTTAGGACAGGTCAACTAATACAACAGAAAATCTTAAAAAAGGGGCTCAAGCCACTATTTTACGCGAATAGTTTAATATTGTATTCTAAACAATAATGTGTGTTGAAGACGAAGTGGTTTATTAATTTACACTTTTGGCAGATTTCTGTTGGTAGCCATAGGTCACACATACTGTAAGAAAAAGGTAAAGCACATATGTAGTCGAAACACAACAAAATGTGATTTCAACATATTCCTAATATTTTTCAATTTTGTATGTATTTATTACAGAAACAATGAAAGAAAGAATTCTGCTGAATATGTCACGACGGTGGTGAAACATGTTTGGGATTAAATAAAACAAAGACTGTGTTCTTGCAAGAAGACAGACCATCTCTCATTCATTATCTTTTTCTGTGGGCACTGGAATAGAGGTTAAATTCCACAGTGATAATGATTCCTTGGAGCGAAACAAGCTTTCGGTGGAAGAGTACAACAAATATTCAAAACTCAGTACCGATAGCCAATTGGGCTAAACGCCGCTACAACACATCTGGCCCTTTCTTATGGTAATTAACAGGCTCGTGAACCTCTGAACTTCGGTTTCTCGAGAAGCGCATCTTACTAGAGCAGTATTTATTACATGTACTGTGTGCGTGCCAATAAACCTAAGCATCCTGCTGGCATAGCAGCTGGTGCCAACGTAACAACGTGAAGTATCAAAACTGGCCTGCTCAGCCGACAGCAATGAGTCAGCTGATATTTGATATTATCCACTAGGACTTCGCTGCTTGCAGGGCGCTTGCGCACAGAGCACTGTCTTCTTACCGCGCCCCTCGCCCCTCTCTGATACTGAACATCACGAGGAGGGACCATACTACACTGAAGCACCGAAGAAACTGGTATAGGCATGCATTTCCAAATACACAGATATGTAAACTGGCCGAATAAACTGCCGCAGTCGGCAACGTCTATGCAACACAACAAGTGCCTGGCGCAGTTGTTATATCGGTTACTGCTGCTAAAATGGCAGGTTATAAAGATTT
Source organism: Schistocerca serialis cubense (assembly GCF_023864345.2). Taxonomy (NCBI): domain Eukaryota; kingdom Metazoa; phylum Arthropoda; class Insecta; order Orthoptera; family Acrididae; genus Schistocerca; species Schistocerca serialis. The sequence goes on from NC_064642.1 coordinate 150,258,141, forward strand.
AAGTGAGTTTGAGCGATGGGACTCGGCATCTCCGAGGTAGCGACGAAGTGGGGATTTTCCGTTGCGACCATTTCACGAGTGTACCGTGAATATCAGGTATCCTGTAAAACATCAAATCTCCGACATCACTACGGTCGGAAAAAGATCCTGCAAGAACGGGACAGACGTGTAACCCTTCCGCAAATTGCTGCAGATTTCAATGCTCGGCCATCAACAAGTGTCAGCGTGGGAACCATTCAACGAAACATTAACGATATCGGCTTCCAGAGCAAAAGGGTCACTCTTGTACCCCTGATGACTGCACCACCTGAAGCTTTACGCCTCGCCTGGCCCCGTCAACACAGACATTGGACTGCTGATGGCTGGAAACAAGTTGCCTCGTTTCAAATTGTATCCAGCAGGTGGACGTGTACGAGTATAGAGACAACCTCATGAATCCATGGACTCTGCATGTCAGGAGGGGACTGATCAAGCTCTTGGAGGTTCTGTAATGGTGTGGGGCGTGTGCAGTTGGAGTTATATGGGACTCTTGATAGTCTAGATACTACTCTAACAGGTGTCTGATCACCTGCATCCATTCATGTCCATTGTGCATTCCGACGGACTCGGGCAATTCCAGCAGCACAAGGCGACACCCCATAGGTCCAGAATTGCAACAGAGTGGCTCCAGGACCATTCTTCTGAGTTTGAACACTTGCGATGGCCACCAAACTCCCCAGAGAGAAACATTGTTTAGCATATCTGGGATGCCTTGCAACGTGCTGTTTAGATGAAGTCTCCACCCCCTCGTACTCTTACGGATTTGTGCACAGACCTGCAGTATTCATGGTGTCAGTTCCCTCCAGCACTACTTCAGATATTAGTCGAGTCCATGCCAAGTCATGTTCCCCCATTGCGGCACTTCTGCTTGCTCCCTGGTGCCCTATATGATATTACACTACTAGCCATTAAAATTTCTACACCACGAAGATGACGTGCTACAGACGCGAAATTTAACCGACTCGAAGAAGATGCTGTGATATGCAAATGATTAGCTTTTCAGAGCATTCACACAAGGTTGGCGCCGGTGGTGACACCTACAACGTGCTGACATGAGGAAAGTTTCCAACCGATTTCTCATACACAAACAGCAGTTGACCGGCGTTGCCTGGTGAAACGTTGTTGTGATGCCTCGTGTAAGGAGGAGAAATGCGTTCCATCACATTTCCGACTTTGGTAAAGGTCGGATTGTAACCTATCGCGATTGCGATTTATCGTATTGCGACACTGCTGCTCGCGTTGGTCGAGATCCAATGACTGTTAGCAGAATATGGAATCGGTGGGATCAAGAGGGTAATACGGAACGCCGTGCTGGATTCCAACGGCCTCATATCACTAGCAGTCGAGATGACAGGCATCTTATCCGCATGGCTGTAACGGATCGTGCAGCCACGTCTCGATCCCTGAGTCAACAGATGGGGACGTTTGCAAGACAACAACCATCTGCACGAACTGTTCGACGACGTTTGCAGCAGCATGGACTATGAGCTCGGAGATCATGGCTGCAGTTACCCTTGTCGCATCACAGACAGCAGCGCCTGCGATGGTGTACTCAACGACGATCGGATGAATCCAGCATCGTGATGGTCGCATCCGTGTTTGGTGACATCGCGGTGAACGCACATTGGAAGCGTGTATTCGTCATCTCCATACTGGCGTATCACCCGGCGTGATGGTATGGGGTGCCATTGGTTACACGTCTCGGTCACCTCTTGTTCATATTGACGGCACTTTGAAAAGTGGACGTTATATTTCAGACGTGCTACGACCGGTGGCTCTACCATTCATTCATTCATTCATTTCAGCAGGATAATGCACGATCGCATGTTTCAGGTTCTGCACAGGCCTCTCTGGATATAGAAAATGTTTGACTGCTGCCCTAGCCAGCACATTCTCCAGATCTCTCACCAACTGAAAACGTCTGGTCAATAGTGGCCGAGCAACTGGTTCGCCAGAATACGCCAGTCCCTACTCTTGATGAACTGTGGTATCGTGTTGAAGCTGCATGGGCAGCTGTACCTGTACACGTCATCCAAGCTCTATTTGTAATCACACGGCAGTTCTAGTGAAATATATTTGTTCAATGAATACCCGTTTGTCATCTGCATTTCTTCTTGGCGTAGTAATTTTAATTGCCAGTAGTGTATAAACTACAATGGTGCGAAAGGTGAGTAACGTCTGCAGCCCGTTGGGTGAATGCTTCCCGTGTTAAGTCACTGAACAGCTGACTGGACGCCACAATTGGGAGTTGGGAGACGACAGACGCCGTCAGACGGTGGTCAGCTGTCGTGATTAATAGTGCAGCTGGCTGTGGCCCTGGGAACGGCTCGTGCGCCCTTCCGCCGCTGCTAACGAGACGAGACCGAGGCGCGGTGTTTACGCGTCGCGGGACCCCGGTAGTTTGATAGCGCGGCGGCTGCTGGCTCCGGACGGCAAACACGGGCGGCTTAGCGCGCCTGGCGACAGCTTTACAAGGCAGCTACCGGGCGCCACAAGGCGCGCGCTGTCTCGCTACCTGCCGCCCCGCGGGAACCGGCCGGCCGCCGCGCCGGCTTCCGGTCGCGCCGCCGCGGGCCTGCTTAAGCCATTCCTCAGCTCAACCACTAAATATTTACCAGGGTACAATGAACTACTGTGGCAGGCCCCTGCTTAATCGCAGGATCCGGAGGCTGCTCGACTTCCTCGCGTGGAAAAGCAGCAGTTTCAATTCGTTTGCAGCTTCTGCCACAAGATTTTGTCTCTGAGCACTATGGGACTTAACTGCTGAGGTCATCAGACCCCTAGAACTTAGAACTACTTAAACCTAACTAACCTAAGGACATCACACACATCCATGCCCGAGGCAGGATTCGAACCTGCGACCATAGCGATCGCGCAGTTCCAGACTGTAGCGCCTAGAACCGCTCGGCCACTCCGGCCGGCTCACAAGATTTTACTCACGTAATCATCAGCCGTATCGTACGATTAGTTCTCCGTGAGTGTGACATAATAATAAATCTATGTACTGCAACCAATCACAGTGTGTAAGGATTATGAACGTTACACCAATTTGTTAGCGACACTTTTCGAGCCACTGTGTAACTTATCATTTCTTGGTCACGTCTGCATGCTCTTGCTGGGGCTATTATCTTCACCAGAGACAGTATCTGGGCGAAGGTTTCTCCAGCCTGGGGCTGATGACCTCATCTCTTTTTGAGTCAACAGTCTTCCGAATGGTTTTATACGGCCCGCCACGAATTCCTGTCCCGCGCTGCAGAGTAGCACTTGCATCATACGTCCGCAATTATTTGTTGAATTGAAACGTCGCCTTAGAAAAAATTTATGAATGACAGTGTTGGTGAACCTCCTTCGTTATTTGATCCTCAAACAGCTGAGCAAAACTGAAAGTACTCAGACATTTCTCTCTTTACTTATTCTGATCAACACTAAACTGATACACAATATTTTTAGCGCAGCGCAGTCTGACTTTCAATAATCCCTACAAAAGAATGGCCATGACTAACAATAACCTCTACCTTTCATGAATCAATTACGTCACAAAAATCTTCGTTACTCGAACTACTGCAATACAGCGAGAGCCAATACTGCCAGCTAAATAAAGGATTCTAACTACTGAAGGCACTAACTACTGACAGGCGTAGTTAGCAAATGATTATATATATATATATATATATATATATATATATATATATATATATACGTCCAGATCGTCTGCTCTCAAAATTCTGCCATCTCTCTCCCCACATCCACCACTGCTGGCGGCTCACCTCCAACTGCGCAACGCTACGCGCTGTTCCCATCCAACTGCCCAACACTACAATCACAAATATTCCTACAATGCAAACCAGCCATAGACTGCACACAGCACAGTCAGTGATTTTCATACAGAGTGCTACGTGGCGTTACCAACATAAAAACCTAAACAGCTTACTTACAGGATATATTCCCAATATCTTTCTTTCCCTACAGTTTCTACCCTCTACAGCTCCCACTAGTACCACAGGAGTTACTCCCTGATGCCGTAATACATGCCCTATCATCCTTCCCTTTCTTTTTGTCAGTGTTTTACATACACTGAAGCGCCAAAGGAACTGGTATAGGCATGCGTCTTCAAATACAGAGCTATGTAAACCGGCAGAAGTATTTAATGAAATTAACAAAACAATTTATCAGCACAAGACAGTACTTCGGAGAGAAAAAGAAGGAAACGCTCTGAATCGCGGAGACGCTACTTTGACAGACCTCTCTGAAGATGATTATCAAGTTTAGCACTACATTAACAGAGAGCACAAGAAAGTTTCCTTTTCCCTTACCAGCATAAACACACCCACACATTCATACTTGCAGAGATTATTCTTGGGTAAGCAGGAGAAGAGGAGAAGGTGCTAGTTCTTAAGCAAAAGATATATGGTCACACCATACGTATTCTCTTTCCATGAGCTACACTGAAAATCCGTTATAAAAGCGGTTTCCGAGCAGAAGCATACCAGAAACAAAATGAAAGTCGTCTTGGACAGTTCCTTTCAGTAGTTGTAGAATAATGTTTACTATCCGCCCTCTCCTCACTCATCAACCTAACTTCTGTGGATGTACTTTATATGTAGTGTTACGTGCGCTCCATCTGAACTGTTTGGGCGCTATCAGCAGTGGGAGTCCGTTAGGACTCAGCTGAGGTCTGGGGAACAAAAGAAAAATTATTGTTAACTGCTCTTATGCACACAACCTTGCCCATCGTGAATAGGTTATGGCACACAAATATCACATCTCCCTTCCCTCTCCCATCATATGTGATATGCTGTTCTCATGGTCTGACAATTTTATCTTTATTTTAACCTGTGACCGGATCCCATTTCTATCGCCGCAGTCGTCAGTCAAACTGAGGTAAGGTAGTCGTGGACACCATATACAGTATATGTGCATAGTGTCAACTTTGACCAGTGTGTTATTGTGTTTGATCTCTTTGTGTGACCTATTTTCTGAGGTGGAGATGGTGGATCGGCCTACGAGCAAAGAAAATTGCCTAAAAACAACTCTTTCCTGCCTGCTGAACCATCAGTCGTTGACTTGCCGTGCGAATTCGACTGGGATAAAGCTCATCACACACGGTCTCAAGCTATAGGAAAAGTACACAGCACGTAATAACGAAATAACAAAATAAATATTGTCAGTCTTCTACTATATCTCTGTTTGCTCGCGTTTACATTCCGCCACCTAACGTCATTACTTCACGGGTCAAAGTTGACGTCCATTATCGGCAGGTTGAAAATGGTTCAAATTGCCCTGAGCACTATGGGACTTAACATCTGAGGTCACCAGTCCCCTAGACTTAGAACTACTTAAAGCTAAATAACCTAAGGAAATCACACATATCCATGGCCGAGGCAGGATTCGAACCTGAGAATGTAGAATCAGCGCGGTTCCGGACTGAAGCGCCTAGAACCGCTCGGTCACAGCGGCCGGCTTCAGCATGTTCAACCCACGTTAGTGCTTTTGACTGTGAGGAGTACTTACAAAGTTTTAATTGTTGTTGTTGTTGTTGTGGATTTCAGTCCTGAGACTGGTTTAATGCAGCTCTCCATTCTACTCTATCCTGTGCAAGCTTCTTCATCTCCCAGTACCTACTGCAGCCTACATCCTTCTGAATCTGCTTAGTGTATTTATCTCTTGGACTCCCCCTACGATTTTTACCCTCCACGCTGCCCTCCAATACTAAATTGGTGATCCCTTCATGCCTCAGAACATGTCCTACCAACCGATCCCTTCTTCTAGTCAAGTTGTGCCACAAACTCCTCTTCTCCCCAGTCCTATTCAGTACCTCCTCATTAGTTAAGTATCTACCGATCTAATCTTCAGCATTCTTCTGTAGCACCACATTTCGAATGCTTCTATTCTCTTCTTGTCCAAACTATTTATCGTCCATGTTTCACTTCCATACATGGCTACACTCCATACAAATACTTTCAGAAACGACTTCCTGACACTTAAATCTATACTCGATGTTAACAAATTTCGCTTCTTCAGAAACGCTTTCCTTCCCATTGCCAGTCTACATTTTAAGTCCTCTCTACTTCGACCATCATCAGTTATTTTGCTCTCCAAATAGCAAAACTCCTTTACTACTGTAAGTGTCTCATTTCCTAATTAAATTCCCTCAGTATCACCCGACTTAATTCGACTACATTCCATTATACTCGTTTTGCTTCTGTTGATGTTCATCTTATATCCTTTCAAGACACTGTCCATTCCGTTCAACTGCTCTTCCAAGTCCTTTGCTGTCTCTGACAGAATTACAATGTCATCAGCGAACCTCTAAGTTTTTATCTCTTCTCCATGGATTTTAATACCTGCTCCGAATTTTTCTTTTGATTCCTTTACTGCTTGCTCAATATACAGATTGAATAACATCGGGGAGAGGCTACAACCCCTCCTCACTCCCTTCCCAACCACTGCTTCCCTTTCATGCCCCTCAACTCTTATAACTTCCATCTGGTTTCTGTACAAATTGTAAATAGCCTTCCGCTCCCTGTATTTTACCCTGCCACCTTCAGAAGGAGAGTATTCCAGTCAACATTGTCAAAAGCTTTCTCTAAGTCTACAAATGCTAGAAACGTAGGTTTGCCTTTTCTTAATCTAGCTTCTAAGATAAGTCGTAGGGTCAGTATTGCCTCATGTGTTCCCAAATTTCTACGGAATCCAAACTGATCTTCCCCGAGGTCTGCTTCTACCAGTTTTTCCATTCGTCTGTAAAGAATTCGCGTTAGTATTTTGCAGCCGTGACGTATTAAACTGATAGTTCGGTAATTTTAACATCTGTCAACGCCTGCTTTGCTTGGGATTGGAATTATTACATTCTTCTTGAAGTCTGAGGGTATTTCGCCTGTCAAATACATTTTGCTCACCACATGGTAGAGTTTTGTCAGGACTGGCTCTCCCAAGGCTGTCAGTAGTTCTAATGGAATGTTGTCTACTCCCGGGGCCTTTTTTCGACTTACGTCTTTCAGTGCTCTATCAAACTCTTCACGCAGTATCATATCTCCCATTTCATCTTCATCTACATCCTCTTCCCTTTCTATAACATTGCCCTCAAGTACATCACCCTTGTATAGACCCTCTATATACTCCTTCCACCTTTCTGCTTTCCCTTCTTTGCTTAGAACTGGATTTCCATCTGAGCTCTTGAAATTCATACAAGTGGTTCTCTTTTCTCCAAAGGTCTCTTAAATTTTCCTGTAGGCAGTATCTAACTTACTCCTAGTGAGATAAGCCTCTACATCCTTACATTTGTCCTCTAACCATGCCTTCTTAGCCATTTTGCACTTCCTGTCGATCTCATTTTTGAGACGGTTGCATTTATTTTTGCCTGCTTCATTAACTGAATTTTTATATTTTCTCCTTTCATCAACCAAATTCAATATTTCTTCTGTCACCAAGGATTTCTACTAGCCCTCGTCGTTTTACCTACTTGATCCTCTGCTGCCTTCACTACTTCATCCCTCAAAGCTACCCATTCCTCTTCTACTGTATTTCTTTCCCCTGTTCTTGTCAATTGTTCCCTTATACTCTCTCTGAAACTCTGTACAACCTCTGGTTTAGTCCGTTTATCCAGGTCCCATCTCCTTAAATTCCCTCCTTTCTGCAGTTTCTTTAGTTTTAATCTACAGTTCATAACCAATAGATTGTGGTGAGAGTCCACATCTGTCCCTGGAAATGTCTTACAATTTAAAACCTGGTTCCTAAATCTCTGTCTTACCATTATATAATCTATCTGAAACCTGACAGTATCTCCAGGCCACTTCCATGTATACAACCTTCTTTCATGATTCGTGGACCAAGTGTTAGCTATGATTAAGTTGTGCTCTGCGCAAAATTCTACCAGGCGGCTTCCACTTTCATTTCTTAGCCCCAATCCATATTCGCCTGATATGTTTCCTTCTCTCCCTTTTCCTACTCTCGAATTCCAGTCACCCATGACTATTAAATTTTCGTCTCCCTTCACTACCTGAATAATTTCTTTTATCTCATCATACATTTCGTCAATTTTTTCGTCATCTGCAGAGCTAGTTGGCATATAAACTTGTACTACTGTAGTAGGCGTGGGCTTCGTCTCTATCTTGGCCACAATAATGCGTTCACTATGCTGTTTGTAGTAGCTTACCCGGACTCCTATTTTTTATTCATTATTAAACTTACTCCTGCATTACCCCTATTTGATTTTGTATTTATAACCCTGTATTCACCTGACTAAAATTCTTGCCCCTCCTGCCACCGAACTTCGTTAATTCCCACTATATCTAACTTTAACCTATCCATTTCCCTTTTTAAATTTTCTAACCTACCTGCCCGATTAAGGGATCTGACATTCCACGCTCCGATCCGTAAAACACCAGTTGTATTTCTCCTGATAACGACGTCCTCTTGAGTAGTCCCCGCCCGGAGATCCGAATGGTTGACTATTTTACCTCCGGAATATTTTACCCAAGAGGACGCCATCATCATTTATCCATACAGTAAAGCTGCATGCCCTCGGGAAAAATTACGGCCGTAGTTTCCCCTTGCTTTCAGCCGTTCGCAGTACCAGCACAGCAAGGCCGTTTTGGTTAGTGTTACAAGGCCAGATCAGTCAATCATCCAGACTGTTGCCCCTGCAACTACTGAAAAGGTTGCTGCCCCTCTTCAGGAACCATACGTTTGTCTGGCCTCTAAACAGATACCCCTCCATTGTGGTTGCACCTACGGTACGGCTATCTGTATCGCTGAGGCACGCAAGCCTCTCCACCAACGGCAAGGTCTATGGTTCGTGGGGGAAAGAAGTTTTAATTATCATATTTCTGATCATAAGTAAGTATCATAATTCTGGTCGCAGCCTGATGTTTTCGATTTTTAATTATCATATCGAAAACATCAGTCTGCGACCAGAAAACCTGTTGATGGCGCTGGTGTTCCTCTACATGTTCGCTCTTCAGTGCAATACGTTTACTCAATTATGGATGACTTCGCGGAGACTTTGATTGTAGAAGTCTGCATTGTGGCTCTTCAGGAGACATCGGCCTCAAAAATCATTTTCTCGTCATTCTGGAACTGGCTGTCAACGATTTCTTCATCCGCGAAAGAGGTAGAAGCATGTATGATGGTTTCCTGTACGCAGTGAGCTGGGACGGTGTCGTGCAGCAAAGCCCCACTTGGACAACTTCCCCCGACTATTCATCTTGAAAGCCTCTTGCAATCTCGTCGAGGAATTTTGGATAGTATGCTCCTTACCAGCGTAACCTGTTAGTACAGCATCATTTATTTTATCTGGGTAATAATTAAAACTTCACAAATATTCCCTCGCAGTAAATGTGTGAAATACACTAAAATCATCGCAGAATTCAGGTACCAAACGGCGATGTGTGCTCTTCAAGGCTGGAAGTCCGCTGACAGAGTCAGATATGGTGTGAAGTGGTGGCCCACGATCTTCGTCCCAGTCGGGTATATAGGGTTACGACGCTTGAAGCTCTGCTAGGATTGAAGCCACCGCGAACTAAAAACAAAAAATCCGAGAGAATCTGGACGACACTGCAGCAACCATACGCCTTAGTCTTGGATCAGCAGGCCACGTTAAGCATGGGGAGTAAAGGGAACGAAATTTGGAAGAGTGCGAGAAGGGTATGGTGTCATTTCTCATCATTCAAACCAAAGACGTTCAAATTAAAGACGTTCGGAACACATCAGCTGATGCCACTTCATCCGTATTGGTTTCCGATCGCCCAGCTTTTGGATTGTCTGCAGCAGGGCAAGATCCTCGAATTTCGTGAGAAGTTTCATCACCGCACTATGGATAATGGGCGGTCTGTCTGGGTGGCGTTACATGATGTCCTCTGCGATACAGCGGAGGCTCCTCACTCCTGATATCGCGACGATCTCAACACCTTTGGGCCGTGTTAACGCAATCAGCTTTTACTTTACCTATGAGGAAGAAACAGTCATATCTCGAGAATGAATGAAAGACAACATTGCTTTTCTCCTTTAATTCTCTGTTTGATATGCACCTTCATCTTTCTAATATAGTTACTGAATGTGAAGCTGGCAATGATAGCGATATACTAACTTATTGTTAGCTTTATTCTGGTACCGAAAGCCAAGAATAAATTACTTGTACTACTATTGAACACTGAGTTAGTGTAAAACTCTTCTACTGTTTATAGCCATGCAGCTGCCATTTGACCCTTCGTTGCTCAACGGCTTTATTTTATTAGAGTATGATTGAGTACTATTAGTAAAAAGACCTGCGACATGATATGTCTACTTCTGAATACTAAATTTCGTTGCTCTCTTGTTGAATGTGCGTTTTCATCTGTCCTCTACGCCCAGAGTGATGGTTTCTACAGCATGCCAGTAATGTTTTCTGTTTTACCTGTTACGTGGCTGCAACTCCAGTTGAGTGGATCAGTCACATCATGGTTACGTCACTGTAAATTTTTGACATAGTTCTCTTGGGAAGGAAAATTATGTTAAATAATAAGCCCACAATTGTATTCGACTTTTACTTACGTCCGACCGTGATCGCACATCATTCACAGTTGCCTCTCCTGACTCTCTCTTCGTCTCACATTGCGACCGTCTTCATCTCCTGACTGCGCCGTTGGCGTCCCTTTAGCACGGTTAGTGAACAGCACAGAAGTGCTCACATCAGCAAAACATGTGTTTGCTTCGATTGGTCCGACAAGCAGATTACTTGTGAACGATACCACTGAGAGGTATTTTGCAATCAAAGAGGTAATCGAAGGGCACTGAGTACAGGTGTAAATTCAAAAAATTGTTCAAATGGTTCTGAGCACTATAGGACTCAACCGCTGAGGTCATAAGTCCCCTAGAACTGAGAACTACTTAAACCTAACTAACCTAAGGACATCACACACATCCATGCCCGAGGCAGGATCCGAACCTGCGACCGTATCGGTCGCGCGGCTCCGTACTGTAGCCCCCAGAACCGCTCGGCCACTTCGGTCGGCCGGTGTAATTTCAGATATTATTTACATGTTGTTGTTGTGGTCTTCAGTCAGAAGATTGATTTGATGCACCTATCGATGCTGTACTATTCTGTGCAAGCTTCTTTATCTCCTACTACCTATTGCTACTTACATCCTTCTGAATCTGCTTACTGTACTGACCTGTTGGTCTCCATCTACGATTTGTACCTCCACGCTTCCCTCCAACATTAAACTAGTGATATATTGAATCGCAGAATAAGTGCTATCAACCGAACCCTTCTTTTCCAAGTTATATCACAAATTTCTTGTCTTCCCAAATCTGTTCAATACCTCCTCATTAGTTACGCAACCGCCCATCTAATCTTCAGCATTCTTCTGTACCACATTGCAAAAGCCTCTATTCTCGTCCTGTCTAAACTGTTTATCGTCCATGTTTCTCTTCCATACACATGACTACAGTACAGACAAATTCGTTCACAAAAGACTCCGTAGCAATTAAATCTAGCCGCGCGGGATTAGCCGAGCGGTCTACGGCGCTGCAGTCATAGACTGTGCGGCTGGTCCCGGCGGAGGTTCGAGTCTTCCCTCGGGCATGGGTGTGTGTGTTTGTCCTTAGGATAATGTAGGTTAAGTAGTGTGTAAGCTTAGGGACTGATGACCTTAGCAGTTAAGTCCCATATTTCACACACATTTGAACATTTAAATTAAATCTATATTCTATGTAAACCAATTTCTATTCTTCGGAAACGCATTTCTTGCCATTACCAGTCTATATTTTATATCCCGCATACTTCGGCTATCCTCAGTCATTTTGCTCCCCAAACCGCAAAGTTCATCAACTACTTTCAGTGTCTCATTTCCTAATATAATTCGCTCAGCATCACCTTATTTAAGTCGACTACATTTCGTAATCATTGTTTTGCTTTTGTTGATATCTTCCTTTCAAGACGCTGGCTATTCCGTTCGGCTGCTCTTACGAGTCCTTTGTTATCTCTGACTGGGTTACAGTGTTCATCGACAAACCTCAGAGTTTTTATCTCTTCACGCTGAACTTTAATTTCTACTCCAAATTTTTCTTTGGTTTCCTTTACTGTTTTATCAGTGTACAGACTGAATGACAGTGAGGATAGGATATGATCTCTCCTCAGTCTCATCTCAACCACTTCTTCTTTTCATATCCCTCGACTCTTATAATTGCCGTTTGGTTTCTGTAGAAGTTGTAAATAGCCTTTCGCTCCCTGTATTTAACTCTGCTACCTTCGGCATTTCAAAGAGTGCATTCCAGTCAACATTGTCAAAAGCTTTCTCCAAGTTTACAAATGCCACAAACGTAGATTTGCCTTTCCTCGACCTGTTCTCTAACAGAAGTAGAGTCAATATTGCCTCGCATGTTCCTACATTTCTTCGAAATCCAAACTGATCTTCGCCAAGGTCAGCTTTTACTAGTTTTTCTTTTCATCTTCTTAATTCACATATTAATAACACATGTGTTAATTATCAGAGGCATCAGAGGATATGGTCACTTAGAATGACTCTCTTTCTCTTTGTAAATCACGTGGCTTCGATGTACCGGGTGATCAAAAAGTCAGTTTAAATTTGAAAACTTAATAAACCAGGGAATAATGTAGATAGAGAGGTAAAAATTGACACACATGCTTGGAATGACATGGGGTTTTATTAGAACCAAAATACAGGATGGCGCTCCATCCCATATTGCTAGACGCGTGAAAGATCTCTTGCGCGCGTCTTTTGGTGATGATCGTGTGTTCAGCCGCCACTTTTGTCATGCTTGGCCTCCCAGGTCCCCAGACCTCAGTCCGTGCGATTATTGGCTTTGGGGTTACCTGAAGTCGCAAGTGTATCGTGATCGACCGACATCGCTAGGGATGCTGAAAGTCAACATCCGACGCCAATGCCGCACCATAACTCCGGACATGCTTTACAGTGCTGTTCACAACATTATTCCTCTGCTACAGCTTTTGTTGAAGAATGATGGTGGACATATTGAGCATTTCCTGTAAAGAACATCATCTTTGCTTTGTCTTACTTCGTTATGCTAATTATTGCTATTTTGATCAGAAGCAGCACCATCTATCGGACATTTTTTGAACTTTTGTATTTTTTTGGTTCTAATAAAACCCCATGTCATTCCAAGCATGTGTGTCAATTTGTACCTCCCTATCTACATTATTCCGTGATTTATTCAGTTTTCAAATTTATACTGACTTTTTGATCACCCGGTAGGTAGCATACCCTCACTGGTTTTCGCCCCTCCCCTCTGTCCCACTGTTTTTGTTTTCGGCGGTGGATTCCCCACCTAGAAAAACATTCTAGCTTTAGCAGTCCTGGCAAATTATGAGGTGTCACAGTAGCTGCACCTGCATACCAAGCTCGACTCTCTGTAATGGAGTCTGGAAGTACCGTCTGCGATCGCAGGAGCCGCCGGCCAGCTGTCGCGGGTGGGAGGGAGTGCGACGGCGAGCGGTGTGCCCGTTAATCTTTGTTAGGGCCAGCGCCACGGGCCCCCGGCCACGGGTCCACCGGCTTCCAGCGCCGCCGCTGTCAATTTATCGGGCCGAGCGTGAGGCGCTGCGCTGCGACGCACCGCGACGCGACGTGCCGCGGGCAGAAGCGGCGGCGGCGGCGGCGGCGGCGGCTGCGACTGCTGGCGGCTGATTTATGCCGCGTCCGCAGCACACGACCAGATGCCTGGCTGGCCGCTATTTATGGCCGCTTTTATAAATATTCTTAGTGAGCTCCGAGCGCCGGCGTCCCCGCGCTGTCACGCCCCTGACGGGCCCACAATTTGAATATATAGATCTCCGTAAAACATGGCCGCTTCGCGTCGCGCCGAGGAAGGGACCGCGGACGTTTTCGGTGGGAGCGGCGTCGCCGTGCCATCTGTCTGCCCCGATGGACCCCCTAGCCGGGGGCATCGCGATAGCCTAGCGCGCTATCCTCTTTTGCGCATACTAAACGGGCCTTTGCTCCCGGACCTTACTTTGTTTCTCTCATTCCCAGGTTATTTCGATTATTCTTTCTGTCGCGTATCGCTTTCGAGTCCTGCAGGATCGAACGAGTCCGGATTTTAATTCGGGGACTTAACATGGTTCAAATGCCTCTGAGCACTATGCGACTGAACTTCTAAGGTCATCAGTCGCATAGAACTTAGAACTAATTAAACCTAACTAACATAAGGACATCACACACATCCATGCCCGAGGTAGGATTCGAGCATGCGACCGTGAGGTAGCATGGTTCCAGACTGTAGCGCCTAGAACCGCACGGCCACTCCGGCCGGCTCGTGGACTTATTTTGTGAACATCATTTCTGGCGTGTGCCCCCGCTGCGTTGACATATTTTCTGAAAAGCGTGACTGACCGCAGTCGGAACGAAAGCTTTCTCTCATTTATGGGAACGAGCGTTATTTCTCCATGTGACTTACTAGTTGGGAGCCAGCAACCATTGGAGCCAGCTTCCAGGCCCGATACAGATTCTTAATTGGTGTGGCGATTGCACACTCTAACCTTGTATACCAGTAACACAACCAGTTTGTAGCTGCAACACTTCTTTATTGATTACACATACACATGAATTCATCAGCAGTAATGATAAATTAACAACATCTGCATATCAATGTCCTATCCACAATTAGTATTTACAATATTAACCGTCACACTTGTGACAACGGCCCCTTTACGTGCCGGTAACAACAGATAACAAAATGTTTACAATGTCGGCTATCGCCTTTCTCACTCAGTTTTACACTAACTGAAAAGGTAAAATTAATTTGATGCTATCTGACCTGAAGGGTACTATTAATTGATCTGTTTACACTTAGCATTCTACTACACTCAACGTCCGGAAGATTCTAGACTTTATCCATAAAGGTCAATTTGATGAAAATGTGATGGACGCGAGCAAACGTTAATCTATTACGATTTCACAAACACACGATCGAAAGGGTGAACTTATGCTCAACTTTGGGTAGTAGGAAATCTTCTGCCTACAATAAGCCTCTCGTTGAATGGAATAGAGAAATCGCGCCTTAAAGGCGGCCGGACGACCCTGATTTCAAATCCTGAGATTTCCGTCACACTGAAGGTAGCAGGGCGAGGTTTGCTCGCGTCGACAACTATACACGTTTCTGAAAACAGGAAAACATGAGCGGCAGACACACTGTAGTATATACAAGTTACAC
Source organism: Schistocerca serialis cubense (assembly GCF_023864345.2). Lineage (NCBI taxonomy): Eukaryota > Metazoa > Arthropoda > Insecta > Orthoptera > Acrididae > Schistocerca > Schistocerca serialis. Next base: position 150,273,351 of record NC_064642.1, read on the forward strand.
TATTACAAGTTAACCAATGAACAGAATTAAGGACCCTAGTTTCCTTTGATGAAAAAAAAAAAAATCTAGATACTACGTGAAAAGATGTGCCACTCCACACCAAATGACTTAAGGTAATCTGTCTTTGCCGAATGGCTGACACTACATAAATCAAACGTGCAGTACCTAACGTGACAATCGACCGTCAGATAGGTATCTGAAATTCCAATAGGAAACTAATGTCATTTCAGTACACATAAGAAATTACTAAGAAATAACAACTACCAGTAATTCGTAAAACCAGAAAATTCTAAATCTATAACTAAATTAAGAAATGACGTTCAAGTGAACCAGCTACTTCAGCGTGCCACTAAGCATCAAATCCAAACTTACAAATGCGATGCACTATTTCTAGCCACTTCAGTAACATAATTTCATTGCCGTTCCAGAACATAACTCGCCTCGCCACCACTGCAGTGAATGTTTTGCTGGCCACTAGCACGAGCAACTGCAACAGTAAACAGTCCTTAAGTACGCAATAATATTCACTATATATAGAAGGAGGGACCCATCACGAAAGCTTGTCGATTAATTTTTTCTTCTTTATGTGAAATTCACACGCCATCCATCCACATAGCTCTGGAGGTATTAGCAAATCCTGGTCGCCACTGGCCAGCCGTGTCAATACAACCTTAATACATTCCGGCAGCGACCCACGCTTCTTCGTTGCTCCAACTCAACTGGTCCTCACGGCATACGGCCGTGCCACGTGACATGGTATCGCCATCTCCCCACAACGACAACATCGAAAGCACATCACGTCACAGACTGAATCGGCTCATGCGCGGACCCACTCTCCTCGACTTGCGCACGCGGGCCACCATAAATAGCCTGCCTCAAAGACGCAAAGAGAAAAACGCACAGGGACAAGGATCAAAGATGGAAGTAAGAATCGATATCGCCTAGCACCAGAAAGCCACCGGCTCATTAATGTCCCTTTGATGTTCCTTCCTATATGCCGAATATTTATCCACAGGAGCTCTCCCATCAGCCAATGGGCTAGCCACTGGGGTAACAGCGTCAGATCACCGAAGATAAGCGCTTCCGGTCTTGGCTAGCACCTGGATGGGTGACTGTTCGGGTCTGCCGTGAGCTGTTGGCAGCGGGTGCTCTCAGCCCTTGGAAGACCAATTGAGGAGCTACTTCACTAGGAGGTAGCTCCTTCGTGCACGAAAACTGGTAACTGCCGGGAGAGTAGTGTCCTGACCAAATGCCCCTCATCCGCATCCAGTGACGCCTGTGCGCTGAGAATGAAACGGCGGTCGGTGCGTGCCGTCGGACCTTTCGAGACCTTTGTGAAATCTGTAAGAAACAGTCTAGATAGCGATGGTTATTTTATTAAAATGACTGTTTCGACCTAGTCTTAGGCCATCTTCAGACGAGCACCATCGGCTGATGCTGACGCCGTCTAGAACAGTCAGTAGACTTCAGTCGCTGAACTGCTCAGTTCAGTACGAGCCGAATGTCTTCCGCAGTCCGCCGTCGGTCGTTTCTCACGGCGCGATCCACCGTAGTAACAACAGAAGAGGTCACGTCGCGATGAGCCTGTCCTGACCGACTGCTTTCTCTCAGTGACGCCCGTTTGCTTCACGCAAACACACGGAAACATGACATACTTTCAGAATGAGATTTTCACTCTGCAGCGGAGTGTGCACTGATATGAAACTTCCTGGCAGATTAAATCTGTGTGCCCGACCGAGACTCGGACTCGGGACCTTTGCCTTTCGCGGGCAAGTGCTCTACCATCTGAGCTACCGAAGCACGACTCACGCCCGGTCTCACAGCTCTTACTTCTGCCAGTGTCTCGTCTCCTACCTTCCAAACTTTACAGGCAAAGGTCCCGAGTTCGAGTCTCGGTCGGGCACACAGTTTTAATCTGCCAGGAAGTTTCATATCAGCGCACACTCCGCTGCAGAGTGAAAATCTCATTCTGGAAACACCCCCCCGGGCTGTGGCTAAGCCATGTCTCCGCAATATCCTTTCTTTCAGGAGTGCTAGTTCTGCAAGTTTCGCAGGAGAGCTTCTGCAAAGTTTGGAAGGTAGGAGACGAGATACTGGCAGAAGTAAGAGTTGTGAGACCGGGCGTCAGTCGTGCTTCGGTAGCTCAGATGGTAGAGCACTTGCCCGCGAAAGGCAAAGGTCCCGAGTTCGAGTCTCGGTCGGGCACACAGTTTTAATCTGCCAGGAAGTTTCATGACATACTTTGTTCGTCATACACAGAAGATATTCGGGCATCAATTTCCCTTACTGGCATTCCTCCCGCAGTCAAAAACAGCGCTACGCTTCGTCGTTCCTCTTTCCAGGCTTCCATAGTATAGTCGGGCGCACACATGACTCATTGACCTCACATCGAGCACGTCTAACAGTCAAACGGCACAGCAGTGAACGTCTGCATTGTTCCTTCTTAATTACGAATAGAGGGCACTTCTAACTGCGTTACCAATTTCCGAGTCATGCTCGTTACATGATCTGCCTCGTTTTCATTTGACTGTCCCTTATATTAAATTAGGTACAAGAAAAAACTGCTGCGCATATGCCTCAATTTGATCCCTAATCTCGCTCCTTTTATTTCCATGATCCCTACACGAAATTGACTAAGGAGGCATTAGAAATCTTGGTAAGACTTCTTACAGCGTTTCACCTGTCTTCCACTGGTTCCTATTTAAGTTTCCTGAGCATGCCTCTTGGTATTTGTTTGGTGTATACTGACGTGTTCCGATCATCATAGCAGACCCTCTCTGAATCCGTTCTTCATCTGCCGTTATGCCTACTTAAATAATGACTCCAATTGCTGCAGAAATAGCCAAGAATTAGTTCCACTAATTTATTGTAGTGCGGCTCGATGGCTCACGCAACACAAGAGCTGAATAGTGCCCCAGTCAACTAACTATAGCAAAAAGGAGTGGGCGCAGCGTATAGGGTAAATCTACGCAGTAAATCACAACTCCTTAAGCATGCGTCGGCCAGGCGTTATTTAAGAAATTTGCGTTGCGATTTAGTTTGGTTTTGGAAACGTGATGCTACGTATCGTGGCATTCGTGGATCGTTAGCTTTCACAATTGGTCATGTCATGACGAAAGCCCCGACGCAATTTCTACAATTCAAACATAATATATGTTATGTTCTCTACGGAAAACTGTGGCCAGTGCGTAATGCAGTCCACGTGAGGATACGTGGATATTAAAGACACATGTGGTGAGACAGAGTAGGTCACGATTTTATATGCAGGTCTTGGCTTGCATATGGAGTATCCCCATAATATGCCAGATGAATAAGTTCGGGCCGACTTAACATGTTATGGCAAGAATCTCCAGATAAACTAGTAACTTAGTACAAATAATGCACATTTCATTGATCGCAGTGGAATCCGTGTATTACAAATGGGGCTAGATGACGGGAAGGTTTTTGACTGAAAGTTGTAAAAAAATGGCCCTGTTAATCTGACATCAATAACTCGGAGCGCCTCCAAAACAATGAATGTGGCAATCTTTAGATACGAAATTAAACAAGAATCACAGTTAATTAAGTTTATTAAGTGTGCATTAAATCATCTGACAAATATTGACAATATCAGACTACACTCCTGGAAATTGAAATAAGAACACCGTGAATTCATTGTCCCAGGAAGGGGAAACTTTATTGACACATTCCTGGGGTCGGATACATCACATGATCACACTGACAGAACCACAGGCACATAGGCACAGGCAACAGAGCATGCACAATGTCGGCACTAGTACAGTGTATATCCACCTTTCGCAGCAATGCAGGCTGCTATTCTCCCATGGAGACGATCGTAGAGATGCTGGATGTAGTCCTGTGGAACGGCTTGCCATGTCATTTCCACCTGGCGCCTCAGTTGGACCAGCGTTCGTGCTGGACGTGCAGACCGCGTGAGACGACGCTTCATCCAGTCCCAAACATGCTCAATGGGGGACAGATCCGGAGATCTTGCTGGCCAGGGTAGTTGACTTACACCTTCTAGAGCACGTTGGGTGGCACGGGATACATGCGGACGTGCATTGTCCTGTTGGAACAGCAAGTTCCCTTGCCGGTCTAGGAATGGTAGAACGATGGGTTCGATGACGGTTTGGATGTACCGTACACTATTCAGTGTCCCCTCGACGATCACCAGTGGTGTACGGCCAGTGTAGGAGATCGCTCCCCACACCATGATGCCGGGTGTTGGCCCTGTGTGCCTCGGTCGTATGCAGTCCTGATTGTGGCGCTCACCTGCACGGCGCCAAACACGCATACGACCATCATTGGCACCAAGGCAGAAGCGACTCTCATCGCTGAAGACGACACGTCTCCATTCGTCCCTCCATTCACGCCTGTCGCGACACCACTGGAGGCGGGCTGCACGATGTTGGGGCGTGAGCGGAAGACGGCCTAACGGTGTGCGGGACCGTAGCCCAGCTTCATGGAGACGGTTGCGAATGGTCCTCGCCGATACCCCAGGAGCAACAGTGTCCCTAATTTGCTGGGAAGTGGCGGTGCGGTCCCCTACGGCACTGCGTAGGATCCTACGGTCTTGGCGTGCATCCGTGCGTCGCTGCGATCCGGTCCCAGGTCGACGGGCACGTGCACCTTCCGCCGACCACTGGCGACAACATCGATGTACTGTGGAGACCTCACGCCCCACGTGTTGAGCAATTCGGCGGTACGTCCACCCGGCCTCCCGCATGCCCACTATACGCCCTCGCTCAAAGTCCGTCAACTGCACATACGGTTCACGTCCACGCTGTCGCGGCATGCTACCAGTGTTAAAGACTGCGATGGAGCTCCGTATGCCACGGCAAACTGGCTGACACTGAAGGCGGCGGTGCACAAATGCTGCGCAGCTAGCGCCATTCGACGGCCAACACCGCGGTTCCTGGTGCGTCCGCTGTGCCGTGCGTGTGATCATTGCTTGTACAGCCCTCTCGCAGTGTCCGGAGCAAGTATGGTGGGTCTGACACACCGGTGTCAATGTGTTCTTTTTTCCATTTCCAGGAGTGTATTTACATGGTAAATGTGGGTACAGGATCGGGAGCTGATTCTAAATAATCGCGTCTCGGTATAAAACAATAATATCAACAAATTCATACCGTGATTGCTGAAGTGTTAGCGTTAAAAGATAGACAGCGCTTTAAAAAGGGCACGTTCTTGCTTCCGTGGCTGGGTTTGAAAGCATATTAATCGTAAAAATCTGCCAGAAGTCGTTAGAGTGAAGCTTGAAAATTACTGAAACTCAGTAGTCATGTTTCGACTGTTCCTACGACTTGTCTCACCGTCGCCGCTAGAGGAGGAGGAGGAGCTTAGTGTTTAACGTCCCGTCGACAACGAGGTCATTAGAGACGGAGCGCAAGTTCGGGTGAGGGAAGGATGGGGAAGGAAATCGGCCGTGCCCTTTCAAAGGAACCATCCCGGCATTTGCCTGAAGCGATTTAGGGAAATCATGGAAAACCTAAATCAGGATGGCCAGAGACGGGATTGAACCGTCGTCCTCCCGAATGCGTTCTCGCTTCCCACGCCCGGGTTCCCGGGTTCGATTCCCGGCGGGGTCAGGGATTTTCTCTGCCTCGTGATGGCTGGGTGTTGTGTGCTGTCCTTAGGTTAGTTAGGTTTAAGTAGTTCTAAGTTCTAGGGGACTGATGACCATTGCTGTTAAGTCCCATAGTGCTCAGAGCCATTTGAACCTCCCGAATGCGAGTCCAGTGTGCTAACCACTGCGCCACCACGCTCGGTGTCGCCGCTATATCTCACCATGTTTATGTGCAGGTGGAGGCTGAAGTGGTCGTAAAATCAGTCATTGTTTTCGCACCAACAAACTGCGCGTGCCCGAAATATTTCCAAGTCGCCCCGCTCATCTGCTCAGACAGGCGTCTGGCTGATCAGCTGGCGAGGTGCGGAGACGAAGTCTGGCAAAGAAAATGGTCTTGTGATGAAGAGCTTTCATTCTATTTGCTTCCAAAGAGGAAGACTCGGAATTTCGTTCTCCACGTCATATTTTACTGGCTGAAGTACGGATATTCTAAGCGGCGACCAGTAAAAATATGCCTTAAAAGAAGCTAGTCTCTTCTCTGTCTCAGATTGCAGGCGGTTAACCATTAAAATGTTTCCTAACACTTGGTTCCGAAAAACTGCGTTTTGCTCTCTCCCTCTCTCTCTCTCTCTCTCTCTCTCTCTCTCTCTCTCTCTCACTGTGGTTTTCCTTGCCCGGTGAGAAGTGTCCTGAACAGCACAGCCATATCTCTCTCTTTCACATTTTCATTTATTGATTTATTTATTTATTTTACGTTGGCCAATCCTGGCTGCCCTTACAATGTGTTCAACAATCCATTTTTGCAGAGCTTAGGTTTCGTGTCACAGTCAAAAAAGGTGGCCTGACTGTGGGTTCTCACTCCACATTTCGGTCTTTATCTCCTGAGGACCGTGTATTTCGAACTAAACCCTGTTTTCTGTGTTTTGCTCACGAAAGCATCTTTCCATACTTTGCTAGAAACGGCATTTCTTCTACTTCCAAATTCCAGTCGTAAAACAGTTTCTGCAGGTGCCTCTAAGGGAGATTCTGTTGTTACTTCTGTGACCGGAGCCCTGCAGCATCTCCTCAGAGGAAAGCTGGTCAGCCAAGTGACGATGACCTGTGCAGCTCATGGCTGGCCCCTTCCGGGAACTCATCCGGGGAAGGACCTGCTCACTTGCAGCTCAACTTAATATGTTTCCAATGTAGTCCTTCTGTTTAGACTGAACCGAGCAATACAGCTACACTGATTAGATCCTGGCAATCAAAGGTACAGAACTACATCTCATTAGTCAGTGGGAATTAATTTTCTGACATGAGTAAGTAGTCTTTTTAACTCTGATTTTATATTAGTTGCAGAATAGTTTTGGGGAAAAGGTCACGTAACAATAGATCTCAGTCACGCAGCAGCTCCCATCCCTGCAGCATCACATTAGGGCATACCCTTTCATTTGTGAGTTCTTAGGAGTCTCTACTTAGAAGGAACTTATTTTGATTGTCCTGTGTGCTTTTTAGTACAAATTCTTGTATTTCTTTAGTATTTGTTGTTTACTTGGCACAGTCCCGTGTTTAAGTATAGTCTAGTGGACAGTTCTGCCGTCTTTTGTATGGAGAAGAACTGTGTTTACTGTGTTCGATGCGAGCTTAGTTGGTGACCCTCCACTCACAGTCATGCGGCCTGATTTCACATGCGGCCAGCAGGTGCTAGTTCAGTGATGTGACACGACTCGGCTCATGGATGTCGAAATAGCTGCCTGTCACACCAGCGCCTAAGAATCAATGACTGGCTGTCCATGTTGAGGTACATTTTTAAAGTGCTCAACGAAGATAAGCAGGCGGCACTTAAGCTGTCGCCGAACTGGGGGGAGGGGGGGGGGGGCACTGAGAAGGACGCTTTCATGTATTCATGTATTTTTCAATGTCGCACGCTGAGCCCCTTGTGATCACGCCACAGGAGGTGTGAAAACAAATAAACAACCTCTGCTAGATCTGATTACGTTCAATGGTTTTGTACGGACCCTAGTGGTTACAACCCGTACATCAGATAAAAAAATTGCAATCACGCTACACTCCAAAGGGCACGACCACGTTCAGTGGCGTTACAGGCACACGATTTCCTTAGAGAAGGGTTAAATCGGCCAGGGGGTGGGGGGGAGAGTACAAGAAGGTTGTCAACAATGTCAAAGGTTGTCCGGAAAGTAGTCCTGTTGTTCATCGCAGTATGAACTGTTGTTTACGACAGCGAAATGAGAGAATCAGTGCCCGAGGGAAAGTGTGGATTCACTGACTCCCTTTATGAAACACCCTGGGACCTTTTCGTGACGATACCGAGCGGTGTTGTGTCTGAAATGTTTTCCTCTGCAGCCCATAAGAAGACCACGTAATTTCTACACTGTTGTTGTTGTGGTCTTCAGTCCTGAGACTGGTTTGATGCAGCTCTCCATACTACTCTATCCTGTGCAAGCCTCTTCATCTCCCCGTACCTACTGCAGCCTACATCCTTCTGAATCTGCTTAGTGTATTCATCTCTTGGTCTCCCTCTACGATTTTTATCCTCCACGCTGCCCTCCAGTACTAAATTAGTGATAACTTGATGCCTCAGAACATGTCCTTCCAACCTATCCCTTCTTCTAGTCAAGTTGTGCCACAAACTCCTCTTCTCCCCAATTCTATTCAATATCTCCTCGTTAGTTATGTGATCTACCCATCTGATCTTCAGCATTCTTCTGTAGCACCACGTTTCGAAAGCTTCTATTCTCTTCTTGTCTAAACTATTTATCGTCCATGTTTCACTTCCATACATGGCTACACTCCATACAAATACTTTCAGAAACGACTTCCTGACACTTAAATCTATACTCGATGTTAACAAGTTTCGCTTCTTCAGAAACGCTTTCCTTCCCATTGCCAGTCTACACTTCATGTCCTCTCTACTTCGACAATCATCAGTTATTTTGTTCTCCAAATAGCAAAACTCCTTGACTACTTTAAGTGTCTCATTTCCTAATCTAATTCCCTGAGCATCACCAGACTTAATTCCATTATCCTCGTTTTGCTTTTGATGATGCCCGCCTTATACCCTCCTTTCAAGACACTGCCCATTCCGTTCAACTGCTCTTCCAAGTCCTTTGCTGTCTCTGACAGAATTACAATGTCATTGGCGAACCTTAAAGATTTTATTTCTTCTCCATGGATTTTAATACCTACTCCGAATTTTTCTATCGTTTCCTTTACTACTTGCTCAATATACAGTTTGAATAACATCGGGGAAAGGCTACAAACCTGTCTCACTTCCTTCCCAACCACTGCTTCCCTTTCGTGTCCCTCGACTCTTATAACTGCTATCTGCTTTCTGTACAAATTGTAAATAGCCTTTCGCTCCCTGTATTTTACCCTGCCAACTTCATAATTTGAAAGAGAGTATTCCAGACAACATTGTTAAAAGCTTTTCTAAGTCTAGAAACGTAGGTTTGCCTTTCCTTAATCTTTCTTCTAAGATAAGTCGTAGGGTCAGTATTGCCTCACGTGTTCCAACATTTCTACGGAATCCAAATTGATCTTCCCCGAAGTCGGCTTCTACCAGTTTTTCCATTCGTCTGTAAAGAATTCGCGTTAGTATTTTGCAGCTGTGACTTATTAAACTGATATTTCCGTAATTTTCACATCTGTCAACACTTGCTTTCTTTGCGATTGGAATTATTATATTCTTCTTCAAGTCTGAGGGGATTTCGCCTGTCTCATACATCTTGCTCACCAGATGGTAGAGTTTAGTCAGGACTGGCTCTACCCAAGGCTGTCAGTAGTTCTAATGGAATGTTGTCTACTCCCGGGGCCTTGTTTCGACTCAGGTCTTTCAGTGCTCTGTCAAACTCTTCACACAGTATCATATCTCCCATTTCATCTTCATCTACCTCCTCTTCCACTTCCATAATACTGTCCTCAAGGACATCGCCCCTGTATAGACCCTCTATATACTCCTTCCACCTTTCTGCTTTCCCTTCTGTGCTTAGAACTGGGTTTCCATCTGAGCTCTTGATATTCATGCAAGTGGTTCCCTTCTCTCCAAAGGTCTCTTTAATTTTCCTGTAGGCAGCATCTATCTTACCCCTCATGAGATAAGCCTCCACATCCTTACATTTGTCCTCTAGCCATCCCTGCTTAGCCATTTTGCACTTCCTGTCGTTATAATTTTTGAGACGTTTGTATTACTTTTTGCTTGCTTCAGTTACTGTATTTTTATATTTTCTCCTTTCATCAATTAAATTCAATATTTCTTCTGTTAGCCAAGGTTTTCTACTTACCTATTTGATCCTCTGCTGCCTTCACTATTTCATCCCTCGAAGCTACCCATTCTTCTTCTACTGTATTTCTTTCCCCAATTCCTGTCAATTGTTTCCTTATGCTCTCCCTGAAATCCTGTACAACCTCTGGTTTTTTCAGATTATCCAGGTCCCATCTCCTTAAATTCCCATCTTTTTGCAGTTTCTTCAGTTTTAATCTACAGGTCAGAACCAATAGATTGTGGTCAGAGTCCACATCTGCCCCTGGGAATGTCTTACAATTTAAAACCTGGTTCCTAAATCTCTGTCTTACCATTATATAATCTATCTGATACCTTTTAGTATCTCCAGGGTTCTTCCATGTATACAACCTTCTTTCATGATTCTTGAACCAAGTGTTAGCTATGATTAAGTTACGCTCTGCGCAAAATTCTACCAGGCGGCTTCCACTTTCATTCCTTAGCCCCAGTCCATATTCACCTACTATGTTTCCTTCTCTCCCTTTTCCTACTCTCGAATTCCAGTCACCCATGACTATTAAATTTTCGTCTCCCTTTACTACCTGAATAATCTCTTTTATCTCATCATACATTTCATAAATTTTTTCGTCCTCTGCAGAGCTAGTTGGCATATAAACTTGTACTACTGTAGTAGGCGTGGGCTTCGTGTCTATCTTGGCCACAATAATGCGTTCACTATGCTGTTTGTAGTAGCTTAACCGCACTCCTATTTTTTTAATTAATTATTAAACCTACTCCTGCATTACCCCTATTTGATTTTGTATTTATAACCCCGTATTCACCTGACTAAAAGTCTTGTTCCTCCTGCCACCGAACTTCGCTAATTCCTACTATATCTAACTTTAACCTATCGATTTCCCTTTTTAAATTATCTAACCTACCTGCCCGATATAGGGATCTGACATTCCACGCTCCGATCCGTAGAACCCCAGTTTTCTTTCTCCTGATAACGATGTCCTCTTGAGCAGTCACCGCCCGGAGATCCGAACTGGGGACTATTTTACCTCTGGAATATTTTACCCAAGAGGACGCCGTCATCATTTAATCTCACAGTAAAGCTGCATACCCTCGGGAAAAATTACGGCTGTAGTTTCTCCTTGATTTCAGCCGTTCGCACTACCAAAACAGCAAGCGTTCAATGGTTTTGTACGGTCCGTAGTGGTTACACCCCGTACATCAGATACGAGCGGTGGTGTGTCTGAAATGTTTTCCTCTGCCGCCCATAAGAAGACCACGTGATTTCAACACTGGGGGTCGCGAATCTGATCTCCAGCGCACAGGCGTTGAAAGAAGGGGTAAGAAAGGGTGTGACGACGTTCCCTTCATGTGACACTTCCACAGTGGCGATGTGTGGAATTGTGGTGTAAACTGGTGCCAATGTGACACTATTAGCACACATTACACGTCACATGAACTCTGGGCTCTGGTCTTATTTTTAGCATGTGTCGACACGTGGTTTCAATCTTTAGGGAGACGTCACAGGACGCCACACTTTTACATCATTACAGAGGAAGATTGTAGGCACCTTTGAGCCAAATTTCAAACTTCTTGTCGCAATGGGGGACAAGTATGAGGTGATCCATTAATTGTACTGCGTAGTGTATATATACGATTTACTGTATTTAAGCGATTTAGAAGACAATATGACCAGCTCTCTCAGTTTGCAGCTGATTCCATCATTTACCATCTAATCAATTCATCAGAAGACCAACTGAAAAATTATTTAGGAAAGGCATCTGTATGGTGCGGAAAGCGGTAGTTGACTCTTCAGAATGAAAAGTGTGAGGTCATCCGCACGTGTACTGAAAGAAATCCTTAAAGTTTCGGTTTCACGATAAATCAAACAAATCTAAAGGCTGTCGGTTCAACTAAATACAATGGCATCAGAATTTTGAATAACTTAAATTTCAACGCTCACATAGAAAATATTGTGCGTAAGACGAATGAAATATTGCTTTTTATTGACAGAAAACCTCATAGATGCAGCACGTCTGCCAAAGAGACTGCCTAACTACGCTTGACCGTCCTCTTCTGGAGTAATGCTGCGCAGTGTGAGATCCACATGAACCGGAAGTGATGAAGGAAATCTTCTTTTTACCAGCAAGAAATAGGAGACTGTGGGTCACGGATATGATACGTGAGTATGGGTGGCAATCATTAAAAGCCGGCCGCTGTGGTTCTAGGCGCTTCAGTCCGGAAATGCGCTGCTGCTATAGTCGTAGGTTCGAATCCTGCCTCGGGCATGGATGTGTGTGATGTCCTTAGTTTAGTTAGGTTTAAGTGGTTCTAAGTTCTAGGGGACTGATGACCTCAGAAGTTAAGTCCCATAGTACTTAGAGCCATTTGAACCATTTTTTTGAAGGCGTCTTGCAATAGTCGCCGAAACGTCGGAATTTTACAGATAACAATGCGGCATAAAACCCAGAAGAATTTTATTGACTGTGACAACGGCCGCGGAAGGAAATAGGCGTGGCCTTACAAAGGAACAATTTGTACTAACTTAATTCATGTGAAAAAGTTTCCGACGTGATTATGGCTGCACGATGGGAATTAAGAGACATTGGACGTCAAATGGTAGCTGTAGTTGGAGCTATACGCTTGGGACATTCCATTTCGGAAATCGTTATGGAATTCAATATTCTGAGAGATAGTGTCAAGAATGTAACGAGAATACCAGATTTCAGGCATTACCTTTCACCACCGACAACGCAATGGCGGCGGCCTCCGACAGCAGTTGCGTTTGCTTAGAGTTGTCAATGCTAACAAACAAGCAACACTGACTGAAATAACCGCATAAATCTATGTGGGGCGTACGATGAACGTATACGTTAGAACAGTGCGGCGGCGAAATTTGGCGTAATGGGCTATGGCAGCAGACGACTGGTCCGAGAGCACATCTGGGTCGTGACCATATCTATTGGACTCTAGACGATTGGACAACCGTAGCCTGGTCAGGTGAGTCCCGATTTCAGTTGGTAAGAGCAAATGGTAGAGTTCGAGTGTGGTGCAGACCCGACGAAATATGGACCATGGTTGTCAACAGAGCAATGTGCAAACTGGTGGTGATTCCGTAACGGTATGGGCTGTGTTTACATCGAATGGACTGTCTCCTCTGGTCCAACTGGACCGATCATTGACTGAAAATGGTTATTTGTATGTCCATCCTTGTGGCTGGTGGCCTGTGGGACTTCAGCCTTTCACTTACGTGAAACACCTGCAGCCCTCGCTTTGATCTGGTTTTGTTACATTTCAACTAGTTTCGGTCACTCAATATACCATCTTCAAGTCTTAACTGACACTGAGGGGCTGACCTCCAATCGTATACCCAATCCTGTCAGTGGCCAACATGTATGCACTGGCTTCCGTTGAACATTGTAGGACGTCATGGTCTCCTGACCCCCATTCCTTACATATTCCGCCCTCACAATCATATTCCGCACATCAAGACGCTTCATTCGAACCCAAGTTTGATAAGATAAAGTCTGTGTTGTATGAATTCATGTAATCGATATGCAAATAACAAGTAAATCGCAAGTGCGCACCGAGATTGAAATACTCGAAGCTGGTGTACACACACATATTCAAGACACGACGGTCACAAAAGCCTTTACTTCTGGAGAGGCAAACCACATGCCAGGAGGTCGGTCCCTTCAGAGGACGAGTCAACCTATCTACATCAGCCGGCGACCACCCGTAGAGCAGACAGTGTTTGCCCAAGTGAAAGGGAGAACGACCCCATGTTCAGCTTAAAAGCAGATTTCGCTACATTGTGTGGGAGCGCCCAGACTATATTCTTCAGAAACATAGCACACAGTTTCAGAGGTTTCCACAGGGAGACAGCAAACGCCAAACGCCGATGCTACAGATTTCCGGATTGGTCGCCTTAAACGAAACGTCATTCTCCCGTTTTAGTAGAGCAATGCTGATTGGCTGACGATATTCCTGATGCCTTGAGCTGAAGGAGTAATTGAAGAGATCGAAAGATATACCCCTTCACGTCTGGCGTGGTGAGGGGCCGTTCCGTTGTCGCTCTTGGAGCGAGAACACATAACGAGAGCGTGTGCGCTCGTACGTGTACTCAAAGAGCGAGCAACAAGTCTCTCCTCAGTACTTCACTGGGAGAGCACCTCTGTCGAGAGCGAAACGGAATGCGACTCTATATTGAGTCCTTGTGATTAAGCGTTGTTCACTGTGTTAGCCGCCACACTTGTTGTGCGGCGCGAACGGACATAGTTATAGTTAAACGCCTGCGAGCGAATTTTTGAGTGGCATCGCGGTGGACTTGTTATCTGACCGGTGTACCACGCCAATAGTTAGACTAGGGGCGAATAGGAGTCCTAGAATTCATCAAGGTGTAGGGAGAGTTTGATTGGCGAAGGTCAATTCAGATAGAATAAGAGTTATCTCATTTGTCAGCAGCGAGCAGCACAGACATCAGTCATAGCAGCTTACGGTATTGTGCGCTACAGCTCTTGCAAGCCCCATATTTCCTCCACAACAGTAGACTTCACTGCATTTAACACGCACAGCCTCGACCGTACCTAGCAACATTCTAACGGATAATTATTCAAGTTGAGTAGACGTGGCTCTCAGCCATTGTGCCAAGTCAATACCAATCTTAAACTTTGTACAGAAATTTCATTAGCGAATCCTATCCTTAAGAGGTAACTTCACATTCCGAAAAGAACCCGGAAATAACTTGTTCAGTTCATAACTAAAAGTGCCGTTGTGATTTCTATGAATTTTTGCAAAAAAAAAATTGTAATTTTCGTTAGTTTCATGTTTTTCTTACACTACTCCAGTACCCAAGTATCCCACTAGTTACGTAAGAAATTTTGTGAATTTTTGTGTCATTTCCTTACAGCAGACGACTCCAGAAGATATTTATTGCTGAAAGTTTTTCAGGCATTTCTCTTTAGAACGTTAGGAGCGTCTGTCCGACATCTGTAGTAGTGTGGGGGTGGAAATTGCATCTTGCAGGAGCCACAGGGTAAAGGGTACATCTGAGATTAATCCGTTGCACAGAATGACAGAATAGCATCCACACGTCGCTCACAACTTTGCAAAAGCTATGTCATCTCTGTAACCATCAACTATGAACTTTTTATTGTACTCTTAAACAAAAATGCAATAACAAGACACAATAATTCATTTCACCGAATAAAATCGCAAATCTAGCGTCAGATCCAACAAACAGGTTCCACACAAAAATGAAAAATGTACTATAGTCTATTGAAGAGATACTGGATGACAGACAAAAAGCTTGTATGACACTTACTGAACCTAAAGCCTTAAACTCTGGAGCTAACCAAAGCTTCATAAAGTAAGACCTGTCATTAACTACAAAAAAAGCACCCATATACGTCCTCACCATACATACACACGCTATACATACTCACACAACAGTATAAAACGCAAAATGACAGGACAGTGAAAAATACAGAAGAGCAAATAAACCATACAAAAGATATATTCCATGGGTACCATAACAGGCAATTCCTGCCTAATACCAGAAGAGAAGATAATGATGATGAAGATATACTCCAGATACAGGTATGTTGGTCTCATTTGATGTATAAAACATGTACTCCACAATCTCAGTCAAAGAAACAATCAAGATAATACAACGAGACCTAGATACTTATAATAAGTTACTACAAGAACACATAATAGAGATAAGCACACTCCTATACCTCATTACTGACCAAAACAGCGACATGCAGAGATAAACATACTACAGAAAAACACGAAGATCAACTTATAAATAGAAAATACAGGTCAAATAAATTTCCTAGCTATATCCATCACAAAGAAAAATAACCATCACTCATTCAGCATTTACAGGGAGAACACAACAGCCACAACATTACATCAGTTACCTAACCACCCATAGACCCAAAACAAATCTGCCCTCAGATATACAACCGACAGATTAAACACAGCAGTGCCTGATAGATTTAACTATAATGAAACTGAACAAAGAAAATCCAGTGAAAAAATAAAAGTAAAACGAAACACCACACAAATCCAGAGACCAACGTCAGCCACCACACACAAACACGAACACACGCACAAACACACACACACAAACGCACACACACACACACACACACACACACACGAACATCATCACCTCTTCACAACAAGAGAACAAAATAGAAACTCAATAGACAAGTTGGTACACATTCACATATGAAAACAAACTGACGCACGGAATTGGGATTATCCTGAAGAAACAAGGAATACAAATAGCCTAACAAAGTAACAACTCTATACAGAAATGTCTAAAAAAGGAAGAGCAAAAATCTGGCATTTACCAGTTCCAGTGCTGTGATGCTCTATACCTAGGACAGGCAGGCAGAACTTTTGAAATAAGGTATAAGGAACGCATCGTGGAAATATGGCACCAGCCGTTCAATATTTTCAAAACATCTCAGCATCAAAACCATCACCCTACCACAGTAGGAAAGGACTGAAGTTTTCAGATTCACGAACAAGAAAGATCGACTACACCTACATCAAAACTTCTAAATTCAAAAATCATTAATAGAAAAGAAACACATAATAAATGACCAGACAAACATCGGCCACCTGTCGCTATTTAAACTAATAAAATATATTGTTGGCAGAGAACACTTCCAATAGATAACACAAAACAATATCACGAACTTGATCACCCACCACTGTACTATAGTAAAGCAATACCTTAGACGCAGCAGTTAGGACATGTTAGCTCCCTTCACACACACACACACACACACGCAAACAGAATAAGCCCAATTTAAAATAAAATAAAAATAATGTAATTCTCTTTCTCTCTTACACACACACACACATACACTCTCTCTCTCTCTCTCTCTCTCTCACACACACACACACACACACACACACACACTGTCCCCCTAATCGGAAAATATAAACACTCACAGGGTGATAGCAGACGCTCTCAACGCTATCAAGACAGACAAAAGACGAATGCATCCTGCACAAGCAAAACAAAACACGCGAAATGGTGAGAGAGGACACTGATACTTCCAACACAAATGGTTCAAATGGCTCTGAGCACTATGGGACTCAACTGCTGAGGTCATTAGTCCCCTAGAACTTAGAACTAGTTAAACCTAACTAACCTAAGGACATCACAAACATCCATGCCCGAGGCAGGATTCGAACCTGCGACCGTAGCGGTCTTGCGGTTCCAGACTGCAGCGCCTTTAACCGCACGGCCACTTCGGCCGGCGCTTCCAACACAGAAATGTGAATGTGTTAAGTGCAGTGAACGTGCTGTGTGCAGTAATTGAACACATGTATGTGGAATAAGAGGAACAATGTTATAAAAAACAAAAAAACCGTGAATAACGAAAATAATAAAAACTGTTTATAGTAGCCGGCCGAAGCGGCCGTGCGGTTAAAGGCGCTGCACTCTGGAACCGCAAGACCGCTACGGTCGCAGGTTCGAATCCGCCTCGGGCATGGATGTTTGTGATGTCCTTAGGTTAGTTAGGTTTAACTAGTTCTAAGTTCTAGGGGACTAATGACCTCAGCAGTTGAGTCCCATAGTGCACAGAGCCATTTTTTTGTTTATAGTAATAAGTAAACCATATGAACTATTAATGATCATAAAAAATAAAATTGTAAGAGAAAAAAAAACAAATCGTTACAGTGATGATTGGAAATGCTTTAAAATAAAACGAAACGAATCTGGTCTTAATAAGGCTTTTATAAGTGTTGGTAAAAGCGGCAATTAACCTACACAGCCGTCAGTTTATTGGTGTTTGTTGCCATCGTGAAGGCACCCAATTTTTTAATGCAATATTTCATTTATTGTAAATAGTTCAAAGGAAATGGATAAAAAGACCACATGTTTACAGTGCCGTGTTGCTGGTTAAAAAATACCGTACGTGCCTCATGTTATAATGTGCTATGTATAAAGCACTCCCACACTGTGTATCGGTTCCAAAAGATTAGTTTAATGATTTGTCCCTGCATGTCTACTAGGAATACACGAGCATTTTAATTCGCATGACAACATTCTTACAAATCGATACGTAAGGCAACGAGAAATTAAAGGCTATAAAATTTTCTAACATTAATTCTGCAGACTACAATTTTTGGAATATAATTAACAATACAGTTAACGCATTAAATTTTGGTTAAACTATAACCACTTGATATAACTTACCTTCCTTTTCAGCACAGAGTTATCGTTCAACACTGTCAAGCAGCAAAAATAGAAGACTATGGACTACATGCAGCGGCGATTAACAAAAATTGTGACCACTTGCAGTTAAGAAGTTTTTTTCTACGCTGTTCGTTGCGATGTCATCCTGTGCTGCAACTGTTTTGTTTTATGAGACTGGCAGACTTGTTTTTTGTTTAACCACGATTAACATACCATGATACCTGGCAGCTGTGCAGTGGAGACAGGGGGCTGTGTGCGGCAGCTTCGCATGACAACATCAACCGATAACGCAACTCTATCTTGTAAATGTCTGTAGGGAAACGCCAGAGGGCTGTCACAGCTCTGTAGAGGGCTACAGCTTTCGCCTGCAGCAGTTGGAGCTTCGCAGTTGAAAGCTGGCTACAGTTCTGCTAGCTGTCCGGTACCGTCTTAGAGCGTCTCGACTAAAGACCACGCGGCACCCGAGATCTAGGGATGGTGTTTTTGACTAGTAGCTGAAACGTTCTCGGGTCCTGGTTTGTACCGCACCAACGCTTAAATTATCACAGTCTGCCTTTGGCAGTATAGCGGCGCAGGAACGCCGCTTGTGTTCCGCATTTGGAGCAAGTGCTCACTCACTGTGCGCGACCCAGCGTCCCACAGGTGGAACGATTTCTACGTCTCGATCGTGAGTAGCACTGTCTATGTTGTTGTGTCCTGCCTGCTCGTCGAATAT
Organism: Schistocerca serialis cubense; assembly: GCF_023864345.2. Lineage (NCBI taxonomy): Eukaryota > Metazoa > Arthropoda > Insecta > Orthoptera > Acrididae > Schistocerca > Schistocerca serialis. The sequence goes on from NC_064642.1 coordinate 150,292,093, forward strand.
GGGGTGCCTAGGAAACCTGCTTTCTCGGACCGCTAGACAACAATTCAAGCAAGTCGTACTACTTCGCTTCGCCTAGAGACTGCTGCTGTCTCGGTGTCGTCCTAGAGAGGGATCGGTCAGCCTACTATTGGCTGGCGTCGTCTCACAGCCCTTTCTGCTCTAACCTTCTTGACCGTCGTATCGGCGCTTACCTTTACGCCGAAACATATGTCAAGGTAGTTACCGACGCTGTGTGTGACCAGATCATCAAGGAGACGAGTTGCTACCTCTGATTTTGCTACGCCAATGGCAACGTGGTAATGTCAGCGTGGACCACGCCGGATAACGCATGAGAACGATCCGTATATTGGAGTTACCTTTTGAATTACCAGACGAGGAAATTCTTGCGGCGCTGCGTCCTCTACGGTAAGATGCACGATTGGATTGCATAGGGATGGACGCAGGTCAGGACATACCCCATCCTGAAGAGAGTCTGACAGGTCCAGATCACCTACGCAGCCATGTGACATCAGACCTTCAAATCAATGGCTGTCGCGCCATTATTATTTATGACAACCAGCCTAGGATATGTTCCGGGTGTGGCAAAGAGGGAAATCTTTGATCCGAAAGCATGCTACACAGAATTACACGACTCCCACCCTCAGATACGGTGATCCCGTCGACATCGACCATAATACTGGTGATATACGTGGCTGCCCTAACTTCTCCCGCAGCCTCATACTCACCACGTCGGAGGTTCGAGTCCTCCCTCGGGCATGGGTGTGTGTGTTGTCGTTAGGGTAAGTTAGTTTAAGTAAGATAAAGTAGTGTGTAAGCCTAGGGACCGATGACGTCAGCCGTTTGGCCCATAGGAATTTACCACCACCACCACCGCAGCCTCACAGCGCCTGCTGCTTCCATGATCCGACCCATCTCACTTTCCCTAGGGACATTGCCTGGACGATTCATCGAGTCGACCGGATGCCTGTCCTACCCCCTGACAGGACATACTGGCGACTCGGCTGGTGACTACAAGACACAAATGGAATGGCTCATAGCGCCAACCGAGGCCTTCGTGCTAGAACGACACAGATCTGTCGTTCTAAAACAGCTTTCCCCAAGACGCTGCAAGTGGAGATGCACGACGGTGTCAGAAGAAGATATAGAGTCAGTAGAAGAGGATGACAATGCCACTCAGAACAGGACGACTCATGGCGACAGTGACGGGCCGGCGCAGCTGACGGGGATATCTCAACCCCCCAACTGCCAAACTGCATGACCACTGCAGTTCTGGATGAATCACACATCTCCTTAGTCGTTACTAGCACCCCATGTGTCCTTCCCATGTCTGGAGGAACACATGGAAGACGAGAAAGTATCCGCAATCCCCACAACCATCGTCGCCACCGTCAGCAGCTCATCACGACTGTCACTACACAGGGCAGTCAACAGATTACACACAAGCAGCCGTCGTCGAAGCCTTCGCTTTATCACCACCTCTACAATGGAAGGAACGAGGACGAAGAAGCGGCTGAGGACATGTTACCAGCCGGCCGGTGTGGCCGAGCGGTTCTAGGCGCTTCAGTCTGGAATCGTGCGACCGCTATGGTCGCAGGTTCGAATCCTGCCTCAGGCGTGGATGTGTGTGATGTCTTAGGTTAGTTAGGTTTAAGTAGTTCTAGGCTCTAGGGGACTGATGACCTCAGATGTTATGTCCCATAGTGCTCAGAGCCATTTGAACCATTTTGAACATGTTACCAAATATGAGGTGCACCTAAGACTGTGCAGAGGCAGTGTCACTGATTGGGGATATCACGCTGGACAATGTCAATGTGCCACTCGACAAAGGACCAGACGATATGTCGATTTAATTTTACCGAACATTTCACGACTTACTAATGTCACGGTGGATGGATATGTACCAGGAATTGAAGACCAGCAACTTCAGTGTGCCACGTAGCTTCGTCACAGGACCACTAATACTGGTCGACAAGCCCTCCCGAGGATTTGTAATTACTGCTAACCATCCACTTACCATGTTCAACGCGAACTATAACATGTACACTTGACTTCTGGCAATGCACATATGGACTGTACTACTGCTAATCCTTTCTCCCGAGCAGATGTCACGAGGGAGCGAAATCCACCTATAAAGGTCCACCAGCTAATGCCGGGACTTGACAGCACTATCAGCGTCTTTATCGTCTTCATGTTGCACTCATCTCCACTGAAAGTGCCTTCTACAATGTTTTCGATAGTCTCCAACACCAGTTTCTCCCGTCGGTAGTGGCTCGTCTGGGTTTCACGCTGCATTTCGCTGACATTCTGCGACGATTATTAACAGGTGTGGTCTCACAAGTGTAGTTCCATAGTAGGGTGATGGGATGGTGCACGTCCGATGTTCCGCAACGCAAGGATGCTCCCATCCACGAATTTATTTCTAATTGCCTTGGAACCGTATCAGGACTGACACTAACTGCTTACGCCTTTCACTATCGAGCATACGCTGATAATCTTCTCCTACCTGACCGATAGGACGCCGAGATCTGTGTGGCACTGGAGTGAATCTTGTGATATGGTAGTGCTGCAGGCAGCCTTCTAAACGTTGTCAAGTCATCAGTCATGAACATCGTTAGTGGCCTCCAGCAGAACGGGAGGTTGCCCTGCCTCAGGTTGACAATGGACATCACCTTTACAACCAACATGCGTTGTATTGTCATGGCGAACTACCACAGATTGTTACAATCAGTTCGCACAGACATCCACCACCATCTCGTACGCAGCCTGGACCTCCTCCAACACTTGTGTCGGTCGCACACATTGCGCTCGCTCTGCCCAATAACTCCGACTTTATCGTATAATCCAGGTACGTACATGCTGGACTCCGACCACGTGACCACCGACGTTGAAGGATTTTTCCCAGATTATACTGCATCACGTCCGCAGCAATGCCACAGAAGCCAAGCACGCAGAGGTTCGATAGCCAACAGTGTGGCAATCGATCCACATATCCTTTCTTCCCAACGCAGTCAGGGCATTGTGGTACCGTGTAGTCAGTCACAAGTTTGTGACGAAGCTCCGCCTCCACGATATTGGACGATTCGATTCCTCTTTGTAACTGACTTGTCCTTGTGCACTCACTTAGGAACACTGATCGACGTGCACAGCATAATACAAAGTAGGGCAGCTGACGACACACATGCTTGCATGTTATCTTCGCATCCCGCAGTTGTTGAACCATGGATAGTTCTGTATCCTGTTGACACTCCCTTCCCACCCACCAACCACAACGCAGTCTCATGGTTTAAGCGCGTGTCCGCTGCATATCTCTTCCACGATCAGGAGAAAACGAAACTTGGTTATTGGCAATATGTCTAGGATATCCACGACACCATCGAAAGAACACGACAATACCGGCGCTGTTTCCCCAACTCCCTGTGAGGGGTACTTCCTATCCCCCCTCCGCGGATGGTCCCATTTTTTTCCTGTACCGCTAAAGTCTATTTTTCTGTTTACATCAGTATAACATCCCAGTGGTATGCACACAGTGTGTAGCTTAGCTCTTCTTTTCTACGCTACGAACTGGGACACTGATTTCTGCAAGAAATAGAAAATAAATAAAAAAGGGGTAGCGCCGTTGACTACTAATCAGAACGTCTAGGGTTCCGGGTTTGAACATCGCCACTGCTTAAATTTTAGGTAAAAGTCATCAGCAATGCCGGCCGCCCTTGACATGCTTCACTTCCTGCCTGGGCATGGCCCACATCCAACGCATCCACAGCGCGTCTCGCTTTCTGCGGGGGCAACTGCCAATGTGCTGTACTGTGAGCGGTACTCACGCGCTCGGCGAGACGTATCAGGAGGGATCGCAACAGAAACACTATAACACGCACTGAGAAACTCGCACAAATGGGGATTACTAAATGAACGAACAGACTACATATCCAAGACAGAACACACCATCTATAAACAAATCAGACATTACAGGCACCGTAGCAGACGTCAAAGAGACGACTAGGTTAGTTTAGATGAGCTCTCCAGCACAACGGATACGTCCAAATCGACAGAAAGGATCACAAAGAAGAACATGTAGGCACCTAAATAAAGGAACGTTAAAGATAGATGAAATCAGATACAGACACGTGTTATCATAATTATAATTGTAACTAGTTATTTTACTAGGTGCCACGTTAAACTGCTACTGTAATAACACAGATTTTTACCACACAGAATAAGAGTACACACATGATAAAATATACGAAGACACACTATAGATATCAATACACAGTAAACCTTTATCACATTGTATACAAATGCCATGTTGAATGTATGACTACTGACTTACTACTGCTCCAGGCACCCTGGAAAACCTGTAAAACACTAACCTAGAATTAAGTAGACTAGCATACCAAACACCAGCGACTCTTCTATTACACCACTCACCATTCACGCCTTTTTGTTGCTTTGTATGACTGGAAGCCTACTAACGTTCGTGTTTTTAAAACAACGAGGTTTTGCCGTTCTCCAGTCGCCAGTGGCTTCTCTGCTCCACCTAACATGGTTCCATACAGCAGTATAGTATTACCTTGGACATTTTTCCAACTATGCACTTTTCACCTCTAATTGCTAGAGATTTTGAAGGCATTGCACGATAAAACAGTTCCGTTTCATCGGTATCATAATTCGCAATTACGTTGTGCGGTATTATATTCCATTCTGTTGTTATACTTCCCTACTCATCCTTAGTTTCCGCATATACTTCGTTCCAGACGATGCAGTATCTAGCATTAAAACTGTCTAGCCATTCTGTGTATGCCTTGGCTTCTATTTTCCCATTCTCTTTATCGACTTTCAGTACTTCACTCCCCAACGTCCAACGTCTGTCCAGACAATATTTAGATTTAGTGTTCTGCCCATGCACTTACGACCCCCCCCCCCCCCCCCGCCAAACCATGTCGTTAATTTCTTCATTTCCCGTTTTCTTCACCTTTCTTTCCATTTGCCCATTCCCTTTCATCCATTCATGCAGTAGCTTATCCTTGTTTCTTAAAGGTTCATGAATTTGTGTTTTACCGGATTTGAAACGCAACATTATTTCGCCCACAGAGAGTTTGTCTTTATTGCTAGCCTCAATTACCTTAATTTTTTTGTTAAGTATTAGAGACAAATAGTTTTTGTTTGACATCATGTTGTCACTTAAAGTACTACAAATCAACTAAAACTGCAGGAAGTAATGCAGGAAGTGCACTTCCTTGGAATACTTGACCTTGTTCAACAGAAGAATAACCTACTTCTTCAAATAACATCACTTTCAGGGCTGTACAACCTTCGCGTTAAAAGCGGCGTCCTTGTGTATACGTGAATAAGCCACACTGTAGTACATTAGCACTGCATACAGTTTTACCACTTTATGCAATGAATTATTAATTAAGTCGCGAAATATGCATTCCGTTTCCGCGTTAGATACGTTGGTATAGAATGCCTCGGGAATGAAATATTTGTGAGGTTTGTCCAGATTTCCGAATTATTCAAGTTCCGTTTTGATCAAATTATATTGCTTTAAATAAAAGAGTCATTAATCTTTGAAAAATGTAGAACAGGCCACAATCAAAGGCGATACCAAAGATCGTTAACAGAACGGAACACAAACCTAATGGCAGTTGGTTGCAATTTTACAAATAATATTAGAAGCACCACTGGAGCGAGACTGAACTGCTCAATTGCTGCAGAAAACGATGAAGTTTGGCAACTCATATAAATTTAGCCAAGGTTAGTCTCAAAGGAGGACGTCACGGGCTGTGGAACACCAAAAAGTTGAAGACGAGTGTTCTACGAGCCATCTCACAAATTAATTGTCCTCGGTGACCCGCTGAAATGAAGTCGGCAAGAGTTAGTTACTTACAGGCATCCGGCTTCTGTCTCTTGAAATCCAGTCCACTGAGTGCGTCACCTTCAGTGGGCCAGTGTGAACAGTGCACGCACTGCTGCGATTCGGCGGGCGCCATCTCAAACTGTCGACTGCAGCACGAGAACACTAAGACTGACAGAGAGCGGTCCTCCACAGACGACGGAGCAGGCAGATGGGACAAGCTGAACGATCTAGCGAGACGCCATAGCAGTGGATGCTAGGCGAGAAACTCAGAAATATGATTGAGGAAAAGCCTCTATCGACTGGAGCCGACACATGGCTCAGATTTACACTCCAAGGGGGGAGGGGGGGGGGGGGAGGAATTACGTGAATGGAACGAAAATCGGTAGATGTGATGTACATGTACAGACAAACAAACGATTATAATTTCAGAAAAATTGGATGATTTATTCAAGAGAAAGATCGTCACAAATTGCGGAAGTCTATAACGCGTTGGTCCACCTCTGGCCCTTACGAAAGCAGTTACTCGGTTTGGCATTGACTGATAGAGTTGTCGAGCGTCCTTCTCAGAGATATCGTGCCAAATTCTGACCAATTGGTTCGTTACATCGTCAAATTTCCAAGCAAGTTGGAGGGTCCTGCCCATAATGCTCCCAACGTTCTCAGCGTGGGAGACACACTGCGATCTTGCTTGTCTAGTTAGGGTTTGGCACGAACAGTAGAAACTCTCTTCATGCCCAGCCACCCTGGACTTACATTTCAGAAACATAATGCCCGTCCACACACGGCTAGAGCTTCTACTGCTTGCCTTCGTGCTTCGAAACTCTGCCTTGGCCATCACGGTTGCCGGATCTCTCGCCAGTTGAGCACATTTACAGCGTTATGGAAAGGGCCCACCCACCATCTCGCGATTTTGGCGATCTAACGCTCTAGTTGCACAGAATTTTCTTGGAAATTTGTTGTAAGTTCCTATGAGATCACACTGGTCAGTCATCGGTCCTTAGGCTTACACGCTACTTAATCTAATTGAAACTAACTTACGCTAAGGACAACACACACATCCGTGCCCGAGGGAGTACTCGAACCTCCGACAGGGGCAGCCGCGCGAACGGTGGCAAGGCGCCCTTGACCGTGCGGCTACCCCGCACGGCCAAGTTGGATAAAATTTGTCATGATGTCGCTCAGAAGGACATCCAACATCTCTGTCAATGGGTACCAAGCCGAATATCAGCTGTCATAGGGGCTAGAGGTGAACGAACGCTTTACTGACTTGTTCAATTTATGAAGCTCTATCTCATGAGTAAATCATCCAATTTTTCTGAAATTCTAATCATTTGTGTGTCTGTACATGTACATCACATCTACCAATTTCCGTCCCGTTCAGATAATATCTTCGTGTTGGTACAAACGCAAAATGTCCTAATAATGAGAATTTTTCAGTTCTAAAGTCTCCCAGGGACCACGTCAAGTCTCCGTGGTGCAACTGCTGTTCGTAGTAAACCACATGTCTGACGGGGTCTCTTTAGTGCCTCCGACGTGGTTATCTCAGTCAGCAATTTTAAGAGCCTACTGAGGAAACCACACCAAAAAATCATTTCCTGGTGTGATCTGCAATTTTACAGAGACTGTTGTCTCCTAACAATCATTCATTTGTTTCTGCTAGTCAATTTCGATGCTGCAAATGTGGATGTATACATCAGTGCCAGTGCCCTTGATGGTTTGGTTCCGAAAAATGATGGTCTCTTTTAACACTAAACTAGAAGTTGGTCGTTTGTAAGCCAAAGAGAATACGAGAATGTCAATATCTGCTGCTGCTGTTATTCGGACAGAGGTAACTTACATGTTAGGTTTGTCAAACACAGCACTACCACATTGTCGATTTGGATGTGAAGCTACAAGGTGCATGCCTTTGATCTTCCTGAAATGCCCAAGACCCGAACGCCGCCTCACAATGTGTGGTTGACACATGCTTCACTGCATTATATGTCCTGGCATCGAGCGGCATTTCTATAAAACTCTAGACCACTCCCATTCTACTAACAAACCTGTCCTTTCGGGAAACCACTTTGTTGCGAATCTCGATCAGCGATGAGTACAAATTAAGTGTATTAGGGGTTATTCAGCGGCTAGGCATAAGCTCCCGGACGGAAGCAGTGCGACAGTATCTGTCGATGACATGAGCCAGCGCAGGCGAAGCGGCGCCAGGAGACAAGTAGCATTACGTGACTAGCTGGACGCTGTAGCCGTATGCATAACAGGGATCAAAGTAGCTTTATCACATCACATGATGATATAAATATACCAAGTGCGTGGTCAGTCTCCAGGGAGGAGGCATAAAACATTCTACAGGCTTTCCGTGATGCACATAGTACAAATAGGGGGTCAGGAGGACCCTATAGTGTCGAGATCTGCTAGGCATACTGACACAGAACCTGTGTCGTTCTACGGCAGACGTGGGAGACTTAATGCGATTCGCTAGCCTCGGCTCTGCAATAACCAGGGAGATAGATTCCAGAGTAAGAGATTCAACTGACAGAAAGTAGAGCAAGATAGTGCCAGTAGGGATTCTCAGTTGTCAAACGATAAGGGATTTATGAATTCTACCCTGCAGCAGTAACCACACCTCACCGAGTTCCGTATCCTGCACCTTAGCATTAGCTTGCTCCCTCTAGCTGTCAGAGTTGCAGAAGCTGCCCGCACCTGCTTCAACTCTTCGAGAAGATCTAGCGAGGTAAGACACCTGAATACGATTCGTTTCAATCTCACTCCCTCTCGGGACACGACAACTAGTGCTGTGAGACAGAAAGTTGTATAATCGGGTCATATAGCAACTGAAGTCTTCCTTCTCCTGAACTTTATACAGCATCTTCACGGAGCCGGCATGGTAATATTACTGGAAGCCGGGCCGGTGTTCACCTACTCGGATGTGGAAAACCGCCTAAAAATCACGTCCAGGCTGGCTGGAATACCGGCCCTCGTCGTTAACCCGCCGGACAGATTCGGACCGAGTCCGACACGTCTCTCCGAATCTCGGAAGCTGCATGCTGACGCGCGCGGCTATGTCAGAGCAATTGCCGTAATCTTGGACAACAAATAGCAAAAATCTTTGAGGTTTTGTGTTGCCCATCAACAAATAAAAAGTTTTATAATCATATCTCTGTTTCTTAAAAGCCATTCTGAAGCAAAGATGTGTGCCATTTGATAGAACTTTCGATACACTTCTAAGGTCATTTACTGAATCAGCCTCGTATTAATAATAGGAAGACAGGAAGAAATAGACCCGATAAAACTCCTTAAAATGCAAGTGTGTCTCGCTTTAGTGCCGAGAAGCGCATCTGCAAGCATATCTCGCTATCAGTGCTACGGAGGCGCATAAACCAGAGAAGGTCTCCGGCTGTGGAAGTTACTGGCGGAGCGGCGGGCTATGAGGGCGGCGTGCGGCGCGCGGCCTCAGGGTCGCAGATAGCATCGTAACAAGTCCGGCGAGCGGACAGGTTGTGTGTAGTCTTGACCAATAGCGAGCGAGACGGGCGCCGTCACGTGACAGCGGGGCCATCAGTCAGATGAGCGCCGTCGATAGGGCGTCGCGACCGGCCAGAGAGCGAACCGCCGCGCCGGCCCGGAGACGTCGCCGGCTTGCTAATTGGTCCTCGGCAAGTCATCAGCCCGTCACCAGTGACGGGTGGGGCGCTCTCCGAATTGTGGCCGGCTTTTTAGGCACGATTACATATTGTTTCCTCTCCACATCCGTCTCTTGGCTTCTCATTGGCCGCTATCTGATTTAGGTAGACATAGGCCATCCGTCTACCGTCACAGATTTGTGTCTGCTCATATTCCTATTTTTCGGTTTCCCGGTCGCAGGATCGAAATTTTACAAGTACAACAGACTCTCGCTAGAGTTTTATTACACATCAGTTAATCTGCGTTCTAGATATGGTCTTATTTTCTTAAATACTGCATGAATTTCTCATGTCATTTTCAGTGAGGCTGCGAATTAACTCAGACTTTTATGCCTTCTGGACCAACGCAAAGACACATCTGTACTAATTTGCTCCACCACAGTTACTGAGTTGATCGATTAATACAAAAATGGTCACAACAGTCGCAGGTTCGAATCCTGCCTCGGGCATGGATGTGTGTGATCTCCTTAGGTTAATTAGGTTTAACTAGTTCTAAGTTCTAGGGGACTGATGACCTCAGCAGTTAAGTCCCATAGTGCTCAGCCATTTTTTTTTTTTTTTTTTTTGGTCACAACGTGTGACAACTGCCCGAGATAGGAAAAGAAACTCTCATTCTTGTAACAAGTGAGGTTGCTCCATGGTAACGGCAGTCCTCTGGAGAACTGGAGTTCAAATTTCCACCCAGATTTAGATTGTTCGTGTTGTCCCTAAACCCTTACTGTCAGTGGGACATTAAACCCTTAACTCTACCATTTCGCGTAAATGTGTCACGACAAATGATTCCTTATTAATGCAGGTAACCTTGATTCTTCTTTGTCAACGTGAAACAGGTCCATACGGAACTGTATCATACGGAAAGGCTTTCATTTTCACCGTTATCAGTATCTGACGCCGCAGGTTACCTGAATGTGAAGGTAACATGCCTTTGGAAGAGAGAGAACCTCTCACACCAATCTAGTACGACCATATTTTTGTGCCTGTATCCCTTCTGTGTATGAAAACAAGATTGGGTGATTGAGAGATCGGATTTAGTTTTGAACTTTGGCGGGAAACTGTTACCCATAGCGTAACATGGTGGTTCCGCCAACTTGAGATGGTGATGGAAGAAACTAGAGAGGTTTCTCTACATCCATCGTGCTCACGAAGGAGAGTTTTCGTGTTCGGATCGTTATGTTGCCTTGGTGCCTCTTGGCAAATCCGACCTTAAAGAATGGAAGTGGTCTTACAATCTCGTTGCCACCCGTTGAATAAAGACACGCTCTCTCTGACGAGTTTACTATAGATGCGTTGTTACTAGTCGTGGTGAAGACTGATATGATGCTGTCCCAAGTCATGGGCCCTTAGGTAAAGCAATATGTTACTGATTTCTTCTACCAGTGGACCATCTGCATTAATAATTAGCACCGGTAAAGGCATCCTGGTTTGCGCTAGGTTAGACAGCAATAACATTTGCCCTCCATAGGAAGTGTGTTCGTCTGCAGTTAATTCATTGTCCGTTTGTTCAAGTTAACCGTTATACGCATAATCGACTTAATAAAATTGTAGTTCAAAGTTAAAAAAAGTCTTTAAATTACGGTTTCGTACCACATTCCATCCTACCCTGGGGGATTTATACAATTTTACTAACAATATCTGTTCAGGGAAAGATATTTGCTGTCAGAAAAAGAGGCCAATACAGTGAAAACGATTTGCTTCTGTCTACAATACCACGTTTCTCATTCATGTTCGCGTGTTATCCGTTACGCACCTTTGTTATAAGCCTAATGTATAGAAATCTGATCATAGCTAAATTCCATTACGGATAACAAAGATGAAAAGGCAATGAGAATGTTCAGCCACTGGCACTGGCTTTCACAGAACAAGGCAGATAACGAAAACAAGCAAGCCAGTGTGGAGTTGCTAGTCTCCGATCGGATGCTTTCCCAGATGGCGGATAGGGGAGCATTCACCAGGTATGGTGGACACCGAGGAAACAAAATACCCGGGGCGGGCCAAAACTAGCAAACTACTACTTTGCAGCTGAGAGTTTGGTCTCCAAAGGCTAAGGGCAGAAAACCCCGAATAAAGACTACCCGTCCTCCGGTAGAGGCTGGACGTAGTGTTGACAACCCACACTGAAAAAAAAACAGCTGTTATGAAACTTCAGCAAACAAAGGCCAGATGGTTAAAGGATGACGGATATGGATATGGAATGGACAAGGTTATGGAGGACGGGCAATCAAACAATGGAGTAAAGAAAAGGTATAAAAATAACATAAAGCGTAAATAGGATTTATTCGTCGATACTTAGAATGTGCGATCAGTATACCGTTCAGGATGCCTGAAAACGAAGCTAGACCAAATAATGAATCTGAAAGAGAGTATCATAACATTACAAGAACTAAGATGGACCGGGAGTGGAATCCTAGAAAAGAAAGAAGCAAACATATTTTATAGCTGTAGCGAAAGGAACCATGAGTTGGGGCAGGATCTGTGGTGCATCACCAACTAAAACACTTGGTAATAGAATTCAACCCCGTAAACCCAAGACTATCGACAGGGTAAAACGAAAATTCTTCAATTGCGCCATAATTAACGCCCATCCACTAACTGAAGAATCAGAGGATGAGGAGGAAGAAGCTTTCTACGAATCACTTGAAAGAGCTTATAATGAATGCCCAGGGCATGGTACAAAAGTACTAACCAAAGACCTAAATGACCAGGTGGGATGAGACCAATAATTGGTATCTGCAGCAAACAAGCTGTAAGTACTGAGAACGTGACTAAGTTGATACTATCTGCAACATCTTGAAACATGATGGTAGACTGCACATCCTTCCCACACAAGGAAATACGTAAGGAAACATGCACAGCACTAGATGGAAGTACAGTAAATCAGATCGGCCATTAATAATTGATGCAAGGCACAAATCAAACTTAATGGATGCAAGAAGTTTAAGAGATCCAAATATAGACGCTCATCACTTCCTAGTTTGTACACGGGTGAGGGCAAGGATATCTAACACAGTGAAAGGAACGAGGAAAAATGTAAAGAAAACGCACAATTGAAAAAAGGACCCAACAGAGGAAAGAGAGGGAGTGGATAACGCAAATATCGAAGAAATGGAGCTTCTGAGAAGTGCGAACTAGGAAAGGAAATTTTATAGGGGTGATTAGGGCACTGAAACCTCTCAGGGGCAGAACAAGTTTAATAACAGATGAGAACGGCGAAATTATAAGCGAAAATAAGGGCATATGTGAGAGGTGGCATCGCGACTTTGATAAACTCCTTAATCCAAGACCCAGTGTTGTGCTAAGGAACCCAACAGAAACACAGGATACTTCAAATGGCTCTGAGCACTATGGGACTTAACTTCTGAGGTCATCAGTCCCCTAGAACTTAGAACTACTTAAACCCAGCTAACCTAAGGACATCACACACATCCATGCCCGAGGCAGGAATCGAACCTGCGACCGTAGCGGTCGCGCAGTTCCAGACTGTAGCGCCTAGAACCGCTCGGCCACTCCGGCCGGCGAAACACAGGGGCAAGAGGACCCAGATAACAGTGCAGACCCACCTAACTCAGAAGTGGTGAGGAGGCGTCAGGAACGGACGGCATTCCAGCAGAAATTTTCAAGCAAGGAGACTCTGAATTGGAAATGAACATGCTGAAACGTGAATCTAATATGGGAAGAAGAGGAAATGCCTCAAACACGGAGAGAGGGCATTATGTGCCCTATATATAAAAGAAAGGAAACCAAATGGAATGCGGTAACTATAGAGGAATCACACGACTTAATCTGGTGTATAGAATCCTCTCTAACATACTGTATGACCGACTCCTTCCAATAATACAGAGGGAAACGGGGTCGTACAAATATGGGTTTACCCAGTAAGTCAACTATCGACCTGATATTTACTCTAAGACGAATTCTGGAAAAAAAACAAAGGAATATGGGCTCGGTACGTATCACTTTTTTATCGATTTTAAAGCAATGTACAAGAGCATAAACAGAGAGCAACTATATCAAGCTCTAGATGAATTGAGTGTTCCAAAAAATGTGGTAAGGGTAGTAAGAATCACAATGAGAGGAACGAAAGGTAGCATAAAAACTGGAGGAATGTTGTCCAATACGTTGGGAATTAAAAGTCGAGTACGACAAGGTGATGTGTTGGCATTCCTCCTAGTCAACGCCGCCTTGGAGAAGGTGATGAGAGAAGCAAATATCTCGAACAGGGGGGGCCGTCTTTCATAAAACTGTGGAGATACTGGCCTATGCGGGCGACATCGACATAGTAGGAAAACTCTGACGGCAATAGAAGAGACATTCACCGCACTTGAATAGGCCGGCAGGGATATAGGACTAAACAACAGTGAGCAGAAAACAAAATACGTAACTCCTGCGAAAGCACTCAGGCAGAACCTGCCAGGCGAAGTAACGATGGGTAGTTATACTTTGGAAAGAGTCGATCATCTTAAGTACCCTGGTTCGATGTAACTGGTCTAAATGATACCTCAAATGAAGTAAAGCTGAGGCTAATTGCTGCCAAGAAAGCGTATTTCGCCTTAACAAGGTTTCTATCCTCAAGGCTCGTGGCTAGAACCACTAAACTAACCATCTATAAAACACTAATCACACCAGTGTTTACATATGCCTCTGAAACCTGGGCTGTGACAGCAAACGATGCTGGATCGCTTGATGCATTCGAGAAAAGATTACTCAGGAGAATCATCGGCCCAATTTGCGAAAGGGAAAGATGGAGGAGGAGACACAACAATTAAGTTGTACGCCATCTACAAAGATCAGTCCGTTATAAGAATTGTGAAGGCATCTAAGTTGAGGTGGGCTGGACACATAGCATGGATAAACTATACAGAAACACCAAAAAAGGTTTTACAAGGAATGCCAGATGAACACGGGGAACGTGGTCGACCGAAAACTAGATGGGAGGACGGAGTCATAGGAAACCTTCGGAAGCTGGAACATGCTAGCTAGGGACTGGGATACATGGAAGGAGATAGCTGAAGAGGCTAAGGCTCGACTTGAATTACAGCGCAGCAGGAGAAGAAGAAATCAGGGAGAGATATTTGTTGTCAGTAAAAGAGGCCAATGCAGTGAAAGCAATGTGCTTCTGTCTAGAACACCACGTTTCCCACTCTTGTTCGGGTCCCCGTGTTATCCGTTACGCACCCTTGTTATAAGCCTATTGTATAGAAATCTAATCATAGATAAATTCGATTACGGACAGCAAAGATGGAAAGGCAATGAGAATGCTCAACCACTGGCAGTGGCTTTTACAGAACAAGGCAGAAACGGAAACACGCAAGCAGTTAACTTTGATCTGGCTGTCTCACTCAATATTTTCAAAGAAGCAAGTAGCCTACTTTCATCTGGCAGTTTCTTCCTACGATCTTCCTGAGGAGAAGCAATTAACTTTCAGATATACAGAGTGATTCAGGTGAATGACCTGACTTTAAAACTCTGTCCTTAGTGACGGAAACACGACACAGAAGAGAAACAACTGCTCAGTACCTAGAAAACCCTAACGTATTCCAATGTTACTGCAAATACTATACGTTTGTCCACCACCAGCCTCACGTACAACATCTAGAGGACAGGTAAAACAGTCACAAATTTTATGTAAAATTTCTCCATAGACAGTAATCACTGTTGAAGTTGTTTTTTTTCGTATATGTCACCGGGAAAGTTTCGAAACTTGGTGCTGGAGAAGAAAGAGAAGATAGAGTGGACAGACAGGGTAACAAACGACTATGTACTGGAAAGAGTAGGACAGAAGAAAACTATTCTGAATATTCGATTCTTCAGAGAAAGTTCGACTGGATTGGACACATACTTACACACGACGTCATCAAAGAGGAGATCAAAGGAACTACAAGACAAGGAAGAAGAAGAATTCAGCATCTGAATAACATGAGATATGGAAGGAGATACAGCTGACAGAGGGAAGAAGCTGAAGACAGGGAACATTGGTGTCAGAAATTCTCCGTACGAATATACTAGGCAGTATACTACATACCATAATAGTAATACCATTAATAGTAATAGTAACATTATTATGTCGAGAGCTAAAGGGAAACCAAAAAAATTGCTTCACGTAACCCCACAACTGAAGACTGCGTGGGGTCACGAATGACGGTGTTTGAAGCTAATAAAGTAGGGCAATGTCTCAAGATTGCGTGTGCCCTACCCCGCGTTTTGACAATGTGTCTCTGAGAAACTATTGGATATTGTTGTAACAGTATGGTAGTCCTTCATCACGTTGGAATATGAAATCATTAGAGTCCTTCCCAAATTGCGGAAAAAGTCACATCTGCAGCATTCCAAGAGAGCTCATACCAGTCATTGTGTTACCCTTTAAAAATAATGATCTATATACCTTTTTGTAAGAAATGGTTCAAAACACAGTCACAATCTCTTTCATGTTCAAAGTTTTCCTGTGAATTCTAGCCCCAATAAGCGCACATTATGCTCAGCTTTATCGATAATAAGAGCTGTTGGTGTGTAATTCATAAATAAACTCGTTCTTGCCCACCAAAACCAATAATTAAGGAATTTATTTTTATTACACTACCGGCTACGATCATATGATCCTCTTCAGATGGACTGTGCACTATCGTGATATTGTTATAATACCATTTTTTTGGCAGAGGAAAGGGGTTGGGGAGCGGGGGGAGGACCACTACAACTAGGCTTGTTCTTTGACATATCTTATAACATATACCGACTGGACGTTATCCACTTTCCTCTGTCTGTTTCTCCTTTAATCTGCAAACAGCACACATAGGAGAAGTATTTCAACCAAAGAGTCGCTATCGTCGCCAACAAAACTCTAAAGAACAGTATGAAAGGATCCTGGAAACAACCTTACAAGGAGCTCACCTACTTCAGTTGTATAACCTACAGTCGACAAATTTTAAAACAGGATTCCATGGAACTACAGCCATCAAGATTGAATATAGGCATCTGCGCAGATTCGTTCCTCAACCTACCGTCGTCCCGGAATTGCTTCCACACTAGATCTCGGATTGTTCTTCGCTGCACAACTTAGTGTTGTTGAGACCATTTGTTATCAATAAACTAGAATCGGTTTTAAGGACCTCTAGCTACACCACCCCACGATACGACAAGATTCAGTATTCCATGCTAGCTAATTTACCCACTGAAGCGAAACACCTATTGACAGACGTCTGCAACCCTGTATGAAAAGAGAATGAATTTCCAGACGACTGAAATAAATATGACATAATTTCTAAGTGCATCATATCGCCCGGTCTCGTTGTTCTGAAGTGTACTGAAAAACTTGCAGCGAATTTTAGGGATTCGTTTTGAATGGTGGTTAAAAATGAACTACTTGTTACCTGATGAACAGTACGGATTACGTAAAGGAAGAAGCACAATGGAATCTCTGCACCTACTAGCAGTGAACTCGAGCGCACATTCTTAAACAAAGTCTCTTAGACAGTAGTGCTTATGAATGCTACAGGGGCTTACCACAGTACGCACATTAATTTACTGATGCACAAACTCTGCTCAGTTAGGTTCCCAGGCATTTTCATCACCTGTCTCTGCAACATAACAAACCGTCGTATCGTTTACGTACAACGAGATATAGACCACTAACGCTCTACATGGAGTAAATACAAGGATCAATTCTAAGTCCCTTGTAGACTGCCGATGCAGAAAAGCTATGTGGACCTATAACTAAGATCCTGCAGCAAGCAGCTGATATCTGTAGCTGTACATCATCGACAAGCTTAGAGTGACATTGTTGCTTCTGGAACAGGTCCCCGAAATAATCTCAGAATGGTCTTACGAAACTGGACTCAACTTCTCAGACATAAAATCATTGGTTGTGATTTTCTGAAGATGTTAGTAGAATAAAACATTACTTTCACTTCATCACCATTGCTGTGAATTCTACCAAATCACTATCGATGAACGTAGACAGCAGAATGATATGGGCCAAACACTCGGAAAATATTACAGGAAAGACTTAGCAGTCACTGAGCGTAATACATGCGGTGGCTTGAACATGGTAGGGAGCTGATATACACTCCTGGAAATGGAAAAAAGAACACATTGACACCGGTGTGTCAGACCCACCATACTTGCTCCGGACACTGCGAGAGGGCTGTACAAGCAATGATCACACGCACGGCACAGCGGACACACCAGGAACCGCGGTGTTGGCCGTCGAATGGCGCTAGCTGCGCAGCATTTGTGCACCACCGCCGTCAGTGTCAGCCAGTTTGCCGTGGCATACGGAGCTCCATCGCAGTCTTTAACACTGGTAGCATGCCGCGACAGCGTGGACGTGAACCGTATGTGCAGTTGACGGACTTTGAGCGAGGGCGTATAGTGGGCATGCGGGAGGCCGGGTGGACGTACCGCCGAATTGCTCAACACGTGGGGCGTGAGGTCTCCACAGTACATCGATGTTGTCGCCAGTGGTCGGCGGAAGGTGCACGTGCCCGTCGACCTGGGACCGGACCGCAGCGACGCACGGATGCACGCCAAGACCGTAGGATCCTACGCAGTGCCGTAGTGGACCGCACCGCCACTTCCCAGCAAATTAGGGACACTGTTGCTCCTGGGGTATCGGCGAGGACCATTCGCAACCGTCTCCATGAAGCTGGGCTACGGTCCCGCACACCGTTAGGCCGTCTTCCGCTCACGCCCCAACATCGTGCAGCCCGCCTCCAGTGGTGTCGCGACAGGCGTGAATGGAGGGACGAATGGAGACATGTCGTCTTCAGCGATGAGAGTCGCTTCTGCCTTGGTGCCAATGATGGTCGTATGCGTGTTTGGCGCCGTGCAGGTGAGCGCCACAATCAGGACTGCATACGACCGAGGCACACAGGGCCAACACCCGGCATCATGGTGTGGGGAGCGATCTCCTACACTGGCCGTACACCACTGGTGATCGTCGAGGGGACACTGAATAGTGCACGGTACATCCAATCCGTCATCGAACCCATCGTTCTACCATTCCTAGACCGGCAAGGGAACTTGCTGTTCCAACAGGACAATGCACGTCCGCATGTATCCCGTGCCACCCAACTTGCTCTAGAAGGTGTAAGTCAACTACCCTGGCCAGCAAGATCTCCG
Organism: Schistocerca serialis cubense; assembly: GCF_023864345.2. Lineage (NCBI taxonomy): Eukaryota > Metazoa > Arthropoda > Insecta > Orthoptera > Acrididae > Schistocerca > Schistocerca serialis. The sequence continues at coordinate 150,310,732 of NC_064642.1, forward strand.
GATCTGTTCCCCATTGAGCATGTTTGGGAATGGATCAAGCGTCGTCTCACGCGGTCTGCACGTCCAGCACGAACGCTGGTCCAACTGAGGCGCCAGGTGGAAATGGCATGGCAAGCCGTTCCACAGGACTACATCCAGCATCTCTACGATCGTCTCCATGGGAGAATAGCAGCCTGCATTGCTGCGAAAGGTGGATATACACTGTACTAGTGCCGACATTGTGCATGCTCTGTTGCCTGTGTCTATGTGCCTGTGGTTCTGTCAGTGTGATCATGTGATGTATCTGACCCCAGGAATGTGTCAATAAAGTTTCCCCTTCCTGGGACAATGAATTCACGGTGTTCTTATTTCAATTTCCAGGAGTGTAGTTGGGAGAAGAAGTAACGGTGTCATTCTCACCATGTCCCGGTCTCACTAGTTCGCTACCGGATTATGGTAGAATTTAGTATGACAGTGTCCCAAAGTATAACCTCAACAAAATTGACAACATATAGCGCCGTGCTATTAGAATTGTTGAATCCACTCCGTCAAAATTTCTCCTGGCGGAAGCAAAAAATGCAGTTGAAAATGTGTATCAATCTATTAGCTGAGAAATTTATACTTCGCAAAGCAGCTGTATCACCATATCCTCTTCTTCAGAGACTTAACAAATTCAGAGAATTTGTTATTGCCTGGGATACAACGCGCGGCAAAGAAATACCTGTATTAGCCACCAGCTACAGTCACCTGCAATACATCATTCCGCTCACAATGAATGATGTGACACATTCGATGTTCAGACCAGAGTATGATACCTTCTTCTATCATCTAAACTTTATCAAACGAGGCCCTTCTCCATTTCTGACACCGAGGGTCTAAATGTCATTTAGCACGTCTTAACGGAATTCCCGACAACTAACCCGATATATACTGACGGATATAGGTCGAGTGAACGAACAGAATTTGCATACTTTGGTCATACTATCGATACTGGAGCTGTGTACAAGATTCATCCTGAAACGAGCAGCTTTATGGGCGAGGTTGTAGGAACAAAACAGAGACTCAGATATGCACTGCATAATATCAATGGTACTCCAATAACAACAGATTCCTGGAGCGCCCTCGAAAAACTACATCATCAATCCTGGGACTTGCAAACGAACTAAGACCCATTCAACGTGCAGCAGCTAATCTATCAGAGTTTTAAACAATACAAAAGTGTACAACTTCTCTGGATCAAAATGTATTCCGGAATCAGAGACAACGAAATTTTTGACCAATAAGCAAACAGTGGCATCGCGGAAGAAAAGCCTTTCCTTCTACGTCTGCATTATACAAAGGGCATTTGATGACTGGTACCGATTCAGGGAAACCTCTCAGATGACGAAACGACAGAGCGTTGCAATGATTCCACAATGTAAACTTTATAACTCAAACGTGAAATTGGTCATTCCCCTGAGAACGTAATTGTTCGCGGCGACTTTCTTGAATAAATATTTCACAGAGTTCTTGCCGCGACAGATTTGTCACTGTCCACTATCCAACAAAAACAACGTCACTTCCAACGTTCTTCAGTTATCAACATCGACATAATCTCTGGTAGATTATGGAAGCTCCGTGACTTCGTGACGTCTCTACGACGCAATTCGGCCAACTAAAGTGCGTAACGGCTTGCTGAAATCTAATCTCCTGACGATGGCAACAGAGAAAGTTGTAGAAAGCTCGAGACTGACAAATCTGACCTGACAAGAATTCGGTGAAACTTTATTGCGAGTACCTCTCGTCACAAGTGTCGCGACAGCCAGAAATCTATGTCCACTTTGCAAGACACTTTCAAGAAACGGACAAGATCTCTAAATTCAAATAAGTGAGGACATCGAGTGACAGCAACCATAATACTTGATTGATCCCACAGATTTACAACACCATTGTTACCAGAAGGAAAACCATACGCAGTCATTTTATAATTGGTTATAAGTGGAGTGTGTCAATCTCATGCCCGATTGCCAATGATGAACCCCATAAAACTAACTCCAATGAAAAATGGTTGCCACTTATTAACATCCGCAGCACAAGAAAAAGAAAGTTTATTTAAATCTGTTATTTGTAGTGGTTATATATAATTAAGAAATTGTGAAATGTATAGAAAATCCGCTGTCAACACGACAAATTATATGTATCTGTAATATATTTAACAACAATGTAACTGGCTAAACAGTTGGGCAGCTAGTGGCCAAATAATTACAACAAATTAAACTAAACGGGTGGTTACGTCAACTATTTTTACTGGAATTCAGCATTCAGTCTTCTTCTTTCTCTCACTTTCCTCATTGCAGGCAATTTATTCGCAATGTGGGTCTCAGACAAGATGTTTTACTCATTCTTCTTATATCCACTAGCTTTCTTTCTTCTCGTTTTTCTGGAAGTACTTCTTCATTCGTTATTCTGTCAGTTCATTTCATTTTTAGCATTCTTCCCCACAGTCACATTTCCAAACTATCCACGTATTTTTCTTCTTTCTTTTTGTTCGTCCGTTATTCGCTGCCACACAGTGCAACACTCCTGACAAAACACTCAGCAGTCTCTGTCTTTATTGTATAATCCATTTTGCTGTCAACAAACCTTTCACCTATCAAAAGTTCTTCTACTCATGGATAGTCTTCTTTTAATTTTCTCCACACAGCTTCTGTTTTGTCATTACACGTCCTAAGTATCTAAAATATTTACTCGAACCAAAGTCTTCCCTTCCAATGAAACTCTGACGGAACCTTGATGTTTGCCGATTGTCACCACTATGATGTTTACTACACTTATTCTCGTTCCATTCTCTTTCCCCACCTATGCGATCCTCTCTGTCATAAAATAGTTCTTCCTCTTATTCAGCTAACACTGCTTGATCATATGCATACTTAATTACCCTTATTATTTCTCGTCCTACATTTATGCTTCCAGCTTTTTCTGATGCTTTGTGTTAATTTCTCTGCATAAATATTGAAAACGATGGTGACAAACAAAACCCATGCCTAGCACCTCCTCCTAAACCTGCCCTAGTGTTTCTTCATCGCTAATCCTTACTACTCCCAATATTTTTTGTGTATATTTCAGGCTTTTTCTCCTTTACAATTTTTACCCTCTATTGTTTTCTCTAGTACCATGGAATTTATTTCCTAATCCGCTGTCTAATCTTTCTTCTCTCCTTCTAGTCAGTGTTTACACCATATTCCATTCCACAACTTGTATGGGGAAGTTAATATTCAGAATCCTTCCGTAACACCACACCTAAAACGTGCCAGTTCTCCCCTGTTCCGGTTTTCAGACAGAACTTGATTCACCTTCACTCGATGCTGTAATCTAGATGCACATCATCATAAATTTCTATCTCTGATCAACGCTTACCTTTGAATTAGTAGACTTCTTTTGATGAGGAATGCTCTGTTGGTGTGTCTGAGTCTGCTGTCCTTTATTCTCCTGCCATGCGTTTTATCATCATAAACTACCAACAATTACAAGTTTTTCGAGTTATCTCTCCTTCATATATGAAGAAGAATTTTTTTAAATACCTGTTTCGATAGATCTACAGAAAATTTTTAGGTCTCTTTTTCTTCATCCTGCTTATTCACGAAGTCTCGTGCTATGACTGATTTCAGCTCATGCGCAAGACGTGTACAATTAAAATCGCGTTGTGACTGTAGGTGTGATAAAGAAACTACCTCGACAAGTGGACTGATACGGCTAATGTAAATTAACGTCACGATGAAACGAAAGGCATTTACGTAAATCTCTCGGAATTTAAGTATATTCATCAACAGTAAAGCTATTGCAAGTTACATACCTAAAGAGGTTTCAAATCAATAAATCGCTAGAAGAGTCCCTGCGAACATTACTCTGACTCCAGAAGCACTTATCTGACGGAATCGCGAGTTTGTGCGCCATTAAAAGGGTTGTACACTGTACTCTTTTCATTCTCTCAGTTGTTTCGTGCCGAGAGATGCCTAACGTTCCGACGAATTTTTCTGGTTTTGCGGTTATATACCCTGCACCCATAAACAGAAGTCACACTGAACAATTTAAATAGTGGGTATAAAATATAATATTCAGTACTGGATTCCTCTTTCCGTTCATGATTCAACGTCTTCAGTATGTATCCTATTTTGATGAACTTTCTTATTTATTTCTCTTAGATATCAACGATATAAGGGAAAGGTTAGAGCCGGACTCAACGTAAAGATGAAACGTTGAGTTGCAGACAGTTACAACGAAAAGAACGTTACATATTTAGCTTTCCGCCAAGCCCTTCTTCAGAAAAGGAAACACACACACATTCATCCATACAGGCAAGCACATCTCCCGCGCACCTGTCCGCCATCTCCAGCAGCTTTTAGATATGCTGGCTATTGCCTCTTCGGAGATAGGAAATACATTTTTTCTCAGTTACAGTTACATCTATACTCCGCTAGTCACCTTGCAGCGTGTGGTGGAGACTACTTTACGTACCAATGTTCCTTGCTTCCCCCTTCTGCTGTTCCAGTCACTTGTCGTTCGCGAGAAAAACGATTGTTGATAAGCCTCCGTGTGGACTCGAATGTCTGTGATTCTATCTTCGTGGACTTTCCGGGAGATATATTTGTTGACTCTTCTAGGAACCTACGCTGTCTTAACTTTAACTGCAGACAATACCGTTATGCAGAACGCCTCTCCTGCTGCGTGTGCCACTGGAGTTGGCTGAGCATCTCCGTCACGCTTCCGAGCGTATTAAACGAATCTTTAACGAAACGTGCAGCTATTCTTTGTATCTTCTCTATTTCCTCTACCTGGTAAGGATCCTATACTGACGAGTAATATTCAGGTATTGGTTGAACTAGAGTTTTGTAAGCTATTTCCTCTGTTGAGAGCTGCATGTTCCAGAGGATTCTTCCAATGAATCTCAGTCGGGCATCTCCCTTACCCACCACTGCTTTTATGTTGTCGCTATACTTCAAATCACTCCGTAGTCATACTCTTAGATATTTTACGGAAGTAACTGCATCCAATGATTTTTTAACTAAAGAGCGTCTTTTGTCTATGTATACGCAATATGATACGTTTGTCCACACTGAGCGTCAATAGCCATTCCCTGCACCAAAAGTCGATCCTCTGCAGATCTTTCTGTCTTTCGCTACAGTTTTCTAGCGTCGCGACTTCTCGTGTACAGCAGCATCGTCCGCGAAAAGCCTCATGGAACTTTCGACGTTATCTGTTAGGTCATTTACATATGTTGTGCGAAACAGTTAACCAATTGGCAGATGAGGTATCACCAAAAGTGTTAAAGGAATACATGAGGGTCATAAACTAACTTACCAATTTCAGACACACCAAAAACTGAATTTTGAGCCCTATTTCCATACCGCCTGTGCGTGGACAAGCCGACATGCAAAGGGTAATTCGCTGACCTGTTACTTCGAAGCCGACAGTGTAGCTTAGAAGCTATATTTGGTAACTTAGATGTTTATAAGCAATTTTGCACGTGAATCTTCCTGGCAGGTTAAAACTGTGTACCGGACCGAGACTGGAACTCGGGACCTTTGTCTGTCGCGTGCAGGTGCTGTACCAACTGAGCTATCCAAGCACGACTCACGAGCTCCTTTCCACAGCTTCAACTCTGTTATTACATCATCCCCTACCTTCCAAACTTCAAAGAAGCTCTCCTGCGAACCCTGCAATACTAGCACCTCTCGGTTCGGCACAGTTTTAATCTGCCACGAAGTTTCATACCAGCGCACACTCCTCTGCAGAGTGAAATTTCATTCTGGAAACAAACCCCCAGGCTGTGGCTAAGCCAAATCTCCCCAATATCCTTTCTTCCAGAAGTGCTAGTCTTGCAAGGTTCGCAATAGAGCTTCTGTAAAGTTTGGAATGTAGGAGATGAGTTACTGGCAGAATTGAAGCTGTGAGGACGGGTCGTGAGTCGTGTTTGGATAGCTCAGTTGGTAGAGCACTTGCCTGCGAAAGGCGAAGTTCCCGAATTCGAGTCTCGGCCCGGTACACAGTTTTAATCTGCCAGGAAGTTTCGTATCAGTGCACACCCCGTTGCGGAATGAAAATTCATTCTGAAATGTTGCACGCCTTCAAGAACAAGTGGTCTAACGTCTTTCCTATCCTATTTTAAGATAAATCATGCTTAAAAATGTAAGTGTGACACACCAAGTCACCCAGTATGGAGAATCTGACTCACATTACGTGCAGAGTACGGCTTTAAAGAAACGCCATGGTTTCAGAACGATCGTAACATCATAGCGAAGCGACTGGGAAACAGCGGCTCCAAATCGTGCACTCGGAGCATCGTTATCAGAGGAAGCCACAGAGAAGAAGCTACAAGTAGAAGCTGATCCTGCGCGTTAACTCTTACGCCAGGATATATTAGATACTGGTCGAGACATACTGTGAGGGAAAATTAGTCCTTTGTCCGCATTTGCATTTCTTTTGGCTCTCATTGGATGGCAACAGATTGTGCCGTCATACAAAAAAGCGCACGTGTCAGGGAGGTGGGCAACATTTCGCGGGGAACACGCGCGCCGCGCAGGAAATGGCGGCGGGGATCCACATCGTATAAAGCAGCGAGTTTATTGTATGAAGAGCGGCGTGGCGCGCGCCCTGGCATGCGCGATGTGCCACCAGAAAGCGAGGGGTCAGCGGCTTTACAGCACACCGCCACCCCCGTGACACCTGCGGCCGCACACACACACACACACACACACACACACACACACACACACACGCAGCAGCGACGGCTTTCACTACGAGTATAGCTGGCCGCCAGCTGTGTTGGCATCGCAGCCCGACGCTTGCAACATTCCACAGTTGCGCACTCGTGGTCTTCCGAATGTCGTAACGCTGTAAGAGGAAGCACGCAATGGCAAATGTTGTCGAGAAATGTCAGACATTTTGCTCCTTGGATGTGTCGTAACGGTTTGCCAATTTAATGTAAGCAACGTGTTGTCCTACCTCTACTTGGTTCAAATGGCTCTGAGCACTATGGCACTTAACTGGTGTGGTCATCAGTCCCCTAGAACTCAGAACTACTTAAACCTAACTAACCTAAGGAGGTAACACATCCATACCCGAGGCAGGATTAGAACCTGCGACCGTAGCGGTCACGCGGCTCCAGACTGTAGCGCCTAGAACCGCACGGCCACTCCGGCCGGCCTACCTCTACTGTTGTAAATTTAGTATGGGTCAAATGCTTCAAATGGCTCTGAGCACTATGTGACTTAACATCTGAGGTCATCAGTCCCCTAGAACTTAGAACTACTTAAACCTAAGGACATCACACACATCCATGCCCGAGGCAGGATTCGAACCTGCGACCGTAGCGGTCACGCGGTTCCAGACTGAAGCGCCTAGAACCGCTCGGCCACACTGGCCGGCTGTAATTTAGTATGCTTTTACCTACATAACAGAAAACCCCGTCTCTATGTTGCCACCTGTACTATATCCCAACAGAACAAATAGTCCTGTTACGGGAAAAGCCACGTTTAACCCTCTTGCTAAAATTTAGTTTAGTTTCCTCCTAAGTACACTGTGGGAGGATAGTCCTTTAATAGGAAAAGCTAATCAATAGAGTTACCCTTTTTACAGGATTTGACCGTGTGCTGTGTTGTGTCTAATCAGACTGTTAAATTCTTTTCCTAAGATTTTACCCAGTGGTTAAATAGAAACGCAATATGAATAATATTATACTGAAGGTAGGACAACTGAGTTACAATTTCATTTAGTGGTTTAAAGCATGTACTAATAGTCGCCAGCCTATCCAGGCAATGAAATAATGAAGTATTGGAAAAGCAGAACTACGAATTTCGCCTACGTTCTTGCTACTGTTTAAGTTGCTTCTTCAAATAAATATGAGCCCAAGTAAATAATGTTAGTGCAGACACTGGAATTTCTTTTTGACTACTACATCCTTACACATTACATTTTTAAAAGAGAAAAAGCCCAGTAGATAACTTCAGGGAAGCTAAATATATTTGGGCAGGGGGGACCTTCAAAGCATTTTTATAATCATAAATGCTAAAATAATCAGCAGTTCTTAAGAAAACACATAAACATTTTAAATGGTGCCTCTTTATATTAACTTGGCACTTCATAAGTCTGTAAAATAGGATACTCGGATTCATCAAACAACAGGAAGGAACCATATATAGGTGTATGATTAGGATAAAGTAACAGGGTGAACCACTTTCTTTAAACTTCAGGAATGATTCTTAAAACACAGTTTAAATTGATGGTTCACGCTGTACAAAAGTAAATTTACTATAAGAAGTCTTATCTGTTGGCTGTAGGTTTGGGTGTGCCGAACGGTTATGAAGGCTACACTACCCACAGTACAGCCTGCAAGTCTCTTGCTGTATGGGCTTAATTTCTCTTCTTGGCGTCGTTAAGTTCTACATACAGTAACCTAAAAGTTCGCAGCTGTGCCGTAAGCCGTTTGCAGTCTTCATCCGAGGCATTTTGCACGAATTTACAGGCAAAGGTTCAAATGGCTCTGAGCACTATGGGACTCAACTGCTGTGGTCATAAGTCCCCTAGCACTTAGAACTACTTAAACCTAACTAACCTAAGGACATCACACACATCCATGCCCGAGGCAGGATTCGAACCTGCGACCGTAGCGGTCGTGCGGTTCCAGACTGTAGCGCCTTTAACTGCTCGGCCACTCCGGTCTGGCCGGCTTGCAGGCAAAGCTTCTCCTGCTCCACAAAGGTGTTGCCTCAATCACTGCTGCCTACAGACTATGTGTTTCACTTCCTGCGCTTGCTCAAGGTAGCGCGCCAATTCGCCCTTGCCACCTCTTCCACTCCCCTGAGCCACTTTCGTTTTAAACAAAAGCACACTTGCTTTTACCTAACACCTATTTCTTGTGTTGTTGCTATGCGTGACCATTTCTTAAATTGTCAAATTTACTTTAACATGAACAATTTATACGCAAAAAGTATTTTTAAATACTATAGGAATAGCTCATCAGAAAATTGTTTAACATAATAAACAATTTACATGATATTTTACATACATTACTCACATACAATGCAAAGGACTTCAATCACCAGTATAGTACACTTCACTTTACATATACAGAAAATATAGTACCAATATGAGAAAATTTTAAAGCAAAAAAAGATTATAAGAAAATTTAAATCAACCATAAGCAAATATTGTTATAAACTTTATCCAGTAGAAAAATCAAGGTGCTCAGTGTTACTGAATTGTTATCATTCCATTAATTTTTAATTTGCTGAACAGTAACATAATAACTAGGGCTTAGCTACATCAGACATAAGCTACGGCTGGCACAAATTTACGTATGAATTTCAACCACCAAATCCTTCTTTTACTCAATCGGATTTCGTCTTACAAAAGAAGAATGTAGGACCGCTAACGTGGTCTTTAATTCAGGCTCTTCCTCGAAACCGTAACAAGATTCAAACGTACTTACAACGAAGAAAAAAACCCAAAACCAAAAAATAATTAAAATAGAGCAATGAATTTTCGGGAATACGTTTGTCTAGGTAACTTATTTAAATGGTTAACACTGCAAGATGACAGGTTAATGTAAGAGCGAGATAATCTATTGCAAATGAAATATGTCATTACATTAATACCCAGTGGAATCGCCAGAACGCTAGATGCAAGCATGCAAACGTGCATGCATTCTGTTGTACAGCGGCTGCATGTCTATTTATGAGACAGAGTTCCATGCCTGCTGCACTTGGTCAGTCAATACAGGAACGATTAATGCTGGTTGTAGATGACGCTGAAGTTATCGTACGATGGTGTCCCACATGTACTCTATTGGAGAGGGAGCAAGGACAAGGCAACAAGTCGACACTCTGTAGAGCAAGTTCGATTACAACAGTGATATGTGCCCCAGCATTATCCTATTGGAAAACACTCCTTGGAATGCTGTTCATAAATGACAGCGCACCATGTCGAATCACCAGCGTGAAGTACAGATTTGTAGTCAGGGTGCGTGAGATAACCGCGCGAGTGCTTCTGCTGTCATACGAAATCGCACCCAGACCATAACGTCAGTGTAGGTCCAGCGGGTCTAACACGCAGACGGCCTCGTTGCAGGCCCGATCTGGCCTCCTAACCAACACACCTCCACTACTGGCACCGAGGCAGAGGCAGCTCTCATCAGGGAACACAACAGACCTCCACCCTACCCTCCAATGAGGCCTCGCTTGGCACCACTAAAGTCGCAAATGGCGGTGGTATGGAGTCGGTGGAATACGAGGGTAAGTCAAATGAAAACCTTAAAAACTTTTTAAATATTATTTATTGTGCAGAAGTGTACAAAGCTGTATCATTTCAAGATAATCTCCCCCCCCCCCCCCCCCCCCCCCCACGCTCAAACGCAAGTCTCCAGCTCTTACAAAGTGCATAAATTCCTTTAGATAAAAATTCTTTTGGTAGTCCGCGCAACCACTCATGCACCGCGTGCCGTACTTCTTCATCAGAACGGAACTTCTTTCCTCCCATTCCGTCTTTGAGTGGTCCAAAGATATGGAAATCACTTGGGGCAAGGTCTGGTGAGTATGGTGGATGAGAAAGACACTCAAAATGCCAGGTCTGTGATTGTTGCAACTGTTGTACGGGCAGTATGGGGCCTTGCATTGTCATGTTGCAAAAGGACACCTGCTGACAGCAATCCACGTCGCTTTGATTTGATTACAGGCCGCACATGATTTTTTAGGAGATCTGTGTATGATGTGCTGGTGACAGTGGTCCTTCTAGGCATGTAATGCTCCTAAATGACGCCTTTTTCATCCCAAAAGAGAGTCAGCATAACCTTCCAGCTGATGGTCCTGTTCGAAACTTCTTTGGTTTTGGTGATGAGGAGTGGCGCCATTCCTTGCTCGCTCTCTTCGTTTCCGGTGGTGGAAGTGAACCCAGATTTCGTCCCTAGTAACGATTCTTGCAAGGAAGCCATCACCTTCTCGTTAAAAGCGCCGAAGAAGTTCTTCACAAGCATCAACATGTCGTTATCTCATTTCAGGAATCAGCTGCCGTTGCACCCATCTTGCAGACACTTTGTGAAACTGGAGCACATCGTGCACAATGTTGTGTGCTGACCCATGACTAATCTGTAAACATGCTGCAATGTCATTCAGTGTCACTCGGCGGTTTTCCTCCACTATGGCTTCAACTACTGCAATGTTCTGTGGAGTCACAACTCGTTGTGCCTGACCTGGACAAGGAGCATCTTCCACTGAAGTCACACCATTTGCGAACTTCCTGTTCCGTTCGTAGACTTGCTGCTGTGACAAACATGCATCACCGTACTGAACCTTTATTCGTCGATGAATTTCAATAGGTTTCACAACTTCACTACGCGAAAACCGAATAACAGAACGCTGCTCTTCCCTGGGGCAAGTCGCAAGTGGGACGGCCATCTTTATACTGATACTGTGACGGTATGTGTGCATCTGCACTATGCTGCCACCTACAGGCCATTCTGCACGCTGTTTGTAGCACGCTTATCAACTTACAGGACAACGGCGAGAAATTTCGGTTTGTTATTACAAATTTAAGGTTTTCATTTGACTCACCCTCGTACAATCCACCGGGGGTCTGGCTTGGAGCTGTCCTTGAAGTAACCGATTTGTAACAGTTCGTTGTGTTACTGTGGTGCCATATGTTGCTTAAAACGCTGCTGCAGATGCAGTACGGTGCGTCAGAGACATACGCCGAACACGATGGTCATTCCTCTCGGTAGTGCCATGTGGCTGTCTGGAGCCCGGTTTTCTTGAGACCGTACATTATCGTGATCACCGCTGCCAGTAGTCATGTACAGAGATTATATTCTTACCAAGTCTTTCCGCGATATCTCGGAAGGAACATCGCGCTTCTTATAGCCCTATTACACGATCTCGTTCAAGCTCAGTAAGGTGTTGATAACGGCGACTTCGACGTCTTAAAGGCATTCTTGACTAACATCAACTTACCACGTCCAATCTCTAAGGTAGCTAACGCTCAAGTTCGTTACAGCGTGTTTTTAAAGCAAACCTCATTTTCACCCTCATAGCTGAGCCACTACCGCCGCTCTAACGGAACCGACGCTTAATTTAAATAGACATCATCTTTTAGATGTAGAAACACGCCTACTAGCTTTCGTTTAGGTCACGGAACTCCTTCTTGGTGTTGCGATTTTTTTCCTTCAGTAAATCTGACATTCGATTACCGAACAAATTTTACAATAAAAATTCACGTAAAGTTATTTTCGCTAACGACGAAATTTTATAGTGACATGTCCCATCTTCGTTTATAGACAGCAACTCCGTCTACTACCAGGACTATTGTAACTCTGTGCTAACGTGACCAAGAGGAAGATAGTAATTAACTGCAATGCCTGACGCAAAAGGGAAGCACACAGAAGACAAGATCGGATGTCAGTGAAAATTTGAACATCATCGGTGGCAATAATATAGAAGAACCACCAGAGTGCATTTGTGTTATTCAGGTTTATTGTTGTTCTCCTGATTGGTCGGGTATGTAATCGATGTGAACGACCGGTAGGCTCGGTGACTCACTGAAGTGGACGTGTGCGTCGGGTCAGCCTCTGCGAAGGGGCTGCTCGTCACGGAGCTTGGTGTCCGATGTTTGATGCCGCCGGGCGGTCTACGGAATGCAACAAAGGAGGTGAACCTTGACCAAGGAGCTGCTGCCTGTAGCAACCGCAGTCGCTCCGGCGTGCAAATCGCTGGGCTGGCATCTCCCAGCCGATGCCACCGCTGCCGCGCTTCGTCAGCACGCCGCCTCCCGCAGCACCGTGTACGAGGTGTGACTGTTGGTATTTTTGAAAATATCGGAGATATATCGATATTTATAAAGATGCTTTCGATATATTGAGGGATCGATTATCGATATGTCGAGGGAGAAAATATCGACGTATTGGCCCATAAAAATATGGCCTTCACATTGCAAATAGACTGCTGGTTTCAAAGCTGTATATTTAAATACCGATTTATTTTTAGATATTCTGTACAGCAACAATCTAGCAGCCTGCCTATCCCCCTCAGAGCAAGAACTGCAAGGAAAACGATGCACATTCACGCTTGGTGATAACCACTTAGCTAACAATGTAGCAGCATTTACGTGGCACAATAAAAGGTGTACGATGTGTCCGTCGCTTGGTTTCGTCACATATCGAATTTGTGCAACACTTCATGTCGACTTACCTGTTTTCTTTTGTTTTGATTTTTTTTAATTTCTGCCAACGCCAGCGACCAAGCAGTTGCAATAAAATTGAGTGCTGAAGCTAAACGTTGCAGTTTCTACTGGTAGCGCCGAGCACCGATTACGTCAGCATTTCCCCTGATAAGTCTCCGCCCACCGCAAAGACCAATCTTGTGGTTTAGACTGTAACTTCTTTATAAATTGAAATACATAACTGAATGACTGGGAATGCTTACAAAACTGAAGTTATCGTGCAGCGTGTTGTAACTGCAAGTAGTGTTCCGAGGTGTGGGATTAATCGGTTATTCTGTTATTCTGCGCAACGGATTAATCTGAGATGTACCCTTTACCCAGTGGCTCCTGCAAGATGCAATTTCCACCACCCACACTACTACAGAAATCAGACAGACGCTCCTGACGTTCTAAAGAGATGTACCCGAAAAACTTTCAGCAATAAATATCTTCTGGAGTCATCCGCTGTAAGGAAATGACACAAAAATTCACAAAATTTCTTACGTAACTAGTGGGATACTTGGGTACTGGAGTAGTGCTAGTTAGTGTAAGAAAAACATGAAACTAACGAAAGTTATTATTTATTTTGCAAAAATTCTGAGAAATCACAATGACGCTTTTAGTTATGAATTGAACAAGTTATATCCGGGTTCTTTACGGACTGTGAAGCTACCTTTCAAGGATAGGATTCGCTAATGAAATTTCTATAGAAAGTTTAAGATGCCTGTTGCCTTGGCAGAATGGCTGAGAGGCGCACCTACTCAACTTGAATAATTATCCTTCAGAATGTTGCTAGGTACGGTCGAGGCTGTCGCGTGTGAAATGCAGTGAAGTCTACTGTTGTGGAGGAAATATGGGGCTCGCAATAGCTGTAGCGCACAATACCGTAAGCTGCGATGACTGCTGTCTGCGCTGCTCGCTGCTGACAAATAACATAACTCTCGTTCTATCTGGATTGACCTTCGCCAATCAAACTCTCCCTATGCCTTGTTGAAGTCAAGGATTCCTATTCGCCCCTAGTCTAACTATTGGCGTTGTACACTGGTCAGATAACCAGTCCACCACGATGCCACTCAAAATTCGCTCGCAGGCGTTTAACTATAACTCTGCCCGTTCACACCGCACAATAAGTGTGTCAGCCAACACACTGAACAACGTTTAATCGCAAGGACTCAATATAGAGTCGCCCTTTGATTCGCTCTCGGCAGAGGTGCTCTCCCAATGAAGTAGTGAGGAGAGGCTTGTTCCTCGCTCTTTGAGTACACGTACGAGCGCGCACGCTCTCGTTACGTGTTCTCGCTCCAAGAGCGACAACGGAACGGCGCCTCTCCACGCCAGACGTGAAGGGGTATATCTTTTGGTCTCCTCCATTATTCCTTCGCCTCAAGGCGTCAGAAATATCGTCTGCCAATCAGCATTGGTCTTCTAAAACGGGAGAATGACTTTTCGTTTAAGGCGACCAACCCGGAAGCCTGTTGCTTTGGTGTTTGGCGTTTGCTGTCTCCCTGTGAAAATCTCTGAAACTGCGTGCTATGTGTAAAGAATGCGTAGGCTGGGCGCTCCCACACAATGTAGCGGAATTTGCTCTTAAGCCGAAAATGGGGTTGTTCCCCCCTTTCCACTCGGGCCCACGCTGTCCGCTACAGGCGGTCACCGGCCGACATGGGCTGGGTCGTCCTCTGAAGGGCCTGGCGTCCTGTTGTGCAGCCTCTCTCCCGAACTAAAAGCCTCTGTGACCGTCGTGCACGCCAGCCTCGAGTATTTCAACCACGGTGCGCTCACTTGTCAATTGCATATCGTTTACATGAATTCGTACAACATTGACTTTATCTTATCGGGTTTGGGTTCGAATGAAGCGTCTTGATGTGCGGAACATGATTGTGAGGGCGGAATATGTAAGCACTGAAGGTCAGGAGACCACGACGTCTCACAGTGTACTTACTCTGTGTTATTGTTAGCAAAACTTTATACGAACTGATTGGGCAATGCAACTCCCAATACCAATAAAGAAATACAGTCACTTTAAAATACATTTGGCTCCTTAGGTATTGAATCCTCTGGCCCTTTTCAAAGCTGATAACTTTGGCCTCTGTGCAACTAACAAATAAATAAAATTGTCTTACCTCTAAAGCAGCAACAGTGGATCGTGTTATATTCTGCTCTCTCATTGAAGAAGGACAAAATATACTAGCTACAGACTCAGCGGTATGCATTGCTGAAATTCTTTTGACTGACAAATGAAACATTTAAGGAAAATAGAATGTCTTTAAGGAAACATATTACCTGGACAGGGCGGCGGTAGTGTCTGAGGTGAGTTACTAATACTGACTTTTTCAATAATGAAGCTGTATTCGAAGTTTGGCTTTTCAAACCATCTGACAACTGAAATTACATTATTCATAAAAACTACATCCTTTTTTACTAAATGAATACCTTTCTTTCCTGACGTAGTCACAAACAATGAGATTTGTACAGCAAGTATTATCTAACATCACTAAAAAGCACTGAGACAAATTATCAAATTACGTATACCGGTGTTAACAAACCTTAAAACATTGCAAAAGGTAAATATCTGACTAGCCTATACAACAAATCTGTTTATGTACATTCTGGGGTTACTCAAGATGGAACTCACTGTTACCAATTATCAGCCAAAGCATTTACACTAACGCGCTGGCAAAAGGAAAGTAATAAGAAATTAACTTCTTTACCTCAACTGCGAAAAGACTTCTGCTTCCACATTTATATTTCCTATAATACATGTATTCGTAAAACTTCTTTGTAACATCAATCCAGAAATCACAATTAAATTTATATTTCATAATTTGACTTTACATTGCATTATAAAATCACTCACCATTTTAACTACCTATTTTACGTGCTGTATAACACAAAATACTGGTATGAGAAAATTCCTACATTATAATCTAACACTTGGTGGCTTTACAGAGCACACCACAAAAACTGCCTACTCCATCCTCTTTCGCTCACAGACTGATACACACTCTGCTGTGCGCCAAGCACTCCTTACTCCAACACTACAATCTCAGACTAGAAACACTGTCTTTGGCTCTGTGGTAGTGCAAAGTTAGCTACCCGCTTTATAGACACCATCAGAGAAATACATCGCTTACAATATAATAGTTTCATTTCAGTTTGCATAAGTATCATTACACATAAGTGTACTCCAGCAGACTTCTTTCAGGATTTTTGTTCATCAGTTGCACCAACTGTTTTTGAATAACGCTGATGTAAAAATGGAAGTGAGCGTACGGCATTGTGGGCCGGGAGTCCCCCATTCGGGGAAGTTCGGCCGCCGAGGGCAAGTACTTATTGCATTCGACGCCACAATGGGCGACTTACGCGTCAGAGATGGGGATAAAATGGTGATGAGGACAACACAACACCCAGTCCCTCAAACGAGAAAACTTCCTGCCCCAGCTGGGAATCGAACGCGGGCCCCTTGGCGTGGCATTCCGCCGCGCTGACAACTCAGGTAGCGGGGGCGGACCGCTGATAACTATCTATTCCCATTTACACATCCATTTCTACACATCAGAAAACTTGTTATTCCATTCACCCCCCCCCCCCCCCCTCTCCGCCTCACCAGTGCAGTTGTTTGACGCCGAACTGCGCCCACTGGGTGAGGGGGACCTCCTGTACCTGCCCCAAAAATATTTTACATACAGAGCATCCGAAACCCAATAATATTACAAGGTTAGGTTGTGCTGAGAAATAATAAATCCGCCTGTATTGCTGCTGGCGCCCTTACCTTCTACAGATTTCTGCCTCCATCGGCTGTTGATCGTACCCACAACGCCCGTCTGGAGGAGCAGTTACGCCTTCCTGACAGACCGAAGCAACGCTCCCCCTTCCATCAACGATTGATCGTGGATCCGTGCATTTCACCAGGCAAGCTGTAACGGTGCAGAGGAAGTCTCAATCGGGGGTATGTAGGAAGACAGTCCGAAAATTTACCGTACAACTACGGCAAACCTCTCGAAGACCTTGGTCAAGGCCGGTTAACTTATCCATGCACAACACTACTTGTGTTAAAAAAAACCGGATACCTGTGAATAGTAATCGCGTTCTGAGGGTTCCGTGTAAAGTTTATTATGCACATAGGGGGGTCTGAAACAGACAGAAAAACTTGTAAAGTGTTGCAGCGTAGTCTGCGCTGAGAAATAATTGCTAAGAAAAAACTTCGATACGTTGCACCGTTTCCGAGCTAACTAGCATTGAATCTAGCTAATTAGGCCGTTGCGTGCTCTAATTCAAGCGGCCCAGCAGATACAATTAGTGCAAGTTCTTCTCATAGCGTAGACGATAGCGCACGAGACTGCTCAGTCTTTGGCTCGGATTCGATTGCTTATTACCGTCCCGTGACCAATTTTTGTATCGCTCTCTTGTTCGGTTTTAGGAAACCAAACGAAGAACACGTTTTGCGACCGTCTCTGGCGGACTGCTTGAATCTACGCACGCAACGGTCTGATTGGCTAACTTCAATTCTAATTAATTCGGAAACGGTGCTACGTATAGAATACTTTGCATAACGATTATTTCTCAGCACAACCTAACCTTGTAATATTATTGGGTTTCGGATGCTCTGTATGTAAAATATTTGTCGTAAAAGAGAAGAACAGCCATGGAACTGTAGTTAGTAAACTGTTATATTTTTGTAATGTGCGTCTACACAAAGACGTGCGTCCAGCATTAACTGCTTCAAATAAGCACTATGACCCGCTGGAAGCAGATATTTAAATCATTGCCACAGTACTCAATCGTAATCAGATGCGAAACACATGAATGATAAAAATCTATCTTTTGTTATGTGTAGTTCTAGAGACTTGACTATCTTTTACTGTTTCGTTGCCGACATGTGAAGAAGTGCAGTCTATCATCGCTACAAGTTATACTATATTTTGTGTATTAAAAAATGTAAATCTTCGAACAAACGCTTCGAAAAACCGTGTGACGCAGTGAAATACTGACGCGCACGCAAGGACATCTAATTTCAAGAAAAGATTGGACAGACAAAACAGGACATTGTTTTAGCACGCAATGTGCGAAAGAAATATTAAATGTAAGTTTTATGTTCCTTAGACATTTTTTTATGTTCAGTGGTATGAATTCTTTTAGAATATATTGATGAGTCATACTGAAATCTTTTTCTTTGTATTCTTTTCTTTGAGAAACCTCAGTGTTCTTTTGATGTATGCTACATGTTACAGGCCAGCTCTTTATAGCGGTATCTCGTTTGTTTTCGGGATTGTACTAATGTATTCAACCTCAGGTTTGATAACCATTACCAAAATCCACATTCGCGTATCCATTTCCCCTTTTATAATGTTAGTCAGGTCCCTTAGGTATTTGTATCGAAGAATCAGTTTGCGTGAAGGCAACCCGGGTTAAATGTCAGGCTCAAGCCGTCTTTGCGTAATCAGACATTATTCCTCCTGAACACAATCGTGAACCGACGCAACGCAGTTCAAAACTCTGGTCTCTCTCTCTCTCTCCGACCTGCACCAAGTTCGGCTAAGAAGTTGCCGTGAGTGCAGAATCTAGAATAAATTGCATTATCATTATTATCTGCAATATTATCTAATCACATTACTATCAATATATCACGTTATCGCTATTTGACCTTTTTTTTTGCACGATTTATACCAGAACCTCCAACATTCTCACAAGCTTTTCAGACTATTTCTGATTACCCTTTATACATAACATCAATCCACTCCAGCAAAAATAGAAAATCGGTGCGCCACGAAGGAATTGTCCGAATAGAACGGAAATGGTACATGTGACCCACATGAACAGACAACAAAATGATTAAAATTTCAGAATAATCGAATGATTTATTCAAGAGAAAGAGATTCACAAATTGAGCAAGTAAATAATGCGATGACCCACCTTCGGCCCTTATGGAAGCTTGACACTGATTGGTAGTTTTTGAATATCCTACTGAGAGATGTCGTGCCAAATTCCGTCCAATTGCCGCGTCAGAATGTCAAAATCCAGAGATGGTTGCAGGGCCCAGCTTCATTTGGGGAGAGATCCCGCGACATTGCTGGTCAAGGTAAGATTTGGTAAGCACGTAGAAGGCGGTCATTATCTTCCTAAAATGTAAGCCTAGGATAGCTTGTCATGAAGAGGAACAAAACGAGGCATATAACATCGTCGACGTCATGTAAGGGAGCTGCGGATGTACGGAAATGGCATCCCATGCCATCACCATCGTGCCGTATCGCGGATGACAGGTTGGTATCCCAACACAGTCTGGACCGTCTCCAGACACGTCTTCGGATTGGAATCCCATTGACTGGAGTAGAATTGTCTTCAACTGTAAGTCCCGCTTCGAACTGATCCGCAAAGACAAGTGAAGACCTGTCTGAAGATGCTCTGGACAGTGGTGTGATACCAGTCTGACTGTCGTCTGCTATACGTCCCGACATCCAGAAGTGATGGTTAGGAGTGCAACTTCATTTTATAACAGCACCACGATGGTTGTCATCCGCGGTACACTTGCAGCACAGCGGTATGCCGACGATATTCTACGCCCCGTTTTGTTGCCCTTCATGCCACGTCATCCTGGGCTCATATTTCAGCAAGATAATGACCGCCCGCACACGGCGAAAGTTTCTACTGCTTATCTTCGCACTAGTCAAACCCTACCTTGGCCAACTGAGGTTTGGAGTATCATGTACAGTGTCCTCTAACTATCTCTGAATTTTGTCTCTCTAACACTTGGGCAGAATTTGGCACGATATCCTCAGGATGACACCCAACAGCTCTATCAACCAACGCCAAGCCGGATAATTGATTCCATAAGGGTCAGAGGCGAACCAACGCGTTACTGACTTGCTCGATTTGTGAAGGTCTTTCTCTTGAATAAATCATCCAATTTTTCTAAAAACTTGATCGATCGTTTGTCTGGACACGTGCATCACACGCACAGACTTCAGTCTCTTCCGGATTATTCCTTGGTGGTGCGTTGTTTTTTATCTGCTAAAGTATGATTTCTTGTGGTTCAATAGCCTGGTGCAAGTCTTTCTATTGAACGCCGCTTCGGCGACTTGTGTGTTCCTAGCCTACCCCACTTATCCAACCGGGTATGGAGACCTATTGTTTGACGTGGAACTCGAACCAGGTTTTGTTTGTCGTATCTTTGAGACTTGAAGGTTAGGTAAAATACGAAAACTGAAAAATCCTTGGTCCCACAGAAATTCGATCCAGCGATCTCCCGGCTTCAAGACACGCGCTTTGCCACTTGACCACAAAGTCTGGGATGTATCTAGATAGTTGATCTGTAGGTTTTGGTGAATAAGTTACGAGTATCAAAATATGTAAAGGTGTTTTTATGTAAAGGTTTTTTTTAAATTACCGCAACCATTCACAAACTTTGTCAGCTATTGTACTACGTATTTATTTAGCGACATGTTTCGGGGGTTAAACCCCATCTTCAGGCTACATGGTATTACAAAAACAACTTTACACTATAGTCATACTGGTGTTACATAGTCTTTTCGTAAATGCTGTGGTCATCCTGTGTTACAAGAGAAAACTTACTAAGTTTTCTCTTCTTCCACAGGATGACCACTTAAAACTCTATAACATAATTTTTTTAAAATACCAAAGGCCTTACGTGAAAGAGTTCTTTAATTTACGCTGAAGGCCTTAGGAACAACTCAAACTCAAAATTCGGCTGAAGGCCCAAGACTTAAAATTCAACAACATTAAAATCTTTTAAAATGCCAAGATCTTACGTGAAACAGTTCTTTAAACTAGGCTGAAGGCCTTAAGAGCGAAACAACGCTAATTATAAAAAAAAGTGTAGAAGCCATACAAGTACAAACAACAAGAACAAATTTAAGAAAATGGACAGTACACTCAAGGGCGCTCAGATGTTCGAGGGTCGGCCAGGAAATCAAACACTAACGCTCGTTTAGATGAGACAAGCAGTCGGGCCAACCACTGACGATCCGACGAGAACCCAACCGACAGACAGTCAACGGACCAAGTGATAGGATAACTTATCTTTCGTGTCCGGGATCGGTGAGCGACGGACCTTGTAGGAATGGCAACAACCCCTCACACTCCGACCGCGCGTGGACGCCGCTAGACACGCGCCACGGAGACTTCCTCGCTGCTCCACGCCAACCGACCAATGCTCAGACCCGGAAACGGTAAGAGGAGCAAATATTCGTCGGCCGAGGAGACGACCAACCGATCGACCAATCACCGGTCGTGCCGCTCCAATCTCCCTCCGTCTGAGTTCGTGTGTGTCGGCAGCGGTCGGCGAGCATCGGCTATCGGTGCCACAGCGGAGTTCCGTCCCCCGACTTCACTGCTGCTGCGTCCCGACTGCACTGCTGGTCCGTCCCGAACTGACTGCCAGACACACGACGACCCAGAAATAATATCAGTCGCTCCAGAGATGGTACGACAGTGCACTTATCGATACGCGCTGCTGCTGGCGCTCACGGGCAAGTGAGGCAGGAAATTAGTGACGCCAGCAAATGGAATAAGAAAACGAGGCGGCGGTACCGTAACGGAAGAGGACAAACAATAAATGGGATAAACGTGAGCCGTGCACGGCTCACTGACACAGATCCCATGCGTCGTTCTTTCTGTGTGAGAAGGCTAATCTCAGGAACTACTGTAAAGATTTTGATACGGTTTTCACAGACAGATAGACTGATTTGTGGGAAAGGTTTGTGTATACGATCTATTATCACAACAACAGACATGTCGTTGGCTGTAGTTAGTGCTACCAGTGCAAAGCCGGGCCCTCAGCAAGATGTTCTTTGGATAGATAACCAAGAAGAGGATCGAAGAGCCCCCCCCCCCCTCTCCCCTCCATTCCACTTCAGATCAAACGATACCCTCAGAACAAATCGGATTCTTACCAAAGGCCTCTGACATACTCCAACTGCTGCCACTAAATGAGCACATGACACACATTTTTATCTGCTCAAAGTCAGCAGTTGCTAATTTCCTGGACACTGGAGGTAGCTATGAAAAATTCTGGGAGAAGAACCCGGTGGAGAAAATTCAGGAGGCCACGAGTATGCTGGACTGTTATACCTGAATAACTGCCAGCTTCGTCTACAGCATATGTTTTCCGATGCACTTTCAATGAGGACGTTCAGTGAGACACGGAACGCCACTCTCTCATTCTCAGTCAGATTAACATTCATTTTTTAGGGTGTGACGCGGTGTTCTCTGGTATTGCATATACTGTGTGTACTTAATGAATATTTCTACTTCAGGAAATTGTGGGCAGAATGTTCTTGTTACTCCAGGTTGTTATTGTAACTGCATGTGTAGCCTGTAGAGAGCTTGTATCCGGGATGCCGAGGACAGGGAGTGAGATGAATTTTGGGCCATAAATGCTGAGCGCAGCGACCTAACCGTGCGAGTGATTCTGGCAAACTGCTCAATGGTTCTTACCTGCAGAGGGACTTTTGGATGAAGCTCTCTCCTTCTCCCGCTTAGGGTTGAACAAAAGGGCGCCAGTTTGCCAAACATTTTACTTGGGCCAAGTGCCAGTCCATCTTGGAAGATGGTCAGATGGCTGAATGTGGGTGGATGAAGCCATTTAAGAGAGGCTGCTGTAAACTGAGATTTTGTTCAAATGGTGGGGAGGTCATACAACTCTGTGAATTCTCGTGTTAGAAGCTGGGACGATACAGACAGAGTGACGGGCATATGTTTCTAGGAGGGATACGACTGTAGCCCCCACCCCACTCCCCTAACGCCAGGAAGCCACTTCATTCTTTTATTGAGCGGTAAAAAGCTTAACAGCCTTCTTTCAGAAATTGGAAATGGTCAGTTCAGAAAGATTAGACTATTCTGTAAATGAGGGACTGTGGTCCTGTCTAGATAGATGTCTTTTGCCGAAACATGGCCACGCTTACCGTGAGAACGACGCCTTTTTAGTCTAAAACCTTTTTCCTGGCAAGAGAGATTTGGAGTCGCTCATTGGCTCCTCTCAGGATATGCGAAGTAGAGGTTTGCTCCCCCAATGTGGGATCCCTGGTCCTGTGCCTGGATTGGCTACCAGGCCAACAGAAAAGTCAAGAGGGTAGATTTAATGAGTAGAGGATAGTGCAATGCGGTAGCGGTTTCGTTTTGCTGATTCGGCTCCCATACCGAGGCTTGGTGGAAAGTGGCTGTGGTTCTTTGAGATCTTCGTCTTCTGGTTCTTTCCTGGTGGAGAACTTCGTGTCTTTCGCTAGTGAATGAGACTTGTGGTCTATATATTGTGGTGGACTAAGACCCTGTCACAATTTCCAACTGTACCTACAGTGGAATTGCTTATTATCTTGTACAAATCGTGTGCCAGGAGTGAGAATTTATTCGTCCTGAGACGGCCGTCTGACGTTTGAAAGTTCCAGCATGCACTGTCCTACCCGTGAGACAAATCGGTTTGGGTATACCAGCGAATGTGTGCACCCCGTACTGAAACCTACCGGTATTTCAGGGCTCTGATAGGCTACACCTTCTGATAATCAGAACGTCAGATCGAGTAGTTCGCATATTTCCGTGGACGTGTCATAACATTACAGCTGCCGCAGCGACCGCTCCTCGACCACAGCGCGCCGTTTTCTGCTGCCGCCTGAATCAAGCCGCAAGTGTAAAGTACCACTGCGAGGTGTAGGGTTGTTCAATGACATTCACAGCTCCCTGTTCTCAGGTAAACCATATTTTGTGGTATAACTGATCGTAGATGATTCCATTTGAATAGGGATGGGCCTCACAGTGGCTTCATGTAAACAAAGTCAGACTGCGTTGTAAAAGAGATTGATTTAGGGGAGAATTTGTATAGATACCACCCCCAAAGTATGCTTTGCCTATCAAACACCGTTCCTTATCTGATGTGTGTTTCAAATTTTTGTGTAAGATTTATCAGCTAGTTGTAGTTACTAAAGATTTAACAAAACTTGGCATTATTTTGTAAATCTAAATACGCCACCGTTCTCATTCATACTTCCGCTACTACTCACTGATTTTATTTTATTGTGGTGTTACGTGAGTAGTTTCACTCACACATATGTTTATGATTAAAACGAGTGACGGCTTGCAGTTGAAGTCATTTTATTTCAGGGTATGTATTGTTTGTATCTTTTTCTTCTCATTGTGTCTTGTCAACGACTTCTGCATCACGTGTTGTCTGATGTTGCGTTGTTGTTAACAAATGGTTCAAATGGCTCTGAGCACTATGGGACTTAACTGCTGAGGTCATCAGTCCCCTAGAACTTAGAACTACTTAAACCTAACTAACCTAAGGTCATCACACACATCTATACCCGAGGCAGGATTCGAACCTGCGACCGTAGGGGTCACGCGGTTCCAGGTTGTTAACAGCGTTGTGCAGGCTTGTTTGGAAGAAATTAGTTTATGGGGATGTTTACGACATTTTGGAGTAGATTTTATTTCATGGGCTTAGGCATAAATTTTTGCATTATTTTAAAGAAAATCAGAGTAGAATTGTGGCGCGTGATAGTTCAGAGTCGGTAGCTTGCGGAAATAGAAATTGATTTGAATGCTTCCTACAAATAAAGCTAGTTTGAATAGTGAGAAAGGCTGCGCACTAATGTCGTCCAAAATGGAACAGAAGTCAAACATTGATGCAGAACGAGACAGAACGACGGAAGATGTTCCCTTGAAACGGTCTGCAAACAGGGTGCAAATGTCAAATGCAGAATACTCAGACAGTGGGGGTTCAGTTCACTCAGGAAACGAAAGTCAAAATGATATCAATGCGGCAGGTGACGTAGTTTCTGTAAATTCGGAAAGAGTTACACTCAACGAAAGTAACAGTACGATGTCGCGGGCAAGGCGTTATAGAGCAGATGAGTCGCCTGCGTCTAGTCCAGGGTACGTTACTGGAAGTATGCAATTAGAATCGATCACTCAATTTATGCAAGAAGCAGAGAAGAGACGACAACAAAGGGAAGAACAGAAAGCGCGGGAAGAAGACCAAAGAGAGGATCCCATCATTAATCAAATTAGGAGAATTCAGAAGCGACAAGGAGAAAAAGAAACAGGACGATGTCATGAAAGAAATTAAGGAAATTCGAAGGAGAGCTGATGAGTTTGTCGAAACCGTAAATCAGGTCAGGAATGAAATTAAGGGTGTTCTTTCTTACTATGTTTGTCATGAGGGAAAACACCATTTTCACGCATATACTGTGGTATAAGGTCTCTCGCACCTAAAATTCATGATTGATTATTACACACAACAAATACACTAAAATTCAGACCACTTTGGGATATTGACTCATATTTTGGTTTCGTCATTTCATGTTTCACAAGCCATCTAAATACTGTTTATTTTGTGTTAACACCATTTACACCACTGTACTAAAAGAACGGGAAGACACCTTACTATGAAATAAAGATAAAAGATGACAAATGTCACAAGAACACACACTTGACTTGCCTAAATTTGCTGAATGCTTGGAAAGAATTCATCATGTTATTTGTCTCTATGGATTATTGTATGACTGCGAATGCTTGGAAAGGGGTAACAAGATCTCTGGGGCAGAGAATGCTCAGTGCTCAACGATATTGTATTGAGGTCAGGAAAATCAATCATCTCTGCTTCGGTGTGAAAGGGTTAATTACATTTCTGCAATACCTTTAACCGCTTAATCATTGTATTTAGAGTCAGGGGCGTATGTCAAATACCTGAGGGTCCACAGGAACAGTTCTAACACTCAGCATATCACATAACTTTTGTAGTCACGCCACAGTGAGTGTGCGTATGAACCCTGGTTGGATGACGTCAAGACAATGTTTAGTAGTTTTGGTTTTTGGTTGGCAAAGCTGTCATGGCCCTGCATGTCTTTCTGGAAGACTCAGTTAAAGAGTCACAATTTGTTCTGCTCCTTGTCACACTAACCTCTTTATTGAAGTGTGACACTCCTCTTGCAGAAATTATTGGGTAACGAGGAGGCAGTGAGAGATGGCACGCCACTCATTTTAACAATATTGTTACCCGGTACCAAACGGAGGATAGGCGGTGGTTCAAAAAATGTGTGTGAAATCTTACGGGACTTAACTGCTAAGGTCATCAGTCCCTAAGCTTCCACACTACTTAACCTAAATTATCCTAAGGACAAACACACACACCCATGCCCGAGGGAGGACTGGAACCCCCGCCGCGACCAGCCGCGATAGACGGTGGTGATGGTACTGGAAACGACTGTTGCGAAGGAATACACGCACGTGCACAACCATACCGTGTTAGGCGGCTTAACGCCGAACATAAACATTTACAGTGAAGACTGTTCTCGAAGCTGTTCACCTGGCGTAATGCAGAAAGTAGATGGCGCAGAGGAAGAAGCTTGTAGGGAGCAAACGTGCCCCCACTCCCATTCTCTCGGGATGAAACTGCTTTCCAAAATAATGTCCCGCGAAAAAATTCCGCAGGCTAAAGGCGGATGTCTTCCTGCTGATCAGATGGCCCCATCCTTAACCATCAACCAAGCACGCCCAGAGGCCGGCACGGCCGCAACACTGACCGACTCCACCGTTACTTTCTCCGTTAAGTCACTTCCCCTCTCTCCGTGCACAACGACGGTCACTGTCCAAGTCGATCTAACTCTCTCGACTCGCTCCCGCCACACCTTGCGCCCTCTTCGCTGGCCAGAGACAACGAGTGCGAAACGTGACGAGAGGTACGAAACGCGGCACGTCTCAGAGAGTATTAACTTATTTGACTTATTCCGGAAACCCACTACATCTGACTGCATAATTCAAAACAGCTCTTGCCATCCAGAATCCCATATAGAAACATATTTCCGCGCAGCAACTGACAGGTTAATCAAATATCCCTTAAAGGAGACAAGCATTAATGCTGAATTAAGAAGATAGTACCTCACAATGGCTACGACCCAGCAATAGCTATGAGATTATACACAAAAACCAGATGAACAAAGTAAGAATGGAAATCGGATCGCACTAGAAAAGAGTGAGCAAGGAGAACAGTCACGTTTCTGAGAAAGTACGCCGTTTGTTTCGAAAAACTAGGCTGCAATTTTGATTAATGACAGATAACGGAGTAACATCACGTCTGATTCACAATAAAGAAAAGAGAAAAAAAATGGTTCAAATGGCTCTGAGCACTATGGGACTTAACATCTGAGGTCATAAGTCCTCTAGAACTTAGAACTACTTAAACCTAGCTAACCTAAGGACATCACACACATCCATGCCCGAAGCAGGATTCGAACCCGCGACTGTAGCAGTCGCGCGGTTCCAGACTGAAGCACCTAGAACCGCTCGGCCGTCGCGGCCGGTGACAGGAAAGAGCCAAACATGTAACACATCAGGTGTTTATGAAAGAACAGAACGTGAATTTTATGTTGGCTGAACATGGAGAAATTTCAAAGCGATATATTTCAACATTAACGTATTAATGTTAGTGAACCCAATCCCTCAGCATTTAGTGCTTATTTAAGGGAGTACAAGCGTTCTTCTAATGACATTAACAAAAACATCATCATTCTCCATAAAGCAGAAAAAGCAGATTGTTAAATATCCTAGAAGTAATTGAAAAATACACTCATATAACAAAACAGGTGGACAACATACTTAATGAACAGAGATACAGACTAAGAAGTACATACAAAATTTCAACAGTGCTTCAACCGAATAATTTTCCTGTGACGTCTATGTAAAATTGTCTAATTTGACGTTATATCTAGGATTATTTTGAAATTCTTTACATTTTGTATTTCTTGTCTTCGTATACCAATTGCCAAAACCTTGTGATTGACATTTATGAATGCATGTGGCTGTTATACACTGATGGGCCAAAACATTATGACCACTTGCTTAATACATTGTTTTTTCGTCTTGGAACGAAATGCATAATTGATTCTGCGTATCAGGGATCCGGCAGTTTTTTGGCAGCTTTATGGAGTATGTGACATCAGATGTCTACGCATAGATCATGTAATTCGCGTAAATAATGGGTCGCTTATTTGCGTACGCCGTGATGGCGTGCGATAGCGATCCACATGGGTTCCACTGAATTTACATCAGGCGAATTTGGTCGCCCAGACATCAACATGTGTTCACTATCATGCTCCTCAAACTATTGTAGCACGGTTCTCGCTCCGAGACACGGACGATTATACTGTTGAAAGATGACGTCAAAATTGCTCTGAGCACTATGGGACGTAACATCTGAGGTCATCAGTCCCCTAGAACTTAGAACCACTTAAACCTAGCTAACCGAAGGACATCACACACACCCATACCCGAGGCAGGATTCGGACCTGCGACCGTAGCGGTCGAGCGGTTCCATACTGCAGCGCCTAGAACCGCTCGGCCACATCGGCCGGCAAAAGATGACGTCGCCGTCGGGGAAGACATCAAGCATGAAAGGATTTTGGTGGTTTTCATCTGTCAGTTTGTATTCGATTACTACCACAGGCTTCATCGAAGCGCAGGAAAATGTCTCCCATAGCATAATACTGCTGCCACCAGCCTGCGTCAACTACGCGCTGCACGTTTCGAGCCACCGTTCACCTCGATGACGGCGTTTGCGGAGACGACCATCGACCTAGTGTAGCAAAAATATGATTCACCCGAAGAGCAAATACGTTTCCATCGATCGACGGTCGAATCCTAATGGTCCAATTCCCACTGCAATCGTGATTGACGATGTCGCTGGGTCAAGATGTGAACTCGTAGGGGTGGTCTGCTGCGGAACTCCATATTCAGCCATGTACCATGAACAGTGTGCTCCGCGCGACTGCTGCGGTCGCAGGTTCGAATCCTGCCTCGGGCATGGATGTGTGTGATGTCCTTAGGTTAGTTAGGTTTAAGTAGTTCTAAGTTCTAGGGGACTGATGACCACAGTAGTTAAGTCCCATAGTGCTCAGAGCCATTTGAACCATTTTGAACAGTGTGCTGCGAAACACTTGTGCGTGCACCAGCATTGTGCTCTTTTCGGCAGAGATGCCATAGTTCACCATATCCTCCGAACCCCACATTCTGCGAAGAGTCGTGAACGTCTAACCATTTAGCGCCTAGTAGTAATTTCACTGCCGGCCAGTGTGGCCGAGCGGTTCTAGGCGCTTCAGTCTGGAACCGCGCGACCGCTACGGTCGCAGGTTCGAATCCTGCCTCGGGCATGGATGTGTGTGATGTCCTTAGGTTAGTTAGGTTTAAGTAATTCTAAGTTCTAGGGGACTAATGACCTCAGATGTTAAGTCCCATAGTGCTCAGAGCCATTTGAACCATTTTTTAGTAATTTCACTGTGTTTCTACCTCTCTCCGTAGGTGCCCACGACAGTAGCACGTTAACATTCGACCAGCTTCGCCTTTTTAGAGAACTCGTTCGCAAGCTCTGTGTTATAAGAACCCGCCGTGCATCAAAGTCGCTTATCTGAATGGATTTCCCCACTTGTAGGCCATATTTTTGCTAGGGTATTCCCCCTTCCCTGTCTGCTCCGCTTACGTACTTTTGTTACTACGTAACGTGCCCACAACGCCACCAGGTGGCATCCAACATCGCGGTGGGCAGTGGTCACAATGTTTTGGCTTATCAGTGTATATCAATATGATCTTAGAAATAACGAAAGACAGGTAATGTAGACTCTCGGACCAGTCAATTCCACGTTTACACCGTATGTATGTATGTATGTATGTTAACCGGGGACCTAGAAACGACGGAGAGGCTCCGTCCCCGCAGCAGCCGCAGTGGTCCACAACCCCACGATGACTACCGCAGTCCACTTCACGCCTCCGCCGCCCCCCACGGAACCCAGGGTTATTGTGCGGTTCGGTCCCCGGTGGACCCCCCCAGGGAACGTCTCACACCAGACGAGTGTAACCCCTATGTTTGCATGGTAGAGTAATGGCGGTGTACGCGTACGTGGAGAACTTGTTTGCGCAGCAATCGCCGACATAGTGTAACTGAGGCGGAATAAGCCGTGCGTTAGACCGCACGGCCAACCGGGTGGGCTTACACTATATGACAGTCATGTCAAAAGTCATCAAGAATTGAATTTTAAAATCATCAAGAATTGTCAGTGCCTAGAATATGACAACAGTAAAACACATGGCAACCTGCATACCACGTGGTAGAACAGATTTCAGATGCTGTCGTGTTAACTGACATGCATATCACTGCTAGAGAGGTACATAATGTACTTATATTACTGCTACTGTATATACATGGTGTTACAAAAAGGTACGGCCACACTTTCAGGAAACATTCCTCACACACAAAGAAAGAAAATATGTCATGTGGACATGTGTCCGGAAACGCTTACTTTCCATGTTAGAGCTCATTTTATTACTTCTCTTCAAATCACATTAATCATGGAATGGAAGCACACAGCAACAGAACGTACTTTGTTACAGGAAATGTTCAAAATGTCCTCCGTTAGCGAGGATACATGCATCCACCCTCCGTCGCATGGAATCCCTGATGCGCTGATGCAGCCCTGGAGAATTGCGTATTGTATCACAGCCGTCCACAATACGAGCACGAAGAGTCTCTACATTTGGTACCGGGGTTGCGTAGACAAAGAGCTTTCAAATGCCCCCATGCCGCACGGAGGCTTTCAGACAGTCGTTCTTCCCGCGAACCATACGCGACTGGAACAGGAAAGGGAGGTAATGACAGTGGCACGTAAAGTGCCCTCCGCCACACACCGTTGGGTGGCTTGCGGAGTATCAATGTAGATGTAGATGTAGAAATGAAAGTCAAGAGGGTTGAGGTCAGGAGAGCGTGGAGGCCATGGAATTGGTCCGCCTCTACCAATCCATTGGTCACCGAATCTGATGTTGAGAAGCGTACGAACACTTCGACTGAAATGTGCAGGAGCTCCATCATGCATGAACCACATGTTGTGTCTTACTTGTAAAGGCACATGTTCTAGCAGCACAGGTAGAGTACCCCGTATGAAATCACGATAACGTGCTCCATTGAGCGTAGGTGGAGGAACATGGGGCCCAATCAAGACATCACCAACAGTGCCTGCCCAAACGTTCACAGAAAATCTGTGCTGATGACGTGACTGCACAATTGCGTGCGGATTCTCGTCAGCCCACACATGTTGATTGTGAAAATTTACAATTTGATCAGCACATACCGACGAAACTAAAATGAGCTCTAACATGGAAATTAAGCGTTTCCGGACACATGTCCACATAACATCTTTTCTTTATTTGTGTGTGAGGAATGTTTCCTGAAAGTTTGGCCGTACCTTTTTGTAACACCCTGTAGAGTTATCATTTAGCGGAAATCGATGTATATGCAGTTGTTTGTTCCTATGTATCAGATGCTGTTGACGATGAGTTATAAGCCCGAAAACCGGTTGGCGCATAAAGTCTTCTAGTGCAGCTCTTTGTTTATAGAGGATGTCCTTTAATAAACTGTTAGAGGTAGGTTTGTGGACCGGCAAAGGATGTCGTAGAGCTGACAACGGGCATAATGATTGGCAACTGGCAGACGAAACACACTTTTTTTGACTATGAGGCGTTCAGTGTTTGGGTGCAGCACTTCGACGGACTAAGCTCGACTAGACTATAAAGAAAAAAAGCAAATACAGTTCATTTGACAGCTTACTGCGCCTGTTGCCAACGCTCGTGTTGTGCTATATGCTGTGCTGTCCGGTGAGTTTGTGAGACCAATAATGATGCGAAGCTACACAGTCGTCGAGGCGCCGGTCCCGGCAGCGCCGAGGTCAAGGTGCGACTGGTTGTGTCAAAACAATCTGGCCTCGTCCCACCTTAGGAGAGCCGCGCGTCCGGCACGTGACAGCGACATGCGGCCGGGGGTATCCGCAAATCAGCGCTCGTCCGCTGGAACTCGGCGCCACGTCACGGCGGCGTGCGAGCGCGCCCCCGGTGCGGGCGCAGGAGGCCGGTCCGGCCGCCAATAGCAATTACCTCAAGTGACGAGCCAGTCCGCAGCGAACCGCAGCCGCAGCCGCAGCCGCTATCTGCCGGCCCATCTGCGGCTGCAGCCGCGGCCGCGCTTGCGACACCGGCGGGCTACCATTAAAACCGGCGAGATGCTAGATACCGCCCATACCGCGACCATGTTGAATTCTTGGGACCGGCCGGGCCACAACAACAAAACCGGCAAAGATCTTATATACAAATGTCGCGGCCGGCCGGCGGGTGTTCCACGTATGATACCCCGCTGTTCGGAGCCAGTTTATTGTTAGCTCCCCGGGGAAACCCTGTCCAGCGGCCGGGCGCGTCCGTCCGCCGAGGCAGATAACGGGGGCCAGCGCCGCCTGTATAGAGTGACTTTGAATTGATGAATCCATAATGAACGCCGGACACGCGCATATACATACAGGCTCGGTCGTCTTTTTCCCTCCCGCCGGGGCCTCCCCCCCCCCCCCCCTCCCCCTTAACCCACCCACCTCCTCGCGCTCTCGTGTAGTTCTGTTTTTCGAGACGCTGTAGTATATAACTCGGACGCATTGTTTGCTAAAACGCTCGCTATTGCTCGGATTGATCGCGCTTGTCAACTACTTGGCCCACGCTGACGCGACCGTCCACCGCTGCCGCCGCCGCCACTTTGCTCGTTTTACGATATTGGCGGAATTTATGCGGTCTGGCCCGACTCGGCAGGTCGCTTTGTTTTCGCAGAGGGTGGACGGATGCGCCGGATGCTGCAGATTTATGTGGCGACGGTCAAAGAGGCCCACTGCGCTGTGTCCGTTCGCACTTGGCGAGAGCCCGCGTAGGGTCGTGGCTGCTGCAACTTCGTGACCTCACGAACTTTCCGGCGCTTCTGTTCTCTAAACACTTCCGTGATTTGGTTCCACAACAACATAACTATTGTCGAAATATTGTTTATTGTCAGCTAGCTTACGAGCACGTACACCTAGGTGAGCCGGCCGGAGTGGCCTAGCGGTTCTAGGCGACCACTACGGTCGCAGGTTCGAATGCTGCCTCGGGCATGGATGTGTGTGATGTCCTTAGGTTTAAGTAGTTCTAAGTTCTACGGGACTGATGACCTGAGATGTTAAGTTCCATAGTGCACAGAGCCATTTGAACCATTTTTTTGCTTCATAGTGTATGAGTTAAATGGGGCAGCAACTGAAGACGTACTCTTTTTAAGTTTGAAGTACGCGGGACGGAACGGGTCTTGCAGGCGAAATGTCTAGATTGAACACGGAGTACGAATTAGATTCATTGTCGTCTCCAGCCATAGCTAAATGGTGCTAACAGTTTGACCAAGGCTGCACAGACGTAAGCAATGCTGGTCGGAAAGGAAGGTCATCAACACCGACCAAAGATGTCGATGTCCGCATAGTCGAGCAACTGATTCGCAGCAGTCGCAAATTTTTCGACATTGAGTAAGTTCACACAGCTGTTCTCAAACGGTCATCGAGTGGATTTCTATCGCCAAGGTGTTGAGCGGTCGGTAAGCGTCCCGGTTGTGTTTTGCAAGGGCTTAGTGACTATGCTGAAGGGCACTGTCATGTTTGTGTCACTTCCAAGCGTAGCGCCACGTTCAGTGGAAGGTACTTGGCATGCCATAATAATGTATTATGTCCCCTTTGTTGTAATCGCGCATTGGTGGTCACTTGTATGCCTCAGCGGATTATATATCGGCATACAGCGGTGTAATGGCCGGCCGCGGTGGTCTGGCGGTTCTGGGCGCTCAGTCCGTAACCGCGCGACTGCTACGGTCGCAGGTTCCACGGCCTACCTCGGCTATGGATGTGCATGATGTGCTTAGGTTAGATAGTAATTCTAAGTTCTAGTGGACTGATGTCCCAAATGTCAAGTTCCATAGTGATCAGAGCCATTTGAACAATTACAACAAAAGTGTAATACAATTCACCTCGGGGTGCTACCCATGGTCATAAATATATTAAAGATTTATGAAATTTCGCCTGCGAGATTTTTTATAAACGAATAATTCGTTTTGCCACATAAAAGAAAGAAGTCTTTAAACTGCGCATCAGTACAAAATATGAAGCTTGCTACACTCTGAATGGATGCACTTCACAGTTATCTTGTTCACAGGTCCGTTTACTGTAAACATTTTTCCGTGACCAAAGTAATGTTCGAGGAAGGCTCTCCTACCTGATAACGTATGTAGATGGTGAGGGATGCTGCGATCCCTATTCCCGTTGTCTTCGCCTCCGTGCCACAGCGTCCAGCTCAGTGACTCTTCATTTTGCATTCTTGTAATTCTGTCGTCAGAATTATGTTAATTAAGGAGATGTGCGGAACTGCTGAAAAGTTCACAGTTTGCGAGTAGGCTAAACAAATAATTTCTAAAAGCTTGCGATGAAAGTTTCGGATGGGATTGATATAAACTACTCAGTTAAATACTAGTTTTCAAAAAGTGAATCATACACAAGGAAAAATCCAAACGTACTTCTTTGAAAATTATTGATGATAAGTTGATACCCCACGGACAGTCATTCAACTCAGACTCTTTCCTTTACAATAACATTATCAGATCCTTGGCAGCCAGAGCTCCCCTCCCATACCTTCCACATAGATAGTTAAATTTTGACGTCTTCTCGCGTAGTCCAAATTATCGACAAGCCTCATTCCAACCTCTTCTGATTACGTATTGTTCTTTGGCTTGTCTGTGGAATTTTCATGCGGATAGTACCTGTACCATTTAGCCCTTACCGCAACGACTCGTCCACACAAAATAATTGATTATATACACTTTCAAATCGTCTTTCACTAAAAATTTCGCAAGACGTCTCCAGCAAAATTCTTTAGCTCCTCCCCCACTGTTTCAATAGTCTCCTGCTTTCTCACGGAAATAACAATATACTGGGTGAGACAGCTAAGACAGGCCACACAAGAAATACACGGAACGAGTAAATATATCTAAATGTGGTTTTCGCCAAGTTATAGCGGTCAATAATTCCAAACGGTCGCAAGTAATTTTCATTGCTTATATTCGCCGAAATAGGATACCGAATTTTTTGTTTCTAATGGTGTTATATACTTCCTACTGTGACATATGAAGCTTCTAAGATGTCTTCAGCGACACAACATGTATGGGACCTTATCAAACAGTATCAAGATAACAGAGCTGCAAAACACTGCCCAGCGAGCAGGAGAAGGGTTCTACAAACATCTGCTCTATTATAGGCCTTACAGATGTAAGCAAGTACAAAAATCGAGTACAGTTCGTGTTTTCATTATCACGGCTGTCCCACCACATGCTCAAAACGTTGACCTTGATCACTGCTACGGGCTGTAAAGTGATTCAGGAGAAATAATACTGCACGTTGACTTTCATCTGCAGTTAATGACAGTAAAGACCCGTATTATAAAACATTTCGTGCCTGTTTCCTAATAAGGCCTCTTTCGTCAGATAAAAATATAGTAGTGTCAAGTTTGGTGAGTGTGCAGACCATTTAGTGTTCCCTGAACGATCGTTCCAATGCTCTCCAAATGTTCTCTTAGGAAGAACTGCCATTACATGTGTGGAACAGCAAGACCATCCGTCATGCTTGTATCACAGTGATTGCCTAATGCCCAGCGGGATTCTTCCAATCAATGAGGCAGCAGCATATCTTCGGAACTGGAGACAGCGGAGTATATTTACATTCTCATCAATAAGACAGGGACCAATGATTCTGTTCTTGTAAAACGCGTACCAACCGTTGATACAACAAGAGCGTTGTTTTCACACACTTCTTTGACTCTGCGTGGATTTACTGTTCACTATTGGTGCATATTGCGAAGATTGATTTGTCCATGGTTCGTAAAAGATAAAATTTTGCGTAGGTAACTGTTTTGAAAACATTGCTAGAGAAAGTCGTCGATCACAATGTAGTATTTAAAATTAATTATAAAATAGTCTATATCGCAAGGCACCTTTATTAAAAGGTAACCGTTTTCGATCATCACATGATCATTTTCAGACCTTCAGACATAGTGATGGACAATGACTGCGCGTGGAGCAGGGACTGCTGAATGACGGTAGTCAACTATCATTCAGCGATTCCTGCTCTACGCACAGCCACTGTCCACCAGCATAGTTGAAGATCTGAAGATGATCACGTGATGACAGAAACCGGTCACTTTCTAATAAACGTACCTGCGACCTACACTGTTCTATTATTAATTGCAAATACTGCGTAGATATGTTGCACCACTTTGCGCTTTTGGTAGAGAACATTCGAAGAACTGTAAACTATTCTGGAAGGCATTGCCTTGAAGCTGTTGGTGCAGCAAAATGTGAAGAGGATGAAATGCGATGGAATGTAGTGTTAGTAGAACACTCATTTGGTTGATCCCTATCGTACTTCCGAGATGCCTCTTAGTGACATTTGCATTGTGTGCTACTGCTGCTAAAATGTTAGTTTTCATTTACTTCATCACTTGCTCTTCTTTTTCCTTGGTGTATTTTAGTCTCCACACTTCCATTTTCTATAACTTTTTTTATAGTGTTTACAAAGGCAGACCGTGAATGCTTGGTACGATCTCGATATTCTTAGGCATATTACCGAACCACTGCTCTAATACTCGTATTTTGGCGACATTCAGCAATAACGATAGTCACTTTTTCGAATGTCGTCTACATTGTGAATGTCTCAATAGTTTTACGAGCAAGTTATTGCTACAACAGTAGAACACAGGTTGATGGGCTTCAACAATACAGGTAAACACAAGAATCATACCTGAGTTACGCCTTTGCTTAGATTGGTTCCTCAGGGCAGGCGTTTTGGACTCTCTTCTCCTGACGGTGGGACAGTGGTTTATGGCGCAATTATCTCGATACTATAACCAGGTCCCGTACTGTCGCTGAAGTTCTCTTAGAAGCTTATTTGAAATGCCGCAAAAAAAGTATATAATTTCAGACGTTGACGTAATTCGGCGAATATAAATATTAGAAATTTCTCGCTGGCGTCAGGAAATTGTCATATCGTTCGCTATAGCTTGGCGAAAACCGCACCTCGGTATATTTATTTATTCTGGTTATATTTGGGGTGACCTCTATTAGCTGCTTCACCCTATATAATATTTTCTCTCTGGGCATAGCATTCAAATTACGTAAAACGTACACGTAAAAAAGTCTCACGTATAAAATTTGCATTTATGAGGTAGCATAAATATATTAATAAGTATGGAAGAAATAATGAAACATGCAAAGAAAATACCGTCCCCAAGCAGTTTAGATGTATGCATTATCATGGCGCTTTCTTGATGTGAGCTCCTCACTTCTGTTTGCAAAACATGTTATATGTGGTACACGTATGTTCTTGACCTCGTTTCCGTCAAAGACATACCGATCAAAATTTCAAGTAGTTAGGTGTACAGAGCACGCTATGTCGCATAAACTCACTGCTCACCATGCTACTGCCTGGCGATCGGCAGAATGTTAACATGATCGTCATTTCCTGATTTTGCCTCTCATGTTTCTTATAGCGTAGTACTAGCACTGCTCGGCGAGGATTTGTCGTAAGTTCGTTCGCAGCATGAGCTGCCCACTGTGTTTGTTAAGATGCTATAACTTTTACGCTAATTTCTTGTAAGTTTTTTTTTTAACTGCGTGAAACATGACAATATTCTAACGAAGAGCATAGTAATTGTGAATCAGTTGGGCTGTGATGGTTCTCACTAGCCATTAATAATAAAATATGCGGTCCTTCAGGTGGTATAGCATTACGCGTCTATTCTGAACCGCTCAAAAACTGTTATGTCTGTCTATGTTAGGAAAGAAAGAAATGGCTCTGAGCACTATGCGACTTAACTTCGGAGGTCATCAGTCCCCTAGCACTTAGAACTACTTAAACCTAACTAACCTACGGTCATAACACACATCCATGCCCGAGGCAGGATTCGAACCTGCAACCATAGCGGTGGCGCGGTTCCAGACTTTAGCGCCTAGAACCGCTCAGCCACTCCGGCCGGCGTTAGGTAAGACATAAATGCTTTATCCACAGTACCATGCTGAATAAGAAGATTTCGTAATTCACGTAATAGCACGCACACAACGCTAACGGTATTCTCATTACAGTTTCTTGATAACTTTGCTATAAGATGGACGTGTGTATACAGTATACTTACAAAATCAGCATCAGAGATGAAAATTACGTGCAGCGTCGCTATTCCAATCTTCATTTTTCAGTTTCGAGAGGCAGTGTCCCCCCCCCCCCCCCCCCTAAATCGCGGAAGGCTGCTCGTAGCGCGATTCTAGTTAACAAAAGAGACTCAACGAATGACAGACAGTGGCGGATTTTCCCAAAGTGGCGTTTGACTCTATCAGTTGGCGCAGCAGTGCCCTCGAAAGGTTGGAATCCGGACTCGATTGCTAAATGTGGCACAAAGTAATCTTGTGCTTAGACTAAGGTGCAAAGGAAAGATTGTATTAGTGGTATGAAATGATCGATGGCATTTATTGGCCGGGATATTCCCTTCGGGGTTCAGCCGCTGTATTACAAGTCTTTTTAGTTGACGCCACTTTGGCGACTTGTGTGTCAATGATGATGAAGGACACAAACACCCAGTTCCATGTCGGGAACTGAACCCGGGCCCCCTTACGTGATAGGCGGTAGCGCTACCGCTGCGCTTCGGAGGCGGACATTGTGTTAGTTATGTCATACGAGTACATACAGCCTCCAACGGAAACCCAACGCTCAAGCATTTTTTTATCTTTTTTTCAGAGAAGGTATCGTCACAACAATTGCACTGTTTCATTTTTCTTTCTATTATGAATTTCCTTCATGTTCAGGGATTACTAAACGTGTTATCTTGGAATACTCTGATTATGTTGACATTACTTATTCTATGAACTTACTTGTAAGTATAAAAATGCGACCTCTATTTGCAATAAAAGTGTTTGAAGTCAAATGGTAGTCGTAGCACGCAAGGGCGTAATCTCTGCATCTAAGACGACGAAATGATGGTTGGTTCCCTGAGTGTGTGTTT
The DNA here is from genome assembly GCF_023864345.2 of Schistocerca serialis cubense. Classification (NCBI taxonomy): domain Eukaryota; kingdom Metazoa; phylum Arthropoda; class Insecta; order Orthoptera; family Acrididae; genus Schistocerca; species Schistocerca serialis. The sequence goes on from NC_064642.1 coordinate 150,349,840, forward strand.
TCTTATACTCTATGTTCCCAATGAGGTAGACAACTGTCTCCGTGTCTTTCTATCGTAGATATGTAATTGTTTAATTTTCTCACGCTGATAAATGAGAAGGATCAATCTTTTTTAATTGGTAAAAAGCATCCTAAGGCAAAGATCGCATAAATATTTCTTTAACCCTTCGCCGTCTAAGGTGGATCATCAATGAACGGAACTTGTCAAACTAACACAAACAGATGTGTTTCTGTGCATTTTATTGTATATTGTGATTTTATGACGTAACAATGATCTGTGAGTGCTACACATGTGGACATGGCCAGGAGCACTAGGTGCTTTCTGATTGTAAAAGTTTTACTTCTGACAAACCTTTCCATTTTATCCACTAACATGACAAATTGGCGTGAGGTTTCAGCTCACAATGAATACGTTTTGTAACAAAAGTTTTGAAGACCCGAAGAAGACAGAAAAGTCTGTCAAAATTGGCTGTTGACAATTAAGAAATATTTATGCGATCTTCACTTTAGACAGATGTTTATGACATAATTGTTGTCTAAGTCCACACACGAGGGTACTGCCAACCTGGAATGAGTACTTTGTACATTCCTGTGACTGGGTGTTATTCTAGTTGTCACATCGTCACTTAAAATGAGGTAGCAATACCTGTAGCCATTCGAGAAGAAGAAACAGTACAAAAGCGTCCTGTGGACTTTCCTTTAGTGCTACAAAATTCCGTTACAGCCCACCAAACCGCAACACAAGTCAGTTTATGAAACAATGACGCACAGAGTATGCTTCGAAAAGTCGGAAGAACTCTTAAACACGAAAGGGTACAATTAATTTTCTGTTACGTCAGCTTTTGAGACACTCGTGTCAACAGTACGAGTACTTCAATAAAGAAAATTAAAATAAAAAACAAAAATAGTTCATATTCGTCATCACAGTAGAACCTGAAGGAAAGAGTTGAAAAGCAATGCTACAACCATCTCCCTGGGACAAATATCTTGAAAAACGGCTAAGCACTAGGCGACCAAGCATGTCAGAGTTAAGACGGAAAAATTCTCCATTGGCTGGGCAGACACTGAAGGAAACGAGGACGGATCGTAGCGAACCGCATGTGAAATCACCTGCAATCGGTCGCTCACCTAGACATTCCACACACGAGCGATTTGTCAAGCAATTTCAGTCAGTATTAAAAATGTCACTGTGTTGAGAAGTTCTGCTAAGGAAAATTAACTACTGCGTTTAGTAGCAGTTGCACCTGATTTCCGTATCCCGACAAACACTCGCAAAACATAAATTTAAAATAAATGGGGATTACAATGTATTAAACTTGTTTCGGGAACCGTTTCTTGAGCACTGTAGGTTACTTTGCAGTATATATCACATTTTTCACTGACGCCGTATGGGTTGCGTACATCTTTCCAGTGTGCCAATACAATAAATTTTGCGTTTATAACTCCTCAGTTTCTTTTTTGTGCATTAGTCTTATAGTTTAACAGCAAGTATTTACACAATTTGCTCAATGTGCCTATAGAGATGATGTCAATAGCAGCACAGCAGCACAACTAATTACTGCAACTCTTTTTACAACTTGTATGAAAAAGAGTTATATGAAATGACAAGGGACTTGAATATAACTGTAGAACAGATTTTCCCTGAACGTTTAAAGTAAAATGTCCTCTTAAGATTACATTAAGACGTTTGTCATTCTGTTCATAAGTAAAAAAGTTTAATACACGTAAAATTATTTCATAAATAACTCAAAATCGTGGGAGAACCTATTGCGTCACGACTATTACTATGCACTTCCCAGCAATTCTACTTTGATAACACAAACTTCAAAATGCTAATCACTGCAAAATCGGGCTGCGTATTTTGTACTATTTCTTAATATGAATCCCATCTCTGGCTTCCGCTTCACTTGTGAGATTAGTTCATGGTCCCTGGACAATTATAGATTCTAACGCAAATATCTTGCTCGGCGTGGGCAAAGCAAAACGAAACAAAACTGCACAACCACGGTTAATAACTGGAGAATTCAGTCGCAGACATATTGGCACACACCGCTGCTAACCAGCCAAGCTGTCATAGTGCGTTCACGAATCGCATGCGGCCCATCGGACTGGCTGAGATTTCCATGTGACTAATCGCTCTCTGCCATTGGCCCACACACGTGCGATCTGCGAACTGATAAGTCGCCCAAGCGATGGATCGCTGCGATCCGTCGCTCATGTGCGCGGCCCTTAACGGGCTTGATAATGTACGATAAAGAGAGAGACTATATTCTTGTAGAAATGATTCATTTTACGACTTCACTTTTCTATTATATCAGATTGTTTCTGCAACGATTTTTTACATTTATGTCGATTGCACATGCAAAAGAAATAGACACACAGGCGTCCATACACACACACACACACACACACACACACACACACATTCACATACACGAAATTTCGTCGTCTTACGTGTACCATTGGTTATCTTGTGTGTTTGATACGTACAGGTAATTACGACAGCAGGTTACGTCGGTTGAATGTTGAGTAACACAGTGTTGTATCTGTAACGTTATTAAATGTAGTTATTGCTAGAAGTGCAGTTAACACCACTGTCTCATTTCTGGGAAAGAACAGAAATGACCAAGATGATCTGGCTTTATTCAGCAGTGATATACTGCCTGTGTAATATATGACATACCCGTTTTATCTGGTCCTTTGTGTCTGACTTCGGATTATCATTAACCTCACTGGAAGACCGAAATATAAAATTTCTATATGATATAAAAGAAGAATGATTTCAACGCTTTCACAATACAAATTGAACCTGAAATACATGAATAAAATCTCGGAGATTGTTCAGTGTGGTATAAGGTAACTTTGGTCTCCAGTGGTGCGTTACAAGGTATTAGGTTCATGCGTTGCAAGTATTAGGTTCGTAGAGTAACGTATGCACAGAACAGAGACTTCAGTCATCAACAATATATTCTCATTCACTATTCACAACAGTCTGCCAACGCTGGGGTAACTTTTCGGTTTGTTGGTTGGTTTGTTTGGGGAAGGAGACCAGACAGCGAGGTCATCGGTCTCATCGGATTAGGAAGGACGGGGAAGGAAGTCGGCCGTGCCCTTTGAAAGTAACCATCCCGGCATTTGCCTGGAGCGATTTAGGGAAATCACGGAAAACCTAAATCGGGATGGCCGGACGCGGGATTGAACCGTCGTCCTCCCGAGTGCGAGTCCAGTGTCTAACCACTGCGCCACCTCGCTCGGTTAACTTTTCGATTCCGTCACTGTAGAAATCACGTGTTTTGAGGCGAAGAACTCGTTGAGCCATGTTCGGAGCGGATATTCATCCTGGAAGGAAGTTCCCTAAAGGTTGTCCGATAGGGAGCGGAAAAGTTGAAAATCTGAGGGCGCAAGACCGGGTGAATATGGTGAATACCGAATGGCTTCCCAACTCAGTTCCTGTATAGTGTTCTTTTATGGGAGTAGGATCACTCCACGCAGCCTATCTCGTCTTTGTTCTCAGATTGCGTCTGTAAGACGTCTCAGACGTTGACAATGTCAACAGTGATGGTTACATCTCGGAGAACTAATTCGTAGTAACCACACTGTCGCTGTTCCAACAGATACGTAAAACTACCTTTCGTGGATATGATTCGTGGTAAATCGTTTTGTAATTGTTAAATCCAGAACAAATAGGTGTCCCGAATTACTTTAGAAAAAATACGGGACAGGGCTAGGAAAATCGTGACTGTCGTGAAAAAAGGGGGGACGGAGGGACGGATGGTCACCACAAATGTGAGCACCGTCTGAGCACGCAGGTAATCTAGGCAGTATTCCAGTTCCATGTTCGGCCTAGGACGTCGTCATTAAAGTGTGTTACTACTGCTGTGATGCGAGGTCACAGTTCGTACAAGTCCCGCACGAGGATAAAAATGTAATGGGGTTCTGCGGGACCTGGGTGTCAGATCTGATCTGTACCAACAATTCCACACATTGTGCCAATAGGTGTAGGGTGGCCAGTCAATAACTAACATGGGAAAATAAGAAAACAATCAGTTCTAGGTGTGTGTGAAAATTATGCCGTAAACCGCACCTTTTTATCTATTCCCATTTCCGACATATACGTGATCAAAGTTATAAAATTCATTTGGAACATAGTGTCGGGAACAGGAGGGGGTCGAAGTGTGCTTGCCGCTGCGTTTTTAATAGACTAAAACGAAGAAACTATCTACAGTTCGGTCCTCCTTTCATGAATTTTAACTAAGATCCATTACAATCTATTTCTAATTACTCGAATTTCCACAGACACGAAAAACGGTCCAGGTTTAACCCGGACAGTTGTATAAAAATCCCTCCAGCACATCTCTCGAAGGGCTCAAAATTAGGACAAATCCGAATAAATCCGGACGTGATGTACCCCTAATTTGGGATGCAAAGACGAGCGCAATGGTTCTCTTGACGATATATGAAGAAGAACGGAATCTTGCCCAGTTTTAGCGACAGTTTGCATTCTGTTTTATAGGCAGTGAGAGATGATGTCCACAAATGCCAAATAATATGAATGTTCGGCCATTTATTTATGTGGAAGGTAAATATTTTGTACAGAAAATTACGTTACCAGCTACATACGTGCCGCCGATGTCTTTAGTTTTACAAGTAGCGTCATAGCTATTAAAAATTTACAAGCACAAATTTTCAGCTCTATCTTTATGACTTTTTTTTCGGGATCTATATGGGGTTAGGAGTCTCTATTTAAAAAGTTATTTTCTGCTATTTGGTCTTGTGTGTGTGAAATTTTTCAACTGATTTAAAACATTTTGTTGAGGTTACAACAGAAACATGTGGTAAGCTTCAGGTTTATTTCAGCTTCTCTTCAGCAGAGCCAGCCAATATATTGCTCTCTCATTGGTAAATTCGCGAAAAGACCGCGAACGTTAAAATGAGAGAGAATGGAGCTCAAAGGGAACCTTAGAAGGAATCGTTCTCAACTGCTGAACATTCTCGACTGGAGCAAGAAAACAGGGAAACGGCAGTGGTTTACCAATCACCTACTCTCCGCCAAAGACTAGAAGAGAATGCGAGTTAATATTGTGCTGTCATCCAGTTCTGAGATAAGGTGAAAGTTTCAAGCCTATAGCCGGCCGGTGTGGCCAAGCGGTTCTAGGCGCTTCAGTCTGGAACCACGCGACCGCTACTTTCGCAGGTTCGAATCCTGCCTCGGGCATGGATGTTTGTGATGTCTTTAGGTTAGTTAGGTTTAAGTAGTTCTAAGTTCTATGGGACTGATGACCTCAGCTGTTAAGTCCCATAGTGCTCAGAGCCACTTGATTTTTTTTTCAAGCCTGTAGCCTATCGGAAATTAGTTTAAAATCAATTGCAGAATTTGTGCTGAACAGACAGACAGACAGACCGAAAAAAAACAAAGTACCCTCCGCCACACACCAGACTCAAAATCGTGATAATATTGCGAAGTCATCCAGTTCTTACTCCAAGTACCTACTCTCCGCCAAACACCAGAAAAGAAAGCGAATTAATATTGCATTGTCATCCAGTTCTACGTTAGGCTGAAAGTTTCAAGTCTTTAGCTTATAGGGAAGTTAGTTTAAAATCCATTGCTAAATTTGTACCGAACATACAGAGAGACAAAAAAATAAAGTACGCTCTGCCACACATGAGACTCGAAAGCGAGTTAATATTACAGGATCAGCCAATTCTGAGCTAAGTAGAAAGTTTCAAGTGTCTAGTTTATCGGGAAGTTAGTATTAAATCAATTGCAAAATTTGTACCGAAAACAACAGACAAGAAACCGACCCAATAAAAACGTGTTAAAAAGTGATTGATCATTTATGTATACACAAATCTACAGTGCAGCACCAAATATTAAACTTTGAAAACCAACAAAAAATTGATATTTAATGCCACCAGTACGACAATTTCTATTTTAGTAAGTAAACACTTTCACTTTGAATATACTTTCTTTTTAGAAATATACTTTTCATTCTCATCTCCTTGAAACAAGATACTTTATTAATCCCTAAAAAAGGTGCCAACCCTAATCACGGTTCATGTATAACCGAAGAGGCTGACATAGATGTAAGTAAAATCACTCAAACCCGCTGAGTGAGTGAAAACATTCATATAACGGCCACAATCGACGGGTACTTGTTTCAGTCGGTTGTCTCTCATTAAATAAATCACGCTAACACCACTAAAACGCGGTGAGTGAGTGAAAACATTCATACAGGTGACATTGCGCAGAGACTAATTTCGTTCTGTTGGTTCATTCGACTGGAAAAAAGCGACGGAACGAAAAAACAATCGACTGAGCAATCGATTGTTAAAAACCGTCGATTGACCCATCACTAGCCTCGACTTCCAAATCGAATAAACAACCGCTTGCTTGAAATCAGAGTAGTATCTTTAGGCACTGCTTGCGGTAAGTGGTGATTCTAGTATTAGCAGCGTTTACCATATTTATGAAGGCTCCAGGATGCGCAAATTGCGTTTGCGCAGTGGAAAAACGTGTTTCAGCAGGTTGGAAAGAAACGCTTCTCAAGCTCATTAGCGCCCAGCTGTTGACTCGCAACTTCAAATGTCGCCTGGATAGACGTGAAAGCGTAATGGCAGCATCAGGCAAGAAAATAGAAGAGAAAAAAAGCCAGAGCAGTTACAGCTTCTTGAGTTTATCATTTGATTGCATCTGAGAAGCCAGAATCCCGAGTATTGCGTGTATGGCTTCCAAAAAAGGCCGAAAGACATCACATTTCTTTATGATAATGTCCACGGGGGTCGAACGTCTGTTGAAAACATCGCAATATTTCCTGGAGTATTACCTGCTGGGTTCTCTCGTTGATTAAACGGGACGAAATTCCACAGCCATCTGTTCGATAAATAAAACGGAAGGAATGAAGAGCTATCAACAACAGTGAAAAAACTCGTATAAAAGAAACAATCATAGCTTTAGTATCCAGTTTGCATGTCGCTTCGTTTAGTGTAAAACGAAGAGCGTTCGCGTTATTTTCATAATTAGATGTTACACCGTACATAGTTCCAGTTACAAGGAAAAATCTGTTGTGTCCTAGCATGTTGTATGGCAGTCAACGACGCAGTAACACCGGAGAAAAAGATTGACAACAAAACTATGAATATTGTCTCTGAAACAGTTGAATGAGTGACGCTTACGTAGTTTCTTCGCGTTCGACGGAAATTCTCGGTAACTGACATCGGAAGCTGGATATACTAGATTTTAGAAATTGATGGTACGCGAGAACATTATTCTTAAAATTTCTTAAAATCTTATAAAAGAGTTGTTACCACAAATACGTATCTAAGAACACTACGAATACTCGAGAGAAGTAGGAGATCCAGTGAGCCATAAAAGAAAGAAAAAAAAACAAGTAATTTCGATCAAACACACACGCACATTTCTGTTTGCGTTTATGAAGTCTGAGTAGTTAGGATACTCCTATATTCTGTGTCCCAGAAAAATAGTAACATTTGGTTCATATTTCAGTTTTAACTACGAGGGCATGAGTAATACGAGCAGTAGATAACACCGCTGTGCGCAGCTAACGTGGCAACGTTCGAACCTCATGAGAAGATGTGAGGTAAGTGTTAAACATTTTGTAAGAACTGTTCACATATTCACGTATGCATTTCAGTATACGACGGAGATCTGAAATTATTCTAGCTGTATTGTAGCCACTTCGTGTAATTTTTTTGATATTCGATGTGTATTGGATTCCTGATTCTAATACACAGGGCTAGGCACCCAACTTCTTCACCTCAAATTACATTTGACCTGTTAAAGACATTCGTAACCTGTATTTACCTAGACGATATGTGACCAGGGGTTCATGAAACAAACAGACATGAGCCCCAACAACTTCATTAATAACCGAGCTACTGCCATTAACTTAGGTTTTTTAAATGGAACTTTGCTAATTTATGCAGTCAGAACAGCAGATCTCGATGAAATAAATTCAATGTTGTAACTTTTCAATAGATCTGACAAGAAACCACGGAGTAAGAATACAGTGAATATAGAGGTTTTTGTGCCATTGCAACCGTTGAATGGCCCACCACACGAAAGTTCACACTACTAAAACTTGCGCCGCCGAATAACGACGCAATGTTATGTTTGTGCGTTAGATTTCACAAAGCTTTCAAAACGTTCCCCACCAAAGAAATTGTTGTCTCACTGGAAAGTCATTCAATCGGCATTAACATTTCCTACCTACCACAGAGTTCAAAAAATGGTCAGATATCCCTGAGATTATCGTATGTCGGCCAACTAATGTTTGTTAGTAAAAAAATTATCACAATTTCCACAATAAAATTTATCATATGAAATGAACGTCGAATTATTTCTTCTCGTTTTTATGCATTCTGCGTCATGTGTATATCGATAAAAGGTCGTACATTAAGGTAATACATGAAATAAAGGAAAAATAGAGATCATGAACGAAAACAGTGAAAACTTCATATTTCTGTTGATTTTTAAATAGGGTGTTCAAAGTGAGAACCATTTGCATCACGATCTTTTGGAACACGCTGGGTCAGTGATGTACCCATTGCTATCAACATATCAGGAGTAATCCTTTGCACGCAGCAGTAATTCACTTTGTCATGTACTCCACAGTCGTTAGAACCATCTTGTAGACCACATGCTTTACGTGATGGTCCTCAAACGTTTTTGCTGAAGAGCTAATACCGACATTGTGGGGCGACACCTCAGGTCGCATTGGTACTGACCTTATTATTAATTGGAAACCTACATAAATTAGTATGTTATGAGCCTCCAATTGACTGGCTGTAGTAAAGGCACCAAGTTAGCCGTCGGTCCCAAGTGCTGATCGGTAAAAGCCGGCACTACTCGGAACACTTCCGGTAGGTTCTTAGCTGTTTCAGGTTGCTGCCACCCTCAACGACACCGACGTTGTGACTCTGTAATTGTTTGATGAAGTGTTGTGTTTTGTGAGTGGACCATTAATCTGTCAATACCAATACATAAAGGGGATACGTGTGAAAATATGCTGTTTCGTCTTCTTTCTCGCAGTCAGATTTAACTGTGATAGCATGACATTTAAATCTATTGTTCATGCGTACATTTAATTTTAAACAAAAGTTGTATAGGTTTCGTACTCGTCCTCACAGTTGGTTTTAACAGAAAACCTTTATATTAAGAAAATTTGTGTATTTATGGCTTATCAGGTTATGATCACAAACTACTACGCAATCTGAATCGACCGAAATCAAACGCCACTGTAGATGCAGCGTAATAGCCTCAAGAATTTCTAAGTACACTGAATTCATCTGGCCTTCCGCCACACAGTTTGAGTCTTAAAATCCGAGTACCTGTAGGATACTACACAGTCTCAGCCTACCGTAATTTTCTAATGGTACCCGTTGGCAGATTAAAACATCGAGAAATAATGTCATTGGAGCTATTTTACTCACTGGTTCAGCAGCTGGATAGGTCGCTCTCATACGCCATAAAACATCGAGAAATAATGTCATTGGAGCTATTATACTCACTGGTTCAGCAGCTGGATAGGTCGCTCTCATACGCCATATCCCAACGATCGCAAACGATTTGCCCATTCATTTTAATCGGCTTCAGTTCTCAGAGTTACGTTTACAATAACATTTAACAAGGCTCAAGGTCAGACATTCAAATACGTTCGAATTAATTTACTAGTGTTTTTCGCAAGGTTAGTATTTTCAGTAACTGTAAGTTCAGAAAACACTGAATATACGTTACTACAACGTATCCAAAGAACTAAAAATGTTGTGTATTCTGAAGAATTACAATTGTATTGTGCACAAAAAATTAAAATTTAAAAACCAAAAACAAAGGAGCCTTTTTAATTCATTTTCTATATGATTTATTATAATTTTGGTTCTCATACCTTCAAAGTAATCGAAGGCACAACTAGGTGCACAAATTTGCGTCTTGATCTAAATCCCTAGGTTACCCCACATTAAGACGTATATCTATATCTCATAAATATTTAGCAATTGCGAAGCATTGCTAGGTTCGTAAGTTGATCAGCAACAGGAATTTAAATGCATCATGTAATATGAGTCAAGATCACAAAAGTTTACTAAATATTTTGAATATCATTTTTCTTCTGCTCATTGCAACAGCTATAATTGAATTTTATATTCCCTGCTACAAGCATGTAACCGTTTGGAGATGACCGTCTGTACAATACCATAGCAGATGATCGGCAGGAGGCTCACTCGCCCATGGGTTGTCAGCACTGGAAGACAAGAAAGTTTTCCCGCTATCGCATCTCCTCACCCTGCAACGACAAATTTATCTGCCCCTTCCTCATGAACTAAGCTGCCAGCTTTAATTATATCACAGCCGAATTCACCATTGTCAGTTAAATGTAAACACACCTTCAAATATTACTGTTTCTGTAAGTATTTTTATTTGTTGCTGGACAGGAAAACTAGTCTCTAAGGAGCTCTCAGTGTTAGCTGACGTTTTTGGATCTGGCTGTAGTTGCTAGATGGCCAATATAATACGGCTGAGCCGTGGGCCACACGAATACTTGATTCGGAACGCGGGCCGCAGTTCGATGACCACTGCCCTAGAGAAACAAGTCTAAGAGTGTAAGTTAGGTGATCGTGCCGGATACCTCTCAATTCGAACTCACAGATTTAGAAATTAGCGGTGTAATACATCTCTTTCCATCGAGAAATTGTGGGTAGGAGATTAGTCATGTTGCAACCACATCATTCGACACGGTCTCAAGGCCGCATTGTCTAATAACAGGAGGAAACTACTTAAAAAATTATGTATTTCTCTACGTTCATCGTATATCAGCGAAATAAGAGCAGAAAACGTGCTCTCCGATTACGCCACACCACGCATACACACTTCACTTTAGTTGGTTGTAGGTTTTCCATTGACTAGTGCAGCTTTGTAAAATATACATTACCGTAATATGTGATCGTAGCCTCATCAGTAAATAATACCTTCACCACAAAGTTATTGTCTCGCATTTATATACAGGGGTTGGATAAAAAATGGAAATAGTATTTATGTGGTTGAACATAAATGCAGATGCTGGCCAAGCCTGCAGGTTGCGGTCTTACGTCTGACCACAACCGTTGCCTCTACAATGTCCTCACTACGTTGCAAGTGTCAGATGTGGTCAGAACATTGTTTTCTGTAAATGTGAGTGCATTATGTCGGAAGTAAGTGAATTCAGTTGTGGACAAATTGTTAGTGCTCATAAGGCGGCTACTTCCTACATTTTAGGCTCTGAGATTCCTAATCTTCTGAAAAGAAAGGAATACTACGATATTTTTTAAGAAACCGCTTTTACTTCTCTTGCAAAATTTAACAAAATTCGGTATCGAAGTTTCGATTGCCTGCCATCGATACAATCAAATACTCATTGAAAATATCCATCATGTAATACACAATTATTATTTGGTATTTAATTTCGTGGAACAGTTTCGATCAGCATTCGCTCTCAAATGTCTCGACTGAAGTGAAGTTATATGCATTGTGTATAATCGTATTTTTCCCTAAGTTTGCTTGTAAAAGGCCATTCCTTTCTCGTGTTAATTTGTTAGAAACAATAATTCCAGGGTCTTACCCAGCCGAAAGCTGTCATGTTTTATCGTGTTGCTATAATCTATTCTCAACGCGGACAGTATTGCAGATGTCCAGATCATTACCACCGAAAATTTCAGTGGTATTCCTCAAGCATTCTGTTTTATTTAGTGATTAGTTGGTGATACGTATCCCAGTGTCCAAATAAACTCAGAAGTTTTATTTTCTATGACTTTTTTAAACCACGTCATATGGAATGTAATATATTAGCCATCCAGCAGGGAATGTAAAGGGAAGGAAAGGCCTTAAATGTCTGTACGACACTGAGATTGGAAATTTGTGACTGCCTTCTTCCCAGTGTTCAGTTCATCAGAGGCTGGTAGTATTTACAGCAATAACAAATACGACGCGATTCGTGAATTCACAGGTAGATAATGATGAGTGCACACTTCAATTTTACGTCCTGTAAGTTACATTGTCAAATTTTGAGAGCTTGTTGCTATTAAGATTCTAAAACAATTGCAAGGAATATGTACTTTTCAAATGTTCGGGAAAAGCCTTTCAAATGCTGTATGTTTTGCTTTTACTTATAATTTCTTGGACCTTATGCTGAAGTTATTTTAAGTACTGAGGTAAACAAATTATTTTTATGTGGAAACATGTAATATACAATCACAATATTTTATTGTTATCATTATCAAAATCGTTAGCAACTGTTGCTGCTAAAACTGAGCATGAAGGTACGTTATACGTATGAGGGAGAGGGGGTTGAGAGAGAGAGAGAGAGAGGGAGAAGAGAGAGAGAGAGAGAGAGAGAGAGAGAGAGAGAGAGAGAGAGAGGGACCCACCAGAACCAAACCCTGGATCCGCTCCTCGCTCATTTGATTTTGTGGCAAGCATGCACTCACCATCTCTCTCACTAAAGGTCAAAGATAAGCTCGCTCGAAATCAGCAACCCGTTCCTTCTAAGATCGTAGTAGTTTACTGTTTTTGTGACAAACGTCTGTGGTCATGGAAGATTCATATATCAGGATTCATTCTTTGAGGAAATGTTATTTGTATGATGTTCACTTAGGCACCCAGTTAAGAGCAACTAAATTAGTAACCTGCAGACTCTGTTTCGTCTTGAGGCCGAGGGCGGCTGCTTGTCTTGTGGATTTAACGAAACAAAGGAAACTCTGGGATGCCATCATGATCCACGAACGCACAACTGCAGCCATTGATTGCTGCAATTTGGTCTGAGTTGAGTTAAAGTTGACTTCACTTGAGGGCGTCCGAGATGTTCTTAATAGAAGTCAGGTGAGCTTGAGGGTGCACACAAATACGGTGGAGCGGTCTTTAGGCCATTGTGGCACAATTCGGGGGCATTATCTGCCTTGGACGTGTACTAACATGTGCGGGAACTCTTTACACCAGTGAATCTTGTCACCGCCTGTTATTGTTCAGTACTGATTTGGAGGTTGATTTTGCTGCACTGTGGCACATATGTCCAGTATAGTGATTCGCAGCAGTAGGCGTCGACGCCTGTGATTAGAAAAATGCGTTGTCGTCCACGGTGGTTGACGCTGACGGTGGTTAAAAAAAAGCGAGTCGTATTGCATCATCTGTCGGGTAACACCGGCACATAGATTCAGACGCATTATCAGAATTGGTCTTATTGCCCTACGCCTAATGACCCCATTCGTCGCAATGGATGAGAGCTGTGTATGTATCAAATGGTTCAAATGGCTCTGAGAAGTGTGGGAATTAACATTTGAGGTCATCAGTCCCCTTAGAACTTAGAACTACTTACTAACCTAAGGACATCATACACATCCATGCCCGAGGCAGGATTCGAACCTGCGACCGTAGCAGTCGCGCGGTTCCGGACTGAAGCGCCTAGAACCGCTCGGCCAACGCGGCCGGATGTTTGTATGTATCTGATTAGTTTATGTGACTATACTGTATGCGTGTGTAGTGTGGTGTCATGTTGGTGTTGTTCGACGATGAGAGAAGATGATACTAGGTGCCAACTAACAGCCTACTCCTCTCGAAAAAACTCAAGAGGATCGATGGGACTGATTTCCCCATTCGACGGACGGATCTCCCTCACCAGTGTCACGTGCCCTCACTTTATGAGACGCTTAAGGAAGGTTCGGAATTTAAGCCACGACACTGGCACATGGCACAAAGACTTGTGATCAGGAACTTTGTGCCACCAATTCTCCTCTCCTTGCTGACCAAATACTGATGATGAATCTTTTTTACACCTTCGGGGTTCAGGCCGGTTACCTCCGCGACTGGCGACATTATGCTATCGTGCACTAGCGACCTCGGCTATGAATGGGTTTTAAACGGCGCTGGGTTTGTCCTCGATCGAGATAATCGCGGTGCATCAATGATATGCAAAAAGTGCGCAAATTGTCGGGTGTCAAACTATAGGCTACTGTCCAATGCACTGATACCGTGAGTTTTGCCATTCCTGGGTCAGACTGCAGCGTAGACGGGCAGAACAAGACCTGACAACACGTCACGAAATGCGCCGAATTATTGTTCCAGCAGAGTAGCTATCTCTAATGGAATTGCTCATGAGTGTACGAGTATGCTATGTCCACAACGGCCGATAAGTAGCGTTTATTTTCAAAATGATATTACGCCATTTGGCTGTATGCAATATTTTTATATGACAGGCTAGGTTTCGACCTTAGACGATTTTCAAGCGTCACACTGGAATGAAAAAAAATAAAAAGTACAAATAACAAAGAGTTGGGAAAAATACACAAAATGAAAGTTACTGTTTGAGCAAATGCTTTGTTATGGCACTTACACGTCCAAAAACGTACACAAGTTATTGAAAAATACATGTCAGGTTATATAAATTAGTTTTCCCGTAAGTAAGCGTGAGAAGATACTTTTTGGTACAGAATATGGCTGTAAATTTGCATGTATGGCAAATGGTAGTCAATATGTGTTGTAAACTAGACGTCCAAAACACAGGTAGAAGATTCATTGCACTATATCTAAACGTCAACTATCGTGAGCGTAAGTGAAATGACCGACAAAGATCAATCATCACAGAGACCTCACAATTAGCGCTATATAATCTATTATATGTTAAGTGACGAGATAATAGGAATGTTTATTTGACATGCTGGTTACATTAATTTTGCAATAAATACTACATGACTGAACATCAAGGAGATCCAGTTTCAAAAGTCGCATGTAAGGTTCGTAAAATGCGTTAACGCAATATTAAAACCATGTATCATGGAGGGTCCACCTCCTGAGACAATTAATTGTCCAGTAATTGGTGCATTCAATAAGTAAAAAGTTATAGACATTGTTACGATATTACGAAAACCTTACATAAAATCTCTAAAATTTTTAGGCTAGATCAGGCACTCAAGAGAGAGCAGCATAGCGAGGAATGATGTTCATTTGGGAGAAAGGGGGGGGGGGGGGGGGGGAGAGACAAATAGGGGAGCGAAGATAGGAGCCACCAAAAATAAAAATAATAAATGAAAAATGGAGGGATTGCAAGGGATGGGGGTAGCCAGTGGGTGGTAGTCTGGGAAAGTAGATGACGAATGGACAGGGAGGGGGGGGGGGGGGGGGGAGAGGGAAACCAATGTTCACAATATCTTTTCAGGCATAATTGGGTAACATTAGGTAACGGCTCTTTCGAAGAGGACACGGTCGATTTTCTTCCCTATGCCTCTCCGGTCTCAGTTAGTGCTCTGTCTCTAATGACCCTTCATCGACAGGATGGCGAGCCTCAACATTCCTCCTTCCTTTTGGTTTGGCCGTCGTAAAGCGTATCTGGTGCCTTTCTTATCACAGATTCAATTATGTTGTAATATTTGCGAATTTAGTATATAATTAGTTATTTCGTAGTTTAATAGAGGTATTTTCTTTGTAACAGTTTCACTGACAGCTAGGACCTGCATTCACATGTGGTGTGTGCTCTTTCCGAATGCGACTATCGTATTGAAACATACGAGCATTAGCTAACCATGTGTATCCGGTTCTCTTTCGCCCAGTGAAGGGCTCCTTGGATCCACACCCTCATTTGCTATGTGGTGCGGCACTCTACTCACATTTTCTCCCAAATACTAACCAACGGCTTATTGTACTGCTGGATAGAAGACTGACAGATAGTTGGAGTATAAATTTTCTTGTTATGTTAGCTTGTTTTGTTAATAATTTTGAACAACTCTCGACATTCACAATTCGCGACCATCATTTTGACTGTAACCAAAAACGTCTTCGTTTTCCAATCACTCTAACCCACCACTGACGTCTTCTCACCAACTACTACGGCTTCGCTGAATGTATGCAAAAGATTCGCCTCGTAGATCTATTTCTAAACGAAGGACATTTCACCGTGAATATTCTGTGACTTCTTCTAGTTTATTATAATACTTCTTCTAGTTTATTGTGATACAGAGACAAGACATTTTTGAATCAACACAAATCTAAAAGAAATAGAAAGAAAAAATGCATTTGAAGCACAATAAGAAACTATATTTTCAGGAGGTGGTGCCTCACATCTCTAATGTATCTGAAAAATGTCATATTACCGTCTTGAGCTGCTGGTAAATTACTTTATTTATACAAACAGTTTCAGTCGTCTGAAAGCCACCAGGTTCTTAAAATTAATCACAGCGTCATGTTAGGCCAAATACAAAATCTTCATCTTCACTTGAAAAATACACTGTTATCATATTGTAATAAAATCTATGCCGTCAATCTATTAAAGCTGTGTTATGGAGTGTAGACTACTTATTCATGTTAAAACTGTAATCAACGTCAACGCTGTGGACAGATTCGTACTACACAGACTGCTGATGCACTGACGAGCGATTGATAAGAGTGTATTATTCATGGCTTTATCATCTGACGATAACGATTTTGTACTTCGCATAACTTGATGCTGTCAATACTTTTACGAATCTGATGGTCAGACAGCTGAAGCCGGTTGTATAAATAAAGTATTTTATAAGCAGGTCACGGCGGTAATACGACATTTTTCACGAAACTCTATGTGTGAAAGCTATTGTACGACTTACACTACCTGAAAATTGTGTGATTTATGTGACTACATGGATGATAACTTTTTTGCAGATAAAAGTAAAAATATGGCAATGTAAATCTTGTTTCCGCCACATCACTCGCACAGTATTTATCTAATTTCCTGTTATCTAGCAATTTTTATGCATACTCTTATGAATTTCGTCTAAGGAAAACGTCCAAATCTTTTAGCTCTGACGAACTAGCCGGCTGCTACCAGCCTTAAAATTATTCAGTTTCGAAAAAATTATAGAATTTTGAGCTGTGAGAGTCATTTCATACTCCTATTGCAACAGGATCTCAGCATCGTCTTTGGCTTCATGATATTCTAGTTTTGTAGTCATCTCATGACGACCTTCTGCTGTTACTGCCACAGTCGTAAATTTTGCTCGAAAGTGACTCGATGCTCCGTCGGCCAGTTACAGTTTGGAACCAACAAACGAAAACGTAAACACGGCTGTTTCTCAAGAAGCACTCCTTTCCCGCAGCAGATCGCGTTTTTTTTTTTCTTTCTATTTTTTCACATGACACGTTATTCACATTCGTCGCTTTCTACTACTTCGAGAGATTTGGTTCTCAACTCGAGATACTAACCTCGCATTCTCAAGGAATGTGGTTCAAACCCCCGACCTATCATTTTGATTTAGATTTTTCACGATTTCCCTAAAGTACTTTAGACAGTTACCGTGATGGTTCTCACAAAAAGCCAGCCAGTTTACAGCACTATTCCCTCTGAACTCGAACTTGTCCGCCGACTGTGATGTCATCATCTTCGACGGAACAATAAACTCTCTTCTTCCTTCCCTCCTCGTCCAAGTTGTGTATTATAGAATGGAACATGGTGGTTGTCACAGTTTTAGAATGGGCTTCGTTTTGCCCAAATTAGTTGTACTCAGACGTAGTTCATACCACACTACCTGCCATGTGTATGTGACTACCAGTTCTTTTTTAGCATATTTTTTGTTATTTTATTACTGAGTTATTTGTTATTTTATTACTGACTCAGCTTACGTTTCCGCTACAAGTTGCAACAGGTTACAGTATAAACACACAAATTTACGACAGAACAGTTTTAGATGTGTAAATATCAGGACATAAGTATCACTGAAGATATGAATAGAGTAGAACGTTTAAATAGAATAAAATTTCGATCAAAGTGTACGTTTACTGAATTATATCAATAAACATTCCTTAACATTAGAGTTTAAGTAAGCGTAGCATTAAGGGACATTTTACAGAAACTGTGCAGCTGACATTAGATGCTGCTCAATTTTTATTTAATTGTGGCCATGTGAGGAGTAAGACAGAAGCCATCTTTGCCCAATGAATACCATGGAAAATATAGAGTTGAAACAATGCTGCAAAACAAAAACAAATAAAAAAAGTTACACGTTTATTAGCAAACTGCAATATTCTGCAGAGATTACTGACAAATACTGTATTATAACTTAATTATTTACAAAATACAGACATAATGTTTAAATGATATTTTTGGCTCCCTTTCTCTTTCTGGGTTCATTTCATATCAAACAGTAAAAATTAGGACACAGAAAGATTGCTAGAAATGTGTAATTTTTGACATTTGAAAAATTTAGTAGCACACTCAAAGAGATGTAGGCCTAAATACCAGTTCTTGTTGTATATTAAACGTCAATATCAATATATTCTCAACTTAACAATGCAGATTTGCCTATTGCAAAAATATCAGCAATAGAAACAGTGACGATTTGTCCTTCATGGGGGACCATAGTCACGTAGCACTTTCTTTTTAGAGAAATTTCCGACATTTGACTGTAAATTATTCTTCATTTACTTCACACAAGAATAAAGAATATCAGTCATACAATGGAGGGCACAATGTGAAGAACAAAATGTCATTACATATTTAAGAACATTACTTTCATATCACACACTGTGTGATTTTCCGAAATGACATGCCATCGTCGAAATAACACATTCTGGTCTTATAAACCAGTCGTCGTATTACCGGATGTAAGTATATGTCAAAGATACATAATATGGCTGACATAGTGCACAGAAAGTATACACTAACGATCTGTACAGAGAATTTGAAAGCCAGTACTTTGATGTCACTTGCTTCCAATCATGTCCGTATATCAGCTTACTTTAACACTTGCCAAACTCGAATATTTACTATATGGCGAAGAGTTTAACATATCCTTATAATACATGCTCATAACAACCTCATAGAGAGTTACAATGAAGTATTCCGTTCTCTAAGTGAAAAGATTACCATGTGCAACAAAACTAGATCACAAAAACAACCGCATAGAAGCAATATTATACAGTTGTAATCCACTGATTCCTGGTGACTTGCAGAAAAGAAAGTAGGCACATGCAGCAGCACAGAAGACACACAGGAAACACGGGCCACACTATAAATCCCAGAAACCAGCACACCTGCAAAGTCTTTATCTAAAATATGATCAACGACACTCTAGACACATTCCAAAAACACAAAAGTGCCTGTGACATGAAGGGAGAGGGAAAACATAGAGTGGTGGGTGGCAGGGGGAGATTTAGTGGGGTGGTGGGGAGTTGTAGGGGAGGTGGGGTATCAGGGGGTGTTGTAGGGGAGCTAATGGAAATGGTAGGGTGTTTATGGAAGGTGGGGGGAGGATTGGAGGGGGGAACACATTGTAGGAGGAAGTGGCAGTGGGAATTGTATGGGAGATGGGGAGATGCATGGGAGATGAAGAGTTCTAGTGGTGATGGGAAGGTGGGCAGTGGGCAGCAGGGGAAGTTGTAGCGGAGTTGAGAGGAATGACAGGTGTTTTGCAGAGATGGTGGGAGAGGGGTGGAGGGTGGAGGGCTGTGTATGGGGTGGCAAGGAAGTTGTAGGGGAGGTGGGGTGGGTAACAGGTCGGGTGTAAGGGAAGGGTGGGCATGGAGTGGGGAGGGCACTGTAGGAAATGAGGGAAGTGGGTGGGGCTGAAGTACATTGAGTGTCAGTTGTCCTGTTTTTCATACCCCTAATATGCTCAAGTCCAATCTCCGGTGAACCACAGAGAAGGGGAGCAGCCCATATGATCATGCTATGTAGTTAAAGAAAAAGCAATGTCGCATCCCATATGATCGTGTAACTTAATTAAAGGAAGAGCAATGTCACACAACAGAAATGCATTACTCAATGGTAATTAATAGGGGTGACCACATCAAGCATGAGAATATGGGTAACATGCCTTGCAGCTATACATACTAATGAGAGGAGTGATCATCTAATCTATAACAGAAACAGGTGATCGCTGTAACAAACATTTTTATAATTGAAAAGCAGAGTTCATGAGTTACCCACTGGGATAAAGAACTAAATATTTAATACTTAGATAATGGGTTCTAATAATGTACTCTATCCTTGTCATAGGTGGGTGAGCATCATAAAACCAAAATTACGTGAATACTTGAATATGACCGCTGACTGCAAGCATGGTTAATAAATGACATGAAGAATGAAAAATAATAGGGAACATCAACGAGATGGCCAAAACGCATATTGAAAGCAACTAGCTGGCTATGAAGCATTAAAACTGGATAATGCACTCTTGATGCAGTGAATTAATGTTGCGTCGCTACAGAATCAGTTATCACAATGCTGGCCCATCTTACAAAACTTGTGACATACATATGCAGGTCATGGCAGTAGCGGCTGGAGACTCTTGAGGATTCTCTGTACTCATTGCTCATATTGAAACATCGTCTATCATCTAGTTACTTTCGAACTTCTTCTTCTTTTTTTTATTTTTATTTTTTTTATTTTATTTTTTTAAATTTTTTTTAGAGGAATGTTCTCGCCAGCCAGTAGTGGTGGACATCGTGAGTTCCGTTCAGTAAAACTCAAATAAAAGGGTTAAACAACATCCCACGCCTTTTACTATTTTAGCTATAGCTCACCAGCAATGCTCTGGGTTGGGGAAGATTAGGGAAGAAGGCAGAAAATCTCTCCCATTCCATGATACAATGGTACAACGAGATGCTCGGCACGCAGGCACAGACGAAAAAGTGTGTGTTCTATAGAAAATAACAATAAAAACCCATCAGAATGATGGAATCTTAAATTTAAATCGAATGTTTCTTGTGTCGTGGGACCTGAGGCAAATAACTTTTCACATGCCAGCCTCTGGAAAGTGACACCTGGCTGGAGATTCCTTGTCTTTAAAAATGATGCTAGGAACAATGCAAGTGTTATTTGACGGAAAATCTGTGCTGTTCACCGCCAGGAGATCGTGGGCGCGCGGACCACGAAAGCTACTCTGACTGCTTGGAGATGATACTTTCCCTTGGGCCGTTACAAGTGTGTGATCCCTACCTTTTAAGGAAACACACCTCTCTTTTCACTATCAGTTTGAATGCTTCCAATTCATGGTTCTGCAACAAGATAAAAAGAAGGGAAAATAAAACAAAAAAAGGGGCAGCCACTGTCGGTACTGGGCGACGAGTTGATCAAGAGAATGAGCACAAAATATTCTGAAATATGTTGCATGACAGTTTCTGAGAGACTTAGCCACGTAAGAGTGGATGTGGAGGGTGGACAGAGAGGGATGGAGTGCTTGGAGAGGAAGTGGCATGGGTGGAAGACAGTGTAGTAGATGGGGGTGAAGATGGATGAAGCAGAAGTGGAGTATGGGGGGTGGGGTGAGTTGCAGGGGAGGTGAGGAGATAGATTTTTATGGGAGGTCAAGTGGGTGGGTGGCAGGAGGGTTAATGGGTGGTGGGGGATGAAGGGGGGAGGGTTGTGTGGGGAATGTGGATGGCAGGAGGAATTGTAGGGGATATGGGGTGTTGTGGAGGAGAGGATGGTATAGTTGGCTGGGGATGGATGGTGGATGAAGTAGAGTTGCGGGATGGGCAGAGGGGAGATAGACAAAAGATGGTTCAGCTTTATGCTGTATTATGCACTTTAGCATGTACTACAATATCACGTGAATATCCTATAACTTCGTAGTAATGTATTCTTACTAAATACAGCTTGTGAAGATTTGAAGCATGTGCAATAAGAAAATAAAAAATCAATAGCAATTTACAGCAAAATTGTGGAAATTTCTCTCAGAAGGAAACAGTTGCGTCTCTTTGAAGACAGTTTGTATAGGACTGTAGTTTACAGAACGAAACTGTTAGTGAGAAAGATGAAATAATTCACTTTGTCCCTGTATATTGGCCTTTTGAACTATGATAACGTCTTCAATGGAGAAAATTGCAAACAATTTCAAGTATTTTAACAGATCATGATAGTCGCTTAGCTGCTAAAAGTAAATAGAAGTACAGTAGAACATTTAACAACTATAGGTTTATCAGAAACAGTCTGAAAGGCCTGCAAGGGTGTGGCGCAATATATTGTGCTGAGAAATTATGGTTAAGAAAAAATTCGATACGTTACGCCCTTCCCAAGTTGATTGCAAATTTTGGCGATATACATCTCAGTAAATTAGCTTACCACGCCTATTTTCATTCTCTGCTTTCGTATGGCATCATATTCTGGGTAACTCATCATTGAGTAAAAGAGTGTTCATTGCACAAAAGCGTGTAATCAGAATAATTGCTGGAGCTCATCCAAGATCATCCTGCAGACACTTATTTAAAGAGCTAGGGATCCCAGGCCGTTGTGAGCGCCAATTCAAGCAGCCCGCCAGGTACAGTTAGTTTCAGTAGTTAGCGTAGACGATAGTGCACGAGACTGCTCACCCTTTGTCTTGAGTGTGATCCTTATTACTGAGACACATTCAATTTTTGTTTCGCTCTCTTGTTGGGTTTTAGGAAAGCTGGAGACACGGTCTCTGGTGGGCCACACTAATTTCCGAGCACAGCAGCCTGATTGACTGGCTTCAGTGCTAATTGACTCGATACGGCTCAACGTATCGAATTTTTTTCTTAACAGTTATTTCACAGTGCGACCTATCCTTCAACACCCTTACGCTACAAGCTTCTCTGATTATTTCTGACCAACCTGCATAAGCTCCCTGCTAATGACAAAGTCACTTCAACAAAACACTTTATTTCACCCCAGATATTCTATAAGGTGTTTCATTGGTCAGGATGGGTGGCGGTGTGAGTGTGAGGTTCTTAGGGTTTGCAGGCGATCAGCATTCGAACACAGTCAGTTGATTTGGAAATTTCGAAACTTGTGGTAAGGTCCTATGGGACTAAATTGCTGAGGTCATCGGTCCCTAGGCTTACACACTACTGCTTAATCTAACTTAAACCAACTTACGCTAAGGACAACACACACACACCCATGCCCTAGGGAGAACTCGAACCTCCGACGGGGACAGCCGCGCGAACCGTTACAAGACGCCGGAGACCGCGCGGCTACCACGCGCGGCGAAAATTGCATCCGTTGATGTACTTAACTTTATTCACTCATGTTACTTACACAGACTGTAACGATCAGTGTCCATGCAGCTTACCGACTCGTATGCCTCGCGGAAACCCGGTGGCTGACAACAGCAACAGTGATATCCCGGCCGGTAGAAAGGCCCACTTTTATTCCGCGTGGATAGCTGACTAGCGTGGTCCACGACCCCTCAGTGCGGACTCAGCAGTGACGAAAACGTGCGTTCCGCTCTGGAGAGTGAATCATCGCTTGCCTACCTCCCTCGTTCCCTTACAGTTAATTACTATTTACCGTCAGTTTCCATCTAGCAATTTTGCAATATTTGGGGTAGAGAATAAAGTTCTAAAATGACGTAAATGCGGAACAGTATGAATGGTAACTGACTCAATGCTAGCCCAGTTGTTCGTCTTATTTTCCTCCTGTTTGGGTATGTGTAATTTAGAAGTACATGAAACATTTAAGTAACAGTTAAGAAAAAATTCGATAGGGGCGCCGTTTTCAGGTTAATTAGCTTTGAAATTAAGACGTATTATGTATTTTTTGTACATAGAACGTTTATGGGATATTTTCCAAGTAATTTCAGTAGTCTTTATATACTGTTTATGAATTCAAATTTTTAGTATTCACCACTATTTTACACTTAAAACAGTATGAATTTCAGTAATAAATTCTTTTGACAAGAGAAGAACAATTAAAGTACAGTGCATTACATGAAACGGGGCAGCAATTCGAAGATGGATTGCTTCATTTAATATATCCAGAGAACCTTTCGAACAATTTCTTTTTATTCGACTATAATGTAAACTTTTCTCTCTTTTAACGTGACCTTATCCTACACACCTAAATTATTCCATTTTCTTCGATAATCCTTTCTTCTACATCACATTCTGAATTTCTACCTTCAGTAAACCAGCTACATCAAAGAAATCAGATACAAGAATTTTCTTATAAATCCTTTTGTATCAAAGATTGCAGACTGCACCTTAGAACTGGGAATCAGGAACCAGAAATACGAGTTGCACTATGTGAGTTGATAGCATTCTTTGTTCGGCGACGATTTTGTGTTGAATATGTGCGTAAATAATTCAGAACAGAAAAGAAACTGGTGAAATACAGTACGACGAAAGAACTCGATATTCTCAGAAACACTATGAATTCGACGTTTTTCCTATAAAAAATGGGAAACTATATTTAACTGTGTAGGTGCTCAATATTGGTGATCAATGCAATAATTAAAATAATTACAATGCGTCGGAATTTAATTTTGTAACAGCCTTAAATAAATTTAAATATAAAACAGAGTAACAGCAGAAAAATGTAAATTAAAATGTGTCAGAATTATCGTAAGCCGAGAAAAAACAATAACAATAATATGAAGTTACAGTTTTTAAGTATTTAAATGTTTTTGAAAAATTACGATTTCTGTCAACAGGTGTATGCCACTTTCGATCAAACAACAGACCTTCCTAAGCTATAAACAGTGATATGTCCCGAAATTGTCTTCTATAACCTTGAAGAAGGTCTGATGTTTGAAACCGATAGTGTGACACACAACTATTGCGCCAAATGATGATTTTTAAACACTAATATTCACTGTTCCTAGGTAAACATTTCAAACTGCAATAGTCGCATTCTCTGTAACTTAAATTGCTCATCCGGGTAACGTTCTTTTAGAGGCACATGTGGATATTAGAGTCTATTAAAAAAACCTGTAGCTTCAAATAGGTATTTAACCCACGGCTTTGGGTGCTAGACTGTGACACAATAAAAGACTCATCCATCGACGCTAGCTGGAACTACAGTAATAATATTCATGTAATCGGTAGTTAAGATTCATTTGTAATTAACTTACAATGTTGTTACCTCAAAGC